>NC_138166.1:67617881-68881631 GCF_964165515.1 Mesoplodon bidens | reverse complement strand
TTAAAAAATTTTGTTTTGGGTATGTTTCAATCCTTCTTCAGAATGAGGGTGATTTGTTGTATTACAAGATGTAGATTATACTTGTTCTATAGGTGAAAGTTTAAAACGTTACTGTCAACATTTTTGTACGTCTTATGAGTGTGTAGAGGTTTTAAATTTTTTCTCCTATTTTAAAAACTATTTTTCTTTTTTGGGTAGGTTTTCAAAAATGATTTATAAAATGCTGAAGGAAATTTGTGTAGGAAACTGAAGAAAAGCAAGAAAGTTTGGAGAAATATTGAACTAATAATTAAGAGGATGTTCATGGATTGTGTAAATTAAGTAATATTACGCAGCACTGCAGTTTACATTGAAAAGTTTTGAAGACTCAGAGCACTTTGCATTTGCACAGTGCCTCTGGTTAAAGACTCAGAGTGTGTAAATTACTTACTTTTATAATTTATGAAAAGAAAACATTTTGCCAAACTTAATTTATGCATTAGTATTATCACCTACCTTATGTATGTTTAACTTTTAGAAATTGATTTTATTTTGATTTTTTAAAAATACCTTGTAGAAAACATGGGAATTGTATGAAGAATATTTAATTTCGCCTTTCAGAGGCAACCATTGTTATTTATATTTAGTAAAAAGTATCATGTTTAGTGTAAAATAATACATTCATGGAACTGTCGTTGCAGATTATCGTGGGGAAAACTGAATTCACTGGCAAGTTTCCCAGAATGGTCTCCTTCCCAGCTTCTCTGTATTCACTTATATTTTGTTGCAGTACTTACACTGTTTTATTTACTCTGTTGAGATCTTTAGGACATCTGGAATTTTGGGGAGGGGGAAGTTTGATACAAGGTAGGGATTTAATTTTTTGTCAAATGAATGACATCTCTTCATGTTTCAGAACTTCTTTTATGTCCTTTGGTAAAATTTTATAGCTTTCTTCACAAACTTTGCACATTTCTTGTTAGATTTATTCCTACTTATTCTGTATATTTTTATTGTTATCTCTTAAGAAATCTTTTTTTTCCAAAAAATTCACAATTAATTATTTCTGTGTACAGGAGAGTCATTAATGTTGACCCTGATTCTGGCCACATTTTTGGATGTTCTTATTCATTCTAATGCCTTTTCAGTTGATTGTATCTGTCTTTCTAGATAGGCATAAGCAAAATCATCTCATTTTTTTCTTTTTTTCTCCTTAGAGTACAACCTCCACTCTGTTTACTCTTCACTATGGAAGCCCTTCTACTATTTACATTGATTGTAATATTTGCCTTAGGCTCATCGTATGGAATCAAGGACATGTTTTTTCCTCTATTCTCATTTGGTTAAGAGGCTTTTTGGGTTTTTTTGTTTTGTTTTTTGGTTGTTAAATGTTTATCTTAAGTGAGGGGAGGTTAGATTTTAAGTACTTGTAAGTATTTCAACCTTTGATACTAGGGATCAATTGAGATCACAATAGCTATGTGTTGTGTTTATCTGTTAGTATGGTGGATATATTATATAAATAGATATCTTTAAATTTATTTGTCTTGCATTCCTATGATAAGTCCTATTTGGTCATGAGGGGTTATTTTAAAATATGCAACAGGATTTGTCAAGATTTTGTTTGGAGTTTTTGCATCTGTAGTATTGAATGAGCATTTGTGGGTCTTATTTTTCTGGTATGTTTATTCATTTTTGATATCAGAGATAGACTAGTTTTATATCTCTATTACTCATAAATCTAAAGCTCTATGCTCTATCCTTAACTTTATATTCTCCATAAATAGTACCCCTTCTCACCACTCTAGTTACATGTCTACCTGTACCATCTTACCACCTAGGATCCTACCAGAAGACTCTCTGTAGGAAACAGTATTTGATATTTCAGATGTTTCCAGAAAAAGAAAGAGGGGAAGGTGGAGGAGGAGGAGGAGAAGGAATATTATCAAAATTTGTGGATAAAACCAATTTTTTTCCATAATTAATGTAATACATATAACTGAATATATTTGTGTTTATGGAACCTATCATAATACAAATGATAATAAGATTGTCTTTTGATATATTAATTTGTGCAGTTTCTTTTTAGTAAATTATTTTTGGTTTACATATCAATATATGTTTGTTTTTAATATCCACAGCCCTTTTCCCATTAAATCAGGTTGAAGCTTATTACCATTACTACAGTTTTATGTTGGAGAGGAGAGTTAAACTTTTAAAGAAGAGTTAAATTCTTATTTTCTGTGTTCTAGGTAGACTGCTGAAATTTACAGTTGATGCAGTAGTCTTGAAATCCAAGCTGTTTGAGTTGCAGGAGCTGGACTGTATTTGATAGACAAGGTCTTGTTTTTAAAGCAAAGCTCTGAAGATACCAGTGCATACATTTATTTATTTTAAAAAATTTAAACAATAGATTGGAATGAAATTAGCTAAAAAAATGAGATGATCTTATTATAATGTTAAATAAACATTGTCTTCGCTAGAAAGAGATTTCTGTTAGAAGTGAGATTCAGTAGACACAGCGGCCCTGTACCTTACTTTCCTTTCCTCTTCAGGCTGAGGTGTGGGAGGGATGATGATAGAAACTCCTTTAGGTGAAGATTTGAGTAGGGGATATTTGAGCTTCACTCTCTAGGTGAAAGCCAGGGAGATGGCAAGACTTGCATAAAAGCGTACATGGTCCTGTATGACCATGGGTGTGGTAACAGTAACATTGGAATGGCTGAACCCCTGCCCCTTCTGGAACTTTATGAGGCAACAATCTCATGGATGTGTCCCACATTAAAGTGACATGGGGTCAGTAGAGTAGAGATGCTTATGAGAGGAGCCTGGAGGCAAAGAAAATGTAATATTAATCCCCGGTTTTCTGTGGATCAAGGGAGGCAGCTAGAACTTCATAAATTCCAGAACAGGGAAGTTCGCTCAGAGAACCAGTGCTCTCAGTTATGACGAGGGGGATACAGCCAAGAATGGCAGTGTAGGGCACATGCTTGGAGGCCAGCGGGATTACAGATACATCTGAAAACCAGACTGCACAAATGACGTTGAGCAGAGCATTGCAGATCTGATGCCTCCCACTGATGACACAGAGTGAATTTGCACCTTAGCCTGTAACCCTCACCTCAGGGACAAGAAAGATGAGGAGGCCTGAAATCTTGAATTGACCTTATACAGAAATTACTGAGGAAACCCAGAAGTGATTAAGTTTATCTAGAAAAGACTAGATTATGTCTTCTGACTTGAGGTGGAACAGGATCTTGAGCAATAAGTATTAAGTTCCATTGCAGAAAACAAAAATTCTATATTTGCATATCTGAATTTGTATTTTATATAGTAATGCATATGCAGTATCAGTAATATACTTCAGAAAGTGGTGTTCTCAAAATGTGAGAGATGTGGTTGAGGGTATGCTGATGGATCCCTGAAACACTTTGGGGGGGGCGTCTATGAGGTCAAAGCAATTTGCATAATAATACTAAGAATTTATTTGCCTTTTTTTACTCTCATTCTCTCATGAATGTAAGTGCAATTTTGCTGAGACTAAAAGACATGTGATATCATAACATTAATTCAAAAGCAGATATGAGAATCCAGTTGTCTCTATTAAGATTTGCAAAAATGTAAAACAGTGCCACTCTTTAAACTCTTTTGGGGAAAATACAGTTAGTTTTAAACAAAAAAGTGTTATTTGTGTTGATGTGTAATGGGTTTGCTATTGTTAATTTGTTTAAAAATAGCAAAAGTTTTAGATTGTCAAATTTAGTTTCTAATATGTTATAACTCATGGATACAGTCCATATAAAAGAAAGGCTTTGGGGGATCTGTAGTAACTTAAAAATGTTAAGGGGTTCTAAATCCAAAATGTTTGACAGTCATTGGCTTAGACTACAGCCAGCACCTGTATTGGAGGCTGGAATCTGACTGGCACCTGTATAACATTGGGTATGTTTCTCAAATTTTTTTTTAATAAATTTATTTATTCTTATTTTATTTTTGGCTGTGTTGGGTCTTAGTTGCTGGGCGCAGGCTTTCTCTAGTTGTGGCGAGCGGGGTCTACTCTGTTGCTGTGTGTTTCTTATTGCGGTGGCTTCTCTTGTTGCGGAGCACGGGCTCTAGGTGCACAGGCTTCAGTAGTTGTGGCGCACGGACTGAGTTGCTCTGCGGCATGTGGGGTCTTCCTGGACCAGGGATCCAACCGTGTCCCCTGCACTGGCAGGCAGATTCCTAACTACTGTGCCACCAGGGAAGACCCTTCTGTTTCTCAAATTTTGAGTCTTACTTTCCTCATTTATAAAATTGGGATAATAATGTTTAACTCATAAGAACTTGTGAAGATTAGAGATATGTACATTGTCCACTCTAATATCCTGCCCATATTAAGTGCTCAACACTTTTTGGATAGGTGGATGATTAGATGGATAGTTATATTCCAGATGTCATTGGGGACTTCTGTGTGGAGATAGCCTATAATTTTCTTTTCTACTTACTGTCTTTTTCTTACTCTTGAATGAGTTTCAAAGGTTGAGAAGATTATTAATTTTCTTTCCTAAGAGAAATGACCAAATTTACAGATGAGTCTGTCTTACCCTAGCATTTTTGAGCCAGTCATTCATCAAGTGTTATGTTTCCCTATGCCATATATTTTAAATTCTTTATTCTACATTTTCTCCTCTAACTGCATGTCCAGATTTTTGTCACCTCTATAGTATGCATATGCTTTTTGTCTATTTTTTAAACACTTCTTCCATATCCTGCCAAGCATTACAATTCATGTAGGCTTTTTCATGCCTAGGATGTTTATGCTCATGATTGCAAACATCTAGCTGATTGATTGAATTTATACGTTTTACTCATAAGTCTTGGTGATATGGACACATTTGTTGTCTTAATGACAGATAAAAAAACGCTACTTAAAAAATATGACACAGGGCTTCCCTGGTGGCGCAGTGGTTGAGAGTCTGCCTGCTGATGCAGGGGACACGGGTTCGTGCCCCAGTCCGGGAAGATCCCACATGCCGCGGAGTGGCTGGGCCCGTGAGCCATGGCCACTGAGCCTGTGCGTCCGGAGCCTGTGCTCCGCAACGGGAGAGGCCACAACAGTGAGAGGCCCGCATACTGCAAAAAAAAAAAAAAAAAATATGACACAGATAAAGGAACTATTCCCAGTCAAATGCCATGTTTAAGTGAATGTCATTTCACTGAAAAGCTGAAGCCTAATCAGATTGAGTTTTATATTAATAAATCAAATGAAATATATTGAGGTACTCTGTAGTAGCTGTCTTGAAATACACAGGTCAGAACCTCCCTGAAGGGAGGTTCATTGGATACGTGGTACAACATGGATGAAATTGAGATGGGACAGTGTGTCTGCATTTACTCATCTCAAAAGGATGGCTTAAAGTTTAACATCATAATGAAATAATTAGATAAACTGATAAAGAATAGTGAGAGGATACCTCTGTTTTTGCAGTCTCATGTTACTCTAGCTACTCATTTAGCAATTTTTATCTCTGACACCTGTTTGAAACTTACATATGTCAAAAGGAATATATATATTTTTTTGGTTGGTCAGGAATGGAAGCAAAACTTGATGACAAAATGACATTGGTGATGAATTGCTCCCATTGTTATCTTCTTGAATTGGTAGTTATCTACAGTTCAGTGGAAGAAAAATAGATGCCACCCTCATTCATTTTGATTTAATAGGTTGGTATAGAATACAAGATACAATTCTTTTTCCCCCCAGCACACATACAATAGTGAATTGAGTAAAAAATGTATTAAGTAAGCTTTTTAGTCTTATATCAAAATCAATACCAGACTGTTGTTGAAAATGTTAAGATTATGATTTCCTCATCAATTTGTGTTGTACTTTAATCTCTTAGGATGTAATAGTTGGCCATCTAACCTAATAATATTTAATGTCATGATTGAACATACACAGCCAATTTTTCACCTGTCTCATCATCCTGGACAATTACAGTGTTCATCGTCTGTTCTAAGTAAACAGAAGCTCTGTGAGGAAATTAGTCTAGTGTGGACTGAAATAAAATAAAATTAAAAATAGATCAAAGGTGTAAAAGGTGAAAATCTTCATAGTGACTGTGAATAAACTGTTAGATGTTTTGGATTATTTTTGAAAAAGTGTTAAATTCTGTTTCTATTTACTATAAAATATTCTGCAGAGAGGAAGTGAAAGAGTTAATGTTCCATGGTAAAGTGAAGCTGAAATCTTCTCTCCTAATCAATTAGCCACTTCATATAAAAAAATTTTCTGTTGTATGATTACTTATGGAGAATAATTGTGTAAGATTCAGATAATTAATAATCTAGACCCTCCTAGTAGTGGGAGGAATATTGTCTCATTGTAATGTATTGAACATCTACTATGTACTTCTAGACTCTGGGGATCTAAGATGACCCTGCCCTCAAGGAGTTCATTGCCTAATAATTTATAATAATACAGTTTATTAATAAGTACAAAATAATAAGTCCAGCAATATAGCTATATATGCAAATTTAATGATATGGAATATATTTTATTACTTTAACAATTGGTATCAGGAGTTCCCCTTAAGAAGGAAATATCTTTGAATAAATAACATAATCAATTCACATGGAGTAGATGATATTTGAGGGGGGTTGGGTGCAGAAACTTCATTTTGATTTGGACTGGGGGGGTGGGGGAGGGTTCTGTGTGACCTAAGGAGAGAAGAGGGAGAGGCCCAGGAATGGATTTGGGAGGGTGGAGAGTCTGACCCTACCTGGAAAACACCCGTGGATTTCCCTGGCCTGCCTCTCCTTCCGTTTCCCTTAGCGGTGCTTCTCTCTCCTTAAGTCCGGGACCGCCCTCTGCTCCCCTCCCTGGCACCAGATGACCACCCTTCTTCTAGAGACTTTGTTAGTTAAAGCCTATCGCAGAGGATTATCTGTTAATGTTTTAACACCTACGTAGGTAAGGCTCACATGGCTTTATGAAAGTCAAGGCAAATTTATTTGCTTTACTGAAGTTTAGGGGGGAACGCTGATATTTAACATTTGAAATTTGAAAACAAAGGCACTTGTAAATTAACTGGCTGCATTTGTTGACTTCTTGCTCAAAAGTCTTTCAACTATTTTGTTCTCTCATGTATTTTCCATCCCACTTGCCTGTACAATTCCTGGAGGGCAGGAATAACATTTCCTGCAGTTTGGTTACCATCCCAGTACCTAACATAGCAGCTGCCCAACATAGGTGCTCATTCATATATGTCGCATAATTTATTATTCTTAATATTAGCAATTAATCTTTTTTGGTTGTGGTTTTCCTTAAATTTTAGAGAAAAATAGAATTGAGATAGTAATTCTATGTCTGATTCTGGAAATTAGGGTTCTAGGAGGCTCCTCTACTTTGATAATATGGTTGTAGCTCAAAAATCAGTCTTTTCCTTATGGCATACTACTAAGAATGCAAGAAAACTGTATCTGGGGGGAGAAGCCTCTGATGTGTTCAGCATGCAAGACCAAGCTAATAAAGTATTAACTGGTATACACCGAAATCAGTCTACTTGGGAAGAAAATAAATAGTCAAAAGGATTTTTGATGAAGAAAAGATTTCTTTGCTAGTTTAAATTCATTCTAGGCAGGTCCTTAGGAATTTATGATATGTATACATAAGGACAGAAATAAGTATTCCTTGCTTTCAGATATCAGAACCTTTAGATGGCAAGTCAGCTAGTTAGTAAATGGCAGAGGTTTAGTTTCTACAAGGAGAACATCTAGGGGCAGTGAGACATAGTTTAATGCTATCTTAATAGTTTCCAAAGACTATCCCACAATTCTAGTTCTGTTAATGATACTAATAATACCATTTGGGCATATTGAAAAAAAAATCTATGGACCCAGTGACCTTATTTGTAGGGCAGATTCATGTGAACTATTTGCTATTAGAAAAATACAAATTTTCTCTAGTTTGCTTATTAAAAAACTGCACTGTTTGGTTTCTAACATTCTAACATGGAGAAGTATGTGGGATTACAGTATAATTAGATGGATCGATAACTGGCTTGCTTCTTTTAAGAAAAAAAGTGCATCTACTGTGTTTTAGAGAATGACTGGGAATTTTAGCATTGAACAAAACATGATCTAGTGGCAAAATAAACATATAACTTTTATCATAATAAGTGCTTTAATAAAAATTTAGAACCAAATATTGTATGACAGATAAAAGTTCCATTTATGAGAGGAAAGTAGGGGGAAATTTCACAGGCAACAAATGAATTGGGCTCTGAAAGTTAAGTTGAAGTTCATTGTAGGGACGCCTTTCCCTTGTCATTCTCACTCCATTCCCTTCAAATAATATCCTAAAGCTTTGCTGCCATTCTCAAGTTCAACTCCCTACTCCCCCCACCTCCCTCTACTCCCATGAAATTGACCTCAGGTTATTACAAGATATGAAATTGGAGAGAAACTTCCTCAATTTCTTGTTATAGGACATATCTACCTCTGCATCTATAAATTTTTAAAAATTGAAGTATAGTTGATTTACAATATTAGTTTCAGGTGTACAACATAGTGATTGAATATTTTTATAGTTTATACTCCATTTATAATTTGTTATAAAATATTGGCTGTATTCCTTGTGCTATACAATATATCCTTGTAGCTTTTTTATTTTAGGGGTAGGGGATTAAGAAGTACAAACTATAATACTATCTCGCCACTCCCACCTTCCTTCTCCCCACTGTAACCACTAATTTGTTCTCGATATTTGTGAGTCTGATTCTGTTTTGTTATTCATTCACTTGTTTTATTTTTTAGATTCCACATATAAGTGATAACAGGAGTATTTGTCTTTCTCTGTCTTATTTCACTAAGCATAATACCCTTCAGGTCCATCCATGGTGTTGGAAATGGCAGATTTCATTTCTTTTAATGGCTAAGTGATATTCTGTTGTGTGTGTATGTATATATATCACATCTTCTTTACCCTTTTATTCATTCATGTGTTGATGGACACTTAAGTTGCTTCCATATCTTAGCTAATGTAAATAATGCTGCTGTGAACATTGTAGCGCATGTATCTTTTCGAATTAGTGTTTTCGTTTTCTTTGGATATGTACCCAGAAATGGAATTGCTGGGTAATATAGTATTTTTTTTTAAGTAATTTTTTTGGGAGTATAGTTGCTTTACAATGGTGTGTTAGTTTCTACTGTACAGCAAAGTGAATCAGATATACGAATACATATACTCCCTCTTTTTTGGATTTCCTTCCCATTTAGGTCACCACATGGTATTTCTATTTTTAGTTTTTGGAGGAACCTCCATACTGCTTTCCATTGTGGCTGAACCAATTTACATTCCCATCGATAGTGTATGAGGAATCCGTTTACTCCACATCCTCACCAACATTTGTTATTTGTGTTCTTTTAATGATAACCATTCTGAGAGATGTGAGGTGATATCTTATTATGATTTTGATTTGCATTTCCCTGATGATTAGTGATATTGAGCATTTATTCATGTGCCTGTTAGCCATCTGCATTTCCTCTTTGGAAAAATGTCTGTTCAGTTCTTCTGCCCTTTTTAAAATCAGACTGTTTGTTTTTTTATGTTGAGTTGAGTTGTATATGCTGTTTATATATTTTGAATGTTAACCTGTTACTGATTATATCATTTACAAATATTTTGTCCCATCCTGTAGGTTGTCTTTGCATTTTGTTGGTGGTTTTGTTGGTGGTGCGTTTCCCTTGATGTGTAAAAAAAGCTTTTATATTTAATTAGGTTTCATTTAAAAATTTTTGTTTTTGTATCCTTTGCCTGAGGAGACAGTTTCCAAAAACAAACTGCTATGGTTTATGTCAAAGAGTGTTCTGCCTATTGTTCCTTCTAGGAGTTTTATAGTTTCCAGTCTTAATCTGAATCTCTACTTTGCCTGTTTCCTGCTTTTCTAGGAGAAAGAGGAACTCTTGTTTCTGTTTGAGGCTTGTCCTTGTGCTGTGGACCCATTTCTCTCCAACAGCTTGGAAACTAGTTTCACCAGGTTAACCCCTTAATCCTTTGTACCTTTAGTCCCTCCCTGTCTCCAGGCTCTTCTCTTTCAAACTCTTAATTCTTGTGTCATCCATCAAAAATAAGTTACTTTCCTCCCCTGGCTTTTACATCCTTTCTACTTGCGCTCATAGCCAAATTTCTTTAAAAGGCTAGACTACGCCCAGGCATTTAATTTCTTACTCTTCAACACATTGTTACCTGGCTAATGCTCAGACATCTCAGGCTCATCATCTTTGAAAGTAAACTCCTGACCTTCCTTCTCATGCCTGACTTTCTGCCTGTGTTCCATCTCTGAGTTCATCCAGTTACCTAAGCAAAGACATGGAGCCATTGTAGACTACCTTCTCTGTCTCTCTCCTCCCTCCTTGTCATTGCTAACATTTAGTGAGCATTTATTATGTGACAGGGACTTTTATAAACCTTCTACATCTATTATCACAGTTAATGTTACCATCACCTCCATGAGTTAGGTACTCTGGTACCTCTTTTACAGTTGCAGACACTGAAGTACAGTGTCAATCACACAAATTAAATTGTGGAGCTGTAATTCATATCCCAGTCAGACCAGAGCCCACATTCTAAACATGTAGTATATTACAGCTTATAATCTGAACCATCACTGAAAACTGTCAATTCTGCTTTTAAAAAATCTCTTGAAACCATATACTTTGTTCCATCTCCCTGTGACTTATCTAGTTCAGACTCTTGTGCAGGGTTCACTTGGAATATTGGGAGAGTTATCTTACTGCTCTCAGCCTCCAGTGTAGCTTTCTTTCCATCCATCCATACATATCACCTCTTCGAGTTAACTTTTAAAGTCACTTCAGTAAATGTATAATTCTATCACTTAAAATACTCAATGGCCCCATAACCCTAAGGTAAGTTCAGACATCTTCCTCTAGCATTTGGATAACTCCATCCTCAACCTTGCGTGGTTTAGCCTTTTTCTTCAATTACTTGGAGAAAAATGGTTGTTATGTTGAACACATAGATGGTTCAAGTCAGTTTGTGTATTAAATAACATAATTAGGAGTTAACAGATGTTCAGAAGCTTCTCTTACCCCCATCCCCCCTCCACTCTGCTCAGGTCTCATCTGAAGTAAGTAGTGCAGGACAGGGGTTAGGATTTGTAGTCAGACATGTGTTCAATTCCTATACTTGTCTCTAACTATATAGCCTCTAGCAGGAATTTCTGTTTCTGTAATCCTCCATATCTTCATTTTACGATGATGATTATAATTCCATCCTTATTAGGATTTGGTGGAACAAGACATGCAAAACACTTAGTACTTATGTTGGTTCTTTTCTTTTTTAAATTTATTTATTTAATTTATTTATTTTTGGCTGTGTTGGGTCTTCGTTGCTGCATGTGGGCTTTCTCTAGTTGCGGCGAGCGGGGTCTTCTCACTGCGGTGGTTTCTCTTGTTGTGGAGCACGGGCTCTAGGCGCTCAGGCTTCAGTAGTTGTGGCATGCAGCCTCGGTAGTTGTGGCTCACGGGCTCTAGAGTGCAGGCTCAGTAGTTGTGGTGAACGGGCTTAGTTGCTCCGTGACATGTGGGACCTTCCCAGACCAGGGCTTGAACCCGTGTCCCCTGCAATGGCAGGCAGATTCTTAACCACTGAGCCACGAGGGAAGCCCCTTATGTTGGGTTTTTTTTTTTTTTTGTAGTACGCGGGCCTCTCACTGCTGTGGCCTCTCCTGTTGCGGAGCACAGGCTCCGGACGCGCAGGCTCAGCGGCCATGGCTCACGGGCCCAGCCGCTCCGCGGCATGTGGGATCCTCCCGGACCGGGGCACGAACCCGTGTGCCCTGCATCGGCAGGCGGACTCTCAACCACTGCGCCACCAGGGAAGCCCCTTATGTTGGTTCTTAATGTTAGGTTAGTGCATTTGGCTTTGATTGTTGAAATATAGTGATAGCAACATATTTAGAAGAAAGTGACTAAACACCATGCCCTACAACCAAGGTTACAATTGAATAAGCTACAGCAGTTTAATCTGAAGACAAGGAGAATGAGGCATGAAGGTATGTAATAGCTTCTTCCAAATTTTTGTAGGAATGTGGAAGGTGAATTTGATTTATTCTGTTGGTTCTAGGGAGTATAACCTACTGAATGGGAATAAACTAAATAGTTGAGAGGTAGATTTTCACTTAATATAAAGAATTCTATAACAGAGCTGCCTTAAAACAATCTGCCCAGTATCGCAGGTGTTCTGGTAGAGGCCAGGGTTGTCAAATGGGACATTAGCCCTTTGACTAGCGATTCAGACCCATTAACCATTAGTCAGAATGACCACCAGCTAATCCGCCTGGTGCCCCTCATCTCTGCTGTTCTGTGAGTCAGCTTAGTTTTTGCACAACATGCTACTGTTCAGCATATCCCACTTGGGCCGTTTACAGATCATAGTTTTGTGGTAACCAATCCCTGTAATAAGTTGCAGTCCTCAAATAATCAAGCAACATGCATTATTTCTCATTCTGTAGTTGCTTGCTGGCTTTTATATTTCCCCAAAGTGTTAAATCTGGCCTTTAGGAATCAACATTCTGTAAGCCCCAGGAGACGGTCTAATGTTGTCTGCAACATGGGGCTTATTGCAAACAGCTGCTTATTGCAGAGTGGTGGGGAGCAAATTGTACCTCTGGTGACCAACGACGTAAAATAAACCTGAGTGCATCCAGCTCTCATGGAGCACAACTGTAACAATTTGCTGTGAGTAGATCTACTTGGCATTTTTACCCGACCTCAAGTTAGTAATATTACACATTCAGTAATATTAGACTGGCCTAGGAGTTATAAAGGAATTGATTGACTCATAAAATTGGGATTACATTCTAGGTGATCCTATATGAAATTTCCAATTTTCACGTTTAATATTTCTGTGCAGGGAAAATTCTAGGAAAAAGACATACGTGAAATGTGAGATAATGAGGGTTTATCTTTGTTACTCTGTCTGTTCTCATCAGTATTATTCCTATTTAAAATCATGTGTTTCTGGGACTCAAATGTTGTTTTGCCTCATTTTTTCCTCCAAAACCTTATCATGTGGTGGCTTCCTGATGCCACCACCCTTAGGTGGCACTTCATTTTCAGAACTTTCTGGATTTATTTCTCTTATCAAAACTGTCGGGCTTCCCTGGTGGCGCAGTGGTTGAGAGTCTGCCTGCTGATGCAGGGGAAGCGGGTTCGGGCCCCGTTCCGGGAAGATCCCACATGCCGTGGAGCGGCTGGGCCCGTGAGCCATGGCCACTGAGCCTGCACGTCCGGAGCCTGTGCTCCACAACAGGAGAGGCCACAACAGTGAGAGGCCCACGTACCGCAAAAAACAAAAACAAAATTGTCAAGTATTTTATTTTCTATTTCTCACGATCATATTTCATCCTTTCTGAGGTAATAGCTATCTACTTTTATTGACCCAATTATATCAACCCTTGCCTTATCTCAGGTAACTTATGCATTAACAGTAGTCTTGGGCTTCCCTGGTGGTGCAGTGGTTAAGAATCCGCCTGCCAGTGCAGGGATCACGGGTTCGAGCCCTGGTCGGGGAAGATCCCATATGCCGCAGAGCAACTAAGCCCGTGCACCACAACTACTGAGCCTGCACTCTAGAGCCTGCGAACCACAACTACTGAAGCCCGTGTGCCTAGAGACCCTGCTCCGCAGTGAGAAGCCACCGCAATGAGAAGCCCGCACACCCTAACGAAGAGTAGCCCCCCAACGCATACACTAAAAAATGCAAATTTCTGTAAATATGTATGCTTGAAATGCTGGAAAGTATAGAATCTCTGAGTGATAAAACTTGTCTTTTTTTCTTTATCTGTATTTTCACAAAAATTTCTATAATGTGAACATTTATATATAAATGCTCATATTGTTTTAACTCTATAAAATTGATCAGTAAAGTTATTTTTCATTTACAAAAGTAATCAATTCTTGTCATAAGAAAATGTAAAAAATAAATAAGGAGTAGCCCCTGCTTGCCGCAACTAGAGAAAGCCCACGCACAGCAACAAAGACCCAACTCAGCCAGAAATAAATAAAAAAAACCAAACAAACACGACCCCTCCCCCCAAAAAAAGAGAATTAAAAAAAAAACAAAAAAACCCCAGTTGTCTTCATAACAGAAGGCATTTATCTAACTCTACTGATGGATGTCAGACTGTTGAAGGTGAAATTTAGAGAAAACAGAGAACCCATGCTCACATCAGAATAGACTGCACATGTTCTGCCCATGTACAGCTTCCCTTCTTTTCTTCCTTCCCGAAACATATTTAGTCTGTTGCTGTGTGCTGAGCCATGGCTCTACACATTGGGAATTTGCTGAAAAGGGAAGAAGGATGGGAATTTGCTGAAAAGGGAAGGAGGAAAGTGTGGTAATAGAGAATAACAGGATTGCAGGCTGAGGGAACAATTTGCATACAGTCTTCAGGGAAAACCTCTCTGAAGAGAAATAACATTGCAGCCGAAGGAGGTAAAGGAACCAACCCTACGAAAACCAAAGGGAAGAGTGTGCTAGGCAGAGAGAACAGCATATGCAAAGGCTCTGAGTCAGGAAGCAGCTTGATAAGTTGCAAGATCTGGAAGGAGGCCAGTGTGTCGTGTGTTGGGAACTTTGGGGGCATAGTTGGATGAGATGAGTTTGGAGATGTTGTTAGGGGCCACATCATTTAATAGGGTAGTAGGACATCACTGAGGGAGATTTTAAGTAGAGTGACAGTTCACTTTATAGTTTGATAAAGGTTCTCTGACTGCTCTGTGATAAATAAGTTGGATGGGGCAAGAATGGGAAAATGTACTTGAAAATATAATAGAGAAGCTGGATTACTGTAGGGATAGAAAAAAAATGGAGAGAAGCAGACAAATTGGAATATCTCTTTGGAGGTGGATACACAGACTTGGTTTGGATTGGGTATGATAGTAGAGGGAGAGAGAGGAAACAAAGATGATGACAGGTTTTCTGGTTTGATCAGTGAGTGGATGGTTGCACCATATGATGAAATGGTGAAGGTCCCCCTCTTTAAAGTAGTGGAAGATAAAGCTTGAAGAGGTTGAGTAATTTGCCCAAGGTCACCTACTCTTCTACTCTGCTTTTTCAAATTAAGCAAATGCCCAGACTAGGAAACTATTTGTGTGGGAAATATTTTATTGTGTGTAGTGTTCTAAGAACCTAGAACTCATATTACTTATATCAAATACTGGCATTTATATCATTCACTCATCCAACAGATAATGAATTTTCTAGGTGTCATTGGGTACAGAGTGGTGACACAGATAAATGATCTCTGTCTTGCTGTTTGGGGGGAAGGTAGGCCATTGAGTGGTATAACCCAGCATGAGATTGCTGTAGGGGTGAAGCACTGGTATGTGGGGAACCAGGAAGGTCTTCTCCATGAGGATTATTCCTTCTTGCAGGTGAATATTGAAAACTCAGTAGAAGTTAGGGTGAGAGATCAGGAAATAGTGTTCTAGGCGGAAGTGACAGCTCATGTTTAGAACTGGGACTCCAAAACGTTCAGAGAACCTGAAATTACAGCCATGTTGTTGAAAAACTAAGTTCAGATAGAGTGGGGAGAGGTAAGGCTGCACAAGTAACCAGGGCATGCCACCTCAAAAGTCCTTTTAAGGAACTCAGATGTGATGCTATGGTAGCAGGGAAAGCATTTATGTCTTTTAGAACAGGCATGAGTTTATAAAATTATCATTTTAGAAAGACTGTTGTAACTGTAGTGTGGAGAATGGATTAGAAAAGGCTACAACCACTCAATAAATATTTGTTGGTAATATTCTACAAATGTCTAGTGTGTATAATAGGCAGTTGCAAGGATTTTCAGCTTGGTTGCGCTTAACTGATGAAAGATAATTTGAAGCCACTAGGGAGTGGCATAAACAGAGCCTCAGTAAGTTTCATTGCTATTTTATTCTGTTATTTGAATTTTCAGGCAATTTGATTTTAATGTATACATACATAAGTATTTTTTTCAGTTTGCTTGTTTTTTGCATTTTTGTCCTAGAAGGATGTTAAAGCAGATTAAAAGAATTATGTTGCTTTTTAGAAATGTATGTATCTTTTTCTACTTAAAAAGCATGTATTTACTGATATAAACATTCTTATTAACCTAGCTAGAATTACACTAAAAATTAACATATTAAAAATACTTAGAGATATAATGCTCACTAAAAAAGGAATATAAAATTTTATTTTTGTTATAATTATACCATATATGTATAATTATAACATTTTTAGATCTGTAAGATAATAGAGTACTTTAAATGTCAATTTATTATGAATATAAGATTGTGTATGACTTATTCTTTTTATTATTGTATATACACAGTAAGCATTTAAAAGTATGCCGTATTTTAATGTATTTTCAAAACTCCTAATTGATAATTCCTGTTCTTAGAATTAAATCCTTCCTAGAAGAGTCTTATAGGTCAAATCTAACCTCCTTCCCAAATACAAATTATTTCTTGCTACAATCCAGTATCAAGTTTCTCTTTTAACACTGCCTTTTAAAATATTTTGGTTGTTTAAAGTTCCTTTTTAATTACTGACCTAATCTCTTTCTTTGAAAAATCTGCCTCTTTGGTTCCAGCTCTGTCCTCTGTGGTTTTAAGGAAATGCTTAAATATTTCATGTGTTATAAAGACTTATTCATGAAGATTTATGCTGGAATATTAACCCTGGGAGAGGATTGACTTCACAGCATAATGAAATAGTTATTTAAAGCTAGGTTCCCTTTTGTGTTTGTGTGTTCAGATGTGTTCACACTGGATGGAGTTTCATTTGGTGTGTATATATCTATTAATATAGCTATACGTTCTAATTACCAATTACAGTTTACATCTTCCTCCCTCCCTCCCTTCCATCCTTCCTTCCTTCCTTCCTCTGTGTGTTTTCTATTTCTTTCCACTAGAGTAAGAGCAATAAGTGCCTACAACACTGTCCTACATATAGTAAGCTCACATGGATATTTGTTACATGAATAAAAATGATTTAAAGTCTTTCAAAAAAATCTCCAGAAGATCTCTGAGATTTATTGGCTATTAGAATTATTACTGGGAAGTTATGTTAAAGATCACATAGTTAGTTAGTAGAAAGTCATTACTAGAATATTATTATTCTGATTAATACTGCTAAGATGAATTCACTACTCCAAGATATAATCTTAGAAAAATTCTAATGTATGCCTAGTGTTTGAAGTGATGATCTTAAATTGAAGTATAACATTCAAGCAGAAATGAGTACACATCCTAAGAGTACAGCTTGGTGAACTTTTCCAAGGTGGTTGCCCATGAAACCACCACACAGATGAAGGTAAAGAACATGAACTTTCTCATGCTCCCTTCCTGTCATTATCTCACTCAGATAATTATTATCTCCATAGTTTAGTTTTGCCCGTTTTTAAAGGTGTATGTAAGTTGAATTATATAGTATGTACTCTTTTGTGTCTAACTTCTTTCACTCACCATTATGTAGATGACACTCATTCACACTGTGTGTAGTGGAAGTTCAGTTTTATTGCTGTGAAGTGTTCCTTTGTAAGGTTACTCCACAATTTATTTTTCAGTTGTACTGTTAATAGACATTTAGGTTGTTACCTTTTGGATACTACAGATAACTGCTTAAATTTTCCTGTATGAATATGTATGAATTTCTCTTGGCTATCGACCTCGGAGTGGAATTGCTGGGGACATAGGGTATACGTATGTCTAGCTCTAGGAGATATAGCTAAAGATTATTCTAAAGTGGTTGTATTATATTTTATGTATTAGAATATGGTGAATATCAGAGATGTGTTGTGATGAAATAGGAATCATATTGGTAGAAAATATTCAGTTTTAAATTTTAAGAAATCTAAATAGAATATAATTTTTAAAAAACAACTAGAATAATGTCTTTTATACTTTGTACCAACTTTTCAATTTGATATAGAGAAAACTTGAGTGGATAAGTATATTATCTTGCAGTAGTAATCTTGACGTACAAAGAGATCTGTAATGGAACTTAAAAAAAAAAAGAATGTTCAGGGAACATATTAAATTACCAAAGATGTACTTGATGCCCAGTACTAATGGTTTTTCTTGCCCAATATATACTGTAAAAAGTGACTCTTGGACTTGAAATCAGGAAAAGAAAAATTTGAAGATTTCAGTTCATTTGATATGCAATAAAATTTTCTTTCTATTTGTTTCCCTCTACCAGAGTTTCTTGGTTATGTTTAACATGTTACAGACAATGAGCTGTGTCTATAGTACTCTGTATACAGAATGGTAGTATCAGTGATCAACCTATGCTCTTTGGCAATTATAATTGCTTTTTAATCCCAAATTAGCACTTTGGAGGGTATATGCAGGTCTCACCATGCATTTTAAAACATAGACATCCTTATCTTAATATGATTATTGAATGCTACTTCAGCCTCATTTACATTAAGTATAGTGTTTGGAAAGTATTTTGATGTATTGCAGAGGCTAATTACTCAGTTTTCACCAAATTCCTTTACTATGCAAGTGTAGGTCCAGAAGAAAAAGTTGAGTTGAAGTTTTTTTGCTTTTCGTTTTTTCTTTTTTGCGGTGCATGGGCCTCTCACTGTTGTGGCCTCTCCCGTTACGGAGCACAGGCTCCGGACGCACAGGCTCGGCGGCCATGGCACGGGCCCAGCCGCTCCGCGGCACGTGGGATCTTCCCAGACCGGGGCATGAACCCGTGTCCCCTGCATCGGCAGGCGGACTCTCAACCACTGCGCCACCAGGGAAGCCCCGAGTTGAAGTTTTTAAATGACATAGAAGAATGAAAATATCGGTAACTTTCATATCTTTGTTTCATGTTCAGTTGTACCGAATGGTTTTTATCTAGCTGAGAGAAGTGGTATAATATTTTTACCCCTCTTTGTTTGTGGTTCTTTCAATCAGTATTTCTGCAGCTTTGATTGGATAAACCCTTTACTGAGTCTTAGTTTCATTATCTGTTAAATGAGGGCATGGGACTAAGCTGGCTCCTTCTAGAGCTAATTTCTGTGTGTGTGTGCTCTATATATTAATGCAGGGTATTAGATGTGTTGTTTAATAAAGTGTTGCTTAGGAAGGGTTCTCTGGTTTTCTTTCTTCTTCCTTACAAGTGAAAGGAAATATTTCAGAGATAGAATAACTATCCTCCCCCTTCCAGATCTTCATAGCTGGTGCTAAATGAACCAGGGAGGAGAGAGATCTGCTGATTCATGGCATTGAACTTGGAGTTCTAACCATTATGATTTCTAATGAATGGTGACTCAGGAGACTTCTTTAAAATGATACATTCTGACATCCAGTGACCTTTAAATTAATATTTCTATTATGTAACTCAGTTGCTTCTGTTTCCTGGAGGTAATAACATTAGTTTGTGCTGAGGTGGATAATGATTTTGTTAGCAATTTCCTTTGTGGCAAGTGTTTTCACTGTAATTTAGTTTGAAGGAAGGATTGTTTGTACAAGTAAAATCTAGAGGAACTCACCTGTAGTGTACTGTGATCAAGAAAAAAGGTGGTCATTGACTTCTGGGACAATATTCTTGACACTCTGGATGAATAGTCACATTGACTGAATTTATTTTGGTGAAAGCTTGTTGCCAACTACAGATTTTTTAAAATCACAAACACACACAATGCTATGGCAAAGGAATGAGGCTGTGGAATCAGACCTATTGCTAGTTCTCTCATTGATGAGTAAGCAATATTACAAACTTGGGTTTCTTTATCCATAAAACAAGAGTAATAATACCTCACAACAGTGTACAGTATTAAGTGAAGTGATAACCTCATCAGATCTAATTTCTGTTGGGCCACTTTACCTTATCCACTATAAAAGACATAAAAAAACATGAAGAAATCTACTTTTGAGAAAGACAACTTGATAAATAGCACAAACAGGAATTTGCTTTATATAAAATTAGTGTAATGGATGGATCTACTAAAAACTTTAAAATAAGTATGCTTGATTTTTTTTCATGGGAATAAGTGAAAAAATAACTTCCATTGGACTAGAGCAAGAAATTATGTAACCAAACAGGCAGAACCAAATATGAAGGTGTATATAAAAAAAAGATCTAATTAGAAATTGAAGAATTGAAAAATGGTGTCACTAAAAGTAAAATACCATTATAGACAGGATAAACTTTTTAGAAAATTCACTGTTAGAATTTTTGAACTGGAAGATATTATTGTGGAATCCATATCAAAATCAAAGATAGATTAAAAAAATAGGCAAGTATAAAAATACTGAGACCAAAGAATAGGTTGAGAAGTGCCGTTATAACTAAAAGTATTTAAAACATTCTAAACACACACTATCCTCATTTTTTTAATCTACTATTTTCTTTAAAAATAACAAAAGGAAATTATACAAGTATGTGTGAAAACATTCTTGACGTAAAAATTCAAACGTCAGGTAAGAATATATTGAAGTAAAAGGTAAAAGTACCTCTTTGCTCCTTTTAGCCATGCACAGTTCCCACCCCATAGTAACCACTATCCATTTGGTTTATATCATTCCAGACCTTTATTCCTTTATTTATATGAAAATATATACACATGTAGAAATATATAATCTGATTTTTTGTAAGAGACATGAAAGTGTTCATATTATTACATACCTTTTAAAAAATCACTATTAAGGGCTGCCCTGGTGGTGCAGTGCTTGAGAGTCCGCCTGCCGATGCAGGGGACACAGGTTCGTGCCCCGGTCCAGGAAGATCCCACATACCGCGGAGCGGCTGGGCCCGTGAGCCATGGCCACTGAGCCTGTGCATCCGGAGGCTGTGCTCCGCAACGGGAGAGGCCACAACAGTGAGAGGCCTGCGTACCGCAAAAAAACAAAACAAAACAAAACACTATTAAAAGTGTCTTTGTAATTAAGTATGAGTGTTTAGAATAATAGATGGTTAGATATGGAAATAAAATGGTATGTAGATTATTAATTTTGATAGGTGTTGGCAATGTTGCCCTCCAATAAAGTTGTGTAATTTTACGTTCTCACCAACATTTTAAGAGAATGACTATTTTCTCATATTCTCACTAATACTGGATATTATGAAATTCTTAAAATTGTAATTTCATGGCAAGGATATCCTGATTTTACTTACATTTCTTAAATTATTCGTGATGTTGGAAATCTTTTAAATTTTTGTTTTTAATGTTAATTGATATTGATAATTTTTACCTATTTGAGTTCTATATATTAAATATTAACCTTTATCTGTTACATGTGCTCTACATGTTTTCTTCCAGTCCATTTGCCATTTAACTTGGGGTTTTTCTCTTCTATAGACACTTTGCCTTTTCATGCCGTCCACTGAGTTTTTACAACTCTCTAGGGTTATATCATAGTATATGTACGTAGTTTATTTCTCCTTAAAATTGTTCTTATGTAAAGATATGCATCATTTTATCAAATATGGCTTTAAATATTTAAGATATCCATTAAAAAGAGAAGGTAAGGGAGGCTAAAATACTGCTCTAGTTTTCTACCTTTTCTATTAGAAGGCCATTCTTGTCTCCCTTGCTTCTTGTACAATACATGTGTTAAAAGCTTAGATTCCAGAAGTGTATTAGTAAGTGTGAATCTCTGCTGAGCTTATGGGAATTGGCTTGTAACCTGCTCCTGCCACAGGGTGCAAGGACAAGGAAAGCTGCTTGTTAGAGGTCTATATATAACATGAGTCTTTCAAAGTAGAGAGCCTTTTCAGACTGGGTCAGAGCTGGTATAGAAGATGAGAGAGATATAAAGTATGAGAGACTTGAGAGATATAAAGTATGAGAGATTTCTGGCTCTGCAGATAATTCATAAGTTTTTACTCTTGCAGTTTCATTAAAATGAGTGTTTAAGGCTATCAATTTTCCTCTGATCAGTGCTTTAAAAATATCTGATATGTAGGGTTTTCATTATTATTTTTAAAAGACATTTTTTGTTTGTATTTACTCTTTTACCCAAGAATTGCTTTAAAAAAAAAGTTCTTTAAATTTCCAAGTAGGAAGGGGCCTTTACAAATCTCCTTAAGTAATTTCTAGTTTTATTTCATTGAAACCAGAGAGTGTTGCTTATAATATATCTCTTTTATAGAACTTTCTGAAATTTTCCTTGTGACCTAATACATGATTAATTTTTGTGATGTTCCATATAGAGTAAGGTTTATTTTCTATTTCCAGGGTGTAAAGTTTAATATATATTCATAGAGTCTTCATAATTCTATTTGTAGGGTTAAAAAGTGTTTTCACATTTTTAGTCCACCTGATCTGTCAGTAGTATGTTAAAGTCTCCTATTGGTTTTGCTCTGTCTGTGTCTCGTGACATCTCTGAGATTTTGCTTTACAAAGAGAAATGCTGTGTTATTTGTTACATGGATATTCATACTTATTATATCTTCATTGAGACTTTTGGTTTTTAATATTAAACAGTATCTTCCTTTTTTACATTTAATAGTTTTTGTTTTGTGTTTTACTTTATCAGTGTTACTATCCCTGCTCATCTGTTTAAAAATTTTCATGGTATATTTTTGTTTAACTCTTTATATTTAGGCTTTTGACTCATTTTCTTTTAGGTATATACCTTATATATTGTATAAAGTGAGGTTCTGCTTTATGAACCAGAATAGAAGTCTTTTCCTTTTAATAGGTACGTTAATGCCTCTAAAGTTATTGGAAAGGATGTTATGTTTGGTGTTAATTCTATCATATTATTTCATATTATAATCATTCTGCATTTATGGTATATTTGCTGGGTTTCTTTTACTACATGAGTTTTTATCTCTCTCATGTCTCTGTATTTGAACTTCTTTTCTAGCAGTGTTTTATTTTTGTTTTAGTAGTCACATTGTAATTATGGCTTTATTCCCAACTTAAAAATTTAACTCCTTAATGTCTGGTTTGTCAGCTTTTAATAGTATACCTACCTATTGCCTATACAAATTTATTCTACTTTATTTCCCTTTCCTTCTTATTCCATTGTTTTATCAGCATTGTTTCTACTTTGTGAGAACATTTAGTACATAATATATTGTGTATATCATATAGCATGTTATTTTCCTGTGTTTACCCTGTCTTTGTCTTATATATACAAATAAATATATAAATGCACACTGTTGATTTTTGGCTTAACTTTCCCAATAATTGCTTAGTTGGATTAAATTCATCTTCTAATAGATTTCTCAAGGACTTGTGGACACAGAATTCCTTGAGCTATTACATGTTTAAAGCAGTTTTTCTATAAGCTTGATACTCAAAGGTAGCTTGGCTGGATATAAATCTTTAGATTCCACTGTATTTCCTGGAATTTTATGAAAATGTTGCCCATTGGGACTTCCCTCGTGGCGCAGTAGTTGAGAATCCACTTGCCAATTCAGGGGACACGGGTTCAAGCCCTGGTCTGGCAAAATCCTACATGCTGCGGAGCAGCTAAGCCTGTGGGCCACAACTGCTGAGCCTGTGCTCTAGAGTCCGCGAGCCACAACTACTGAGTCTGTGTGCCACAACTACTGATGCCTGTGCACTTAGAGCCTGTGCTCCGCAGTAAGAGAAGCCACCACAGTGAGAAACCTGCACACCGCAATGAAGAATAGCCCCCGCTCGCCACAACTAGAGAAAGCCTGCGCACAGCAACGAAGACCCAATGCAGCCCCAAATTAATTAATTAATTAATTAATTAAAAAAATACATTAAAAAAAAAAAGAAAATGCTGCCCATCAGTACTTTGCACTGAGTCTTGTATTTGATAAACCTCTTGCCAATCTAATTCTCTTTCCTTTGTACATTATTTGAATTTTTTTGCCTTGATACCCTGAGAATTCTTCCTTTAATGTCTACTAGTCTTACTAGGAGTTGATCATTGGAGGTCCTTTTCCCTTGATACCCAGTGTCCCCTTTCAGTGTATAGATTCAGATCTTTCATTTTTTAATACTTTATTGAAGTAGAGTTTCAAATATTAGTTCTACTCCATTAAAAAAGTCTTCTTTAGGAATTCAATTGATATGTAAATTGGATTTTCTTTTGCCTGTCCTCCATTTCAATCACTTTCTCTGTGACTGTTTAATTTTTTTTCTCAGTTTCATTTTATTCCCTTAGTTGTTTTTGTTGTTTTTCTACTATCCCTTTTTATATTTTCATTGAAATCTATTTTTGGTTTAGAATTTTGTAATGTAGTTTCTATTTGTGGTATATTTTTGTATTTTTCTATTTTTTTTGAGTTTAATCAACTCACTTGTTTTTCTGATCATGCATTTTCTCTTAGTTTTAAATTTCTGTTTCATCTACCTAAATGCTTGTTTGAGTATATTTAATTAAGGTTTGAGTGTTACGTTATAGTTTCCTTCTGTTTTGGCAATTTGTAGGGAGGGGATGGAATTTCTATCAGATGAATTATTTGGCTTATCATTCTCAATTTTCTTTTTATAGCAGTTTTTTTGTTTTTGTTTGTTTGTTTTTCCAGTATGTTGGAATGGTTATGACATTCCTAGTTCAAGAGCACTCTCTTCTGTCATTGCAGACAAAGTATTGCTTCTTTACTGGATGACATGGCTTTCGAATAGTTATGTGTCACTGGATTTTAAAATTTTGTTTTTTCTTAGGGGATTCTAAATATTTCCCCTTGCTTCTTTTCTTCTCTATGTATATTTCCCAAAGAAACCTTTCCTTTTGTGCTAGCTCTCTTCTCCCTTCAACATGAAAGCTTTCTGAGGTTGCCTTGTCATCTCTAATATACCTTTTCAAGTCCCTTCTCTATGTCAGTGCTCGTATCTAACTGTTGACTTTCAGTATTTTCACATATAGGATTGACTTTCTGGCAGTGGTTTTAAATCACATTCAGGTCTGCCATTAGCTCCCCTCTTATTTCCTTGTATTTCTCCTGAATTGCTGTTGGTTTCCATGAAGCCTGGTGGCAGGAGCACCAGAGAGAGCATGCTGGAATTTAATGTTTACCTTTATACTTACAAGTAATTGGAAGTTGTGAGGTTTCTGTCTTCCATTTATGTTGAGTCACGAGTTTGTGTAGTTTTATTTGTCCTCCCTGTTTCCGTTTTGTTTTATTTTTGTTTTTTTGTTTCTTCAGATATGTTGCAACTTTGAGATTTACATCATTCCCACTGCTTCAGCAACCCAGAATCTTCTGTATACATTGATATCACTCAGTATCCTGTAGCAACTTAAATGTTTTAAAATATTACTTTGTATGAAATTCAAGTATTGAATATATATGAACACTTTCCAAAAGATGAGAAGATATTTTAAATAATTAAATTTATACATCATAGGCTTTATCAGACACATAGTTTGAGCAGGTTAGAAAAAAATGGATTCTGAGGTCTTACCAAGGTCTTACTAATGTAAAAATCAATGGCTTTTTGTCTCTGTGTTATTAATGTTTAGAGTCCCTAACGTGTTTTGTGGGACTAAATAATAAAACAGCGATCTTCTTTTTAACTGTGATTCACTGCTGATTCTTTTTGCTAAGGTTATCTGAGACAACTATGTGTGTTTAGTAAGTCCAAGGGCACATTGAAGTTTCATGTGGAATAGTTACATGGGAATTTGCTGAAGCAATTACTCTGCTGTTTACTAAGTAATTATCCACATCACTTCCCAAGCTGTACACCTCTCTCTTGCTCTTTAGCATTATGAACATCCCACCCATTGGTACGCACATTTATTCTGCACAGCATCCAACTGTTACCTACTCTAAGACATAACACACCTCTAATTTGTATAGCTAAATCTTGCTTCACTGGGTCTTGTAAATCTGAAGCCTTAATTTTTTTGATGGCCAATTTTTTTGTATTCTTCAGACTTTGTAACACTTTAAGAATCTGTGGCCCCTGCCATAAATTTTGTACCAATAAGGAGCAAGAAGGAACAGTAATTCTCCTACTGGGGAAAACTGAGTAATCTTGTAAATGCATTTCTAATTATCATTCTGTGAGCTCCTATTCATTTCTAGGTGCCATGGATTTCATTGTAACATGTCATAATTGGTGTAATATAGTTTAAATTTTCTTGCGTTATATCAATTTTTAAAGCATCTATAATATTCCTTTGTAACCTGCAGCTGAATTGAAAAGAACCCAGCCATATTGACAATTTTCAAAATAACTTTTAAGAGGTTATAGGAAAGTATTCTGAGAGAGCTGTTCCAGTGGTACTCTTTTTAAAACTAATACAAGTTCTCTAAGTAAGATTGGATCATTGTACTTTCATTAGTTCCACTATGACTGAGAGGTCATCAAGTGGCTACCACAGTTTGCTTTTATATTCTCCAGCCTAGCAATGAAAAGATGGAAAAATATGAGTGGTTCCTGTGCTTAATAGTGCTTTATTCCTGTATTTATCTCCATATATCATATATGGCTATATTTACCTCTCCTCTCCAAACAGGTGATAATGTATGTAGTTAAACCCCATTTTCACATTGAGATCAGGAGCTTTTTCATATGTAGACATCTGGAGAGTTCAGAATTTTTCATATTATATGCTCCATGTTTTTCTGCTTCCATTTCTGACCTCAAGCAATTTGTGGCTCTCTCCTTCTTCCTCTGCATTTATCTTGGGTAAACCAGAGGACTTTATGATAGCATTTAAGTTATCAAGATAACGTAAGGTTGCTTTCTAGCTTCTAACTTAGCTCTGAAAATAGTTAAATATTTTACTCTTGTATTCAGAAACAGCACATTGATGGGCTAAGTTTTCCCATATTACTTTAGCTTTTGTTTATTCACATTTTGGAATATGGGGTTTGGAATAGATTATTTTAGATCATGTCCGTAATAAGTACCAGTACCTTCTTTTAAAATGGGATAAGAAATACATTGCAAAAAGGTAAAGTTTAACCTGTAATGCCATTGTGAACCCAGAATGTTTACCATTTGTCAGCTAATTTAGGAGGATTAAAGAATTGCAAATTAACAATTCAGGTATGGGGATCACCTTTCTAAATTTTTCTAAGTCAGTTTACTTGATAAGACAGTAATCTGTAGTTG
Source organism: Mesoplodon bidens (assembly GCF_964165515.1). Taxonomy (NCBI): domain Eukaryota; kingdom Metazoa; phylum Chordata; class Mammalia; order Artiodactyla; family Ziphiidae; genus Mesoplodon; species Mesoplodon bidens. Next base: position 68,854,620 of record NC_138166.1, on the reverse strand, counting down.
TCTATGTATAATTTAATATTATTTAGACTATGGCTTTTAGAGTTAATATTAACTAATTTAAACATTTATACTGGTCCTCTCCCCTCATATGCAAGATAAGAGTAATCTTCATTTTAACCACTCTGTGAATATTATTACTCTTTCTAACTAATTTTGGTTTTCAATAGAGCAATTTGGGATTAGACTTTTTTTTTTTTTTGTGGTACGCGGGCCTCTCACTGTTGTGGCCTCTCCTGTTGTGGAGCACAGGCTCCGGACGCACAGGCTTAGCGGCCATGGCCCACGGGACCAGCCGCTCTGCGGCATGTGGGATCCTCCCGGACCGGGGCACAAACCCACGTCCCCTGCATCGGCAGGCAGACGCTCAACCACTGCGCCACCAGGGAAGCCCTGGGATTAGACATTTGAAGACCAATACTTCACATGTTCATACTTACAGAAAAAAATAAAGCCATTCTTCTACATAAAACTATGATTACCTCTTCACACCTAAGAAAATTAACAGTAACTCTGTAATATCGTCTGATATCTGGTCCACAATTTTCCCCCAAAATGTTTTTGGTAGTTTATTTTTTTTTCTGATACTGAGACCAGTGAAAGTTTATAAGGTTGTTAAGTCTTATGCATCTTCTTGAATCAAATCCAGTGCTTTCTGTTTGATAGCTGTGACTGTGACAAAGAGAAGTGGCTCTCTTGCAGTGAATATTCTTTCTCTGGAAAAAAAAAATAGGTTGGGAGTGTTTGCCACAAAATCACTGTGGCATGTAATGCTGAAGCCCTTGACTAGTCTCCTTTGTTGATGGAAATGGAATTAACCTTGGAGGAAGCCGTATCATTTGCCTCCTTTGTTTTTTCTCCCCTCTCCAACTTTCCTCTCCTTCTCTTTTCACTTTGCCCTTTGACTTGTGCTATTCCATATTCATGAAGCAGGAATGTTACTGGAGACTAAATGTGGCTATGAGAATTTTTGAATCAGGCAGTATAGGAGACAACTGAAAACTGAGCTATCTTGTAATATATACTTCTGGAGGGAGATTATGTATTACAATTTTGGAATTATTATAACTTTGTCTAAAATGAAGAGGTATTTTATTTCTTACCTTTGGTCTTCATTAAAAACTGTTTGCTGTGGTTTTGAAAACTTAAAAACCTTCATTAAATTTAACAATTATTGGCTAAGCACTCTTTTTTGCAATCTCACTGTTAAATATGGATAATTCATGTTCTTAATTGAGCTGTGATGATGGACGAATTGCTTTTAAAATAACTAACACATGAAAAACTCTTAAGTAAAATTTTCTTCATATCTGTATAAACCTGAAAGAAATTAGAAGTGAGGAGATAAGACATTTACTTGCTTTGGGAGATTTTATGAACTGTAACTTAAAAAAAAAAGTACTGTACATAATTTAAGCACACCATGTTTTACTGTATGTGACTTCAAGCAGTAATAAATTTAAAATAGCAGTGTTGCTCACAGTTCAGGTATAGGCAGAACTACATTATAGTTTAAATTCAAATTCTAGTAGATTATTACTACAGTAAAATTTCACAAGGAGTTCAACCTTTCTAATAAAGAAATACAAATGAATCAACTGTGAGATGCTATTTGGACCTACCACATTGACAATGCTGAACAATAATATGTAGTATGGGCAGGGGTTCAAGGGAATAGAAGTTATATCCTTGTAGTGGGAATGTAAAATTCTTAAATCTTTTTGGAAGGAATTAGATGATATGCATTAAGATTTACATCCTTTGATCTAGTAATTCCACCTCAAGGAATTTTTCTTAAAGAAGTAATCAGAGAGCTACACAAATAATTACATGAAGTGTTGTATTACAGAAGGTTTCATAGTACTAAAGCGTTAAAACAAAAACATAAACACTGAAAAATAATGGAATGATTAAAAATATTTTGGTAGGTCCAAATGATTATCACAATATGCATTTATTTAAAATGACATTTTGGAATTTATTTACTGATACAGTAAAATACCTATAATATTAAATGAAAAAAATAGAATAGAAAATTATATTTATTTTGCTTGCTTTCACATTTGTATTGTTTAAAAATATATATCTATTTCCATACAAGACTATTGAAGTAAAATTTAGCAAAATGTTAACAATTATTACTTATAATTTAAAGATAACAGATTTTTTTAATGGTCCCATTTTATGTACTTTCTTGAGTCTTTGAAAGTTTCTGCCATTAACAGGTGTTATTTTAAAAGTAAAAATATATTTGTTTGAAAAAGCTATCACAATTAGCTCAAAGAATATACATCTTTAAAAATGCATGTAAATTATTTTGAGACTAAAATCTCAGATTACCATTTTTTCCTGTTGACTAAGCTATTGTTGGATTTTATGCCAGTAAAATAATATTCACCAAATACTGCATTCTCTATGGGATAGCATTTGCAAAACTCATATATTTAGAGAACACAATTATGTCAGTGAAATGAAATTAATGAAATGGCATCCCACACAGGCACCATAATTTGCATATTAATTTCAGTTAATGTTTCCATGGATGTTACAGGCTTATTCTAGTCATATTTGATTAAAAAAAAACAGATTGTGAAGCAACCAAATGTTGAACAATTGTTCCAGTAGATTCACAGTATTCCAAAAAACAGCTTTAATATGTTATTTTTTGGCACTTTGACTTTGGTTTATTTACCTTTTATAGCTTTTTTTTTAAGTGCAAATACATTTTGTCAATAAATAGGTAGTTGTTGATGCTGAGTATTTATTTTTTAATAATAATCCCCCCCTGCCCCCAACACACATAACACCCAGGCAACCACCAATCTGTTCTCTGTATCTTTGAGCTTGTTTTCTTTCTTTGTTTTGTTTTTTAGATTCTACATATAGGTAACATCATAAAGTATTTGTCTTTCTCTGTCTTATTTCACTTAGCAAAATCCCATCAATTTCCATCCATGTTTGTCACAATTGACAAGATTTCATTCTTTTTTTATGGCTGAAGAGTATTCTATGTGTATATATATCACATCTTGTTTATCCATTTATCCATTGATGGACACTTAGGTTGTTTCCCTATCTTGGCTATTGTAAATGATGCTGCAGTAAACATGGGGGTACATATATCTTTTTGAATTAGTGTTTTCATTTTCTTTGGATAAATCCCCAGAAGTAAATTGCTGGGTCATGTGGCAGTTCTACTTTTAATATTTTGAGGAATTTTCATACTGTTTTCCACAGTGGCTGCAGTAAGTTATGTTCCCGCCAACAGTGCACAGGGTTCCCTTTAATTCACATCTTCGCCAACACATTATTTCTTGTCCCTTTGATAATAGCCATTCTATGATGGTGATGAGTTGATATCTTATGGTGGTTTTGATTTGCATTTCCCTGATGATTAGTGATGTTGAACACCTTTTCATGAACTTATTGGCTATCTGTATGTCTTTTTTGGAAAAAAAATGTTTATTGAGATCCTCTGCCCATTTCTTTAATTGAATTTTTTTTTTTTGCTGTTGGATTGTTTGACTTCTTTATGTATTCTGCATATTAACCCCTTATTGAATATATGATTTGCAAATATTTTCTCCCATTTGGTAGGTTGCTTTCATTTTGTTGATGGTTTCCTTTGCTGTTCAGAAGATGTTTAGTTTGATGTCATCCCACTTATCTATTTTTGCTTTTTTTGATTTTGCTTTTGGAGTCAGATTCAAAAAATCATCAAGACTTATGTCATATGAAGCTTATGACCTGTACTTTCTTCTAGAAGTTTTATGGTTTCCGGTCTTACATTCAAGTCATTAAGCCATGTTGAGTTGATTTTTGTATATAGTATAAGACGGTGGTCTTGTTTCATTTCTTTTGCATGGGACTGTCCAGTTTACCCAACACCATTTATTAGGAGACTGTCCTTTCCCCATTGTATATTCTTCCCTCCTTTGTTGTAAATTACTTGATCATACATGTTTGTGTTTATTTCTGGGCTCTCTATTCTTTTGTTTTCTTTTTCTTCTTCTTTTTTTTTTCTTTGATCCATGTGTCTGTTTACAAGAACCAGCTTCTTTATAAGTTTTACAGCTTTTCTGTTTTTATTTTCATTAATTTCTTCCTTCTGACTTTGTTTTACTTTGTTGATCTATTTCTAGCTTTGGAGTGGAATGTTTAAATCACCTTTTTTTTTTTCAAAATTTATGTATGTAAACATTTAATGCTACAGATTTTCTTCAGAGAAGTGCTTTTGCTATGATCTATAAATATTAGTTGTTTAATAGCTTGTTTGTTAATTTCCAGGTGAAAAGGTTTTACATTATTATTAATTAGGGTTTTTTTTGTTATTATGTGGTGATCAGAGAACACTATTGGTGTATTTGTGTATCAGTATTAATACACTAAAATATAGTATCAGTATTTACTAATATTAGTACAGGTGTACCTCGGAGGTATTGTGGGTTGGTTTCAGACTACTGCAATAAAGTGACTATTGCAATAAAGTAAGTCACACAAACTTTTTTGGTTTCCCAGTGCATAGAAAGGTTATATTTACATCATACTGTAGTCTATTAAGTGTGCAATAGCATTATGACTAAAAAGCCAATGTACATACTTTAATTAAAAAATACTGCTATTGAAAAAATGGCACAGATAGACTTTCTTGATACAGGGTTTCCACAGACCTTTAGTTTGTTAAAAGCGTAATATCTGGGAAGCATAATAAAGCAAAGCATGATAAAACAATGTATGCCTCTATTGGTATATATCTTTTTTTATATAAATTTATTTATTTTATTTTATTTATTTATTTTTGGCTGTGTTGGGTCTTCGTTTCTGCACATGAGCTTTCTCTAGTTGTGGCGAGTGGGGGCCACTCCCTGCAGGCTTGTCATTGCGGTGGCCTCTCCTGTTGCAGAGCATGGGCTCTAGGCACACAGGCCTCAGTAGTTGTGGCACGTGGGCTCAGCAGTTGTGGCACATGGGCTCAGCAGTTGTGGCACGCAGGCTCTAGAGTTCAAGCTCAGTAGTTGTGGCTCACGGGCTTAGTTGCTCTGTGGCATGTAGGATCTTCCCGGACCAGGGCTCGAACCCATGTCCCCTGCATTGGCAGGTGGATTCTTAACCACTGTGCCACCAGGGAAGCCCTATTGGTATATTTCTAAATTTTTGGATTCAGTTCTTGTTACCAACCAGACTTTGAGTTCCTTCTTCAAATTTGGCACCCAGAGATTTCTCTCCCTTGGTTTCAAATTTGTCTATATCCCAAAATCCTTTTGTTATCCCCTCTGCCTTAGCATTTCATTGATTTGCAGGAGAAATTGATAATTCTGTCTGCATAATCCACTGTAAAATTGTGCTGAAGTTATGCTTGTATTTTCTTCAGTTTCAGGGTATCTTTACAATGTAAACTAAAATTCTGCATCTAACCGGTCAGTTCGACTTCAGTGAATATTTATTGAGAATCTGTTATTTTGTCACATACTATTCCAGTGCGTCAGGCATAAAGGAATTTCTGAGACAGCTTCTTATTTATTAGTAATTGCTCAGTAGATATCAAGTCCCAGAGTCATGGCATCCACGTTCAGGTCAATTATTCAGGCAAAACTACAAATTGCAAGCCTTTATCTTAAATTCCTACAGGGATATTTCTTGGCATTGTTTTCTCTTGCTGAAATTATAAAGGTTCGGGCTTCCCTGGTGGTGCAGTGGTTAAGAATCCACCTGCCAGTGCAGGGGATACGGGTTTGAGCCCTGGTCCGGGAAGATCCCACATGCCGTGGAGCAACTAAACCCGTGCGCCACAACTACTGAGCCTGCACTCTAGAGCCCACGAACCACAACTACTGAGCTCACGCGCCGCAACTACTGAAGCCTAGAGCCTGTGCTCCGCCACAAGAGAAGCCACTGCAATGAGAAACCTGTGTACTGCAATGAAGAGTAGCCCCCACTTGCTGCAACTAGAGAAAGCCTGCACACAGCAACGAAGACCCAATGCAGACAAAAATAATAAACAAATAAAATAAATTAAATAAATAAATAAATAAAAATAAAACTTAAAAAAATTATAAAGTTTCAAAAATGAAGGAATGTACTTTTAAGTACTGTGAATGAAGACTGCTGCTTATTGTGCTTTGGATTTTAACATACTTTGGGTTTTAACATAGGCATTTTAGGCTTAAGGATTTATATCATCATATCTGCAGGTATTTTAAGGTAAGTTACTTAGTCACAAAGGCAAACATGAAAGTATAGTTTTAGAAGTGTTTTACACAGCCTTTGAAAAGCCTTTCTATACTAATTACTGTACAGTTCTACATCTCTTAATTAAATAAACTGCTATTGTTTTCCCATTATTCTTGGACTTTGAAGTTTTTGAGTCTAAGAGGATACTGAATTAATTCAAGGATTTCTGAATTTAAAGATTTAGGGCATAGTTACATAGTAACAACAGGGTTTGGATTTAGGACTACAATTTTGATTTGCAGATTTTTTAAGGACTTATTTTTTATCACCTCCAGGATACGTTGCAAATACCTGAAAAGCTCAATTTCAAAGATAAATAATTTAGGAAAAAAAGATTTTTGTAAGTTTTTTTCCCTAGTCGAGAATATTTGATTTAACTTAAGGCATTGAGTACATTATCTCAAATCAGAGATCTGAGCAGTTGTGAGCTTCCAAGGAGCACTTAGAATGGATGGAAAACATCCTTTATAATTACTGTCATTTATTTAATCAGTGTGCAGTGATTAAATCATGTAAGGAAGCAGGATTTTGACTAAAATCCTTTTCTTTCAGTAGAGGTTGTAATCTGCTGACACAGAGCCACTTGGGTGCTGACTTAAACTCTCATAGTATGGACAGATGCTTATTTGGTATGATGGTGAGACAAAGAAGGGTAAGTCAGAACTAAAGGCCAGCATCACTTGATAGCTTCTCCATCAGTAAACTTTCCTGGATTTATTAGGAGTGTCCTGGAATTTCAGACAAATTCTTAGTTGTTATTTTTTTCTTTGGGCAGACCTAGAGAGTAGCTTAGCATAGTTCATGTACATTTTGGTAGCCATTTTTTCTTGACAGAAGCAAAGATTTGTGTACCCTCCCATCCCCATATTTATTTATGCATTCTTTTATTCAGTTAATATCTATTGAGAGTATCCTGGGTTCCAAGTACTGGGCTAGGCATCATGATACATGTATGAATGATGTTATTTCTACTTTTTAGGATCTTATAGTTAGGGATGGAGAGAGGGAGAAAAAAATGTGAACAGTACAATATAGTGTGATAATTGTAAGCTCGGGGTGCTTTTGGAGCACACAGATGGGCCAAATATGAGAGGTCTAAGAATGCTTCCTGGAGGACTACAAACTGAAGTAAGCCCTGAGGAATAAGGAATGGTGGGACTTGGTGCTGAGAGAGTATGGATTACTCTCAATATACTATCAATTTAAGCACTCCAAAATTTTAGTATTGTTGGGTATGAAAAGTAGCAGTGGTAAGAGAGGAGGCTTGAGAGTAAACAGTCAGATCATAAAGGACCTTGTAAGCTGTGGTAAAGAGTTTGAACTTGATCTGAGGGTGGTGGGGAACCGCTTAAAGGTTTTAGGAAGATTACTCTGGCTGTGTTTTTTTTTTGTTTTTTTTTTTGCGGTATGCAGGCGTCTCACTGTTGGGGCCTCTCCCGTTGCTGAGCACAGGATCCGGATGCCAGGCTCAGTGGCCGTGGCTCACAGGCCTAGCCACTCCGCGGCATGTGGAATCTTCCCGGACGGGGGCATGAACCCGTGTGCCCTGCGTCGGCAGGTGGACTCTCAACCACTGCGCCACCAGGGAAGCCCCTGGCTGTGTTTTTTTTTTTTTGCGGTACGCGGGCCCCTCACCGCTGCGGCCTCTCCCGCCGTGGAGCGCAGGCTCAGCGGCCATGGCTCACGGGCCCAGCCGCTCCACGGCACATGGGATCCTCCCGGACCGGGGCACAAACCCGTGCCCCCTGCATCGGCAGGCGGACCCCCAACCACTGCGCCACCAGGGAAGCCCCTGGCTGTGTTTTGAGACATGAATTTTGGGGTCATAAAACCAGAGGCAGAGAAAAGAGTTAAACTGATTAAACAACCTGAGTTGGAAATGCTTAAGCAAACACTGAGGCAGTCAGTTGGAGAGAAATGAAGCGATTAAAGAGCTAACAAGAATTTGGACTGATTGACTGTGGGATGAAAGGGAAGAGGCAGGCATGACTCCCAAGCTTCTGATTTGGGTGAGAAGGTGGATGTATGGTGATGACATTGACTGAGGTGAATGCGTGGAAGGCAGTTTGGGGGCCTGGAGTTGTTCAGATTCATACTATAGAATTAGCGTCTGTCCTGAAATGACTCCCTGAGCAGATGTTCTCCACTTGGCAGCAGTGTGCAGGCCAGGTGTGATCTGCTGTTGTCAAAGCCTCACATGACTTATGCCTGAGGATCAATGACTTGTCCTCTCTTTCTGAGTAGATGTCTTCCCAGGATGGAGGATGCTGTGGTGATGAGGGTACTTTTTAAAAGAGGCCTTTATATACAGAAATAAACAGTAATGAATAGCTTACGAGGGAGGAAAGAGTTTCATTTAATAGTACTTAATTAAAAATATAGATGAAAGAGAAAAATAGAAGCAATTTTCATATAAGTCATTGCTATCACCTATAAAATGTTGCACCTGAAATATTACCCATTAGTTATTCCCTAATAGGCCTTGGGCATTGCCTGGAAGTGTGCCCTGAAGGTATGTTTTCAGCCAACATTCTGGCCTTCCTTTAATCTGTTTGTTTCCTTTGTTTTACACTTTATGCTATTTAACTTTCTAGGAAAACTTAGGTTTTAAATGATCTACACTGGAACTAAAACTGTCTCTTTCTTAAAATAGTACCTATCCCTATAGAATATAGTCTCCCTTGAAACAGATTATGGGATTATTCTTGAGGGCTGGTCCCTGGGACAATCAAATATATAACATTGGTAGATAATGAGAATTTTGGTAGTTTACTGGTAACATTCTCTTCTGCCTCTGCTTCCTAACCTCCTTCGTGATCCATTCCCACCATCTCACTGGCAAAATGAGTCCTGCTTGGATCTGATTTTCTGTGAATTTTTTACTCTTTTGAAAATAGCACCGTATCACATTTGGAACATATTGGAGAAGGCTAAAATATGTAGCACATTAGTATAGAAGGATATTCTACTTCTTGTGTAGAGGTGGCTTTTAGTGCTTATGAGGACTTAAACTATGGTCTTTATGCCATAAAACATCAGGGTCACGACTTGATACTGCTGAACAGTTCTCTGGATTCTGTGAGGGTGAAAAAAAGAATGCTCTCGGGCTTCCCTGGTGGCGCAGTGGTTGAGAGTCCGTCTGCCGATGCAGGGGACACGGGTTTGTGCCCCGGTCCGGGAAGATCCCACATGCCACAGAGCGGCTGGGCCCATGAGCCATGGCCACTGAGCCTGCACGTCCGGAGCCTGTGCTCCGCAACGAGAGAGGCCACAACAGTGAGAGGCCCGCGTACCACCCCCTCGCAAAAAAAAAAAAAATGCTCTCAGCACTTCATTGTTGAGTGTTACATAATTACAAATGATTCTGCACGAATTCCTGAAAGTGTAAGCATGCCGTCAGCTTTGCCCTCCCACAGACATATTTGGTAGCTTCCACTCAGATTCTCAGTCTAATGGAGTCTTACCTTAAGGCATATGGTGATTTTTTGATCACCATGATGGTATGGAGGGATATATTTGTTACCACAATGTGTGAACAAAATTTAAGATAATGATACAGAGAAATAATTGTTGTAGATGGCTAACCTCTGGCTAATTAGCAGACTAATCTTTGAGTCATTCAGTACAGTCTGGGTAACCCTGAATCTTGTGAAGAACAGACAATATATTTGCTCTGTAATTAGTTTGAAAGAATTATTTACATACTTGAAATGTAAATAACACCAGATATTTAATAGTCTTGCTTTAGTAATGAAATATTTTTAAAAGAGTCTATTAACTAAGGGAAATCTTTCTTAATTATGTTATAGTTAGTTGTGGTCAGTCCTCCATATCCATGGGTTCCACATCTGTGAATACAGAGAACTAATTGTACTTCATCGTGTTATGTAAGGGACTTGAGTATCTGTGGATTTTGGTATACACGGGCTCCTGGAACCAATTCCTGTGGATACTGTGGGATGACTGTATTTAGTCTTAAAGTGGCTTGGTAAGGTATTGCCTTCAAAAAGTGCTGTCTTCCAAGTTTGTCACTTTTCTAGTTTCTTTTCTGTCAGAACTAGAAAACTATTTTGTGGTTTGATCTGAGCCATACCAGTGTTTCACAATAAATATTTTGGTTGAGGTTTAGTCATGTTGAGGCCTGATGTAGTTTTGCATCTGATCTGAGGCTTCTTGTGGTAGCTTTTGGGGTAAAATCTTTTCATGGGGAGTGGGTTCCCAGGCCTCCCTTTCTCTGCATCCTTCGGACATCCATATGTACCTGCTATCTGTTACCACCAGACTTCAACCCCCTTCCCTTGTGCTCAACCTGGAATATTGTTTGTGTGCTCAAAACCTTTGCTGGTCTTTGTAAGGAACCCAAGTACCCTCTTAGCTCTCCCATCTGTATTAACCAGGCAGCTTGGGGAAAGGCTGCCATCTGCTTTGTGGACAGAATCAATCTGTACACTGATATTCAGGCCCCTTAAAGGCCCGCTCCTGCCACCTGTGGCCCTCTTTCACACTTTAACTTATTAGATTCTGGCCTATATTGGAAAGCATTAACTGCAAAATCAAAGCCAACATGGTTTCTATTTCTCTAATCCTCCATAGTTTGGTCAAGTATAGTATTATAAGGATTGTGTTATAAGTACTGTTTATATTCTGTAAATGCTTATTTAACATACTTGGTGCTCAAAGGGTGGGGTGGAAAAAATGAAGATTTAAAAAATGTAACTGCCTACTTGATATTCTTTAACAACAACAACAAAAGGAACATATAGAACCTATAACAAATTTTATTCAGCCTTTCCTGACATTTTTAAAGTTTGATTAAACTCAGAGGATTAGGAAGTAATGAAATGTTAAATTCACAAACTTAAAAAAATCTTATTTTTAATAGGTTTAAAGAACTGTGTGAGGGTCTTAAATTTTCCTTAATTTGACAACAAAATAAACAGCCTTTACTAACCTCATGAAATCAATGACTGACAGGCTGTTCCAAGCAGCCTTATAATGGTCTTTTTTGGGGCCATGATAATTAGACTTGAGAGATTGAAGATGAATTGTTGATTTTTGTGATTTTTTTAAAAGTTCCAAATTTAAGAGTTAAATAAAATCCCATACACTCTTTTCTAAGAATGTTTGCTTTTAATTTTTAGACCTTTGAATATTTTATATTAGTTTATTCCTCTGATTCATTACTACTTAGTTCTTCAAAATACTGAATATCTAGGGTCTCTTTGAGTGATAAACCTCAATTTACAGGGAGTCATGTAATATTCTTTGCATATTTAATGTTGGATCTTAACATACAAATCTTGCATTCAGCCAAATCACATTGAGCTTGGCTAAATCTTTGTTTCTTCATTAGGTCTGAATAATGATGCACTGACAGTTGGACTCTTCATTTATCTCTAGATCAGAATGGCTTTAGATATTGTTGAATTTTGTATCATATGTATCTCTTAGATGAAATCCTGGAGTGGGTAAAGGATTGAGGGTCTGAGGCCTGAGTAAGAATCTGGGTCTTCCATGTCCATTTAACCTCTTGAGCCACTTTTCAAACCTGTATAAAGAGCCAACAATACTTTTTTAAAAAAAAATTTTATTGGAGTATAGTTAATTTACAATGTTGTGTTCATTTCAGGTGTACAACAAAGTGAGTCAGTTATACATATACATATATCCACTCTTTTTTTTTAGATTCTTTTCCAACAATACTTCCATTTCAAAGTTGTGAGAATTCAGAGATAATATATGTGAGGTCCATTACAAATGCTCCTTTATAATTGCTTATAAATATGAGGATATAATCTTTCTTACTTGAGCATATAAATATATGAGATAATACATACTATCAGATATACTCATTCATTTCTTCATTTCCCTTTCTTCCATCTTTTAAAATAAATTTGCTTATTTTTTCTACTCCTTCATAAAGGAATTTGTTAAGTTGAAGTCCCTGGTAGCTGGAGTCTTTTAAGCTGTAGCCCTTCAGAATGGAGGCTTAAAAGAATAATAAGAACCACTATAGTGGTATAATTTTATTTATTGCTAACAATTTTGAAGAGTTTTGTCTTTTATCTCTATTGATGTGTTTATCCCTAAATGATACATTCAGATCACAACAAAGAATTTTACTTTGTTGGCTCTTACAACAATGAAACATGTATACTGGTCTTTAGATTCTTGTTCCTACTAACTTTTTGCCGTGTCTTCTTTTTGTCTATAAATCTTTCAGTTAGGGTGGCTGGCCTGTGCTTTGAACACATCCGACACCTTCCAGACTTTATGTCTCGTATGCCTTTGCTTATACTATCCACCCTCTTGCAATTCCTTTCCACTCAAGGTACTTTCCCATCAATAAGGCATGGGGCATGGTGTGAGTCTTACCTCCTCCATGTCTTTCCAGACTACTGTGGCCAGAGTGATTATTCTGTTTCTTACATTCCTACAGAATGATTAGCTCTAACACATTTTTGTATTAGCTGAATAGTAAGAAAGACATTTTTCCCCCTTTTTTTCTAAAAGACTGTAAGATACCTTTTCTTATATATTGCTTGCCTAAACTGACTTAGTGTCATTCTCTGAAGCACTAGTTGGTGGTGAAGAGGTAGTACCATGATCGGTTTAGATTAAACAGAGCTTAACTCTAAAGCTGGGTTGGGATGAATTTGGGGGAGTATACTACATTGTATATGCAAATAATCTGACAACGTTCCACCCTCCACCCCCTGACCCCAGAAAATGTCTGTGTAAGTTTTTAAGAAATCTAAGACTCTCAGAAATAGTTTAAAAATCAGTCATTTCTTTTTAGGAATGCATTATGTCCAGAATCCCACTGAAGAAATTTTAACTTAATCTTTGATACTTGAAAGGAAAAGCAATATTTACATATGAGTGATGATAACTGTGAACGGGCTAGCTTATTAAAAAAATATATGTATTGTTAGAGATTGGATTGCCCTGGGCAATACAGAGTAGTAGGCATATTTTGTCTTTGACCTTTTCCTACTTCGTCTTTCAGTATCTGTCCCTTTTCACCACTTCTTTCCACTTCCCTTCTTTAAACATGTATTGTGTGTTTATTGTGTGTCAGTCTTGTGCTTTGTGCAGTGAAGACAAGAATGAATAATAATTGTTTCTGCTATCAATGGCTTTCATAGGCTACTCTTCAGTTAGATAAGTTTGTGGTCAAGTATCGTTAAGTACTATGATACAAGTATAAGCAGGATGCTAAAGAAACACCCGTGTTCTATTTTCCTCTCACCTGTCAAGGCTAGTTCTCTATTTCTTGCCCTGTTGTTTGGACCTCCTCCATAGCAAGAATTTAATAAAAGAAGTTTTGTGCAAAACTGTTGATTACAATTGAAGATGGCCTCTTTTCTGGTTGGCAATATAAAACAGGCTGTGATAGCGTCACAAATGATTGCCTTTTATTATGATATAAAAAAGTCAATGCTGTTCTGAGGGAGAGTGACCATAAAAACAATAAGAATCGATTTTTTTTTTTTTTTTTTTTTTTTGCGGTACGCGGGCCTCTCACTGCTGTGGCCTCTCCCGTTGCGGAGCACAGGCTCCAGACGCGCAGGCTCAGCAGCCATGGCTCACGGGACCAGCCGCTCCTTGGCATGTGGGATCTTCCCAGACCGGGGCACGAACCCGTGTCCCCTGCATGGGCAGGCGGACTCTCAACCACTGCGCCACCAGGGAAGCCCCAAGAATCGATTCTTAATTTTTCTATGGGTGGGATTTGCCACTGTACTTTAAAAATATTTTCCTCTTGGTTTGCTTTGGGCAACTTCTAGTTCTTCTAGTGATTATGTATGAGGGAATATGGCAGAATTTAAATGATAACCTAAATAATATAATATTATTAAGAGGTAGATTTGCTGTAAAAGAATTAAAACAAAATAGGTAAATAAAAAATAGAATATATGCCACACTTACTTCAGATTACTTTTTACTAGCTACTCTTTTCAGTTACATTCCACAGGTTTCCATCTTTTGTTTAGAAGAATCTATAGGGTAATTTTATTAATCTCTATAGAGAAAGAGGGTTATTAAAGTGGTCACTGAAAATACATAAACAGTTTTGAAATGAGCTTAACTGACAGATTGATTAGAAGCTGGGGAACTTACAAAAGGAAGAATGAGGAGAGCCAGGCTTTTCTTAGACTATGAATATAGGACAAGTGGGGATTATTTCACTTTATTGCACCTTTAGTTTTTGTTTCTCCCACTAGAATAGAGAACTACTCTTCCATTCCCTGAGTGTTATTCTCTCTAATCAATCCTCCACTCCTCTGGCAGTTATCTTTCTAGAATGCAAAGCAGATCTGACAGTGCTACTGTAGAAAGCCCCAAAACACCATCTGATCAGCTGTAGGAGATGCAGAATCATACTCTGCTCACTGTAACTAGTCCAGCCTTTTTTTCCAGTTTACTGCTCTCCCCACCCCCAACTCCTCAGTTGATATTCCAACCACACAAAATTCTGCCACTTTCCAGGCATGCTTTGTCGTGTCTGTATGCCTCTGCACATGCTGTATTTCTGACATGGAATACCCTTTTCTTCCTGTATCCTGACCAAGCTCTAATTTTCTTCCAAGTGTCACTTCTTTCCTGAAGCCTTCCTTGACTTATCTGTTAGTCGTGGTTCTCTCTTCTCTGTGCCTGGTACACATAGCCTAGTTCTTGTGACACTGTATTTTGTTTCTTTCCTCAAACTAGAGGAAAAACTCCTGTAGTTGATCTTGCATATTTAACTCCAACATTGGATGCAAAATCAGGTTCAGTAAACACAGTAAATACTTGTTGAATATTGAGAAAGCTAAGATAGAATGAAAATAGCATTTTGAGTACTTCTGTGCTACTCGGTTTTCTTTACATTTCTTAATTTGCCATTTAACTTTTTATATGGTTGAAGAAGGATAAAATGGTCATACTTTATTTAGCCATTAGTGTTTGGTTTCACGCCAGCTAGGGCAATTATCTCTCAGCTCCATGCCTGCCCTATTACACTCCACTGCAGAGATACAAAACGTGTAAAGCACGTATGCCAGACACCACTGCTAGCAAGTTTTCTGTCAGGTACAGCCAAAGGAAGGCAGTGGTGAAAGATGGGAGGGTGAGGGGAAAGAGCAGTTGTTTATTTCCTTTTATTGGACGGTGTACTTCAGCATGCAGCAGGAGTAGATGATGGCTGACGGTGACCACAGGTGGCTGGACGTTTCACTAGCGCTGGGGTTGGTTTCATGAGCATCTCTGTCTGTACTGCTGTAGAGTAATACGGACTCCACTGAACAAAAACAGAGCAGTCCCAGTGGCCGCTGTGGCAGTGTTTCCAGATGTTGAACAATGATCGCAGGCTGTGGGCCCCAGCCCAGCATAGTAGCACCCTGGCTGTGATTTGCAGCCCTGTTTTTGTTGTATGCCTCTGGTTATGCCCCCTTCTCCTTTTTTGTTCTTCTCATCCCTTCAACATCTGCATAATAGATTTCCTGTATTAACTGCCCTATGCTTGAAATACCTAGAATACTTCCATTCTAGTGGATAATAATCAGGAGTGGTCTAAGAAAACAGATTTCAAGGATGAGAATTTACTTACCTGAACTGACTGGGATTGAACACAGTAGGGTCTTATGGCCAGTGGAGAAGTGCCCTGACATGCACTTTTAGTTACTTAGATTATCAGCTTTCTTACTGAAAGTGAAGTGTTCTCTAAAGTCAAAGCTTTAGGAAATCAAATGGAAGTTGTAATTGACTATCATGGTGGGAATAATGCCTTCTAGGACTCTTGGGTGGGTTGGCTGCTTTTGACTGCACAGAAAAATTTTAGCAAGGAAATGAGTTTAGGGCTTTAAACTCTCAATTCAGGTATAGTGAGAGAAACAGAGCTCCATGATGGGTTGTCCTGTCTTTTACTGTTGCAGTTCTGCCGAAGCTGAAAATAAGACCCCAAATTTGACCCTGAGAGTTGTAGAATCACACATTAAGTTGAATTCATAGCCTCCCAAGCTTTTTGATGTAAAAGATAAGAATTGATCGGGTAGACATGGGATCATGAGAATTGAAATGAATATACTTAGGTAAACTTAGATGAATCTGAGAATTTTAAACCTCAGTTCTCTCTGTGCTTCATTTGCAATTTCACCTATGCTTTATTGTGGAACCAGCCCCTCCTTATTTCCCTGAGGGGGTTAATTTTTCCCAGCTTGAAGACCATATAATGGCCTCAACCTTGCTAGGAAAAAATCTAGGGAGAAGAGTGGATGTATCATGTGTGACTCACAAATACTCCCTTTGTTGAGACATTGGGAAATGCATTGGTGAAGGGAGCACTCAAATCCTGGAAAAATTGTGGGATGCCTATGCTCTGATTGCCTTGGAATATGTTATGTGCCACTATTGAAATGGGCTCTCTCATTTAAATGGAACCATGGCATCCTGGAGTGACAGAGGCTGGGCATCTAGGTGTAACTGCCAGAGGCGTACAGTTACTCTAATGGGCAGAAGAGCCAGAGTGACAGTCAGAATTTTGTGACCCCAATGTTGTTATCATTGGTGGTGGCTAAACCATTAAAGTACAGCCTTTAGGGTACAGAAACTTATGGTCACGTGAGCAGAAACCTGATTTCAGTCACCATCATGGCCTCTCACTACGTTTCCAGACCTGAGCCAGTTCACAAGTCCACAGCCCTTAAATAAAGTGGGAGAGCTAGATCCCTTTGAGGATAAACTATTGCTATAAATATATACTGAAAATCTTCCTTTAGGTTCTCCCTAGGGGGATCTCAGTTATTTACCAGAGTGACTGAACATTATGGAAAGGGAAACTCTCGGCTCTTTTAAGGATTACTAGACATGGCCCTTACTTGATACTAATCTTTTGAGGGAACCAAAATACTACCGTCATTCTTGGAAAAATGAGGCCTTATGGTGAGCAGATGATGGATTTATTTCGCTTTCCCCCTCCCTCCTTCTCTAGATTGAGTTTATCTCACTGTAGTTCCAGGGAGACTGTGTATCTACCTTACGATCATTGACCTAGTTCTTCAGTGTTTACCCTGAAGAACATCTACATTGTCTCTGAGTCATGGAATGAGGGATATTATGGAAGGGGGCCAAGCGAAAAGCCCTGGAAGTGTTCTCTCATCCAGGAGAGTAATCAAAAAATAATAACTGTATCACAGGAATTGCAGAGATTAGAGCCACCGTGAAATATTCAAGAAATTCAAAAGTAGAGATTTTTATCACATGCTCATTTTACTCACCTTGGCTTGTGCACAAGGAGAATGGACCTTGGAAGCTGTTTTATTATAAGCTGAATCAGGCTGTGGTTCCAATTGCAACTGCTGTTCCAGATGTGATGTTTTTACTAGAGCCAGTCATCCTGGTCTCTGGTCTTCGGTGTAGTACAGCTATTGATCTTGCAAATCCTTTCTCCCACCCACATCAATCAGCCAGGATTACAAGAAGCTGTTTACACTCACCTGACATAGAAAGCAGTATACTTTACTGTCAGGGTTATGTAAAATCTGCTATCGTAATCTAGTATACCTTGAAGTTATTTTTTAAATGGCCAAGTAAGGGTAAAAAAAAATTCATACTTTTCCCATTATTACTGTAAAATTTTAAACCAAAGAGCATTTCTTAGAACCAATAAAGGGTGGAAGAGGAAGGTGTGAATTAGTGCTTAAAGCAGTATTTATTTGATTGACTTCAGCTAGGATGATTGTTCTTCCAGAATTAAAAAGTAGAGCAAAACTAAACAAAAACAAAACGTTAACACAAAGTGTAATTTTAAGCCCCAGAATTTCTTGTTTTCTTACCCTTTCCCTCACCTTACCTTTTTAGACTAAAAATCAGAGATGGCTAACAGTTTTTTGTTTGTTTGTTTTGGTTCAGTGGACTTCTTTGCAATCTGGTGAAGTCTGGATGTCACAGAATGTTTTCAAATGCACAAAATAGCTTGCATAGGATTATAAAACAAGTCAATTAGTTGAAATATAGTCAACAAAATATTTTAAAATCTCCAGTACAGTAACACATGTATAGTAATAATAGGTAAAAATTAGTATTACTTCTAATAAGTATTTTAATGTTGGAGTTAGTGATGAGTATAACAATATGTCAAACTATCTGTCATATTACCTGTGATTACTGGTCACAGGTACTCTAATACTACTGTCATTTATTGTCTGCGTTCTTAATAGAGGGCAATTTAAACATTTAGTTGGATGTGAGTGAAAATAAATGTATGGTCTCTTTTCCATCCAAATACATGGACCATCCCTTCACCCCCCGCTCCCCAAGTCCTTCTATTGAACTTTTTGGTGGATGAGGGAGGGGTACATGAATCTCACTTAAATCTATTTAGAGCAGAAGCTGTTTATGTAACACAATGGCCCTGAAAAAAGGAATATTTATTATCTTTTGAATGTATTTGCTTAATCATATATTTTACCACAATGCAGTATTTACTGTATGGAGAAATAAAATACTCTAACATAATGGAAAGTGGAGACCAGAATGAGTCAATGTGAATAAGTAGTAATTCTTTGGTCAGTGAGTTACCACATAGTAAATTAACTCCTCTAATATACTAGATGGTGCCTCATGGACCTTTTGAAGTAAAACTATTTCAAGATTATGCTGTTTTCCTCCATTTTGTCAACTGGTTCAAGCTCATTTACTTAATGCTCAACTAGACTGACTGCATAATATCTAAAATTTTTGTTTATTTCTGAAAGATTGAGTTTCTGCAATAATCTGCACTAATTGATTGGTGTGAAATTCTTACTAGAGTATTTACAAAAGTATTCTTTTTATACATTTGTCAGCTCACTCAAATAAAATTGCACATAATGAAAATAATTGCATTTTTGACCACTATAGCTACAAAATAATTTCTGTATTTTCTTCTTCCTTCTCCACATTTTCAGTCCCAAATTATGACAATTTCACTAGCATTTGAAAAATTATTATGTTTATTGGATTATTTGCAGGTGGGGCTCTGGGCTTTGGTCTACAAATCAGTGGTTAATTTAATGATGCACTAGTTTATATTTAGCAAAATGAAGCCTAACAAGCTCAGCTGAAAAAATGATTCTTGTTTTAACCAGTGATCTTCACACAGCTGTTTAAATACCATATTGTACTTGTTTTTTGCCTCTTTCCTTATTTAGGATAGCACATGGTACTTGTGTAATCTTTGCTTATTTTAAGCCGGCATAAAAGAATGGCTCTCAGCAAACCGGAGGCAATTTGCAAAACTAAGGGATATTCTTATGAATTCAGGCCAAGTTAAATTATTATTGAAGAATACATCTTTTCTCCCCAAAATTTCTCCTGAGACTTTTTTTCATTATAATGTTATGTTTCAAAGTTTATGACAGAGGTACATTATTTCATTTGTTCCATATAATTTTCTTTCTTCTATATAATGATACCATTAAAGTAAGATTGGCCTGGAAAAGTCAGATGTTTTAAAACTGTAGTAGTTCCTTTTTGTGTTATCAAGGTTATAATATTTTTCTACCTAGAAAAGATTGTGGCTCTTTGTATACAGATGGAAATGCTGACTTAAAACATAACCAATAGATGGAAATTTAAAATAATTTTCCATGACTTTTTTTTCACTGCTGCCTCATCTTCACTGCCTGTCTGATCCAGCCCCCAACTACTACACCACCAATAACAATCAGTTCCTTTCCTTTTACATTTGTTATCAGGTGTACCAAATAAAGCTGTCTCGTACAATTTCATGATTTTATTCACCCTTATATTTACGTAACTTCCATTTTTTCATGAAATGTACTATAAATATTATCAGATGGTACCATTTTATCACAATACCTTTGTGAAGTAGGACACTGTGCCATGTGTAGATCTTATATCTGCTTTTTTTTGTGGAACTCTTTGCTGTCTATTTACTAACTTAAGCATATGATCTTGTAGACAGTGATCACAATTGAGATTGGAAAGATAAGGAATAGAGATGCAGGAACATACTTATAACTTCAAAGACTATGTTGAAGTACACCAGTGTAATTGTTCTACTTAGTAAAACAACTCAGTCTGCATCTCTGTTTTCCTAGAATGTGTGGTGTTGCTTAAAATGCTCAAGTATATTCTGTATATTTATTCTGGATTCTCTGGATATCAGACCTGATTTTGGTTGATTGTACTCTTTTTTATTAGGTAGAATTGTTATGTTTTTGTCTTATTACTAGATTTAAATCTAACAATTAGAAGCACTGTCCTAGGAACTGTTATACCAAGAAAAGTCGTACTGCTATGGGTTTTTAAAGGAAGTTAGAAATGCAATGAGAACGTATAGGAAACAGCTATAAGTAAGAAAAATAAATCTGTCAAAGAGTAAAGATATGCTGTGTAAATTATGACTATGGGTAAAACTTAAGAAAAACTGTGACTTGATAGTTATTTTTTTGAATTAATAAACAATACTATAGGTATAGTTACATTTTATAGTAATACATTAAATTTTCAGACAGAATTAAACTTTATGTACTGTATATAGTATGTAGAATTTGGGAAGCTGAGTATTACTCTGGGACCATGTATATTTTGACCTGCTGTGAGGTAGATAATCAAAGCTTTTCGTGTTTTTTTATAATTGAATATAGCATATATGAACATGTTTGGACAAAATTCAGGACTAAAATACTGAAGTGAAATTAGAAAGAATGGAACCAAAAATCAAAACTCAGTGACTTGAAAGTAATGGTAAATGCTAATAAAATAAGAATAAAAAACCAAATGGTAACATTTATGATAACAGCTCTCAGCCAAATAAGCAAATGTTTAAAAAAATTAAAATCTCTAAATTGTGAGCTATATGGACAAAAGACTATTTAGGGTTAAAAATCAGAATAAGGTGGGGGCTTCCCTGGTGACGCAGTGGTTGAGAGTCCACCAGCCAATGCAGGGGACATGGGTTCGTGCCCCGGTCCGCGAAGATCCCACATGCCACGGAGCGGCTGGGCCCGTGAGCCATGGCCGCTGAGCCTGCGTGTCTGGAGCCTGTGCTCCGCAATGGGAGAGGCCCCAACAGTGAAAGGCCCGCGTACCTCAAAAAAAAAAAAAAAAAAAAAATTAGAATAAGGTATTAAGTTTTTGTAACATAATTTAAGATGATGGTTATATGCTATTTCTTTTCCTTTTTTGAGTTTTCCATCTTATTCACATGTGAAAAATGGGCTGAAATGATAAACTAAGAACTATATGAAAAAATGTATTTAAAAAATACTTCTTACAGTTAATCGGTTTTTTAAATATCAGAAAAGCTCTTTTAATAATGAGCAATCAACTCCATAAGCATACATCTTAAAAGTATAATGCTAATATATATTGATAATTCATACAGGTTTTCCCTCCATTTTGCTGAGGGTAGCAGGCTGTTAATCCTATTAACTTCTTCATTTTCACTGATTCAGCCTGAGGGATAAAAGTTAGGAGACATCAGCAAATTGATAGACTAACTTGGTCAAGAGCTTGATCATTACTCCCTGAAATAAAAGACAGGTAGCATTCAACATCCAAATGTGACTGTTGTTTAGAGCATAGTTCAAAGAAATAGCCAGCTGTTTGTGAGTTCCACTTAATGATAAAAGACACATAGCAACAGGGTGATAGGCTGTATCTCATTTGGCTTTTTCTTTCTAGATGCTGTCATGAGATTGTAGATTCTGATCTTAACGAGCCACCTTGAAACTAGTAATAAACTTTGGCAGTTTATTGTGCTTTGTCCAGTTCCCAAAAATTCACATCAAAATCACTTTACACAACTGAGAATAATTGGCTCTATTTTTATCAAGCTCAACAAATGGCAAAAGTGCTAGATAACAGTTGTCATTTCATTCAATAAACATATGTTGGTAGCCTATTATGTGCTAGGTACTCTGGTAGGAATACAGAGATGAATAACCCTTGGATTTTGCCCTCAAGGAGTAAGCAGATAATGGGGAAAACACACGCATTCATGCATGCACGCACACATACAGGCACACACATGTACTCTGTACAGGGTACAGTCCTGGGTTTTCTTTTCTTTTTTTTTTTTTTTGCGGTACGCGGGCCGGGCCTCTCACTGCTGTGGCCTCTCCCATTGCAGGGCACAGGCTCTGGACGCGCAGGCTCAGCGGCCATGGCTCACGGGCCCAGCCGCTCCGTGGCATGTGGGATCTTCCCAGACCGGAGCACGAACCCGTGTCCCCTGCATCGGCAGGCAGACTCTCAACCACTGCGCCACCAGGGAAGCCCAGTCCTGGGTTTTGAAGGCTGTGTAGGTCAGCATGTGGAAGAGAGGGGAAGGGGACCCTGTGCCATCATGTGAACAGGTGGAAGAAATATTAAAGAATTTTAAGTAGAAGAGTAATACTAATTTGTGAGCTGATACATTCTGTGAAGATTGAGTAATATATTTGAAACTGAAATTACCTCTGAAAATTCTAGGTAAATTGATATAACCATGTTCCAGTCCCTTTAACAGTGTGTCTACAAAGGTGAATGAAGTACATTTCTTGCCTTCTCCCAACTCACTGTTGAACTGGGGGAGACAGATAATGCAAAACAAACCACAGTTCAATGTGGTAAGTGCTGCAGTAATGTTAGAAACATAGTGCTAAGGAAAAAATTCTAGGTGATTAACTTTTACTTTTTGTAAATTTGCTTCTCTCAATGGATATTTTTTAATGTCTTCTCATCTTTGAAAGTCAACTTTGTTGAGGTAAAATTATATAAAATACAACGTACCCTTTTAAAAAAGAGGTGAAAAATATTTAGGATCATTTTTCCTGGTGAAGAATGGATGATGTAATCTTATTCTTTGTAAGGAAAAGATTCAAATTTGTGAAGGCCCAAATTTGGCTTCCTGTGTTTAGATTTTTATCACAATGAAAGTAGGCCTATATGTCAGAAACAGGCCTTTTGCTTAGAAGGTAGTTTGGGGGCATCAAATTGAGGGACATTTTTTAGCAAGAATAGCAATCTCTGTAGTTTTGACTGAGAGGGATAAAATAAAAAGCTCTATTTTTTATGCTAGTTTTAAAACAGTGAAGGGAAGAATACTTTTAAAAGATATATCAATTATGAAAAGACATTAGTTCTAAGAGTATCAAGGGAATCAACAATAAAACACTTTTAGGTTTCTCCAGTTAATCAGTTAAGCTGAAGATTAGACGTATTATTTGTCCATTATATACCTCTTTATGTATGAGACCCCAATAACTGAGTTATTACACTCCGAAGATTGGCTTGGCCACATTATTTTATCAGAAGAGCCCATCATTACAGCACCTCAGTCAGTAACCTCTTTTCTCAATTAAAGGAGAAAAAACAGTCTCCATCCCAGTATCATCAGTATGATTCCCTATAGAAAAATGAAAAGCTTTTAAGTGTTTCTGAAAATGTATTGATGCTGATGCCAGATAAAGTGAGATCTGTGCTAGATTTTTTAATCATTTTTTCTTATTAAACTTATAGATGTTCACTTTGGAAAACTTAGAAATATAAAATAGAATGAAGAAGAAAAAGAAAAAGTAGTCATTACACACATTTTGATCTAAGTCAGTTTTATTTAAATAAGGACAGCAAAGTAATAACTTGAAAATTTGGCATACTATTTTATCGTACATTTCATGATATTTAGAGATCTATATATGCCTGAAATTTTTGATACTTTTTAGAAGGTATCTACCATCCTCTTTCCTCCCTACTCTTTCTTTCACCACTTTTCCTAGGAAACTGCTTCTTTAATTCTCAACTACTTTTTGTGTAAAACATTGCAGAGAGAGACCAATGGAATGGAGACCTCATCTAGGGTAGTGACAGTCTCAGAAGGAGGCTGTTGTTTCAAGGACCAATCTCTGGGATTCAGTTTTCAGCTTTGCAGGTACTGAAAGTTGATTCTTCAGTGTCTAGAAGTTCATCAGTCTTTCTGGGCTAGACCCACCAAAGAAACGAATAAACCTGTATTTATTAATTAATTTTTTATTAATTTGCCATTCTAGTTTAGCCCTAAGGAAGTGGATTTTTTTGAAGCCCTGAAACCTATTGTTGCTGTTCTAAGTTGCTGCCAAAATGCCAATTCTTTTCCAATAATCTGGCCCTCTCCCTTGCTAAATTCATACTCTGATTTTTCCATAGCCAACTTCCCACTCTCCCCCTGCCACCTTGCCACCCTCTAGAGACCCCATTTCATAGCAAAACAGAAGAAAACAACCTCCCAAAGCAGAACAATTTTTTTTTCTACATTCTTATAATTGTCATGGAGTTCTCCTGTTCTCCTTCCTTTCACAACTAACATCTGCAATCTGGAGCCACCTTCCTCAACAGAAGACTCTTTCTTTCTTAGACAGTTATACTTTCAAATTCTAATTTCTGGGGCTTTCCTTTTATAGATGTCATGTAGATCATTGTTCTTGGAGCACACTTTTTAAAAAATTATTTAAGGAGAACAGGAAAGGTCATGCTTAAGCTTTCTTATTTAATATGTTCCTTCTATCATGCTTTATGTGTGTGTTATTTTGATTTTGGATATTGATGTCCAGATAGTTTAACCTCCTGTTTCCTGACTTTTTCAGAAAATATACATATATATTATATATATAATTGTAATATATTGAATAAAATGTCTTTAAAATTTATACATAAATATATATTTATATACACATATGTGCATATATGTATATATGTGTGTGTATATAAATGTATATACATTTTGACACACAATATTTATACAAATGGCTGAACATTACATTTTGATTCTTTACAATTTATTCTCAGAGCATTAATTTCATTTTCGTTTGTGGCACAACATTTACTGTTTTTCTCTTTCTCCACCCTACCACCACTAGTATGTTTTTGCTTTGGAAAAAGCTATCTTCATAAATACTGTGGCATTTATTTTCTGTAATAGCTTTATCTGCACATATTACTTGAACATTGATTTCTCATCACATGACAGAAATGGCAAGGTTAGCATTTCAGGAGAGCTTCCCTTCTGTTAACAATATCTTCATCCTCTCATTAGTTTAATTCATGGTACTAACCCAGGCAAGCTTTGACCATTAAATCCTTTTAGGCAGCAGAGTTTTCCAAAGGCCATTCTTTGTTTTTGAATAATGTTTCTTCAATTCATTTTAGTGTATGAAGTTAATACTATATGTATTATAAATATATATTTATATTTCTATATTTCAAAAAATATATAAATATATATTCTCATTATATAAATAATGAGAATGATTCAAGACTTGTTATACATGGCTCTACCATTTACTTATGGTGTGACCTTGAATAGTTAATGAATCTCAGTGTCTTATCTGTAACATTAGGATAATTCTTACTTCATAAAGCTACGGTAAAAATTCAAGGCAGTTGTAAAGCATTCTGTACATCATCTATGCTCCATGAACGGTAATTTCTTTTGGTGACTCTCAAGTCACATAGCTGGTTGGTAGTAAACAAGGAAATTGGGCCTCCTCATGTCCAGTTGTCTAGTTGTTGTTTCCTTTTATTTAGACATCTAATGTGTTCAATTTCCACAAGCATTTAAGAAAAATTTTACATCATAAACTTATTATTCCTTTTTATATGTCTTTAGAAATAAAATGTATTGATTACAGGAAAAATCATTAAAAAAAAAGACTTGTTATAACATTCCATTTATTGGATGTGATGGATACTTTCTCAAACTTACTTGGCACCTGTGTGTGTGTGTGTGTGTGTGTGTGTAATGGTGCGCTAGCCTGATGCCCTCTGTTTTTGCCTATGTCTCTCGTCCTCTTGATAAAGTCTCAGTGTCATCATTAGACACCTGTTATTTATGGTTCTAGTAATTCAGAACAAATAGTGGAAGTCTGTAGGCTGTTCCTTGAATCAGGTGTGATCCAAATACTTTTGCCTTTTGACTGTACTTTTTCCCCTTTATGACTTCAAGTGCACAAAATTTGTTTGCTCTGGGCGATTCTTGTTATTGATTGATGTATAGCCCCTCTTTTATTTTACTTTATTATGTTTTTCCTTCTACCTGCATTCCTGTCCCTCCATTATAAGTATCTGTATAAAGTTTTTAATGAATGTCCCTACAATTAGCTCTCCCTTAGCTTTTTTTGATATATATATATCCTTGAAAAAGGATTATGCTATTTTGTTTGTTTCATTGTATTTATTTATTTTTTAACAAACACTTACATAGCACTTGTCATATCTCAGATACTGTTTTAAATTTTTCCAACATTAATTAATTTAATCCTCACAACAGCTCTGTGAGGTAGATTTTCTTTACCCTGTTGTCACAAAAACGTTGGTGCTGTAAATCTCACTTGGTTCTTTCCCTTTTTTTCCATGCTGCCATTTGTACATCAAATTCATGACCTTTAATTGCTACTTGGTATTTTGTTATGAGCATATACCACATTTTGCAAACATCAACTTTATTGAGGTATAATATACATATAATAAAATAAGCTCATATTAAATATATAGTTTACTGAGTTTTGACAAATGAATATATTCCTGTAATCAATGTCACAATCAATATATACATTTCCTTCACCCCAGGAGATACCCTGGTACCCTTTCCCACTCAGTCCTACCCCTGGCCCAAGAAACTTTGTGTCACAATGGATTCATTTTTCCTGTATTACATTTTTTATAAATGGAACCATACAGTATGTACTCTTTGATTCTGGCTTTTTTTAAAATTCAGCATATTTTGGGATTCACTCATACTGTTGCTTGAATTGGCAGTTCACTTTTTACTATGGTGTAGTTTTTCATTGGATAGATATACCATAATTTGTTTATCTATTCATCTGTTGATGGACATTTGGGTTGTTTCCAGTTTTTGGCTAGAATGAGTAAAGCTGGCATGAAAATTTATGCATAAGTCTTTGTAGTGATAAATGTTTTTATGTCTCTTAGGTAAATGCCTAGGAATGAACTTCCTGGGTCTTATGATAGGGATATATTTAACATTATAAAAAACTGTCAGAATGTTTAACAAAGTGGTTGTGTCATTTTTACACTCTGAACAGTAATGAATAAGAGTTCAGTTTCTGTCACATTCTTGAAAACTCTTGGTATTGTCACCCTTTTTTTAAAGCTATTTAGTTTGAAATAATTATAGAGTCATAGTTGCAAAATTAATACAGGTGGTCCTTTGTACTCTGCACCCCAGTTTCCCCCAGTGGTAACATCTTGTATGACTGTACTACAATGTCAAAACCAGGAAATTGATATGGTACAGTTCACAGAGTTGTTCAGATTTCACCAGCTTTATATACACTAATTTCTGTGTACATGTGTATGTAGTTCCATGGAATTTTTTCATGGTTAGATTCATGTAACTACCACTGCAGTCAAGGTGCAGAACTGTCCCATCACTGCAAAGATTCTTCATGCTAGCGTTTTACAGTCACACACATCCCACTTTGCTCCCTTCCCCCACCTCTTCTTGCACCCTTTGTGAAACCATGGAAAAAACTAACCTGTACACCATCTCTATAATTTTGTCATTTCATGAATGCTATATAAATGTAATAAGATAGTATATAGTCTCTTGGGATTGGCTATTTTTACTCAACAGAATGCCCTTAATATCTATCCAAGGTGTTGACTTGTGTTTATCAATAGTTATTTTCCTTTTCATTGCTGCGTGATATGGATATAACCATTTACCTGTTAAGAGACATTTGAATTGTTGCCATTTTTTTGCTTTTACAAAAAAAGCTGCTATGAACTACTGTGTATATGCTTTTCTGCAGACATAACTTTTCATTTTACTGGAATAAATGCCCAGTAATGTACGTTAAGTTTTTGTTGTTGTTATTTTTTAAGAAACTGCCAGACTGTTTTTCAGAGTGGTTGTACCATTTTACAGTCTCACCAGCACGACATGATTTGTCTTGTTCCTCCACATCCTTGCCAGCATTTGCTATTGACATTATTGTTTATTTTAGCCACTGTAATAGTTGAGTACTACTACTACTTCATTTAGGTTTTAATTTTCATTCCCTTAATGGCTAATGGTATTGAACATTTTTTCATGTGCTTAATTTGCCATCTGTATATCCTCTCTGGTGAAATGTACAGTATTATCAGTTTTTAATCTTAGCCATTCTAATGGAGTGTACTGGTATCTCACTGTGATATTAATTTTTGTTTTCCAGATAAATTATGATGTTGAGCATCTTTTCAAGTGTTTATTGGTGGTTCTTACATCTTCTTTAATGAAGTGTCTCTTCAGATTGGTTTTGCTCTTTTTTAAGTTGGTTTATTTGTCTTACAGAGTTATAAGAACTCTATTTCTGGATACCAGTGCTTTGTCAGCTACATGTATTGCAAATACTTTCTACCATTGTGTGGCTCACATTTTTCTTTTTTAAAATAATTTCTTTTTAGGAGCAGAAGTTTTTAATTTTGATGAATTTCAATTTGTCCATTTTTTTCTTTTATTGTTAGTGCTTTTTAACATCCTTTCTAACAAATCTTTGCTTACTCAAATGTCATGAACATTTTCTCCTAGAAATTTTATAGTTGTATGTTTTACATTTAGGTCTGAGTTCTATTTCGGAGTTAATTTTTGTTCATATGCACATTTGTGTTATCCAATCCCTTATTGATTTTTACTTAGGTTTACTAGCATAAATAACACTGATGACACACTGTCACGTATGGTTCCTTGTGGCTATATGGAAAAGTATCTCTGGCTGGTAAGGCATATATTCAATTTACTAAGTGTATGCAAATTGCTATCTACAATGGTTACACAAGTTTATACTCCCATCAGCATGGTGGGAGAGTGAGTCCCTGTCTCCTTTATTTTTACTTCTTATGAATAATTATTTTTTCCTTTGCTTCTAAACTCAGATTTTATATTATGTTGTTCTCAGCATGCTTCCTTATGACAATCTGTGACTCTTTTCTAATTCACTTACTCTGATCTTTTGTGGAGGGAAGGGGAAACCAGTACTCTTACCCAGTTCAAATTGTGTCTAAATTATGAGTACATAGGCTGAGAGGGAAGGCCTAAGGTTCTGTACCATTAGTTCAGTGCATAGGTGTTATGATAGGTGTTTTGTCAACTTGACCACTCTTTTATCTCCTTTTTCATTCTCATCTTTGGTTTTTATTTTTTGTGATGTTGAACTAGTGACCTCAGATAAGTTAGGTATTAATACATATAATGAAGTGCCAAATTGTGTGAAGATAATTTTTAATATAGTTATGAAGGCTATATAGTGTTAGGTGAAAATATCTATGAGCAGATGGTGATGTGAGCAATTACTTCAGTACCTCAACATGGGTCACACCTTAAAAGTCTTTTACCTAGTAAAGGACAAAACCACCATGTTAAAAATATACTGGAAAATGCTGTAATATTCAGTTTGAAACTTTATGATTATAAGAAAAACTTGTGTTGAACAGATGTTTCAAGTCTTAAGGGCTGTAGTATAAACCAGTTAAATTTACATGATGATTTTATAGGCTAAAATATTAGTTGTCTTCTCTCTGAAAAGTTCATTCACTGCTACATAACAGAAACACCTGGACTAATCTCCACTCTGAAATAACGACTGAAAAAATTACATGTGAAAATGAAAGATTCCTTTTTTAAGTTTTCTTTGCTAAGTTCTTTGAATACTAATATTAGCTTTGAATTATAGAAACTGTCACCTGCATTAAATGTTGCTTCCATCTGGTGAACATTATTTCACAGTATCAGCAATTTAGTTTGAACCTGTCCTTGCCAGTTTTGGTGTCAAAACTGGAAAACACTGAGAAATCTTAGTGCACCTTTGACAAAGTCCTGATAGTTTCTTTGCTATGCATAAAGTGTATATTGTTTTCCTCCTATTTCTTTGGTAGCTTAGTGTTTAAATTATGTAAATATTGAAAAAAAGGGAAAAAAATCACAGCATAGATATAAAGACTATTACTTGATTTATATATAAGTTCAAACTGTTCTGCCTTGTTTAAAAAAAATGATTTTCATTGAACATAACTTTTTGCCCCACCGTGTTTGATAGTCAAATTTTTGTTTGTTTCTAAAGCCATATATTATACATTCTGTTTTGCTCAGGACGGTTCAGGTTTATGCCTATGTTCTGGGTGTAATTATTGATAGCATGTTCTATCACATCCTATTAAACAAAATGCTGGTCATGACCTACTAACTTGATTTCATGACCAGAACTGAGTTGGGTTGAGATTCATTTCTTGATTCAGATATTCCTGGGTATCAGTCTTAGCTGTGTGACCCTGAACAGTGGCTTACCTTCTATAAACTTCCATTTCTTCATCTAGCTCTGGTAAGGATGCTGTGTGACCCTGAACAGTGGCTTACCTTCTATAAACTTCCATTTCTTCATCCAGCTCTGGTAAGGATGCTGTGAGGATTAAATGAGATCATCTGTATAAAGCACTTCATATAGTATCTGGTGAATGGAAGAGCATACTGTGTGTTAGTTATTCTCATTATTTATTTACACCATAAGCATGATTTTCCTCTTCTAAAATTCTATTACACAGAATATAATTGATTAAAAGTTTTTGTTGCATTATTGAGTAACCTTTTAAAATTATGGATAAAATTATATTCTTGTCAGTCAGTAGTTTTGAAGCATATCCATAAATGCTTTGTCAAATAGTAAAGTTTTTATACTACTCCTGTGAGGGAGGGAAATCTTTGGCTTTCCAGCTGAGTTGAGTTCCTCACTAAGTGGTCAAATGTAAGGGATGTCATTAGAGAAAATACATTATTTTGGTATTTCTTGCCCTGTTCTAGTTAGGATTCATTTGAATCTTTAAAAAAAATTAGAAAATTTTTCATCTTGTTTTGCATTTAAAATAATCTGTGGCCTCTTGACATTGAAACATAGATGCCTTTTTGAAATATTAGAATCAAAAATTATTTTTGTAAAGCAAAAAGCATTAATATTTTGATTATCACTGAAACAATAAGCTATTGACTTCATGTCTAAAATGAGGTGTTAAATTTATATCTGAGCAGCCTTTGGTCTAATATTCAATAATAACTGAGGTAAATAATCTAATTCAGATATTTGGCTTCTAAGTTTATTTTGCCTGTATCAGGTTACTGTTTTCTGAGTTTCCCTGTGTTTCTTACCTGTGCATCGTTGTCTGTATTCCATTCTACATGTCATTACTGCTGTCTTACATGAAAAGCAGGGCATGGTGAGGTATATGTGGAGAGTTAAGTCCTTTGACTTGTTAGTTTGACAAGCCTTGCATCCTCCACATTGAGTTTCATTCTGAGGAGTAATGAGCCCTCTTGACTTTGGCCATTGTGCTGTGAAAGTAGCTCATAATGGTTTGGATGGTTGTTCCATGAAGGTAAAATAATAAGTATGTATCAGTATTACGGCAGAGTACTTATTACTCTGCCATATTCCTTTTTTTTTTTTTTTTGGCTGCATGGCATGTGGGATCTTAGTTCTCAGACCAGGGATTGGACCTGCGCACCCCGCACTGGAAACGTGGAGTCTTAACCACTGGACTGCCAGGGAAGTCCTACTCTGCTATATATATAGTCTGTCCATTATTAAGTCATTTCTCATGATAGGCATTGCTATCCTCAGAATAGTTCTAGAAGATGACAGTGTTGAGATTTAAACTCAGTAGTGTGTTTTTCACATTATTTTAGGCTCCTCCTGGGAAGTTTGTGGAAGTGGTTACTGAATAATACTCTCCAGATCACAGTCCTTAACCCTGGTGTTTTTCACTTTCATTAATGACATGTTATATGTCAATATCACCAAACCAGGCTAAGATTCCAGTACGCTGAAAAACAAGAAAAGGATTACAGTTCAAAAAAAATGTCGAATTGGCAAGAACTAGTAACTGTAAACAGACTATAGCTCAGTAGAGATGCATGCAGTGTAATTCCCATACGGAGGAAAACAAAGTGTACAAGTGCAAGAGTGAAAAATTAAGAGGCTGCCAGGCAATTCTCCTTTTCTCCTGCAGCTCTGGTCATGAATAAAGAATATAATGATATTCTTTATTATATAGAATTTGGAGAGAATCTAGAGGAATCCAACAGAAATTGTTAAAAGGTTTGAGAAATCTGTTCTGTAAATCTCAAGAACTGGGTTTATTTAGCCTCGAGAAGTGAGGTCTGCATAGGGACTTAATTACACTCTTCAAGTTCAGTGAAATCATAGACACAGAAGCCATGAGTTGTTCCCAGAAGAATTCTCTTTTGACAGGAACTTTCGAATGTGGTTGTTTTCTTGGTTTTCACTGTGCATGAAAGGATATCATATGAGTGATGATGAACAGCTGTTCTTTCTTCACTGCAGGGAGACAGGCAAGAAAGAGGTTAAATCACCACAGGAGTGATTTAGGAAGACCTTTTCAACTATCCTTGGAAGCTGGTGGAGATTCCTTCAGTAAAGACTTTTTCTTCCTGAAGAGTTTTAATTTTGTGTGTATGCTGCTGGAATTTAGGGAATGGATTTTAGACTGAAAGGAAGAGAAAAGTTGCATTGCCCTTTTTTCCTGGTTTAAAGGTAAATACACATTTTTTAGATCCCTTCTCTCTGAGCTCTGTAAAAGTGTGAGACACCTGTCGAAAATAAGCCTGGATGATAGACATGTTCATGTTATAATTCTAAGCTTTAGTTCAGTTTGGTAGAACCACTTAGGCACCTTCTGATTGTGAGCTAAGGCCCAGGAAGACCCTGATCTTTGAGAAAGAGGGCTTTCAGATGGTGTAAGCTGCTGTGACATTGGTCACCTGCAAAGATCTCCTCATTTTCTTTCTCTGCCTTGTTTTTATTGTTGTTCCTTAAAAGCTCTTTTCTGACTGAATCTCCCCAGATTGAAAAATATTATCTGTGCCTCTTCATTGCCTCTTTATATCTGGAAAAACATTCTTTTCCTTAGTGGCTAGTCTCACCTAGGTTTTAAGAGAGGGTTGGTTTCAAATTAAAGGGACATCATAATGTATGAAACGTAGGTAAGTAGCTCCTATGGGATCTTTATTTGGATTTCCTTCCTTCCTTCCTCCCTCCCATGAAATCCTGTTAGGTGCCAGGTACTGTTCTAGGCACTGGGGATATAAAACAGACAAAACTATCTGCCCTGGAGAGGTGGATAAAAAATAACATATACGGTGTGATTGATGGTGATACATGCCATTGGGGGGAACGAAGGAACACAAAAAGGGGATTATACAGGACCCAAAGTTCAATTTGAAATAGGTGTGTCAGGAAGGCCCCACCTATCTAGGTATCATGGATATGTTTGAGCTGCCTGTTCTGGGCTTCAGCTTCTTTCTGCGCTTGCTTGCCAGAAACAGGAATCAGAAGCTTGGCACATCACTTCTGCAGGACTGCGGACCTCTGATACAAATAGAGCCTGAAGGATTGAAGTCATTTACTGTTTTTTTTCCAAAAGAAAGTCCATCATGTTTTAATAAATGCTAATTACGTTTAAAAATTACCTCTGAAGACATTTAAAACATCCCAATGGTTGTAAATACGGCCAGAATTTAACAGTCATAAAGCAGTCCTTTTATCTCTTTCAGTATATGGGAGAAATGTGTCTCCTCGCTTTATATTTCATCTCATGTTGTGTTTTACAATTGTGAGTTTTGCAAAGGTCACTTGGCATTGGAATGTGAAAGGATTCAACAGCCCCACTCCCAGAAAAACCACTTAATGCACATGATCCACTGATGGTGGGTCAATATAACCTTTATATTAAAAGAGAAGCCTTTGGGCTTCCCTGGTGGTGCAGTGGTTGAGAGTCCACCTGCCGATGCAGGGGACACGGGTTCGTGCCCCTGTCCGGGAAGATCCCACATGCCGCGGAGCAGCTGGGCCCGTGAGCCATGGCCGCTGAGCCTGCGCGTCCAGAGCCTGTGCTCCACAACGGGAGAGGCCACAACAGTGAGAGGCCCGCGTACTGCAAAAAAAAAAAAAAAAGAGAAGCCTTGTAAGACAAAATTAAGAATGATATGGAATTACTGCTGTAAACATAGGAAATGATTGAACTATATATCCTTGACTTTTTTGTGTAGTGGTGAGTTGGGGAAGGGAAGACAATAAGAGACAGGGTATAGGTTAGGGCTTTGCAGTAATCGCTATTCTAGTATAAATTAGTAATTTGCAGTAGGTGTGTTTGAATAGGATGTGACCCAGTTCAAAGCTTTACTTTTGAGGTGGTGGATATTAGGAGATACTTAACTGTGCTAATAGTTACTATGTTCATTAATATAAATCCAATTCAATTGGCCTTTAAAGTGATGTAAAAGCTGGAGCTGTGTCAACACCAGAATTCTGTGGGTACAGAACACTTAAATACAAAGACACAACAATCAAGGATAAGGGAGGTGGGTGTATTTTCTATTTCTTTCCCGAGCTCTGAAATATATAGTTTGATCTCTTTCCTAAAATTTCCAGAATTGGTCTTCTGAGTTGTATATCCCTTTGAAATCACTGAAAGAATAACATGGGATACTTACATGGTATGGTAATTTAATGTCCAGGTTCAGTTCAACACCGTCACCATTGCTTAAACCATCCCTCAACATTTAAGGCTATTTAGAATTTGTCACTAACTTGTCTTTCCAGGCCTTTCCCTACTTCTAAGCAAATTACCTAAGTCTGGGCAAACAGGAATTGCCTCTTTCAGAATACTTTCTGAAAGGAACTTTGGACAAAATTTAGTGTCCCCCACTACACATCTTTATTCCTACTTATGGCTACTTGTCTGCAATTGGAAGTGATGTCCTCTTTCTTTGAAGCTCCCGTAACTCTTTCTTAACATACATATTTCAGTGCTTCAGAAACAACAGTAACAACAAAAGCAATAAGAAAAAAATCCAAAATAAATTGCAGGGAAATCTTCAAGTGACTCTTCGAAATGTAATGTGAGCAATTTTCAATATGTTTACCTATGGAAAGAATTTGATTATTGTGCTTATGGAAACCTAGATTCTATTTTTTTGAAATTTGGATAGTTTACATTTGTCAGCTTCATGGACCACAATCAAATGTTTCAGACTTGATAGATGCCAAGTCTTTCTCTTGCTTTCTTGTAGCTATCCCTCATGTAGGAGGCGGCCCAGTGAATTTTCCCTGTCTTTGAAATTGCTTGAAGACCATTTCAAAGAGCTGGCTTCCTTTGCTCACACTGGTTGGCTCTACATTTCTGGTTCTCTGTGATTGGACACAGAGTCTATACACTTTTTAGAAGAGTGATCATCTTTCCTCCTAACTCTGGACACAAATCAGAACATATGGCAGCTTTTAAATGCATGCCAACTTTGAACAAAACTAGCAAGCTGCTTTTGCAGTTTTAATATTCAGTACCTTGAGGGAAATCCCTTCTGAACATTGCAGCCTTTTTTTTTTTTGGCACTTGACTTTTCAGTTTATTTCCAACATTATCACTTGTCTTTTTTTTTTTGAATTTTTGAATTTTATTTATTTTTTTATACAACAGGTTCTGATTAGTTATCTCTTTTATACATATTAGTGTATTTTGGAAGATTTTGAGAAGGATGGGTGTTAGCTCTTCTCTAAATGTTTGATAGAATTCACCTGTAAATCCATCTGGTCCTGGACTTTCGTTTGTTGGAAGATTTTTAATCGCAGTTTCAATTTCATTACTTGTGATTGGTCTGTTCATATTTTCTATTTCTTCCTGGTTCAGTCTTGGAAGCCTATAGCTTTCTAAGAATTTGTCCATTTCTTCCAGGTTGTCCATTTTATTGGCATAGAGTTGCTTGTAATACTCTTTTAGGTTGCTTTGTATTTCTGTGGTGTCCGTTGTAACTACTTCTTTTTCATTTCTAATTTTATTGATTTGAGTCCTCTCCCTCTTTTTCTGATGAGTCTGGCTAAAGGTTTATCAATTTTGTTTATCTTCTCAAAGAACCAGCTTTTTAGTTTTTTTGATCTTTGCAATTGTGTTCTTTGTCTCTGTTTCATTTATTTCTTCTCTGATCTTGATGATTTCTTTCTTTCTACTAACTCTGGGTTTTGTTTGTTCTTCTTTCTCTAGTTCCTTTAGGTATAAGGTTAGATTGTTTATTGGAGATTTTTCTTGTTTCTTGAGGTAGTCTTGTATTGCTATAAACTTCCCTCTTAGAACTGCTTTTGCTGCATCACTTAGGTTTTGGATCATCATGTTTTTGTTGTAATTTGTCTGTAGATATTTTTTCATTTCCTCTTTGATTTCCTCAGTGATCTCTTGGTTATTTAGTAATGTATTGTTTAGACTCCATGTGTTTGTGTTTTTTATGTTTTTTCCCTGTAATTGATTTCTTAATTAATTAATTAATTTTGGTCTTTTCATTTCTCTTTATTTTGAATTTTATTTTATTTATTTTTTTATACAGCAGGTCCTTATTAATTATCGACTTTATACATATTAGTGTAAATATGTCAATCCCAATCTTCCAATTCATCACACCACCACCCTCCCCACCACTTTCCCCCTTGGTGTCCATACGTTTGTTCTCGACATCTGTGTCTCAATTTCTGCCCTTCAAACTGGTTAATCTGTACCATTTTTCTAGGTTATGCATCAATATATGCATTAATATATGCATATATGCATTAATATACGATATTTGTTTTAATCTTTCTGACTTACTTCACTCTGTATGACAGTTTCTAGATCCATCCACGTCTCTAAAAATGACCCAGTTTCGTTGCTTTTTATGGCTGAGTAATATTCCATTGTATATATGTACCACATCTTCTTTATCAATTCGTCTGTTGATGGGCATTTATGTAGCTTCCATGTCCTGGCTTTTGTAAATAGTGCTGAAATGAACATTGGGGTGCATGTGTCTTTTTGAATTATGGTTTTCTCTGGGTATATGCCCAGTAGTGGGATTGCTGGGTCATATGGTAATTCTATTTTTAGTTTTTTAAGGAATCTCCATACTGTTCTCCATAGTGGCTGTATCAATTTACATTCCCACCAACAGTGCAGGAGGGTTTCCTTTTCTCCACACCCTCTCCAGCATTTGTTGCTTGTGGATTTTCTGATGATGCCTATTCTAACTGGTGTGAGGTGATATCTCATTGTACTTTTGATTTGCATTTCTCTACTAATTAGGGATGTTGAGCAGCTTTTCATGTGCTTCTTGGCCATCTGTATGTCTTCTTTGAGAAATGTCTATTTAGGTCTTCTGGCCATCTTTGTATTGGGGTGTTTGTTTTTTTAATATTGAGCTGCATGAGCTGTTTATATATTTTGGAGATTAATCCTTTGTCCATTGATTCATTTGCAAATATTTTCTCCCATTCTGAGGGTTGTCTATTTGTCTTGTTTGTAGTTTCCTTGGCTGTGCAAAAACTTTTAAGTTTTATTAGGTCCCATTTGTTTATTTTTGTTTTTATTTCCATTATTCTAGGAGGTGGACAAAAAAGATCTTGTCAAAGAGTGTTCTGCCTATGTTTTCCTCTAAGAGTTTTATAGTGTCTGGTCTTACATTTAGGTCTCTAATCCATTTTGAGTTTATTTTTGAGTATGGTGTTAGGCAGTGTTCTAATTTCATCCTTTTACATGTAGCTGTCCAGTTTTCCCAGCACCAGTTATTGAAGAGACTGTCTTTTCTCCACTGTATATCCTTGCCTCCTTTGTCATAGTTTAGTTGACCATAGGTGTGTGGGTTTATCTCTGTGCTTTCTATCCTGTTCCATTGATCTATATTTCTAATTGAGTTCTAATTGAGTAATTGAGTTCTAATCTCATAGCGTTGTGGTCAGAAAAGATGCTTGACATGATTTAAATCTTCTTAAATTTACTGAGGCTTCATTTGTGACCCAAGATGTGATCTATCCTGGAGAATATTCCATGCGCACTTGAGAAGAAAGTGTATTCTCCTGTTTTTGGATGGAATGTCCTATAAATATCAATTAACTCTATCTGATCTATTGTGTCATTTAAAGCTTGTGTTTCCTTATTAATTTTCTTTTTGGATGATCTATACATTGGTGTAAGTGAGGTGTTAAAGCCCTCCACTATTATTGTGTTACTGTCGATTTCCTTTTTTATAGCTGTTAGCAGTTGCCTTATGTATTGAGGTGCTCCTACATTGGGTTCATATATATTTATAATTGTTATATCTTCATCTTGTATTGATCCCTTGATCATTATACAGTGTCCTTCCTTGTCTCTTGTAACGTTCTTTATTTTAATGTCTATTTTATCTGATACGAGTACTGCTACTCCAGCTTTCTTTTGATTTCCATTTGCATGGAATATCTTTTTCCATCCCTTCCCTTTCAGTCTGTTTGTGTCCCTAGGTCTGAAGTGGGTCTCTTGTAGACAGCATATAGAGGGGTCTTGTTTTTGTATCCATTCAGCAAGCCTGTGTCTTTTGGTTGGAGCATTTAATCCATTCATGTTTAAGGTAATTATCAATATGTATGTTCCTATTACCATTTTCTTAATTGTTTTGGGTTTGTTTTTGTAGGTCCTTTTCTTCTCTTTTGTTTCCCACTTAGAGAAGTTCCTTTAACATTTGTTGTAGAGCTGGTTTGGTGGTGCTGAATTCTCTTAGCTTTTGCTTGCCTGTACAGCTTTTGATTTCTCTTTTGAATCTAAATGAGATCCTTGCTAGGTAGAGTAATGTTGGTTGTAGGTTCTTCCCTTTCATCACTTTAAATATATCATGCCACTCCCTTCTGGCTTGTAGAGTTTCTGCTGAGAACTCAGCTGTTAACCTTATGGGAGTTCGCTTGTGTGTTATTTGTCATTATTCCCTTTTTGCTTTCAGTAATTTTTCTTTGTCTAATTTTTGTCAATTTGATTACTATGTGTCTCGGCATGTTTCTCCTTGGGTTTATCCTGCCTGGGACTCTCTCAATACAGCCTTTTTTATTAATTATTTTTATTGGGGAAGGCTTGATTTTGGGGAACAGAAGAGTCTTAAATTACGTTTGTATCTGTGATATGAGTGCCCCTATCTCTTCCACGCAGTTAGGGTGCCTGTACATAATGCTTATGGTCCTTAATACCAGTGTCAAAACCAGGGTTTGTAAATATTCTCTTGACAGCTTCATACATACTTTTGAGTAGGTAAAACAGGAAATATGTTTGGAATTCCATTTTATATCTTAATAGCTTGATAGGTTTCTACATGAGCAGGATGTATACCTCTTCTCAGTTTTCTTTCTACCTAGAAATGAGAAAAATCAGGTCTTTTCTTATGCTGTTATTCTGAATTTATTACCACAAACTGGGAGGCAGGTGGGTGGTGGTGGTCTTTAAAGAAAACTGTTTCTAATATCTAATTATTGGCATTAAGTTTAAGAATGGTGTCATTGAAGTTTCTCTAAAATCAATGTCAGGTGCCCTTTAACATTCTATTAGTTTGTAGCTGATAATCCTGTAGAGCAAGTTATCTCACTCATCTCGCAAGAATATGTTTTGCAGCCAGTTTATTTTGAAAGATAACTTGAAACACTCCCTACCATGTATTATTTTAAAGATGGTGTCTTATCAAGTCTTTGAAAGTGATTGGGAATGCTTACTCTGAAAATTGGGTGTCCTAAAATCACTGGGGCCAGGCTCCATGTCTCTGGGACCTCAAGCACCCATTGATGAATGTGTTAATGAGGACCTGTGACCATTTTCTGAGAGAAATAGTCTTCCTCTGCTTACCTTTGGGATAATATCCAGATACAGCTGTAAAGTTTTCATGAGATCATTGCAGCCTTTGTTGTTCGTCAGCTGATGAGGAAGTTCAGTATGCCATTAACTGATTCCCGTTTCTTCTCAGAGATCACAATTTCAAACTCTGTGCTACTTTGTTCTTACCCGAACTCAGTCGTGATAAATAGCGATAGTATTTGTGAAATATTACTGAGGTATATGTAATCCATCCATTCTGCTAGAGATTAGATCTTTTTCCTTAATTCAAGCCAGACCATCACAGAGCTACATTTTGCCTCCCTTGAGAATTGCTTTTACTGAGTTGTACTGTGGTGTTATGTTATTGGCCAGATTGAGGGTCATTATTAATTAGCATCCTCAGGAAAGTCATTATTGGATTCATCACAGTGGTTTGGGTAAGGAGAGGGTCCATACAACACACGGCATTTGCTTTATGAGCATTCATAGAAGAAAGTTCTCGAAGTTCTCAGTGTCAGGAGAGGCTAAACTTCTCGGGAGCAACTGTTGCTAAGAATCCTCTAACTAGTGTTTTCGATGCCCAACTCTAATTAAAGTTCTGTTAAACTTTTTGTCAACTACACTGACCTCATTTTTTAAAAAATTATTATTACTTTTCCTTTATGCCAATAACTTATAATCTTTTTAAATGTTACGGTGTATTTCTATAAGTGGTCAAAAATGCTTTTGGAATGAGCTTGGGAATGAATTTTAAAAATTACACCAATGTATGCTTTGATTGTACCTTCTTCCTTGATTTTGTATCATAGTGACTTACTTCCTTACCTAATCTGCCTACGAAATTTGAGGTCTTTCAGGGTAGATATTGTGTCTCTAACTTCTTGATTGTGTAGAAGTATTAAGAACAGTGCTTCGAATTAACAGGCTCTCCATGAATATTTTTTGCATTAAATAAATATGTGTTTATTGAATCTAGATGCTGTTGAGTATACAAATATGAGTAAGCTATGGTCCATAGCCTTAGGAAATTTATTTACAATTCAGAGAGAAAAAAGGAAGATTGTGTTAAAAGTTGTCATATGCTGTAGAAGTCCTGGGGAGGAAAAAATGAGTTCCAATAGTGTGGTTCTAGAGTTGACATTAAGTGGTTCTGGAAGGGTGAGTGAGATTTTA
This sequence comes from Mesoplodon bidens, assembly GCF_964165515.1. NCBI lineage: Eukaryota > Metazoa > Chordata > Mammalia > Artiodactyla > Ziphiidae > Mesoplodon > Mesoplodon bidens. The sequence goes on along the minus strand of NC_138166.1, from coordinate 68,813,583 downwards.
CCAGGGGAGACTACCTTGGACAAGTGGATTCTTAGCATTGAAAATTGAATTGTATGGGAAATTTATATAATTCTTGTATGATCCAAAATCACTTTCATTTTCCCTCAAGCTTCAAGGATTCTCCTTTAAGCTTGTGTTCTGAAATTTAGAGAATAAGCCCTTGATACCATGATTGTACAGACTTCAGTCCTCTCTAGTTCCAAACTGTAGAACCTTAATCTTTGCAGTTTGTCTTGATATATTAACCTCTTCCCTTCATTTTCTCATCATTTTAAAAGCTTTTCTCTGGATCTTCTCACGTTTATTAGGTCTTTGCCAAGGAGACATTGTCTAAGCCATGATTTTATACATGGTGATTTCTGCTTCTTTTATAATTTTTGTTTCTATTTTTATTTTTCTCACAGTGCATCTTATTTAGAAGATCCTATGATTTGAGGGGTTGATCTTCAGGTCATGGCACTGTATTAAAGGCCATTGGTGGTCTCCATTCTGATGACCTTTTCAGCCTGTGTGCCTTCATTGGCTTCTCATAAGCCATACTGTTTCATATCATAGGGTCAGCTGCTGTCTCTCCCTGGGAGGCCCTTTTTGCCTCATGCTGTCTATGCAAATTCCTCCCCATCCTTCATGATGCTCATTCACCTGTGAAGCCTTTCCTGATCCCTCAGCACAGTCACTTCATCCCTGCACCTCATGACTCTAGACACACAACTCTATCAATCCTCAGATTGCAGGTAGTGATTTACGTTTCTCCCTCTCTGTTAGACTTGAGCTCCTAGAAGGCCAGGGCTGCATTTTATTTGACTTTCTTCAATGGTTGGTAGAATGAGTTTCTCTGTATTTGCAGTTTCCTGTCTAACCGTAAAGATGCACAGTCTTGCAGTATATGAAAAACCTCTTGACCTTTCATTGCCTCACAGAGCTTATTGTCATGCTTGAGCTGGAGATTCCCCTCTGCACTTATCTGTAAACATGTTAAATAATCACTGTACTAGAAAGCGTCTCTAAGGAGCACTTGTTTAAACTACTTTTGTCAGAAAAGTTCCTGTTCATTACTGCCTTTTTTTTCTTCTCCCTAAATTAATTATATGTGACTAATAGAGAATTAGGAAAATATTGTTAAATGTTGTGGGTTTAAATTTAGTTTTTAGTTGTTTTAAAAAAACTCTGAACCTGTCTTATCATATTGATTTTGGGTGACAGCAACTATATCCTGGCCACCCTCAATAATGTTAGGCAAAGCCCTCACCTATTTGTATGCTGCCAAAGACTTCCAATCTCACGTTAACCGGATTAAAAAAAAATCTTTTTAGTGTGAAACTTGATGTGATGTTTCTCTGTCTATGGATACCCCCTTGGGAAATTCGAGTAGGTTGGTCAGATATCATGTTTTCTTATGGAAGTTAGGTTTTCCCTCCATGGTTTATGTATGTAGGTATCTGTGGTTGAGATTCACATACTAATAGGAAAAATGTATTCTAATTATTTTTGTATTTTGCTTATGTATGTGTTCACCATAAATTGGGTGCAAATTTATCTAATAACTGGTTCTGTCTTTTGCCTTCAATTATTTTGCAGATCAGAAGAAATTCTTAGTAAAGCTGTGGGAATTTACAGCAAGCTAGAAAGCAGGACTATTTGCAAATTCTTTAATTCCTACATCTGGTTTCCACAAATGGTTCTTTGGCTTTAATTCTCACTGATAGTTAGACATCTAGTACTCTCCTGATATTTTTACAAAGGTAGGCAATGACTCAGAGCCCTATGGTGAGATTATTTTATGATGTTTTCCCTATGCAGTGTATAATTAGGCAAATATAATTTTACTTTTGTGATTACATTATTATTATTTTCTTGCAAACATTTTGGGTTTTGGAAAAATATCAGGAAAAACTGCGTCTGTATTGCTTTATCCAGTTGATTTTGGATGATAGGAAATATGTCCAGCCAGTATGAATTATGTTAAGCACAACTGTGGTTTAATTGTGAGCTCTGTAATTCCTTGCTGCTCATAGTGTAGTCAGTGAACGAGCAGCATCTGTATACCTAGGATATTCAGAAATGTGGACTATTTGGTCCCACTTTAGACTTATTAGCCATAATCTGCCTTTTCACAAAATTCCAAAGTGGTTTCTGTGCACATGAGAGTTTGAGAAAAGTTCCTCTAGTGCACATACACGTCACGCATATTTCGAAGGTACTGAAATCTAGGTTCTTGTTACTCCTAGCGGTCTCCATCAGTATCATCTGGGAGCTTATTTTCTATTCCTATCCAGACATTCAGGTGCAATCCCTGACCTATTGAATAATAATTTACATTTTAACAAGATCCCCTGGTGACTGCTATGAACATTAAAATCTGGAAATTGATTTAGATTGCATCATTTTCCTGAAGCTAGCTTAACTTGAATTCTAGTTTTAGCATAAATACGTGGTATTCTTTTTTCAAAATGCCTCTTTAGTAGTCTTCGCTGGAACATGGCCAATTCAGTAAGTATGCCTATTGTCTCTGAATACACAAAGGAGGGCTCTCCTGTGCTTCCTTAATAATTGACTTATACCTTCTGACATTTGTCCTTGACTGCTTCTCTCTAAACTCTTCAGTGGATGACTCTCCTACTCCCACCTATCCTCATGAAAATAGGAGTATGTCATATTTTCCCCTACATATTATGATCTCCAGAGCATTGTTATACAAAATGAGTTAAGGATTTCTCTTATGATAACACTGCTTCGTTTGCATTTCTTTTTCCATTCTCATTTTCCCTAGTCTCACCCCTGCTGTTTGCTCTCTTTCTGGGCATTTTTCCTCCTTCCTCAGTGGCAGCTCCTCTTTCTCTTGTTGTTAGCTGCATATGTGTTTAAAAGTGCTGTATCTCCCTGATAGATTGATCCTTTTGTCATTATAAAAGTGTACCCTTTATCTCTGAACTAGGAGTGAGGACAGAGGGAAAAGTCTTGGTTCAAATACCACAGACTCTTGCCTTTCTTGAATTCTCATAGATTTTCTGGAACAGATACTGTTTTCATTTGCTTCTTGCCCTTAGGACCATTTCCTGAAACTTTATATGTTTTTGTTGTTGTTCTTTAAAAAATACTTTTTACCACTTTCACTGGAGACCAGATCAGCAGAGCTTTTCATGCTGCTATGCCAGAAGTTAATCCATATGCCTCTTTCTGTCATTTGTGTGTGTGTGTGTGTGTGTGTGTTTGTTTGTGTGTGTTTCTTTTCCTTAATAGCTGATGAGTTTTACAAGCCTCATGAGGCAATGATTTATTCATATTTATTTGCCCGGTACCTACCACGATGCTTGAAACACTGCAGGTCAGTGATTCTCAGACATTTTCTATTTTGAACAGTTTTGAATGCTGAAATTTTTGGTGGTGCATTTGAAGGTATTAAAAGGATGAAAATAACATTAAATAACTTAGCAATTATGAAGCATGTATTGGTTGTTTAACAGCATCCCATAGTGCCCATAAAAAGAACCACAGTTGTCCTACCATTTTTACGGTCTCCTTCTAGTAACCTGTCACTTTCAGAGACGAGTTGCTTACTGCCTTGACTTACCTACCTTATAACCTTATGAAATCTAGTTCATTTGTTTGTTTTGTTTGTTTTTAGCGCCACTAGACATCAACTGCTATCCCTGACTTGTAGCTTAGTATCTCTATTTATATAATACTGAAAGCCAGCGTATTTTAACAATGTTCAGCCCATAGTTCTTTCTGTTGAACAAGGATATAATAATACATCCACTTAGTTTTGGCAAAAATAACTTTTCCCACATTAGTCATATTGGATGAAACCTCTGAAGTTTACTAAGCCTACTGAGTATCTCTGCTGGATTCTTAGTCCACATTCGGTTACTGTTGGATAAATCAAAAACTAAATAGTGAAGTGTAGACTCTAAATGTTATAGAAGTCTTCCATGTAACCTAAGCTATAAGGCTTGGGACAGTTTCTTGACTTTCAGTATTCCTATTCCTCATATCCTGTGTATTTAACCACTAGCTAAATTTTATTGCCTTTATCTTCTAGAGGTCTGTAAGACCTTAGGTTCAGTTCTTATACAGACCTTTGAACACTCCTCATTGGTTTGTAGTAATAGCCTTCTAATTTGTCTCTTTCTGTAGTTTGTATCTTTTTTGGAAGCCCTCCTATACTCTCCTACCCAGAGCAATTTTCTTTAAGTACCAATCCATCACACCATTTCTTAATGCTCACCACAGATGTTTTCTGATATTTGTTATGAGCCATTCACTGCTCTGGGTGCTGTGGTTTAGTAGTAAACAAGCTAGACAAGGTCCCTTCCCTCTTGGGCATTCTGTTCTGTGTTGTAATGTGTAGTAAACAAGTAAATAAAGGAGATTCTCACATTGTGATAAGTGCTATGCTAGTAAAGAGCATCATGAGGGGGTAACTTATGGGGAACACCTGAGGTAGGTGGTGAGTGAAGACCTCTCTGAGGAGATGTCATATGAGCTGAGACCTAAAGGATCAGGATGAGGTAGCCACTCAGAAAGTAGAAAGAGGGCTTCCAGGGGACACCAAGTGCAAAAGCCCAAAGACAGAGGAGGGCTTGACACATTTATGAAATAGAAAGCAGTGCATAGTAGCTACATTGTAATCGAGTGTTAAGAATGACAGTATGAGATGATGTTGAAGAGGAAGGCAGACTATGTAGGGCCTTGCTAAGTTATGGCAAGGAGTTTTTATTCTAAGAGCTCTGGGAAGTCACTGATGATTTTAAGGTGAGTGAGATGACTTGTTTTTAAAAGGTAAATATGGCTTCTATGTGGAGAATGCTTTAAATAGGGAAGAGTAGAACTAGGAGACTACTTAGGAGGTTGGTATCTGTTCTAGGCGAGTGATACTGGTAGCTTATTCTAGAGGAGTGGCTTATAAAGGTGGAGAAAAGCATATAGGTGCAGGATACATGTTGGAGGTTGAGCCAATAGACTTGGCAATGCACTGAAAGCCTGACCTGTTTGTTGTTTATATACTGTATCATGGACAAAATCCTTTGTGTTTTTCATGGTCTCTGTAACCTGGCCTCTTCATATGTCTGTTTATTTCCCTTTATACCCAAAGGTACACTTATTCTTCAAGTAAAAGTGAGTATAATATAGTACCACATTCTGTGGTATCAGACTTTCTGGGTTCAAATCCTGGCTTTTTCCCTTCCTATGTGATCTCAGATTGGACACTCTTTGTACCTTAGTTTCTTCATCTGTAACATAGCGACAGTAATATTTCTAACTTATAGGGTTGTTACTAGGATTAAATAAGTTCATGTAAAGTGTTTGGAAAACCCTTGGCCACGGTAAGTGTTCAGTAGATGATTAGTGTATTCATTTCCTTGGGCTGTTGTAAGACATTACAGCAAACAGGGTGGCTTAAAATAATAGAACTTCTTTCTCCCGTAATGCTGGAGGCCAGAAGTCTGAAATCAAGGTGTCATCAGGGTTAGTTCTTGCCAGAGCCACGAGGGAGGATTTGTTCCATGACTGTCTCCTAGATTCTGGTGGTTATTGGTGATCATTGGCGTTCTTTGGCTTGTAGAAGGAGCTCTGATCTCTGCCTCCATCTTCACGTGGTCTTCCCCTTTGTGTTCCTGTTTGTTTCCCCTTTTCTTCTGAGGATTTGTCTTTGAATTTAGGGCCAATCTTCATTCAGGATGCTCTTATCTCGGCATCGTTAGCTTAATCACAAAGACTCCTTTTGCAAATAAGGTCACACTTAATTTCTTGGGGTTGGGACACGGACGTATCATCTTGCGAGGGGGTCACCATTCAGCTCACTGCAGTTGCCTGAGACCACTCATAGGACCAGCTTTGTGCCTATTCTAATGTTTAGTAAAACCTAGCCACTTGTAAAAGTCTGGTTTAAGTCTTTTTGTGTTGGTTAAATCACCTCTGTAAAATAGTTCCTACTCTATGCGATTTGCTCTCTTCCTCAAGTAAAATCAAATACAGAAATATTTTTGACTCAATATAAAAACAACACAGGTGACTTGTTCCCAACAGACTACTTATGTGTCTTGCCTTTTATTGATTATTCAGGGAGTTCAAGTCCCCTTCTCCATGTTCTATTTCTTAATGTTTAGGACAAATATTTTATTCTCAGGGAAAGTTATTTCAGTGACCCAGAAACTGTTAGAAATGAATGTTTCTAATTCTGTTAAGAAGAATGAGACATCTAGAAAGTTGGACTGGAGGTAGAGTTTTAGGTCTAATTGCTGGGGGCAAGTTAGGCATAGATTCCAAGGAAATAGTTTTGGTCACAAAAAAACTACATTGTTGGTATATGTGAGAAAGAGTAAGTCCAATGCACATGATCTAGAAAATGATAAAAGAGTTATGAGTAAGAGACCATGCTTCATTATGTTTTCCTTCTTCATGTTCAAATTCATAGCCTAAAGATGAGAAAGCATTCAGTTAGAGATTTAATACAAATACATATAAATCATGCACTATTACAGAGTTTCACACCCAATGTGTGTGAGTCATATGTTTCTGTATATGCCTAAAGAGATAAGTGGAGTAATGTTTACTGAAGCATTCACAGTGCTTATCTCTGAGTTGGTGGGATTTCAGGTGATTTTTGATTTTTAAAATCATCAGTTCTGATAGAATTTTTTTTACAGTATAAAGGTGTCATTTTACAAACACAGTGCTTGTGATGAGGGACACAAAGAGTTAGATAGTGGCTGGAGTCCCCAGGCCACTGACCTCTATCTGCACAAGCATGTTTGTATGTTTACCCATGTTCCATACAAAGAACACAATTATTTTCCATATGCCCCAGGGTAGAAAAGGTTGGGAAGCAGTGCATAATATATATGTTAAGACTTAATTGTATTGCCTTGTGACTCACTCATGGACACACACACACACACACATAAACAGACATACACACACACACCAGTCTAATTAAGGTCTATTGATTTGTTAAAAGTGGACTCTTTATTATTAAAATTTCAATGTAATTACTTGCTTCCCTCAGCGGTCTCCCACACGTGTTTTTGGAGTATGGGGTAGTTATGGGAAGTAGTTCAAGTTAGAAATGCTAGAGGTGGAGGGACAAGAATTCTGTTCCAGAGCCGGTTAGAATTCATTCCAGAATATAACTGTCCTTTTTAACAAGCTGATGCCCCTCAGATATATTGGAGTTTGTTGATAGAACTGTTTATGTGAGAGTGCTTTTCTGTTATTTGCAGAGGAAGAGGCATTCGTGCTGTGTCCATGTCTCACTGGAGGGCGCTGCTCCATTAGTGGGCGATGTGGGCTTACTGACTTTCAGGCACTGACCTGTGGTCCCCAAGTCCTTCTGAGCAGATCCTCTGAGAGCCTCCATGGGATTCTTATAAATATGCACAGAGCAATTGCATTTTCCCCCAACACGAAGGAATTCACATGGGCTGGAAACTTGCCAAGTTTGATTCTGACACATGTCAAGGTTAGAATGTTGTAAATGGAGAGGCAGAGTTGTGTCTAGGTGCTACCACTTTGGATCCGAGACTGAGGGGTGACCGGGGACAGAGCTGTAAATGCTGATGCGTGAGTGCTTTACATACTGATGGGGAATGTTGGTGTCTGTTCATGTCTGCACTCTGTTAATTCTCTAAACCGTTGTAGTGTTACTCTTTCTGTTGGGAATAGCAAGAAAAGCCAATCTCTCTGTATTCCCTGCTGCTGGGACATGTGCCTATTTGCTTAAAGACTGGTCTTTGAAATTTGGGTTGCAAAACAGTTGTTGAGAAAACAACCATGGCAGTCTACTTCAGAAAACCCTTCTCTCTTTTGAGATATAACTGGATTGGTGATTTGTGTGTTTGTTAATTGCAATAAAGCTGCTACTGTAATTTAGAATGCTTGTTAAGAACAGTCCAACAGTCCTCTAAGGGACGATAGATAACTCGCAGTGTGTCTGGCGTTGGGAGCTGGTAATTATTTTACTGTAACTGAATCTAACAATAGCCTATTGGAAAACCACAAGAGGGATAGGCTTTGAGGGAGGAGTGTTAAAATCAAGGCTGTTCTTTATTGACGACATTCATCAGCCTAAATTACTGGCAATAAGGTTTCTAGAGAGGTTCAAGTAAAGAAAGGAAAATAATTAAGATTCTTTTCAGTTACTGTAAAAAATTCTTAGTATGAGTGCATCTTATTTAAGGATCATTCTAACCTTCCTTTTAATGGAAGTGTCAAGGTTTCATAGTATGAAATGATGGATTTTGCTTTTTTAAGAGGCTGTCCTACCCAATCAGAGACTTGTAAATTTTTCCTGTAGGAATTGCTTGGCTAGTCTCACTAATTTTACATCTCAGATCTACCTGCCATGTCATATTTTGACTTTCATTAATTTTTTCTTTGTTGGGGAAAATAGGTGTAGGTAAAAACCAGGCACAAGTAATACTTTTTGGGTGGTATCAGTAGAGTATATAAAGGAAAAGCTAGAGAAGCACATTTTCTTCCCATGAAAAGACTTTCAAAATTAGGTTTTGGCTGAGGAAGCTCTAGGCAAGTTACTAATTTTTTAAAATTTCAAGAAATACATATAGTACTTAAAGCAAAATGGAGTTTGTTATCAAACTGATGACTCAGCTATATGCATCCTTCCAGCATTAGGTTCAAACCTACTTTTAGTTCCACCCTATCACTGCTTCTCTTTATGCCACTCGTGCTCCAGCCAAGCATAACTATTAGTTCTCACACTATTTTGTGCACCTTTGAGGTTTTGGGTGTGATTTTTCCCTCAGCTTTGAATGCTCCGAACTTTAACTTCCAAATGACCAAAGCTTGGGACCCCTTCAGACCCACCTTCCTCAAGAAGTGCCCCCTAATCAGACAGAATGAATGTCCTCTATCTCTGAAGTCCCACAACAATGTACCTGCACCTCCTGTTTCCTCAAGACAGAAGCTCATAAGCTCTATTCATGAGGACTCCACTCCCAAGGTAAGATAACTGTTTTTCTGTCCCCTAGCCTGTCCTTTAATTTTGAGCTTATTACTCTGTAGTACATTTAGTTTTCTACATCTTCCCCATTAGGCTATGAGTTCCAACTCCTCCCATGCATTTCTTCTTCATTCCTACTGTTGCTTTGCTAGTTGAGCTCCTCCTCATTTGTCATAGATGGCTGCAGTGACCCCTTTGTGCCTGCCCCTGGTCCTGTGCCCTTGAATCTCTTCTCCACACAGCCCTCTAGAAGTATCCATCATAGGGCATATCTGACTGTGCCAGTCTCCTCCATGAGACTTTACAGTGGTGTCATTTCCATGAGAACAAAGTCTAACCTCCTTAGTATGTCAAGTCAAATAAGGCCACCCATGATTTGACCCCGTCCATCTCTTCCAGCCCAACTTCCCACTACTTGGGGCTTCACACCTTACGTTCCAGCAGTGCTGAGCTGTTTTTATTTCACGATAAGGCCTTTGATATTTTATAATTCTGCACTTTTCTCAAGGTGCTCCTTCTTGTAATGTTCTTTGAAACATAGTTAATTTCTGATTATCCATCAAGACTCCATTATCACCTCCTCCAGGAAGATATCTAGATCAGTTAGCTGATCTCTGGGCTCTTATGGCATCTCAGTACATACTTCTGTATTATAATCTTAGTGGTCTCTTTACAGGGCAAAAGTCATTTCTTATTTATTATTGTATCCTCCATGTCTAACATTGTATTTGGCACACAGTAGGTTCCCAATAAGTGTTTGAATGAATGGATGGAAGAGCAGAGATTAAAAATACCCCATGGGCCGTATGAAAGACAGGAGTACAAACCTTGGCAAAGTCAAGACATGAGTTTTATGGCAAAACTTCTGTTGATAGCTTCCAACTTAAGAGATGACTCTGTGGGGATAAGGACTAGTAGTGTAGCTCTTGTGGAAGGCCTATACTGATTCTGCATAGGTGTCCATTTGGGGCAGGTATATACTTAGTGATGAGAAGGTGACCTTTCAAGATTGCCTACTGTTGGGGATGATCTTAAAGGGATAGCCTAGATTTTAGTTTTGGTTGGGACTCAGAAGTATGCTGGATTTTGAGATAGGAAAGTACTTCCCAGGGAATCAGTCTGGAACACAGTCTTGGAGGATTGGTAAAGAGTTGCAGAATAAGGGAAATAGTCACAACAACTGTATGGAAGCTTGGCTATTGCAAAGCTGGGCTAGAACGTTTAGGCAGTGCAAGAGGATTGCTGAGCAAATGAGATGCTTTCTTGGAGTCTTTATATTCTTTCTGCCAATGGCCAGGCTTGGTTTGGATTCTGGCGTGTGTGGACAGAAAGGAGGGCTAAGTGAGACCTGTTGAAAAGGTTGGAGCTATTCTGTGAGAGCAAGCCGAGGCCAGACATTACAACGAGCTTGGCCAGCCACTTTCTACTTTTGCTCATTCCCCATCTCTATTAACGTACCACAATTTTTGCAGTTGCCTACATATCAGCCTATCAGTGCTTAGTTTGGGACTTTTACTACTTGTTAATAAGCAGTAAACAACGCTTGGGATTAAAATGGTGAACAAGACATAATGGTTCCTATGGAGCTTAACCAGTGAGGTAAATGTACAAGGAACAAGCAATTTCAAATGTGATTAATCATACCAAAGGGACTGTGCACAGTGACTTGGGAGGACGTGGTTGTGATTTAATTTATTCTCGTGAATCAAGGAAGATTGTTATTAGACATGACACTTAAGCTGAGATTCAAGGAATGGGGAGTTTGCTAGAAAAAGTAAAGTGGATGATGTATAGCGGTGTCATCATAAGCAAAAGCCCTGAGGTAGGATAAAGAGACATGCGGCGGAAGGTCAGCATGGTTATGGGAGAGTTTACACTGGATGAGCCTTAAGAGATACAGTTAGGGGCCTTATTTAGAGGCTATGAGAAACCACAGGAAGGACTTTAGACCTTGTTTTAAAAGGCCTAGAAGTCCCTGGAGTGTTTTAACATCACCATGCTTACGTTTTAAGATGATTGTTCTGTCTACACTATGGAAAAAAGATCGTAAGGGGGCAAAAGAAATGGAGTGTCTGATTAGGGAGTCTATTACTTTGTATCAAGCGTGAGATGATGCTGGCCCTGATCAGGGTGGTAGTGGGAATGAAGTAAAGTGTATAGATTGGAAAGATGTGTAGGAATAGATTAGACAATTTTGGCCCATTGATTAGATGTGGCCAGAGAGAGAATAATTAAGAATGACTTCTAAGCTTTGCACTTGAGCAACTTGATAGATGGTGGTACCATTTTTTTCTGATGTAGGTTTTGGATAGAGATTCAGTGCAGGGTATTGTGCACTCAGGATGCCTCAAGACATCCAAATGGGCAGTTGGTTAAATGGGCCTGATAATAAGGTCGGATGACTCATGGAAGGCATCTGGGTGGATGCAGTTACCTGGCCAGTGGTTTTCAAAGTGTGATCCCCAGACCAGCAACATTAATATCACCTGGGAACTTAGACATGCAAATTCTCAGGCCCCAACACCGACCTACTGTGTCAGAAAGTGTGAGTGTAGGGCCCAACAATCTGTATTAATAAGCCTTTCACATGATCCTGATGTATGTGGAAGCTTAACAACCACTAGCTAAGGTAATGAAAGATAGACTGAGGTGGGAAAAAAGCAGGTGTAGGGCTTATGTATTCAATATATTTGTTATTTTACTCCAAAAGCAGTTTAGTTTGTGATGAACTTTGTTACTCTACATTTGACCATTCCATCAGCTGGGTGTGTCTGTGGAGAATGCAACAGTTTTAATAGGAGCTATGTGGTCCTGAAACTGTACTTTACATTAAGAGTTTTGAACTTGTTCATGTAAGGTAAGAGATAAGTGCTCTTTTCAGAGATGCCCTTTTTGTATGTATACATAAGCGAAATTCAATTGTTGTATCTTTTTGGAGGACTGAGGAAAAACTGCTCTGAGTAAGAAAATAAGCAGATAAATACTTGTGTTTTTATTAGATGGAGGTCTCTTCAGGTCAAAATTACAGTCCGTACATTGTTGAAATACAGGTATTGTGTAGAAGTTACTTAGATTAAACTCTTGACCTTGGAAAATGCTTTCGAAAAGGTAGGATGCTATTTGGTAAGCCTTTTAAAATTGCTTTTGACAGCTAATTTGCTCACATAATAGAGTAAGGTTTCTCCTCTTGTGCTTCATATTTTTTTAAAGAGATTTTTTTTCCTTTATAATGAACTCTGATAAATAGATGAGTTAATTGATGGACTACATCTGCATAAAAATAATTCAACTTGATAAATACAATACTCATGACAAATGGAATGAATTTAGACTCTTCAGTTCTGGGATTGCATTCTGTCACTATGCTCAAGAATAATATGGAACATTATGAAAAAGTGAAAATCAGATCAGAAGAGGTTTCTTTAAGGCAGCACTGAAGTTTATTTATCATAATGGGAGGCAGGTCATGATAACTTTCAAGTAATGGAAGCTATGCTATAGTACATTCACTTTTGACACATTTTCTTTGAATGAATTTTTGTTTGTTTGTTTGTTTTTTTAATGTAAAAGGCAAGCTGGCTTCCTCCTGCCCCCATTTAATGGGCAGCTACATGGTAGGCACTAGAAAAAGCAAACTGGTGGTTTTCAGTTCAGTGGGGAAGACACATACACATACAAACACAGATGGTAGGAATAGGAATTGCACAGATTCAAATGCAAATACCAATCAATGATGCCTGAGATGAATCTTGAAGGACAAGAAGAGTTAGCCAGTATGGAGAAAGGTATTCTAGAATCAGAACACAGTGTGTGGAAATGGCAGATGGATGGAGGTGTTAAAGACCACGCCATATTCAGGGACGTGTGGTTGTCCAAGATAGCATGATCAGAATATTGGGTGCTTTAGGAGCTGCAGCAGTGATGCTAGAGAAATAGCTCGATACCTGATGGCAAATACCTTTCTGTGCAACACTAAGAATCCTGACTTTGATCTTGAAGCTTTGGGTTTCCATATAAGGATTTCAACATAGGAAGTCATACACTCAGATTTGTGCTTTAGAAAGATCCCTGCATAATCTTTTGTTAGTATATTAGAAGGGACCAGCCTGAGATAGGCATGGATGGCTCCTAGGTTTTGGTTTCAAGCAGTAAGTGTGACTATCTCTTTGCCCACTTTTTTCTTTTTCAAGCAAAGTTTGAGGCTTGTACAGGTTACAGGCTTGGGAAAAGACCCAGGAAAAATCACAGAGAAGTGCTGATCACACAGGAGGAAGAGAAGAACATGTTTGTAGATGTAGGCGTGACTCGGAAGTGAAGAGAGGGGAGAGTTTCAAATAGGAACTAGTGGCCCACAGTCTCAAATGTTAGACATGGAATAAGGGCTAAAGATTCTCTAAAGGGAGTGTCACCAGTTGGTTTGAAGAGTGCGCTTTTGAGAGGGTTCTCCGGGTTAGGCAGATGTGGAATTGTTGAGGGCTGAACACTACTTAAACGCTGAAGAATTAGAGTTGAGGCGTATAGTCGTTTCTTTAGGAAGTTGAGCAGAAAAGGAAGAAGGGACATAATTTGGTAGGAAGCGGTGTTATGTGAGAGGAGTGGTTTTCAATTGCAGGAGGCTTGAGCTTATTTATGTGGTTAGGTAAAAGTGCAGTAGGGAGAGAGACTAAAGTTGCAGAGGAGAGAAGGAAGCATTGATGGATGATAGTCCTTGAGGGAAGTAGATTGGATGGCATCCAGCGCCAAGGTGGTGGGTCAGTGATAGAAAAAAAAATAGATGTGCTTGCTCTCAGAGAAGGTGCAAGTAGCCAAGGTATCCAAGGATGGTGTGGCGCCAGGTAAGCTTCTAAGGGGACTTTGATTATACTCTTTAGGAAAGCATTTCTGTGTGGTGGGTTTGTGTTCTGTAAGTCTTCTTTCAGATGAGGTAGTGGGGCTTAGCTGGATTTAAACACATAATTCCAGATTTTGATAATAGAATTCCATAATTTACCTCTTCTTTCATGATGTCAACATTGGTTAGTTTTTTTAAACTGTAATACACACTGTGAGAAATTTAAAATTTGTATCTAACATCATCATACACATAGAGGAGAAAATACTGAATTCACTGTAGGATACTTACGATAATTATTTACAACAATCATTTTAAGTAAATACGTCTTTTTATTCTTCAACTATAAGATGAAATAAGGGACTCTCAGAAGAGAGAGGCCAAAGTATATATCAAACACATATAGTTGTTGTATTTGCTACTTGATTTTACAATTATTTGTGTAACTGCATGTTTTTCAAGATAATATGTACTTGATTTGGCTTAAAAAACTCATCATTTGTTCCGTCTTCTCCTAGGAATGATTTTTTTATACACAGATTGCATTTCTTAATGTTTATGTATTTTTTTAGGATGATGAGACAATGTAAAAATACAAAAACTTAAAGGTTGTTATTTGTTTTGACAAGGAAATGAATCATGTAAAGGTGTTTCTTATATGGACAAATGCTGCTTTTGATATAAATTTTACATGAAAGCCTCCTTCATCTCCACAAACTCGGCCCTGTCATGTAATCAAATCATGCCTGGGTGTGTGATTGCAGACACTGGCAGCTTTGCAGATAGACGGAGCACACTCTTGATGCTGGGGTCCCGAGTCTGGAGTCCTCTCTTCCTCTGTGGTCCTGGCTTTTGTGCCTTATGTGGTCACTGGGCCTTGCTGCACCTGCTTTAGAAGCAATAAAGAATGGGCAAGATTTGCAGATGCTTCCAAGTTACCAAGGACCAGCAAAGATAGCAGTTTGTATAGAAATTTGAAGTTTTATTCATATTTCTACCCTAGGGGTATAGTTACCATTTTCTGTTTTTTTTTTTCTTTTTTTTGGTGAGGTTGAATTTTGAAACCAGCAAGTTACCACTGTATTTTCCCATTGCTACCACCACAAAGCTAAAACCTATTAGTGGAAGCCTGCCCTGGGCAAAACCGTGAAATAGGTGAAGTTTGTCTTAGATCTGCTTCCTCCCTTTTCTAACTCTGCCAGCTCCCAAACACCTAATACTTTTGAGTTCCTCCTGCCTGGGAGGCTTTACCCAGTGTTAGTGATTGATTGCATCCTAATATCTGACATCTTCCAAGGATGTAAGTCTCTTTTAAGAGACTACCTGGGGGGAGTAATATATGACACAAAGGAATAAATCTCTAAGGGCAAAATTTAAAACGTCTTTGGGGGGGGTTGATGATTGAGAAAATTGGGGGCAGAGATCTTCTAATTCTAAAGCTAACGTATAAGTGACTGCTTCCTCTGCTCTTTTTGTAAAGCTGGGGTTATTAATAATTAGTGCTAATTAAAAATTCCTTGAATTACCATACTTAAATATGATAATATACAGGCATGAATGGGCTAGCATTTCCTTATTCTTCTTTGAAGCAGATACTCTGTAATGATAGAAAGAATGCATTGAGACTATTTTTATGCAATGGCTCATGAACTCATAGACATGAGGGAATGATCCTTGTTTAGCATTTCAATTTGTGGTCTATCTTAGAATCATATTTTAATTAACCCAGCCAACATCTTTGTGGGTGATAAGTAATATCTATCCCTGCAGAATGGTATATAGAAAAAACGTAGTCTAATCTGAAAGCTTGAGAGGGAAAAAAGAATATTGCCCTTATCAAGTCTGTTAAAGATTAGGTTAAAGAGATAGCTCAAGGTTAAGTCTCCTGCTGAGAAGTTGCCTGGTAAATCATCTGAGCTTCTGGCCTCTTAGGGCATGGAGTCACTGTTTACTTTAAGGCCACGTTTATAATCACAGTTAGTGACCTCAGGAGACCAGCGCTCCTAGCAGTGAAGCAGATGGCATGCTTCCCCCATTACCCTACAGCTCATGAGCCATAATGCTAACCAAGTGGGATAGGAATGTTAAATAATAACAAATTAGTCTGTGTTGAAATCATGGCAGTGAATATATCTCAATAACTTTGTTTCCAAAGGACTTCACAGTTATATTTATAACCCATTCAAACTACTTAAAATTCCTCTCATTCCAAATCACTACACTTCTTTTCAATGCTTAAAGAAATTGCTATCTGGTGGGACCATATATACTCTGATGGTGAATTTGTATTTAGAAGGAAGAAAGGTTATCAGCTCCACCACTGGGTGAGGTCCTATTAAAGTTTATAGAAATATAGCATATTAACACTAAAAGGGATCTTGGAGGTTGGGAGGAAATTAATTTGTAATTGGGATCCTTGGACCAAACTCATTATCAAAGCCACTCAGAAAGCAGAGTATTAAATCAGTTAAGGGTGGCCTTTGGAGAAACAAGCTTTCTGGAACACTGGAAAGCTAGGGCAGAGAGATTGATCAAGGACACCTGGGCCCTGCTCTGCTTTCTCCATCTGGAAGAGGCTGTGACCTTCCCCACACTGAGTATGATTCAAGAACTAGGAAAGCTGCTGTTTGTAAACATTCCTTTAAATGGAAACATGTCTATAGCAGCATAAGTTCTTTCTGGGTAAATTATTTTCACCAAATGTGTAAAAGGGTAGTGACATGACAAGAATTTGGCTGTTTCACAGATCTGGCAGGAAGGTCCCATATCCTTGGCTGATTAAATGGGGGCTTCGTTTACTCCTACAGTAGGCAAATGTAAGTTTAATTAAACCTCGGTTTTACAGATGAGGGAAATCCAGTTTATGGAGGAAAAATGACTCGTCTAAACTGACAGATCACCTTAGTGCCAGAGCTGGAGATAGAACCCAGGTCTGTTGATCCTGCCGTAATCATCTATAGCCTCATGACTTGGAAAAGAAAACCCTGACCCCATTAAAGCCATTAATTTTCTGATCATGACACCATCAGATTTCAGTCATTTTGGTCTTTATTCATGTATTCATTAATTTAACAGATACTTAGTAAATCCCTGCAGTGGTAGAGTGAACAAAACAGATCATAGTCCTTGCCCTCATGAACCTTACTTTATGGTTGAAGAAGACGGACAATAAACTAAATGAGTAAGATACGATTTAAAGTATATTTAAATTTGTGTATGTTAAATGGTGGTAAGTGCCACGAAAAAAGATAAAATAGAAAAGAGGAGTGGGGTTGTGTGTGTGTGAGTGGACTGCTGTAATTTTGAATAGGGTGGTCAGGGAAGACCTCGCTGACTGGGTATCCAGTCGTTTCCTCAGTCATCATGTAGCGTCTACTCCTTAATGCGTACAATGTCTGTATTTCTCTTCCCATTTCACTGAATAGATACAGAAAGCTCCCACTGCATCTTTTCTTGACCACACATTCTCTCTGTCTCATATTCTAAGGCATCCATTATCCTGCCCCGAGCCTGAAGAAATCAAACCTGAGTCCTCTCACCCACACCCGCCTCTTAAGTCTTCCATGATTCCTTATTAAGCACAGCCTGGCCACCAGGAGATTCAAGGCCTTTGTGATATGGCCGCATCTCCTCTTCCCGCCCACCTTCCCTCCTGCTTGGGCAGGCCACTTTTCTGTTTTTGCTCATTGAATGCTCTTCTGCCAGTTGAAACTCTGACCATCTTTCACAGTCCATCTCAAACGATGTCCCTTTCCAGAAAGTTTTCTTCTGATCTTCCCCCCACCCCACCCCCGCAAATAAAAAAAAGAAAAGAGTCCCAGTTCCCTCCTTTAGGGTAAGAATTGGTCTCTTAATCAGCTTTTCATTAGCACAGCTCTTGGTACATAGTAACTGCTCCATGAGGGTTTGTTGAATCAGTTGAATGATATTTATCAGTTTCCACTGAGAATCAGAAATCTCAACAAAAAGTTGAGATTGCAGTCTGGGTTCACTGCTGCTCATGAAAATACACTGCTCATGAAAATGTAGCCAAGACATAGGAGAAAAAAATGTTTAATAGAATATATTTTAAACAGAAAGAGGCTTTCAGAAATATAGCCTGTTCTATGTTCAGGGACAGTTGGAGAGAATGAATTCCCGCAAACTTAACGTGGGAAGCAGGCTGTCAGCTAAGCCATGTGGAAATGACTCTGCCTTAAACGGTTTTCTGCTAAAATAAGCAGCATTTGAGAAATGTTATCTATATCTTTAGGTTAGTACTAAATTATCTCACAGCTCTCTGAAGCTCATCAAGTTAATAATTGTTTCCAATTATCTGTAAACAAGCTTGCTTTAAACAATTAACCCTTTTACTTATTTGTATAAAAGACTTAGATAACAAAAGATTGGAAGTTGATGGGGTCAATTCAGGATATCTATGTCCTCGCCCATTGGTTCCTGCCTTGAGTATCATGCTGCACAGCTATGGGTACCAAAGACTTGCCCCTGGGAGATTTATTATTTTCTCTACCTGATCTACATTTACCACGACTTAGGAGCTGCTGCTTCACTAGTGGATGGAGTCTGGGGGTGGGTGGACGGTTGCTTCTATACACAGTGTCCTGGCAGTAGGGTGGAGGGGTAGCCTCCCTGTTGGCCACATGAATTTTCCCTGGATGCTAACCTTACTAGCTAATCTTCTCTGTAACTAGTTGGTCAACTTCTGGTCTGTCAGTTGCGGTTTCTGGTTTGTAATTAATTCATGGCTACAGCTGGTATCTAGTCCTAAATTTCCCATCCATAACTAAATTCCTCTTGGGCAGAAACCTAAAAACAAATTCCTGCTTCGAGGATTAGTTTCTTCTGGGCAAGTTTTCCAGAAATGTACTTGCCAAGAGGGAACATATAAAACAAAACAAAACAAACAAAATCTCCATCTGCTGTTTCCAGCAGAAATGATTTGGAAGCATCTTTCCTACCTCAAGGACTAGACTGTGTTGGGCAAGCTAATAGACCCAAATCTGGATCTCTTCTCTTAGGTGAATGAGGCCTTTTAATCCTGCATAAATTTGATGATAGACTTAACTCAGTGCCCTTCTCCGTTAAGCACCATTCTTCTTAAAATGAGATCTGTTTAAGAAATCTCATTTTAAGAAGAGACAGGTAAAAAGCAATGAATTATTAGCCTTTGCAACTCCCTTTTTTCAAGTTTTCTGTGTTAATATGTGGATATTTCACTTTAAGTATTAATACTTTATTAGTGAGAGATGCAGTTGGGGATTTTTATTAAACTTCGAAGCTGAGTGTGCAGAATCATGACTGTATTTACTATGTCCGTCTGTTAATATACTATTACCGACCCAATCACCGTAGCCAGAACCTAAGGAATCATTTTTAGATAAAAATCTGTGTGTTCTACCTCTTAAATATCTCTTCTTATTAAGGTCACTAGTGATTTCCATGTTGCTAAATCCAATGGACAAATCTTTTTTTTTTTTTTTTTTTTGCGGTACGCGGGCCTCTCACTGTTGTGGCCTCTCCCATTGCGGAGCACAGGCTCCGGATGCGCAGGCTCAGCGGCCATGGCTCACGGGCCCAGCCGCTCCGCGGCATATGGGATCCTCCCGGACCGGGGCACGAACCCGTATCCCCTGCATCGGCAGGCGGACTCTCAACCACTGCGCCACCAGGGAGGCCCCAATGGACAAATCTTAATTCTCATTTTTCTTGACTATAAGGTGAGGTGACACAGATGAGCATTCCTTGTTCCTCGAAATAACTTTCTTCACTTGGCTTCCAATGAAGCCACACTGTCCTGGTGTCCCCCCGCCCCCCATTTCCCTAGTCACTCCTCAGTTCTTTCCTGTTCGTCTTCCTCTTTCTGATCTCTAATTACTGGAGTCTCCCAGTGCTCAGTGCTTGGACCTCTTCTCTAACAACACTGTCTCTTGGTGATTTCATCCAGGCTCATGGTTTTAAATACCATCTAATGCTGATGAAGCCCAAACTTGTAAGTCTATTCTAGACTTCTCTCCTGAACTGCAGATTCATATATCCAGTAGTCCACTTTCATCTCCACTTAGATGTCTGATTTGATTCCAAGTCCAAAATATCCAAGGCAGACCTCCTGATCATTCCTGTGAAACCTGCTTCTCCCATCGTCTTCCTCATCTCAGTAAATGGCTATTTTATCCTTCCAGGTTTTTAGGCTAGAAAACTTGGGTTTATGCTTAATTACTCTCTTTTTCTTATACTCCTCAGCTAATCTGTCAGCAAATCTTGTTGGTTGTATCTTCAAAATATACCCAGAATATAAATATTTTCCACTACCTCTACCTCTCCAAGCCACCATTATCTTTCACCTACTTATTATAATAACAGGTGTCCCTGTTTTTGCCCTTGGCACCCCATTCTTTTCTCAAAACACAAGTCACAATTACTGTGTCATTGTTTTCACTCCAAACTCTTCAGTGGTTTCCTATCTCTCAGTAAGTGGGAAAGGCCTTACAATGGCTTATCAGGCACTATAATTTCAGCCCCACACTTACCACTCTGAACTCACCTTTTTATGACTCTCTTTCCAATCATAATGTTCAGCACACTGGCCTCCCTGCTATTCCTCTCTGAGCAAACAAATAGGACTAGACTGTCAAATCAGACAAATGTGAATCAGAGATCTTACCCAGTGTTACTCTATTAAGTGATGTCAAGCATACAGGCAATCAAAGGGCTTAGGCAAACTAGAGAGAGGTCCAGGATATCAAGGGAAACTCTCAAGGTCCTTCCCACGTTGGACCTGATCCTCTGGCTTAGAATAGATGAGATATCCAAGTGGGGTTCATGAGATTACCCCAGAGAGAAGGAATATTGAAATTATGAAACATCTCCATTTTAACCTCTAGAGAGTTATATCTGTATATGATACAGATATGATATATATCTGATAAAATACTATACAAGGAGACATACCTCACAAATCCTAGGTTCTAGTTACTATAGATAATCCTGAACTAGGGACCTCTGGCTACAGGCATTTCAGAGATTGTCTCTTCCTCCTGGGTGAATATCATTCATCTGCTTATTCAGAAGTCTAGGTAGCAAAGGGTTTAGATAGCTAACTGCCTTCTCTGTTACCTTCATCCAGCCCTTCCCATCCCACCCCCCAACTCTTTCCTCCCACTCATGCAAGCACAGTCCTGCTATAGGTCATTGCACTTGATCTTCTCTCTTACTGAAATGTTCTGGACCCAGATATTCTCATAGCCTGCTCCTTACCTTCCTTCAGCTCTGTACTGACCTTCTTGGTGAGATTTCAACCCCACTCCCAGATACTGTTTTCCCAGCCTTTTCCCTTCTGTACTTCTTCCTGTATAAAATAGTATTATTTCACTTATTCATCTCGTTTATAGATTGTTTGTGCCATTAGAAAATCAGTTCCATGAGGGTTGAGATTTGTGCTTATTGCTGTATCCCTAGTTCCCAGAACAGGACCTGACAATGATGGGTTCTCATTCTGTGCTTGTTGAATGGATTACCGTTTCTCCTTCCCTACTACCATAGGTCCTTCCTATGGCTGAGGACCTCATCATTTCTCACATCGATTGCTGCCGTCATCTCCTAAAAGGTTTCTGACATATTGTTTCCAACGTGATCTTTCTAAAACGCAAAGCTGCTCTGTGGTCATATCGCATTCCTGCTTAAAATTCTTCAGTGGCTCCCCATAGACTTCAGGATAAATTCCATAGTTCTTAGCATGACACCCAAGGCCCTGCTTAACTCTCCAACCTCACTGCAGTCTTTCTTTCACTCATGTGCTTTTCCCCTCATTTTGTTCCTGAATTTTTGTCCCTGAAATGCCTATCTGAATCATCTGAATAACTGGTTCCTTGATGACTTAGCCTAAGGCTCTTTCCTGTAATGTTTCTCCTTATTCCCCTTAGTCTGGATTAAATGTTCTTCTCCAATAGCAACTGTGCCTGTCTCGGCTGTAGCATTTATACATTACGTAATAATTGTCCTTAAATGTATATGTCTTATTCACTAGACTTTAAGCTTCTTGAGTTCTATTCATTTTGTATCTCTAAAACATTTGGTAATTTGATACATAGTAGGCCCCCAAAATGTGTTGATTATGTGAAGCTCTAAACCAAAGATAAAGGGGCATTTAGATTAAGTAGTAGCTTTAAAAAATAGTTCTGACTTGGTTACACAAGACCCAGAAGACTGTCTTCCTAATCAGATCTCATGGTATACACAAGGTAGTATACGCAGAGAGCAGCAACTAAGTAGGTACCCCTCCGAGGGTCAAGTCTGAGAGGGAAATGACATTGCTGGAGTTGGTGAATGCACAGGGAATATTATGCTGTGCATTTACTTCAAAGTAAATGAGGAGGAGACTTGCTCATCTTTACCCCATCCTTAAAGGCTCTGGAAAAATTGGCCACAATTAAATCCTTGTCATTTTATTATATAGGTCAAGTTAAGGAAGTTAATGGGAATTTTTTGACCCACGATCTTGTTATATTATACTACGAGTCAAGTGTTAGGTAGAGAGGGGCACATTTTCCACTGAGATTCACGACTCTTGACTTCTTAGAATCTTTATTCTTCATTCCAAGTATCCAAATTTGTCATTTCCAGCACCATGCTTTATCATCCCCATGTGTGTTCACACTGAAATCAAAGATTAATAAATGATAATTTTTAAATTACTGTTTTTATCTACTGACATACTAATTTAGGCTGGTATGTTTTTTATTAAACTCATACACAAGGGAAACCTTATTGATAGGGTTAATTGAAAATTTCTATATTGTACTGTATTTTTTAAAACATAATTTATATTCCTGTAATTTGTAATACCTGTTGCAATTGCATAGCTCTTTAGAGAAAACAATCCCTTCCTCATATATTTCACATAAAAACAACAAATTCTTATAAATATTTTTAAGAAATGCAATCTATTATGATTAAAATGTTTTGAGAAATAGACTTATAAGGTACAGAAAAATATTGTTATGAAAAGATTCATATTAATATAGATCTTCACTTGGCTTATAGGTGTTCCCCCAAAATATCAAGTCTTTTTTGCTTCTTTAGTTAAACACAGTCTTTTTAGATCAAGTCAAAAAATGACCTACCTTACTACTAGTTTCTGCTCTGTAGAGAACTGGCCATGGGGCTAGTAGAGCTTGATCGCAGTATTGCAGAATTCAGTTTACAGTTTAGGTAATCAATTACTTTGCTTCCTCAATTATCTGCTAGTAACCATCAATATAAGGATTGAAAAATTGAATTTTAACATGTTAATTTAAAAATATACTCTTATTCATAAAGCCAGTATTTCAGAGGGGATTGTTATAAATATGAGCCATTACATAGAAGATACACAAACATGAGAAGATGCTTAGTGATTAATTGAAGGCCTTCATGCTGTTTTGTGAACATTTGTTAACCAATATTTGTATTTTACCCTTGACCTTCTGTTTTCAATCGATTCACCTTTTTTCTTTTCAAGTATGTACATTGTACTTCTTTGTGATCACCCCACAACTGAGGAATGACAAGTTAACTGATCTTCAATTCATTTCTCCAAATATCTGCTTCATTCAAATTTGTGATAGCAAGAAGCATATAGGAACACATCTTATATTCTTCTTATCATTATTTTATTGATGTTCCAGCAATTTATTTATTAGCCTTCATGCAAAGTTGTGGGGTTTAGTAATAATACATTATAGTGCTGGAAAAGAAAACATGCTTTGTTTAATTATTGATTCAAATGTCCTTTGGAAAAAGGTGTTTTAGAGATGTATAGGGCATATACTTTGTACCAGTGTAATCATTCACTGTGTTGTTTAAGCAAATAAGTTAGTTTAAATAATCTCATAACAAGTTTTTAATTTATAGAGAAGTGAATCAGTAGGACAATGAAGGTGCAAAGTCTTAGAAGAATTTGCCTTGTATAATAATTGAAGAATCACTTGAGTAAAATCCCCACTGAACTAGCTTTTGTTGGATGAAATAATGCAATTATATTAAAAATTAATACTTCAGTGTAATATGAAACCAATGCTGCCTGAATTATTATGTGCCAAATTAGGTTGCTCTAAACAATAGCAAAATGGGTGACTGTGCAAATGAAAGCACTGAGTTATTTATACTTGCAGTAGCATGTTTAATGAGATGCAGTGAAAGCAGAAAATGTTTAATTTTGTAACGGGTGACCTGAATCAGTCTGTCCTACAGAATGACAGGCTTCGGATTAATTTTCAGTTAAAACAAGGTAACTGAACAACCACCCTTATTAATATATAATATGGACTATTTTATATTACTCTTTTTTAGTAAGAGATATGGCATCTTTCGGGGGAAATATTCTAAGTTCCACATGAAACACTGCCAGCCAAATTAAGTCTTGGTTGGTTTTTTTCATTAGAGAATCTGAGAATGATTTGTGTTTCTTTCTAGTTGGATTATATTAAGATCATAATCTAATAAATCCCTTGAAGGAAAAACTTGTTTTGGTATTTGTCTGGAATATAATTGTGTGAGTCTAGTCTACTTTTATAAATTATAGGTAGTTTAAGATGAGTAAGTTAAAATGATGGCCTCGTGTCATATTTAGAAAGATCTCTGGAGTTGTTGATCTACCCAGATTTTTTTTTTTTTTTTTTTTTGCAGTACACGGGCCTCTCACTGCTGTGGCATCTCGCGTTGCGGAGCACAGGCTCCGGACGTGCAGGCTCAGCGGCCATGGCTCACGGGCCCAGCCGCTCCGCGGCATGTGGGATCTTCCTGGACCGGGGCACGAACCCGTGTCCCCTGCATTGGCAGGTGGACTCTCAACCACTGAGCCACCAGGGAAGCCCTACCCAGATATTTTTTAGTTACGTACCTGAAACTGCTTCTTGCCCTTGTGTTTTCCGTCTTTTAGAGACATCACAATTCAGGTATTTTGAAAACTTCTTTCTCAGAGGGTGTGAATTCAGTGTATGATAATTTGGGCAATTCAGGGCAGAGAGCTGAATTATTGAAGGGCCATTTTGCACCACTTGAGGGGCACTCAGTTTTATGAGTTTCCCGTGATAGATACAGAAAGACACTTTACACTTTTACTCAAATTAAAAAACTTTTCACTCTAGGCAGCCTGGTCCTCTGTGAACAGTGTACATAAAGTGAACATCTGTGTGATAATGAGAAGCTGCAAGTATTTTTTAAAAATGAAATCGCGGGCTTCCCTGGTGGCGCAGTGGTTGAGAGTCCGCCTGCCGATGCAGGGGACACCGGTTCGTGCCCCGGCCCGGGAAGATCCCACATGCCGCAGAGCGGTTGGGCCCGTGAGCCACGGCTGCTGAGCCTGCGCGTCCGGAGCCTGTGCTCTGCAACGGGAGAGGCCACAACAATGAGACGCCCACGTACCGCAAAAAAAAAAAAAAAGAAAAAAAAGAAATTGCTTATTTGTAAAAGTGAAGTGCATTTTGTCTTAATCCTCCTTCAATGGGAGGTTTCCTTGATATATCTTATTCATTTGGAGTTGGCTTCCAAACTGAATTAGAAGAAGAAATATCATGTAGCATCTTATACAATGAACCAAAATGTGTCCCTAACATCACACTTGTAACCACTTTAGTGTTAGGAATGTTATCATATTTCTACATCTGAATTCTGCACAATTGTGAAAGTATGGTATTTTTAGAAAATATTGATTAGATTCAAACATTATTTTACAAATTCAAAAATTACTATAGTTCATTTGTGCATCAATTGGAGATGTTTGGTTTAAAGGCAAAATGAAGTTTGATAAATGCCATTTTGTTACTCTGAAACTTTGGTAAATGAATGTTTTTGTATTCAAAAACTTAATTAGCACAATACTTTAAAACGGGAAGAGCAGAAGCTATTTTTTTATGAGCTTGCTAGAATATTATCTAAATCAAGCAACTAACTCTTTTGTTTTAAGCAAAAACAATCTCACTTTTCCAAAGAAATAACATGCAGTGTTGTTTAATCTCTGTACGCTTTAGTTTCCTTTCAGAGAGAAAATTTTTCATGGTTTATTCTTTTCAGTGACGAGGCTTTAGACTGTTAGAGGTATTGAATATCTCTAAAAAATACAAGAAAAATGTCAAAAGCATTTATTGTTTCCAGAAACATTCCTTGGTAATAGTGGCTTTGAATAATAGAAAGCAGATAAAGCTGGTATGTGGGAGTTATTTTCTGGTTAGAAACAGCATATAGATAGATAACCTTTTCTTGAAAAGAATTTTAATGTTTAGTTAAAACTTTTGGTTTGGACAATGATTACTACAGATGCTCTCTGTACTCTGATTGTTCTAGAAATGCTCACGTTAACCAGAGCATGAGCTTTGGAATTAGTAGACTTCATTTCAAATCCTGGCTCATCTATCCGTGGCTCCTTTATTTTTAAGATCCTGGACATAGTGCTTACCTTTCTTGCTGATTTTTTCTTCACTTGTAAACTTGTATTCATAATTCGTAACCCCCAGGGTTTTATTAGGGTAAAGTTGACATACATGTGAAATTTTTTGTTAATTATACACTATAATAATATTATTGGACTTCCCTGTTGGCACAGTGGTTAAGAATCCACCTGCCAATGCAGGGGTCACGGGTTTGATCCCTGGTCCAGGAAGATCCCACATGCCATGGAGCAGCTAAGCCCATGCGCCACAACTACTGAGCCCGTATGCCACAACTACTGAAGCCCATGCACCTAGAACCTGTGTTCCGCATCAAGAGAAGCCACTGCAGTGAGAAGCCTGCTCATTGCAATGCCCCGCTCTCCGCAATTAGAGAAAGCCCATGTGCAGCAATGAAGACCCAACGTAGCCAAAAATAAATAAATAAATAATGTTATTATTATTAGAAGGTGCTCTATAAAGATATCTCATAATGAGTCATTTTAAGTGGAGAATTTTTTTGTAAGATGAATGATCTACACCTTCCTTTCCACCATTCCTCTGTTCCACTAATTTTATACTCTGAAATTTTCAAACACTGTGTTTAAAGTTGTATCTGTCAATATTGCACTTGTAATATGTCTGAGAACACATTCTAGCCTCATGGAAAATACGGTATTCAATTTGTGGTTGAATTATTTTCTTTAATTATGATATTTGCAGTACTTTTGGAAGAGAAATTAGTCTCAGTATTGGCACCCGTGTTGATCACTATGGGAAGAAATGCTTTAAAAACGTATTGGTAATAAGCTTTGAAGTTTTCTTCACGTCTTTTGGTGCTGAATAATATTCCATTGTTTGGATGTACCACAGTATGTTTATTCATTCACCTACTGAAGGATATCTTAGTTGTTTCCAAGTTTTGGCAATTATGCATAAAGCTCTTGTAAATATCTGCATGCAGGCTTTTGTGTGGACATAAGTTTTTATTACTTTGGGTAAATACTGGGGTACTTGATTGCTACATTTGCAGTCAACTATGATTATAAGTAAAACAAACTTTGATTCCCAGTTAGGCAAAATATTAATTCCCAGTGAAGAATCCCATTGTTCCCATTAGTAGACATATATTACAAAATAAATCTATCCAGTTATTATTTTGGGGGTTTTTAAAAATAAAAATGTGAGGAAATGGAAAAAAATGCACTGATGTTAGTGATTATAATAGGGGTTGCTGGAGTGCAGGTGGAATTGCTTACATAACTAGAAGTTTTCATCAGTCTAGAATTACTTGATGTATTAGTTTGGAATATAGATTAAAAATAGGAAGTGGTTATATCTGGATATGGGATTGTGGATAATTAAAAATTTTTATATCATATTACTTGAATTTCATTTGAGAGTTGCATATAAGTTTACTATGTAAATTAGCATTGATAAGAGCTGAAGATTATTTTCCAGAAACAAAGTATACAGACTAGATAAGCATTTGTGTATGTAGCTTGATTTTTCTTTTTTTTTTTTTTGTCTATAAAATGTTAACACATTGGGCTCATCAATTATCCAATAAACTAGTATTAGATATACTGACAGTCCACCATGAAGATTGAAGTAGTACTCTGAGTACAGTACTGGGCAGTGAAATGTCCTATTTCAGAGTGTCATCCATGAAATAGCATCCTTTTGTTCATTTCTGTTTACCAGATCAGAGATTGGTAGGTGAATTAAAAAATGTTCCATAATGGCTATGGTCTATATTTGTAAGCTTTCCTCTTTGCAGATTTGCATATATTCAAAGGCTTTTAGGTTCATTCTGGAATGCTTAGGACCATCCACTTTACTTTGAGATGAGAAAATTCAAACCAAACAAAGGCAAACAGATTTCTGCCCCAATGAGAACAGGTTAACTTACTTTTCTCTACCATTAATAGCCACCAAAGCAAAACTTTTATCACTCAGAAATCTCTTCCAATGAAGGTATTTGGGGAAAAAATGTTTAGCTCAAATCTGAGATGACTTGATACCTGCACTTTGTGTCTTAATGAATTTGTTCTAAATGATCTTGCTATCTGTGGAGTTACATAATTTCTGCAAATATTTTTGTGTGGTACTTTAACGTTTTGAGAAACATTGATTTAGTTGCTGTTGTTTAAAAATTAATGTATTTCACCTAAGAGTCTTGATTTCTGGTTTTCTTTAAATGTTATATCAGGACATGCTGCACCTAAAACTCTGCCTGGCAGTGGTTTTGGGGGCTGAATTATCACAAGTCCTCCTGAGTTCACTAAGGGCGCCACTGGGCCTGTTCACTTGCTTATATTACTTGCCTGGCTTTTGAAAGCATTTGACTTCATGAGCTTTGGCCTAAATACTTGTCTGACTTTAGATAAAGTTGTTTGTAGCAGGTTTTGAGAGCATTAATACAAGTTGATACATATTTTGTGATTCTTTGGTAGCTAACGTTGACCCCAATTAGTTTGTATGATTTTGCTGAAACACAACCTTTAGATTCCCCTGACAAAAGCTCTTGGAGGGGTTCCTTACATATATCATTGATGTTGCTTTTCATGACCTTGGCTTTGCCTTTCTGTAAAGGGCTTTATTTTCTGGCAGTCCCCACAGCCAAGCAGAGTCACATCTAGCTTCTTACCTCTGAGCCTCGTGTGTTCTGATGTCTGGAGCACTCGCCCACCCTCGTTCATCTGGCTTCACATTGTCCTCCTCCTCCCTGGACAGCCTTCCTCACACTCCCTCTTCTTAGCTTGCCCACCATGCCTGGCTGAGGGCTCGTTGAGACCTGACAGGGGCCATCTTTGTTGCATTCTATACCCACTCACTGCAGATGAATATTCATTTAGTAAATGATTCTTAAGTTTTTCTCGTGTTATTTATGAGTCATAGTTCCCTCTTGGCATTGACCTTTAGGTAGTTTACATTTAGGGAAGTGTTTCATTTTAGTGGAGGAACGATAGACTTCCCCCAACCATGTCCCACTGCATCCCCCCACCTCCTCCCCTACCCCTCCTCTTCTTGCTTCCTGTAAATACTCTAGGCGAGACCTTTTATCACATAGAATTTTATTGGATTACAATGCCTTTTATCTTCCATATTCTTTCTTACCATATTTTCCACTTATAATAAAGTTGGAAACATTTGTAGAAATTAGAGGAAGCCTAGGCAACATTAGTAAAATTTGTGAAATTTTTTAATGCTCATCATATCATTTTTACTTTAGAAAACATTTTATATAGACTCAAACTAAATCTCCGTTCTTCTAAATAATGACATTGTCGATCTTAGAAACTAGTAACTCTTTAAATATATTTCCAGCGAGACTCTAAGGTTTTATAATAATAATAGAAAACACCATTTTCTAATGATTGGGACTTGGAAAACACAAGTTCATGAATCTGAAACAATATCAAAAGATATCTCTGAATAATTATCTTCATATTGTGCCAATATTACTAATTTTAAATAGACTCTTCATGGGTTCTCAAAAATTTAATTTTAATTTAAATGTTCAAAATGCCCAGTTTAGTGTTGGCTCAAGCCTAAAGCAATGTTGGAGTCACGTATTATTCTTTAGAGGCTGGTATTCATTTCCTCTCCTGCCCTCCATCTCAAGTTATTCCCTGTCCTTTATCCCTTTTCCAATGGCAATGTCCACTAACCTTTATCTTCTCAAATCTTGTGACAGCTATTTAAAATACCCTTGTGACAACATTTAGGGTGCTTGCTCATCTGTCATAATACTTTCATATCTCTGTAATCTGTTTGCCAAGTCTGAGTTGATACTGCTCAATTCAGAATTTTTTTCATTGGCATATTTCTAATGGCCCCATACCCATTCATAAATGCGGGTGTGCACATGTGCATGCACACACACACGCACACTCTTTGACTTTCTCTTGTTTGTTGATGATGCTTACCTTTTACGTGGTATATGATCATCCCTACCACCAGATGAATAAACCATTGCTTCATTTGAACCCATTCCTGAGGGAGAGAATCCTTCATGTGAGTTTGGGATAGAGAGGAAGATCATTCTTCATACTCTTGAATGACCTACTTTAAGAAGCAATGAGGGCTTCCCTGGTGGCACAGTGGTTAAGAGTCCACCTGCCAATGTAGGGGAAACGGGTTCGAGCCCTGGTCCAGGAAGCCCCCACATGCCACGGAGCAACTAAGCCCCGTACACCACAACTACTGAGTCTGTGCCCTAGAACCCGCGAGCCACAACTACTGAGCCCACGTGCCACAACTACTGAAGCTCACGTGCCTAGAGCCCATGCTCTGCAATGAGAGAGGCCACCGCAATGAGAAGCCCACACACCACAACAAAGAGTAGCCCCGCTCGCTGCAACTAGAGAAAGCCCGTGCACAGCAACGAAGACTCAACGCAGCCAAAAATAAAATAAAAAAATAAATTAAAAAAAAAGCGATTATTGGTAAGATTCTGAGATATGTTCTCTTCCTTTGTTAAAGCAAATTCTGTTTCTCTTTTCTGTTCTTGTCATAGCTTTCACAGATATGAGGTGTTTTGTTAGAAGAGAGTATACTAAGTGGACCTTCAGAGCAGATCTTATATTAGGGAATAAAACACATGAAGAAAGCAGTGACAGAGTGGCATTATGTTTTTAGATGTAAGATGGAAGTTCAATAGAAATAGTACTGTTCCCCCAAATGGATAGCTTTTATCTTTAGAAGCAGTTTGTAAATTTTTAGTAACAAGAAGCAGATGTACGGAGTTAAGTCTTTTACTTCTCTGAAGTTGAAAATTTTACTTCTGTAATGGATGTAAGCTCCCTGTCATATAGGATTATAGCCCAATACATGAAGGACTTTAAGATCTGTTGTTGAAATGACTACTCTCCATGCAAGAATATCAACCTTAACAACTTGAGAATTTGCTAGTGCAGTGTTTGTTCCTGACAGTTTGGTTCAGTTATATTGCAGCTTTTAATGCTATAAGAGATTTAGATGGAGAATTACTAGTGATGGTGAACACTTTCAGCATAAGTATTTCATAATTCAACATATTAATATTTCATATTCAGAATAATAAATATTTCTGGAATGATTGAATGGCAAGTGAACAAGGCAACATCAAGCTTAAAAAATGCTGTTTCTTCTGAAGTGAACTGCTGTTTACTTGGCATAAAAAGAATAAGGCAGGTTTTTCGGTAACAGTATTTTTCACCTTTAGACACTTGAGTCAGAAGAAAAGTGCACAAAAAGATTTGTTATAGGACAAAAAAATATCATACAGTCCTCTTTTCTTCCCTAGTAAAATACAGCTTACTAAATATAACAAAATAAGAAATGGTTATGGAAGACAGGATGATAGGTTGTTTCTAAATAATTGAATCATTATGGAAGATAATAGTATGTCAGAACCCAAACTTAATTCATTGAGGAATATTTATACGTTTACTTCTCTTTGCTTTTTGGAAAAATTCTAGCATGTTCCTGTTCCTAGCCTCCCAAATTTGCTCTCCTTCAATCAGTAGTCATGGTCTAGCTGTGCTTTTGGCTTTGGTTGAGTTGGAGGAACATTTAGAGTGGTCATCTGACATGTCTGGAAATTTGGTGATGCGTGAGGCCTTCAGAACTAAGAGAAATGGTTAAAAAAAAAAAGCCCCAGCCAGCTCATTTGCATAACATGAATGGCTCACTAGGTGAAATACAGCTGATGCACAAAGTACACAGGCAGTTTAGGTGAATGAATTGTTCTCTGTGGCCTGTTAGATTTTTTTTCTCCACTTCAGTAACTGCTTGGAAATGAAAATCATCTGGGCCCGTGGGTTGTGAAGTATTGTTGTCTTGCAGTTCCCTTTTGTTTTCTTTTATGCTCGAGAGTTGGAGCTATTAAAGGCAGCTTCATTTATTGTTTAGTTGAATCAGAATGACTGCAATTCCACAAACAAATTGGACTTCAGTTAGGAGTGCTTTGTTATAAATAATCTTGGAAGAGATTGGATTCTTTCCTAGCTGATATACTTCAGCTGTATGTTAAAATCAAAATCTCAAAGGGATTGATTTATTGATGATCTGAGTGATAGCTGAGCAACATACACCTGTCCTCATCCTGCTCTCTTTTGCTGTCTCTAATTCCCTAAAGTGTATTCAGCAAAAGTTTATGGTAAGGGAAATAAATATTCTATTTTCTGAATTATTCTTTTCATTTTAGCCTCCACTTAAAAAACAAACGAAAAACACCAAAATAGTTCTACAATGCACAACCTTTCAGTGAATACTTCTTCATGATCTGGGAAAAAAACCTGTTTCATAGATTGGTTAAGGGCATTTTTCATGGTTGGGTTAGGTGAATCATATTTTCCACATACAATGTTAGGACATTTTGAAATTTAACATTATGTTTTTTGCTACAGGCTTCAAATACCTAAGCAATACCTGTAAGCACCTCCTTTCATTGACTGTAAAAAAAATATATATATATATTTTTGTCCATTAAAGTGTATTTATTAAAGTGTCCATTAAAGTGCTTCAAGTTATTTGGTGCATAAATCATCTGGAGACATAGAAAATCTGGTAGTTTCCTCCTTGGTGGAAAAGATATATGTGTGTATGTATGTATGTGTGTGCATATGGCATGTACTTTGTACTTACATATAAAGATAGAAGTGAAAACTGAGCATACATTTGCTTAGACCTTGGTCCTTAACTATAAATGCCATAATAAGTAGCACTTTGCTTCCTTGATTCATAAATGCTACTGTGGTCAGTTATACTGTCAGTAACAATCATTTCATGTAAGTAGGCTAAGTTGGCATTAATTTTCTTATACATTGTTTTTTTCTTGCTAGACACTTTATGTGTGTTACTTAACTTGAAGTAAATATTATCTCCTTTTTTACAGGTGAAAAAATTAACATATTTAGAACTGTTAACTGACTTACCCTCAAACCACACAGCTAGTAAGTTGTAGAGCGAGAATTTACATCTCTGTCTAGCTCCAAAGCTTATGTATTTCACCTTTCCTTTCTACTCACTGTCTCGTATAGAGATAAAGTTTTGACAAAGCAGCTCGTATTTTCAATTTGATAACGTGATAGATAACAGTGGTGAATGTGTTTAAAGCGACCTTTTTTTTTTTTTGGAAAGATCTGTTTATAAATTAGAATTGTTATTTTCCTCAAATGAGGCACACCCATGGTGACTTGGAGTATATTAACATGTTTTAGATGAATTCACTCTTATTCATAATATTCAAAAGCATATTAAATTAATAGTTTTAGAAAATAAGATGCAAATGTGAATTAAATGTTTGCCTAATTCAAACATAAAAACATAAGGTATTGTTACCTTAAGGTGTTTTGAGCAAGAATGTGCACATAACACTGTAGGGTTGACCTGTGCTGATGTGCTGTTACTATTGTACCACATGTGTTTTAGGTGCTCTATGGTTTACCTTTTAAAAGCATTTAGTGTTCATAAGGTATAAGGTCTGAGTAGGTCTGATGTCTAATGTGCCTTTGATAAACAGTTCATTGTGGCAGAGACTTAGGAGTGGGGGTTGGAATGGGAATGATGATGTTTACTTTTTCTGATGCCACTAGTGTGCTTCAGAAAGAAATTTAGCAAAGCTAATTGGAGACTACCAATACTATTAATTAGGTCTATAGCTTAGACTTGTGAGTACTAGCCTTTATAACAGACTTGACACCAACACAAATCTGTTAAAAGAAAATGGAACTGTCCTTGGCATGAAAAAATGGGATTGTCATAGATACAACACGTTTTGCAGTTTTTCCTTTTAATTACCGTATGAGAACAAAATCATGTTTTGCAGCTCGTCCTTCTTCATTTTCATTTGCCTTGACTAAATCTCACACCTAGGGGTTTGAAACATGACAGACAACAGTTGTGAATCTGTATCTAATAAATGACTGTAGTTTCTGTCCTTCCTTTAAAAATTGGCTATGTTGTAAACATCTGTAATACTAATCAAGACAACCTTTTTCCCTTACTTTCCATACCATGGTTAGATTATATGTCTGAATCAAATCACAAACTTAAGTCAAGTTATTAAATTACTCTTGCTAGAAGAATAGATTTTAAAGGAATGATGAGTTTCAGTCAGTTAAGTGCAGCTGGCAAGCAGCCATTCATTATGGCCTAGTGTGACATTGATTTTTGACTAGAAGAAATGGAAACATAGCAGTAACTGTGTATCCTTAAGGAAACATTCTATATTATAGATGTACTTTGTCTCCTTAAAAGCCACTACCAAAACTTTATTCAAATTGAATTTTGGTTGTACTGATAAGGAAATCTATTGCATAGTCGAAGTCAAAACATTCATTATTGTGAAAATAAGATGCTAATCCCAAACTATCACTTTAGCAACTGTTTCTACCACTGTTCTTTAAGGACACAAGGTGTTTTGTTATACACAAGACCTCTTTTTTTAAAGCAAAAATTACAAAATACACTTAATTACATTTAGTAGGAACACGTGGGCTGACTCATTGTGCGGATTAAATAGACTATCGAAACAAAATCAGTTGATTTGGCTCATTTTTTTTCTCCTACATTTTCTCCAGTGATTACTGCTCTCATCTACTTGCCAAATTGATGGGAGTTGGCAGTAAAAAATAAGCAGTTGAAAATGTGGGAGATTAAGTTTTCTGAATTTCATAGAGGGTCATCAGAGGGAAAGATTACAAAAAGAGTTGGTCTTAACGGGTTGATAGGTTGCATTACGAATTATCTGTTTTCAGTTACAATCACCTAGACCTAATTTTAGAACCCTTGCCTTAAGAGAGAGTTATTTTTGTTTTCCATATTTTGATAAATACGGTGGATTCAACAAAGAAGGTGTTTATAATTCTTGCCTGATTTGTCTTTGTCTTGTCATTAAGTGTCAGAACCTTAGATTCTAATTGTATTAAGTCTGTGAAAATTAACAGTGGAAAGTGGTACAGTGTTTAATTTGCATAAATTAGGCCTTGTTGAAATTAGTGTCTAGGATATTGAATATTGGCTTCAGGGTCTGATCATACTGAATGCTGTACATAATAAAGTCTATTTGTGTAAGGCAAATAAATGAAGGGGGTGGTTTCAGGGACAGTAGGTAGTATTTAGTCACAGCTGTAGCTTGGATAGCAAACTGGCTATGGGATAATGTTGA
This sequence comes from Mesoplodon bidens, assembly GCF_964165515.1. NCBI lineage: Eukaryota > Metazoa > Chordata > Mammalia > Artiodactyla > Ziphiidae > Mesoplodon > Mesoplodon bidens. The sequence continues at coordinate 68,778,232 of NC_138166.1, read as the reverse complement.
ATTTAATGGGGATTTGAGCCAGTCATTCTCATTCCAATTGGCAGAGACCTGGAATGAGTCCAAATTTGCATATGAGGAAGATGTTCTGAGGCAGAGGCCCTGGAAGGGTTGCTGCTGCTTTGGACTTAATGACAACAAGCCTGATTCATCTTCTTCAGCTAGGCTGGGGGGTACATCTTGATCTTCTCTACTCCTCCTCCACTCTGATGATGAAAGCTACAGTTATTGCAATTATGGCAAGTATTGCACGCATTCCCACTTAATTTTCAGAATAATTCTGAAAGGTAGTTGTTATTCTTATTTTTACAGATGTGAAAATTAAGATTCAGAGAATTTAAAGAACTTAATCAAGGTCATTCAGCTAATAATTGGCAAAATTTAGACTCAGACTAGGTCTGATTGCAAAACCTTGACTTTTCCATCCACCACCACTATTACAAATTATCAAAAAAATTAGAATAATTTTTCTCTGTAACATGTCTATATTGGGTCAGCTTTCAGTTCAGCTTACATCATAAAAGCTATTTTCCCACATGACTATTTTACCTTCTAATAGATCTTTATCACTCATATTCTTCTTTTAGGTCATTTGGAGTGGGGGCTTAAAAGGCAGGCAGCTGCTGGATTCTTTTCCTAGACTGACCCTGGAATCACCCCTGCCCTGTTTTATCTGTCTCTACCAGCTTGCAAGTGATGCTTTTCTGCGTCTCCAATCTTCCAGGCTTTTATAATATTAAGTTATTGAGTGTGTGCCATATATAAGGCTCTGATATATAGTATTAAATCAATAAATTACGGAAGAAGGAGAAAAAGGAAGAGGAAGGAAGAAAGAAATCTGTTAGTTTGGGAAATTGAACATTTCAGAGACAGATTGGGTTTACTTCAGAACCCACCTTACCAGTCCATCTCTGGTGTGCTGTCTGTGTTACTTTCCCACTGAGCTCAGGTCTCCCAAGTGGTGGCTCCTGAGTTCATATACAACTAAGAGATTTTTCTTTTTTCTTTTTGTTTTAGCTTTGAGGCATTTTATTATAAAAAGCTGGTACTCATATACATAAATGAGTAAGAACTTAAAATTCATCATACATTTACTTCATTTTTTAGCTTGACCTAGTAAATCTTTAGCTTCATTGATTTTGGCTGCTATATAAGGAGATCCTCCCTTGTCTGGGTGATTTAAAAGCATAATTCATTGATGAGCATCTCTTATTTTTCCCTTATTGGCAGTAGGGCTTACACCTAGTATTAATGCTGCTTCCCGTTTTGTCATTTTGGGTTCAAACCCACCTCTGTAATAGCCACCACTGAAGGCAGATTTTGGTAGACTTTGAAAAACTTGTTTTACTTGAGGCTCCATATGCTTCACGGCTTGCAAAGCATAACAAACAGCCTGCAAATCCTGCAGCAGCAATGGTTAGTTCAGCTGCTACCACTGTACTGGTTCCCGCTACCATGGGAACTACCATGGTTCCCGCTGGGCTCCTCTGCTTCCACCGGGAGCACGGTTTATCCCACCCCACCAACTCTACGCCTTTTGATTTTTCTTTTTTTTTTTTTTTTAAAAAGCCCCCCAAATGAGTCAGTATGGTGAATTAATTAGGAAAAAAGTATGCATTTCTGTGAGATTTGTAAGCTATTTTTATTGGTGTTTGTGAATGCTTTAAATTGAAGATTCTTTGTTCCTGACATTCTAAACTGCTTCTAGGTCCACAGAAACAAACACACTGGCAAAAATTCTACATCCTAGCTTCTATCTAAATTTCATAAGAAGGATAATGGAAGTGTCGTTATGTAAATTCACGTTTTTTTGGTCTACACTTAAAACTGTGAAGAAAATAGTTGTAGGAATATTAGGCATGTATTCATTCATTCCACATTTATTATTTCTTTTGTATCATGTGTGATATTGAATCTTTTTGTGTGTGAAAATGATTTTGTTTAGTCGGGGTTTTTATTTTTGAGGAGTTTTTTCCATTTTCCATTTTGAATTTTCTTACGATTCAACTTGACTTTCTAGAAGGCACTCTGAAATTTGGCAGTATTCCTTATAGAAAAAATTACTATACTTGACAGTTGTATTATGTGATATTCTATGAGAAATTCTCAGAGGAGTATCTCAGTTATTTTCAAAGTGTCTCCACTTAAAAAACTTCTTAATGAGCATTATAGTAATATTTATTCATGATTCTCTGACTTTATTTTGCTCATTTACTCAGTCATCATTGATTCATTCATTTTCAGTTAATAAATACTTACTAAGCCCCTAACATATGTGTTGCTCTTGGCAGATGAAATGGATATATTTCCCTTATGACACTTATCCTGTGTTGGGGAAGACAGATTAAACAAATAAACGCACTAAGTTGACAACTGGTGTGAGGAAAAGAACAGTGTGTTATGAGAGAGGCAGCAACCCACTTGAGAATGAGCAAGCAGGGAAGGCTTCATTGGGGAAGTAAAATTGAGCAGAGATCTGATGGATGCTTAAGAGTTATTTAGCTCCATCAAGATTTGGGAGAAAGGCTATGTACATGTAGTTAGCCCTCTGTATCCACAGCTATTGTATCTGGGGATAAGGAAGGCCGACTGTACTGTGTCATTTTATATAACGGACCTGAGATTTGCAGATTTCGGTGTCCGTGAATGGTCCTGGAACCAATCCCCCGACAGATACTGAGGGAGGACTGTACCCTAAGGAGGGAACGAACTGGCCTTTTTGGAAGAACCAAAGAAAACCTGTGTGGAAGTTAGAGTAAAGGCTAAAGTTATGCAAGATGGGGTTTGCCATTTGACGATTTTCATTTCCAAGCATGAAGTGAAGTTTGCTAAGCTTTCATGCATTGTTTATAGTAGTAGGAAATATGTGATGGTGTAAATATCAGAATAATTTACCTTAACCATTTGAAAAATGGAGACAGCTTCGTGTTATGTTAGTTGTCAGTTTTTAAATACTTGGAAAGGTAGACAGACCAAGTAATTTGATTGCTGTAGGACTTGTGAACAATTCTTGGTTTTAGTTTTATAAATATTTTTCCTTTGGTTTTGCATGTACACCCATACACCACTTATTTAGCTGTTTTTCTTTTAAGGAAATCTTGTATTGTTTATTAAAGTGCTTAAGAAAATCTCTATCAAAATTTTTATTTTGAAATAAATAAATGGCATTTTTGCCATTCTGCTATCCTATCTGATTGCTGTGCCGAATTCCTCGTCTGAGCTCCCGACATCTGCATCTAATTATCTGCCTGCCATCTCCACCTGTATATCTCAAAGGCACCTCAAACTCAGCATGCTGCAGACTGGACCAGGTTCTCTGCCAGTGTTTTCTATCTTAGTGAAGAACAACCACAACACACCTAGTTGTATAAGTGCCATGTCTCAAATTTATCCTTGAAACCTCTTGCTACCTCATCCCTCATATTGCTTCCACCACAAAGTCCTATTGATCTTATGTTCGTCCACTGCCGTCCATCTCCAGTGACATTATCTGAGTCCAGGACGGCTACAGGTGTTGATTAACCTGTGTCTCTTCATCTACTCAGCTTCCTATAACCTTTTGTCCCACTTGATCCAAAGTGATCTTTTGAAAATTCAAGTTTACTATCATGTGAATAGCCTTCATCATCTTCACTTATTTTAAGATGAAGACCATAGTTATATAAGGTAGCCTAAATGTCCCCATAAAGTCTGTTATCTGCCTGCCTCTCTAGCCTCACCCTCCCCATTTTCATGTAACATTTGAAATAAAATAATTTATGCAAAAAAGCCTATAAGTTGTAAAACAAACAAACAAAAACACCAGAAAACCAAACCAAACAAAAAACTGAACAACCACGAATCTGACCCCCAACTTAAAACTCACTGCATCTCCCTGTGGGTGCCTCTTCATTATCTTTATTATCATTATGTCTTCCTGCTGAGATGTAAACACTATCCTGGTATTTGTATTTTTATAAACCTTTGCTTTACAAAAACAAATAGCATGATCAGAGAGAGAGTGAGAGAGAGATTGATTTTCCTTACTTAGAGATTTCCCTTACCAGCAGTGCATTAAAACTGTTTTTTTTTTTTTTTTTTTAAGAAGATGTTGGGGGTGCTTCCCTGGTGGCACAGTGGTTGAGAGTCCACCTGCCAATGCAGGGGACGCGGGTTCGTGCCCCGGTCCGGGACGATCCCACATACCGCGGAGCGGCTGGGCCCGTGAGCCATGGCCGCTGAGCCTGCGGGTCCGGAGCCTGTGCTCTGCAATGGGAGAGGCCACAACAGTGAGAGGCCTGCGTAACGCAAAAAAAAAAAAAAAAAAAAAAAAGATGTTGGGGGGTAGGAGTTTATTAATTTATTTATTTTTGCTGTGTTGAGTCTTCGTTTCTGTGCGAGGGCTTTCTCTAGTTGCGGCAAGCGTGGACCGCTCTTCATCCTAGTGTGCGGGCCTCTCACTATCGTGGCCTCTCTTGTTGCGGATCACAGGCTCCAGACGCGCAGGCTCAGCAGTTGTGGCTCACCGGCCTAGTTGCTCCGCGGCATGTGGGATCCTCCCAGACCAGGGCTCGAACCCGTGTCCCCTGTATTAGCAGGCAGACTCTCAACCACGGCGCCACTAGGAAAGCCCCCATTAAAACTGTTTTGTTACTGAGTCTACTTGTATGACCATTGAAGGTCTCCTCAAGAGTTAGTCCCTATGTAACCTGAGATGAAAGTCTTTTTCAGATTCCTTTGCTTACTTAGCTGTCTATATTCCAGCTTCATTGACTGTTAATGTTTGTTCCTTGGTGATCTCTCGTTTTTCCCTTCCTCCAATCCCTGCCCATCATAGGGATTCTCTTGCTTTTGTCAGATCTCGCCTGCGCCCTGTTAACATCTGCCCATTCTTTACTCCCAACTCAAGCATTTCTTTTCCAAATAAAGCTTTCTTTGTCCCCCTTCCTTAGTAACCCCAAGCCCAAGTCAGTTTCCTTTGTTCCAGATATTCCTAGGTCTACATTTCCTTTCTTTAGACTGTACCTTATTTTGTAATTGCATAGTTGATAATGTGTTTGATTACTGCCTCTCTCTCTCTCTTTCTCTCTCCCGCACCCACTCACTAAACTGAGGAAAGGGTATCATAGCATTATAATATCTTTAGGGCTTGACACAGAGCTTGGCATCTGAGTGGTGCACAGCAATTATTTAGTGAAAAAAGAAAAGAATGAAGAAATGAACGAGTAAATGTAACTCTACCTCAGCCGGAAGTTTCCTGTAAAACAGAGCTAGCATTGTCCCACATTCATTTTCTTTCAAGATAAGCTATGAAGTGTAAGGTTTCTTGAAATTATACAACACTTTTATAATATATTAATAGTGTCATCAAAACTATTTTAAGAATAAGGGTAAAATAAGTATTTGATCTCGTTGATCTTCCTTCTGCATTTCTTTGCTTTTCAATCTCTTTATTCCTCAGATCCCTATGTGATCTAGAGTATGGAGGACCTTGCTAATGTTTGAGTTGATATCAGACCTCAGTAGGTCCTTATGAAGTGAAGAAGTGAATTATTTACAAGACAAGAAGCTATCCTTCACGTGTATTAAATTGGTTGTAGAATGATCCAGTGTTGACGAATACTGAGCACCAGGTACCCCACTTTCATCATTAAAACAATGCCCTCAGCACACCTTTCTCTTTTCTATGCCATCATAACAAAGACCTGGTTACTTCATCAACTCATTATTGTTTGGTTTCTATTTGGTGAAATCCAAAGAGATCTTCTGTGGTTGTGGTTAGAAATTTATTAAAACATGCAAATCCCTGTTCCATAAAACTCAAAATAAACCATATGCTAGCCATCCTACACTATCCAGGGTCCTTTTTGGAATTACATCTAAGAGCTGAGAAAATGTAACACAGAGATTTTTACCAAAGCTTACATAATCTTCAGGTCTTTATATTTGGGCTTTTTCTGAGCATTTCTCCAATGTAACATTTCCTGTATATTTAGACATAATAAATGAAAAAATGCTTCTAATTGAACCTTATCAAACATTTGCCTTTGAAATGCAAAAGGCTAGTGCACCCTAATGGCATGGAGTATTTTAATATATGCAATAATTCCTTTTCTCTTTTAGTCAAACACCCTGGAAATTCCTCATTAAGTCCGATTTTATCCCTCGTTGAGGTCATTCCCTATGAGAAATTAAGCACTTAAATGACACATGTTATCCTAGAAAGATGGAAGATGGCTGGGAGGGGCCTGGGGTGAGGTGATATGGGAGCATTTGGAACATGTGTAGCACATTCAGCAGGACCTTTCTTATCAGAAACCAGGGAGGATTTCAACTCTAAGGAAAAGTGGTTTCCTTGATTGCCTGACTGTAATGTTCATAGCCAGAGCTGATAAAATCATAGCTGGTACATATGTATCACTATCCTAACCCATAGTTTACATACTTTTAATAATTGCCGTATTTGAAGTACAAACTACTAGGTATAAAATGAATAATATTGTAAGTCAACTATATTCTTCAATATAAAAAGGGAAAGGATTCTTAAGAAATAATGTTCAGTATTTTCTTTGAAACAGAAATTAAGCATTGTTTAAATCAATAGTTTTTTTTAAGAATTAAACATGTAATTATTAAGAATTGATTTTGTTTCCATTGGAATATATCTGTCATCAATTTGGAGAGAAATTATTTTATAATAAATGTGACTGTGTAGAAGCACTGAAGGTTTGTGCGCTGTTGGTGTGTTGGCAAGTTGTTAGTATTTCAGATATATGACAAATAAGGGCTTAGTGTGACAGTAATAGTAGGTAATTAAAAGAAAAACTGGCATTGCTAGTGCTTGTTGACTTACCTGTTTTGTACTTTAATGCTTACTGTTACGTCTTGGTCATTTTTGAAAGGTATAAATTATTTTACCTTTTGTTTTTACGTATATCCATATTTTTTACAATGTAATAAATTGCCTCTTTCCTAAAATGGCTGAAGCCCTTTGTTAAATTTCTTTTTAAAAATTGATAGCTAACTGTAAGAGCAGAGGCTATATTTAATCATAGTCTTTCTTTTGTAAATAACTATAGAATGTTTATGCATTTTGGACAAAGCTTCAGGGGCAGAAAAGCTGCCCTTGCTCAAGTTAGGAAATCTCATACAAAATTCATTGGACTCGCTCAATATATGGTCGGTTTCTGGGAATGGATACAGCTGTGAACTTCAACTTGTTCCCCAGTCCTCTGTACATCCAACACATACTTGAGAGCTGACCTGTGGGATGTGCTGGTCTTGGCCATTTAGTCCCCAGGATCATTAGGAAGCTACCTTGGTTCTTGTGCTTGAAGCTCCATGCTGCCTGGCTTTTGGAAGATATTTCCAGATAGAGACCTTTTTGCTTTATGCCTCCCCCCGCCCCCCTGCCCCCATAAAAGGAAAGTTCTTCTTGTGGAGTCTGATTTTTTTTTTAATGATAACCTAATGTTCTCCCGATACAAATTGATTGAAACAGACTTAGTTGTATTAAGTACTCTGATGCCAGACACATGTTGTATCCTGGCACACGTCCCAAATGCTCCTGTCCCCACCTTGACAGCTTTTTAGGTCTGTGACATTTATTTATATGCTGGCATCATGTGGCTAGTACTTACTTTTAAATTCAGGAGAAGAGAATTATTTTGTTTTCAATAAAGTTTTTTTAATAAAGTGCAAAGATGAAACTATTTCAACAGCAGATAATCTCTTAATGAGAGGATTTCTGGTGAACCCAAGGAAGCCAATCCTGACATTATTTCTGATAGATTTCTGTGGCCTAGGGTTATATTTCAATAGAAGCGGTTTAGGAATCTCTACGTGCTGTTGAAACCAAAATTTGTCATGTTAGACTCTCTAATAAATACAACTAATAAGAAAACAGATTAATAGTAGAAAGAAATTTTCAAAAAAGAAATTTTCAAAGTATTGATTCACTTGAAATGTTATAAATACTAATCTGGATTAACTTTAAAACGGGCTACTATGTGATATGTTTTTTTCTTGTATGTGCTAGAATTCTGCTTATAAGAATGCTTTATTATTAACATATTTAAATGTAAAGAGATATGTATTGACAAACATACATACTCATCATTAGATGTCTGTTACGTGCTTGCAGTATTAACAGTGATTCATTCCTGACTTATGCAGAATTATGAGAGCAGACTTACTGAAGGTTTCTATTCAGTTTTTGTCTTTTTAGGCAGTGACTTTATAGACACATATATGCTTTGGGATTCTTTTTTACCATTGTCCTTAGAGACTGGCAAAGGAAGTTGTAGGTAGATATGGTTTTGTTCAGAACAGGTTTCTAATATGCGTTTTTTCCTCTTGGGTGCTAAAGAAAAAAAAACTGTCTCTTACAGTAAGCCTAAAAGAAAACAGGCAGAAAGTGTGTAATATATCCCACTTCCTTCTTTGCTTATTGATTTTTGGGAACATATGTTGACCAGAGGCAGAAAGTTTGTGGTCTCTTAACATAATGATTTGGGGAGCAACTGAAATGTAGAAAAAAGGGAAGAAGATAAAGAAGCAATGTTAATGGAATAATGCAGAATAGCGTGAGAAAATGCACACTGGTCTAAATGGAGTACTGCTGAGAAGGACATGGTGGTGTGGCTGTTTTTACCTTGAAACTGGCAGTAGTGTCCGGTGAGTGCTGCTTTCTGTGCTACCAATGCCAGAGAAAAGATGTCTGGAACCTTCGAATGCTGCTTGCTCACCTCATCTCTCCTTCCCCTCCCTTTTTTCCATGTCAACGTTTTGTGTGTGCTCATTTGCCCTCTCATCTATTACATTCCTTTTTTATCCTGACCCCTCCCGTTTCATCAGGGATATCAATTCACCAGTCAACTAACCCTTGGAAGTTGGCATTTTCCAGTCATTTCCTCTCCGCTGATTATTATCTTCACACATATCTTGACCCATATCTTGCTCATGTGGTTCTATGTAGTCCTGTTCCTTCTATCCCATCACAGTGTTGCTCTATTATTTCCTTTTCCTTGTAGCCTATTTTCTAAAAGAATGTTACAATGCTGTGGACTCAAATATCACATGTGATCATGCCCTTTCCGGAAAATGAACCAAAGATCATAACCAAAATTTGCCTGTTTTTTTTTGTTGGCAGAGTTAAAATTTCTTCCTTCACATTTCATTCACTTTATATTTAACTAGAATTATGTTGATATAAAATGAAATTATACCCTAACCTTCCTATTACTGTGATAATCAAGTTGATCATCATATACCAGGAATTCAAAGAGCAGCATTGATCAAATAATTGAATGGCTCTTAACTAGCTGTTTGATGTTGGATTCCCTAGAAGCTGATGCTAAGATGAGGATTTATTTGCAAATAAGAAAGTGAGAAACGAGTTAGGGAGTAATAAATGGGAAAGGCAGGACTGGGAAGGGAAAGAAAGGGTGTAATTTCAGGCAAAGTCTGTCCAAGTGCAGCTGAAGTTTAAAATTTCATGGAAGTTCTGTAGTATGAATTATGCCACTGTTCCAACCCAGGTTCAATGAACTGGACATTTATACTTCCATACCTGTCAACCACTGACTAAGGACCACAGGACTACAAGGTAAGGGAAGGTGGATGCTTGCCACAGTTGGACAAAAGGGCTTTAGTTAGCCTTAGGACAGAACAACATTTATGAGTGCTATTTTTTGAAGCAAAATTACACTGAAGTGTAAGAGGCACAATATGTATTATAATGTGCACAGGTCTTGTTGAAGAATTGTGATAGAATTAGATAATTTCCTTTCCTTTCCACTCCATAACTCTACTCCTTTCTACATCATTTTCTTTTCTTTTCTTTGGTTGCAGCCCACTTCATTGATTGATTAGAGAAGGGAGGAGTATTTTCATAGCACTATTGGATAACTGTGGACATTCTTCTTTAGTAATATACTGAAATTCAATAAGTGGTAATTTCTTAAAAAATAGTTATAAACATATTAATGAATTTTTTGTATTTTGTTATTTTAAAATCCATTGATCTACCATGCACTTTGAACAAATACTTTACCCAGGCATAATACTGTAACATCAACTATTGGTCATTTAGAAAATGTTAATTCACTGAGTTTCATAGATTTTCCAAATGTTGATGCATTTCATTATACAGCATAAACAAATCCCATTTGTTAATATTACTACAGATCTAATCATAAAAAATTGCACCGGGAAGCTTTTATGCTCCCAGAGGCCATTAGAAGTTTTTCAAATTTCTAAAAGATTTACCTCCCTCATTTTTGCAAAATACCTGCCCATTACCCAAGTCTGAAAAGTTGTAGGTTGTCTGTCAGTTGTTCCTTCAAGTAAAAATGGTGTTGCATGAAAAAAGTGGCTAGTTCAGCTGGCAACTAAAAAAAACCCACACAGGTGTGCTGTTCCTTGAAACACCTCTTACAGTTTAGTATGTAGCAATTGCTTTGTTTTTATTTACCATTTTATCACACAATAAAAAAAATTGAATCAAGGGTTGAGATATAACAGAATTAAGATTTTTTTACTGCTTCATCAAGGGCATTCTTAAATGAGACAAGCTTTGTTTGTTTCTTTTAAGGCATGCAAGTATGTGGCAGTGAAGAGTATAATGACAACTAATACAGTTTGCTGCCATGGCATTGACTTGTGCTAAGGCACCAGCAATTCTCCCATCAGTGCTTTTGCACCACACGGCAAAAAGGCAAATAACATCTTAATGTTATTATGAAAATAGTTTTGCCATCATGAATTCCTGGAAGGTTCTCAGGGACCCTAGGAGTCCATTGAGCACACTTAATGAACCACTGCTTTAAGGAAGGCAACAACTCTTGGTATTCTCCACCTTGCCACCCCCTTTCAGCTAGTGTCCATTTTAATTTTTACACACAAATTGCAATCACCAATTAGTCCTTAAGTAATTTTGGAAGAGAGTACTTCAGACACCTTCCTTCAACTTCCTTGTGTACTCCTACTTTGAACAGAGTTCCATACTAAAATATCATTAGCAGTTGTTTATTTTCTCTTGGAGATTTTCTTGTAGCAGGTCTACTCACTCACATACAAAGCATAGCTTGCTGAAACTACCAAATTAATTTTCCTTATCTGTTTCTGAGAATTTTATTGTATTCATTTTGCAAGGATATTTTTTGGTTCTGAAAGGATCAGAATAATGACAATCACACTTTGTGGTTTTTGAATGCTTTATCTTTCACAAAGCACTTCTGCATGTGTCATCTCTTTCAGGCCTAACACCAATCCTGGGAGGTTGGCAGGACGTTGTCATTATCTCCACATGAGAAATCCCAGGTTGAGAGAGGGGATGTGGGTTGCTTAAGGCCACAAGGAATGAGTGGCAGAACAAAACTGAGATGCTCTGTTATCGATCTCCAGTTTCCTCCACTGTAGAGCACTGTTTCTTTTCTTGTAACAATTTAAAAGGCATTTCATACTTTTCTCCCTGGTCTATGCAGCACATTTCTGTTATCATTTATGTCATACGATGCCTGCACAGGCTGACTTTGATAAAAATACTGTGCAGCTGAAGAAATGGTGACTACCATAGGCACTGTGGTCTCAGTGGAGGCCTGATGCTGCTCAGAATTCTGTTGTAACCATGAAGGTTAATGCCTCTTTAACCTTAATAAATATCAGCCAACCCAGGTATGAAATTTTCACCTGCAAGGGAAACCACAGAAAGCAATCAGTCAATGTAAGGCAAAACAGTACAGAGAATGGAGATTTACTGGGTAATTAAGCATATTACAAAATAAACGTGACTGACTAATCTATAATCATACGCTGGGATTCGTAATACAAAAGTCTGAAGTACATGGTGTGAGTTAATGAAAAAGGGTTTTGACGAGTTTACAGTAGCAAAGAGTGTTTGCATATTGTAAAAATTAATTGAACACTAGTTTATTATATTTCATCGTGGTCCTCCTTTTTGGCCAAGAGGGTTGAACTGAGCTTCTCAGCTTTCATTTTGTTTAATTAGAACTTCTAAAGTTTTAAAAAAGAATTTGTTAGGTAATATTTTTGAAACACTGCAAACGATAGAGAATAATAATACATATCCATGTAGCCACCATCCAGTTTTCTCATATTTTAGCATTTTGCTGTTTGCTTCTTTTCTTACAGAAATAGTGTTATGAGACAACTGAAGCTCTCTCTGTACCCCTCCTAGGTTACGCTGGTCACCCCCCAGAGTTCATTATTATTTTGAATTTGCTATTCAGTTTTCATAATGCTTTTTATATTTTGACACATGTATTTGCATTGATAAATATCTAAGATTTTTCGTGTTTTAGTACTTTAAAAATGTGGTATCATTATGTACATTTGGCAAGAGTTTTTTCCCTCAACAATGCTTTTGGGATTATTCATTTTAACATGTGTAGCTCTGATGGAGGTATTCAATGCATAGTGTTCATTAATGACTATGCTGTAATTCACATATACATTCTATGATTGATGGCAGTTTAGGTTGCTTCCAATTCTTGCTATATGAAACAGAGTCACAAGAAACATTCTTATATATACTTCCTTCTGTATATGGTCAAGAGTTTCTTTAAGGTATATACCTACAAGTAAAACTGCCCAGTCTGGATGTATGCTTCTTCAGCTTTACTGAGTACTACTGCCAAATTGTTTTCTTTCTTTTTCTTTTTAATTTGAAAAAATCAGATTTTACTTCTTATTTTGAAAAATTTTTTTTAAATTATTTTATTTTTGGCTGCATTGCGTCTTCGTTGCTGTGTGTGGGCTTTCTCTAGTTGTGGCAAGCGGGGGCTACTCTTTGTTGTGGTGCGCAGGCTTCTCATCGTGGTGGCTTCTCTTGTTGCAGAGCATGGGCTCTAGATGCGCAGGCTTCAGTAGTTGTGGCTCGCGGGCTCTAGAGTGCAGGCTCAGTAGTTGTGGCGCATGGGCTTAGTTGCTCCGCGGCATGTGGGATCTTCCTGGACCAGGGCTTGAACCCGTGTCCCCTGCATTGGCAGGCAGATTCTTAACCACTGTGCCACCAGGGAAGTCTGAAACAATTTTTACTTATAGAAAAGTTGTAACTGTAGTACAAAAACATGCTTATAAACCATTTACACAGATTAAAAAATGTTAACATTTTGTCCAGATCTTAACATTTTGTCTTTATATTGTGTGTGTGTATAAAGTATTTTTTTCCCCACCAGAACCATTTGAGAGTAGGTTGCTTTGACAATGTCTCTTCACCCTTTAATCTTTCAGTGTGTCTTTCTTAGAACTGGGAACCTTCTCTTACATAACCACAGTACAGTTATCAAGTCTAGTTTAACACTGAAAATACTTGTATCTAATCTGCAGTCCGTACTGCAGCGTTGTCAGTTGTCCCAGTAATGTCCTTATAGCAGCCCTCCCCCGCACCGCTCAGTCAAGGATGACATTGCGTTTACCTTTCACATCTCTTTAGGCTTTTTTAATCTGGACGATTCTTTAGCTTTTCTTGATCTTTTGTGACATTGATGTTTCTAAAGAATAGAGGAAGTTAAAAGTTTCTCAATTTGTGTTTATCTAGTGTTTTCTCATGATTAGATTCAGATTATGCAGTTTTGGCTAGAATAAAACTAATGTTTTAGTGATGATGTATCCTTCTCAAGGATTAATCATTAGCATTAATAGAATTAACTATTTTGGGATGCTTTTGACATATTTTAATTGACTAACTAAAACTCTTAGTTCTTTTTTTTGATATATATATATAAATATATATAAATGGAATTCAGATTCATATATTATATGAATATGTATATTATATTATATATATATCCATGTATATATAAATGGAAATATTATATTATATTATATATATATATATATATCCATGTATATATAAATGGAAATCTGTTATTCAGGCTGGTAGTGCTAAATTAGCTTTTTTTCCCTGACCCAAGTAGCAAGTACCTTGGAGAATTTCAGTGCTTAGTAAGCTTTGTTACTTTCCCCCCTATGAATAGCACTTTATGACATAGACTGAACTAGACAAATATGCAGTGTTATGTGGATCGTTATGCAATAAAACTGCTAAAGTCACATGGGTGGTAAAGTTTGATAGTCTCAAGCCTGTGAAGCACATATCATGTAGACATTTTAAATATAAAGCTTTAATAGGAATAGGAAAGCCACTTAAAACATTGTTTAGTTGCATATAAGTTGTTCTTCTGGACTTCTTTCATTTTTAATAAAAATTAAAAGTATTATTGTTGGCATTATTTTGATTATTTGTTTCAAGAGTCATTCAGTTTCTCTACCATATTTACTTTTTTCCTTTGGAAATTTAAGTAATTTATAGGGAAATACTTTGATATGTTTTAAATACCTTTTTGTAATTAAACCTTTTCCCCTTAGATTTAGCATCTATTGATCATGCTTGCCTGAATCACGTTTTACTACTATAGCTGGAAAATTGTGATTTTCTAACTGAATTATTCCTTTGTTCTTTCTGTACATAGTAACGTAGTTCTTTAGTTGAACTTGAAGAAATACTTGTGAGCATGAATTCTTAGTCTAAATATTAGATTCAGGATTTATTTTGTGAAATTTATTTTCCTATTAGCCATTTGTTGGCTTCTGAGAATAGAAGTTAAAATGGTATTCCCATTGCCCGAATCAATCTAGAACTACTCTGAGATCACTTATTGATTAATTTATACCTCACTTCTGTTAAGGATTAGAGAAAACTTTTCAAATTAAACACAATAAAACAAATAAAACAAAGAATTAATCTCCAAAATTTACAAGAAGCTCATGCAGCTCAATAACAAAAAAACAAACAACCCAATCCAAAAATGGGCAGAAGACCTAAATAGACATTTCTCCACAGAAGATATACAGATTGCCAACAAACACATGAAAGGATGCTCAACATCTTTACTCATTAGAGAAATGCAAATCAAAACTACAATGAGATATCATCTCACACCAGTCAGAATGGCCATCATCAAGAAATCTAGAAACAATAAATGCTGGAGAGGGTGTGGAAAAAAGGGAACACTCTTGCACTGCTGGTGGGAATGTGAATTGGTACAGCCACTATGGAGAACGGTATGGAGGTTCCTTAAAAAACTACAGATAGAACTACCATATGACCCAGCAATCCCACTACTGGGCATATACCCTGAGAAAACCATAATTCAAAAAGAGACATGTACCAAAATGTTCATAGCAGCCCTATTTACAATAGCCCGGAGATGGAAACAACCTAAGTGTCCATCATCGGATGAATGGGTAAAGAAGATGTGGCACATATATACAATGGAATATTACTCAGCCATAAAAAGAAATGAAATTGAGCTATTTGTAATGAGGTGGATGGACCTAGAGTCTGTCATACAGAGTGAAGTAAGTCAGAAAGAGAAAGACAAATACTGTATGCTGACACATATATATGGAATTTAAGGGGAAAAAATGTCATGAAGAACATAGGGGTAAGACAGGAATAAAGACACAGACCTACTAGAGAATGGACTTGAGGATATGGGGAGGGGGAAGGGTAAACTGTGACAAAGTGAAAGAGCGGCATGGACATATATACACTACCAAACGTAAGGTAGATAGGTAGTGGGAAGCAGCCGCATAGCACAAGGAGATCAGCTCGGTGCTTTGTGACCGCCTGGAGGGGTGGGATAGGGAGGGTGGGAGGGAGACGCAAAAGGGAGAGGATATGGGAACATATGTATATGTATAACTGATTAAATTTGTTATAAAGCAAAAAAAATAAAATAATAAATAAATAAAAAAATATAAAAAATAAAATAAAACAGGACAAAAAAGGTAAAAATTATGATTAACTTAGTGGTACTGTTTAATCATTATAGTTGAACATTGAGTTTGGATCATAGAAAATCAGCAGCTAAGCCAAAGAGACAGCCATATAAAATTACATGTGATTTCACTGTTTCATAAGACAAAACATCTTATAAGAGCTTAATAAAATATATATAAGCAAGAATAGAAGCTCACTTAATTTGAATAACATATAACTTAATTTCATGTCACCAGGAGGGCTAATTTTTGTGTTGTACTAGCTCTATTTATTGAAAATTTATGCACTGGTAAAAACAATAGCTCCAACCAGTACAGACTTACTTAGAACTTTTGTTTCACACTTAGGGTCCTGGGTCTCAGTTTCAGAGATTCTGGGTCATTAGGTCTTGGGAAGGGCCTGGGAACATCACAGGTGATCCTAAGATCACACTATGAGAAACAGTACCTCAAAGAAAAACACAAAAGTTGTGATTTTATTGTGATCAAGTCAGTATTGCAGACTTTATAAAGAGGCTTATAAAATTCTTCCAGTAGTCTCATATTTATAGTATAATAACTTAGAAATTCCTATTTATGAATAATTTGGGGTAGTAAATAAACAGCTAAATAGCTAAACTGAACCATTAGAGCATACACCAGTAGTCGATTTAGTAAGTCAGTAGTATAGTCTTTTACCACTCCAGCCTAATACCCATACTTCCTTAGTATTTTCATAACCTCCTTATTTTTTCATTAGTTTATTAACTTCATTAGTTTTAGTGGCTCAACATACATGACTTTTTAACTTGTGTACATTTTCCAAGTTGTAGAAGTGTTTGTTATTTCACCTTTTTTTTTTTGCGGTATGTGGGCCTTTCACTGTTGTGGCCTCTCCCGTTGCAGAGCACAGGCTCTGGACGTACAGGCTCAGTGGTCATGGCTCACGGGCCCAGCCCCTCTGCGGCATGTGGGATCCTCCCGGACTGGGGCACGAAACCGTGTCCCCTGCATTGGCAGGCAGACTCTCGACCACTGCGCCGCCAGGGAAGCCCTGTTATTTCACCTTTTAAGCAGAACCTTAGGTGTTTGTTTGTTTGTTTTTTTAATATTCATTATTTTGGATTAGAAGAGACAGGCCACCAATTTCCAAGATTTATTCCTCTTTTGCAATAACTGGCTTTAGCCAGGGGCCAAGATTTCAGAACTGTTCATAGAAAGTAATTTCCACTGGTGTCATTGTTAACTAAGTGAGTGACTTTGACATACATAGCTCTGGCCTACACCTGGTCAGCCTGAAATAATCAAAAACAACAACTATTTTAGTAACACTGAATACCAACCTTACAGTTTATAAAGTAGGTTTATTGGAAATCTTCCATCAGCAGAGACTTTCACAATTGCTCTTTGGTTAATGAAAATATTTTAAGTATAACTGAATGTATAAGCCTTGGACTGTTCTGTGATTTCTCTTAAGACTGTATGGGAGACATTTTATTTGTTGCCTGGGATTTATTGCTGCAGTTCTCTTGAACACTGTAATGGAAATAACTGATAAAACTTCTGAAAATATGCTGAAAGTTTACCCCTTTGTTTTATTAAATGTAGCATATAATAATAGCACTGGTACATGCATTCTTGATTTGCAGCTCTTTCAAGAGGAAAACATTTATTTTCATAAGAAACGTGCCATTTATAAGGATTGTACAGCTTAAAAGGTGTGCACAGAAATTGGTAAGACTTGTAAAACATTGGTTTACCATGCCTGGTTGATGACCTGTGCAAGACAACTTTAGAACAGGAACAGTGACTTAGTTCCCAGCTTGGAACATTTGTTTATATTTTGGTGTTTATAAGATCATAGATGCTAGGGTAAACTATTTTCACATAGGGAAAGGATGACTAAGAGAAAATTCTTATTATTGTGTTTATGATTCAAATTTTCTGTCCACCATAGTCCTTTGAATTTTACTGCTTATAAAAGTACAAAGAGGCAATAGCATTTCTGTAGCTCATTATTTTGAAAAGGAAAGTGAGAAATGAAAAATACTGTTGCGTCTCAGCATTCTAAGACCCTGGCCCCAAGAGAAGTACTGAAGGCCTTCAATTCATAGTAGAGATCTAAGCATGTCAAAAATATTACATTTAATTTTATATTAAATATATGATTTCTAGAGTATATGGAGAAGGTCGATAATTACACCTCTAATACTTTTTCTGCCTTGTATTAGAATTTCATTCATAGTGGTTATTTTTCACCTTCATGATTTTGAGGTGAAGGGTTTCCTGAAATTATTATAGTTTGATTCTAATCAGATATAGCTGGCTTTGTTGTTGTTTTTAAATGGAAAAAGTAAAGGAAGTAGAACAATTTAGTTACAACTTTGATTCTGATCAATGGACCTTGGTTAGATGTCTACTTAGCATCCATTTCACTTTGCTTCTTTCCCTACAGTACTATTTTCTTCATGCAGCTGTTCTGCTCTCTTGTAGGCCAAATGCTTCAGGAGAAGCTGAGCCCTATCCCAGCTCCAGGAGTGGGATTGATTTGTCTAAAGCCAACACCATCTTTTGTACCTCTAACAGTTTCATCTGAAAAAGGTCAGGTGAACACTTAAGCCTACTGATGCTAAGTGCAGTGCTCCTGGTGCCTTTTTGGAAAAGTCATCCTAATCTTTACCTGGAGACCTTCCAGAACTGATTCCCTTTCTCTCCTGCTGGGCTACTGGCTGCATCCTAATACCAAAGGGAGAACTAGCTTTATGATAAACATTCATTGTGGATTAAAGAGCAGAGAAAAACATTCCCAACCAGGAACATTGTAACTCCACTGTGTTTGTGTGTATGTGTGTGTGAGTGTGTGTGTGTGAAAAAGAGAGAATGACAGAGACAGGTATCAGTAGATGAGGAACATCTTGGTAAGAATGTACATTTGCATTTTTTTCCCAGAAATTTACAAAGGAAAAATTAAAATATGCCATTTGGGGTTTTACTTTAAAGGCCTGTATGAACCAGATCATCTGCATGCTTTTGATAAAATGTCTTTTTTCTGTTCCGCTCCCCCTCAAAGATGCTTATTTTTCTTACTGAAAAATTTCAGAATGTTAATGTGGTTGACTGGGTATAAAGTCATAAAGCCAAGCCTTCTGAAGTTGAAAGGCTTATTGCCTAAAATGATGTTCTTTTGATGATATAGTTAGTTTTCTAATATTTATATTTTTTGGTGCCTCATATGGTAGAATTGGACTTCTCATCTTTTGCCCAAAAGATGTTTGAATCTGAGAAACCATTTACTTGCAAATTTCGATTTATTAGAAATTATATCCTTAAAATTAAATTTCAATGCAAATGTAAAATGTGGGATACACTTTGAACCACTCCTTTTTTTCTTAGGGAAGAAGGAAAATACAGATATAGGTCGTCCTTCACATGTTTTCCTGCTCTTCATCTTGATAGGCAACTTTTTAAAACAATGCTCTTAAAAAGAGAATACCTCAAAGAATATCTGCTTGGGGCTTTCTGGAAGGAAGGTGAGATGACAAAACTAGTGATGTGTGACTCCACACTCCAGTGACAGAGAAGATAATTGCAGCAAGGTCTCCAGAGTAATTTAGAGGTAAACTGGAATTTTCCCAGAGAGTGAAGTTACATTAGTGAAAAAGAGACAGTTGGGGGGAAATGTTATTTTAGCCACATATTCTGGTTGTACATAATTTAAAGAGTATGAATTTCAAGAGGACAATAAAAAAGAAATTATAGTAATCAAGATAGGAAATTATTAAGGGTTTGGGAGAAAATTTCAGCTGAGAGGGAATGTGAAGATTAAGTATAAATTCTCACAGCCTTGGCTGACAAGCTGATGAGCACTTCTACAGATGAGAAATGTAGAAGGAACAAAAGGATGACTTGTGTGAGAGCCAATGTTAGGTTTGTATTAGAAAGAATAAAAGTAGAATTTGAACAGAGAAGTTTCTGAAAGGAGAAAAGTAATGTTTTGCCAAAGTTTGCTTCTGAGGCTTCTCTGAAGATTGACATACTTCTCTTTCATAGTTGCCTATTTGTGGGTAGTCTGATGCTTTCTGTATCTGACTTTTCTTTTACTATTGAGGGAAATAAGATGAGAATTCAGAGAGGAGAGAATATATATGGTTTTTGAAGTTAAACTAAATGGATGTCTTTCTTATTTTGCCTATTGTGTGTAGTAAACTTAATCTCAGATGTAAAAATGGCTATATTCATATAGATAAGAGCATCTTCCTAATTCCCGTTTGAAAAAATGAGTCTTACTCATTGCTAGCCATATTAGCTGTGCCAAGGCCAGATAAGCACTGGATTTTGGGTCTGAACGTGCAGATTAAAGTTAAGTCTGTGATTTAGCAGCTTTTTGAGTCTGAGGGAGATACGTAATGACTTTAAATAGAAGGGTATGTTCAGAAGTATGGATGGGAGACTCTCGAAGGAATGGAATGGCTCTTGTAGGTGATCTGAAAAGTACCTACAGTGCAGAGGAAATAGTACTTCTTTTTTCTGTTACACTTACAATGTCTCTGTGAGGAGGCAACCACAGACTGTTTTAACCAATGGTAAACTATGAAGAGTGGTGGGGACCGTGACAAACTGATCCGAACGCCAGATTAAAGAGTGTAGTTTTTAACTTAAAGTGATTGTTGACATGTGAGAATGCAGGCCTAGTTTTGACAGAACTTCCAGTTTTTGTTTTGTTTTGATTTTTAGAACCCTGAAATTTGCATTTTTTCAGTGAAATTTCACACAGACACACACACACAGACACACACAGAAACACACACACATATGCAATTAATTAAAAAACAATTTTGCCACACTGGTGTGGGTCAAACAAAGCAAGTCTTTGAGCCAGATGTGCCCTATGGCTACAGTTTAGATCTTCTTCTTTAATCTGTTTTTTCATAGATGTTTATTGAGATCCTGATAGGTTGCATGGCTTTGTACTAGACTCTCTTAAAATGTTGAATTATATTCCAAGAAATTCCTAATAACCTATATTTTATTTAGGTGATGTTTAAACCTTTACATAAATTTGGAAAAAACTATTATGGGATTGAAAGTAAGGTTCCTAATAGTACACATTTTATTGAAGCATGGGAAGGACTATAAAGGAAAGGATGACTGATTTCATATCTTTAATTTTGTTGAGTTGTTACCATAAACTTTGTCATCAGTGTTTCTTACAGAATTTTCTAAATAAGCAAGAAAAGATATGTTTTAAAGGTCCTACGGACACTCAAAGGTAAAAGATGGTGAATATTTATTTTTTAAAAAGTCTCTTCAAAATAAAATCATTATCTCACTATTAAATTGACTTATGTATTTTTAAAAATATGTCTCTATTCTCAGGCTTACCAAAGTTAACTATTGATGATGCGTTTTATGTTGGAAAAATATGGATACTTACAACTCTTCATTATTTGTGTGATTCAAATCCTTCTATTTTTCCCACTATTTTTTGGCCATAGAATTGCAAATTAAGAATAATAACTTATTCTGGTCGTTTGATAACTTTTTGGTTTTAGGGAAAACTCTAGAAATAGAGGAAGCTGCGATGATTTGAATCAAATTACCCTTTCAGGTGATTGTTTTTGGAGTGGGCACCTGTTCCAAAGATCATCAAGCTATAGGTCACTTGTCCTGTGACACAGCCTGATTAAAAGATAGTAGTGGATTAGACAGATCAAGAGAAAGAGTTAACATTTGAGAGGAAGCTGAAAGAATGCCATGGAGTATCAGATGGCCATGAGGGATCATGGAAAGCCTAAACTTTATGATAAAACAAACTGTGGATAAGATGAGGATGAAGACATTATATGAGAGAAATGAAAACATGCAGAATGTGAGGGGCAGGAGTGTTCTAGAAGAATCCAAGACAAAATAAAAAATTCCTACTCCAGGGAGCAGGCAGATGAGGAATAGCTGGACAATATTAATGCAGTGAACCAGGATAAAGATCCATGAACCCTCAAGGCTGAAGTCTCTAAGCTCCCTTATATCCTTTCACTACCTGATCCATTCTTGTGTCAAGGCTCTTTCTTGGTTCTTCCATCACAGAGTTTTCTCTTGTCCCTAGGTGCTCACACTGGTCCTTCTTCTTCAATTAATCCAATTTTCTCCTTCCCCTCACCCCTTTACTCTCTCCCACTCCCTTTGTGCCGAGCTCTTACTCATTCAGCAAGTCTCACTCAAGATTTCTTTTCCTTCTAGAAACCTTTGTTGACTCCCTCCTCCTTTTTTTTTTTTCCAAAACCATGGGATGTTTTTAAACCTTGCTGGAATTGATTCCATCTCTATTTTTTGACCCTTCCCTTCTTATGATCTCTCAGTTTTCCCCTCTTTCTACCCTGTCAGACATGTTTACAGCCTCCAAGTCTTCCCTTTTTTCCATCCCATCTGACCCAGTGTTGGGTCCCCATTATCTCATTTGGATCATGGGATTTAGCCTCGAAGTAACTTTCTAACTGCAGTTTTCCCTATCCAGAATTTCAGATCCTTTTTCATAAAGTAAAGGAGAAAATCATATCACCCTGCTCAAAAATTATCACTAAATCTCTAATTGATACTTAATTAACTCTAATTTAATTAAGCCTAATATTGCAGACTTTCCAAAGTGAGGATCTAGTCTCCTGTACCTTTTCTGACCAGTACTCACCCGTGAGGATTCTGAGGGCACCAAATTAAACCACTGGCTGCTTCCACTGTTTTCCTTCCCAGTACCGCTCTTCATTCCATTCCCATCTTCTGGCTTTCCTCCTCCCTCTACCCCCATAAATTTTTTTTAGCTGTCTTTTAGGGTGCTGCTTCTTCCATTCTGCCATGATTTGCTTGTTTTTTGTTTTTCATAACACATACAGTCTCACATAGAAAAGGAAATAGAATAGAGCTTAATCTTACACTGCTCTTAAGCACAGTGATTAAGAGCACTGGTCCTGGAGCCAAACTGCTTGAATTCCAACAGTTCTGTCTCTACTTCTTATTCTGAGTCCTCAGAGATGTTATGCAACCTCCCTTTGCCTTAGTGTTCTCATCTGTAAAAAGGAAATAATTAGTGCCTACCTTATAGGCAGACTGAATGAATGAATACATGGAAAATACATAGGATAGTATCTGGCACATAGTAAGTACTTAATAAATATTGTTATTGTTATAGATTGTCAAAGTCAGAGACATTTTATGTAATGGGAGGGATTTTTTTCATAAGTCAGCAAATATACAAAAAGAAAGAAAAGTAACAGAGAGACTCATCACCAGCATTATAAATTATTTAATTGAGTAAAGATTTAGTGAGTTGGTAAATTAAGGCATTCTCTACTTCATTTTGGGCTTGGGTATTAAGGCAATAACCATAGAACCATTTTAATCTAATTTTGAGCAGTTTCCTTTGGGGCTTTAAGAGTTTCATGAAAGAAATCTCAATGTAAGGATGGCTACTTTTTCGTTAACACTGAATTTTCAAGCTCCTTAGAGTAAAGGTAAGATCTGTGCTTATTTTTTTCCATTTGAGGCTTTGATGTCTTTTCTCTCTTATATCACTTCCATTAATGAGAATGTCTTCCAAATCATGGTTTAGCCTGTCTACTTAATTGTGTTTCTCAGGAATAACGGGCTGTTTTTTCATAATTGCCTGAATGACTAGATTAAAAGCAAAGATGAGGACAAGTTGAAGAATTCACTTCAGTTTCAAAATGTGACTTCCAGTTGACCCTTGAGAAGTGTGCTGTGCAGAATGTGTTTGCCTAGACAGAAGCACTGGTCAGTTTTAGTCTGTGTAGTTAAGTATTGAAGGTATGCCTTCGGTGAGATAATACAGGCAATGTCTAATAATATGCAATTTCTCGATGAATTTGGAAAAATGAGAGTGGCCTGAAACAGGGACTATGGATACCCTAGCAGATACCACGTTTCTTTCATCTTCTCTGGTGAATCTAATGTCAGTTGTCCCCCTCACCTCACCCTCTTGACCACAGCCCCTCTACCACCAAGGTTCTTAGAAGCTGAGATGGTATTTAGATGGCACAGACCGATTTATTCTGGGTTGGCCATCATAATATATTTGTCTCTCAGGGGTTTTTGGATGGCAGATGACAGAAATCTAAGTCAATCTAGCTTACGTTAACAGTGAAAAGGGACGGATTAAGGGATTTGGAGGATGGTGTATTGATGAATGAAACTGGGAGGTCCAGGGGTGAAACTGACCTCAGAAGTTGAGGTACTCAAATGGTGTTGTCACATTCTTCTTCCTCTTTGTCCCAACTTTCTCAGCTATGCTTCTCTCTATTTATTTTTCCCTACATGAGGCAAGGTTTAGAGGGACACATGGTGGCAATTATTTTCAGACATACATTGCCTTAGCTCAGTTCCCCAGAAAGAAGACAGTCTTTTTCTCTCATTGAACATTTATAAAATCCCAGGGAACAACTCTAATTGCTTTGCTCTTCTGGCCAACTGTTGGCTTAGACTCTGTGGATAAAGGTTCAAAGATATGTAGTTGGCTAGGCCCTTGGCAGAATTCAAGTATAGGGATTGAGAACCCGAATGGGAAGTCCACCCAAGGAGAAAGCAGAAAATGGGGATGGCACCAGGCAGACACAAACAGCAGATGTCCCTTGGTATTCACAAATCTGACATTGAATTGTCTTTTACTTTCAGCACCATTGCTCTGCTTTTTTACTTGAACCTTCATATGTGTAATAGTCATATTCTTTTATAATTGGGTTTTACCATCATTTTATTTATCCATTGAGTGTATTAAACCATCTGTATTTTTGACGGCAGGAGTAATACATAATTAGGGAACAAAAGTTGCTTGCTTTTTTTAAAATTTTTTTTATTTATTTACTTTTGGCTGTGTTGGGTCTCCATTTCTGTGCGAGGGCTTTCTCTAGTTGGGACAGGCGGGGGCCACTCTTCATCACGGTGCGCGGGCCTCTCACTGTCGTGGCCTCTCTTGCTGTGGAGCACAGGCTCCAGACGCGCAGGCTCAGTAGTTGTGACTCACGGGCCTAGTTGCTCCGCGGCATGTGGGATCTTCCCAGACCAGGGCTTGAACCCATGTCTCCTGCATTAGCAGGCGGATTCTCAACCACTGCGCCACCAGGGAAGCCCAAGTTGCTTGCTTTTTAAAGGAAAATCTGTGATGTATTCTTTTATAAAGTGAAATTAACCTTCTAGATAAGGGTTCCCAGACCTGACTCATTGTTACAATTCCCTGGAAGTTTAAGAGAAAGAGAGAGAGAGAATCTGGTTCAATACAGCATGATGAAGACCGGAGGTATGAATGGTTAAGATGATTTAGTGATTATCCCAGTTCTGTTGATGATAAGAAAAAACAAGGACAGCATTAAGCAGGATTTCAGCCTTCTAGTCTGGATTTTTGAAACTTTGAACCTCTCTTTGCTCAGTCTCCTTCATTTTCATGTCTCCTGGAAGGTGAGCAGGGCTTTCCCACTGCTCTTTTATTGTAAGACTACCTACCTGTTTGTACTCTGGGCTTTTCCTTTCCTGTTTCCAGACTTATCTGTCTGGTGTTCTTGTCCCTGTCAATAACTTGATTGAAGCAGATTCTGTCAATATCCCTGAGGATCAAAAAAACCTTCTCCAAGAGCATGAGTTTCTAAAATGTAGAATGTTAAGTCCCATTGCATTCACCATATTGGCTAATGACTACTTCTACACGACAATGGATGACAGAAAAATTAGTCCAGGGATGCTGTGATGTATCTAGTTAATTCTTGCTCTTTGGAATGTGTCCTCTTGAGAAATTATTCTCCATATCTCACAAAGGCTACTTCCAACACCTTCCACTCTCTCTAAGCTCCAATACTCTACTCTTCCATAGTGGACCATCTTGCCTCTTCCGTTGTCTAAAAAGCAGCAAAGCATTTTGGTTTAACATCCTTCACCATCCCTTTTCTTCCTAAGAAATTTCCCTGGACCTTTTAGCCTATTCCTTTCACCTTTTTCCATGATCTTGTTTAAGAAATGATTTTCCCCTCACTCCTATATCTTCCATTGCTTCCTTTTCTCTAAGTCAATACACAGAATTCCTCCCCTTTATCTCAAAACCTCTTCATATCTCAACCTTACCATTCACTATCATTTCTGCAAGGGAAGGGGGGAGGCAGCTGTGGGAGTTGCTTCCTCTTGCACCCTCTCGTTCTGATCATCTGGTTCTATGCTCGCCTCTCCACTGTAATGTTTGCTTTTGAAGGTCACAGATGGTCAGGTTCAGTGGCCTTTTCCTGCTGCTTTTGTTCCATGAACTCGCTATGATCTTTACATTATTGCCCAGCATTTTCTGCTTCAACTTTCTTTGGCTTCAGGCTCCCTAGGTCCACTTCCTTCCTTTCCTTCACTTCCCTGTTTGCTCATCTTTCTGATTGAAATCTGTTTTGGATTTCCTGATTTCCTAGATTCACCTCCAAGTTTTTTTTTTTTTTTTCTGTCTCTCTGTTTTCTCCTTTTTGATCTCATCCCTTTTAAAAAAATTGATTCTATGCTGGTAGTCTGCTGAACTTTGCTAAATCTATATTTTTCCATCCTTAATCTTTCTTATGAGTTCTCTCCCTTATTTTTACTGCCTATATCTAATATATCTTCCTTATTTTTAGGTGTCTCTCAGCTTCTTAAACTGTGCTTATTCTACCTCATTGATGCCTCACCAAACATCTTCTATTTGATTTCAGCTAATGCGTATGACCTCCCAGGCACAAGGGCAATACCTTGGAGTCACTATCATATTTTTCTATATCCCTTAATATTTATTTATTTTCCCAGTTATGTCAGTTCTGAAATGTGTTCCAAATAACTTTAAGCTAAAATTAAATAGCACTATATATATTATTTTAAACACACAAAATAATACATGATACACACAGTATAAATTTCGTGTTTGTGTATATGTGTATATGAGACATAGTAACACAATAAAAATTCATGAACCCATTATCCAGTCCAAGAACCAGATCATTGACTATTACAAATTTTTCTTTTCTAATTTCAATTTAAGATTTGTGTTGCAATAACCCTCCGATTGTCCCCTTGTTACATAATATGCTTTAAAACTATATTTCTCTGCCGAGCTTCTGATGATGTGCCCTTCATCAAAAGCCTCAGGTTCCCCATTACTTTCAGAGTAAAATAGACTGTGCCTAATTCTCAGCACCTTGTTGATCTGGCCCAACCTGTGATTCAGCTCCATTTTCTACTATTCCCATTGAATCACTCCATGCTTCAAACTCAAAGTGTCTTCCTTCCTTCTTTCATTTCTTCCTTTCTTTTCATGAACAAGCCACTGCTATCCTCTTTGCACACCTTTGCTCCTGTAATTCCACATTGAAGCAGTCCCTGGAATGTTCTCTGTCTTATCTCCTTTGGTTAAAATCCAATTCATGCTGTAGGGCCTATCTGAAATGCTTTCATATTTATGCAGACCAATCATACATGGTCTCTGAAGCACTCATTCTCTCTGTCATTGCTTTGAAGTATTTGTAGTTTTCTTATACTTCTTCATATCCTTCATGTATTACATAAGGTCTTGTATAAAGAGTACACTTAATAAATATGTCTTAAATTAATTGTTGGAGAGAGTAACTGAACTGAATATTTGTTTCCTCCTATAAAAAAGGATATAATTTCTGCCTAAGTTAAATTTCTTATTCTGTCTTTTCCCCTTTTCATTCAAGGTAGGTGCAGGGAAGGCCAGAGTCCCTGTCCATATCTATACAGTTGGAGGACAAATCACAAGATTCTCAAGTTTTGGTATTTCCTATTTTGACTAGTGTTCCACTTCTCACTCTAAGAAAACATTCTTCTTTGTAAATTTGAAGATTTCTTAACTGGGTTTCTCCCTTCAATCCTCAAAATACTATAATAGTACAATGGCAATTTTTTATTTTCTTTTACACTTTTCCTTAAATGGCAGTACTATGATTAAGAGTATAAGTGGATGCAATATTTCTTATATTTTACCAGTTGGTGAGCCTAGAAAAGGAAACACACTTTAAAATGGGTGATACTTAACTATATTAGGCATAGAGAAAGGGAAATATTTCTTGCCTATGGCAGTAAGGAGACACCTTAATGGGGTTACAAGTAGGTTTGCGGATAGTCCTTAGAGTCTGCCTGGTTGAGGAGATTTCTATCTAGAAACAGCAGAGTAGATTAGATGAATTTTATAAGTTTTTACAGCTTGCAGTTTATGTGTGAAACAAACAAACCCAGCTTGAAAACTTCAAACTGACAAGGTAGAAAGAGCCACATAATTATGTTGGAAATATGCTCTATCTGTAAAGAAGAACTTTTTAATTTTTAAGACAAATATGCCACCGAAATCTCTATTAATCTTCACGTCAGGGGTCCCTTCCTATGGAACTGTTGAGGCTGAGGTCATTTTAATTAAGATGAGGCAGGGAGTCAAGAACATAAAAAACAAAGTCTCAGCCAAAAGGCGTTACTTGGAAGGGAGGAAAAGGAGACGGGATTGATTGTTAGCTCTTAGAATCTGAACGGACAGGGAGAATATGAGGTGTCTCTCTGCAGATTGCAGCAGGGCTGATAGGCAGGTAGTATGGGGCCTAGAGACCAGGAACACTGGGTCGTTTTTCTCTACCTGAGCCAAACCCTCAGGCCCACATATAAATGTCCTCCTTATCTATTTCTGGGCAGGTTCTGGATGAGATACTTGTGCTTACAATAAAGATAAGTGAAGAAAGGCTATTTTATAGCTCAAATACCATTCTGTATTATTGCTAGAGTAATAAGGAGGTGTGATCTCTAAAGACTTGTTTAATACAATTATGTCTTCCAAAAAGTCATTTGCTCTTAAGGGATGATTGAACCATACTTTGTGTTATTATTGGAGGGCATCTTACCGTGATAAAGGTGGTAATTATTTATCTAGATAAGCAATCTTGTTGATTGAATATAGCTAAACCTTTGGCTTTCAGGCTAAGAAATACCTTTAGGCTTTATTGGTATACGAGTAAATGGAACATGAGTATTAGTTGTACCAGTTTTAACAGCTGAAGTTACGTAGTAATTTTTGAGTTTAAATGTAGTTAGTGGTTGCTTACTTTCTGAAACTAACTTTTAAATTGCTTAAGAAATTTGCGCTCTTTTCCTTCTCATCACTGTATTTTCATAAATGCTCTTAGTTTTAAACTATAAACATGGAGCCAGCACCCCTGTACGTAAAGCGCCTCAAAGGATAATTAGATGATTATAATGGTACTTGCTTTGAGATAGCTAATTAAAAATATCTATTGCTCCCAAGTCTAATTTTTTTGAGTAATGATCACATATTAGCAACTATGAAACTTAAGTTACAGCCAACCTCATTGAAGAAAAAAAAAAGTAAATATGTTGACAGTATTTTATACAAAGACCTAAAGGATGGCACCAGACCAGTCTTTCCATTTTCTTCTCTGTATTCTGTGCCCAGCCTCTCATACGTGTGGACACTAAACACCTACACTATGCTTCATTCATCTGATTTCACTCTATTTGTTTTCATTTATTTTATAACGCTTCCTTTGGCACCAGGGAAATAATTTTCTCCCTCTTTTCTACCTTTTGTTGAACCTCTGAAAGAAGGCTTTTGTAATTGGACTTCACAGCTTTAAGAAACATTTCATAACCTGCCAGTAAAAATTTCAGTTCTCTGGGCCCTGGCATAATTAAATAAGTATCAGTGTGGTAATTCAGCCGCAAAATAAAGTAATTTAAAAGGGATTATTAATTGAGTACTTGCTTTGATTTTGGAATTCTAATCAGTAACAAGCTGTGTTATGGACAAAATCTTTCTTGCTTTTACCATTTCCATTACTTGGATTTAAAAATATTAAATGAAACTGTGTCAATAAAATTTTTACTTTATTTCTGAATGATTAATCTCCTGAGAGAGTCTTGTTAAAATATCAACAAATTAGATAGGGACAAAATGTTTAGCTGTGAGTCTTTAAAAGCAAAGCTGAGTGATACAAGCAATGTATAAAACTTTGTAATGGACTCTGTTGGAAGCCGTTACTTCCTGATCGAAGACTGAAAAAAAGTGCAAAATTGAATTTTGGAGGCTAATCATAGTTTGTTTGGTAGGGAGTCCTTTGAGCTGAGAGCAGCAGGAGGAAGACAAGTGTGTGAAGTGCTAGGTACTGTAATGATGAGGTGTGGATTAACTAGTGGTCATTCTGGGAAAGGGTTAGTTTTGAGAGCAAACCGAAGGGTGATGTAGCAAAGTCAGTCTTTTAAAACAGAAAAGCTCCAGAGTTCCCTGGTGGTCTGGTGGTTAGGATTTGGCACTTCCACTGTTGTGGCCCGGGTTCAATCCCTGGTTGAGGAACTGAGATCCTGCAAGCTGTGCAGCCTGGCTGAAAAACAAACAAACAAAAAGAAAACCCAAAAAACAAACAAAAAAAACACAAACGACTCCCCAAAACAAAGAAAACAAACAAACAAAACAAAAAGCTCTGTCTTTTGCTAGGAATTAATTGGTTGGTTGTATAGTTTTAAAGCTACATTTGAAGTCTGGGAATGGTAAGGGTGAGCAATGACTTAGAACTCAACATAATGATCACTGACATTAATTGAGCTTTTATTTTGTTCTAGGGGCTACAGTAAGTGCTTTAGTCTATCAACTCAATTCTTCTTACACCCCTGTGAAATAGGTCAGACTCCCATGAGGAAACTGAGGCACAGAGTTTACTTTATTAAGTGACTGAGCTGAGGTGTTTAACTCAGGCAGCCCAATTCCAAAGCCCGAGTGTTTGGCTACCATTGTATGTCCCTTCCAAGGGAAATTTAATTGGTAGTGATGCTTTAAGTACATTTCAGCCCAGCGCTGTATCTTAATGATAGTTTTTAAATGGCTATTACTAAATGGAGAGATAGGGATTTGTAGAAAGTTTGACATTAGATATCCCATAACAGGGAGAGAGCCCCCCCACCGCCAAGGTTAACTCATACAATAGATTTTTCTTGACAATCTTAAAAATATTTTTTTGATATTTATTTATTTATTTACTTGGCTGCGTTGGGTCTTAGTTGCAGCACGCGGGATCTTCATGTAGCATGCGGGATCTTTCATTGTGGCATGCAGGCTCTTCCTTGTGGCATGTGGGCTTCTCTCTAGTTGTGGCCCTTGCGGGCTCTCTAGTTGTGGCATACGGGCTCCAGAGCGCGCAGGCTCAGTAGTTGCTCAGGCTCTCTAGTTGTGGCGCATGGGCTCTAGGCCACAGGGGCTCAGTAGTTGCGGTGCACGGGCTTAGTTGCTCTGTGGCATGTGGGATCTCCCCAACCAGGGATCAAACCCGTGTCCCCTGCATTGAAAGGTGGATTCTTAACCACTGGACCACTAGGGAAGTGCCTTAAAAATATTTTTTGTAGGGCTTCCCTGGTGGTGCAGTGGTTGAGAGTCCGCCTGCTGATGCAGGGGACACGGGTTCGTGCCCCGGTCTGGGAAGATCCCACATGCTGTGGAGCAGCTAGGCCCGTGGGCCATGGCTGCTGAGCCTGCGTGTCCGGAGCCTGTGCTCCACAGAGGTGAGAGGCCCGCATACCACAAAAAAAAAAAAAAAAAAAAAAAAATTTGTAACAGTTATTTTTTTCCAGAAACAATTAAAGAATGGTAGATGGCAAGTGCTGGTCTTCTTTTATGTACTTACTTGAAATGTTTACTTGTTGTGCCCATCTGGCCCCTAAGAGTAACACCTCAGCAAAGATGTCTCCCCCAGTGAGGCTTACTGTCTGCTTATTTGTTTTGTTGTGTTTTGTTTTCTTGTTCTCTTGCTTGTGAGATGAGAATAAGCTTCTAAGGCTATGCTCTCACTTGAAACAATCTGAAGATTGGAGTCACTGATTGTGTTACTACACACCAGAAAGGACATAAACGTAGACCCTACCTTTACTGCAGTTTGAGAAGCTGATTTGCGGGAACAAACGGAAAGACTGGAAAATTGCCTAGCAAGTCTGGGCTTATGTAGCTTACAGCTGGAAAGCTAAGGGGGACTTAACTTGCATGAAGGGATATTAAAAGAAACATGTTCTTGTTTGTTTCCTCAGGATGAATAGAGAAGAAATAGGCTTAAGTTAAAGCAAGCACGATATAGTGTTCTAGGGTAGAGGTAATGAAAAACCTCAGGATTTTACTAATAGTGAGATCTGAAGGAGTTTATTGATTTTTTAAAAATCACAATTGTGTAAGAATAGGCTAGTATATGGGGTAGTTTTAAAGCAATCTGGTGTACCATTAGGAAAACAGATTTAGTGTCCTGGAGCGTCTTTGGAGATTTAACACTATGTATTGTAGCTTGTTTTAATTGTACGTGCTTGAGTTGGGAGCTGTCTAGGCAGTTCTCTACTTAGGGTGATTGTGCTTCTAGACGATGCAGAAAGGCTTCCAGCCAGTTTTACCAGTGTTATTGTGCAATGGCACTTAATGCAAGCAGGGCACAAATGAACTTGCCCCAGCTAGTCTGATTCCTGATGCGAATCAAATAAGGCCCCCTCATCGGCAGCCTCACTTTGTCCCCATGGGCTGCTCTGTGAAACTCTGGACAGGATTAGACCCAGCTCCAGAGCTGCAGCAGCCGAGAGAGTGCAGAGCAGGAGCAAAATAGCAGGGTGCCCACACAGCTCCTGAGGTGATTTTCTTTTTCTAGTATAAAACCTCCTTGTGTTTTTGTTGTTGTTGCTGTTTTCTGCAACTTAGTGTTATTTATTGTTTTGTACTAAAATGGTTAGTTTATAAATTTCGCTCGTGAAATCAAATCAAAGAGGTAAAGATAGAAGGAGAAAAAAATGTGTTTGGCTAGCAGAAGAGACCTCTTTGACCTATAATGTCCTGTGACTTTCAGTGGGACTGATTTCCCAGAGGAGTTGGTAAATTGGCTCTGTGACAGTTCCCATAGAGAAGGTCTAAAAGTGGCAACGACAGTGCCCTTGAAGCAAATATATAGGCTGTCCAGTAAAATACGTTGAAAGGCTGCACTCATTTGATGTGTGAGATCTTGATGTCTTACATGTATGTATTATATTTGATGTATTTATGAAAAGAATTCAGTCTCAGCACTATATAGTCACACCTCACATCCTAATCTACCCTCCAAATAAAAATATAAACAGATCTCCCAGCAATAATGACTACACTAATAAAAGGATTTTTTTAGCTAGGATAGAAAGACTTGATTGTGTCCATTTTGTACCTTTGGTATTTGCCATTATTCAAGTCACAGCTTTAAAGGTTTGTTTGTTTGTTTGTTTTTACATTGTGAAGAAATAATGAGAGAGCTCAGAACAAGGACAGTTCGGTGCCAGTGAGGATTGATTCACACATAAAGCTCTTGCATGTCAGTAAAGGGCAAGTTGAGTGTTCGAGCGCTGCTGACCTGGCAGCTTGGACACTGCAGGACATTAGCTCTTCGTCCAGAGAAACTTACTTGGGAAAATGAGAGTGCTACAACAAACTATTAAGGAGGTTTTCTCAAAAAAAAAAAAAAAAAAAAAGAAGAGAAAAGAAAAATCAACAGGGATTCTGTTTCACCCAGAATCTCCTCTAAAGCGTTCTGTCCTTACACTTATAGACAGCACTTCATATTTTATGTTGTGATTATTTGTTTTTATTGCCTTTTTTTTAATGTCAAAAAGGACTTCTTCAAAGGTAAGAGCCTTGCTTTCATCTTTTTTTTGCTTTTCCTGCCTTGCGTTGTACCTGGTACAGAGAGGTGCTCAGAATACTTCTGTTCAATAAATATCTGACTCCCAAAATATCTCTGCAAAAACCTTTCTAAATTCTGTGGTCTTGCAGTATTTTTGTCTGTTTGTTTCATGTTTTTCCTCTATTTGTTTCTATAAAAATAGGTCAGGTGGACTTTTAGAAGGCAGTAGTAGCTTGGTGGAAACTTGGAATGGAAAAGTAAATAGAATTAAATCTAGACTATTATTAGTTTTTTCTTTTTACATACTTTACATTTTAGTTTTTTATTGTGGTAAAAGACACGTAGCACAGAGATGATTATTTTTAGGTTAATTTATAGATGTCTCTGAACTATAGTGTATGCAGTAGGTAATTAAACATGTTCTTCTATGTTTCCGGATTCCTTTAGCATCAGGCCTTTGGTAAGGATTATAATTGCATATTATAATTTTATTTCTATGAGAAAATAGCATCAATTTATATAATTCTGATCTAAGGTTGGTTGGTTGTTTGTTTTCCTCGAGGGATTCTAGCAGTTGACTCTGTGAAAAACTGGGGTTGGAATACTAGGTTCTTACTCTGTGATCTTGGGTAGGTCAGTTAACTTCTCTGAGCCTCGGTTTCTTTATGTTTAAAACAGGGGTAGCAAAACATACCTCACAGGCTGTTGTGAAGACTAAATGACTTACTTTATGAAAGTATTCAACATGTTACCTGAATGTTGGTGGTGGCCAAGAAGTTGTGTGTGTTTGTGTATGTGTGTGTGTGTTTTAATTACTTGTTATTTTTTAACCTAAATAGCAAAGTATAGTATTATAGAATTTTCATGGGAAAAAAGAGCTTATCAATCATTACAGTATTATTAGATATAGCTACTTTGTGTGCTAATAATCATAATGTATATCAGCACTATTGAATACTTAGTATGCATGGAAAGTTGTACTGAATATTATATTTTAATCAGATTTTTTAAAAATATGTGTTGTAATGCAGAGGTGACTATATGCTCTGGGGTTAATTAGAGACTAAAATGAGATTTTTGTTTTATGCCTTGCAGTTCATATTGTAATTTATTTAAACAGAAGGGGGCTCTAAATTGCATTTTAAAGCAGATACCTCTCATGAGACATTTGCACCACTGAGCACTGTGGACTTTTGAAAGTATTTTCAAAACTACTCACAGGAAGATTTGTCTCAGTCATTGAAGAATTCTTGGACAGGACATAATAATTTCTCATCCACTAGAGAAATGATATTATTTTAGAATAATATTTTAAAATGCAGATCCTGTAAAAGATGATAGATGACTATTCTAAAGTGAGATTTATTTCCTTTCTGAGTGTAGACTGGAGTGGTTAGACTTTAAGAGCATGACTGATCAGTGAATCTCATCTATTCAGCAGTTCTATAGTGTTTAGATCCTTGGTATTATTAAAGCAACCATTTACAATTTATTTCTAACAAAGTTCTTACAAGGGTAGTAC
Source organism: Mesoplodon bidens (assembly GCF_964165515.1). NCBI lineage: Eukaryota > Metazoa > Chordata > Mammalia > Artiodactyla > Ziphiidae > Mesoplodon > Mesoplodon bidens. The sequence continues at coordinate 68,743,267 of NC_138166.1, read as the reverse complement.
ATGTAATGTGGTTCCAAAGACATGGAAATCATTTCCGAGAGAAGTTTTAGATTTTAGTGATTTTTCAAACAATTGGGAGCTATCTTTCGGGCATTTCATTGCTCTGCTACTGATTGTACTGTGTGATATCCTGAGAATTCGTTTAGTTTTTATGTTTTTTTGTGTCAAACCCATGTTGCTCCTTCTAAAAAATGGAGAAGAGGAAGTCAGAGATAAAATATTTTACCTCATGTGTGACAGTGACAGAGGCAGAACAAGTAGCACTCCAAATCTAATTTCTTGGGTTTCTTTGGTTTTTCAATTTTAATTTTAAAAGAACCAATAGTCTTTTAAAAAGTAATGTAATCCTAGCCTATTTTTTCCCAAACATTATTACTTTTCTTCTTTTCTTTAAAAACATATGCCTTACCTTCCCTGACCACCTTATTTAAAATAACACAGTCCCCAATGTTCCCTATCCTTCTGGGCCTCTTTATTTTTCTACATAGCACTATTGCCATCTGACATATTATGTATTTTTCTTGTTATTATCTGTCTCCTTTATTATAAAAACTGTGCAAGAGTGGGACCATGTATCTGTTTTGTTTACTGTTGTATTCCAGTGCCAAGAATAGCACCTGACACATAGGATGCTGGCAATAAATATTTATTGCATAAATGAAGTCAAAACAAACAAAAGAAAACCTATGCCTTGCTTTTTTGTATGATTGAGTAGTTCTTTTTATGAAAGCATTTGTTTCAAGAACAATTCATCTTAAATATACCTTTAAACATTAGCCATTTCCTTTTCCTGGTATCTGTCTGAATATGTAGTTCTAGTTCGGGAGGTTTTAATTTTTACTTCTCACTTTCCAGATAGCAAATGGACTTTTTGCAGAAAGTTAGGTTGCTTCCCCACGATTATCAGTGTTTGCAGTTTGGGGCAGGAGACCAGCTCTCAAGTCGTCTGTACTGTGCCTGGTCTCCCAAAATGGTGGGCACCTATGGATTTCTTTTTTTGTTTGCTTACTTGTTTGCTTGTTTCTACCCACCATTTTCCAAAATGAATTTCAGGAGGCCAGCTGTCTCTGAATCCGCAAAGTTCCATACACACTCATCTCTGTTTCTACTCTACTAATCGATCAGTGTTGGGTTAACTAGAGTTCAAGAGTAAAATCGCTTATTATCTCTTTATCCCATTCCTATAGAGAAGTAGTCCATTTCCCCAAACTCCCTTCTTGCTCGTGTAATGTTTTCCTTTGATGCTATTTTTTTAGTCGTGTTTCAACTAGTGTCTGTGAAGGGTCAATTCTACATATCCTCTTTACTGTCGATCATTAGAGGGCAGCCACCTAGAACAAAGCAGCGACAATTGAATTGCTGGCTGGGTTCAGCAAGTGAAACTAACTGTGAGGACACTCATCTTTGCCCCGTTGGGTATATTTGGAGTAGATCATTTTAAATGATGGGTCTCCATGGGATAAAGGAAGGCACTTCTCTAACAATGAATTCTACATGATGGGAAACTCTGAGTGTGTGACAAATTAGGTTATTCTTAATTCTTGAAACTTGTCATCAGAGAATTATCAGCCAGGTGGACTTTGGGGCCAGCACGTCAGTTGATAGTTCCCTTTTCCAGACAAATTTAAGTTCCATTAATGGATTTTAATTGCACTGACTTTTTCTGCCAAGAGTGGGGATCATGGAAGTTAATAACCTGGTATTAAAAGTCAGTAGAAATCCTTCATTTGGCTTCTGATTGTTTCTCAGTGACAATTCTGCTTTATCCTAGGAGTGATACATTTATCACATTTGAAACATGTTTAGTCAAGTTAAAGAAGCTACTTCTCTAAAGATGTGCTTTGAGATTACTATCTAGTTTTTCATGTAGATTGGGTAGTGTAAATCTCCAAAAATTGCATGAAGATTGAATTCCTAAAATTGAGGCAATTGCCTGTGGATTTGACATGATAAATGTTGCATGGGGACAACACATTGATTTTCATTATGTAGCTGTAGGACGTAGGCATGCTCTGCATATTCATTTAATGAACTGTTTGTGTTTAAATGATGTCTTTGGGCCCTCCAAGCAAATTATGTGTGATGCTAGATTTTTCATATGAATTTCTTAGAAGAATAGATAAGAATTGTTCCTGAATATCCGAACAAGCTAAGATGGGAATCAAGATTTCATGATTAGGATCTGATTTTGCCCTTGTGGAAGAAAATATATAGGAAGGTTTTTTTTTTTCCGCTGTAATACTATATTTTTGTTGAGATTGTTGTTGAATAAAGTAAATATTAATTAAAATATTAATTTGTGCAAGGGTACTACATTTGATTAGCAATCATGCGAACATAGTGTTCTTCCTGTTGTTTGCCATGCCTTTGTGTCTTTTATCTCTTTGGTGAACTCCTAGTTATCTTTCAAGTTCCAGGTGGCACATCACCTCCATGAGGTCTTCGTCTCTCTGCTAAGCAGAGTTGGTAGCTCTTTCTCAGTGATCCCTTTATTGCTTGGAATTGTCTATTATAAATATAGATATCTATTATATCTATTACAGCCATATCGTAATGTATTATAATTATTTTTATGTCTCTTTTTTCCAGCAGATAGTGAGGTTTTTTGGGGCAGAGATGATGCCTTAGTCACTATTTTAATCAGCTCCTTGATTAGGATCCCATATATTGTAGGTTTTTTTGCTGGGAAAGTAAACAGACAAAATTTCCTGTGTCTACCTTTAGTTCACTTGTAATAATCCCTACTTTGGGGCTTGAATTAGAGTATGATGGTGTAAATAAAGCCAATATGTCTGAAAATTTCATATGGATGTGTTAGATATAATAAAGAGACTGATTAAAGATCCACCAAGTTAAACAGATTAAAGATCCACCAAGTTAAACAGTTATACTCTCCACTGCATCAGTAAGTCAATTTAAAAAGATTTTATTATACTTGATTCTGAAAAGGCAGTATCATGAATCCTGCTTTATTAATACCTAAGTGTTATATACCTTGTATAGCCATTGGTTGGTTTTGAGAGGTTTTGTATGATGGAAAGGATATTGAAAGAATCAGACTAGAAAGAGATTTTAATCTTCTGTACTTTTCTCTGTAATTTGTAAACTTGCATCCCATACACGTCAATAAAAATAACTACATTTATTAAAACTTCAGTATCTTCATTTGTATTTAGAGGGGTAGCAACATAAAATTGAAAACCTGAGAGTTGTGAAGGATGTAAAGTCATCTTTTAATAAACTAAATTGCTCCTTCAAAGAGCCTATAAAACTGAAAAGCATTCCTTATAAATATAATAAAAACTTATGAGTCCCATTTTATTAAAACTACACCCAGTTTCCTGAAGGCTCTGGATCTTTAGAGGTAAACCAGTGACACTTTATGTCTAGCAACATACATTCTGTGAGATAAGATATCTACTGAAATGAGGTTGGTGGTTTTAACTGGATCCCTAATGGATATCCATTCATGTTAAAAGACTGGACTTTTTACTTCAGCAGAGTTTGCAGTTTCTGATAATAATGCACCCAGACCAGGTTAATGACCGTAGTAAATTACTTACTACTCTATGTTCCTTGAAGAAACAGAACAATAGTGAAAGATAAAGCTTATGTTTCTACTAGTTGGTGTGTTACATCATCCTATCATCCTGTAAAATTCTTAGTCAAGTCAAATTGTATAGATTAACACTGTCACAGGATATCAACTTTCTAGTGATTACCATTGACCTTTCTTTTTTCCCTTCAGGTACAGTATTGTTTTTAATGTGTTACAGGAGAATCATTCTCTATTAGTCTTTGGCTGCTTTTCAATGTTTTTCACTTCTACATATTTCATATTTGGTTCTATTTTGCATATTCCATACACATATTTCCATATTTTTAAATTGATTATAGTTATATTGATGAGGTTTTTTTAAAGCTCAAAAGGAAAAACGATGACAGCTAGCTTGTCCAGTTACTCTTAGCTTTAGAATCAACTAACTTTAAACAGAGATACTTGCATGTTTAAATGAGAGAATTGAAGTAGTTAAGTTAACATGCATAGGTCATATTGATTTATTCAGAAAATAAGGCAAGGTTTCTGGTAAATGGTGGCAAACATTTTAAGTGTGTTCATTCCAATTGCTTTCTTGAAACGCATCCCCCAAAGAAATAAATTAATTATATGATTGATTCTAAGGGCAGATCTGGAGCCATATTTAGAGGAATTGTCATGTCAGGCCAAACCTTCAGCCAGTTTATGCAGAGTAGAGAGAACATTTTCTTCCTCTTTTTCTTTTTTTTAAAAGATTTATTTATTTTTATTTATTTTTGGCTGCGTTGGGTCTTAGTCGCAGCACGTGGGATCTTCCTTGAGGCATGTGGGATCTTTGGTTGTAGTGCGCAGGCTTCTCTCTAGTTGTAGCCTGTGGGTTTTCTCTCTTTAGTTGAGGTGCGCAAGCTCAGTAGTTGTGGCACACGGGCTTAGTTGCCCTGCAGCACATGGGATGTTAGTTCCCTGACCAGGGATCGAACCTGCATCCCCTGCATTGTAAGGCGGATTCCTTACCACTGGCCCACCAGGGAAGTCCTCATTTTCATCTTTTTTAAAAAATGAGTGGAAGGAAAGCCTTGTTTATTCTCCCATTAGTAATTGTGTTCTGGTGTCCTGGAGAACAAGAGAAGAGTACTTGCCCCAAAATGTATTAGAATCCTTGGAGAAAGTTTTTAATTAAATCCTAAATATCCTTAACCTTAACTCATCTATAAACTCTTCATTACTCTGTTTAATGTCATCTGTCTGAATTTCTAAATTATATTCAGTGTTTTTTCCTTCTTGTTGGTTGCTGTTATTACTGTAAGGCAGATATTTGTCTCCAAATCTCTTCTAATGTGTGAAAATTCCAATATATGAGAAATCTTCTAATTTGAAAGTAATGATTTGGCAGCAAGATAATTTTTCAGGGGAGCAAAATCATTTTAAACTTTTGAAACTTCAATTTCAGCATTAGGTCAATTTATCATTTGATACAATGTAACAGTACTAAGTAAGCACATTGAATGCTATCATATGGTGTACTAGTTCTGGTGAGTTTTTAATATGATTATTTTTCTTATCCTTCCAGCTGACACCTCCTTTAAAATTTCTTGGAATTGGGGTTTATATTTGAGAAGTACCGTTTTCATTTTTAACTGATGACATATTTCACTTTGGTTTGTTGAACCCCAATTCCATAATTATTTTTCTCTTTTTTTGTCTTTTTAAAGATGTATGGAGATTTTTTTCATCAGAAAATTAACTATATTGCTCTGAGATTTATTTTCCTATAAATGCTTAGTTAATTTACAAAGTAATTGATTGGCTTATTGGAACTTATTGATGGCTGCTGTATTTCCTCAACCTTTTCAGTATTCTTCAGGTCATGTTAAAAAAAAACTCATTATTTTAAGTAGTCTTTATGAATTCTAGAGAATGCATGGAAATTTAGGGTAGCTTTGTTTGTAATAGTGAAAAAGTGGAAGCAGCTCAAGTCATCCTCAATAGGGGCAAAATAGATTGTGAAATACCCGCTCAATAAAATACTACACAGCTATGAAAATTAATGAGCTAGTTTTGTATGTACTGTTAAAGAGAGATGTCTAAGGTATATATTAAGTGAAAATGAGTAAAGTGTAGAATGCAAATAGTTTGAGTGCACTTATGTAAAGCTAAAGCTGTACAGATATGTAAATAACAAACATATATACAGAGAAAAATTTTAAATGATTTCTGAGAAACATTAACAATGGTTACTCTGGGGAAAGAAACTAGGAAAAATGAGAATAATTTGCATTTTCATATTTATTTCCTGTTTTTCTGCACTGCTTTGATTTTTCTTTTTTTTTCTTTCTTCTTTAGCCTCTGTTTCTATGCCTTTTTTTTTTCTAATGAGCAGGTTTTATTTTTAATACAGGAAAACTTTTTTTAAAAAGTACCCATTTACTTAGGAAACAATGAATAGGAGACTATTCTTTTGGTGTCTTCCATAACCTTTTTGAAAGAAAATTATCTTCTAATTTCCGATCATTGTCACGAAAGCTTTAAGAAAAATGCCATGTTGATTTTCATTTGAAACTTCTAGTGTTGAGTAGGTCATTTTATTGAACTCTTTTTTTTTTTTTTTTCTTAGTTTGCTTTTACAGTTTGATTCTGAAAATGAAGAGTAGAGCTCTGCCTCTGCTTGTAAGGTGTCCCGTGAAAGGTCACTACCCTAAAGCAATTTGTTCTTCAGAATGAACAATGTAATCTTTTACTTCATTCTAAAATATTAATTATCTTGATTAGTTAGTTCTTGTAAGGCCAGAATTAAGCTTGGTTTAAAAAATTAAATTTGATTGAACACTGCAGCATTCTATCCACATTGCCAAACTAAATTTACAGATTTGGAGACAACTCAGACAAACTTTTTTGAGTGGGTTAATTTTAATTTATTTCATATTTTTCTATAATTTCTAAACCTTAAGTTCATAATGTTCTGGAAGGAACATGAATTTTGAAATCATACATATTTGTAAAAAGTACTCATAGGATGGTTAAAATTAAAATAAGCGAGATAACATATGTAAAGTACCCTGAAGAAAGACTTGGCCACATAACAGACCTTCAGTAAAAATAGTTGTATGCATCTACTTTTAGAAACAAAACTTCATTCATGATAAAAATCATATACAGTGTAAAAGGTAGTGTGGCAGTTGGTAAAGTGATGCAATTAAAATTTTACACTGATTTTTGACTCTTTACTTTGAATGTATTGACTTCTCTGGCTAGTGTTGCCTCTTATATTCTCCCAGCCTGTCTCACTTTTATTCCTTGTAACTTTATGCTTTGATGAAATTAGTCTTCAAAAGCAATTGATAAAGTCAGCTCAGTTTGTAATGAGTTCACAGAAGCTGGCATCACTTGAAACAGAACTGATAAGTTAAAAAAAAAGTTTCTAGCCTCTCATTCCATCTTCCAAAGATATTAATGGGATTTAGGTTTCTACTGTCCTTATTACTTTAAATTAGAGAAATGCTGTTAACTCAGCAGATTTAATAAAAATCTTTGTAATTCTATGTAAGTATAAATGGAAGCCAAAAATCTATTACTTGGTAGATCTTTCATACACTTTACAATGTAAGTTTTATATAGTACCAATTAATGTTTAAAAACTGACATAGTAAATAACATACCAAACATCAGCAGTTTTTTATTAAAATAATTTATTCATTTTAACAATTCACTAAAATGCATTATTTGAAGCTTATTATACCTACAAAAATCTATTTCTGCATTTGAAATATTACCTCTGAAAATAATAAGTAAAAAATTGTTTTATTGTTGGGGGGCAGTTTAAGTGTATAGCAAAATAAACTGGAAGTTTAGTGTCTGCATGCTTAAATCTAATTATAAGTTGATACTGACTGGAGCTAGACAGTTATGTTCTGTATCAGTGATTTTGTGATTTAAGGTTGGAAATAATGGTAAATCTCCTGCCTCACAGAGTTAGTGAGAATAATTTGTAAAAGAAATTTCATAAAGGAAATACTGCGTTTTTCGGTGTTACTCTTTTATTTAGAAACAAATACTGAGTAATATTTTTATCAACTGCATATGGTTTTATTGGATTGTGAGATAAGAACTATTCATTCCCAAACATTTATTCAGTACTTGGTATTTACTACACATTGTGCCAGCAGTGGGTATAGTGATAAGATGAGGTTCTGGCATTGATAGAGCTCTTTGTTAAAAGGGAGTGGAGCATTAAAAGCAAATAATTATGATATACAGTAACAAATGTGGTTAACAGATGTAGTGGGACAAAGGAGGAATTGATTCTGTTGGGGATCTCAGGAATTCTTCCCAGTGGCTGTGCTTGAAGCATGATAAATAAGAATGTTAACAGCAAAATGGGATAATGGTGATCATAAGTAGACTGAAATTAGCTAAATATTTACTTCAGTGTTGAACAAATACTAAAGGTAGAAGGAGAACAATAGTCAGTTCATGAGATATCTACTGAATAGCTACAAGGGCTAAGTCCCTGTGTTAGCCACCGAGGGGCTACAAAGCTGCCAAGGTCCGGTGCCTGCTCTAAAGGAGCTCACAGTCTGGCATGTATGTGCAGGAGCTGTGCCCCAGGGCAGGGGTGGAGTGACGGTGCTGTGGGAACTTCCTGCCTTCTGACCAGGCCAGAGCATAACTGCTGAATCCCAAAGAGCAGCTGTGAGTTTGTAAGTAATTCGGCCTCTTGAGAACTGACATGAGAGAGGAGAGAAATTTTAAGAAATTAATAGTATTTTTAAAACATATGTGACATAGTCTTGAAGGCTTAAAGTCAGTTAATGAATAGGGTACGGTTTAAATAATGGGAAGCTGACCCATAGTAAGGCCAAAGTAAGTGTCAAAGTAATAGGTACAAACTGTGCTATCAAAAGGAATCAAAATTATGCTGTCTACAGATACTATTGCTTATCTCATCTAGAATCTCTTAACTAGGTTTACCAGTCAACATATTTACTAAAGAGATTCCCTACTGATCTCTAAGTCATTGCCCATGTAAATGAGTTCTTTTCCTAATCTGGCCCCAGCTCTCTAGTCAAGATCTCTGGTTGTTGAGGACTTCCCATGCACAGAACTGTATTGAACACCCCTCTTCTCTTTCATCTCAAATAATCACTCTTGAGAATTCTAAAACCTGGGTGAAATAAAAACTATTTTTTTCTTTAAAAAAGGTTGCAGGTGTGTGCTCAAGGGTTGTTGGTTTTTTTTTTGCGGTACACGGGCCTCTCACTGTTGTGGCCTCTCCCGTTGCAGAGCACAGGCTCCGGACGCGCAGGCTCAGCGGCCATGGCTCACGGGCCCAGCCGCTCCACCGCATGTGGGATCTTCCCGGACCAGGGCACGAACCCGTGTCCCCTGCATCGGCAGGCGGACTCTCAACCACTGCGCCACCAGGGAAGCCCTTGCTCAAGGTTTTATTCTGTTTTTAAGAACATTTCTAGGTCTTTCATTACAAATCTCTATCACACTTTTCCACCATTGGACATAAATTTGCTCAATTTTATTTTTACTAGGCCTTTAAATTTGTTGATCTGTTTACTCATTCTTACCTCCCTCATTCCTGGAGTGGGAGAAAGGCACTCAAACTCAGATTGAAAAGCAAAGCTTCCTCCTACGTTCTTCATCTGTTACTCTCTGATTCTTACCAACTTCCTTTTGTAGTTTAATTTCTTCCCTTTAGTCTTGAAACAGGTTAAATCCTTCAAAAAGGAAAAGAAAAAAAAAAGGAGGAAATTCCTTATACATATTTCCCTGTCGCACTTTTCCTTTTTCTTTCTACCTCCATCTTTAAATAGCTGTTCTCACTCACCATCTCTATGCATTTCCTATTAATACTCCATCCACTGCCCAAACCATCGACTTGACTGCAGGAGAGCTCGCTAAGGCTGACATGGACTTCAGGTTGCCAGACTCAGCCTCTCCTTTTGTACTTGGTCACTGCCCCATCTACCTGGTCAGCCATCCCTTCTTAAATTCCTCCCTTGCCTCATCAGCTACCACTCCCCTTTTCTTACCTCTGTGACTTGTTTTTGGTCTTAGTTGTTTCTTTTCCCTTTATCCTGCTTAAAAATGTGGCTATTCACTTGAGTTCTGTATTTGATCTTTTCTTTTTTATACTTTGCACTCCCTTGGGCTGTCATCCACTTTTCTTTGATTAAACTGCCCAAATGACTCTCAAATCCAGTCCAGATTTCTCCTGAGTTCCAGACTCATAGCTCCATCTGGATGGACCAGGCACTTCAAACTTGGAATGTTCCAACCCTTCACTGATTTATATCTGCTGTTAACTAGAATTGAGACTTCTCTCTTTCAAAACAAACAATTCATGCAATTTTATTAATATGAAATATTTTACATATTAAGTTTTATTGGAGGAAAAAGGGAAGGAATTATGGTTGGTGGCAGTATTCGATTGTTCATTTTGCAGACTAAATACAAAGTTAGGGCACTAGTAAAGCAGGAAACAAAAAGTACAATTTTTTAAAAGAAATTTACCTAGGATATTTTTAAAAGTTGTCCTAGGAAACAAGGAATTTGGTGCAGTTCCTTATACTTACATCATGGTGTAGTGTTTTTACTTTGCAATATTTGTCTTTGGCTTTCAATAATACATCGGGGCATGAGACCTCATGGTATTTTCAAGGCTTAAGGTAATTTGATCATGGTTGAATGTTGTTATGAAAGTTCACTGCTGTATTCTGAATTTGTTGGCTTCTGGGTAAGTCTGAGAGAAAATTACTTCTTCTACTTGGACACATAGTTGATCAGCCAAACTCTAGGTGATACCAGACATGAGGTTGCTCTGTGTAAGTGCAACTTCTATTTGTTCCAGTTGCCTTTTGCCAGCTCTTGATGAACCCAGACTTCTGTGTGGCTCCCTCCCTCCTCTGCCTCTGTCGATAATCCCCCTCACCTCCTTATGCCACGTAGTTCCTAGCTCTAGAAAGAGAACCAAGCTGCCCTCTGTTGCAGAATAAGTACATTTATCCTTGAACGGCAGTGGAGAACTAGGGTGATGTGATAGGGTGGGGGGATGTGTACAGAAAGAATGTGAAACGTGAAGTGGCTTTTAAAAAAGGTTTTCTTGCTTAGGTCATAGAAAATCAACTATTTTTTGGCCTGACTTCATTTTCTAAAGGCATTCACTAGCCCTGTGACATGTTTAAGGGTAAGAGATACTGGAATCTCCTTACCTTAAGAAACTGGATTGTGCTACTAACCTAAAACACTTCCAAGTGAGGAAGAAGGAATATACAGTTACTTGCCTTTAGGGTGTTTGTTTTTAAGAGTGCACTACAAGTCAGATCCAGTCAGGGCACTTTGCTTAGAAGTAAAAGTATGCAGGTGGAGTATGTGTGTGTGTGTGTGTGTTTGTGTGTGTACAGCAGCATTTTACCCTGCTGGAGATTTTAACTGTATTTCTGGAAGTATTCTGTTAGCAGATGTAACTGTGATGTAATGAATGCGTTTTCCATGCAGTAATGAAATTTAAATTGCTCTGTGAAGCTAAGTAAAACAGTTACTCTATTTTGGCCTCAGTCTTCTTACCTGCAGTTTAGGGGAGGAATATGGCAAAGAATATTTTTTAAAAAAAGGAATATCATTGAGAATGCAAAATAATACACTGTAAATTATATTAAGTCATTTAACGATATTAAACTGAAAACTTGTAAGCCAGGCTAGCCCTGGAAAAAGTTGTGAGCAAGGCAATATGCCTTTGTTGCTTCTCACCCTTACCCGTCTCTATAGTGTTCTCTTATCTCTCATTTCAGGGCTGCTGTGGTCAGTCCATTTCTATTCTTCAAAGCCTGCTCTAAGGAAAAGGGAGTAGCATGATTGATGTTCACTATGTGTCAGCCTTTTTATTAGAAGTTTTACTTGTATTTTCATTTAGCTAACTAAGATGACAGTCAAACTTGTGACACCAGCCCTCCTTCCCCAGCTTCAAATTCTAGTTAGTCAAACTGCCTAGTCAAGTTTGTTATGAAATTTATTTACATCACATGATGATACACACAAATACATATATATGTACCTACCTACCTAGGTAGATTAATAATCCTGTTTTGTGTAAAGAAGTAGTGTTCCCTCAGTGGTAAAGAGTTTAGCTTTTGAAGCCAGACTACTTGAGGAAACCAGGGCTCTGGAGATTGTCACCTGCCCAAGGTCACATATCATTAGTGACATATCTACTAAAAGGATTCAGACCTGCATGTGATTGACTCCAGTACCCATTCTTCCAACTCCTTTCAATCACTGCTCTCTACCCTGCTTTTCTGTTTATTCTATTAGTACATGAAAGAGTGAAATATTTCCTAAAATCCTATATTTCTGTTATGTATGTCACATTTTATGCAAAGCAAAAATTATTTTCACTTTTGGTGAGTCTAAAAGTACATTTGATGATAAAGAAGATCTGTAGTTAGAATTTGATAGTGTGGTGATGCTAGATTTAACTTTACACTGGAGCCTGAAGGTCTAGTAGAATCAGAGAAAACCTTGTTTTTTCTTAGATGTCATTGTTTACCTTGAGCATGAAAAATAGAGCAAGTCGTTAGAAAGCTTAGAGGAATAAAAAATAATAACCATCATGCTGCCCTGAAGTAAAAGGAAATGATAAAGCATATACCTACAAGCTCAGTGATCAGTGATTTTAGCTATTGGCCAGACATTTAATTTACGTAAAAAATGGTGTGAGACAATGCTTTAAAACGTGTATCTGCAGACAGGTTTTGTGTCATTATTTATTTTGATATACTGACAACTGGCCACTTTAATTTGCACTTGTAATACAACTGAAATTATCTCATGAACATATATATCAGCACCCCTCGCCCCACACTGGGTTGTCCTGTAAACAAAACCTTATTATACTTGAACAGATATATTAAGGCTAATCTATGATAGCAGTTTGCTTGAATAAGCATTTAGACTGGGAAAGGCATCCTTTCATCTTAAAATGTATAGTGAGTCTTCGCTTCCCACCCCCAAGCCCGTCTCTTCTCCATCACTGGGCTGGGTTGGAGGTGGAGAAATCACCTTAAGCCAAGTCAGTGCAAGATCATAAAAGGTATGAAGAATGGCAATTCTCTGAAACTTCACTGTATTAAAAATGTCATCCTTATTCTCTTACCTTATCTTTGCCCTAGTTCTTTGCTGAAGGATGCCATCATTTCTTCGATATTTGTAGGGTTTAGGGGAATGTGGACCAATACATCTTTCTTCTTCTGATTACTTTCTATACGTGGGTTCTCAGCGATAGGAAAGTTAGAGTCCATGAGTAGAATGTAGAAACGTTAAAGGAAAGCTGTTGAGAAAATATTTCTGCCATATTTATTAAGCAATAGCGTGGTTTTCCTGGTCATTAATGTTGAGCTAATTTCCTTTCTGGCAGGCCCTTGCAGTATTACATTTTTTTCATTAAAAAGGTGGACTCTGTGAAAGCATTAATGTCTTACAATAGTTAAAATCGAAGCAGAGGACTCTCAGGTCTCTGGGACCACAGAGGCGGAGTTTCTGCTTTTGAGACAGGTTTCTCTGCTCTTTTTATCCCCCTTGAGATAAGCCTTGATTTTGAGCTACGCCTTTAGAGCTTTGATTAGAGAAATGGCCACAATAAAATGTGAATTTTCTCATGTTTTTTTCAAGTAGCACACTTGAGTTTATGGTGCATATAGACTACTTACTAGAGCTCTCTCCCCTTTGCTGCTTGAGGGCAATTTTCTCTCCACGGTACTCTTAGTCAGTGTGATTAGGATAGCTGGCAGATGTTTGTAGGAAGCACTACTCTTAATTTTTCTGGTGAAGGACTTCTCACTGGTTTGTACTGGATTCTCTTCAGCGGAACTGTTGATCTCTCTTTTCCATCTTGTGCATACCTGCCCACCCCTCCCCCAGTCAGTGTGTCAAAGTGCTTTGTCAGTAGCATGGTACTATATAAATATAAAGTAAGAATGGTGCTTGAACACGAGAAACTGTTTTGTAAGCTGTCTTCATAGGTCTGGTCTTACTTGAAGTTAACCAGTTGGAATGAGGTTCTTGGCTTAAAAATAGGTTTAAAAAATCAGAAATCTTCCTATTAAATGAGTAGCAATTATTCTACAGGATTAAAAACTAAAGTACAAGCTAGTGTGAGTAATGCCCTAAGTCTCCCTCTTTTAGGAGATGCCAGAAATGCCAAGTTTGTCAAGTGGCCACTCTCTGCGCCCTTTCCCATCACTCACACGTGCCTGACTCTCCATTACATCAGGAGGTTGACCCCTAGCTCCTCCCAGGACCAAATAGTTTTTTCCCTTGAGCTACAGGAACCAGCCACTTAAGGCAGATCCTGCTGGTGAGCACCATGAATTGACCTGAAATGTGGAATACCACCTTTATTTGAAGCCTTTATTAAAACAGCAACAGAGAATTTAAGTCACACCCGTAAAACCGAGGCTGACGAGAGCAGCAGAGGGAGAAAGAGTAGTAGAAGCTGGCAGGGGAGGACAAGCACCGGCTGCGACTTGTGTTCTCCAGAGGGACCCTGCCCAGCAGGCCCCAGCCCTTCCTAATGTAGCTTCGCCTTCTCTGACAGGTGTACATCAACCTGGTCTCCTTCATCTCTCACCCCCTTAAAAAATATTTTAATTTTTCCTTCTCAATGCAATATCATCAACATAGAGGTAAACCGTATTCTGACTTGGCAGTATGGTGAAGTAGTTAAGACCCCAGACTCTGCCTGCATTTGCTTCCCAGATCTGTAGTTACTGATGAAGTGATTTTGGACAGATGATTTAAGATCTCTGTGCTTCAGTTACTTCTTCTGTAAATAGCCCTTGTGAGCCTTATAAAGAGAGTTGGGTGAGTTAGTATTTGTAAAGCTCTTTAAAACAATATCTGCCATATGATAAGCTGTTTATAAGTGATTGCTATTATCATTGATGATTTAAATATAATCCTGAAAGAAGTCTAAGGCACGCTCTTCTGTCCTATTGAATACAGCATTCAATCACTCATTCAACAAATATTTATTAAGAGCATACTATGTGCTAGGCGTGTTAGTCTGTCTCATTCCCAGGAGGCTTCATACTATGAGTATGACCCGAACCCAATTATATTATAGCAGTCTGAATTTCTGTCCCAATACTGCATTTGAAATCTAAGAGTGCAGATGGTTTTTATTCACACTCTTAAAGGTAAAGTGCATAATTTGGGCTTGGGTAGTATTGACCTGAATGTCTGGGAGCTCTTGCTAAGTGACAGGATCATATTCAGCTGATCCTAATCGGGAGAGCCTGGTGGCCCTATAGCCACAGGCAGCAAAACTTCCCCCTTTTCTGTGGAGTTACTCTGCTGCCAGAGACTCGCTGATGAGTTAAGGGCTAAGACTCCCTTTAACCAGCAAAGAAAGGACCTAGTTTCCTTGGGACCCACAGGCTGTTGGAAGAGCCCCACCTTATTCCCCTTCTCCTACTTCATTTTATGTCACACATCACACGTGTGCAGTGGTCTCCAACATTATTGTTTACTTGTATTTTTCCCATACTTTTTGAGTCTTTTTTTTTTCTGTATAAAAGTGTACACATTTAGGGGGAAAATAGAGCCTACTACAAATTCTACTCCCAGAGATAAGTGGACTAATTTATACTCTATTGGGGAGACAAGAAGATACTAAAACTGAAAAAAAGGGTAGAATTACAGAAAATTATAAGGGGAGATTTCCAGAAAACGTATGTGGCCTCTTCCCAGTGTTGCCTCGGTCTGACGCTGTCCTTGATACATGAATCCCGGGGGTTCTCAAAGAACTGGGCAGTAAGAACCATTCTTAGGTTATATATTGAAACTGATTTCCTCTTCAACCTGCCTGATAAAAGATGAGATACTGTCCTGGGTGCTTAAAACAATAGAGTGGAATGATACTAGGATATATAGTAGGCAGAAGAGAGGAACAATGAAGGCCTAAGTAGGCATGAGGGAATGAGTAGTCCCATGGTTGTGACTTCAGCTGTGGTGACAGTTGTGTGTCAGAAGCATATACACTGGCATCACTGTGTGATGTTTTCTTTAAAAAAGATACTTGTACCCTTTCTTTGTATCATGGATTCCTTTGGTGGGAATCTTCTATAGCCTATAGACCCCTTCTCAGAAGAAATTTTTTTTTTTTTTTTTTGTATGTGGGCCTCTCACTGTTGTGACCTCTCCCATTGCAGAGCACAGGCTCCGGACGCATAGGCTCAATGGCCATGGCTTACGGGCCCAGCCGCTCCGCGGCATGTGGGATCTTCCCGGACTGGGGCACGAACCTGTGTCCCCTGCATCGGCAGGCAGACTCTCAATGACTGTGCCACCAGGGAAGCCCAGAATAAATTTTTAAATGAATAAAATATACAGGATTACAAGGGAAACCAGTTATATGTATAGAATACATTTATCAAAAATTTAAAAAATTTGTAGGTACTATATATGTGCTTCTTCATAAATGTATTAAATGATGTGATCTAACATTTAGTGTAAAAATGATTATAATTTCAAGGTGGCGTTGAAAGGAAAAAATTACTTCAACATATGTAGGTGACCAAGTCACAGGAATTGCTAATATGACTGTAGTGGTTTTTTTTTTTTTTTTTTTTTTTTTTTTGCATACATTCACAGTAGGATGAAATGCTAACTTGGAGGGTGAGGTTAGCAAAAATAAAGATGTATTTTTTTTCTGCCCAGGTTTACAAATATCCCTGAATTCTATGTGTGAACCCCTGGGTCCATGAGCCCCAGGTTGAGAACTCCTGTTTAGAAGCAGCACAGAAGGCAGTACTGCCAGAGTGAGAGGTATTACGTTAGATACTATGAAGACAGTGGAAAATTCTGTTTGTTGATAGGCTTTATGATAAAGGAAACCTGTCCTCCATTTTTGATTTTTTTTTTAAATCAAAGGTGTATGATTTTTTAATAAGATTTTCTTCAAACTTCAGGGCCTTTTCATTTTCCGTATTAGTACCTTGACTTACCTGTAAAATTTATAGAACCCTATGATCTTTTTAACTTAAACATTGAATATGTAATATTGTAATAAGAGATAATTTAGGATTGTATTTTTCTTTTCTCTTAGGATTGTATTTTTCTATTCTGACACACGCAAATATGTGTGTGTGTGTGTATATATATATATATATATATATATATATATGTAGTTCTCATTATAGTTTTTAGATTAAAGTGTATTCCCTTACATTTCAAAAAACTAGGCAAGCTAATCACTCATTTCTGTTTGTACTTATGCTATTTAATCTAAAATGTTTAGAACTATTGAAATAAATATTTGAATGAGCAAAGTCATTGGACAGTAATCCAAAGGGATATGGCAATCAGTTGGCTCTAATTTCCTTGCTATTCTTTTCATTAGGTTATAGAAACTGAAATTTTCTATTCTTGTTCTGACCCCCAAGAATTCACATAAAGTGAGTTTTCAGTTTCACTAGTTGCTGTTTACTTATATGTTGATTTTAATATATTTTTATGTTTAATTGCTAAGTTCTTTTAGAAATAAATCCTTGGAGGTAATGTGCCAAGAAGCTCTAGATTTTTGAAATTTTGTTGTCACCTTTAGATCTTCATTCCCCCTGCCTCCTGACATCCAGACTGACGTCTCCCGGTTTATTTTATTTCCAGTTGCTAAATGCAATGAACACAGTCAGACATAGTCAGAAGGCAAAGGCCTGTGAGTTATGGGTGATTGCTTTTTTGTATTAACAGTGCCTATGGAGGGTCTCATTAACACGCACAGCATGGGGAATTTTTGCAGCTACCACACAGAGCTCAAAAAACCCAACTGCAAAGCAGACTTGATTGTTTATGCCTCAGTATTTTTATTTGGAGCTTTAAAGGATGTTAACAAAACTTCTTGGGGCAGGTGGAATGCCATATGGCACAGGGACTGGACCACCGCCATAGCTGTAGAGATTTATTGAAGCTTCTCCTTCTAGTGGGAGTGATATGAGTCCTTGGACTGTTTCCATTCACTGATGACATTCATGTACAGATTGGCAATAAAGCTACTTAAAAGAGAACAAACCATCAACCATCTAGAAAGAGACTTCTCGTTTTAATATATACTTATTGTGATAGGGCCTGAAAAAGAGCATCTTTGTTAACACTGTCTTTATTGGATTCAAACCTTTTTTTTTCACATATTGACACATTTAAAAAATTTTATACAGATACTATTGTGGGGTAATTGGGGTGGTGGTGGGAGATACAGATGTACTGGTTTCCTATATACTAACTAAATACTCCTATATTCAGATTTTATCTCACACACACACACACACACACACACACACACACACACACACACACACATCTATGGATAGTTCTGAATGGTGGCATAGCCATTAAGAGGCAGTGTCTGCGGCCTGCTGGGGTAACACCAAAAGTCACACTGCTCCTTGAGTTCTACCGTTAGCACAGCAACCTTCCTCACCACAGTGTGTTTATACCTTCCTTGAGGCAGGGTGGAAAGAATTGCCTTTGCAGTACTGCTTGCGACAAGTGTGTCTCGTGGTCTCTGTAGTAAGACCAGAAGCTTTGGAGAAGGAGAGGGCGGGGAAGCTTTTTCAGTACTTGAGAGAGTGAATGGATTATATCCTTGTTTAACAGAATTTGGAGAAATTGAATATTTTTACTATGTCACTGACTTCAAATTATTAATACATACTTACTATAGAATACTGTACATAATTCACGTTATGTAATGTAGTTTTCTATAAATGGAGGCTATCATTTTATGTGGAAATTGACACTGCAAATAATTTTAAGTAAAGATTAAACATAGAAGAACATTTACTTTACTTATTTACTTTATTTATTGACTCCTTTTTCACTATTTTTCCCCCAATTTCTCTTTGATTCCTAAGGCAGAATTATAATTTCTCTCAGGAATACCCCCAGAGTACTCTTTGATTCTTCCTGGCTGCTCGTATACCTATAATAAGGAGTGAACCAAACATATGAAGAAAAATTGTTTCATTGGATTTAAAATATAAGAACTTCCATTCATGGGCACTTACTATTTTCATAAATAAGCTACACCCCTTATGGTTTCCCTATTAGTGTGACAACAATGCAAACTGGGTGCTATTATTTCCATTTTATAAATGCAGAAAATGAGACCAAGAGAAATCAAGTAACCTCCTCAAATTCTCACGGGCATAGCTATTAAGAGGCAGAACTGGCTTTTAAAAAACCATTATCACTTGAACTCCAGAGTCCATCTTCTTTCCTTATGTCTAAAATTCTGTCTTTTGTTTCATGGCAAATATTTCATAGGGATTTGCAATTTCCTGATTCAGGCACTTTGCTCTTTTGAGTTAAAAGACCCACAATGATCTCCAAATATGCCCCATAGAAGGAAGTGCTCTTTTAACAACAACAACCAAAACTTAGAAATGAGAGGTCATGCTAATGAGAAACAAGACATAATATAGCTGTTGAGGAAAGTGCCAACACAACTTCTGGCTAAGTCTGAGAATATAGCTTCTGCTTGTCCCAGTTAAGCTTTGAATGCATATGTAGTCATTTCCCTTTATAACTCTCTATGGACAGAGTTTGCAGTATCAGATGTGAGATGATAGAAGTGGCTCCCAGTAAAGTGAAGCCTAGGAAGCTATGGCCTAAAATATAAACTCTTTTTAAAAACTTGTTTCCTTACTGAGCTTGCCAATTTCCATAATTAGTCAGAGGCAATTAAGTACTTTAATTAGTTTGATCTTTATGGAATTTCCAGCATATTTTTGTTTTGTAATCAGAACTAAATTTGAGTATATGACTAATATCCCTTATAAAGTCTTATGTTAACATGCATCAAAATGGTTTACTTCCATTCCAGGTTGGAGATATTTTATTGGCATCATTTTCACATGCATTTCACAAAAACACGGTGTTTATACATTATTACTGATTTGGAATATCACGTCATCCATCTGCAGGCAGCATGGGGTTAAGCAGAACATAATGGCTTTTCTTCATTTTTTAGTTTAGATGCAGCCACAAAATAAACATTTAAGATGCATTTATTAATACTTAATGTCAGCATTTAATATAAATGATCATTTAAATTTCTGTTATAAAATAATAATGAATATAAAAGTTTATGTAATCTAGCAAGGCACCAGTTTAAGAGAGAGCTGCCAAGCCAATCTATATCTGTAAGATTTATCATTCAAATCATGGTACAAATTAGGGTTGATTTGATTAATGAATTGCTGACTTCCAAATTTAAATTTACATAAACTCTTGAGAGAATCCAAACTATTTGGAAACTATCCTGAGTTATCTTATTTTTCTTGTACTTGTCTCTGCTTCTAGGTCCATTGAGTATATCTATTGGATCAGGTATTTTTTTTCCTTTCTTATTTGTGCCTAAATCCATTCTTAAAATGATGACTGTCCTCAACTCACAACACACTCTCACCTCTACCTTCCACTCCCAGCTATTTTCTCTGAGGAGCACGATTGATTTTTGTTTTAAGTTTTCATATCCCCTTAAGTCATTTTCTTAACTACTTCATCACTGGGGATACTTTATACTCTATTTCCTAATTATAATTTTTCAAATTTATTATTTTCCTTTTCAATTGATAAATCAACTGACAAACTCTATCTTGAATCCAAGATGACTGCTTTCTTGAGTTTTCAAAGAATGTGAGGATTCCTTTCAGTGGAATCTATCACAGAGAGTGGGGGGACTGGACTCAGCTGCAGCCTGCCTCCTCTGTGACTGAATCATGTTGAGGCCTTGGGACAGCCTCTGACTTCCTTAGATCTAATAAGCTCAAAGGAGTGTAAACACCTGGTGGTAGTAGAACTAGAAAACAAACAATGGATTTAGTTCCATTAGTGCTATTAGCTTGGTAAACGGGAATTCTGTCCCAGAGTTCCGCACTCTGAGTCCTGAAAACATAAAGGTGATGGGCACCTAAACAGAACTGACTATACTGAGAATGAGACTCAGAAGGAAATAAATAAGATTCTGTATTATATATTTCAGTTCTACACTCATTCCCTCTTCTGCCACTTAGGGGAAAGAAGTTTAAAAGTCTCCTTTTTTGACACGACGACCCAAAACTTATGGGATGCAGCAAAAGCAGTTCTAAGAGGGAAGTTTATAGCAATACAATCCCACCTTAAGAAACAGGAAACATCTCGAATAAACAACCTAACCTTGCACCTAAAGCAATTAGAGAAAGAAGAACAAAAACACCCCAAAGTTAGCAGAAGGAAAGAAATCATAAAAATCAGATCAGAAATAAATGAAAAAGAAATGAAGGAAACGATAGCAAAGATCAATAAAACTAAAAGCTGGTTCTTTGAGAAGATAAACAAAATTGATAAACCATTAGCCAGACTCATCAAGAAAAGAAGGGAGAAGACTCAAATCAATAGAATTAGAAATGAAAAAGGAGAAGTAACAACTGACACTGCAGAAATACAAAAGATCATGAGAGATTACTACAAGCAACTCTATGCCCATAAAATGGACAACCTGGAAGAGATGGACAAATTCTTAGAAATGCACAACCTGCCAAGACTGACTCAGGAAGAAATAGAAAATATGAATAGACCAATCACAAGCACTGAAATTGAAACTGTGATTAAAAATCTTCCATCAAACAAAAGCCCAGGACCAGATGGCTTCACAGGCGAATTCTATCAAACATTTAGAGAAGAGCTAACACCCATCCTTCTCAAACTCTTCCAAACAATATCAGAGGAAGGAACACTCCCAAAGTCATTCTACGAGGCCACCATCACCTTGATACCAAAACCAGGCAAGGATGTCACAAAGAAAGAAAACTACAGGCCAATATCACTGATGAACATAGATGCAAAAATCCTCAACAAAATACTAGCAAACAGAATCCAACAGCACATTAAAACAATCATACACCATGATCAAGTGGGGTTTATTCCAGGAATGCAAGGATTCTTTAATATACGCAAATCAATCAATGTGATACACCATATTAACAAGTTGAAGGAGAAAAACCATATGATCATCTCAATAGATGCAGAGAAAGCTTTCGACAAAATTCAACACCCATTTATGATAAAAACCCTGCAGAAAGTAGGCATAGAGGGAACTTTCCTCAACATCATAAAGGCCATATATGACAAACCCACAGCCAACATTGTCCTCAATGGTGAAAAACTGAAACCATTTCCACTAAGATCAGGAACAAGACAAGGATGCCCACTCTCACCACTCTTATTCAACGTAGTTTTGGAAGTTCTAGCCACAGCAATCAGAGAAGAAAAGGAAATAAAAGGAATCCAAATTGGAAAAGAAGAAGTAAAGCTGTCACTGTTTGCAGATGACATGATACTATACATAGAGAATCCTAAAGATGCTACCGAAAAACTACTAGAACTAATCAATGAATTTGGTAAAGTAGCAGGATACAAAATTAATGTACAGAAATCTCTGGCATTCCTGTACACTAATGATGAAAAATCTGAAAATGAAGTCAAGAAAACACTCCCATTTACCATTGCAACAAAAAGAATAAAATATCTAGGAATAAACCTACCTAAGGAGACAAAAGACCTGTATGCAGAAAATTATAAGACACTGATGAAAGAAATTAAAGATGATACAAATAGATGGAGAGATATACCATGCTCCTGGATTGGAAGAATCAATATTGTGAAAATGACTCTACTACCCAAAGCAATCTACAGATTCAATGCAATCCCTATCAAACTACCACTGGCATTTTTCACAGAACTAGAACAAAAAATTTCAAAATTTGTTTGGAAAAACAAAAGACCCCGAATAGCCAAAGCAATCTTGAGAACGAAAAACGGAGCTGGAGGAATCAGGCTTCCTGACTTCAGACTATACTACAAAGCTACAGTAATCAAGACAGTGTGGTACTGGCATAAAAACAGAAAGATAGATCAGTGGATCAGGATAGAAAGCCCAGAGATAAACCCACGCACATATGGCCAACTTATCTTTGATAAAGGAGGCAAGAGTATACAGTGGAGAAAAGACAGCCTCTTCAATAAGTGGTGCTGGGAAAACTGGACAGGGACATGTAAAAGTTTGAGATTAGATCATTCCCTAACACCATACACAAAAATAAGCTCAAAATGGATTAAAGACTTAAATGTAAGGCCAGAAACTATCCAACTCTTAGAGGAAAACATAGGTAGAACACTCTATGACATAAATCACAGCAAGATCCTTTTGGACCCACCTCCTAGAGAAATGGAAATAAAAACAAAGATAAACAAATGGGACCTAATGAAACTTCAAAGCTTTTGCACAGCAAAGGAAACCATAAACAAGACCAAAAGACAACCGTCAGAATGGGAGAAAATATTTGCAAATGAAGCAACTGACAAAGGATTAATCTCCAAAATTTATAAACAGCTCATGCAGCTCAATAGCAAAAAAACAAACAACCCAATCCAAAAATGGGCAGAAGACTTAAATAGGCATTTCTCCAAAGAAGATATACAGACTGCCAACAAACACATGAAAGAATGCTCAACATCATTAATCATTAGAGAAATGCAAATCAAAACTACAATGAGATATCATCTCACACCAGTCAGAATGGCCATCATCAAGAAATCTAGAAACAATAAATGCTGGAGAGGGTGTGGAGAAAAGGGAACACTGTTGCACTGCTGGTGGGAATGTGAATTGGTACAGCCACTATGGAGAACAGTATGGAGGTTCCTTAAAAAACTAAAAATAGAACTACCATATGACCCAGCAATCCCAGTACTAGGCATATACCCTGAGAAAACCATAATTCCAAAAGAGACATGTACCAAAATGTTCATTGCAGCTCTATTCACAATAGCCCGGAGCTGGAAACAACCTAAGTGTCCATCATCGGATGAATGGATAAAGAAGATGTGGCAGATATATACAATGGAATATTACTCAGCCATAAAAAGAAACGAAACTGAGCTATTTGTAATGAGGTGGATAGACCTAGAGTCTGTCATACAGAGTGAAGTAAGTCAGAAAGAGAAAGACAAATACCATATGCTAACACATATATACGGAATTTAAAAAAAAAAAAAAAAAGTCATGAAGGACCTAGGGGCAAAACGGGAATAAAGACACAGACCTACTTGAGAATGGACTTGAGGATATGGGGAGGGGGAAGGGTAAGCTGTGACAAAGCGAAAGAGAGGCATGGACATATATACACTACCAAACGTAAGGTAGATAGATAGTGGGAAGCAGCCACAGAGCACAGGGAGATCAGCTCGGTGCTCTGTGACCGCCTGGAGGGGTGGGATGGGGAGGGTGGGAGGGAGGGAGATGCATGAGGGAAGGGATGTGGGAACAGATGTATATGTATGACTGATTCACTTTGTTATAAAGCAGAAACTAATTTAAAAAATTAAAAAAAAAATAAGTAAAAAAAAATAATAATAAAAGGCAACCTGCCTAATTTGTTATGGTACCGGCATTGAAACACTGCATGGAACAAAAAAAAAAAAAAAAAAAAAAAAAAAGTCTCCTTTTTTTATGCTTATTTCTTTTCTTGAAGTAAGAAATGACTGTGTGTATTGAAATGTTTATTCTTAAAGCTTTTGAATCCAAAGAATTGTGTTCAATACTTGTTCTATATGTAAGTAAGGTTTGAGCATATCTAAAGTGACAGATTAGCTAGTTACAAAATTTATAGCTATAGGTTTTAGCTGTAAGAGGTAATCAACAGCATGGAAGCAACGATAAGAAGCCCTCAGTGTACTACTTTATTCTTGTGTTAGCTTTTATCATGCTATTGAAAAGCCTTAAGGGCAATTCTTTGTTATTGTTTGTGGCATGCAACTAGATTAAATAATGCTGGTCATTTGTTTAGGATTATATAAAACCTTTGCATTTATCCCAGTATCCACTTTCAAAATTGGAAAGTGCAACAGTGTGTTTTAGGGCAACAGAGCCTTCCTTTGTGCCTCTTACTGATCATCTGGGTTTGGATTCATTGTCATGCTGCCAAATATTAGCTGTGTATGTTGGGCCACAGCCTATGAATCAAGCTGGGGGCACCCATAGGATGTGTGTATTAGTTCCTCCATATCTCTTTTCCAAACCATTACCTATTTCAGCAATTCAAGGGGCTCCAGTACATGATTCACTCCTTTCTCTAATCTATTTATTGAGCACTTATGATATGTCAGGGAGTATGTAGAGGATTGTATGTATATAACAATGAACAGGACAGGCAAGATCCCAGTTCACAGAGGTTACATTCTATTATCCGAACATAAATAAGAAAGTATCAGCATGGTGATAGCGTGACAAAGGTACAAGACTATTCGTTAGAAGCATGTTTTATAGTATGTGGTTAGGGGAACTGTTATCCATCCCTACTTTGGAAAATCACATGAAGATATTGCTTTACTTATTCTCCAGCAAATCACAGCAGGGGAAATTGGGCTCAGTGATTTTAAGACATTCTTATTATGTGGATCTCAAACATATGTGCAGTTTGTTTACTGGCAATGAAAATAGTATGGTAATAAGGAAATCAGGTAATGTATACTCCTAATTATAGTTAAATAGGTTTACATGTAGTGATAATAATGGTAAGCTGATATAGTCATAATTGTATGATAGAAAAATATTATAGAAATAATGGTATGATATTTGGTGGTTGTAAAATCTAAGTATCATTTTATTTTTTCAGTAGCATCAACTAAGCACTATAATATGTTTTTTTGGTGTGCTGGATTTAAGTTTAAAGAATAGCATTTTTTCTATCCTGTAAACATTGTAAGAACCTAATAAACAGTATGTCAAAATTCTTCCTAATTTATAAAATGAAGCACGTGTCTTAAATGGAGCAGCCAGAATGAAAAAGTAGAGGTTTTGTCAATATGTATGCATAATTGAATTGAAAGTAATTAGTACATTCATTTCAGCACAATTTTATTATTTGGTTCTGTGGTTCATGGGAAAGATGCTTGCTGGTTCTTAGGAGTATGTAGTTGTCTGCTAGCTAGTTGGAAATAGTAATATGAAGAGCACTTAGCATACTCAATCACATACTATGTCCCTTTCATGGTATTAGGTGCTTTCTTGTTTCCTTTGATCATCAGTAGGACCCCATTTTTACAATAAAAGAAAGTGAAGATCCAGGCAAGTACACATAGGGAATGGGGAAGCTAGGATTCAACTTCCTGCCCTCTGATTCCAAGTACCTTGTAGGCCCTTTCCACTCTTTGTAACAGGAAACCCCATCTTCCTGTCATATTTGATGTACCCACATGTAAATAAAAGAAATCTCACAGGTACTTAACTTTCAGTGAATATTTTATGGCAAAAACTAATCTAGGTAAATTAAATTTATGGGTCATCTCCAAAGGTCCTTGTAACAATGATTTTAGTTACTTCATGGACTAAAGGATCTACAATTAGTATATAGCAACATTAACTGATCTTCAGTTTTATATTCTCTCTATTACTCTATTTGACATCTACACCTTTTAAATTTGGAGATGTGGAAAGACAGAAAGTAATAATTAACAGAAGGGCGAAGAAAAGAGGATAAATTTTCAAAAAGTGGGGCAGTTTGAAATTCAGTAATTAAACCAGGTTTTTGTTTTAGTAACAAACTTTCCCTGACCATTTTCTTATGAATTTTTCATGGGGTACTTTGAAGATTCAACATTTTTCCTATTATTGTTTTCATCCACATTCATCAGTGAACTTGAGGATGGATAGTCATCAAATGAAGTGCATATTCTGGATAAAAAGAATTGTATGAATAAAGGAAAAGATATTAAGGGGACACATTCTTACTTGCTCTCTAATTTTCACTATGTGTAGAAAATAAACTATATTAAACAATATTCCGTAACTAGAAGAGAATCACTGAGAAGCCATAGGCAATAAGATTGTCCACACAATGGATCATTTATTTTTCTTTATGATTTAAGTGATTTTATATTATTTTTAAGCAGCATATTTTAATTTTCACGAATTAGCAAAAGGTGGGAGTATGATGCTTTTTTGTCCATCAACATTTGTGAGTAGATTTACAATATGCTGTAGACTCAACAAATGACATCCATTTGACAAAACTCAGTCTTCTGATCCTTCTTTTCATATATAACGCATATATGACACTTCAACAGTGAAAGATACTTTTTGCTTGTAATGAGGCAAATACATTTCTTCTGCTGACTTGTGTAGAAATGTATTTCACAATATAAAGTAAAATACTCTGCTTTTCATAAAAGAAAAAAAAAATTTCTTACACTGAAAAATATTCCACCTCTTATTTAAATTATTTCGTGCATTTTTGTCGTTAAAGTTCCAAGCTGCAGATCCGTATTGCATTTCTTCAGATAATTTCTGATATTATGAATCATGTGGTCCCTAATGGAGTATGTACTTAGCATAAACAAATTATAGATTCCTCTTCACAACGAACCTAGGATGGTCTTTCCTACCCACCCCTATGTTATATTATTACTCAAAAGTGTATATATAGTACAACTTAGGAATTAAAATAGTAGACAGTCTAGTTAAACTTCAGTGAGTTTACAGTCTGTGCATCAGGGAAAGAAACTTCTGTGAAATGATTTGAAGTAACTGTTATGTAATACAGTTCAGATACCTCAAAAAATAAAACTCAAATGCATAAATTCTGAGAATAACGCAGTGATGATCATTATGTGAGGGAAAGGTTACCAGAAAGTGCTTGATTTTGCTGTTTATTCCCCATCCTTTGCATTACACTTTTTTGGGGCTTTGCATTACAAAACACTTGGGGGGAAATGTTGGCTGCTTCAGTAAAACCTTTTCCTTGACCTTCTACGGGCCCTCACAGTGAATGAGTTGTATGTGGAAGCAAGAAGTTACTAGTGTGCTAGTTAATCTGAACTGGCCTGCACAGAGTTGGAAAACATAGTATCAGGAGGACTCCGAAATTAAGGCAGTAGTTTATTCTGACTTTATTTCTGGTAGATTAAAAACAAAAACAAAAACACTTTTCAGTTTAATAGAGCTCATTATTTGCTTTTATAAAATGTAAAGGCTCCTTAAGGCAATGAGAAGCTATTAAGTGCCTACTGTATGCTTAGTATTTGTTGGCTTTTTATTCTCTATTGGAAAGTCCATCCCACTTAGAGGAATTCTTTTAATGTTAAACTTTATATATCTATACCTCTCCTGCTTTTCATCTTTCTCTCTGAACATTTATTGCATTGATTCCAAAACATCTTTCACATTCTTTCCCAGCAATTTAAATTTGTGCATCTGTGCCAAGAAGGGATTATGTTTGTTGCCATGTACATGCTTTATGGGGCTATGTTCTTTTTTTCAATAATTCTTTTACCAGAGTCGATATGAGGCTGGTTAATAGTTTTTCATACGGTAATAGAATTTTCTGAAGCAGAGAGAATGTAATTGTGAAATTTAAAAATATGCAAACAAGGGCCAGAAGATTTAGGCTGTGTATTTTCTGTAAGCACTGTGAACTTTGAAACCAGCAATATGTTTTTGCGTTGGGTGAGGTAATAGCTTCAAAAATATTACGTACAATAAAAATATAGATTATGGCTCTAGGCAGTGTGTGTGTATCTGTGTGTGTGCATGGTAATATGCCTTGAACCAGGAATCAGAAGACTAGGTTTTGTCACTCGTCAGCTATAGGAAGCCATTAATCCCTGTTTGCCTCAGTTTTCTAATTCCTGGTACCTGCCTCACCTCATTTTTAACTGTGCAATGAGATTTACTATGTGAAAGGGCTGGAAACTGTAGAGTTGTTAAATTGTGAAATAGTATTGTTATTATAGCCAGTTCACTGTTGATTGTAGTATCATTTTAATGAGACTGAGGCCAGGGTCCCAAGATTTTTAAAAAATCTTACATGAATGTGTGTATGTGTCTATAAGTTTTCTTTATGATATGAGGCAGGTAGAAAAAATTGAAGGAAGATATTCCACACAGATGGATGCCCAGCGGAGGTTCATTTTGTGAGAAGTGTTGATGTTTAGAATTCGTTTTAAGAGATGTTTAAAGTTACAAGTAAACTTTGTTACATTAATATATTTAACTTCAGTGTAAGTCAGATGTTTTTAGAAAAGTTTGAAATTTTAGGTGTGTTTATTTTTGGAGATGAGAAGATCATGAAATGCTAAAACAGAGAAAGGCTGATTGCTGCTTGTGGTTCTCTTAAAAGTTAAAACAATCTTAGAAGCTCTTTTTTGTCATAGTTCATCTCCATTTTCTTGATAGATATTCTCTGTAATCAATAAATCTTAAATTCTTCTTACTCCCATTTAACATAAAGATTACATTTCAATCCTGGCTTGTTCTTCTGATAGTACGATAAACATCCCAGGAGGCACACTGTATCTGCTATTCTGCTAGGGATTGAAAGTTACACCTGAAATTCATTCATTCTTGCCCTCTGATAGGGCACATACAGAGTATAGTTCACTATTAACCAACCCTGAGAAAAAGAATTACTGTGTGTATCCCCAAACCATTGTGGTCACTGATGGTTCAAGCCATGTATAAAAATCACAGACTTTATCTGTGGTGCTTTTTTTTCTGTCCTGCAGACACAGACTTACCATTTGCAGCATCTTTAGAAAGTTTACTAAGTAAGTCATAATCAATGTGTAAGAGAATGAGTGTAAGAGGCCAAAGTCTGGATGAGTATTCAGTGCTTTAGGTGACCTCAATTTACTTCTTGCAACAGTAATGTGTTCTCCCTTGTCAGCATTTGTACTCAATCCTTTGTAGATTATTATAGGATATTATTCAAACTCTTCTGTAGAAATTGTTAATAATAGGCATGACAGTGTGCCCCTGATAGTATGTATGTTGTAGCACTTGATCCACAGTGCTTCCATGGCAGGTATGTCCCATGTATTGTACAAATATTAGCTCCTTTAATCTCATAATAACCATATGATGTGTTTATTATTATTTTACAGATGAGGAAACTAAGGCAAAGAGGTGTTGTATTAACTTTTCACACAGGTAGCAGAGCTACATGGTAAACTCTCTAAAGTCCAAGCTCTTAACTACTGTTCTATGTTCCTTTCTGGTCAATTCATCAAATCATTTGTTAAGTTAAACGATACTTAGAAAACATGAGTTATCCTACATGTCATCAATGGGGAAATTAGACCATGGGGCGTACCAGTCAACAATTGTGAGTGTTTGTAGCCAGTAGAGTGTCTGCCCATGTGGGAGAGAGAGATGATGGCACCTTTCCAGTTTCTCAGTTTAAATTTTGTTTGGAAGATTTCTTGTGGGGGGTGGAGATGTTAGTGTTGCCATTCTTTCTCTGATTAAGTAGCTTGAGGAGTGAGAGATCTGGCTGAATCCTGCCTTGATTTGACTAGATACCAGGAACTATTCTGAACATAGGACACATAATGGAGATTAATACAATGTCAGAGCAGTTTACAGCCTAGTGGTGAGCACTGTGGCCTTTGGCAAGTTAATTTGTTGTGTGGATATAAGACTCTAGGTCTATAAAGTGAAGGGATTATTTTGCTCATATTTTGTAATGTATAATACTTCTTAATTGTCAGTTCAATATAACATGATTAAATACAATAAAAATTAAGTGAGCATATGTAACACTAATGAGTCTCAGTTAGATACTAGATTGTTTTTTGTTTTGTCTTTCCTTCTCGAATCAGTTACTAATTTTCTGTTAATATGTAATTTTTTTTTTTTTTTTTTTTTTTGCTGTACACGGGCCTCTCACCGCTGCAGCCTCTCCCATTGCGGAGCACAGGCTCCAGAAGCGCAGGCTCAGCGGCCATGGCTCACGGTCCCAGCCGCTCCACGGCACGCGGGATCCTCCTGGACCGGGGCACGAACCCGCGTCCCCCACATCGGCAAGCGGACTCCCAACCACTGTGCCACCAGGGAAGCCCTAATATGTAAATTTTTATTCATGTAGAAAAGCTGGTTTAGAAATGTCTTTCAAAAAGTCATTTTGTAAAAAAATTATCAGAAAAATGTACTATTTGACAAATAGACTTGTATTTTATCTAAAGAGAGAAGACGTTTTCAGCTACAATTATCTAATTATGTTAAATTCTGAAAAAGAAACTTCAATTATTAAAAATCCCCTTTCTCTGACTACAGCAATTTGGTAGTGATGTTAAGGCTCTGAGAGAAAGCTCTACTTCCAGGAGATTAGGATCTCCTGGGGCTTTTATGACTGAAACTCTCAGTTATTCTCTGCTGGAATTCTTACTGACTTCATGTATTGTTCATTTGTCTGTAGCATATGGTGCAGTAACAGTCCCTTAGCAGGTTACAGGTTACAGAAGAGTAGTTCTGTTGTTTACATAGATTATCGCACAGTGGTTTTTCCAACATTTTACCATGCATTCTCTGTCATTTTGTCAACTTCAAGTTGATTTTTATTAATTTAATGGTATGTTGCCTTTAAAAAATACTCCACATACAACTCCACGTTGAAGAAATGTTGATAGAGATAAGAAATCGCCTCCTAGAGTGTTTCAATTTGTAGATTAAATTTAATATGGATTTGATATCAGTACTAAATAAAGCTGTGAAGTTTCATTTCTTCTTTTTCCAGAGAGCTTGAAGTTGAGCGGATTCTGCTTAGGAACCAGCACCATGGTGCTACTTGTATTACAAAAGTCTCTTACATTTTATACCGTTTAGCAAGCAGATTTAGCAAGTGACATACATGATTTCTTTACCTTCAAAACAGTCTCAGCAGTGCTTGTGTTCAGAATACTGAAGACATTCTTCTGGGCATACATTACTTTCTTGATTGAGATTAATACTGGTTTCTATTAAACCAGAAAAGAAATTACTGAATGCCTGTGCCCTTTTTCATCAAGCCCACAATATTCACTCATGCTTTCCTTCAAGTTACTGATTCCTTGTTCTGTTTCCCACCCCTAACCTTACTTTATTCATTGGCCCTTATCTTTTTTTTTTTAATTTAAATTTATTTATTTATTTATTTATTTATTTTTGGCTGTGTTGGGTCTTCATTTCTGTGCGAGGGCTTTCTCTAGCTGTAGCAAGCGGGGGCCACTCTTCATCGCAGTACGCGGGCCTCTCACTGTCGCAGCCTCTCGTTGCGGAGCACAGGCTCCAGACGCGCAGGCTCAGTAGTTGTGGCTCACGGGCCCAGTTGCTCCACGGCATGTGGGATCTTCCCAGACCAGGGCTCGAACCCATGTCCCCTGCATTGGCAGGCAGATTCTCAACCACTGCGCCACCAGGGAAGCCCAGCCCTTATCTTTTAATTCTTGATTTAATATATTTGTTAGTTACATTTCTATCTGCCTTTAGTGTAAGCTACCTGAAGGTTTGTTGTTGTTGCTGTTGTTTTTGGAAGCAGCAGGATTATCACGGAAAAGGAAAAATGTTCATGTTGCTTCTTGTCTAAAGAGCATCTTAAGACATATGCTAAGCAAATCCCAGCTTGATCAGGAAATTGGTAATTTTCCTTCAGGATTTTAGGCACTTTTTCCCTCAGATTCCTTTATTATAAACTATATGACTGTAGTCTTTAAACATTCAATGTTATGCAATGTATTTATCATAGATGTTTGACTGATCATGTTCTTTCGAGGCAGTAGAATCTTGAACCTTGGGAATGGAAGCAAGAAAGGCTGAAATTATTTATTCTCTACAGGTTGTCTCTTTATGGTTCTCTCTGCCTCTCTGGTCATTAAAGGCAAATACTTAAATAGTTGTTGTGATATGTATAAAATTAGGAGAGTTGAGTATTTCCCTTGAGATCAGTGATCCCCAACATTGATTTTATGTTACCCTATGAGTTTCGAATAATTGTGAGGTGGTACAGTATTGAAAATGTCTGGTGGGAAAATTTAATACATGGTAATTTTAAATATAAATGTATGTCGTATGGTACCCTCACTCTCTGCCTCTCTCCCTCTCTGCTCCTTCCTCTCTCCCTCAGTGTATGTGTATGTTTCTGTCTGTCTATCAGTCTGTCTATCTGTCTTGTAGTCATATTTTTCTGTTCAGAAAACGATTGTTGCAGTGCTTGTGAAAAAAGTTGATTTCATTCACTGCTGGATACTTAGAAAAGTTTTGGATTTTTATACTGATTCCTGGAAGTAAAACTGGACCTATGAAATACAGATGCATATCAAACACATGCTCAGAACTTTTCTCTTGCTCTCTGAGCAACCAGAACTTTTCTGAATAGCCTGATTATAAGATAAAATCACTGTCTTTTAGTACATTATGATCATGTGTCTGAAGCTTTGTTTTTCTGTTTTAAGAATCTTTCCAAGTACAAGAAAACAAATGAAGGTGAAATGATACCATTGGTGACCAGGAGCTAGGAAGGCAGTGATGGGAAACCTCAGACCCTGTTATTTGTTGATTTATTGGTTGAAGTATAGTTGATTTACAATATTAGTTTCAGGTGTATAACATAGTGATTCAGTACTTTTATAGATTATATTCTGTTTAAAGTTCTTATAAAATATTGGCTATATTCCCTATGCTTTACAAGGATATACTTGTAGCTTATTTTTTTTATACATAGTAGTTTGCACCTCTTAATGCCCTAACCTTATCCTGCCCCTCCCCACTACACCTCTTTGCACTGATAACCACTAGTTCTCTATTTCTGCGAGTCTGTTTCTGTTTTGTTATATTCACTAGTTTGTTATATTTTTTAGATTTCACATATAAGTGATGGCATACAGTACTTGTCTGTCTTTGTTTAACTTATTTCACTAAGCATAATACCCTCCAGGTCCATCCATGTTGTTTCAGAATGCAAGATTTCATTCTTCATAGGGCTGAATAGTATTCCATTGTATATATATCTTACATCTTCTTTATCCATCTGGCTGTTGACAGACATCTGGGTTGCTTCCGTATCTTGGCTGCTATAAGTCTTGCTGCTAGGAACATTGGGGTGCATGTATCTTTTCCAATTAAGTGTTTTCATTTTCTTTGGATATATACCCAGGAGTGGAATTGCTGGATCAAGTGGTAGTTCTATTTTCAGTTTTTTGAGGAACCTCCATAGTGTTTTCCATAGTTCAGAACTTGTTATTTAGACATGCCAGTTAGTGGGTAGGTTTGTAGGATTGTCCTTGCTGGAGCTATCCTGTCTACATTCTCTACTTTTATGTCTATTTCCAGTGCTATCAATTTCTTCTGGAAATGGGTGCCCTAGGCTGTAGTTCTTAAAATGTACTCGCCTAAACTCTTTTATCATGGGCTCCTCTTCAGGCCTTAGCCTTCTTTCAAACAACTGTGTTTCTGGCCTTTATGTTCCTGACAGTTGTTGTGGACTTTTGCCCCTGCCAGGATCGTCTGGAGAAACTACAGAAACAGACAACTCTGTTCTTAAATTGGCCTTGGTCTCCTTGCCAATCCATCTGTTTGCTGCATATCCAAATTCCCCAGCATGGAAGGTCCTTGATTTCTTCTTAGTTTAGTTGTTGGATCTTCTGTGGGTTTGGGGGACCCAAGTTAACAAAGAAAGAGACCTTAGTTTCTTTTTTAGGAAAACATTCTTAGAATTAGTTTTTCCTTCCTAATGCTAATTCATAATAAGTGCCAAAATACAATGATTCCATTTTAGCAGTTTCGCTGTTAAACCCTGGGTTGCTTTTTGAAACAAATCCTGAATGTATGCATAAAGAAACAAAAAATTTCTGTTGTTTAAGCCAGGCAGTTTGTTGTACTTTTGTTACAGTACCCCTAGCAGACTAATTAGATTTAATTCAGTAACAGATAATCTAATATCCATTTAAAAACTTACTTTACTTTTAGTGTCAGGTATAGAATCTAGGTTATTTTCTCATGACAATTTATTTCCTGTAGAAAGAATGCAGGGAAAGTCTCCACTATCATTTACAACCTTGCTTGAAAGGTATACAAGTAGATCTTGAAGATTATCTTTAGATCTGTTTTTCAAAATAAGGAAGTACTTGTTAAGTCAGATCTATACAGCAACATGGAAGATGCTTCAAAGGCAGGAGTACAAAACCAAAGTAAATTTAGCATAGGTTGATAACTGTGTATATTGGCCCAGGAAGAAATGTAAGCTGGCTAAGCATCAAAACTCCTTTCTTCTTTAATGATGTGCTGGTTTAAAATGCACTGACCCGCTCTCAACTTACAAGACTGGCTCACATCCAGACCTCCTGTTTATAGATGCTGTTAGGTAGTTTGCTTAGCAACATACTTAATGGGACCCCAGGGAATTTGGTTTTCCAGCTAAATGAGTTTGGATTGTTCAAATAAAAGCCAAATTCAGATGGAAAAAAAAAAAAGAGGAAGAACTTAAACCCACAAGTGAAAACCAATCACAGATAATTAGATCATATATCATATGCAAATAGTTTTTTCAAGGTTTTTTTTTTTTGGTAAATCTATATTCATAAATAATTCTCTAACACTCAGAATTAAGTCTATTTTTACAGAAAGCATATCCAACAGAAAATCAGGTTTTAGATTTCACTGTAAAGGTATCCTTAAATATGCCTAAATGAATTTACAAAGAAGAAAACTTTATTTTTCAATACTAGTAAATTTTCCTGGCAGTGTTGAACTTTTTCAGGCAGGCATTTTAAGGGAGGGGGGCTAGGTCATTCTGGAGTGTGCGCTTGAGCTATTAGAAATGATGTTAATATTTGTTCAAGTCTCTCAGTGTGTGTATGGGTGGGGGGGCGGGTGGCAGGGTGCATGGGGTAGACAAAATCATTTATGCCCAAAGTGCTGTTTTTATAGGCCAAGGTTGAGGCCTAGTTGACAAGAGGGCTCAGAGAATCCTGACTATAGTTTGGTAAAGGAGGAAGTCTTGGGCAAGAGCATGCCAGCATTGGAGCTTGGAGAGCACCCACAATGGGTAAGAAAGAGTATGATAACTCAACATCTAGAATCTTCTGAGCTTCACAGACATGGCTACTATAAAGGGAAAAGCAACTTAAAATCAGATGATAAATTAATCCCCTTGGAAATTGTGTCCTTCTTTAGCTGAGCACATTTGGTGACTCTCATATTTTTACAAAGTTTTATCTGTTTGTGCTGTGTTCACCAACATTTTAAAATGCCACATTTTCTCTTTTTCATCATGCCAAACTTACTTACCCTGTATGACTCTGTGAAGAGTGTGTGGTTACTTGAGGTCATTGCTTCTCGAGATGATTTTAGGGAAAAATTCCAATACAAGTATAATTAGGGCGTCCCTGGTGGCCCAGTGGTTGAGAGTCCGCCTGCCGATGCAGGGGACACGGGTTTGGTGCCCCGGTCCGGGAAGATCCCACATGCCGTGGAGCGGCTAGGCCCGTGAGCCATGGCCGCTGAGCCTGTGCGTCCGGAGCCTGTGCTCAACAACGGGAGAGGCCGCAGCAGTGAGAGGCCCACGTACCGCAAAAAAAAAAAAAAAAAAAAAAGTATGAACAAAAGAATATAAAATATCTCATTAATAAATTTTATATTGATTACATGTTGAAGTGACAATACTTTGTTTATATTGGATCAAATGAAATATATTATCAAAATTAATTTTGTTTCTTTTTACTTTTTTAATGCGGCAATTTAAAAACTTAATATATGGCTCATCTTAATTTCTATTGGACAGTGCTGGTCTAAGACTTTATTTCTCTATGTAAACCTCAGCGCCAACTAGTGAGGAATTTAGAAACAAAGCACAAACCTACTGATTCCCTAAAACATTTCGACAATTTCAAAAAGCAACTTATTTTCTTCTCTTCCTTTTTGTTTAGTGAGTTTATTTTTGCTGGCTTAATTTGGAGAAGTTATAAAACACCACAATAAAGGCTATTGTTTCCTCAAATAAAGCACATGAACCAGATAAAAGTTTTAAATCATAAACATTGTAAGCAACAGTATGAACAGAAAATAGTCTTTCTTAGTAGAATGCTTCCAGAAATATTTTAAATTTCAAAATAGCTTTAATTTTAAGCAACCAAGTTTAGGATTTCTAAAGTTACATTATGACACTGAGTGAATTAAGTGTCTAGATATTAAGCACATACGATAAAAGAGTCTCAATTTAATTTTGGTCATGCTTATTTCATTGCCGTTATACATTTAGGTGGATCCACAAACTATCTTTTGAAGAAAGGTTAAACTAGCTTCTGATTTCAAATTAGATTTTGTGTTATCCATGGACCGAATAGTTTGAAGTGGAGGCTTAGATTCTACTCTACAGAACAATTTCATTGTTTTTTTGTTTGGTAATTCAAGAAATCTGGAATAAACAATTCTATTTAATATCTACATTAACCAAGAGAAACATAGCTATGTGTGGATCTTTGAGAAAATACGTCCACAGGGTGGTTTCTTACCTGTTTAGAAAAGATATCACAGAGTGTTGTATAGCATCTGTGAATGTGGCAATGCCCTGAAATAACTGAAAGCAGTGTGATTTGAAAAATTAGCATTTTTGGATAGAAGTTAAATTTGCATTTCATAGCAGTTTTTCATTCTAAAATTACACTTAGCAATTGTAAAAGCATATAATTACCTCTAAGCTTAATTGCCACTACTTTCTGTATGAAGCGAACAGTGTTTAGTTGTTAAGTGCTATAATGGATTATATTACACAATTAAAAAATCTCACCCTTATGAATTTTGTGTTGACTGTCATTGGTATTGGGTTTATTTTGAATGCAACACTGTTTGGAGAGTGTGTGTGTGTGTATCTCTGTATACCTATATCTATCTATCTATCTATCTATCTATCTATATCTATCATCAGAATACTTTGCAGAGCTGGAGAAACTGGAATGTGTTTTCTTTCACATGAAAAAATGCAGCAATCTTATTTTATAATTGTCTAATTATGTGCCATAATGCATGTTTGCTTCTTGAATAGTAAAAAGCTAAAATAAAATGTTCATTTTGTAAATAGAATAGGGGACCAGAGAACACTTACAGGCTAGAAAAGTGTAATATAAATTCTGACAAGCGGTGCTGGCAGTAATTCCTTTTAATGTTGTCATCATTGAGGCCAGATTTTTCCCCTACTTGTCCTACTGTGTAGCAGAATAAATTAATATGTGTTTAATAACCAGTAGTTTCTAGAAGATGTGCTTTCTATTAAATTATGTTTTTCTTCTTTTATTGGAACTTAAAATTCTATAATTGAATGCTGTTTCAAAAATAGAGGTAGAGTTCTGTCACTTTATAAACTTTTACCTTTTCCCCCTCTTTGTGAAGTGTGTTCTGCCGTGTGGGAAAAATCAATTTTCAGTAATGTGTGCTTAAGATTATTTATAATAGAGAGAAATTTAAAACAGTTTTCTCCAGGAGATACAGATTCATGGGGCAGAATTCAGCAACACAGATGCTTCTGAGTAATTGTTCAGAATCACAGCATTTTGCCAAAGCCCACTCCTCCAGCCAGAGCAGAGAATCCACATATAAGACAGATTACGTTCTGACCATTCTTACTTATTTCTAAGGATAGCAATTTGTGGTTCTTATCAATAAGAAGTTTTGACATTCAAAGTTCTATGGACATTAAAATATCCTGCAGGATTATTTTGATTATAGAAGGGTAAATCTGTCAGAGGATAAAAGTCTTATCATATGCATAGTATTTAGTGATGCATGAGAGGAAGAAAATACCTGTTGCATTATTTATAATGAAAAATAAGTGGTTTACATGCTTCTATGATCTGTTATATAAATAATTATAAAATATTAAACTACTTGTACGTGTGAGTCTTTTTATATTTTTAGTGCTATGGGGCTGAATTCGTATAAGACAATGATTTGATATTTTGTTCCATAGTGTATCTGTGACCCATGAGATCAAACCCTTTCAAGGCAAGAAAACATTTTTGTGATTTAGAGCATCGTATATGTGCAAAATATTTGTCATAATTTGGTATTTTAAACTTAAAACCGTAATATTTCACTGCAAGTCTGCTTCTCTTTTTAATCCGAAATGTTCTCCAGACTAAATTGGTATTGTACAATTTTTCTAGACAGGAGTTTAGCAATATCATTAAGATTAATATTAACTTCTAGAAATTTATTTTATGGGAATAATCAAAGATGTATACAAAGATTTAGTATACAATAGTGTTTATATTTCATTTATTTCTAAATGGTAAGCACTTGGGAACAATATAACTTCCAGAAAAAAAGTCATGATTGATTTAAA
The DNA here is from genome assembly GCF_964165515.1 of Mesoplodon bidens. NCBI lineage: Eukaryota > Metazoa > Chordata > Mammalia > Artiodactyla > Ziphiidae > Mesoplodon > Mesoplodon bidens. The sequence continues at coordinate 68,704,540 of NC_138166.1, read as the reverse complement.
AAACATAAAGGACTTCTAATGTAATGGATTACTGTGTGGTTATTTAATACTGTCCTGTTAAAGGTTGCCTGATAATTTTAAAAATGGTACATAATGCCAAGTGAAATAAAATGTTAACCATAAATATATCCTGTATGGTGTCAATTTTATATGAGAAAAATTGCACCAAATATATCCTAATTATTCAACCTTGATATGGGATTTGTTATCTTGAGGCAATAGGAGCATGCTTAATATTTTCTTGTTTTGACTGATTGATTTTGAAATTTTGTTTAGATTGATTATGAGTTACTTCTATAATCAGAGTCAGTCACCATAAGTATTATTTCTAAAACCAAAAGCTCTTACAGGTTGTGCTGCTTCTGCATTTCATTTTCGGTCACCAGGCGACTGGGCGGCCTTAGCCCTTGATGGTGAAAGCAAGATTCTAGTTCATTTTACTGTGAATTTCTTAAAGGTTAGGTTCTTGAATTGTAAGTCTCTGCTTCCTCTTTATATTTCATAAAACACATTTATGCCCTATTCTCTTTAGGAGTTATTAATTATTTCCCTTCTATATGTCATGTCCTGGGAGGATACAAATAAAAATAAGATAGAACCCTTGGGCCAAAAACTTTTCTTTTCTTATATAAAAGCAACAACAACAAAAAAGTTTACAAGTGGATAGCCAGCCTATATTTCCAGATAAATTTATTATAGCTACACCACAGAGAATTGTTACCATCTCTTTTTTTCTCTTTGTAGATAATACAAAAGAAAATAGTGACACACATAGGTAAAAGTTTTTGATGTGAAACGACTGTATTTCTAAGGTTAATTATTAATGATGATCCATCAGGGTACAGGACCTAAGGCAAGGTACTTGCTAACTTAATTCTATGAAATATGTGAAGAAATATGAGGATTCCTTATTTGCATGTAAGTGAATTCAACTCCAAAGGTGTTAAGTCTCTTGCCTAAAATCACACAGTAAATAGTGATTACACTGGGCTTTGAACAAAGAATCATCTGACTTTTTTCCTAAATTTACTCCATTTAGTGCTCATATAGACTTAAAGTTTTAATAGTCCTTCTGGTTTAGATTTTATTCTCATTAAATACAGTTGTGAAAGAATCAGCTGTGATGGAGGAGCTGGTACTAGTCTCTCCTTCCTGCCTAAAGGAACCAAAATATAACAGGGTAAATAACAAGAAGAACCTGTTTAAAGGCACTAGAGCAAAACTAAGACATCCAAAGTTGTGGAGAAAAGAGCAGGGTAGATGTGTGAGCACTGCCTTCTCAGCAGCTTTTTGCCCAAGGACATTTGGAAATTCTCATCATAGGGCAGCATGGAGGAATAGAAAACAGTGGCTTGTAGCAGGAAAGGCACTGGTTTTAGAGATCAAAAATTGAAGTAGAGGGTTCTGAAACAGCCAGAACCTACTGGTCCTAGAGAAAAAGCAAAGATAGGGGAAAGCAACCCAGTGTTTAGTTTACAATATCTTTTTGAAGTATTTACTTACTTAGTGCGTATATGGAGAGTGAGACTCCCAGAAACCAAGTAGAGCTCATGTTGCTTCATAGGACATAAAAAGTAGATTTTAGGCCGAGCAAGGAGGAGTCCTGATTAACACCTCAGACTTTTCATGGAATCCTCTGAAAAGAGTTTTTCTTGGGAATCAAGGCAAATCAGAAATATACTAACTTCAAATGGATACAAGGTAATTTTTTTTTAAACATCTTTATTGGAGTATAATTGCTTTACAATGGTGTGTTAGTTTCTGCTGTATAACAAAGTGAATCAGCTATACATATACATATATCCCCATATCTCCTCCATCTTGCATCTCCCTCCCACCCTCCTTATCCCACCCCTCTAGGTAGACACAAAGCACCATGCTGATCTCCCTGTGCTATGCGGCTGCTTCCTACTAGCTAACCACTTTACATTTGGTAGTATATATATGTCCATGCCACTCTCTCACTTCGTCCCAGCTTACCCTTCCCCCTCCCCGTGTCCTCAAGTCCATTCTCTGCTTCTGTGTCTTTATTCCTGTCCTTCCCCTAGCATCTTCAGAAGCAATTTTTTTTTTTGGATTCCGTATATATGTGTTAGCATACAATATTTGGTTTTCCCTTTCTGACTTACTTCACTCTGTATGACAGATTCTATGTCCACCCACCACACTACAAATAATCCAGTTTTGTTTCTTTTTATGGTTGAGTAATATTCCATTGTATATATGCGCCACACCTTCTTTATCCATTCATCTGTCAGTGGACACTTAGGTTGCTTCCATGTCCTGGCTATTGTAAACAGAGCTGCAATGAACATTGTGGTACATGACTCTTTTTGAACTATGGTTTTCTCAGGGTATATGCCCAGTAGTGGGATTGCTGGGTCATATGGTAGTTCTATTTTTAGTTTTCTAAGGAACCTCCATACTGTTCTCCATAGTGGCTGTATCAATTTACATTCCCACTAAGAGTGCAAGAGGGTTCCCTTTTCTCCACAACCTCTCCAGCATTTATTGTTTGTAGATGTATTGATGATGGCCATTCTGACTGGTGTGAGGTGATACCTCATTGTAGTTTTGATTTGCATTTCTCTAATGATTAGTGATGTTGAGCATCCTTTCATATGTTTGTTGGCAACCTGTGTATCTTCTTTGGAGAAAGGTCTATTTAGCTCTTCTGCCCATTTTTGGATTGGGTTGTTTATTCTTTGATACTGAGCTGCATGAGCTTCTTGTAAATTTTGGAGTTTAATCCTTTGTCAGTTTCTTCATTCGCAAATATGTTCTCCGATTCTGAGGGTTGTCTTTTTGTCTTGTTTATGGTTTCCTTTGCTGTGCAAAAGCTTTGAAGTTTCATTAGGTCCCATTTGTTTATTTTGGTTTTTATTTCCATTACTCTAGGAGGTGGGTCAAAGGGGATCTTGCTGTGAGTTATGTCAAAGAGTGTTCTGCCTATGTTTTCCTCTAAGAGTTTTATAGTCTCTGGCCTTACATTTAGGTCTTTAATCCATTTTGAGTATATTTTTGTGTATGACTTTAGGGAGTGTTCTGATTTCATTCTTTTACATGTAGCTGTGCATTTTTCCCAGAACCACTTATTGAAGAGGCTGTCTTTTCTCCATTCTATATTCTTGCCTCCTTTATCAAAAATAAGGTGACCATATGTGCATGGGTTTATCTCTGGGCTTTCTATCCTGTTCCATTGATCTATATTTCTGTTTCTGTGTCAGTACCATACTGTCTTGATTACTGTAGCTTTGTAGTATAGTCGGAAGCCCAGGAGCCTGATTCCTCCAGCTCCGTTTTTCGTTCTCAAGATTGCTTTGGCTATTCGGGGTCTTTTGTGTTTCCATACAAATTGTGAAATTTTTTGTTCAAGTTCTGTGAAAAATGCCATCGGTAGATTGATAGGGATTGCATTGAATCTGTAGATTGCTTTGGGTAGTATAGTCATTTTCACAATGTTCGTTTTTCCAATCCAAGAACATGGTATATCTCTCCAGCTGTTTGTATCATCTTTAATTTCTTTCATCAGTGTCTTATAATTTTCTGCATCGAGGTCTTTTGTCTCCTTAGGTAGGTTTATTCCTAGATATTTTATTCTTTTTGTTGCAGTGGTAAATATGAGTGTATCCTTAATTTCTCTTTCAGATTTTTTCATCATTAGTGTATAGGAATGCAAGATATTTCTGTGCATTAATTTTATATCCTGCTACTTTACCTGATTCATTGATTAACTCTAGTAGTTCTCTGGTAGCATCTTAAGGATTCTCTATATATAGTATCATGTCATCTGCAAACAGTGACAGTTTTACTTCTTTTCCAATTTGGATTCCTTTTATTTCTTTTTCTTTGGTTGCTGTGGCTAAAACTTCCAAAATTATGTTGAATAATAGTGGTGAGAGGGGGCATCTTTGTCTACGTCCTGATCTTAGTGGAAATGGTTTCAGTTATTCACCACTGAGAATGATGTTGGTTGTGGGTGTGTCATATATGGCCTTTATTATGTTGAGGTAAGTTCCCTCTATGAGTACTTTCTGGAGGGTTTTTATCAAAAATGAGTGTTGAGGGAATAAAGACACAGACCTACTTGAGAATGGACTTGAGGATATGGGGAGGGGGAAGGGTAAGCTGTGACAAAGCGAATGAGAGGCATGGACATATATACACTACCAAACGTAAGGTAGATAGATAGTGGGAAGCAGCCGCAGAGCACAGGGAGATCAGCTCGGTGCTTTGTGACCGCCTGGAGGGGTGGGATGGGGAGGGTGGGAGGGAGGGAGATGCATGAGGGAAGGGATGTGGGAACAGATGTATATGTATGACTGATTCACTTTGTTATAAAGCAGAAACTAATAAAAAAAATGAGTGTTGAATTATGTCAAAAGCTTTCTCTGCATCTATTGAGATGATCATATTTTTTTCTCCTTCAACTTGTTAATATGGTTTATCACATTGATTGATTTGTGTATATTGAAGGATCCTTACATTCCTGTGATAAACCCCACTTGATCCTTTTAATGTGCTGTTGGATTCTGTTTGCTAGTATTTTGTTGAGGATTTTTGCATCTATGTTCATCAGTGATATTGGCCTGTAGTTTTCTTTTTTTGTGACATCTTTGTCTGGTATTGCTATCAGGGTGATGGTGGCCTCATAGAATGAGTTTGGGAGTGTTCCTCCCTCTGCTGTATTTTGGAAGAGTTTGAGAAAGATAGGTGTTAGCTCTTCTCTAAATGTTTGATAGAATTCGCCTGTGAAACCATCTGGTCTTGGGGTTTTCTTTGTTGGAAGATTTTTAATCACAGTCTCTATTTCACTGCTGTGATTGGTCTGTTTATATTTTCTATTTCTTCCTGGTTCAGTCTCAGAAGGTTGTGCTTTTCTAAGAATTTGTCTATTTCTTCCAGGTTGTCCATTTTATTGGCATACAGTTGCTTGTAGTAATCTCTCATGATTCTTTGTATATCTGCAGTGTCAGTTGTTCATTCTCCTTTTTCATTTCTAATTCTATTGATTTGAGTCTTCTTCCTTTTTTTCTTGATGAGTCTAGCTAATGGTTTATCAAATTTGTTTATCTTCTCAAATAACCCGCTTTTAGTATTATTGATCTTTGCTATTGTTTCCTTCATTTCTTTTTCATTTATTTCTGTTCTGATCTTTATGATTTCTTTCCTTCTGCTAACTTTGGGGATTTTTTGTTCTTCTTTCTCTAGTTGCTTTAGGGGTAAGGTTAGGTTGTTTATTTGAGATTTTTCTTCTTTCTTGAGGTAGGATTGTATTGCTATAAACTCCCCCTGTTAGAACTGCTTTTGCTGTATCCCATAGGATTTGGGTCGTTGTGTTTTCATTGTCATTTTTTTCTAGTTATTTTTTGACTTCCTCTGATTTCTTCAGTGATCTGTTGGTTACTTAGTAGTGTATTCTTTAGCCTCCTTGTCTTTGTGTTTTTTACGTTTTTTTCCCTGTAATTGATTTCTAATCTCATAGTGTTGTGGTCAGTAAAGATACTTGATAATGGTTTCAATTTCCTTAACTTTACCAAGGCTTGATTTGTGACCCAAGATATGATCTATCCTGGAGAACGTTCCATGAGCATTTGAGAAAGTGTAATCTGCTGTTTTTGGATGGAATGTCCTGTAAATATCAATTAAGTCTGTCGTGTTTAATGTATCATTTTAAGCTTCTATTTCCTTATTTATTTTCACTTTGGATGATCAGTCCATTGGTGAAAGTGGGGTGTTAAAGTCCCTTACTATGGTTGTATTACTGTCGATTTCCTCTTTTATGGTTGTTAGCCTTTGCCTTTGTATTTAGGTGCTGCTATGTTGGGTGCATAGGTATTTACAATTGTTATATCTTCTCTTTGGATTGATCCCTTGATCATTATGTAGTGCCCTTTTTTGTCTCTTGTAATAGTTTTTATTTTAAAGTGTATTTTGTCTGATATGAGAATTGCTACTCCAGCTTTCTTTTGATTTACATTTGCATGGAATATCTTTTTCCATCCCCTTACTTTCAGTCTGTATGTGTCCCTAGGTCTGAAATAGGTCTCTTGTAGACAGCATATATATGGGTCTTGTTTTTGTATCCATTCAGCCTGTCTATGTCTTTTGGTTGGACCATTTAATTAATTTACATTTAATAAGTTATCTATAAGTATGTTCCTATTACCATTTTCTTAATTGTTTTGTGTTTGTTATTGTAAAACAAACAATTTCCTTCTCTTGTGTTTCCTGCCTAGAGAAGTTCTTTTAGCATTTGTTGTAGAGCTTGCTTGGTGGTGCTGAATTCTCTTAGCTTTTGCTTGACTGTAAAGTTTTAAATTTCTCGGTCGAATCTGAATGATATCCTTGCTGGGTAAAGTGATCTTGGTTGTAGGTTTTTCCCTTTCATCACTTTAAATATGTCCTGCCACTCCCTTCTGACTTTCAGAGTTTATGCTGAATGATCAGCTGTTAACCTTATGGGGATTCTCTTGTATGTTAATAACTGTTGCTTTTCACTTGCTCCTTTTAATTTTTTTTTTTTGTATTTAAGTTTTGATAGTTTGATTAATATGTGTCTTGGCGTGTTTCTCCTTGGATTTATCCTGTATGGGACTCTCCTCACTTCCTGTACTTGATTGACTATTTCCTTCCCCATATTAGGGAAGTTGTCAACTATTATCTCTTCAAATATTTTCTCAGTCCCTTTATTTTTCTCTTCTTCTTCTGGGACCCCTATAATTCGAATTTTGGTGTGTTTAATGTTGTCCCAGAGGACTCTGAGTCTGTCCTCTATTCTCTTCATTCTTTTTTCTTTATTCTGTTCTGTGGTACTTATTTCCACTATTTTATCTTCCAGGTCACTTATCCGTTCTTCTGCCTCACTTATTCTGCTGTTGATTCCTTCTGGAGGATTTTAATTTTATTTATTGTGTTGTTCATCGTTGTTTGTTTACTCTTTAGGTCTTCTAGGTTCTTGTTAAATGTTTCTTGAATTTTCTCCATTCTCTTTCCAAGATTTTAGATCATCTTTACTATCTTTACTCTGAATTGTTTTTCAGGTAGACCACCTATTTCCTCTTCACTTGCTTGGTCTGGTTTTTACCTTGTTCCTTCATCTGCTTTGTGTTTCTCTGTCTTTTCATTATGCTTAACTTACTGTGTTTGAGGTCTCCATTTCACAGGCTGAAGGTTCGTAGTTCCCGTTTCTGGTGTCTGCTCCCAGTGGCTAAGGTTGGTTCAGTGGGTTGTGTATGCTTCCTGGTGGAGGGGTCTGGTGCCTTTGTTCTTGTGGATGAGTCTGGATCTTGTCTTTCTGGTGGGCAGGACCACATCCAGTGGTGTGGTTTTGGGTGTCTGTGACCTTGTTATGATTTTTAGGCAGACTCTCTGCTAATCGGTGGATTTGTGTTTCTGTCTTGCTAGTTGTTTGGCATAGGGTGTCCAGCGCTGTAGCTTACTGGTCGTTTAGTGGAGCTGGGTCTTAGCGTTGAGATGGAGATCTCTGGGAGAGCTTTTACTGTTTGATATTATGTGGGGCTGGTAGGTCTGTGGTGGACCAATGTCCTGACTTGGCTCTCCCACCTCAGAGGCTTAGGCCTGACACCTGGCCAGAGCATGAAGACCCTGTCAGCCACATGCCTAGAAGAAAAGGAAGACAAAGAAAGAAAGAAAGAGAGAAAATAAATAAATAAATAAATAAATAAAATAAGATAAAATAATTAAAATAGGAAAAAATTATTAAAAATTAAAAAGTAATAAAAAAAGAGAAAGAAGAGTGCAGTGAAACCAAAAAACAAACCCACCAATTATATCAAGCATTAAAAACTATACTAAAAATACCCCAAAAACAGACAGTCAGAACTCTAGGACTAATGGCAAAAGCAAAGCTATACAGACAAAATCACAAAGAAGCTACACATACAAACTCACAAAAAGAGAAAAAGGAAGAAAAAAAATATATATATAAAATAAAAAACGGAAGAGAGCAACCAAATCAATAAACAAACCTACCAATGATAGTAAGCTCTAAACAGTAAACTAAGATAAACGTAAAACCGGAAACAAATAAGATGCAGAAAGCAAACCCCATGTCTACAGTTAATACCAAAGTCCATCGCCTCAATTTTGGGATGATTTGTTATCTGTTCAGGTATTCCACAGGTGCAGGGTACATCAGGTTGATTGTGGAGATTCAGTACGTTGCTCCTGAGGCTACTGGGAGAAATTTCCCTTTCTCTTCTTTGTTCGCACAGCTCCTGGGTTTCAGCTTTGGATTTCCCCCCACCTGTGTGTGTAGGTCACCTGAGGGTATCCAGGTAGGGCATCCAGGTACGTCGGGAGTTTCTTGCCTTTTGGGAAGTCTGAGGTCTTCTACCAGTGTTCAATAGGTGTTCTGTAGGAGTCTTTCCACATGTAGATGTAATTTTGATGTATTTGTGGGGAGGAAGGTCATCTCCATGTCTTACTCCTCCGTCATCTTGAAATCATGCCCCTCCAAGGTAATTTTCAGTCTTCTATCTACTTGCCAGAAAAAATATCATATCATCTTTTTAGGGAGATAATATCACACAGAGTCTTTATAGTTTTTATGTTTACTGTCTAGCATTCTTTGAAAAATTACCAGTAATGCCCTGGAAATATGGCGAAAAAGGATAATGCAATAGCAAAGGATGATCCTGAGGTTAGAAAGGTCAAACACAGACTTTAAAATAACTATTGTAAATATGATAAGAAAATAGATGGAAATATTGACTATGTCACCAGAAAGCTGGACTCTATAAAAGACATAAAAAGCAAATTTTACAACTACAAAATATAAGTAAGAAATATTTACGTTGAGCGCAAAGGGAAACAAGTTTAGATAATACAAATAAGAAATACAAATAAGATATAAAGGACATGGCAAAAAGATTGAATAATTGTATATTTAGAGTTCCAAATGGGGAGGAAAGAGAGAATGTGACAGAAGAAATGTTTGAAAAGGTACTGGCTGTCATTTTTCAAACTAATGAAAGATACCAAGCTAGAGATCAGGAAAGGTTTCTCAATAGCCAACAGAATAATTAATTCCTAGACACATCCTAGTAAAACTGCTGAAATTCAAAGTCCAACAAAATAAAACACCTTAAAAGCAGCCATAGTGAAAAACCAATATTTTACCTTCAGTAGAGCAACAATGAGGCTGTTAGTTGGCACTTCAATAGAAAAATGGAAACCATGACATGACAATGGAATGACATCTTTAATGTGCTGATAGGAAATATTTGCCAATGCAATATTTTGTACCCATGGGAAATAGTGGTGAAAGGGTAAGGTAAAATATAGTTGCAAATAAAACCTGTGAGAAATTTTTTCTAGTAGACCAGTGTTTAAAGAAATATTAAGGCAGTTTGTGAGCAGAAGGGAAATCATTCCTGAAAGAAACACAGTAATATGGAAGAAAGGCCAGCCATAAAAAATATTAACAAAGTTAATGTTTATAAAACAATAATTATATGTCCTGGGTTTTAAAATGTAACAACTAAAGGCAAAAGAAAATTAACAGTATTAAAATGTTGTGAATTTTTTTTTTTAATATTCTAGGAAATGTTGAAATCACTAATTTGGATTAAACTCAAATAATGTCACTAATGTATGTTGTAATCCCTAAAGTAATATTGAAAGGATTAAAAAATGTATTAGTGGGCTTCCCTGGTGGCGCAGTGGTTGAGAGTCTGCCTGCTGATGCAGGGGACACAGGTTCGTGCCCCGGTCCGGGAAGATCCCACATGCCGCGGAGCGGTTGCCATGGCCGCTGGGCCTGTGCGTCTGGAGCCTGTGCTCCGCAAGGGGAGAGGCCACAGCAGTGAGAGGCCCACATACTGCAAAAAAAAAAAAAAAAGTATTAGTAACAAGCAAGTAGATGTAGGAAATAATATAATTAAAAATACATAATCCAAAGAAAATAAGGAAGGAGAAAGGAAAGAGTGATAAATTGAAAGAAATAGTAAAATGGTTGACTTAATTCATAATTAAATTTGTTAAAAGTAATCTAACAGAGACAGAGATTGTCTAGATTAAAATTAAAAGAATTATTTGCTGCTAACTCAGAGAAACTACTTAAATAATAAAGACACAGAATTTGAAAGTAAAAGGATGGAAAGAGATATTGATGTATCTATAATATTAAAAATGTAGCCCTTAAGGGAAGTATTACTGGATATTTCATAATAATAAAGATCAATTCAAGAAGATATAAAAATTCTAAATTTGTATGTACCTAATTATAAAATCTCAAATGAGATAAAGCATAATTTTACAGAGCTAAAATGAGAAATCTAGAAAAAGCCCCTACAATCATGGGAGATTTAAACAGAGCTTTCACAGTAAGACAGTTAACAAACAATAATAGAGAAGATTTGAACAATACAATTAACAAGATTAAATCAATACACACATTACAGTCAGCAACTGGTAACTGTAGAATGTATATCTTATCAAGTTCACATGGAACTTTTAGTAACATAGACCATATATTAGGTCAGAAACCAAATTTCAATAAATATAAAAGAACTGAAATTATACAGAATATGTACACTGAGTATAGTGGAATCATGCTAAAATTCTAGAACAAAAAAGTAACTAAAATATGTCCTACGTTTTGGAAATATAACAATCCAAATCTCAATATCCCTCAGTCAAAGAATAAGCTATAATACAAATTATGAAATATTTTTAATTGAATGAGAATTAAGATAAAACATCAGAGCTAGTGGTATATAGGGAAAGAAATATTTGGGGAGAAACTCATAGCCTTAAAAGAACATAATAGAAAGAAGAAAGGTTGAAAATTAATGATCCAAGTATTCTTTTCAAGGAAGCTAGATAAAGAACAGCAAATTAAATGGCAAAGAAATTAGATGGAAGGAAATAAGGAGTTAAAAACAATGAAACAGAAACAAATGTACATTACATCAAGAAAGCCAAAAAAAAAAAAAAACGGTTCTTTGAAAAGATTACTAAAATTGATGAGCCCTTAATAGGACAGTTAAGGCAGGTAAGAAAAGTACACTTTGATAGTATGGGGAATTTTTTAAAAGGACAATGCTAAAAATCCTATAAACCTTAAGGGAAAATAAAGGGTTTTAAAAATTTGAGTGAAATGGACAAATTTATTGAAAAAACTCTACTTATGACAACTGATACAAGGAGAAATGGAAAATCTGAATCATGATGTTTGTTCAAGAAAACCCATAAATAAAAATGTCCTCACATAACAAACCTCAGGAGAAGACTTCACCAGTGTATCTTTCCATTATGTAAGGAAGAAATGCTAAAAAAAAAAAAAAAAGTTAGAAAAACATCTAGCAAAAGGCTTGAAAAGAAACTTACATAAATGGAATGATATACCATGTGTTTATGGATTGTGTCAATGTCAGTGCTGCAAACTGACTATAGATTCACTGCAATCCCAATTAAAAATCTAGTAGGGATTTATGGGGAAGCTGACACACTGATTCTGCAACGCAAATGGAAATGCAAATGTCAAGAATAACTAGGTCAGTCTTGAAGAAGGTAACAAAGTGGGTGGATTAACATTACCAGATACCAAAACTTATTATAATGTTGCAGTAATAGAATGTAATAGTGGTTTAAGTATGAAGAAAGAGATCAGTGGAGCAGAATAAAACATCCAGAAATAGACCCATTCATTTGTGATCATCTGATTTATTGACAAAGTATCACTGAAATATAGTGTGGGGAAAAATAATGGAAATGTGTGCCACAGAATTATGTATATCTGAAACGAAGTCAAATCTAGAATAAAAAACTCCTACTAATCCATAAGAAAAACATAATATAATGAAAATGGGAGAAATAAGTAAACATTCTACAAAGAAGCTAATCTAATGGTCAATTAGCATATGAAAAGGTAATCAGCAATTTAGTTCTCAGGAAGATGTAACTTAAAGCTAAGAGAGACACCTAATTCCCACCTGAATGGCCTAATATTAAAAAATAAAGTAACTGAAAGTTATCAAGTGTTAGAAATGGAAGCTGTGGAACAACTAGAACTTTTAAGCTGTTGCCGGCAATGTAGGTTGGTATAACTGCTTTGGAAAACTTTTGGTATTGTGTTTTAAAACTGAACTTAAACATTCCCTATGACCAAGCTATTCCGCTTTTAGATATATGCCCAACAGAAAAATGTATGTAAGCACACCAAAAAGTCTGTATGAGAGTGTTCATAAACAACATTATTTTAAATATCCCACAGCTGGAAACAACTGAACTTACTGTTAAGAATAGAATTGACAAATGAATTGGGGATATAAATTTAAACTTTATAGATCAATGAAAAGGAGTAAACTATTACAACCCAAACAACATGTATAAATTTCACAGAGCAAAAGACGTCAGGAACAAAAAGAGTGTGTATAACGTATTTCCATTTACATGAGTTCAAAGACAGACAAAGTTAATTTGGGATGTTAGAAGTAGAAATTTTTAACAAATTTTTTAACAAAAATAGAAATTTTTGTTACCTTAGAAGTGGGGTAATGATTGAGATGGGGCATACACCTCCTGGTGTCTGCAAATGTGTCCCCTTCATGAAAATCCATCCAAGCTGTGTTAAAATTTTTTATAGTTTTTATGTTATACAACAATGAAAGGCTTTAAAAAGTATATATTATTTTAGTTCAGTGGAAAACATGCATTGTGATGGAAAATAATATACAATTATATACATACAGACCAAGAGACAGAATATAAGCACAAGGCTTTCTAGTAAAACAATTTTTATTGAACACTTTGTCCCTTCAGGTCAATTAGGGATTGGTTGGAAGAGACGATAGTTTCTCACTATCGTGAGAAAGTCCCAATTTATTTAGCTGAAGTTATAGGACTTCACAGAAAGATAATGCCTACCTAGAACAGGTCTAAACACGGTTTCTTTTAGAGTGGATATTCCTTAGCCCCTTAGTTTCTTAGTGGACACGCAGTTGCCAATGACATTGTACCATTAGGCAGAGCTAGCCAGAGTTGAAGGTTATGATCCAGCTTTGCAACTGCCCTTTTATCCTCAGGGCTTGTGTCACCAACCCCAAAGAAAGGGCATATACTGATATCTGCTTCTGCACAAGAAACTATCACAAACTTTGGAGTCTTCTGTTTCTTGAAACAAATTCAGAAGACCATATTCATCCTGACCCTGGAGAAGAAGGCAGAATTGTTGCCCATACACTTCTGAATATATCTCTTCCCCCAGCAGAGTTTTAATGATGACTAATTTACAGTGATTTTTACATCCTCACAGTGTCCTGAGTGAAGTGTAAACTAAAGCTGCTACTAAGGGGTTTATTGATTATCCCTAGTTCACAACAATTAGAATTCAGATAATGAGGGTCTGTATTCCAGTTAAAATTCCTTTTTGTAGATATTACCTGTATTGGCCCAGCATCACCATTTTTGTCCTTTGTGAAATTAATTTGTAGGTCAGATCCAACAACCTGAATGATAAAAAGGGATTCTTTTCCCCCCATGTTGAAGTGCGGACTTTCTTGGTGGTGTTTTTTTACTGTACTTTAAAAACAAAATTCTATTGTATTTGTTAATGTAGTACTTATAATCCTCACTGGGCAAATCCTATATATATATATACACACATGGTAGATAAAATGCTAATGCCTGTCTATCTACTGTGATTTATCTTTCTAACATAACTTTAAAAATCTCAGTGAGAAGAAAGCCAGCCAGTCAGTCAGTCCAGGATAAATCAGGAAAGATAAGGCAGAAGGGTTTTAGAAATAGCCATTAAAGATATTGTAGAATAGTTTTAATTTCATTTTTCATATTTTTTAGCCAACTATTGAATATAACACTGTGGCACAAAAGGGCATATGCATCTTTAATTTTAATAGACTAAGAAACAAGATTAAGTAATGAATGAATCTTTGTACTGTGAAATTAGTGGGGATTATTTTCTTTTTCATAAAAAGCAAAAAGCAGTGATACATCAGAGCCTTGTTAGTATGGATCTGACTGAGAGAATAATTTGATGAAATGTGAAGACTATCTGCAGTGTAGTTTCTAGTCCAAAGAATTTGAATAAGTGTTAGGAAATATGAGTTTGTTTCTGCTTCATCTAACTAGATTTGGAACAATGGGGTGTGCAGTTAGGGAGAAAAAGTCTCTGGTATTTAATAAGGCAATAATTCATGCTGAATGGTTATGAGCAGTCATTCAATGAAAAATTGATTTTTATAGTGTCCTAGACTTGGTAACTTTTGGAGATTTGTGTGCTTGTTGTGCAAGTACCATAAAGAAAATATATAGCTCTCATTAAAAGGTGAATACATTTTTTTCCTGTATTTGATAGATATTTGTTAAAAGTGCGAACATTTTTCTTTTGCAATTTTAGATATTCTTACTATGTTTCTAAGAAGAGTGTAGGTAAAGAGAAATAACATGGCTCCAGAGTTTACTCTTTTCTCTTAGTCATGAGTGGATTTATAAATAAACTGGCTGATTTCCATCCTTAGCAAGAGAAGCTAGTTATAGTTGAGTTTATATTTCAAATCAAGACATCCTTTAGCAGTTGAAAAGGTTACAAAGCGCAGTTTACTCATCAGAACGTTAGACTATTTATTGACTGTGTTGGAAATAAAAGTGCAGCACTAATTCTACATAGTAGCGTAGTGTTTATCGTTAGAGGATGTCACAGTTCGTAAAACAAATAATTTACCTTTAATAGGTATAATGCCTCGTGTTGACATTTTAATGACAGAGAAATCTGAGTACTTGTGAATTAATCTGCTTTCAAATTCCCAGATTCATCATGACTTTTAGATAGTGCTTTGATAAGAGCTTTTTAAAAAAAGTTGAAAAACTAGCTATTTGTCATAAGGTAGTACTCCCAAACACATAAAATGCTATTTTAAAGAGATATGATTATTTTCTCTCATTGTAAGATATTCTCTTTTGGCTTATGTGAGGACCTTCAGAATTCTTTATAGTAAAACTACAGGTTTTTAATGCATTTATATTTAGCTAAGTTACACACAGAATATTACTTTGGAGCTTGATATCCATCCATCCATTTTTTTTTTTTTTTTTTTTTTGCGGTACGTGGGCCTCTCACTGTTGTGGCCTCTCCCGTTGCGGGACACAGGCTCCGGACGTGCAGGCTCAGCGGCCATGGCTCGCGGGCCCAGACGCTCTGCGGCATGTGGGATCTTCCCGGACCAAGGCACGAACCCGTGTTCCCTGCATCGGCAGGCGGACTCTCAACCACTGCGCCACCAGGGAAGCCTCATCCAAATTTTTAAAAAATATATTTTTTGTTCTTGTCATGGGATACTAAGAATAACAATTGGTTCCTAACTTGTTAGCTCACAATACAGTAGAGATAATAATTTAAAAAGAGAAATTGAAGAGGTGGGATTAGAAGAAAATAGGGATAGATGATTTTTGTAATTAAACCCCAGAGAGGATGAAATAATGGCCTATTAGTGAGGAGGAGCTGAGTTATGGATAAAGAATGCAGAACATCCTGCTAGTGTCTGCTGTGTTCTCACAGAAAGTTTTATGGGCAGAGCTAATGTTAAGGAAGTGGTAATCCTTTTTGTTAGTGAGGATGATGAAGGAATGATTCTGGGTAGCTGTTGGTTTTTACTATTCCAGGGTAAATTAAGATTGACTTTGCCAAAATATTTTCTGCAGAAGAAGTTGCCAGTATGAGACACTAACCACACTAAAGTATGATGCATGCAGTAAAAATGTGTGCAGGATGCAGTGGGATGAACAAGCACCACACTTTGCTGAATTAAGGAGGAACCTATGGAAAAGTTACACATAAGAGGCCAGGTGGTGTAAATAAAGACACTGTGGTGGTAACATTAAGTACTCAGAGAGTACTTAATACTCCAGCTTCAATCACTCCACTTGCTTCCTCCCTTCCAAGATTATTTTAAAGCAAATCCCAGACATAACATTATTTTATTTGTAAATATTTCTGTCTGTATCCATAAAAGATAAGGTCTCCAAAACATAGCCATCATACCATTGTCACTTCTAAAATGTTGGGCGTAATTTCTTAATATCAAATATTGTGTTCAAATTTCCATGATTGCCTTGTAAATATTTGTTTAGCTTGGTTTTTTACATTTGGTTTGTTCAAATCAGGATCCTAAAAAGGATCCACATTTTGAACTTTATGTTCTTTACATAGATTGTAAAATCCATAGATTGGTCAGTTTCTTTCTTTCTTTCTCTCTCGTTTTTTTCTCTCTCTCTCATTACAATTAATTTGTTGAAGAAACCAAGTTAGTTGTCCTGTGAAAAGTTTCTCACATGTTGGATTTTGCTGATTAAATCCCTATGTGGTCATTGAACCTAATTCTCAGTGCCCTATATTTCATGCAAGCTAGTAGTTAGATCTTTCTAGACATTTTAAAGATCTGGAGAAATGAATGAAAAATCACCTGGATTATCCCAGCTAAGTGTCAGTAGAACTGAGGCCTTCCCTCTCGCAAGTATTATTTAAGTCTAACAAATGCTGATTGAATCTTTTCTATGCTGAGGTCCTCTGACACGTGACCTAGGCATTGTGCACATCAATAAAATTCAAGTTCTGTTTTCAAGTGCTTATAATCATTCCCTGTTATACAGGAGCAATGCTGGCCAGATTGCTCAAGACTCCCTGGGACTATTTTCTCTGTAATATCCTGACCCTAACATAGGCAGACAGAGCAGCTCTCTGGTGGGAAACAGCTTTTCCTAAGGCATGAAAGCCATCAGTGTTTATAATCTCTTCAGGCATCAGGAATGGAGTGTGACTAATGAAATGGCACAGTTGGTCCTATGGAAGTCAAACAGAAGAACAGGTAACCTCAAGTCATCCACAAGGAGAAAACTGAACCACAGAAAGATTAGTAGAGTGATTGAAATAAATAGGATCATTTTTCTGAGATGGGATTAGCAATAAGGCTTGCTTTTATGCCATAAAATGAATATATACATAGGTATGTCTGTAGACACACATACATAAATATTTATATAGGTATTGTTTTTACTTCGAATGCAAAGTTATGAAAACTATTTTGAGTATTTGGCAGTAAAACAAAGCACAGAAAATATCCAAACCTTGCTTCTCCTTAGTTGGCTCTGTTTCCTGTTTGCAACATGCAAAGCCAGCCCAGTGGCAGAGCCAATGAAAGCAAAAGTCTGTCAGACTTAGTCCTAAGGACTCAGTCAGAGGTATGGTCCAAGATGGTACCGTCAAGATGCGTGGTTTGTTACATCATCTTAAAGGTAACGGCAGGTAATGTACTCTTTAAAGCCAGGAAGTTCATTTGCCTGTGGTGAAAGCATATAGCTACAGAGGGAGGTTTGTCAGCCTGTCAGAACAAGGGCCCGTGGACTGACTGCCTAGGGATGAGAACACACTGTGTGTCTTGGAGATAGATGACTGAGAGTTTAAGGAATTACTTGAAGACATGATGAGAAGCCTTTTTTAAAAATTCAAAATAGAGAGCATGTATCTATGATGGTTTATATCAGCGCCTTTGTCAAACTTGAATGCAATATTTAACCCTGAAAAGGGATTATTGTATTGTGTCATTTCCATGTCATGGATGAGATTTTAAGATTTCTTGAAAGTTACCACTTGATAAGGGCAGGTGTGATAAAATTAATAAAACAAAGTAGTACTGAAAATAAAATAAAAATAAGTGAAATAAAGTACTGCTAAGGTTTGGCTTTCTGACATTATCCAAATTTACTGGTGAACTAACAGTGTATTACTTCATGGAGTATGAGAATAGCCAGGAGTTGTTTGGATGGTTTGAATAGAAAAGTGACTAGCTACTTATACCATATAGTCTCTCAAAGGAAAGTAACCTTGAACATAAAGTGATCTGTTTTTTCATAGACACAACTGTAGGTGACTCAAATGTCTACTTAACAATTTAATTTTGTTACAATAGTTATTTAAAATCACATGTAAAATTTATTATTTTAAATTTATTTCTTTTTTCTGCTCTTACCTGTCATGAAGAAAGTTTCAATTTTTTACATGTATCTTCATCATCAGTGTTTTCATCATTAGAGCCCCTCTCCAAGTCATTTAACAGAGTTTTTCAGAGCACATGATCTTCCTTTCTGTCTAAGTTGAATTACACATGATGTTCTAATTGGAAATTATATCCCAAGCTATGAGAACCTATTTAGAAAACATTAGGAAATTGTTTTTCGTTCTCTCTCTCTCTTTTTTTTAATTTTTCCTGTGTTATATATTTGTGATGTCTTCAACATAATTGCTTATTGTATTGCTTTTAACATATTCCTCAAAAGTTCTTATTACAGAAGCAGCATGGCATGTCGTTAAAAGCACAGGCTCTGGAGCCAGTCAGCCTAGATTCAGATTTCAGCCCCATCAGTTACTACATTTGTGACTTTGGCCTAGTTAACCCTGTTTTTGTTTCCCTGTGGAGTTAATAACAGGACCAACCAGCTAGAGTTACTTTGAGAATTCATTGAGTTATTCCATGTGAAACACTTAAAAAAACTATGTGTTTGATGACTAAGTGTAAGCATTTGATAATAAACTAATATAAGCATTTGGTAATAATACCACTCTACACTCTCTCTCTCCCCCACCCACAATGCTTGCTATTGTGAGGTTATCTTCCCAGATGGAATTTGTAGAATGAATAAAGTTGGAAGCCAATAAATCTGTCAGGTGACTTCTGCTAAACTCAAAATACATAATTGTCTTCATATTTTCACGTTAAAATGTCTTCTTTAAATGGTATTTTTGCCTCAGGTGAAAACTGTCATCTACTGAAATGTTTTTAAAAATAAGTTTATTGAGATACAATTCTTATACTATAAATGTCAGTGTTTTAAAGTGTATAATTCAGTGGGTTTTTGTATATTCACAAAGTTGGTCAGTTATCACCAGTCTGCAATTTCAGAACATTTTCATCATCCCAAGGAGAAGTCCATGCTCTTTAGCATTCGTTTCCTATTCTCTTCCCCTGCAGCTCTAGCAAGCGCTAATCTACTTTTACTTTGTTTCTATGGCTTTGCCTCTTCTGGTCACTTCATATAGATGGAATCATACAATATTTGACCTATTATGACTGTCTTCTTTCACTCAGCATGTTTTCAAGGTTCCTGAGATTGTAGCATGTGTCAGAACTTCATTCCTTTTTATTGTCAAATAAAATTCTACAGTATAGCTGTATCATATTTTACTTAACCATTCATCAGTTGCTGGAGATTTGGGTTATTTCTCCTTTTGCCTGTTATGAATATACTGCTATGAACATTGGTGTCGAGGTTTTTGTGTGGATATTATGTTTTCAACTCTCCAGGTATATACCTAGGAGTGGGATTGGTGGGTCATAGGATAACTCTGTGTTTAACATTTTCAAGAACTGCCAGATTGTTTACCAAAATGGCAATTTAAAATGCCACTAAGTTCACAGTTCTTAGCAAGATTCATCCATTTTTGTTCAGTAGGTGCCTCTCAGATTATTTCAAACCTTTGGTTAATTTGTAGAATTGTGAAAGAGTTTAACAATCATGTTTTGGTTGCTTTTATGGAAAAGCAGGTTTTCAGAGGTCCTTACTTTGTGTTCCATAAATGTTTCCTGGAAAAAAATGGGCCTGGGGGAGGGGTAAGGCCTCTAATGTGATTTCAGTACCTGAGAGTAAGGCAGGATTAAGACTGAGGTGTCTCTGAACCTCATAATAGGAGAGAAAAGAGAGGAGATAGGAGCTGTGCCTAAGGAAAGCATGCATTGCAGTGACCCATAGGATAGATCTTTTTTTGTTGGGACATTCATAAATGCTACCAATGCGTTTTCTGATTTTTCCTATACACATTGATGTTATGCTTCCAGTTCTCATGCTTCCCCAGTTCTCATAAAAGGATTTGTTATAGTAACAAGGATGGTCCAGATCCACTCATTTTGAATTAATAGCCTTTTATGTTTTTAGTTAAAAGTTTTGGTTAAAATTTTTAGCTACCTGAAAGCTATTTTTAGCTATTAAACTCATTTGTGGGTATATCACATTGTAACCTCTCTTCATTTTTTTTTTCTATTCATCTGATTTTTTTTATTCTTTAGAAAAAATTATTTTTGGTTGGTATTCCTTTAATCTCTCCTAGCAACTCAACTGTCCTGGCTTTCATACTATTCAGTAACTACTCTGACTTGACTTCAAATGACAATAGAGCCAGCATGTCCAGATAGCAGCTGCCCGTTTGCATTTGCTCTAATGGCATGTTCCAGAGCCATCCTTTGGAATTATATTTTTATTTATTAATTTGTTTTTAATTGCCTGTGAGTTTTTTTGTTTTGTTTTGTTTCTTTGCGGTATGTGGGCCTCTCACTGTTGTGGCCTCTCCCATTGCGGAGCACAGGCTCCGGACGTGCAGGCTCAACGGCCGTGGCTCACGGGCCCAGCCGCTCCGTGGCATGTGGGATCTTCCCAGACCGGGGCACGAACCCGTGTCCCCTGCATCGGCAGGCGGACTCTCAACCACTGCGCCACCAGGGAAGCCCTGCCTGTGAGTTTTTAACATTGTTTCTCCCACTACCCCAGACTTTGCTTCACAGAATTATGCTCTTTAATAAGAAGTGGCTCATAATCCATATAATGCATTAGTATTGTTTTAATGTCTGTGATTACCAGACTAAGCATTTGCCCTGATGCTCATTTGACACCGTCAGACTGAGTGGGTGAGTTCACGTAATGACTCATCTAGGAGACACACCATTCCTATGATATCTTCTTATTTGTCAATTCCTGGTTTAGGTGGTCCAGCTGATTCATATATCCATCCTGGGTGATTCCTTTCACGTTAATACTTACAGTGGATATTTGCCATCCGTGACTTGTCTATAATTAGATCCAGATGTCCAAAAAGTCAGTCCCATGCTGACTCATGTTCCATTTTGTGTTGCTCAAGAGATCCTAGATCTGTTTTTTCTTTGCTTTACTTTTGATAAGACTTTACCAAGATCAGTATATATTTTTAAAATGTAGTTATTTGGAAAAAGAAATAGATCTTCTCAATTTAATGCTAATATGTTAAAAGAAATTGCAATAGGGGATGGCTCTAGGTGATACCATTTATACCCATGGCTTAGTTATCATTTATATGTTAATGGTTCAGAGGTGTGGCTTTAGCCCAGCTTTCTCCTTTGCACTCCCAGTATCCATACTTGACTTCTCTATTTGGATTCCTTAAAGGCCTCTCAAGTGGAAGCATGTGCCAAGCTGACTTTCAGTTCAAATCTGTCTTTTAGTGTTTCCTCAGAGTGAATGTGATACTGCCATCCATACAGGTTCAGGTCAGAGATGTAGGATTCATTTTTGACAGATTCTCTCTCTGACCTCCATTATGCTATCCGTGAGAAAGAATTGTTGACCTCTTCTTATAAAGCTGTCATCATTCTGATCTTAGTATCTCCACTGCCACCCAACCCTACACACGCCACTGCCAGTAGCCTTCTGTTTGTTCTCTTAGCCTTCATCCTCCCACTCATCAATTCTTCCTAACAGAGCCAGTGATTTCAATATATTTCACATTGTTTTCCTTTAAACACATAATGAAAGTGCAAAGATAAATTTCAAAAGGCACAACAGGCTGTACAGTGAAAAGTAAATCTCGTTCCGACCTCTGTCCTCCAGAACCCCTCAGTTCCTCTCTTCAGAGGCACTACTTGTATTCCCTTCAGACATACCATGTGTATATTTTAGCAAAACAGCTTCTTATTGAGTAAGACCTAAATCTGTAAATTGGCTTTTCAGGCCTTGCTTGAAGTACTTGCCTGAGTGTTATTTCCTTAGCTGTGTTTCTCAGCACTTTCTTTAGTCCCCTTGCCTCTAACCACGCTGTGCCTTCATCCTTTCTTTCAGTTGTTGACCCTGCCTGGCTTTCTCCAAACTCTTTACACACGCTGTGCACATCTCTACCAGAAGGTTCTTCTTCTTTCTCTTCATTTAGCAATAGTGTACCCATTCAGCTCTAATATTCCAAGTTAAACCGGACTTTGCCGGGGGAATCCTCATGACCCCACAGTCCAGATCTGACCCTTTTGAAACAGGATCTCATATTTAGCCTTCATAGCATTTATCACTGTTTGTTTTTATATATGCAGTGATTGTTTGGTTAATTTCTTTTACCTTTGCAAGACTACAGGTGCCTTTAGGGCTGTATTTTGCTCAATGTTGTTATTCAGTGTTAGCCCATGAATAGTGGATAAACACTTGAGAGTGCTAGCTTGAGAGGGCTAGTTTGCCTTTGGGAAGCATCCCTCTCCAAGTAACCCATTCAGTTTCTTTCTTGTCTGCTGTTACTTTACACACAGCCAGTCCTCCAGAACTTCCACCCTCTGTGGGTTTAATGTATTTCCCTAAGCAACCCTCAAATAAGCAGTGGTAAGTATTTTGAATAGTAAGAAAGGGGGAAAAGAAGTGAAAACTATGGGAGCACAAGGAAAGGATGATTCTGGGGGTGGACAAGTTTTATTTAAGCTACTCTACCAGTCAGCGTTATGATCTACTTCTCTATGGAAGGCATGATTTCTTCCTTTGCAAACTCTCCAAGTATATCCAACTTCTGGCTTACATGGCTTTTCACCTCTAAGATCCATGAGAGCAGAATTGTCATCTGTCTTACTCAATGCTTCTATCCCCAGTACAGTCATTCCTTGGTATCAGGGGGGCGGTATTGGTTCCTGTTCCTCCCCTACCCCCGGACACCAAAATTCATGGATACCCAAGTCCTTTAGTTGGCCTCCTTATCCGTGGGATTCAACCATGGATCGTAAACATATTACATGATCTGTGGTTGGTTGAATCTGCAGATGTGGAACCCGTGGATATAGAGGTCAGACTACACTTACTATTGTGCCTGGCAAATAGGCACTAAATAAATATTGCTAACTTGAAATTTAAATTGATTGTGGAGGCATTGTGTATTGACTTAGAAGTATTGTAGGAAAAGGAATAAACAGTTATTCAGGGACACTGGCACATTGTCACTAAAGGCAAATAGTGGAGATGCATAAAGAAGTGTTATTTGCGCTCATAGTTTTGGCTATTTTTGCCTGGTAAATATTGTGGACTTCATCATAATGTGGTGGGTTTGCCTTGCAAGCAAAATTGTCTTACAGTGTGGAGGTTTTGTTAGTCCAGCAATTAAATCTCCTCATTTGACAAGGTTGCAGTATACGTTATGACAGTAAAACAGAAATTATAATTTCTAAAAAGTTTTACAAAACAAGTCAGGGTAAAGAATGAATAAAATAAAACTGTTTTAAAGATTTGATTAAATCATTAGTTTGTGCATAAGAGCAGCTTTGAATATACAGTATCTGAGTTGGTTTCTCTTAAGGCACGACATGATTACTACTGTTATCATTTAAAACAAGAGTGTATTTTCCCACAGTGGAGAGCAAGATAGATATACTGAGTCTCCTAATGGCCCTGATGAAAGTTATTGGGTGTGGTTTCAGCTTACTTTGGTGTCCTTCAATTGTGAGAGCCATTTTCATTCAAGGTATTATTCCTTCTCTTAGCTTCAGTAAGAAGTGTCTGTAAAGAATGCTTTCATTTGAAATCAGTGGAACAAGAAACTTGGAAGCAAAGGAAATAAATTCCTAAGACATAAATATTTGTAAAATGATCCAAGGTGAGATTTTTTAAATGTAGACAGGATAGAGCGTTTGTATTTTTCTTTTAAAACATATAATCCAACAATTGTTGCCCTTTTACAGGGAATAGCTTCTTAGTATTTTAAGGGTAACCCATGGTGTCACAGAGTTATTCCTGGAGTTTTTGACCTAAGAGTCACTGCTGTGTGGTCTGGAGTCATGGCTATCTATTCCACTTATTTAGCCTGGGAGGGGGTTGGGGGAATAGGTGGGGGATGTATCAGAAAAGTAAGTTACTTCTTGGTAACTTATGAAGTTATTATATAGTACCATAATTGTGTAATATGTCACCTCTTTTTAAAATCAGTGCTTTTTCTTATTTCTCATTTGTATAATAAAAGAGCAGTTTCTAATGGACATCTTTCTTAAGACACTCTGATTTTTTTAAATTATATTTGAAAACATTTTTCTGTCTTTTTTGATCTCAAAACAAACATGCAAACATAAAACATTGATCAGAGCTCACACAACAGTTAAGAAATAGGGTGCTTCAGCTACTGAGTAATTAGAAAATGTGTCCATTTTTAAACTTAAAGAAAAAAAGGTACACAACTCTCCTGTGTAGGCAGTAATATAGGATGGGTTATGTTCTGCTCTCTGTCCACAACAACAAAGAGGTCACAATCTAAAAATA
This sequence comes from Mesoplodon bidens, assembly GCF_964165515.1. Taxonomy (NCBI): domain Eukaryota; kingdom Metazoa; phylum Chordata; class Mammalia; order Artiodactyla; family Ziphiidae; genus Mesoplodon; species Mesoplodon bidens. The sequence goes on along the minus strand of NC_138166.1, from coordinate 68,680,207 downwards.
AAATCAGAATGATAAATTTCAGTTACAACAATAAAAGTTTAGGGACCAGGAGAGTTGTTCATCTAATTGAGGGCACTGCCTTCTCCTGTCCTCAGGTACAGGATATTGTTCCATTTTAAGCCATTGAGGGAGAAGTGCTTTATATTTTAAATTGCAGGCTAATAAATGTTCTTTTTCTCATTAACACACATGACCTCTATGATGTCTGCTCTCGTGCACGCTGGCCCAGTTTCTCAGTCTCTGTTAATGATGTTGAAAACCTCTGTTTAACATGAATTATTTTCCAACTGAATCCCTGTAAACTCACAGTAGATATTCATTGTAGTCATCTGCTTGTCTTGTTCAGGAAAGAGAAATAGCAAAATGAACCCTGAATGTTGTACCTTTTCTGATTTCTTCAATATGTGTGTAAAATTGTTCCATTTATTGGAATTATGCAGACAGCTTTGTCATACTTCTGATACTAGAGATAACACATGAGTTTCTTATTTCATATAATAAGATACTTGCTGTTCAAATAACAATAGAGTTGGAATGAGAAAGACAGATGAAGGATAACTGATAAGTTTAGAGGGCTCTGTCTAATTTTATGTTCTTCTTAATTTATGGTGGATTAAATAGCTTCATATTGTTTTGCCTTCCTTGACACAGGTAGGTATGGAATTTGGCTTTAACTCCAAATCCAGAATGTCTGCAGTAAAGTCCTAGAAAATGATAATAAATGTATTCCTAAATCTGCATAATTAATTGCTAGAGTTAATTTTTGTTTGTTTGTTTGTTTGCGGTACGCGGGCCTCTCACTGTTGTGGCCTCTCCCGTTGCGGAGCACAGGCTCCGGAGGCGCAGGCTCAGCGGCCATGGCTCACGGGCCTAGTCGCTCCACGGCATGTGGGATCTTCCCGGACCGGTGCACGAACCCGTGTCCCCTGCATCAGCAGGTGGACTCTCAACCACTGTGCCACCAGGGAAGCCCAATTTTTAGTTTTTAAAGTTAGGGAAGAAGATAATTTTCTTAGCCCTATTCTCTAAATTATGCAGCTCAGGGCAAGCTGATACTATAACCTTTCTTTCTCCCCCATCATTTGACTTGACTGTTGGAATATCATTTTACTATAATTACCACAAAGATATTTCTAATAGCCCTCATTTTGACCAGCCTAGGAGGTGATATTGTTGGCAGCTAGCAAAATCACTCTATAACTGGGCAAATGAATAAAGCAGATTTTGTAAACTCATGGGATTATAGAATATTAAAGTCAGAAAGTGCTAGGGAGGTTATTCGATTCAGTCCCTTACTGACATTGGGAGGAAACTAAGACTCAGTGAGATACAGTGATTTGTCATGTACATTTTGCCAGGTTAGTGAGGAGACAAACTAGAATTCAGTTTTTAAAATTGTTTGTCTTTATCACCTCACTTTCTCTCTTAACTCATTTCTAATAAGAATGTATTTATATCTTAATTAAGGTAAAAGGGAATGCAGTGAAATTTACCAAATATAATGAATGGAAGCTGTTGTATAGTAATTTGACTGGTCTTTGTCCTGGGCTATGGATATATAGGAATGTCTTTGTTATTTATGAGCCCTTTGGACAACGTCTAAGTTTATGTTAATAAAGTGACTGATGATGGCCCCTAGATAGCATCAGGAGGGGGCTGGTCAGCAGAAAAGACCAATGTGATTAGAATGTTAGGGCTTTGAGCCACATGATATCAGCCCAACTTCCCTGGAGACTGAGTTCAATCACATGACCAAAATCCCAATAGCAACTGGACACTGAGCTCAGTGAAGCTTCCTGGTTGGTGAACACATTGATGTGCTGGAAGGGTAACATGCCCGGATTTCACGGGGAAGGAACACAGAAACTGTTTGGGGCCCTTCGGGACCTTGCCCCATGCTTCCTTTCATTTGGATGGTCTGGTTTGTATTCTTTATAATCCAACTATAATTGTAAGTATAGCACTTTTCTGTATTCTGTGAATCATTCTATAGAGTTATCAATCCTGAGGGTGGTCATTAGAAGCCCCCATGTTTAGCTATTTAGTCAGATATGCCGGTGACCTGGGAGGCCACTTGTGGCTGGCTTCTGAAGTGACAGCAGACTTGTGGAGCCCTGAAGTCCTTAACTTGTGGGGTCTGTACTAACTTTGAGTGGTTAGCGTCAGACTTGAAATGTATTGCAAAATGCCAGTTGGAGTTGGTGTCAGAATAGAAGCCTTGAAACATACATGCTATGCAGTTCCCCAGTACTCCACGTGATCTTTTTGTTGACAGCTGATTTGGTGCAGAAAAACTGGTCAACTGTGAGTCAAGTTGACCATGGATTGTGATCATTGACCTGGAATGCCTGTTCCTCTTCCTTTGGGTGACATTGTGCTTTCTCTGGTAGGGAACTTGTGCTTAGAAACATGAATTGGAAAACTTAAGGTATGTGCTAAGAATATTTTCCGTGTTTGAGTAGGTGTCCTCCAGTTTCTACCCTTCTTGTAACATGGTTAAATGATACTTTCTAAAGCCTTGCTAGTCAGAGTGTAGTTCTTAGACCAGAATCATTGGTATCATCTGGGGGCTTGTTAGAAATGAAGACTTAAACATAATCTTTAGTGTAAAAAGCTCCCAGGATGAGTCATAAGCACAGTAAAGTTTGAGAAACATTAATCTAAAATTTGGAGATGAGAAAGACTTATATTAAACTAAAATCCAAACCCTTCTCTTGAAAAAATGAAGAGAATGAAAAAAATGAAGATGAAAATTCTGACTTATATTTTTGACCTGTTATTTTCCTCAATAATCAAAATCAATTTGTAATCGGTAAATTCTTCCACACCTACTTACTGTGATGGTACTGTGTTTCATGACTTTGGGCATTTGTTAACATCGTTAATGTTTCAATATTGCATACAGGCGTTAAAAATCAATCTCTGCATACAGGTGTTAAAAATCAATCTCTAGCTCCTTGTTAAATATGGTTGATTGAATACATGCATTTATCTTCTCTTCTTGAAATGTCACTAAAATAGCAATAAGGAATAAAAAGAAAACGTCAGCCCATAATGATAAAGAGAATGGGAAGAATACTATATTAAGCAAGAGATGTTAACAGATTTATAGATCTGTACAGAATTTAAGAATGAAATGTTCTAGGTACATTGAAAATTAAGCAAGTGAAAAAAAAAAGGCAATGATTATCTGTAGGGAATCCAAAACTGTACAGGAAACAGTGTAATCATAGTCATAGTATACTATGTGGTTTAGCACTCAAAGTTTATAATATGTGTATATGAGTGTTGATTTAACAAAAAGTTTGTGGTAAAATTATATTTTGAGCAAAGATTGAGAGGGAAAATGTGGAAGTATATAAGGGAACTAAATTCTCATTCTTCAAAATATTATTTCTAGTCAGTAAATTGTATCTAAGACTTTAATATTTAGTATTAGTGGTATAGGTTTGGAATGCGGTAGTACCACCAGAAACAATAGTTGAGTTAATGTTCTCTCTTTTGCTTTCTCTCAGTCCCAAATATGCCAGAATTTGTGGATACTGATGCACAGTGTAGAGACTGTTGGATTAACAGTCAGAAGATCTGTGTGCTAGTCCTACTCTGCCACCAATGAACCATGTATTTTTCAATGAAAAAGGCATAATGTTCCATGATTCTTATACCATTTTATCATCCAAGTTCTATACTATGTGTCATAGATATTTTCCTCTGTTGTAAGTAGGGTAGACAAGAAGAGACAATTTCTAGTAGCTCCCTCAGTGATATTAAATTTTGCTTTGCTTTGTCACTCAGCCATTTACCCAAGTGGCTTTAAAATTACCCTTTCAGGGGAAGAATAGACAATTTTTCTTCTCAAGCAGCCAAATAGTCTTAATAACTTGGAGAACAGCATGGAATTATCATTAGCATATGAATGAGGAGCAATAGTTCCTTTCGTTTAGGCAGATGGAAATATTTTCAGTTCTCACACCCTATGACATTTGTGAGAGTTCAGATATTTCCCAAATTGCAAAATGCAATCTGGCCAAAATGCCTTGGCCCTGTTAACTTATTTCACCCCTGCCCAATTATATTTTTTAGCTTTCTCATCGTTTGTGTTCCAAGCTTTTTTTTATTCAACAGCAAATCTATAATATTAAGTGAAGTCTAGTATTTTTGAAAGGCACACAGCTAGGACTTTGAATTTTGTTTAGATTTTAGAACCCTGTAGATTGAATGTGCAAGCAGAAAACATCTAATATTGACTCACCTGGGCTCAGGAATATGTGTTCCTTTCCAAAAGGTTCATATTAGCCAGGTCATTGCCACTTCGTGTCATATCTGCCTTTGCCAACCAATTTTCTAAAGGGCAGTATTGAGCGGGTGATAACAGAGACAAGGCAATATCTAACGAGGGCAAATAAGCTAACACTTCAAGTGGACAGAGGGCTTTGACCTCTTAACGCCTCCTGACTCTCTGTCTGCCTCTCTCACCCCAACTCTGCCCGTTGTCTGTTCCTTTTTTCTTACCTTGCTTTTTAGTTTCTTGCGTCTCACTTTTTCAGGGTTGATGTGTTCTGTTCTTGTCTCTCCTCCTTTCTTTTCTGCTCTTTTTTTTTTTTTGCTCCTGTTCATTTTTCTTGGAGAAAATAACAAACTAGGAAATTGAACTGTAATGGTAACTGGGAAATTGAACTGTAATGGTAACTGGGGTTTAGTAGATGAGACAATAGAAAGCTGGAAGGTAGCTGTAGAAATAAAATTAGAGTTTCAGTTTTCGAAGTAGCAATGCCAACAGCATAAGGCAATTTTGTCAGAGAAAGAATATCCTAGTTTTTCCTTTTGCTGGGGAATTGTGAGGTGAACCACATTTGTAGCAGGTTAAATATATCTTAATAGGTGTTCTCTTTTCCTAGCTTAAAATAGGATTTTTTTAATTCAGAAGAAAATGTACTTTTTTCTGTTTTAGAAAATGAAGATTTATTCCTATTTTTATAAAGAGAACAGGCACTATTTTATGTGTCTTCTGTTACAAAAACAACTTTTTAGATAGGGGAGATGGTTATCTTGCATATCAGGGCCAGTTTAATTACTATTATCTGGAATTTTCACAAAATATATCTGGAAGCTACTTAATTGCTGTAGCATTTCTTACTCTCTTTTCTCCTGTGTAGTTTTTCCCATCATAGATAATCCTCTAGACTCTTGCAGGGCAAGTACATATCTGGTTCAAACTTGTATATCCTGCAGCTTCTAACATTTTAATTTCATAGTAAATACCAATGAATAAAGAAATATCAACCTAGTCCAGTCTCTGGCCATTGTTACCATTTATTACCTGTTCATGGAATCATTTAGGCTTTTTGCCTCTGGGTAGTAGTGCTGAGGTTCCCAGAGCACTAAAATTGTGTCTTAATTTAGCCTTTTATTAGCTCAGTTCCAAAAAATTTTCTTCAATGTACAATGTATATAGGGCAAAGATAAAAATTCCAGATTTATCCCTCTGTTCATGAAATACTTGACATCAAATGGACACCATATTCATTTGTTTGCTGTTTTTTTTCCACAAAGCCAAACAATTTTAAATAAAGGTTTCAATGGAGATAAATTTTTAAAATCATGTTAACTGAAACATTTTTAGCAGTATGGTATGTTCTGATATATTTGTGGCATTTGAATGCATCCTAATTTTCAAGATTTTTCCTTCCTAGAATATAGATGCAGGCAGTTCTCTTTTGTGTTAAAGGGTTTTACAAGTAAGTTATCTCTTATCTCTAATCTTTTTCTAGCTATGTTCCACTTTTCCTTCAGGATTATTTTAATTTATTGCAAGTCATTTTGCAGGGTTTTCCATCTGTAAGTTACACCTAACTTGGAACAAGTGATATCATTTGTTTGTTTATGGATGGCTATTAAAATTTAAGATAGGTTAGCAGTTACATAAGAAACAATGAATTATATTGCCCATGTAATAAAAAGTAGCTACCACAACTAAACAGGGAGGCACACTATTTCCCTCTTACTTTGGTCCTCTGGCCCCATGAGTTCATGTAGGGCACGAAGTATCAGAGAATCCATCTGTATTCCAACTGTATTTCGAAGTGAGATTTTAAAAAGTATAATTTCTTAATTCATTCACATTAAAGTTCTTACAAAAAATAAACACTGACTTCTGGTCTTTGGTAAAGCTGTTGAAATGCCTCTTGATCTTAAGAAACTGAACTGCTTTTGACTCCATGCTTTTATTATTCAGAACATTGTGGTGGTAATTTAATATCTTTACTCCTCAAATTATTTTTTTTCGTGTCATTTGTCTGCTTCTTGGCTTATCAAGTTTGATTACATTTGCCTTTTCTTACTTTGAGCAGTGTGGTCTGAAAGTGTGAAATAGAAAAAAATTGATCTTCCTAAGTTTATAAAGGAATATGCCAGTGTTTTGTATAAGTTTTGTTTTGCATGATGGAAAACTGTAATTCTGGCTTAACATCTTTTTTTGCTATGATTAGGGAATGGTGAAATGGATCATCAGCAACTAAATAAAGACTGATTTAAAAAATTTCTTCAAACAGAAAAAAAAATTTTATAAGGCATCTAAATGGCTCTTTCAGCATGATAATTAGTATAAATTGAACACAGAATGAATCCTTGAAAATTAATTTTACTTTATTTTGGTTTGCCTTTTTGTTATACTGTTGTAAATGCTATCAAAGAACTGAGATGGAGGAGGTTTAACACTGTTCCATCCATTCCCTGTTGCCATTTGAAGTTGAACTGAGCTGCTGTGTATCTTTGTAACTTTACAATTTTTGAGAACTATATAGCTGACATCCTAGATTTATGCATTTCTATCTGCTTGTAGTGGGTTGAGTTGTGTCCCTAGAAAAGACATAGTCAAGTCGTAACCCCAATACCTGTGAATATGACCTTATTTTGAAATAAGGTCTCTGCAGAATAATCAAATTAGTCCAATGACTAGTTCCTTTATAAGAGAAAGTGGGAGATTTGGGTATAGGCACAGGGGAGAAGGCTGTATGGTACTTTCTTAAGGCGGCCCTAGGAAATGACTCCTCCTTTCCTTAAATGGAACTCAAGAAAACATTCCCAGCTGACAGCCTGGGAATCTACCATTCAGACGCACAGGCTCAATAGTTGTGGCTCACGGGCCTAGTTGCTCTACCATTCTACCATACGTTCTTATTTAGAAATCTATAAAAAGTTTATCTGATAATCTCCTGATTTAATTATTTTAAGTTTTTTTTTCTACCCTTTGAGAGGTTTTTAGTGTAGTATCATCAGACAGATGCATTTTAGAAATATTAACTATATTCCTGTGGACTATTCTCTAACCTATGTAAAAATTACAAACTTTGGAGTCATGTAGATTTGGGTTTTAATCCCAGCCCTTCTTTGGGCAAGTTATTCTACTCTTCTAAGCCTCAATATGTATGTAACATGCTCTTCCTTCCTCTTCCCCTTCACAAAGCACCTCTTCAGTAGCTGCTGTGGCCATCTTTTCCTCTCTTCTACTTTCCCTTATTGTGTTGGAATGAAAAAAAAATAATATTAAGCTTTGAACTAATAACTACAAAAAGAGGAGCTAAATGGCAATTCCACAGATATTTCTTGACTAGTGGTTTATTTCTGACCATGGGTACTGGTAGGTGTTTAATGTTTTTCAAATTGCAGGTTATGACTAATTGGTAGTTAATAAAATCAATTAATAGATCATATCAGCATTTTTTTAAAAAAAGAACTAGAATAGAATAGAAAATATACTGAGTTTGAATTGCACAGTTAGAATTCTTTTTGTGAAACTTAAAATTTTGTTTATGTGTGTGTCACAATGTATTATATTTACTTTAATGTGGAGCACAGTTAAAAACAAGTTTGGAAGCCAATAGCTAAACAAAAACAAGCTTTAGTTATTCTCATCTATACTTTTCTCCTCAGCATCCTGTTAACTCAGGATGGGGTTAGACTACTGTTAGTAAGTTAAGCAATGGAATAACCTTGATGTATGGGAATACCTTTCATTAGTTTTTCCTTTTGGATTGTCTTTCTTTTGATGACTGAAAGCCTTGTAGTTCTATCAATTTCTCTAATGACCATAGCATCATGGAGGTGTAATTGCTCTGTTTCTGTTTTCTGGTTCTTAGTTGGTGTCAGGCTTTATTTCCAAAAGCATGCTATCAATGAAATAGTATTTCTAACTATAGAGATTCTTAATTTTCTGCTCTTGTGATAATTGCTGATGCTAATTAAGTTTTCATAATACCCACCCCTACTACCTGCTGAGTGACTTTTATCTAAGAGGTCATATCAGTTCATATGAGAAATTCCAAGGTTTATATTAGGTGTTAGCAAACTAACAACCTGTCAATTTGCTTTTACATGGAGACCAAACCCCTCTTACCCATAAAAACTTACTAGCAAAATCTTGGTAAGTCACTTAAACTTTCTAAACCTAAATTTTCTCACCTGTCATATAAAATGTGGCTACTGATAGAACCTTCCTCATAGGGGTTAAATTAGGTTATATGTCTGCTAGGGCTTAGCATTTACTAAGTGCTGGTGATGCTGGTCTTGGTGATGTTGCTAACCCCAAGATTTGGCGTCAAGTATGAAGACCCTTGTCTGCTTAGAGTTGGCTCTGCTTTCGGTTGAAAATAGTGAAGGAATTTTGTTAACATTGCTCCCCAACCAAATAGAGAGCTTAGCACACCTACAGGGTGGCATTCTGTTTCCGGTACTGTATTTTAAGAGAGACTTTGATGACTTGGATCATCTTCAGAGAAGAGTGACCTGAATAGCTTTAAGGACATGGACTTCTTCAGTGTGGAGCAAAGAACAGGGCTTCCCTGGTGGCGCAGTGGTTGAGAATCTGCCTGCCAATGCAGGGGACATGGGTTCGAGCCCTGGTCTGGGAGGATCCCACATCCCGCGGAGCAACTAGGCCCGTGAGCCACAACTATTGAGCCTGCGCGTCTGGACCCTGTGCTCCACAACAAGAGAGGCCACGATAGTGAGAGGCCCGCACACTGCGATGAAGACTGGCCCCCGCTTACCACAACTAGAGAAAGCCCTCGCACAGAAACAAAGACCCAACACAGCCGAAAATAAAAAATAAATAAATTAAAAAAAAAAGAACATATAGGGACATGATAACATGATCAACTTGCTGGGCTGCCCTGTAGTACATACATTAAATTCATTCCTTTTTTGCTCCCTAAAATAAAACTAGTGAAAAATAGAAAGAAGCAAATTCTCAGCTGAACATGAGAGTGAAAATCTTTTTACTCCTAAAGCTTTGCAAAAATGTAATAGGCTGATACATAAGGGACTGATGTATAATCCTAGAGGATGGTAATATCTGTCAATCATGTCATTGGGAGCTTTGGGGCTGGGTGAGGAAATGATGGGGTGAGCAATGAAGTCTTCTTTCATCCTGAGATTGGAAGTCTTTCATGCCAATTTTACAGTCTGGGCACCTCTAGTCTGTACTAAGAGTGAAGGTAGTAGAGTCAGATAATATAAACTTCGTGGAAGACAGAATGACAGGCTTTGTAAGAAGGGGACAGGAAGAATGTGGGGTTCTCTTTTCTGTATTTTCTTGATTTTGTATAATAATCACGTTACTTTAGTAGTAAAGTATATTAAGGCAAAATAATATAAAATTATGTACTTTAAAATAATATATTTTAAAGGAATAATGTGACATCATTATTTTAAGCTTGGAATTTCAAGTCAAGGAGATCTTTAGGAGAGGTTTAATATAAAAATTCATTTCTGAAACCAGGTTATTTAAAGATCATAGGGTTGGCTTTTCCCACTATAGCAAAAATCTTTATTGATAAGCCCATTGCCCCTGTGAAAGCATGCACAGGTGTTTGACAGTGCTCACTTTGGAGCAGGGGAAAGATTCAGTGGGTTTGCAAATTTGATGATAATTTTATTTGATATTTCTGTTGCCAGGACCAATAATTCATCAAAGTAGGTTAGCATGATTTTTCTGAAATCGCAGAGTAGCTACGGAGGATATATTCAAATATCAGACATATGTAAAAATGTCTTATATCTTAGAAAGTACTTGACAAATGTGTAATCAGAGGTTTATGACATTTAAGATTGTAACTTTAGTTCGACATCTAGGACTACTGATCTCATAGACCTTCTAGTATTTTATATATTCTGGCTTCAGTGAACCTAAAACTTGACTTGTTTTTTCCGGAATGAGATGAGAGTTTGTGCTGAGCCACATACATGTTCTTACCTGGTGTGAGTAGTCACACTGAAAAACAGTTGACCTGAGTACTACAGCCTAGTGCTGGGGCAGAGTTACTCGTATCAGTAAAACAAAAATCACTCTGTTTTTACATTTACTTAGTATCATTTTGTCTAAAGTCTTCTCTATTATTCATACCAGAGTGAAATGGAACAGACACACTTGCCATGGTGAATTGTAGTCCTCTACACAATTAGGAGCTCACTTCAGAGTGTTGTAGGAATCTTTCTGGGCATACCAAGACCCCAGCATTTAAAATATCATGAGAAGGTGGATGTGCTTTCACTCCCCCTTGGTTTCAGGTAAAAACCTCCAACAGACCTTTCAAACAAAAGATTTTGAAGGATTGAAAAGTAACTAATTTAATAGTCTTTGTATCACAGTTCCCCAAAACCTTTTTGAGAAAATTTAATAGCAAAAGTATTTCCAAATTTTTATGCTAATGCTTATGTTTTCTGTTAAGTTTATTATGTCTATTATGTTTATGTCTATTAATGCTTATCTCCTCTATTAATTTTTAAGTACATCTTCAAATTTAAACTTTAAATTATTAACATAATTTACTTCTTTAGTAATCTATATTAGACTTGTGTTAGACAATCTTAATAAAATTTTCTTCTTAAGAGAGCTCAGTTTTGAGAAACCATAAAAAATGTGGAGTGAGTGTCCTATTCATGGGTGAGTACTTCTACCTATTCTACTCTTTCTTATTTTAGGTTATTTTGAATTCAGGATCTCAACTGGAAGCATAAGAGAGCAATTTATTTTCTATTATCTGAGGAAAATGATATCTGTGAGATCCAGTTAGAACTATGTCTGGTATGGTAGAAAACATAATCCAAGGAAATGAGACACACTATTTGTTCCTGGTGTTTCTAAATCTGTTTTTATACTTACGTACTTATTAAACTCTATGTACCATATGTGTGAAATTTCTGAAAGAAAAATACAATTAACAGTGGAAATAGAACTAGATCGGTCTTAAATTCAAACACATAGACCCTAATTTTACATTACATGGGTTTTAATGTACAAAACTGGCCAGAATACCTAAGGTCTCTTTCATTTATTTTCTCTTTGGGGAAATAGTGGAGAGCTGGAGTAACATTTTGACCCTCTGTTAACTTCATGGGAGGTGTATTTTTTTAATATTTGAAAATAGGATATCTTACATATAATGGACCATATTTACTCTGAACATGAATAGTTTGTGTCTGAGTGTATGCTTCTAAGGGTCTTGAGAGTCTGTGTGTGTGTGGGATGTGGCTTCAGATGAGGGGAGACCTGAGCAGTAGTGTATAGAGTGTGCCTGTATCTATTTCCTTTTCTCTTTTATTTCCCACTTCTCATATTCCCAACTATGGAGGACTAGGGATTGGATGAGAAACTGGGGCTTAGTTATAGAGGGAGACAGGCGTGAAATATGGAAAACTAATATTTGTAGCCTTATAAATTAGTCCTGGTGTTTTGAATTTGGTCTAGTCATTTTCCCTGGGACATTAGTTTCCACCATGTTTAGCACCAAGTAAAGTTTGATTTTTTTACCCATATCTTCATTTATCTTTTGAAGCCAGCTCTGGCTTTTTCCTTCTTCAGAACTTTCTCCCAGTTACTCAGCATGCTGTTGCTATTCAAATTCTTCAGCTTGTTGTCATCTTCACACTATCCCTAGCCTGCTCCCAACATTTCTCAGCTTTTTAATTGGGAGATTGTGTAAAGGCAGTCTTAGTTGTTAGAACCCTTTCTGGGCTCCTTTATAATAACCTGTACCCCAGCATATGGGTAAGCTATCCTCATTCCTATCATATTTCTATTAACTTATATTGCAATTACCAGATTCATTTGTTGGTATCTACCTGTAGACTAAGCTTTATGGTGTCAGGGAATTTGTCTATCACAGTCAATGTTGCATCTCTAGCAGCTAATACCATGTCTGTCACATAGTAGATCCTCAATAAATGAAGAGCGCATGGGAAAAAATCATGTATGAATGAAAACATGGGCCACTCCTTGCTTCTCTGTTTAGGAAGTTTACTACTATTATTTTCCAAATAATAGTAGCAAAGGAGTTCTGCCATATCAATGATTCATTAAAAAAAATCAAGATGGGGTGGTATCTTCTGAATGAGAACAGGATTCAGCATAGTGACTATGAAATATTAACAAGCAAAAATTAGTACTCATTAAATACTGAGATACTTCTCTACACATAAAATCTGCATGCCAATTTAATTTCATAGAAGCTTACTAGTCTGTAGAAATGTTTGCTTGTTTTAATGAATCACCTTGTTTCTTCTACGGGGACATAGAGACAATCAACTTCCTATATGGGCATTGGAGGTTTTAATCTCAGGGATAAGTTCGATGGTGTCAAGTTTTTATTTAATATTTTTTGCTGCCCCATTTATGAACAAATAATCCATGTTATCTATCCTATATTAATTAGTTTTGTTCTTCTAGAACAAATTCATTTATTAGAACTCCTCAGAATCAATTCATAAACTCCAATTCATAACTTGGAACTTTTCAGAACCCATTTGTAATAGACTACAAGTCGTCCAACACACTAAACTGTGTCAGAGTGCACTGACTTATGACCCTCTAAGCTGTTAGTTTTTATGGCACCAATACATGCAAGGATGGGGATGCTGGCAGAAAGTTGAAGGGCAAAAATTTTCCCCTCAGTCCTTACTCTTTATACACCTCCTTCTAAGGTCAGAATTATCATGTATGACAAATATAAGCTAGAGTCAGAAAACAAGTAAAACAGGTAATTGACTATCCTTTGCTTTTCTGTAATGGGATAGAAAAACAGGAGAGCATTATGCATGGGGACTGTGAAATGGATGCATGGAAATAATTACAGAAGACTCTTTTATAAGTCTCTAGAAGTACCTTGCAGCCAGTGAGTACTTAGTGAATATGCTTATTTTAAAAGTTCAATTTATAATATATGCAGGTTTTTGGAGGTTGTTTTGTTTTGTGTGTGTGTATTTTTTGTTTGTTTGTTTGTTTGCTAAACCAGTGCTCACAGTTGTGCCTTTGGCAAGTAATAACTGAAAGTTGGCAAACTGGAGCCCTTTACCCCAATCCCTCATGCAGAACCGACATAGGAATATTATAAGTGAACATGTTGATGGAGATAGTTAGAAGACAATAGCACAATTAATGAATCTGGTATATTATTGATGGAGTGTTCCCTCCTTAAAATACCACCTATTAGTTATTTTTTGTATGGCATGCCAGAAAAGTACCTGGGTATTATTATTTTTCATGATGTTGTACCTTTTGGTTTTTCTGTTCTATGATATTATTATCTTGGGAAAGAAAATTACTTCTCTGAGACTGATGTATAAAATGAGAGTGTTAACACTGAACCCACAAGGATTTCATGAAAATTGAATTAATATAAGTGTGTGTGTGTGTCACACGCATGTGAGAGAGAGACGTGCATATAGAGAAACAGAGACCAGGAGGGTGAGCAAGCACATTCCTCAGTATGCCTAACACATAGTAAGATGGTAAATATTCACTTTTCCCACACCCCTTCTCCTTTAGATCTGTAGTGGATTTCTTACAACCATAGCAAATTTTTAGTCTGGCACATATTCAGCATTCAGTAAGTGTTTGTTTCCTTTCTTTCTAGTTTTTATCTTGTTACTCAAGGAAATATGAATGTATATTTATTCAAATATAATAATGTTGATAATATATTTATTAATTGCTATGCATTATATGTGCCAAGAAAATCCCTCAAGCATCATATTATGACTTCAGGCCTGAGCCTGGACTGAGATGCACGTAACCCATTGGTTGGAAGAACCTAACTCCCCTTATCTAACACGGTTGTTTTTGATGTAGCTCATTTTTTCAATGCAGTCTATTAAATCTATATGAGTATATATAGATACGGATTTTGACAGAAAAAAGAAATAAATGTTTTTTTTATTATACCTTTTCTCTATTGAAGGATTCTTATTTTTACACTCAAGGGTTTGAATTGGGTAGTTAGAATCACATAGTTATATAAATTCATGCATTTTGTACATAAATGTGTTTTTAAATTCTAATAAAATAAACAATTTAATGTAAAAATCATATATTGGAATGTTGGTTTGTTGATTGACTAGGAAACAGGGGTGGGAATCCTAGAAGCCTTAAAGTTATTTTGGGGACCTGATTTTTTTGTTCTTTATTGACTACATGACTCCTCTCTGCAATCATTATTAAAGAGATGTTTACCAGAGGTATCTGTCTTTAATCCCAGTTTTGATAGTGAATTTCAATTTTATATAGTATTCTTTTGAAGAACTCTTTCAGTGTGTTTGATCATATTCCTGTAGTGATAACACCTCTGATGGTTTAAGAACTGTTTGTCTTTACCAACCTTGAATCTGGTACCTCAACTGACAGGGAAGTTATTTTATTACACTCTGATTCTTTCAGTGCTAGGATTAGGAGGGTCAATTTATGTCCTAAGTTTACTCCATTGTTTGTTGCAGAGGCTGATAAACATTATAAATGGATATCACAATTGGATTTTGAATCAATGACTTGACACCAAACCATATATTTTAATGAGAAGCTGGATTTTCCTTACAATGGTCACATAATGGTATTAGTTTCTTGAAGATGTATTAGAGTTAGAAAAGATAAAGACACAAAGCACTGTGAGGTCTTCAAATGCCATTGTAGTTCACTCTTCTGAAAGACTTGCCAAGGTTAACCACAATTCTTTTTGCTATGCTTTCTTACTCTGGACCACACTACAATAATTTTGAAATCATATGTGATAAATTTGCTCTGAATTTATTACTTATTTAAATACCTCACTTTGCTTTTAAGAGAAAACTGTATTGATGTATCTGTTATATACATGACCCCTTATTTGGTATTGACTATATGGCTTTATTCAAAGGTAAGCTAAGAGCCCTCTGATATATATGTAAAGTGAACTAGAATAGGTAGGTTCAAATCTCTATGGGCTTGTCTATTTTCAGTAGGAATAAAAAGGAATTGTGTTCTATTTCATGTATTTTCTCACTTGAGAATACTGAACGCTTACTAGTCAATTCACAAGCACCTTTGTTATATCATTAATGGAATGTTTAGGCCAGATTTTGGAAAAAATCTATATTTTACTAGAATATTCTTCTTTAAAGCTTGTATTTTAATAATTTTACTTGGAATTGGATATATGTGGCTATTACAATTAACTCAGATTTTGCCATTTTATTCCTGTGTACAAACAGTGTTTTTATTTTTCCCTTGCTTCAGAGAAATAATATAAACCAAATTGGTGGTCACCCCTAACAATAAAGTCCTCACTTTTCAAATTAACACACGAAAGTAGCCACTATTGTGTTGAAACTGGAGTCAGTTTCTTTCATTTTCCAGAACTCCATGACAGGCATGGCTTTTTCATTCCAGTACAGTACTGCCATGCTCCCAAGCACAGCCTAGTTAACAATGCATTAGTCAGGGTAAAATGATATTATAAAGGTGGGGGCTATAGAACTCAGGGTGCAGATACTACCATTTGAAAGAGAAGATCATTTTAGTCTTTCTGTTTAGATTTATCCCCAAATGACCATTTAGGATGCTTGATATACTAAACATACCTGTAACAACCATATTCTTTGAAAAAACTTTTACTTATTTGTTATCATTTGTTTTGGAAAGTTAGAGAAAGAGAGACAAGAGAGACAGACATTGAATCAAAGAAAATGTAGCCACAATATAATTACTATTTATAATTCCCTGTCTCCTAGAAAGTCAGCATTGTGATGAAGCTAAAGATGTTACTTTATGTTTATATATACAATGAGAATTTTTTCTTGCTGTTTATGACAGCTGTGAGAACATTTTATTGGAATTTTCTCTTTCTTTAGCAAATATATGCTCAAACTTTTAGTTGTTTTGTTTGCTTTATTGGTTACTGACCTATCACTTCTAATTTTTCATGTAAAAGGCTAATCTGTGGAGTTTTTCTTCATAGTTGTTGGAAGATTTTATAAGAGTGGATAGAGTAAGTTGGTCTTCCTCATAAAATACATAAACATTTTAGCAGTGCTAGATTACCTTCTTGAATTTAACTTATATTTCTTGGGTGATCATTCTATGTTGAAAATAGGGGAAATATAATAGTTATCCATGTTTTTGTGCCTAGAAATAATTTTTGGTAAGTAGACATGCCTGTTTATTTAACCAGTCTGAGGATGGTGTTAGGCTAGTATCTATCTATCTATCTATCTATGAATAAAATCAATAATAAATTTAAATTAAGTTCCTATATCAACATGTTGTGATAAATAAAATATTTTAGACCAAAGAAAAAAAATCTGATTTTCTGAACATTACCATTCTGTGAAACTATAGATTGAAGCTGGGTCTCCACCAGGTAACATAGTTAACACATATTTGTGAAATCAGTGATACATAACCAGAATGCAAACCAGTTGAATATAAGCCCCTTAATGGTGGGGAATTTGTCCTGTTCACTTCTATTTTCCCAGTGACTAATAGCCATACAATACATATATATTGAATATAAACAAAAGAAAATATAGTTAAATGAATAGACTAAGGAATTATAATGTTAAAATTTTGCTTGCTGTTATATAGTGTTGCTTAAGAAATTTTTACCTAATTAGAATAAATTTAAGAACTGCAGTAAGTATCAATGGACTGACATATGTACCATAAATCTATTTCATTTCTTTCTAAGTAAAATGGTTACATATGACTGGCAGCATATTGTTACTTGGCTTTGCTGACAGTTGCACATTTTGCTTCACATTGTATACATTTTTGTATTCAACTAGGCATGCTTATTTATAGAAAATTTGGATTTATTTTGTAGTGTAAATTATAACATATAATTCTTGTAAAATTATTTTTTTCTAAAAAAATGTTTTCCTTCATGCAATGTGAGGGGAACATGTGGCATTCATAGAGATATAAACTTTAGAATTTTATTTATTATAGGCAAAGTTTGCCTTTGTATCCATTTGGTATCACCAAATTGTAAGTTACATGCTTTGAGTACTTTAACCAGTGCTTAGTTAATTTTATGTGAGGTTTAGGAGGTAATATAGGGAGTATGAAATGACATTCTGTTGTTGAAACAAATGTCTTTTTTTCTTTTTCTCACTGGCAATTTAGATTAAAATTTGAGCAAGTAAATAGGATCATGATTTGCTTTAAGTATCTCTGTTTATTCCGCTGTAACAAAAATACTTCATTTTAGTGCTCACTGTTAGGTATCTATTCCAAGTACTTATTTACTGCAATTTCTCTAAGAAAAATGTAGCTTGAAATGGATTCTCAGCTTTACCATATGTTTGATATAGTTCTTTATGAAGATAGAAACATACAAGAAATCTGAGCAAGTTCTTGCTGACCTATACAATACCTGCATCCTAATAGGTCATATTTCAGCTCCTATATTTTTGATAAATAGCCTGGCTCTTTTAAAAAGCTCTGTCCGTGGTGCTGAAACCTCTTATGATGTATGAGCATGTCTTACTGATAAATTCTAATGTCAGCCTCTCTGTGATAGTGATTCATCAGGTTGTAAAGTTTGTGTTTGGGAAACACATTTAATTAACAAGTTTCATATTT
Source organism: Mesoplodon bidens (assembly GCF_964165515.1). Taxonomy (NCBI): domain Eukaryota; kingdom Metazoa; phylum Chordata; class Mammalia; order Artiodactyla; family Ziphiidae; genus Mesoplodon; species Mesoplodon bidens. The sequence goes on along the minus strand of NC_138166.1, from coordinate 68,662,320 downwards.
TGGTTGTGTTAAAATTAACACAGTTGTCCTTTCGTTTTAAAGAGTTCATAACAATTACTTTCCAACATTGTCAAAAACAGCTAATACTTAATTAGAAACTGTTAGTGCTATCACAAAAGCAAATGTCTAGTATTAACAAATAAACTGATATGATTTCAGTGGTAGAAATGTTTACAGGCCAGTGACATGTTGATGATATGCAGAAAGCTACGGTAAGAGAACTTAAACACTAGATTATGAACAGATTAAGTAGCAGTTAACATGGAAGACTTGTAGCTTTGTAGAGATAAGCAATTTGCCTATAAAAAGTAAGGCTTATTACCTTCTGTAAATTTTTTTTTAGTGTTTCAGGATGTTTTCTTTGTACACAAATACATTGGTTTTGTAGGACTATGGGTTTTTGTTTGTAAATATGACTAAAGCCCTAAAAATCTTGGTTGTTTTTTCCAGGTAAAATTCTTGTATTTTCTGTATAAGACTCTAAAATAATTAGTAATGTTATTAGCACTTCAATTCAGTGATTCTCAATTTTTCTAAGCTGTGTTATTTAGGTGCCTTACAGTCATGGAAAACTGCACTTAATTTTTTTCTTTTACTCTAAGTCTCAGAAGCTTTTCATGAGCAAAACTGTCCTTTTAAATTTCTATTGAACTCTGGAGCTTCTTCCACTATGAATTCAGTATATCTTAAAATAAAATTTTAAAATTCTAGTTTACTAAAATTCTAAAATCCATTGTTATCCTGGGGAAAAGAACCATCCACTTTGATCATAACTGTCTTTAAGTCAGTACCAACTAGGTTAGTTGCTATACAAGTATATAAACCTCCTTCTTTGGGGGTCGTGTAGAACATGTTTCCTTGCTGTATTTGCAACATAGAAGATTATTAGATTATTTGCTTGTTATTGCAGTGAAGCTCATTAAGTGTTTACAATCACAGCAAGATTTGAAAATTACACCTAGATCATAAGTCCTACGGAAATTTGGCGATATTTTCTGCAAAACAAGCAGCCTAATGTTGAGCCACTACCAATTATTAAAATAAGACTTTCATTTCCTTAGATATTGGGTTTACATTATATGAACTTAATAATTAAATCCACTCCAAAAGCTGCTTGTTAAGAAAAGAAAATCTATAAGTGAATACATAATTTCCAAGAGGATTTGTTTCTGTCAATAAAGTGTTAAGTACAATGTTATTATTGCCTTTCAATATCGATAAAGTGCCTTCTAAAATCCATTTTTGTGCATTATAAAAATGTAGTTACATCACCCAGTAAAAGTGTCTTACTCTTAGCATTCCAAATTTCATTATAGAAAAACACTTTTTGAAAACATTGTCATTTAAATGATATCTGGTCAAATGATATTTCCCAGAAATTATTCTTTATTTAGAAACAAAAACAAGACAAAAACAATTGATTTTAATCCAAAATGTATTTTTCCTTATAAAAGAGGTCCACATATTCACTGTGTCTACTCTACAGAATTTGTCCATTTTATTACACCACGTGTCAATTCAAGTTTATCTGGTCAATGCAAAAACTCGTGGCTAACATGTGTAATACAACACAGGAGGAGGTATTGCTCAGTTCAGCTACTCTTATATATTTAAAAAAAATACAGAAATGTTTTTGTCCACTTTAACTGTAGTCCAGACATAAAAGTTACATGAAAGTTCTAGAAAATGGAATTGTTTTATTTGGTTGCCACAGTACCCTTCAAAGCCAGTTAATTAAAATGCTGAACTTGTACATATGTCCATTGGTCAGGAGCAGCATTGGTGAAGCTTAAACTTCCTTCTACAAAGTAATATTTCTCTGCCTTTTTTTTTTTTTAAAGTACAACCACAGTTTTGAGTTTTCTTTGAAGTAGATTTAGTTAGTTGTTTTTAGGACATGTTTGTTGGCACACCTATAACAGTTGCTTTTACTTCCAATGCTGTACCCTTTTCTTTGCCTGCTTCCCAGAGGTTGATCAGAGGAGGATAAAGCTCACTGAATGCAAAGGTTGGTTTCTGTAAGTAATTTCTCACATAGTTATGTCCACCATCACAGTTCATTTCTTGAGAGAGGCAGCTGAAAAGACATATCATACCAATAATCCCCAGAAAACCTCCAAGGTAGGCCATAAATGTTGTGGTGTTACTCTTATCATACTCTTTTGGATCAGGGTGCAAACCTTTTGTGGTGACATTTACACATTGTTTTCTGCTTTTTTGATAGATGGTGGGGATATCAATACAAATCTTATACTCAGTTGATGGGTTCAGATGAGTAAGATTATATACCTTGACATCAGATGGTATTCGAGCACTTTGGGCAGCATGGGAATTTTGAGTCTTGACAAAGGCTGTCCACTTAACACTGGATTTAAGAATTTTAGAACTTGCTTTCCAAGACACCAGAACTGAGTTGGCCTGAACATCTTTTATTTTAATATTCAAGGATCCATTGTTATCCTGGGGAAAAGAGCCATCCACTTTGATCATAATAGACTTCAAGTCAGCACCAACCAGGTTAGTTGCTATACAGGTATATAAACCCCCTTCTGTTGGGGTGATGCCACTTATATCTAGTGTGCCTTCAGAGTGGACATAGAACTTGTCTGTCAGAGTATTAGGCAAGAGTTTTTTACCAGAAGGTATGATCCAGGAGATTTCAGGCTGTGGCTCTGCAGTAGCTCTGCAGTGTAAGGAAACATAGCTCCCAGTTTCTAAATCCAGATTAGAAGGAAAACTCTCGGGAGCTATAAGAGGGAGACAAATTTCCATCATTTCCCTGAAATGCACCTGCCGAACATTCTGGCCTTGGAATTCAGGTGGGTCCACGCAAAACAGTGAATCTGGCTCCATAAATCGAATGTTGGTTTTGTTCATATTAATCCAACGGATGACACAATCACACCTGATGGGATTGCTGTGTATGCTGATTTCCTTGAGGTTTGGCAGAGACTCAATGGTACTGCGGTACAGGGCACTAAGGGCATTGCTGTTAAGCATGAGTGATTCCAGCTTGGGTAGTCTGAAAAATGCATTTGGGTGAATGTAAGACAACCTGGGGTTGTTAGTAGCTTCTATTTTTCTTAAATCTGGCAAATTATCCACAGCAAGACTGTCGATGGAAATCAGCTCAGGCATATTGTTTATCCCCAATTCTTTTAAATGTAGCATATTGCTAAAATCACCCCTCCGTATTCTATTAATGGGATTTTTATTTAGATCCAAAAATTTGAGGTTTACCACTTTTTGAAGAGCAACATGGGGCACTTTAATAAGCCTGTTGTCATAAAAAGAGATGCTTTCTAAGTTTTCAAGTCCAGCCAAGGCATTATCTGGTATTTCCGTGAGGTTTATACCAGCTATAACCAGGCTGCGAAGATTGATAAGAGGCTTAAAGTTCATGTCTTTGATTCTGATGATTGGATTTTCCCCAATCATCAGAATCTCCAGATTGGGAAGAGCCTCAAACCACTTACTGTTGATCATCTGCAATCTATTTGAATTGAGATGAAGTCGAAGAAGATTATGTAGGCCAATAAAGGCTCCGGGTGAAATTGTAGAAAGCAAGTTGTGATTAATATAGAGTTCTTGTAAGTTACTAAGTCCAGACAGACATTTTTCAGGCAGCTCTGTAAGTTTGTTTTCCTCCAGGTACACAGAAAGAAGCTGAGGCATCTTTTTTACATTAATATTGGTAACTGAAGATAAATTGTTTTGAGATAAGTCCAGGCCAGTAAGATTTACTGGAAAGTCTATGGAGTATTCAATTTTGGCAATATTGTTAGTCTGTAGGAGCAGAATCTGTGTGTCAGCAGGCAATCTGGCTGGGAAATTTGAAAGACCTAAATCATTACAATCCACTGTAGATGCTTCCATATAAATGGATCTAGGTGTAAACCAGGGCCGGATTTCACATGTACATAATTGTGGGCAATCTGCTTTTTTATCTACAGCTTGTACTAGTGTAGTGATAGCTAGGCCAAGTAGCACATGAATTTGGAGTGGCAGGTCCTTCATCTTAGCTTTCTTCTTCAGAGATTTAATGGGTCCTTAAGGATTCCACGGTCACTGCTAGTAAGATCAGTAAGAGCTGATAGATAAGGAAAATAGTTGCTTTTGTCAAATGATGAATGCCATAGAACTGCAAAGATTTTCTTCATGGAGATAAGTGCCAGTGCCACAATTGCATTGTCCAGAAATGTCATGCATGTTGAAGAAAAGGTTCCTATCTCCTTTATGATAGAATATTGATATACTTTTTGAAGATGGAGTATGTATAGATGGTCACAGGAAATTAAGCAATTCATTTATTTAACAGTGTAATATTCACATCCCATGCTTGTTCAGTACTTGCAGGAATAGCAGCATGATGCTAACTATAATAAAATAAAATATAAAAGAAAAAAGAGAAAAATAATTAGTCCAAAGGGAAAAACCCACAATATCCATTAACTAATTATGATTATCTTATATATAATATTCTTAGTTTACAGTTAATTCAGTATGTTTTGATGACTTTATCCTTCTTATGACTGTCCTTAATAGTTATTGGCCCAGACACTGGATAGGCTGGATTTTTTTTTTTTTTGGAGTATAGTTGATTTACAATGTTGTATTAGTTTCAGGTGTGTACATCAAAGTGAATCAGTTATACATATACATATATACACTATTTTTTAGATTCTTTTCCCATATAGGCCATTACAGAGTATTGAGTAGACTAGCCTGTTTTATATAGTAGGTCTTTATTAGTTATCTATTTTATATATAGTATATGTCAATCCCAATCTCCCAACTTATCCCTCCCCTCCTTTCCCCTCTGGTAACCATAAGTTTGTTTTCTACATCTGTGACTCTATTTCTGTTTTGTAAATAAGTTCATTTGCCCCATTTTTTTAGATCCACATATAAGCAATATACTTGTCTTTCTCTGTCTCACTTACTTTACTCAGTATGACAATCTCTAGGTCCATCCATATTGCTGCAAATGGCATTATTTCATTCTTTTTTATGGCTGCGAAAGTGGATCTTTAGAAGACTGAAGTTGCATTAAATGTAAAAATTGTGCTGCCAGAATTTTTCTTTGTTTTCAAATAGTTGCTTGTTTATAGCCTGTAATTTTATTTATTATTTGTCGTTCTCTTTGACAATTAGTTATAGGGGAAAAAAAAGAAAACCTTTCAGTGATGGCTTTTTTATTTTCTCTTAGAGAGGCAAAATTAAAAGTTTATAAATAAATAATACTGTTCAGTTACAATCAAATGAGTTAGGCTGTGGTTCCTCAGGTTCCCAGGAGATGACATTTAGAAACAAAATTATAAAATGAACTAGAAATTATGGAATTTTGCTGAATTTTTCATTTTAATTCATATTTCTCTCCATAGTCTTCCTTTGTATAAAGTGACTTGAATTCTGCAGCATTTGGAAAAGGTAGTCTAACTTGCTGTAGATGTACCTGTATATTGTCATACTTAACTGAAATTCAGATTAATGTTAGACTGTTTTATTTTTCCCTGAAAATAACTTACATTCCATTAGTTACTAACAATGAAAAAGTAACTGATTACATCGCTAATACAGACACTTGGATGTACCTTCTTTTAAATGGTTACTGACGTCTTTATCATAACAATAAGCAATCTGAAACCAAGTTGCAATTTTGATATGTGCTGTATTGTAAAATACCACATTACTTTTACATGTACACTCCATCCGTTGGACTGCCGGTGAGCTCTCCCCGCAGGTGTGCAGGACAGCTGGAGCACGGCTGGACTGTTCATTCTGAGACTTCTTGCCTACCAGCAGTAATGGTCTGCTGAATAATCAGTCTGTGAATACTGTTCTTTTCTTTCATCTCTGCCCAATATTGAAATTCATAATGGCATTGTTGAGTGACTCTAAGATAGGTACTTCAGTGACAGAGGTCAATGTATTTGGAGATATGGTCTCTACAGAGAGATAAAACACTTTCTTTTTAATTTAAAACATTCTTTGGTTTTCAAAATTGTTGGAATATTTATAGTTCAAAGTCACACCTAATTCTCCTCTTATCCTTTAAGAGATGTGATAAAACTGGATCATGAAGTTCAGATAACTCCTAAGTTATCTTGAATTAAGTGTCTTTGCTTTTTTTGTTTGTTTTGTTTTGTTACTTCACCTATTCGCTGATCAAAATTCCTTTCTTAAATACTGTTCACCTATTACTCTTAATCTGTTTTAAGTAAGCTCTAAGCCCCTTGAGGAAAGAATTTAATATAACTGCTTCTTCCCTGAAGATGTTTTATAAATCCTTAACCCTCCACGATCTGGGGTCCCTCCTCTTTTTCTCTGTGTTTCTTGTCATTTTCTGCCATTCTGCATGCAGCCTTCTCTCTGCCAGTAGAACTGTGGGTGCCTCACCCTTTTCTCTCTGCCTGGATTGCCTGTTTCTTTGTTTTACATTAATTATTGCTGTTTTATCAACCCTCAGTTCAAGCATCACCTCTTTGTGAATCCTTCCCTATAACCCCTCCCCCCAGTTGTACTTTAGCTGCCCTCTGAGGTCGTTCAGTGGCCCCAGCACACACCTCTGTCAGAATATTTAGTTGGTTCTCTGCTCCACCAGACACTCACTTCCTTGAGAGCCTGAGGAGGCCTGCCAGCTCCTGGGCATGGTAATTAGAACATAGTAGATGCTCAAGAAATGTTTTCAGTGAACTGATAAATGAGTTATATTACTTAATAAATGTACATATTCATGTTTGCTACATACAATTTAAGCAGTTCGGTTTGTTTGATTTCCTAATTTTAGTATTCAACTGGTTTAACTTGGGTAAATCTATTAGTTACACAGAATGTGTGTTACCTTTATTACTAAAATCCAAAGATTAAATTTGAGTGTAATACAAAGGAACTAGACTTTAAAGTCAATCTAATATTATATCTTAGTTTATTCCTCAATTTATCCAGTCAACATTTAATGAACACCTTTTTTGTGCCAGTTATTGGGTTAATAGTTGGAGGATAAAAAGATGACTTAAATATGGTCTCTTCCCTTCATAAGTTTTCAGTCTTTCTGGGGAGACACAGGTAAACAGATGGTTACAATTCAGTGTCAGAGATGAAATGGGAGCACATAGGAGAGGCATCTGGATAAAACTTAAAATAGAAGTCTATTGCCTCTTTATTCTCAAAATGAAGAGAAAAACCTAGGTACAAAGTATAAATTTCTGCATGTTGCCATAAATCACTCAGTTGAGAACTGAGCAATCATAACTTCTGCCAAATAACCAGTTATATCCACTTTCTCTGGCAGAGCAAAAAGACTCCTATATATTCTCCTTTATGTTAACTAGAGGATTAGAAATGTTCAAGGTGAAATATTCTTTCTGGGGGGATGTTAACCTAATAATACCACTTTTTGTTTTAAAATTTTTGTATTTTCTTAAATTAGAAACTCTATTCTGACCTCGTTTCATCATTTTGGCATAGCCATATGCCAGAAACAACCCTATCTGAACTATATTTATTCTGCAAGCTTTTGAAAATAAGGAGAGTTCTTAAAGTGGTGAACAAATTCAAATTTTATTTCTCCAGGTCTGTAGGAAGAAATTGTCAGTATGGGAAGTACAACAGAGGATATGTAAATTTTGCCTTTATTGTAATATTGATTTTTTTCTCATGTATTTGAAAATGATTATGATACTTTCACTATTGGATTATTTGGCATGGATTGTTTGCAGGATAGTAAGGCAGTTAATAATATCTTATATCTTAGAGCTTTGTGGTTTTCCAAGCCCTTTGTTATTCATTATTTTATGTTAATAGTGGCCTTGAAACAGATTGGAGAGGGATTTTAACCACTATTTATTTATTTATTTATTTGTAAGGGTATTGACACCTATCTGCCTGAAATCACACAGCTAATAATTGATGAGGTGGGATTAGAACCCAGGTTTTATCCTTAGGCTTGCATACATATGTAGAGATGCTATGAAATTATTTTAACAGAAGGTAATGTAGTGATGTTTTTCTTAGGAAGGGCTGGCATTGCCTTTGACTTCAGCTTTTCAAATTTAGAAAATTAATTTTATCAACCTACTAATAGTCACTAGGGTGTGATTCACACTAACCAAACTCACAAGGGACAAAACCCAAATGCCAATACATTACAATGAGAAATATGACTGTCAAGAGAGTACAAATACTTGAATCTGCTGGTCAGTGCTTTTGCTCCGTTTAAAAAATCTACTTGGAAATACAAATTATGAATCTGCAATTTGTTTGTAATTATAGAGTCAGGTTCAGGGAAGTTAGGTTAGACTTCTTAATTATCATCATCATCAGAAATGATAGCCTGACATACCTGCTTTAGTAAAGAGTATATCGTCGCCAGAAACTGGACCTCCTGAGTCTCATGGCCCTTAGCATGACCTCAACCCCCAAACATCTATGCTGGGAAACTTCCTGGATTCATTCTTGGTCACCTCTCATCTGTGTCATGATAATCATTTGTTTACACTTCTTTTTTCCCTTACTGGCCATAAAATTATTAGACAGTAGATTATTACTAGACATTAGATTATTAGACTATTTCCTTACTAGATATAAGATTATTAGATTATTATTTTCTTACTAGATTATGAGATTATTATTATTAGGAACTGTGTTCAGCTTACTTTTGATTATATTAGTACATTTGATCGGTTGATTAGTACCTAGGCCAGTATATAGGTCATTAAACAGATGTTTGCTGCATGCTAACTCACAATTGTGTCTTTCTATAATTCATGTTGGATGATAGAATATGGAATAATGATTAAAATGACTGTTTCCCTTCTTAAGTAACTTAAAATTAACAACATAGAAAAAAAAAATAAAGAGAAAAAGATATGCTCCCAGATTTTTACAGAATATTTTTCTTATTGTTTGGTGGTTAGAGAGTAGATATAGGGGACTTCCCTGGTGGCTCAGTGGTTAAGAATCCGCCTGCCAATGCAGGAGACACAGGTTCGAGCCCTGGTTTGGGAAGATCCCACATGATGCAAAGTCACTAAGCCCATGCGCCACACCTACTGAGCCTGCGCTCTAGTGACCGCGAGCCACAGCTACTGAAGCCCACGTGCCTGGAGCCCGTGCTCCACAACAAGAGAAGCCACTACAATGAGAAGTCTGTGCACCACAACAAAGAGTAGCCCCTGCTTGCCTCAACTAGGGAAAGCCCGTGTGCAGCAACAAAGACCCAATGCAGCCAAAAATAAATAAATAAATAAAATAAAAATTTATTTAAAAAAAAGAAAGTAGAAGTAACACAGTTATACTGCCACTTTTCCACTGGCAAAACAGAAAGTGGTTCACTACCAGCACCAGTTTAAAAACATAGCTGTTCTTTAGGTACACTTTAGCTTTATCAGTGAGAAAATGGTTTCTGCTGGTGGCTGTTTTGAGATTTGGGCTAGGTAACAGTGATAATGGTCATGTTGATTTTAGAAGGAGATATTGTCGTTTGTTTTTTTATGTGCATTGGTGTAAAATTTTTTTAAAATAAACTATGTCATTAAAAAATAGATGGACCAGCCACTTTTTGAGAATTTTAATGCATGTGCCCTAAACCCTCTCACTTCTATCCTCCCTCATCTTTCCCTCTTCTACTTTTACTTTTTGAATATAATGAAAAAAATAAACTCTCTGAAAAATGTTTTCAAACTTAGAAAATTTGTATTGTGTAATTATTGATATACTTACAGAATTTCCCATACTCCATCAATTTGCTGGGATTATTTTTTCTTCTAAAGAGTAGGAAAACTATACTTCAAAAAGTCAATATTTCAACTTAGGTTTTGAAGGTTTTAGGCCTGTTGCCTGGGTAGATGATCTGGAGCCTAGCATTGGGACTGGGACATAATAAGTCTTCAAATAAATATTATATTATGGATGGATGGGTGGATGGATGGATGTAAAGTAGATAACATGTAGATAAAATATTTTGCTTCTCTTCTTTAAAATAAATTAAGCCATATGCAAGTAAATCTTAATAGTGGATGAATTTTCATTAAATGATTTCTTGTTGTTAGGGTACACATTCATATATATAGTCATATGTAGGAGCTAAGGACCAACTCATAACTAACTATTGCTCTTTTCAGTTGTTTTTTCATCTAAAACTATTTTATAAGGTTATTTTTGTACCTTCTTTTATTTTTATTTATTTATTTTTAAATTTTTATTTATTTATTTATTTTTGGCTGCATTGGGTCTTCGTTGCCATGCGTGGGCTTTCTCTAGTTGCCTTGAGTGGGGCTACTCTTCGTTATGGCGTGCAGGCTTCTCACTGTTATGGCTTCTCTTGTTGCAGAGCACGGGATATAGGCGTGTGGGCTTCAGTAGTTGTGGCATGCGGGCTCAGTAGCTGTGGCTTATGGGCTCTAGAGCACAGGCTGTGGCGCATGAGCTTAGTTGCTCCATGGCATGTGGGATCTTCCCAGACCAGGGCTCGAACCCGTGTCCCCTGCCTTGACAGGCAGATTCTTAACCACTGCACTACCAGGGAAGTCCCCCTTCTTTTAGTTTTAAAGGCAACAGAATCATATATTAAAGCAAAATAAGTTATAATTGAATATTATACAAGTTCAAAAGACAATGTTAATGAAATGTCACCAGGAATGAAAACTGACATATCAATGAAATGTATTATATAAAGGCTCTTTTAAATGACTTGCAAGAATGACTCATACAGTCCAAAATCAACCCTTATATAGAGCTTATCATCTATCTAGTTTTTCATTTATTCTTCCATTTGATCTGTCAATAAATATTTGCTGAGGGCCTACTGCATCAGTCACTGTGCTTGCATTTCTAATCTTTACACTTTATAAGATTTTTAAGAATTGAAAGATTGAAAGTGATTTTTCTTTGACAGAATAATTGGCAGTGAACTTAAGGCCCTTTTTCTGGGGGTGTGGGTTGGTAAATTCAAAAATTTTTTTTAATTTAGAAAGCATTTTAATATGTGGAATTTTCCGAATACATATGTCCTTTTGTGCTTTCTGAATTTTTCTCATGGTGTCTTTAATTTTTTTGTTGGCTTTCCCACATAGATTTTGCCTAAGGGAGAGTCAAAGATCTAAAGTGTTTTCTGTGTTTTAAATTAAACAAGTAATATATGTATAATTAGACTCTGACGAGCAGCATGAAACCTCCCAGTTTAGGCCATTAAAAGAAAACAATTTTAAGAATTCTTATATCTTGTATTTTTTTAATACCTGTGGACACTCGTAACTTTAGATTTCTTTAAATAAAAATAGACATTATTTTTAGATATAATTATGTATGCAACTTTTGAGAGCAAAAGCTACTTTTTTCTTGGTAAAAAGATCTTAATTCTTTAGCTTATTCTGTTTTTCTACAGTTATGAAACATTGACCAGATACCTCCTTTTTGGCAGGCACTGTTGTAGCTACTGCAAAGTCAACAATAAATAAGGTGAGCTATCTGCTCACCAAGTTCTGAGTTACTGAAGGAGAAAATAGCAGAGGATGATGCACAGTAGAGTTGACTTGTTGTAATAGTAGTATGTGTACTACTCTATGGATGCACAAAGGAAGAGGCTTAGTTCTATCCATCCAGTGGAAGTAACCTGAATGTTCTGTGTTCTTTTATGATGCTTATAAAAAATCAACTGAAGTAGTGGGGAAACACATGGGTAAGAAAATGTAAAATCCAGTACCTTTCAGGTGAATTTTTACAATCCTAAAGCTTAAGAACAAAGTGTGGCTCCTTCCCCATACCTCATTATGTGTATTATATAGACTACAGAGTCTGAAGAAGAGAAACATTTGGATGCTTAAGATAAAAAATTGTTCAAGATAGGAGGTTGCTATGGCTACATTAAAGCCCAGTTTTTCCTTTTCTTCTATAGCAAATTGCTAGCTAAGTTCATTTGTATAAAGTACTTAAATTCTATTCTCCCATTATCTGACTTTATATTCCTTTGTTGTAAGACTCAGTCGTTCTTCAATTCTAATTGAAGGTTCCATATCCCAAAGGTATTGTTACATTATTCTAAATGCATCCCTATGAAAGGCTATTCTTTTTTCCTTGAGAAATATTTATTTTCCAGTTTTTCAGAATTAACTGTTTAAATATCTAAGTCAACTTTCAGGGAGTGGATAATGATGACTATAGTAGTTTAATGGATACTATCTTAAAATATTTATCTGTTAATAAAAAATTGATATAGGGGAAGAAAATTTGCTTTGCATTATGAAATATGGATCAGGTTTACTAGGCGATTGTGTGATTGTAGACAGGACATTTTATTTTGCTGTGCCTCAAGTCATTGATCATTAAAATTTAGAAATTGGTTATATGATAGTTAAGGTTTCTTCATATTCTAAACTGACATTACTCTGAACATGAAACATATTTTAAAAGATGTCCAAAAAATAGCTGTGGGTAAGCTTACTTATTCAGTTTTAACCTTTGTATTTAATTGATCACTAATTTATGTTTAGTGCTGTAACCCTATGTCATAGACACATTAGGATCACTGAATTTTAGTCATTATGGGGCTTTTAAATGCTATCAGATTAATTACCTGCCATTATTCCTATTTCATTTTACGTTTACATCTAGCTGGTAGTAAATGAGGAAGAGAGTTACTTTAGTCATCATATTGAGGCACACTACACTGGATAAGTATATTGCCTGGATTATGTCCCTTGATGGAATAACTGAGGCAAAAATGAGTTGCCAGTAAGTATTAATATTGACATATGAACAATATATTCAATATGATATTTTTGCTAATTTGAAAGATATGGATTTTTAATAATATCAAGTTCCAGCCACCTGAGTAAATTTAGTATCATATAAAATTAGCATATTTTTGATGCCATAAAATTTTTTATCTGGAAATGGGCATACAGATCTGTTGATTCTCAACCTCATCTCAAATGTGAAAACCTTTGTTCAAATAAAGTCTCACCTAGATTCAGAAGAAGTCAAACATAGAAAGGAAGATCTATTCTGGTTAGCATGGGACGTGGGATGGTGGAGGAGAGTGTGGTTCTGGAAAGATTTAGATGGTACCCAGCTTAGCCTTTCTGCCCATAGCATCTGATCCTGAAGAGGCTCCAAAGACCTCAGTTTTCTGAACCATCCATTTATTCCCATCCTCTCTTAGAAATGAGGTAAAGGAGGCTCTCAGAGTGAAATGACTCGTACAAAGTGGTTCATTCTAAAACGGTGTTGAAAATTTGGAGAGACTTTAAGCATTCTTTCTAACACAAATTCCCCCACTGTCATCTCAGTCTATAGACCTGCCACAGTGAGGTCTCTTTCCCTTGACCTTGACTGAATCCTAATTGGTCTTTCTCCTTTCAATTGAAAAAACCCTAAGTGTGTTATGATAGCACTCAGCTTCCATGGTAAGTATTTGCCAAGTAAGGGATGGGGCAAGGAAGAAGGAAGTGCTCTGGAGGAGGGTGGGTATGATAAGAGCAGTTAGTAACAATACATCAATGGCAAGCATGTCCCATGTACCACTGGTCTCATGCCTCATGTAAATTCTCACAGGTACTCCTCATGTCATCTCTTTTTGTAGACGCTAATATCGTCCTTAATTTTCACATGAGGCCAAAGAGGTTAAATGACTTGCCAGTTTATACCCCCTCAGATTCAAATCCCTTTATTTTGCCTCTGAACCACTGTTAAATTAATTAAACAAGGAGGCCATTAACTGATAGGACTCTAATTCTATGGTGACCTATGTAAGGAAACCAAAATCTAAGCCTGTAAATGCCTCAAGGTTACAAAATCAAAATGCTAAGGACAAGCAGGCAAATAGCTTACTAGACTTTAAGCTATAGCCAATCAATAACTCCCTTTTTTTGCTTCCACATTTTTTTCTCTCAAAGCCTCTCTCTGAGCTCCTGCCAATGGAGCCTCCTAACCACTTCCAGTTTGGCTCTACCCTATTCGAATCGATTTTTGCTCAAACTCTTAAAATCTTAATAATCCTCAGTTTATCTTTCACTACCACTAAGCTCTACTTCCTCTCAAATGTTTATTAACATAGTACCACTCATCTTAGTAACTATTCAGAAATGTATTTCCTATAACTGGATGAGTACACTGGCTTTTGTTGTTGTTTGTTTCTCCTTCTCTGATAGAAAAGTTTTACTCAGATGAAATTTAGAAGGCAGTTGAGTGTTGCAGAAGGGAGCTAGAATAAGAAAAACTTTTTTCTAGGCCTAGTTTTGCTGTGTGATTCAGATAAATCATATTGCTCTCTGAATCTTAGTTTCCCACAAATTGTGGGGTTTGGACAAAATTTTCACTCTTATTTCCAAATTGATTGTTAATGTTCTGGGAAATCCCATAAAGATTTTTTATAGAGTTACCATTATACAGAAATCTCTTTTAGAGCAAAATTATTTTTGTTATTGTACAGAATTTATGCGCTAAAATGTATGTTGTTACCCATATATTTAGTGGATACTGTTTTTAAGGATGATTTCCTTAGATTCTGATATTTTGAGAATCTCAAATCAGATATTTTGAGATTCTCAAACTGGATAACATGCTCTTTTGTCATTATGATAGGAATAGCTGTAGCTAAAAAGAAAAAAAAAAGAGAGGAGATTTGATATTATTTTGTGTCCTTGTCATATTCCGGACATTCTATTTGAACAGAGAATATTAGTGTAAATCTTAAACAAGTCATGTACTATTTTCATCCCTCATGAAACTAGGCTCAGCTGACTCCCTTAGATTAAAATGTAGGCCTTGCAATGAATTTCTTTTAGAGAAACCAGGAGTAACTTAAACAGCACAATTCTTTTTTTCCTCCCGATTCTTAAAATACGCTTTGGGCAGATTGTGAGGTAGTCTTTAGATTTTTTATCTTTTTTCTTCTGCTGTTTTCAAAATTTGGGGCTTGTGCTATGTGGGGAGATCCATAGGGATAAAATAAAAAAGGATCAAGATAGTTTTCTTTAAAAAATAATGCTAAACATGGCACCCCAAAACAGCAGATTTGTGGCAGCTAGTTATAGCATAGCTACGATCAGAAAGGATAATTCGCAGTGCAGAAATTCCTCATTTATAATATTCTTTTAGAGAGTGGGGAATGCCATCTGAGTCTCAGGAGTGTTTCATATTGGTGTAGTGATTTCTGTATACTTAAAAATAACAGGTTGTCATAATTCAAAAAGACACATGCACCCCAATGTTCATTGCAGCACTGTTTACAATAGCCAGGTAATGGAAGCAACCTAAATACCCATTGACAGATGAATGGATAAAGAAGATATGGTACATATATACAATGGAATATTACTCAGCCATAAAAAGGAATAAAATTGGGTCATTTGTAGAGACATGGATGGATCTAGAGACTGTCATACAGAGTGAAGTAAGTCAGAAAGAGAAAAACAAATATTGTATATTAACGCGTATATGTGAAACCTAGAAAAATGGTACAGATGAACCGGTTTGCAGGGCAGAAATAGAGACAGAGATGTAGAGAACAAGCGTATGGACACCAAGGGGGGAAAGCGGTGGGGGTAGTGGTGGTGGTGGTGGGATGAATTGGGCAATTGGGATTGACATGTATACACTGATGTGTATAAAATGGATGACTAATAAGAACCTGCTGTATAAAAAAATAAATAAAATTCTAAAATTAAAAAAAAGGTTGTTGTGATTCTGTCATTTCTTATCATGAAAAAAATTCTGATTTGTATTTATTTTTAAATACAGTTTTTGTTCAACTGAGCATTTCATTAATAGCATTATTTATGAAGTTGATTTTTGTATGTAATTAGCCAAACAAATGATATTTCTAAGCCAGAACGTGTTCTGTTTATTTATGCTTGTATTTCTTCAGTGAGAATCATTCCATGTATTGGGGAGCTCTAATTTATAACATAGCATAACAGTACTTCATTCAATATTGTGTGAGAGCCAATGGAATTTGACTGTCTGATTTGCTTTTTAACTTCCTTTTTATCATTCTCTTGTTATTTAGCATTTGTATAGTCCCAAGTGTAGGTGTCTGTGGGGAAAAGCACTCATTTATGCATTATCCTTAACATTCACTCATCTTAGACTGAAGTATAATTATCTTATTTTCCAAATTAGAAAACAGAATAATGGAAAATTTGCTTCAGGTTATAATTAAACTATAGATCTCTATTTGGGTGATTAATAGGAATTTAGCAGCAGGGTATTGTGAAAGCATGCAGACCCAAAAATTAGAAGAAGACCTCATGACCTTTAGTGACTTGATTTCTAAAATGAGAGGTCCCTCCATGCTCTATAATTAAATAATTTTTGTAATAATCTTAAATAAGTTCAAAACTGTTTAAATATATTTCCTGAGAAAATATAACATATTACTGACAGAGAGTGACAGAATTTACATGGATATTTCATGATATTTTCAGATTTTCATGATGTTTATCCACATCTTTTACACGTGTGTCAAACTGTGGCATATAGATAGGGTGGGAATTTTACTAGGATCAGAAGTAGTCTATAAAAGGATTCTTAGGACCTGTACAATTCATAGGAAATTTGGAGATTTTTTTTTACTTGTGTGTCAGGAACAATTTATATATGTGTAAAAAATAATTATTCTCTTTGCAAAATGTTCATGTACATGCACATGTGTAAGATCCATTAGTTCAGAAAATTCCCAGTGTGATTGACTAAACTTATGTACTAAGGTTTCCCATTTTGTTCCAACTTTTACTCCTATCAGTAGAGTTTTGGGTAATTGACTTAGTTAGGCATTGATTTGTATTTGAAAACTTTCACATGGATAAAGAGGACAAGTCTGCCTAAATAAACTTTCCTTTTTCCCTTGATACTTTTGTTTTCTGAAAGCCTGTTCTTATTGTCCAGTTCCAGTTTATTTGGGTAGTGCAGTGGGACGATTTGTAAATGATGCCATCCTTCTGTCTTAAGAGGCATTTTCCAGCTGCATTTAGAGACAGTCTCTCTAGCAAATTCCCCTGATTGTGTGACAGGAGAAATACTTATATGGTACCTTGCAGTATGATGGTTTGGAAATGCATGTCTCAATGTAGACCTACTTTCAATTACCCTCCATTTCTGATGAAAACATTTGGGGTAATTTTCCAGACAATTCAAACAATTTTTAAATATTTTCTTCTTCATTATAAGGCAGCCAAATACCCTAACCTGTCTTTGAAGCCTCCATTCTTTGAGTCATCTGAAGACTGTCCATCTCCCGGGTGTAGTTAAAAGAAATATAGAGTGATTCCAGCCTGAGTTGACCAGGTACACGTATGCTGCTCAGTGCTTTTTGATCACAAGCACTGCTCTCCCTGGCATCTTATACATGGGAGGACATGATAGGCATATATACCACCCCCAACAAAAAAAAAAAAAAAGAAAAAAAGTGTGTTCTATATTGATTGTCACAAGTACAAGTAAATGCTTTCATCCTGATCTCAGGAGGGTTGGTTTTTGAAGCAGAGACATGCCATAAAAGATGACAGGAAAAAGATTTTCATCATGTTTGTGTTCTTTCATTAGCTCAGCTTGGCAGAACAGAAAGTCTTTGTTTTGTAAAGAAGATAAGGATGCCTCTGAACAAGAGTCCGATGATGTACTGTAGATAGAGAGTGAAGAATATTTTAGTTGCAATATTATTACAGAAAACTGAAAGTTACATTTTAGAAAGGAATGTTCCTCTGACAGGAACTCAGAGTGCAGGGTCTCTGGGTAGTTCAGCTTCTGTTCTGCATATAATAAAAAAATTGGTTTTCATTGCTATTAAACAAAACAGCATGAATACCAGAGTTTTATATTTTTACTAAGAATTGTGAAAATAAAACACATTTTGAAAAGAATTGAAATAAAATGAACTCCTGTGGTCAACTCATTTCTTCAAATGCAGTGAACAAGGGGATGAATCATAGCATCACATTTCAGGTGTGCCATGGGTCAGCGCTTGTCTGCCAATGAGTTCAGTGATGGATGATGCTTTTCTGTTACTGTAACTGAGGGAGCTGATAATACAGATAAGGTCTGCATTATTAGTTCCTTATAATGAGCGTGGAATTGCTTGTATATTTTTATTTGAAAAGCGTGTCGGATTTCCCTCATGCTCTGTGATTTCCCCCTTATACTCTTGTCAAACTGTTTAAGACAAGTGCTATCTTTGAGTCCAGGGGCTACAAGAAAGATTTTAAAATAGAGCAATAATAAAAACTCATTTGAAAGTTTGAGAAAACCTTTCCAAATTATTATTTTGAGTTTCAAAAGTAATCATCTAAACAAGGTATAGGGGGAGTTTTCATGCCTATGTACATGTTTGTGCATCTCTCAGTAAGAAGAAGCTCGCTACTGGACACATCGTGTGCTCTTTAACACTTGTGTTGACAAATGATCATTGTGAGATGATCTGGTGGGTACTTAGAGGAAGTCTGAAGGGGCAGACAGAGTTAGTTCTTGATGCACCCACCCTAAGTCAGTGAAGCTTTATTATTTATCTCATGTGTGGAAGTAAAAGGTACTATATGCAACTTAAAGCTTTGAGTTTCCTTCTTCCTGTCACTTAACAACTTATAGCCACTTAACTTTCCAGTAGCCTCCCAATTGCTCTTTACTTGGAGTTAATTTTGTGGGACTACCTTAAGTAAACAACTTGTGAAATTTCGTTGCCTGAAACCTCCTTGAATTCATTTAATATTATTTATTTATTTTTTTATTTTTATTTTTTTTTGCGGTACGTGGGCCTCTCACTGTTGTGGCCTCTCCCGTTGCGGAGCACAGGCTCCGGACACGCAGGCTCAGCGGCCATGGCTCACGGGCCCAGCCGCTCCGCGGCATGTGGGATCCTCCTAGACCGGGGCACAAACCCGCGTCTACTGCATCAGCAGGCGGACTCTCAACCACTGCGCCACCAGGGAAGCCCTAATATTATTTTTGACAGAGGGGACACGATTTGATTCATATTCTACCTGCTCATAATAGGCTTTATGATTAATTCTACTTTAATAAGTTTCCAGTAATATTCAACCACTATACCATTTAAGGATTAGGCTACATTTTGGTAAAGAACATTTGGGGGATATGAGATGCCCGAAAACGGTGACATAAATAAAGCAGCATGTATTGCCTTTAAGTGTTGAGTAAAAACGATCAAAGTTTAAGGAGGAAGTAAAAAAGACAAAATGGCCATTTCTTTGAAAGGGAATGTAGTATAATTTGTGATGCCTACAAATTTTGATATTGTGTTAATAGGCAGTATAGGCTCTTGCTAACATTACTTCTTTTACAACAGCTACCTCATGAGGAGCTTGGGCAATATGCCAACTTAAGCTTTTTTTTGAGGTTTCACTTTGGCTAGAGGACCAGTCATGGAAAGGATTCTAAATCTTAATTGGGAGAAAGGATTCTTTCAAAACAAGGTTGTAAATTTGCATCCACTTTATAGTTAAAAGCCTGGTATTCATCTAATATATGGATTAGGTGAAAAACTCGGTGACATATCACCTGTTTGGAAGAATTTCTTAGTGATAAACTCTCTACAGAAAATTTAGAAATTCATTTAAAACTATCATTTTAAGCTAAGAGAAGCAAATAGTTTTACATTATGTTATAACAGCTTCACAGGGTCAGATTTAATATGTTTTTGTTTTTGATTCCTGAATTTGAGTTAGGAGAAAAAACTTTCCCTTCACGCAGTTGCATGATTCAAAACCTAGAATCCTTTAAATTTGATCTGGAACATTCACCAAAATTTACTATTCCCGTGTGCCCAAACAAAATTATTTTGTGAAGTAAAGTTGATTTACCATTAATTTGTATTGCAGGAATATTTCACATTGTTCAGCCAAGAATTATTCAATATTAATTTCATATTATGAAGAAACTTTCTTTGAAGCTTAAGAATTTTTGTATTTAATACTTATATTTTTTATATCATATTTACGTTTTAGATGTCTTCTTCAGAGATAGCCATGTAGTAAAGTTTAGATTAAACCACTAAGGAGTTGGAGTTTAAGATCTAAATTTCAAGTAAACTAATTTTTTTTTCATGATGTTTTAAAATTGTAATACATGACCCTGGTTAGTAAGATATATCTTTGTCATTACTCCTGGCGTTGTGTAGGTTTTCTTGGAAGGTATAGTTTTGTTTCAGTGAATGAAAGCTATCCTCAGTGTATGAGAAGAATAATTAAACTGTGTCAGAATGATGAAAGATACGGAGTTGAAAATTCTAGTTTTGTGATTTTCTTTAATGACTGATCCCCAGCAATTATATGGAGAAACATAGATTAAAGAATATAATTTTCTCTAATGTAGACTTAATTCCAATATCCATGGGCAGATAAGGTCTTTGATGCTTTACTTTCATATTTTACTGTAGTTCTGATCCTAACATTTCTTAAAGATCTTTGTCATTTCCATGAATTTTTTGCTATCATATAACAATAGCAACAAATAACAAAACAGTGAAAGTAATAGCAGTCATAATATGCTATACTGCAAAAAAAAAAACCTAAATTCATTTTTCAGATATGTCCCAGAATAATCCTGTCAGCTTGTGCTTTTATACCTGCTTAACAGTGATGAAGTGAGGCTCAGAAAAATTTAACGAGTTGGTCAAAGTCTAAGGGCTGGTAAGTGATGGCTCCTGAGCTTGATCCCAGATTCCCGATTCCATTATCGGTCATCTTTCTGTTAAGCTGTACTGCATAAAGCTTTGTGTTATAGATGCATAGGTGCTTGATTAGCCCCTTTATTAGTTGTTAATAAAGTACTTCCAGGTCTACACCAATGTCTTATTTACTTCATCAGCATACACAAGGCTGAATATTCCTTTTTTTGTATGATAAAATTAGATGATAATTCTTTTTAAAACTTATGAAGGAAAAGTTAATGGTTCATCACATAGTTGGCAATGAACATGTTACATTGTACTGAAATTATTTTAGGCATTTTAGACATTTGTTCTTTAATTTGGCTTTTAATTTTCCTATTTGGTGATGTTTATTGACCACCTTACCAAAAGTACTGCTTCGAGTTCCTGTTTTGTTTTCCTTATATAGCATTCAGGACCACTGGAACCTATTTATTTATTTACTGTTTGTTTATTGCCTATTTCCCACCACCTCCAACTAGAAAGTTACCTTTATTAAAGAGTTCCTGTTTTGTTCATGGCTATGTCTCCAATGTCTAGCTACAATAATGCCTGGCTAGTTAAGAAAGTATTGAATGAATGAATTCATATCAGTTGACTTTAATTGTAGATTCCCAAAATAGCATTATAAGAAATATTTAGTGTGTAAGACACTCATTTGTGACCTTGGTTTTGCTGATGAATGCTGAGTTCCCGACAATAGCTTGTATGAGTGGAATATTGAATAACATAAACTTGGCAAACTGAGAAATAAATATGTATGTGTTTATAATTTGAGCGACTAAGGAAACTGTAGCAAAAGCCACTTATAAATAGTAGCATGTATAAAAGTATAGTTAAATACAGATTGCTTAAATCTAATCATGAGAATACCTCTAATCCAATCTTCACCCTCATAATTGTATCTTGAATAAATATGTCTGGAGAGAACTAATGAAGATAACGTTTTGTGAAAATGAGATAGGTTTTTTTCATTTGATTTTTATAGATTATGTCTGTAGTAGTAGTATAGTGTAATGAGGGTGTAAGGGATATGGATTAATTTCTTAAATTTTGTGGCATTTCTAGTTGGAGAACGGAGAAAACCATGTAAATTTGGTCATAGTATGTTCTTAATATCTGGACTTGTCACAGACTTAAAAAAATTAAAATGCTATAACAACAATAAAAAAGAATAATAATAAACATTAAGATAATTGAATGTAAGTGTTGAGAAAAGTTCTCTAGAAAACTGGTTTGGAGTGGCTGGCAGGCCTTGCTCATGGCCAGCTGATAGTGATCAAATTGGAAGTGGTCCTTACATCAACAATCTGTGAAGTTTGCATCTTTAGGGAAGCCTAGATTGGAGTAAAGAATCTGCTGGAAAATGGTACTTACAGAAAATAGTGTGTTTCCCTAAATACTTCGGGGCATAAAAAAAACCCTTGTTGTAAAGAAATTCATATATACCCTGTTAAGGAAAAAAGTTGATGCAAACCAAAACAATATCTGCTGTTAGTCAAGATGTGCAAAGATTGTTGGTACCAAGTTTTGGCAGAAGTACTTAGAATCCATGCAGCACATGTAAAAATGAGTAAAATTTACTTAAATGTCAGTTCTGTATACCAGATTCTGTAATATTATCAGCAGAAATGGAAGTACTCTACAGTACAACTCAGAGCTTTGAAATGGACAGCGAGTGTTACAAATAAATCTTTGGGAGTCCATTATTATCCAACAAAATTATTGCTCACTATATCTGAAATAACAAATCTATGGCTTTGACATTTAATCAGAGCATGAACATATTTATTGAATCTCATATTTGAGATTATTACTCCAGAAGCGCCCCAATTAAAGCATGTGGATTTAAAAAATTCCTTTCAGACAAAGTAAAGTGCACAATGCTTGTTATACATGCAGATTCTTTTTATTCTTTGCTTCACGTTCAGTTGCCTTTTCTTTAACATGCTTATTTTGAGTTTTTAATGAACAGAAATGGCTTTAATATAAGTATACAAAGAACAAACCAAGAATTTTTGTGTGTGTAACAATGGACCTAGAAGGTTGAAGCTGCCCATATTCCCCTGTGACTCTTCAGTTGAATGTAAACTATTTATAACAGAATGTGAAAGGAAGTTTCTATCTGCTAAGGCTGGTATTATAACATAAGATGATTTTACATGCCTACATAATTTGAATTTTTAGGCTTTAAATAAAGACTCTCCTTAGTCTGAGTCCAAGAAGAAAGGAAGGAAGAGAAGGAGAGAAGGAAAAAAGAGGGAGAGAGGAGGGAAGGGAAAATGGGAAGGAATCTGGGTCTGTACCACTCTTTCACTTTCTAGTGAGAAACTCCAAGTATTGTCTATTCATGAGCTTCTGCAAATCACATTTCAGCTTAACTGTCTCTTCTCTGATTTAATAGAAACTTTGATTGTTTTTCTAGGATTTACATCCAGAGTAATTGTTTTTGCATTTTAATGTAGTAAGAAGTAGATTGAATAAATGCATAACATATTAGAAATGCTATTAAGCAAATGATTCTATGTGGTACTGTTGAATGAATGTTTTCCTTTTCTCTTATAAACAAAACACAGATTTCTCCAATTATTTTTAAAATGATTGTTCTCTATTGTTGCCAGAGGAAAAGTGAAAAAAGAATCTATTTGTGTGTTCACTCCATTTAATCTTTCGTGTGATTAACTGGAGCGACAGAAGACTAATATATACAGTCAGGAACTTTTGCCTCCAAGATCTGTAAGGAACACTTTTATCTGCATCTTGGATACATAGCGTTTTCACACACTGAGACTTTAGTTCCTGTTATCTTGTTATTTATATTATAAATCTCTAGTATCTTTTAGCTGCCATACCTCACCAATCCTTACCCTCTTTGAGTCCCTGACTCAAAATAGTCAGCCCTTAACTCAAGCCTTGGGTGGTGAGAAACCCTAGAGAGAGAGTTTTCATATGGCAGTAGTGGTGGTGGAAGAGGACATATCTGCTTTGTTTTATTTCTTTCCTTTTTAAGTAGGCCATTTTTCTAAAAGAGCTTTCTCAGAATCAGTAAACTTCCAGAAAGAAGAGACTTGTGTTGTTTCAAGGGCTGGTAATTGAGCTCTTTGAAGAAAAGTTGACCTTCCCAGTTAGAACAGCATCAGGGGAGTTTAAAAATTTATCAAACTTGCCACTGAATAAGGACGACAATAACTCAAGTTTTTATTTTCAAGGCCTTAAAGGATCAACTAATTTGTGTCCATTCTTTTAGGTCCCATTGGAGAAGTAAGCTGGTAAAGGATGAGTATTCTTCTCCCCATTTTATTCAGAGTAGAGATGTTTATTTGCTTTCTCCACTGTGCACAGATGTTGGTGACGTGATGTATTCTAGGGTCCTGCACAGTCTCCTTGTGAACAGACTCTGATGTGCATTGTGAGGTTAAGAATATGCTTCCCAGAAAATTAATGATCTCCTATTTGCACCTTGCTTTTGGTTTTGGTCCAGAAAAATAAGACTGCTTTTGCTGATGCTTTAAGCACTGAGCTCTCGGTGTATTCCTGGGAGTATCATGCACAGATTTGATACATCAACGGAGTTAAATTGGTTAAAAGAGCTGTCGATGATAAAAGTGGGGATGCTATAAAAGAGAATGGCCCAGGGCTTCCCTGGCAGCACAGTGGTTGAGAGTCCGCCTGCCGATGCAGGGGACATGGGTTCGTGCCCCGGTCCGGGAAGATCCCACATGCCGCGGAGCAGCTGGGCCCGTGAGCCATGGCCGCTGAGCCTGCGTGTCAGGAGCCTGTGCTGTGCAATGGGAGAGGCCACACCAGTGAGAGGCCCACGTACCGCAAAAAAAAAAAAAAAAAGACAATGGCCCAATCACATTCATGTGACTCAGGCAATCTGTATCCATCTCTTTTATATTTCTATGGATTTTTTTCTTTCCCATTTGCATAAATTGGTAGTATACATAATTAAAAAAATGCAAATGACAGAAAGCAAGCCCAGTTTTAAAACTATGAAAAAATAGTTTCTGTCATGAGACTTGTTCTCTTGGGGTAGGAGGAACAATAAAAATACATGCTGTATTTGTGTCTTAGAAGGTACTTTGAGGGTTGTTGTTGTTATTGTTGTTGTTTTCTTCCCAGCAAGCTAAATAGCAGTTGCCACAGCAACCCATTTTTGTGATTTGCAGAATAAGGGAGCAAATCAAATGTAAATTGTCAGTCAATAAATTTCTGTTATCACAGAAGATGGTAACATATGTAGTCTTATTTGGTCAATTTATAAACTTCTGTGGTGTTTTGTTCTCATCTGTTCCTTTCCACATGCTGTCAGGAATTAGTATTCTGTTCTTTGGCTGCATAATTTCTGAGTTTCATACATGATGTCAACTGGACTAACTAGATGTCAGAATCACAGAAGGTTTTGTTGCAAAATGAAGGTTATTTGACATCAATTTTGTCATTTTTTCAGCATATTGACAAATGGATTCCTTGGTTTATCTCATGGAAAAGAGTCAAATTAATTTTTAAAGGGCACCTTAAAAGGTATTGTGATTATTTTATTTGGAAATACATAGTTTCAGTCTACAGAGATGAGTGCACTTTTGTCTCCATGATTCGTTTGCCGTGGAAATTGAAATTGCTCTCTACTGGGAACGTTTGGAAGTCTGTGGCCATGCTTTTGCTTTCCGTGTCCTGGGAAGTGGACCCACATTTTGGGCCCAACTCACTTCTAACAGCTATTGTACTTGCACCTTCTCTTCCTTCCTTTTATCTTTTCTCTGTTCTTGTGTATAAGACTCTCCCCTTCCCTCTGCTTGCCTTTACTTTCTTCCCCATTATTCCAGAAGTCATGATCCTCTCCTCCCAAAGAGATTTTGCCCCTGCTTCCAGTGGAATGAGATCCTGGATGTGCGCGTATTTTTAAATTTGATGAGTAGTGCAGCTTACAGCTGATTAGGATACACTAGTATCTCTTCCCCTGCTGCCCATTGGCAAGTCCTCCACCTTTTCTATTCCTAATAACAACCCTCCTTTCCCCTACATTTAAGAATCTTTCTTTAGCATTTGTTCCAAAAAGCCAAAACCTGAAAAGACTAGGCAGGGGAATTCATGATGAGACATTTCTAGTATTTAGAACTATTTTCAACTACTGTTGACAACCATATTGAGTAGTTTCATGTATAATATCCCCTCCTTCCTTTTAAAACTGTTATCAGCAGCAATCAAAGTGATGGTGTTTGTTGCTACACTGACAGCATAAGGATACATGAAATATATAAACTTGGAGCTTTAGCAACAGATGTGAAAACATTTCTAGAACAAAAGATGGCATTTGGTAAATCTAAAGCAGATGACAGAAGATATTGTTTCACTCTCTAGAATAATATTGAATTGAGGCTTATAGAATTATATATTTATGGGAAAGAGGGAGTGGGAGAAAGACAATTGTATGACTACGGTCTCTTCTCTACCTGGGGTTTCATCATTTCCCCTCTACAAAACTAGCTCAAGCTGTGAAAAGTGGAGGTGTGTATGTGCATGCATGAAGGGAAGGAAAGATGGAACTCTTCAACAGCAGGAGACATTTCTCCAGCAAATTTGGTTTTCAGAACGGTTGCCTGAATATAGACCCAAACCCAGAGATATGAGTGGTGTTATGCTTGGGAAGTGAAAGTGAAATTGTAGCCTTTCCACCAAACCTGTATTACAGACATATCACTTTTTACTGTTCCCACTTTGCCCCACATTTAACCCCAATACGTCTTAAGTAGCCAATGCAAATGCTTTGTTGTATTCTCTTGCTCTCCAGTACTCTCAGTGGTTTTCCTTAGAGGCAGTCTAGTGGTTAAGGGATCAGACACAGACTCTAGTTCTTCTTCCTCATCTGTCACTGATTTCTCATCTATTAAATGGTGGGTGATAATAGTACCTACCTCAGAGGGATGGCATGAAAATTAAATAATGCATTAAAAACTCTTAGTATTAAAAAAAGAGCTCTTAATGTTAACTGAACAGGAAACAAAGTAATTACTAAATATTAATCACTATCAAATTAATAATAGTCATAATAATGGTCAAATTTATTAGAATTTGTTGTAACTTAGTTTGGAGGTGTTGAGGTGAGAACAGAAGTGGAAGAGCAAAATAGAGCTACTTGAATGGCATTTGACTGACTTACATAAAAGGTTGTAGAATTTTACTTGCCTTGTAGATTTTTTCTTTTTTTGCTTATTTCTGTGAGAATAACTCTTAAAACACACCACAGTATTTGTCATCTCAGTTCTATGGCATGTCTTAGGAGATGAAAAATTATTGGAAACCAGGTACAGGTAAGTGTGGCTAGACTTATTTGAAATATTTATACACTGGTAAGAATTATTAACAGTTGACAGGTGTTAAGAAAAATCCAGTATTTGTGTGTGTGCAAGTGTATACATGTATGCCTACATGCTTGTATTAAGTTGGCCTTGAAATAGATAGAGCTATAGAGGTACAATGGTTAACTATATAAATCTACAAAAGTGATAGCATAACTTTTTTGAGATGATGGGATAGGACAGTTGTCATTTCTTGAGATATAGTTACATTTTGGGGGAAATAAATCTTAAAGAGATAGTTAAAATGTTATTTAAACATCTTTCATTAGTACTTGCAAGAAGAATTTTTCAAATGAGAGAAAATAAAACTATCTCTGAAGTCATTTTGATAAATGGAAACTCTACACTCTAAAAGAAGATCATGTTATCATCAGCAATTTAAATGTTTTAATTTAGCAACTCAGAGCTTCTAGTGCTCATTATTCTATATTATGCATTCTTTTGGGAGAAAACTTATGACAGGATTTTTATAAAAAGTTAAAAAAATAACTGAAATGAGATTTATAATTTCAAAAATTGTAATTATTTTGTATGTTATAAGGCTTCTTATGTTCCCAGCAAAGAGGATTAAGGCAGAATGATCTCAGAGGCTTTTAAATTTGGGATGGAATATCCAAGAGGCGTAGAAATTTCCAATAGAGTAGCACAGAGAACTGTATCATTCTATTTCTATTTTGGATAATTATGAAACTTGCTTTTTGTATGGTTGCCATTTTTTAATTTGTGAGTTTTCCATTTAATAATTTCTCTCTCTCTCTCTCTTATGTGACTGATTTAAAAATGAAACAAAACAACTCTTCAGCTAAAACCACTTTACGGCACAAATTCAAAACCCAGGTCTCAAGTAATTAACATGCTTGATGCAGAGAAGCAGCAACACATTAATGTTAGTAAAATGTCAATCTAAAGAGGCATCTTGAAGAGTGACTGGATGATAGAGGGTTGGGCTTCTGCCAGACTCCAGCAGCTAACACTTGTACAAATATGGGCCCTTCACAGGGAAGACACTGCTGAATTTCTCTACAAGGTTGAGTTTGGGAACTTCTGGTCATAATGGTGCTTAAGAAAAGGAATGATTTGATAGGAGCATGTGGTCCAATCTTTTTGAAGCTCTGCCATCACAGTCAGTGTGCTGTGCAATAACTGCTGGGCAAGAATTGAATCACCTGGTTTCTGGTTCCAATTACGTATTTAAGTAGTGAGGTCACTTTGAGCAAGTGACTTAATATCTGTAAAATTTCTCTCAGTTTCACGATTCTGTTATACCAGGTCTGACTTGTATTATTCAATGGCATTTGAAGGCAAATCAATAGGCAGTGTAGAATTCATTCATTAATGATGCCAGTGGTGGTTTCTGGGTAACCATCAGTTGAGTTCCATGTAGAATGTGATATAGCATTTGAAAACAGGAGTTCATGAACATGTGGGAAAAAGGGTTTTGTCCATTTCTGGTAGACACTCCTCCTAAGGATACCTGATCTACCACCATATAGACATCATCTGAGAGCCAAGAATGACTATAGGTGGTGGTCCCCTTTAGACTAGGGACTATTCTTACCATAGTCTCACAGGTATATTAACTAAGAACATCCACTTAAATATCTCAGTCATATCCCTAACAGTCAAACCCCTATCTCATTTAGCCCTACCCTATTCCCGGTCTTCTCTTGGGAAAAATACAACACAGTATTCCTACTGTATGCATATTCTGTATAAAGCAAGTAATTGTTCATCGCTAATAAGCAATTTTTCTAAACCTAAAACAAAAATGGCAGACAATGGACAATGAAAAAAGACTTGAATCTTTAACCACAAGTTCTGAAACTTTGAAAAATAATTAGGTGTCACTCTCATAGATTGAGATTCTGTATTAAAAATAAGCACTGTGAATTCGATGTTGATCATCGTACTTACAGGTTAATAAACTTTGTTTAATGTTGAAAATGAGTCAAAATGTACAAACATATATATATCGATATATTACATCTAGACAATGTGTTTCGCAATACTTTTGGAATATGATGCCTTGGAAAATCTTGATAGAATGGCACCTGTTAAGATGAGAAAATTTAGATAGATAGATAGATAAATAGATATGGTTCTATTTGTTGTATTATACATCAGCAAATAGATGTTATACATCATTTCTTATCAATACCTCAAGGTTCTTTTCATTGATTTTGGATGTATCCACGGTCATTGATTAAATAACCATGATGGGACATGTCTAAATGAATGACTAAAAGATAAATTATTGTAGAATATCTTTCCTTTCAAAGATTCATAGAATTCTCTATCAAGTAAAGTACAGAGTAGCACATTGATTTATAATTAAACATAGTTATCTCAAAAGGAAAACCTCATGCTTAAATGAAATTAAGAACTGAATATACTATGATTTTCAGTGTTGTGTGGGAAGGATGGGGTCAGGATGTGGTGGTCGAGGAGGAGTTACTATTCTAGATATGAAAAAATTCTTTATGGAGCAGATTTAAGCTTATAAGTGCTTGTCGTCTTTCCTAGGTGAACACAATATAGAAAAATATAAAGAAGTTTCAAATATTTCCTAAATCTGGTGAGCTACATTCAGTGGGGAAGGATAGGGTTAAAACATTGTTCTACATGTTCAATTTGCAAGGAATTTATGGCCTGGAAAACGTTCCTCATTTTATTCCTGATATATGGTAAAGATCTTAGATATTCACAAGTCCTTTTGGAATTCAGCTATGATCATTTTTTTTCATTACACTTCTGAAATTACACAGATTAATGGCAATGTTCAAGTAGAAAATCCACAAATAATACTTTTCTTTTAGATTAGTTGTATTATATTAAGTGTTCATTATATTATTCATGAAATACTAATCAGGTTGCTCCATGTGGTAAAACTGAAGTTTGATTAATTATTATATAAGCTTTCTGAACTTTGCTGAGAATCTTACAACTATAGAAAGAGGCTGTTGTTGGATGCTTCTGTATGAAAAGTAAAATGCTTCCCAAAGGAGAAATATATTATGCTTATTCTAATATATATATATATGACATGGGAGGCAAATAGCATGATTTTAATAGCATGGGCTTTGGAGTCAGACATTCAGGGTTCAAATCAGGACCCTGATACAATGGGAAGTTGGGCAAATGCTTCCCCATCCTGAGCCTCTGCTCCCTTACAGAGCTGTGACGTTAGGTGAGATGAGGCGTGTAAAAAGCTTAACCAGGGTACAGGTGGTGGTACATGTTGAATAACTGTTGTCCAGCATCCCCCTTTTTCTCCTCCTCTGCCTCACTGTTATGTATGAATGTAAGAAATAGCAGGAATAAAACAATCAAAAAGTTTAATTTAAAATTCTGAAAGTCTTTCTTTATTTCGTACCTGCTTTGAGTTAGGTTATTCATGATGCACAGATATTTTAACCTTTTATCACCCTCAGCTTGAATTCATTTTTCAGTTGCCTAATTATAATGGTTAAAAAAAACACTTCATTCTGATAAGAAAAGACATCTGAGCATGAGCTCTCTAAACCCTATTCCTTATCTTTGGAAGAATCCTCAGTAATATTTTGGCCTTAATTTCACATTCAGCTTTTTCTATGTAGGACAGTCAGATTGAAGGACTCCCCTGATAGTTATCTGAGGAGGTCACTCAGCGAGAAATGCTGAAGTTTTGCAAGCAGCTGGGATAGAACAGTTCTGCTGAAGTTTTAGGTTTGGCTCCTCAGCATGCTTCTTTTGAAAAATGGATTATGGCTTTCATCAATTATCTTTACAGAGCTGGAAGCTTATTGATAATGAGGAGGATTGATGCATTTCATTGACAGTTGATAATCATATTAGCAGTGAAGTAGTATTCAGATTGTTTTCACCTTCCTTGTTTAAAGGAGATTGCATGAGGAAAGGAAGGATCCACAGATTGGAGTTGGACCCAGGAAGGATTGTTATAAATAATGGAAATTGAGACCTGTGGGCTAAATTTTGCATTTCTCCTTTGTGTCAGTTATTGCGCCGAGCGACCTCGGTTAAAGAAACATGTTGGGGCTTCCCTGGTGGCGCAGTGGTTGAGAGTCCGCCTGCCGATGCAGGGGACACGGGTTCGTGCCCCGGTCCCGGAGGATCCCGCATGCCACGGAGCGGCTGGGCCCGCGAGCCATGGCCGCGGAGCCTGTGTGTCCGGAGCCTGTGCTCCGCAGCGAGAGGGGCCACAGCGGTGAGAGGCCCGCGTACAGCAAAAAAAAAAAAAAAAAAAAAAAAAAAAGAAACATGTTGAATTCTACTTGACAGAAAAATGGTGAAGGAAGAAGTCTGTAGGCCTACAAGCCACCAGTCAAAGGTTGGCCTAGTGAACTGCAGAAATCATTTTAGTTAATCAAATGGATAGTGATACTCAAGTACAACTAAGTAAATCATCACTTTTTTCTCAGAAACCAAGAAAAGAAGAAAATATAAATGAATCCTGCCAAGAGATAATATCCTAGTATGAGAAGAACGCATGCTATGAAATGCTAAGTGAGTTGATTGTATTCGGATAGAGAATCTGACTCCTGGAAGGCAGTACAGACTAGTTGTATTTAGGTAATACCAACAGGGAAGCAGTGTTGCCTGGTGTACAAAGGCATGATATTTAGAGCCAAACTGACCTGGCTCCTTTATTCAGTTCTGCCTTTAATTAGATGAGGCAAGTTGCTTTTCTTCACTAAGCCTTATTTCTCTCATTTGTAAAATGGGATTAATAATAATTGCTATTAAAATAATAATAATAAAAAACTTGCTTCATATGATTATTATGAGGGTTAAATGAGAAAATTCACATGAAGTGTTCAGCAGTGTTGGGCATGGAAAATGCCGGTATGTAGTAAATGAGATCTGCTAATTCTGTGATCATTCCCTTAGCCAATAAGGGATTGTCAAAGAGACATAATGTGATTTGAACTCATAAGGTCTCTGCTAACAGTATTTTATATCATAAAACATGTAATTCTTCATTTCTTTGATCATTTTGTCCAACAGCAGCAGAGTGTGACACAGTTTATAGTGTAAATGAAAAATGAGACTTTGATATTTACATGGAATTTGCTTGCTTGTTAAAAGTAAAGTAACTGATTAAGGAAATGGTATGTTTGCAAATGCCTCATTGATTTTAAAAAGTTAGCTGAACATCACCTTATGACACTCTTTGAGCCGCTTTAGTGTTTGTGTAAAAAATGCGTGGGTGATAAACTACGGTAAGAGGAACAAATATAAATTGTATGTTTGGTAAGTGAGTCAGTTCAGCTATTCACCCAAAGAATTGACTTGTTGGATGAATACAATCTAAGCTCTATCTTATAATGGCATTTTACATGTTTTTCATTCCAGAACTATTAGGAAAAGAGCTTCCAAGTTTTCTAAATGCTTAGAATATATTTCTTTTTCATATATGGTTGTAGCATTGTTTTTCTCATTCCATTCTACTGCACTTTCTCTTCAGTGATACAGCATTGCAACTTACACTCAGGCCCATTTTCATCCACTCCATTGTTTTACTGTCAATGCCTTAAACATGTGCAGTGTAAGGCCATTAACCCCTTGGTCTTTGTAGAAATCAAAATACGATCTGTCTAGATGTATATTGAAATTACCTCCTGCAACTATTGAAATTTCAGAAAAGTCCATTGTGGTCCCATATACTCTGTAGAATATATTCAGTATTTGGTGTTTCTGAGTGACTGATTGTTTGATGACAATAGAATTAAACATGGAGCCCAGAGACATTGTTAGCAAACAATGATAAGACCAGTATGTCTTGGGAATATGAATATAGCGGTGAGGAAACTATTCTAATGACATAAAGGCCAATATGAATTGTACCTCTGAAAATACATGTCTGCTGTTAGCATTTTTTTGAGTTTTTAGTTTTTCGTAACAAAAGTAAATTTCTGACAATGTAATTTAAATGCCCTGACCTTTCAGTGTTATGAGACTGTAAGATATTATGGAGCAAATTTTACCAGTGGAATGAATCTACTAGAATATTTGGCCTTGTTCCTTTATAGTCATTTTATTAATTTAATTTCCTAATTTTAGAAAGCGTTTGTAATAAAGCACATTCAGTCCTCTCTATCACAATGCAAATGAGGCCTCTTTAAGTATTTTCTGTAATCAAAATAGTCAGTATTATTCATGTCATTGGCAAGTGTTGAAAGTCCTGAGACTTGCTGAAGGCCATTGCTTAGCCATGGCCCGTTAGCAGGCTCAGTTCCAGGAGTTATACATTCTCCCCTTCCTGGAGTCACTGCTTTGTACAAGTCAGGAAACACTGCCTCCTTTCTCACTTCTCAGGGAATTAAATCCCAGGGGTTTCAGGACTCTGGAAATAGAAAATATTGCTTGTTGATGCTAAGCCTTTCAAGTGGGGCACTGGGGAGTCCATGGGCCTTTTCAATGCAGACATGGAAAAGAGTGGTGATGTTTACGTAACCCTTCTTAAACAGAGTAGCTGATTATCTGTAGAATGCTTCACCTTCTGCAAGTAAAGCTTTACATGGTAACCTTTAGAACATGTGCTTCAGGGATTTTCATTTATTCCAAGGATGACATTACTTTTGAAAGATAAAATCTCCCTTAGAAAGGGCCCTCAGAATAATCTGAATAAATTTACTGGCATTTTGAGGTCTTTGTGTGCCATTTTCTCTCCAAGATTAATTAGAAAGGAGATGCCAAAGAAGCCGCTTTTCTAGTAAACTTTATCCATTGGTGGTGCTTCAAATGACTTTGAGGACTTTGCTCTTAATTTTCCAACAACCTGGAACATGCCTGAATAATTTACTCATCCCATTTTATCCAATGTTTGAGACCTTTGTCAAGTATCTGTTTATCAGAGTGCTAATGCTGTCAGACAAACATATGGATGAGTAGGTAGAAGACATGAATCTTTTTATCCAAGAATAGATGTTGGTTGTGTGTTGTCGTTGTTGTTGTTTTTTAAAATTTAACTTGGGCATATTATTAGCTGTGATGTAAATTAAGAAGTACAGATTTTTAATTGAAGAAATCTATCCACATATAGTGTGGTATGGTACAAAGGGCATAAAACTTGAAAGGGTTAGGCTAGAGTGGGATTTCAGGGAAAAGGGAATGAATATTTACTAATGGGCTCACAAAGTGCCAGGTACTATGATCATTGCTGTACCGTCTTTGGAGTGAGGCTACCCAACTCCTCCACACGTTAGCTCCCTGACTGTCACAAGTCTCTAACCTCACAGAACTTAATTCTCCAATCTTAAAAGAGAGGTGATCATCATTACTCCCTTAGCAGGTTGTTGGGAGTAGCAAATGTCATTTACTCTGTACACAGTGTAGCTCTTAAACAAATAGTCACAATTACTGTGTTAATTTTGTATCCTCCTTTACTTCCCCAAAGTTTTTGGGTCAGTTCATTGCTATTATCTTAGCGAAATGTGGAGAGCACATTTAGAAACAGAGAAATTTGCCAAGAAGAAAAAATAGGGCTGTGAAATTAAGGAGGTATGTCACTGTCTACAAAGGCTCTTACTTTTAACTTTGGAAATGAAAGGGTAAGGCAGAATGGGGGAGATGGAGAGAGGAAAGTAGGGATTGCTATTCTGAGAGTTTCCTCTGTGAGGTGTAGAAGCAAAGCATGAGAATGGACACTGCATATAAAGAAGACACATGTTAAGTGCCTTAAAATATTACTGGTAAACCCAGTAAAAAAGGATTGGAGAGTCTCTTCAGAATTCCTGGGAAAACTTACAGTGGCTGATCAATAACTGAATTTCTATAGGTGAAGGAGAGCAGTATTATTATAAGATGTTTTAAAAACAGGGCAAATCTCTAACTTTTATGACTTATTACAGAATATAGTAGACTACATCCCAAAGACAAATATTTGATTGTGAGGTACTTAACAAATCATATTGCTTCTATTGTTGAATGTCTGCTTTTACTTTTAGAGTGCTTGATTATCTGGATAAACACCTCCTTAAGTTTTTTTTTTTTTTTGCATATACCTATGTGTCTTTTCTTTAACTTATTAAAGAATATTATCTTTGGAAGAGTGAGCAGGCAGACCTTTAACAGACTGCTGGAGGGAGCACCCTAGGCCTCCAATAAAGAGCTGGGTGATTTGGGGTAAAGATGTTAAACCCTTTGGGCCTCAGTTTCTTCCCCAGTAAAAAACGAGCATATTAGACCATTTACCAAAGGTCCCATTCAATCCTAAAATTCTATTATTATACGAAAATCTCTTCCCCTTCTTCATTTCCTCACGCTGAGGTTGTGTAATGTGCTTTTATGAATGGCACCTTAAAAACTAGCCCTCCCTCATCACAACCTAAAGATAAATTAACATAGTAGCAAACAGTTATATACAAATATGACAATTATGCAAATACAGTAGATGGCCCAGTGGGCACTGCATTTCTTCACAAAATTTGAGAGGAACATCTTGTCATCTCTGCTCCCCTTGACTTAATGACTTCTAAATAGCGCCAACTGAGATCTATTTCTACCCCTCCCATCAGGTTAAAGAAACATTTATATTTCTCTGTGTTACTTTTTCTGTCCTCTGGCACCACCTACTTTCTTTATATGAAGTTTGATTTCCTTTTACTTTGTGGCCGAGGGAATGATTGCTGTCATGTACTACTTGCTAAGTGTCCAACCAGACATCACTTCATCAGAAGAGAGCCAGGGAGGCATGCACTGTACAGTGCGTGGGACCTGTGTTCAGTTGCTACGCTGGGAAGCTTTCCTAAGTGCTGCTCTCGCAGCCAGCATAAAAGAGCTTTACTTTTGGCAGCCCTGACAAGATATACTGATCTATTGCCCATATTTACCTGCTTTATTTAGTTGCATGGGACCAAGGAGTGATACATAAGTGATTACACCCTCAGAACCAGATCTCCATGGAACATTATAAGTGGCTGCAGATGTGTCCAGTGTTTCTCCAGATTGGCTGGAGCTACATTATTTTAAATCATTCTTCGGGGGTATCCTCACTGAGGCTAGAAGTGGGACTCATTTTTTAGCATGCTATTAGCTTCCTTTTAAATGATCTCCTTCAGATTCCCCAACAGATGTCTCATCTGTGACCATCTTCAGGGGCTGCTAATTAAGTAATACTATTTAACTTACATAAGTGTTATTTTTAAATTCAGATTACAAACCTTTCTCATCAACATAATTATTTTGTAATAAATATCACAGTGTCATTTTACATAGGCATTTTGCACCAGAAAAAATTCAGAGTTGGGGGAAGAAAGTAAAACATTGAACCCATCTTGTGGCCAAAAAAAAAAAAGGAGTAGGTGTAAAAAAGATCAAAAATAATAAAATACAGTTAGTGAATTATAAGTTGATTACTATTTTCATAAGTCCATAAATTGCTGGGCTAGAAAGCTGATATCACTGTTTTTAAGCTATTAACAGCAGCAACAATAACCAAAGAAAAAAATTCCACCTACTAATCAGCATTCTAACTAAGCATGTTCCCTGTGAAAAGCAACACTCTGAAAACATGGTTCTTTGAAGCTTGTCTTGCCAGAAAGCTATTATTTCTGGTATAGCTTCATGATTGGGGGAGACTGTGGTTAAGTCTTGCAGGCACGCTCATATGTCCATCATCTGGCATTGGTAGATGCTGATCAGATCACCAAACTCCCTGGCACACAATGAGTGACAACCCCAGGGTTCTGGAGTGATTGTATTTCTCAGACTCAAGTGGGCACAGTATTGATCTCTGTAATCCACAAAATATGTATGTGAGCTTTACCAAGGTTAAAGAGTGAATCCACTGTTCTTAGGTGTCATTGATTGCAATTTTAAAATAGGTTGGGTAGGATTTAAGAATGTGTGTGTTTGGTATGGAAAGTTTCCCCAGAAAAGGTCTAGGGAAAACTGAAATCAATACTGCAATGCTACATTATACAGGAGTTTGAAATCCGGAGGTTGAATATCTGCTTCAAGCTTTTTCTCTTGGCTAGGAACTTAGGAGGTACCTCAAAAATATCACATCTGTTCTGTGACAGAAGGCATACTTCTAATGAATAGCAGAAGAGCAAATAGACCTTTTCCTCCTTGTAATGAATCATTTTGTTTTCCTATAGATTGCGTGTGGCGTTTGAGGCAGAGCGAACAAACTTGCCAATATTTTGAGCGAATGCTTCAGCACCTTTCATTTTTCACTCTGAGCAGGAAACCTCTTCTTAAACTTGTTCATTTTACAGAGGGAAAATCGAAGCCCATGGCATATTGTCAGAGCTGCTTTATTGTCATCATTTACAAAGGTCCCTGGAATTAATTGACCTCTTACATTACATATTGTAAAGTGACTCATTTTTTGACACATTTATGGGAAAGTGGCAGGGTCTAAGTGGCTGGTTACTGTCTCTTGGTTTTGGCTCATATTTATAAACTAGAAAACCAATAAAAACTCTGAAATTACAGTTGTAGAAAAAAATAACGTGCAGTTCGAAAGAAGCCGTCTCCATTAACTATTTGGTTAGTTGACCTAAAGGAAAGGAGGAGGGAGCTGCAAAAGATGAAATGTAAATACTTGGTTTGTTTTAATATCTTTACAGGATCCATTAAAGGGGGTCGTCAATGTTTCCATGAACATCCTCAATTGACGTTGTCTGTTTGAAAGCATATTCTAAGTAGCTGGCTTCCTTTCACACGACTGGAAGTATAAATTAACCCACACTGTATACCATGAATCATCGCTGCATAGATGCTCATAGTTTACTGAGAGTAATTCTGTCTCAAAGACATTGCTTCTGAGGCTAATGAGGAGAAATATAGGGTATAAACAGTATTTATAGTGCCAGGGCACACTGCTTTCTAGATAGATATTTTGAATCCTTTTTTTTTTTTTTCACATTGTCCCCTTTTCACTAAATGAGGAAGGTTCGACTCATTCTCCTCGCTTGCTTTCACGAAAATTAGATGCACGGAAACAAGGACATATTGTTAAAAATGAATAAATTAGAGGAGAATTAAGCCTTCTAGCTCAGTAACAGCAAAGGGAATATAGCCGCTGGTTTGAACAAACAATCTTCTTAAATAGGAAATGTATTTTAAAGCCATCCTGCTGTGATACTGTTAATTACCAAAAAAGATTAGAAGTCTTCTGGTTCATGGGATACTCTTACCTAGGGTTGCAGCTGCATAAGCAGCAATCAGACATTTGCACTGTCCCTTCAGACCAGCGAGGGGATGTTATTAAAGGGAAGTCATTTACCCCAATCTGTAAGATGTAGCCTGGCAGAAATTCAATAACTGTTTGTGATATGCTTATTCTGCCACTCTGCTTAGTGGTTCTGGCTCTTGACATACAGCAGCATTTGTGTTAAATCTCCAACCACTAGGTGAAAGGGAGAAAAATGCCCCATTTGGGAGGTTGTTTTCAAAACACAGAATGATGTGTGATCTGCTTTTCATTACAAGTACTGTGAAGAAAAAGCAAAATTCCCTCGCCCCCTCTCCCTCTCCTTTTCTCCTCTGGTCTTCTCTCCCACTGTCCCCTCATCTTCTCTGTCCCTCCTTTCTCTCCTCCTCCCCCCCACCCCAGCACTGCTTTTTCTCTCCCACTCACATCCTCTGATGGGCGTTCAAGCTAGTAAAATTCATGTTGGAGAATCCCACAAACACAGCTAGGCATACACAGAGCCGGAGGGCTTTTGCATTTGAATTGCCTCTCAAAAATGAAATGGAAAGAAAACTGCTCTCAGAACTCAGACCAGAAGAGAACATCAGAGGAGAATTTAGGTGTAAAAAAAAAAAAAAAGAGCATCCACTAAACAAGAAATAGAGCGTATCTATATAGAAATGCATATTTCAAACTTACCCTGTAAAAGCGGTTTCTGTGCTACACCACCTTCTGTGTCCCTGCGTGCTGGATTCCTCAGTTCCTTAGTTGCTATAATCACATGGTTGTGTTCTTGCCCGGGTGTAAATAGGTGCATACGTGTGTGTACTAAAGTATACACAAACGTGTACTATAGATATGCA
This sequence comes from Mesoplodon bidens, assembly GCF_964165515.1. NCBI lineage: Eukaryota > Metazoa > Chordata > Mammalia > Artiodactyla > Ziphiidae > Mesoplodon > Mesoplodon bidens. The sequence goes on along the minus strand of NC_138166.1, from coordinate 68,623,296 downwards.
CACATGCAAGCAATCTTATCTCTGTATTCTAAAATGTAAACGAAGGCGGGAGGCTACAGCTAGGATTCCTTCTTTTTCCTGGAACTCTTTCTCTCAGTCGGCAGGCTGAAGCCCTCAGTCCAGTGAGGAGAGATCCTGGGAGCTGGCTTTATTTCTCCTTGTTTCCATGGTGGTTAGTGGTGCATCGTTCACCCGATCAGTTGTCACACTGACATGGTGCTGCCTGCTCAGCGGTCATTAATAACTGAACACCCTCCACTCCCCAGAGAGGGGCCAATCGCTTCGGACTGCCAAGATGTAGCGCTCGCAGCTGCTCCCGTCTGGTTGGCTGAAACAACCTGTCTGTTCTATGACACTGCTACTTAGGATACAAATAAGTGGAACAGCCTTGCTTATTTTCCTAGGTATCATTCCCTTCCTTCCCTCCTTCTTTTCTCCCTTTTTTCCTCCCTTCCTTCCCTCCCTCCCTCCCTCCCTCCTTCCCCCCTCCCTTCTTCCTTCCTTTTTTTGAGGGGGAGGAATTTTTGACAAGTTTTCCCATTTTTGGATTCTCAGTCATTCAGAGAAACTGTGTTTTCTCTCTGAAAATAGCAGGGCACATTACTAATAAGGATTTCCCAAATATTAAAAGCACCTGGGAGGGATGCAGAGCTTCCGACTCCTTCTCTGTGAAGTTCACCAAGGGCTGTATTATTTAAGCAGAGCGGCTTAAAACTGTTTGAGTGGCATTTGGTTTTTTGTAGGTCCTACTTAATTTAGCATATGTGCTTGTTGTTTAATAACACTTTTTTTGTTTGTTTTTAAAGCAATGACATTTCTTACCTGGACTGACCAGTTTTTTAAATTAAGCATATATTTGCTTCTCTATAATTCACAACATTGCATATTAAGAGAGTATTTTTAAAAAATATATTTTTCCAGTTAACATTCACTCACTTCTCCTTATGTGATGAAATTAATTTGCCAGCCACATATGAATGGGTACGTGTGTCAGGGTGTTAGTGGGTATCTGTGTGTGTGTGTTAGGGTGCATGCTTTACTAACTCTGGGGAAGAATTTCACCTGCAATAAAATTAAACCCTCAAGAAAATGATTTCTCTTTGTTCTTAGACCTATTAACTCAGAATTTATATTTACCAGGAAAATATACTATATACACCACATGCAAAACACCCACTGAATTATCAGAAATTTGAAAAGAAACACAGAAAAGCATAGTGATGTATGTTTCTGCAAGGACACCTGTGAGTAAATAGGCAGCAATTTTAAAAAATGCATGTTTTACAACCTTAATTAGCATCCTAGAGAAACATCTTGTTGAAAAGGACGGAACATGAGGATTAATTTATCAACAGGTCAAAAACAGGCTGGATTCATGACTCCAGCCCTGGTTTTGAGAGACTACCCTCTAGTGGAGTAAAAAGAAATGGCGTTTTCATGTTACTGGATTTACTTGGGGAGGGGAAAAAAACATTCACATATAATTATTCCTTAAGTATTTATTGAAATGATATAGACCAAGAGTTTACATTTATTATAATCATAATACCAGTTTTGTTTCTAAATACTAAATGTTTTCTCTCTGTGGTTTTCTTTAAAATGTTCCCAAATGCTTTATTTTTTTCTTTTATAAAACTTTATTCAAATGGTTCTTAACCTTTTGAATAAAAATAAGTTCAAGACATAAGTAGTATCTTGTTTAACCTAGTAACACTTGTTTCAGAATGCTACCGTAAGAGTTTCTTCTAACCTAGGGGTAAAACAGGAATAAAGACACAGACCTACTTGAGAATGGACTTGAGGATATGGGGAGGGGGAAGGGTAAGCTGTAACAAAGCGAGAGAGAGGCATGGACATATATACACTACCAAACGTAAGGTAGATAGATAGTGGGAAGCAGCCGCATAGCCCAGGGAGATCAGCTGGGTGCTTTGTGACCGCCTGCAGGGGTGGGATAGGGAGGGTGGGAGGGAGGGAGACACAAGAGGGAAGGGATATGGGAACAGATGTATACGTATGACTGATTCACTTTGTTATAAAGCAGAAACTAATAAGAAAGAAAGAAAGAAAGAAAGAAAGAAAGAAAGAAAGAAAGAAAGAAAGAAAGAAAGAAAGAAAGAAAGAAAGAAAGAAAGGAAGGAAGGAAGGAAGAAGGAAGAAAGAAAGAAAGAAAGAAAGAAAGAAAGAAAGAAAGAAAGAAAGAAAGAGTTTCTTCTTTACTAGACACTCTAGCGCTTACACCGTGTTAGGCACCTACGATCCAGTGTCGGGAACGTTGTGATGCGCTGTGTCTACATTTACTTTAATGTACTTGTGATAATAGTAACTCACCCAATCTTACTCTCTCCAGCGCCAATTTCTTGCCTATTCCAAATAATTTCACCACTGGCAGATTTTTATTTCCGCATATGGAAGAATTATATTAAAATTGTGATAACTACGTGAAAAAGGAATTTTAGTTTTATACCATTGGTTCCTTAAGCATTTCATTGTGGTTGATTGGTGTTGACTGTATAATTGACAAATCCAGTTATCAAACCAATTATAATGGACTCCCATAATGAAAGGAAGTGGTGATAATCAAACAGATAGATGATTAAACTACTTTCTTGGTTTATAAATGAAACCAACAGTCATAACTAATATTATAAATTTCAGTCTCTTTCAGAAATCATATAAAAATCTAAGTTTTAATTCCGTGAGAGTGGAATATTTTAAATGCTACCTTATGCTCTATCATAGGAAGTTGTTTTAACTTCCTGTGATTACCTCTTTCTGGCATATGGGAGATGAGATAGCTTTTCTTGCAATTGTCCTTTTGGTGTAGGCACATGATAAATTCAAAAGATTTCATACTCATTTTTATAAATTTAATATCATGGAACATTAGAAATGAGATTTCAATGTGAGAGAGAAAATAACTCTGCCTTTGGATAAAAAGAGTGAGGGTTTTGTTCTTTGGCTGTAGTTTCCTTTTGATACAAGAGCACCAGCAGCTGAGTAGAAGCAGTATATGTTTCAGGTGATTTTTTACTTTTGCATCAGGTCAATCATTTGTTAGTAATGAAAGGTAGCCCTCCAAAAAATATGTTAAGAACTTATTTAATTATCATATCTATATAATAAAGTACCATGTGAAGACATTAAATTGTGACAGGATGAGGATTTGGGGGCTTTTGAATTAGTACAATTGTGAATGGTCATCAAATGAGAAACAAAGTCTTAAAACTCTAATGCCCTGAGTCCTAAAAGTTCAAGAAACGTGATATGTGCACACAGCTGGTCAGAGAGAGCAAGACTAGAACCCCACAGGTCTTCCAAGATTTTTCCGCTATATCACCCTCTTATGATTGATAGGTCTCTGCTTTTTCTTCTTTTCCTCCTTCCCTTTTCTTCTTCTTTCCAAGTTTTTTTTTTCCTTTAGAATCCATTGCAAATACAGTGTATTACATGGATGTGCATGTCAGCTGCCTCGTAATAAATATCTGCAGGGTTTCCTGAATGAGTACTCAGTTCTAATGAAAATGTATTGAAATGATTTTTAACCATAAATGAGTAATTACAGCCCTTAAATTATGTTGAAAGAGTTCTGCCTGGATCATCAAATAAGAAAATATAAGGGTGCAATAAATATGTATTTGTGGTTGAAGTTAAAGCTACTCATTTGTGAAGGTTTATTGCTGTTTCGTGGAATCCTAGGCAGTGTTTGCCTCTGCACTTTTGTTAGAGAAGTAGTCTGGGTAGTGGGTCAGAGTGCAGGTTCTGGGGACAGACAACCTGGGTTTGAACGCTTACCTTGCCATTTTCTACCTTTGTGACCCTCAGCAAGAACTTAACATCTCTGCATCTCAGTTTCCTCCTAGGATTGTTTTGAGGATTAAAGTAGTTAATATATTTAAAAGCTTAGAAAAGTACCTGGAACATAGTAAGCTTGAATGAATGTTTGACATCACTATTATTTTCATTATTATCATTGTCATTGTCATCATATCGTCATTTGTTCCAACTATCCCCTTTGTTTGGGGTTTCCTTTCTACCTTCCATTCTAAGTCCCTGCCTCTCACTTTGTCTACATACTCTGAAATAAGTTAGTTCAGTTCACATGCTGCTTCCCCTGTGGAATCTTCTCTGATCCTCTAACAAGATAGGAGCTCTCATTTGACCCACGCTAGCATTCTTTATCCCTGCTATCACTTATCACTTTTTTTTAATATATTACAACAGTTTCTGTAATTTGACCCTTTTTAGTCTCTAAGATTCTCCTGCATGGGGGAGAGGTGTCTGTGTCTTAATCATCTTTAATATCTATAGCATGTAAAAACATGGAGAAAAAAACATTTGTTGCATACTGTTTGTTTTAAAAATTATTTGATCTTCACAACATCTTAATAAGATAGATATTTTTATCCCCATTTGACAGTGTAGAAACATTGGCTCAGAGAAATTAAGTTACTTGCCCAGTGTCCCAAAACTATTAAATAATGGAGCTAAAATTTGAACTCAGTTTGGTCTGCCTACAGAGCCAAGGCTCTTTTTACTGCACAGGGCACTCAGTATTCATTTGTAAAATAAGCGAATGCTTGATTGATGACTGAGTCAACCAATTAAATGTAGTCAGCACCAAGGGATGCTAAAAATAAAAATACTATTTTAAAAAAGGAATAAATTTTATGCACTCGACAGTGGATGTTTTTATATAGTTACTGTTGGTTCAGTGTTAATGACAGAATTTTTATTGCTGGCACCATTTGGGAAATAGAGCTCTGAAGAGATGCAGTGCCTGGTTAGAAAGATGAACTGACATGTTAAATACATGTGAATGGCCACTGATGAAGAGGGGCTGACACTGAACTGAGAAGATCTTCAGTGGCACTGTCCGTCCTCGTCTGATTCTGATGCCAGATTTGCTCGTAAGTTAGAAACAGGATGTAAAGTGAGGAACCTTGGCTGTTTGTTAGAATGTTGAACTAAAGCAAGTTGGAGCAGTGTTCTCATTTTCTTTTTCAAGGGAGTTTTGAAAAGTAGAATTGGAAAAAAAAAATGAGATCCTTATTTAACTATAGGTCTTGGTTTTTTTTGCGGTACACGGGCCTCTCACTGCTGTGGCATACCCCGTTGAGGAGCACAGGCTCCGGACGTGCAGGCTCAGAGGTCATGGCTCACGGGCCCAGCCACTCCGCGGCATGTGGGATCTTCCCGGACCAGGGCATGAACCCGCATCCCCTGCATGGCAGGCAGACTTTCAACCACTGCGCCACCAGGGAAGCCCTAGGTCTTGTTTTTTAATACAGGATATGACTCCAGTTGAAGGACAAAAGTAATTTCACCCCTTGAGGAAATTCACAACCAAAAATGAGAAAGATGTCAGAAGTCAAGGAGATAAATCTCTGTCTTTCTGTCTCTTCCTCAGATTCCTCTCTTCTTCCCTCTCGTCCTCCTTGTCTTTCTCTAAGTCTAAAATTGTCTCTCATCTCGGCTTCTCTCTGCTCATCCCTTTTGTCTTCCCTTTCAGAGGATTGACTTTAACTTCTTCTCTAGCCATGTAAAAAATAGTGAAATAGTAAAGTACATTTTTAGAAAATATATACAGGTAAATAGATAAGTAAGTAGCCAGATAGGTAGTTCATAGGTTGCACAGGAATAACTGGAAAGAAATCTATCAAAAAAGAAAATATGGGGCTTCCCTGGTGGTGCAGTGGTTGAGAGTCCGCCTGCCGATGCAGGGGACACGGGTTCGTGCTCTGGTCTGAGAAGATCCCACATGCCGCGGAGCGGCTGGGCCCGTGAACCATGGCTGCTGAGCCTGTGCGTCCGGAGCCTGTGCTCCACAACAGTGAGAGGCCACAACAGTGAGAGGCCCGCGTACCTCAAAAAAAAAAAAGAAAGAAAAAGAAAATATTCTAAACTATTGGTAGTAGTTATCTTTGATGGGATAATGGTTGTTTTTCGTTTTTGGTTTTGTTTTTGATAAAGTGCTGACCTGTATATGACATCATTTTTTTAAATTGAAGCATAGCTGAAATGCTGTGTTAGTTTCAGGTGTACAGCAAAGTGAAGTGATTCAGTTCTGTGTGTGTGTATTCTTTTTCAGATTATTTTCCATTATAGATTATTACAAGATATTGACTATAGTTCCCTGTGCTATACAGTAGGACCTTGTAGTTTATTTTATATATAGTGGTATATATCTGTTAATCCCAAATTCCTAATTTATCCCTCCTCAACCCTTTTCCCTTCGGTAACCATAAGTTTGTTTTCTATGTCTGTGGGTCTATTTATGTTTTGTAAATAAATTCATTTATATCATTCTTTTAGATTCCACATTTAAGTGATATCATATGATATTTGTCTTTCTCTGCTTAACTAAGTATGATGATCTCTTGGTCCATCCATGTTGCTGCAAATGGCATTATTTCATTCTTTTACAGCTGAGTATATTCCATTGTGTGTGTGTGTGTGTGTGTATATATATATATATATATATATATATATATATATACACACCACATCTTCTTTATCCATTCATCTGTTGATGGACATTTAGTTTGCTTCCATGTCTTGGCTATTGTAAACAGTACTTCTATGGACACTGAGTGCATGTATCTTTTCATATTAGAGTTTTCATCTTTTCTGGCTATATGCCCAGGAGTGGGCTTGCTGGGTCATATGGTAATTCTATTTTTAGTTTTTTAAGGAACCTCCATATTGTTCTCGATAGTGGCTGCACCAATTTACATTCCCACCAATAGTGTAAGAGGGTTCCCTCTTCTCCACATGATAATGGGTGGTTTTTAATTTTCTTTTTATGCTTCTCAGACTTTCTGCAGTCAATATGTATTTTTATAATCAGAAATAATAGCTATTTTTGAAAAAAAGATATGAATTTCTTTTGGGGTAAAATTTTACTTCTATACCTGGAGCTGTTTTGTTTAGTAAAACATCTAACTTTCTTAACTTAATTTCAATTCTATCTATGATATAATAATTTAAATCGAAACACAACAGTAATAATAGTAGACACCATTTATTGAGTTCTTGTCTTGTGCCAAGTGGTCTGTTAAGAGTTTTTCATGAACTGTATCATTCAGTCCTCCCTATTAGAATACCAGGTAACCATTAGTCTCATTTTACAGATCAGAAAACTGAGGGCTGAGTGTGCAAAAACTCACTTAGTTGCTTATTAGTGGAGTCAGCAATCAAACCAAAGTCTGTCTGAGTCTAAGGCTAACACTTGTAACCACTGTGCTACACTGACTCTGATATGTTTCCCATATCGCTGTCCAGTCATTCTCTGTATTCCTATTTCACATCCCATCCCTCAGCTACATCAAATGCCTTATCATTTCCTGAACAAATCTTGTCTGTTGGATTCTTCACAGTTTATTTCTTCTTAAGTGTATCAGGTCTACAAGGCTTCTGCTCAAAAATCCCATCTTTTAAGAAGCCCCCCTCCATCTCAGTGAGATAAGTATTTCCTTATTTTATCATAATTTAAATTTACCTTTTATTATTGTATTTCTCTCACTCTAATACATATTATCTTTTATGGTTTATTTGTGCCTAAATAGTAAGCAACTTGAAGGCAGAAAATATGTCCTATTTGCTTTGTATATTCAGTAGTGAATTTTACATATTAAAAGGTCAATGTTTGATTAATTAAACCCCATCATGTGACTGAAGGAATAATTTACTACTCTCACGCGTGTGCTGGTTTTCTTCCAAGCATTTGAGTAAAATCAGAGAATTGCTTAGTTAATAAAAAATCTGCCTCTCAAGGTGGTAGATTTTGTCAGATCAGTTACACATGAGACTATTCATAAGAGAGCTGTTATTTATGGGAGAATAGAGTGTCTCTTGACTTAGCTTCTTCCTCTTTTGCTATTCTTTGATTAGTACATGTTAAATGCAGTTGTGTTCATATAACTACTAAGATTCATGTAAGTTCTAGGCAAAAATTAAACTCCAAGAACCAAATGGCAGGTAGGTTCATAAGAATTCTAGGCAGGGTCTTCCCTGGTGGCGCAGTGGTTGAGAGTCTGCCTGCCGATGCGGGGGATGTGGGTTCGTGCCCTGGTCCGGGAGGATGCCACATGCTGAGGAGCAGCTCGGCCCGTGAGCCATGGCTGCTGGGCCTGCGCATCCAGAGCCTGTGCTCCGCGGCGGGAGAGGCCACGGCAGTGAGAGGCCCGCGTACCACAAAAAAAAAAATAAATAAATAAAGAATTCTAGGCAAAAATTAAGAACCAACATGGCATGAGATAACACTTTGTGCAATATTCTTAGGCAAAATCTGCTGGTATTTTCTTGCTTTTACATGAGTTATTTTGTAAGGTGGGCTAATGAAAGTTATCAGTTTTTTATGTCTAAGCAGGAGATCAAGGCAGTGATTTCTGAGCCAGAGAAAACAAGCTTTTTTTGTCAGTAAAATATTTAGGCATCCTTTTATATTGCACCATAGAGGTTAAAGAGTTGTTTGAATTTTCATGAATATTTTATGTCACTTTTGCTTGACTTCTACTAAATGGGAGAACAAAGGTGACTGTTATCATTCTCATCTGGTTCTCTTCCTTCATTGATGGAGCATACAGGAGGCCCAGAGCCAAAGTTCTGTGTCTGATCTTTTAGTGATTGTTCGCAGAGTTATTCCTTTTAGGGTAGGGAAGGTGTTTTCAGGAATGAAAGCCATTTACTACAACTAGCAACGATGGCGGAAGAGATGGGAGATTCTTGTAGTTACTTCTTATACTGATGCCACTGCTGAATTTTCAGCTTTAAATCTTACAATTTTCTTCAACTCTATCTTATAATCCTACTCTATTCTACTAGGACTATTTGGGGCGGCGGATTCTACTCCAACCTTTGGTCTTTAGAATATTTTCAGAAATGAGTTGATAAGATGAGCAGGTAAAGGTAGTTCTGAGCAGATTCTGGACACTCCATACTTATTTATTTTTGACAGTTACTGCTTCATTTATTATCACTCTGTATATTTAAGTCAGGCCTGGCTCTCTTTGGATTTGGCCTGTTCATCAGCTGGTTTCTGATTCAGGAGCTGGGGAGGGTAAAAGAAGTTCTGAGTAATATAAGAAGTAGTGAAATCTAGTCAAATGCAGGTGGATAAATGTGCAGACTTTGCCTGACAGAATTCGAGTTTTGTCTATCGGTGGCATTTGTTGACCTCTGAGTGTGTATAGAGAATTCTTCAAGGAATTACGAGACTGTCCCTGCCAGTGTCTTCTATTTTAAAACTGTTAGTAGCTGTTCATACTAAGTGTGTGTGTTAATCAAGATACTTTTGGCTGCCAGGGAGACAAATGCTATTTTAACTAGCTTAGGTTAAAATTAGCTTAGGTTTAAACCAGCTCAAGTTACAAGGTGGGGTTATGGGCAGGGTAGTGTAGTCTTACATGCAACAATAATATGGGCGGGAGAGAAACTGGACCTCAGAGACAGATTGGCCGTGAACTCACATGATGCCAGGAGATTCTTTTTCTGTTCTCCTGTGTCTGCTTTTCTTGGAGTATTGGGTTTATTCTCTTCTACTGCTGGTCAGCTTTCTTTACATGTCTGACAGCATGACCACCAACAGCTCTCATGTTCTTCATCTCGCAATTTTACCACCAGGGAGACTATCCCTTTCTCTTAGTTCCAATGTGAAAAATTTGGAGGGAATTCCTACTTGGGCCACATGTTTATTCCTGGATAAAGCACTATTCTGTCATCCCTGCCCAAATTAAAGGGTAGAGGACAAGGAGAAGTTCCCCAGGAAAAGGAAGGTGTCCACTAGGTAAGCAATAAGGACTTCATAATATTAGATACTATTTATGGAGTGCTGTCTACCAGATGCTGAGCTAAATAAGCGCTTTGCTTACAGCGTCTCTTTAGTGTCTTAGAGTTAGTTTGTAAGCAGATACTGTTTCCTCCTTTTACAGATAAAGAGGAAGCAGATTTCTTCACTCCCTATGATAACATGGCTTGTGAATGGCTCAGCCAGGGTTGGAATCCACATCAATCTGACTCCCAAGCTTGAGTCTGGAACCACTCACTGTGCTAAGTGTCACGTGGTTATCAAATGAAACTTAGAGCAGTGTCCATGGAGCACACACTTAACGCTTTTCCTCAGCATGGCAGTGTTGGACAGCCAGTCAGGCTATGCTTCCTGCCATCAGTAGCCACAGTGCCAGTGGTTGAGGACCCGCTGAACACCTTGTGTCCTCCCTGGAAGTGTTAAGAGTCAGACAGGGTGGGCACTGGAGCCCCTGCCTGGCCTGAACCATGTCCTCCCTCCGGTCCTCTGAACTGTGAATAGCCTTTAACTGAGATCAAAGTTCTGTAACCTTCGCCATCTGTTGGATTCTCAGCAAGTCACTCTCTGAGACTCATCCTTATATGAGGTAGGCCTCTCCTCACCCTGCCTCTCATTCCACGTACTTTTCTCGTCACAGATAACACGGCTCCAGCACCCTCTTGCATACCATCATCCAGCTGCTGTATGCTTAATTCTACACAAATCCTCCCAATTCTTTCCGCTTTTTCTATTTTTCTTTTGTAAGCAGATTTCCCATCCTTTCAATGATATCCCAGACCTCTTCTTCTATTTCCTGCTTCAGCTGAAATCTAATCTCCTTTCGGGACTTGATTATTTTTATGGCCATCTCTGCTTGGAGACCACTCATTTTCCCACCCCTCAGGGCTGTGTGTGTGTATGTGTGTGTGCACATGCATATGTGTGCATATTGATGGAGGATCATGTTTCTGCACCTCCTCTGGCTTCCCAGTACCAATATCAAGCCACTAATTATTAGCTCTTCTGTAAGGTGCACACCATTCCTTACCTGCCCAGTTGGCTATCACTCACCTACTTCTCAGTAGAGGCCTGTCTTTTTTTTAAAAAAATAAATTTATTTATTTATTTTTGGCTGCGTTGTGTCTTCATTGCTGCGTGTGGCCTTTCTCTAGTTGCGGTGAGCAGGGGCTACTCTTCGTTGTGGTGCGTGGGCATCTTATTGCGGTGGCTTCTCTTGTTGCAGAGCACGGGCTCTAGGCATGCGGGCTTCAGTAGTTGTGGTACACAGGCTCAGTAGCTGTGGCTCACGGGCTTAGTTGCTCCACGGCATGTGGGATCAGGGATCGAAAAGAGCTTGAACCACGGCTCAAACCATCAGCCCCGGACCAGGGCTCAAACCCGTGTCCCCTGCATTGGCAGGTGGATTCTTAACCACTGTGCCACCAGTGAAGCCCTAGAGTCCTGTCTTGATATCTGGAAAATGATATGCTTTTCCACCCAGGCTGCTGCTAAAATACTGGGAGATTTAAATTTTTCAGCATAAAACCAGCCCCAAATTATTAAATCTCCTTAAATGAAAATAACTTTCACTTTCCCTGCATTTCAAAAACCCACTCCCAGGTATGCTCCATTGATGATGTTGGTAACTGGAATTATTCTACCTTGGAAATCTTGAACTTGAGTGTCCTGCTTTCTACCATTAAAGTTCTATCTATCTGGCTCTTTTAGAGCTGTGCTCCTCCTATGTCTGCTTTTTGACACCATAGAGACCTCAGATCTTCTGAGGCCATTTCTCTCCTAGTCATTCTTATCTCTCTTCCTTTCCTACCCACCAAGGTTGATCATCTAAACTACTCACCATTCAGTCACCTTGGGTCTCTTGCTCTGGTCTCCCACCATACCTGCCCAGTCAGAACCTCTGAACAACACCATGATTGTTCTCTGCTCTTGTCTCCAAGAGGTAAATTGGTCGTGGAGGAAATCATAGTAAGTGCAGAGTGTCCTGTTTCAGCTGGGTCTTCAGCAGTGGCCTCCCATTCTTGTATTTGTCCTAAGTCAGCTCTTTATCCAGTTATCTTCAGAGAGGACTCCAAATTTTGCAGCCTCTTCAGCATCCCTTGTCATTCTCTGAATATTCTTAGGAACATGCCATTGATTTTAGTTTCATTGAACTCAGGCCTGGAGGTGTGAACTCCCTTTATTTCACAACCTTGCAACATACTGATGACTCTTTATCCACACTCATCATTATCTTTCTTTTGTAGTCTTAAAGGATGAGACTTTTTCTCTCTACAGCCCTCCCTTTTTTCCCTCAAATTCATCTACTTCTGTGTTCACAGGAATTCGTTTCTAGAAGCCTTTATCCCCATTCCACCCTGTAATTGACAAATTGCCATGAAGTTCATAGACATGCTTAATTCTTACTCATACTAAATTAATAACAACATTCTCTTAACCTTTAATCCTACTCTGTCACTCTATATCTGTCCTCCTCATAGAATTTTCTCAAGAGAGCTATCAGCATTTGAGATTACTTCATCATCACTTTCTACTTACTTTTCCAGCTCATGTTTTTCTGGCTTCTGCTCTAGCCATGCTACCAAAATTTCCCTTTGGAATCTCATCAGTGCCCTCCCAACTTGGTTCTTGTACATCAAAGCCTCCCAGTCATGCTCATGCTTGCCTACACATTCATTCTGCTGTCATTGTGGGCTCATCTACCTTTTAAATATTTATCCTAGGTTTCGTCTTTTGCCTCTGCTCTTCATATTCTCCTAGATAATATAATCTCTTCTACTTATATATTCATTACTCTCCAATGTATATCCCTGCTCTTGCAAATACTTCCTCCATATCCATTTAGATAGGCTCCTCAGACTGTCTGATAAATGTCTCTACTTGCATGAGCACGGGCACTTCATACTCTCCATGTCTAAAACTGACGTCTTAAGCTTGTCTCTAAAGTGATTTTTCTTTCTTTCTTTTTTTTTTTTAGCAACTTTACTTGCTTGCTTACTTACTTATTTATTTATTTATGGCTGCATCGGGTTTTCATTGCTGTGCGCAGGCTTTCTCTAGTTGTGGCAAGCGGGGGCTACTCTTCATTGCAGTGCACAGGCATCTCATCACGGTGGCTTCTCTTGTTGTGGAGCATGGGCTCTAGGCGCACAGGCTTCAGTAGTTGTGGCGCATGGGCTCAGTAGTTGTGGCTCACAGGCTCTAGAGCGCAGGCTCAGTAGTTGTGGCACACGGGCTTAGTTGCTCTGTGGCATGTGAGATCTTCCCGGACCAGGGCTCGAACCCACATCCCCTGCATTGGCAGGTGGATTCCTAACCACTGCGCCACCAGGGAAGTCCCCCCCTTTTTAAAAAAATTTATTTTAGTTGTAGTAGCAGTACCCAGTTACCTGGAGGAGACCAGGATCTTTGAGCCTCCTTCTCTCTTATAGCCTTCATTCAACCGTTTGCTAAATTCTGCCGATTTTACTCTCAAATTTTCTTAAATCACGTTCTCTATCAGGCCTTCAAGCCTGTCTTGCCCTGGTCGCTGCAATCATTCCAAACTTGCCTGCTTCCATTCTCATTCCCTGTAGTCCATTCTGCAAAAAAACCAATTTGTTTCTCATCACAAACAGAATATTATTCCAAGCTCCTTAGCGTTGAGGTCCTTCTGTAACCTGCCTCTTGGATCCAGATACTCTTTACTGGTCGCATTGTTCTCCAGTCATGTACAGCGTTTGTTGCTCTTCAAGCACCATGCTGGCTTTTCTCTCCTCTGTGTCTTTGCTGATTCCATCCAGGACACTTGGAGAGCTTGCCACCTGTAACACAGTCAGGCACACAACTTCCTTTAGCAAGACTGCCTCCCATGGTTCACCTTTAACGCTCACTTTAAATATTCCTTCTTGTGACAAATTTGTCCCCTGCCAAAAGAGGCTGGGTTTAGTGCTCTGCCGCTGGGCCCATAGTACAAAATAATTGCTCAGAATGTATTATTGAATAAATGGTTGAGTGAAATTTGAATAGAGGTTCAATGGATAAGAAAGTAAAATTGCAAAAGTGTTTAAGCACAGCAGCGTTAAGTCTTTAAATCTATAATTGTGGATGTGTAGCCATGTATAAATGAGAGCAGAGTTATTCTTTGGTTCTTGTGTGAGACAGTTAAGCCATAATCCACTGCTAATGGGTCAGAGTTATCTACTCTTAATTACATAGAGAACCGCTGTGCGAATATGAACCAAGAGGAGGAATCCATCACAATTTCTTGGGGGGGGCGGAGAAAAAGAAGAGCTCACACCTATCAATGACAGGGATGTAATATTCTTTTTGATAGCAAATTTAATATCGTTGTTATATCTATTATTATTTAATTTATTTATTTTTGGCTGCATTGGGTCTTTGTTGCTGCACATGCAGGCTTTCTCTAGTTGCAGTGAGCGGGGGCTACTCTTGGTTGTGGTGCACGGGCTTCTCATTGCATTGGCTTCTCTTGTTGCGGAGCACGGGCTCTAGGCGTGTGGCCTTCCGTAGTTGTGGCACGTGGGCTCAGTAGTTGTGGCACACAGGCTTAGTCGCTCTGTGGCATGTGGGATCTCCCCGGACCAAGGCTCGAACCCATGTCCCCTGCATTGGTAGGCGGATTGTTTACCACTGCACCACCAGGGAAGCCTGTTGTTATATCTATTATTGTTGTTGGTTAAGGAAATACAAATGATTTTCCTTGAGCTCTCCACAAAACACAAGGGAATAGATCAGAATTTGCAATACGTCACTCTACACATGTGGAAATTATGTGTGCTGAGATAATAAAAGTACCTAGAATAATAATGAATAATATTCATTGAGAGTTAACTATGTGCAAGACACTGAAGTGTGGTTAACTCTGCATAGGTTCAGTTTTATTCTTACAATGCTGTGAGACATTCAGGCACCTGCCCCTTTTCACAGAAGATGAAACTGAGGTTCAGAGAGGTTGGTAAACGTTTGCAGTCATCGAGGCAGCGAGGAACTAGGGCTGGAATACAGGTCGAGCTCCAAAGCCAACACTCCTAAAACTATCTTCTTGCCTCTAGGTATCTTCTGAGGCTCTCATTCGCTTCTTCTTTGCATGTTTACAGAACAGCTTGTGCTTCTTGTATTTGCTTATTTGTAACCAGATTGACACAGCACATTCATAGCAGAATGCTAACAGTAATTTAGCTGTATCTCACTTTTCTCACTTCAGAATCTTTGACTGCATTCCTGTCTTCCTAACCGGATGATTTCATCGTATTGTGGCGATACCTATAAACAAGTATCCTCAAAAGCAAGCATTATATCAACTCAGATAATTTTTTAAAAGTTTTCATGTTGGCTTTTATTACTCTAGGATAGTGTCTGTATTTGGCTGCCTTTTAGAGTCAATATTTAAGATTAATGACAGTTGTATTAGAGAAGCCAGCTCTTTTTCTAATTGTTGTGTTGGCCTGGAAGTGGATAAGTCAATGGATAAATAGACACAGCTCCATAAAACTTCAACATTGCTATACATAAAACTAATTTACTATTTTATTTTTAAAAATATATTTGAGACTATCAAAAGGCAAAATTTACACCTTTCCCTAACAACAGAATTTCAAATCTTTATCAAAGATGACTGCTATGCAGAAAACTGGAAAATCAGAAGCAGCAGACTTTAGGCATAGACAGAAAAGGAATAAGGCAAGCTTAGGCTTTAAGGTAAGAAAATGTTTTAAAATACATTCAAATGAAGGAACAAAATGTGTCTCTTTTGTGAAATCCCTTATCTTTCTTTCCATTCCGTAGACATGATGCAAAACATGAGTACATTAACCCGCAATAGTAAGAGTACTTCTTACATCCTTAACCTTCTATAAAGGGTATGTTTTATTAGAAATGCAATGAATAGTCAGTGTTTTAGCTATTTTAGACTCTGGGGGTGCTCCCCAGCTGTATAATGCTCACTGAGAGCCTATGTGTGGACTGCAGTGCTGGAAGAAGCCTGGACGGACGGGCTGTGCTGAGCGCTTTCACATAGTTCCCATCACTAAGGAAACCACTCGTTTTGTCTGAACATGCTCTGAATAGATGTCTCATTTGAAGTCTAGTGCTCAAACCATGAGGATTGCATTATGGAGCTGAGAAAGAAATGAGGGGAACAAAAACTGTTTGAAAATGCCACCAAGCATTCACAAAGCGTCGTACTGTAATAACATTCCACGAGACAGAAGGTGCATTTATTTTTGCCGCATTCCAAGTTATTTTGGTGTTATAAAAGCAAATTCCTTTGCCTGCCCACGTAATCAAAATAAGCAGAGCAGATGTTCTTCTGACCTATTCTTAATTCTTGCTCTTGTTAGGGTCTCACTCAGACGTGTGACATATAGCATAGGAAGAACAAAATATGGATTCTTATATTAATCTAGATTTGCTCCGTTGTGCTTTGTAACTAAATGTATGGTGCTAGCTCTGTGCCAATAAACAAACGCATGTTCAAAGTCAGACCTCTGAATTTGCAGCCTCCAAACTGTCGCTGTTAAATTCAGAATGGCTACTGCAAAGTGGTGCTTGTTGTTCTTTACTGAGACTCCAGTTCAGATTCTGAGTGACAAAACCCTGCTTCTAGAAGGCTCCTGCCCCCTTCTCTAGCTTCTGGCGACCCACAGCAAAGAAAGTAGCTCCTGCTGGACAATCAGATGATCTTTCTTTCTTCCTCACCCTGGAAAGTAGGGTTTATGGGGCTTCGATTACAATATAATCTTTATCATCCCATTCCCCATTCTTTGATAAGGGCTACTGACATTTTCTTAAATGTACGTGAAGCGCTGTACAGACACCCTAAGCAGAGGTTGCCACCTCTGAACCCATAAAGAAAGTCAGGAGCCACCACTGCAAGGAAGGAAGGCATTGTTATCTTCATTTTGACCTACTTTAACCCTTTCAGCAAACAAGAGGTGTATCAGTACATCAACTAATCCACAAATGCAGAAATTAACACACATTTATAGATTCCTTGCCATTTTACTGTTTTGCTTATGCTTGTAGCAGTAAGATAACTTGTCTGAACAAGAGTCAGTGGCTAAATGAGGTATTGGACTTGTAGCCTCGCACTTTAGTTCTGCATTGTGGACAGAGGATACTGAGGACTCTCCTTGGAATACCAGTGTTACAAAGAGGTGCGATCAAGTCTAAGACCTAGAAACAAGCATAGAAAGCGAGTACAGGTTTATTTCCTTAATAATCATACAAAACCAACAGCATTGTCAGGTCTTGTTTTTATAGAACTTTCCTTTTTCACCAGTTATGCATGTTTAATAAACATGTATTTCAAGTAGATGTCTTTTACGGATTTCCTGCCTGACCAAGTTTAAGAAATACCAACAAATGTTTTCTAGAATTCAATTGCATACCAACACCACTTAAATGGCCCTAGATTTGAAAGAAAGCTTATTCTTATGCAAGTACGTAAATACTTACCCTATCAGTAATCTCCTCACTAGTTCTGATTACGAGCCTTCAATTCATTTTGAAACAAACAGCCTGAAGCTGCCAGCTGTTTCTAGTCTGAGGTGCCTATGGAGTATTTACTCCATAGTAAATGTGTATGTTTAGCACTTTAGCTATTGTGGCTGCTGACAAGAGAATTCTAATACTCAGACTTATTATGAAGTTTGTTTTCAAAATGAATATACATTTGGTTCCTTATAGTTTATCTCCTCAAGGTTTGGCAGAGATCAGGATGTATGCATCTTCCTGTTCTTAGTACTCAGCATGAGGCCTGGCATAAAGCAAGCATTCAGCAGAGGAGATTGAACTGAATTATTTGATATGAGAAAAATACAGCAAACTCAGCATTTTTAATGACTCTTAGCCTGGCCTAACTGAGTGTGAAATGATGGAAACATCAAATGTTTAACCTGCTTTAACATTTAGCTAATAAAGTCTGGTTTTTCCATGGCCCTTCAATCACCTATAGCCCTTTTTGAAATATTTTTTGTGTGTATATAAATGTGATAAAATTTCACTGAAAGTATTGAATCAAATCTGTCATACAGCCTTTGCTTTGTTTCAAGCGTGCATGGTTATATTTGTATTTCATTCTCTTAATGGGTGAGTTCTCAAAACGTCTCCAGTTACCGCAAGTCATCAGATATTCATTATAATTCTGTTTCTGCCTGCAGCCATATATTTGCAGTCTGTTGTAACAATCATACATTTCCATTAACACCAAGAATCATTTTATTTGGAGAAGAAAGTCCTGTTTAGAAGACTTAAATTTGTTAGTAGACCAAAGAGATTTTAATTTGAACAGGAATGGAGAATTTACAGTTCTTGTTAAAATTACTAGTACATATCTATGATTTGGTAAAGTTAGAAGCTCATTTAGTAATTTTTTAGAGAAGTTATAGTCTTTACTATGCATCTTCAAACATACATACATTTTGAATCATGAAGTATC
Source organism: Mesoplodon bidens (assembly GCF_964165515.1). Taxonomy (NCBI): domain Eukaryota; kingdom Metazoa; phylum Chordata; class Mammalia; order Artiodactyla; family Ziphiidae; genus Mesoplodon; species Mesoplodon bidens. Next base: position 68,605,051 of record NC_138166.1, on the reverse strand, counting down.
TCATATATGATTTAGGACATTGTGTTAACACCCAAGTCAAAACAACTTCACAGGACGGATAACATTGTGAGGGTGATTAAAATATAGTGAAGTTAAATATAAGTAAACACCCATCCATGTAGTATTGTACTTAGAAAGAGTGAGTTTAGAAAAAATTAATGCCATTTTTAACTGATTGAGACTTGTATTGATTCTTTATTCCTTTTACATTGTTTAACTAAATATATGTCTGTTTAAGATTGTTTATTAACAAAATAGCTCAGGTATATTTTAGAAAATTTGGAAAATTTAGAAAGGATCAAGAAGGGAGAAAAAACCTTTGCCATCAAAGAGGTGTATACTTTGGTATGCTTTTTTGTTACTACATATCAGAAAATATTCCATTTTAAAAAGTTATATCATAAAAATAAGAGAATCTTTATTATTTCAAGTGCATATATTAATACCATATAGATGACCCATTCCCCAAATACTGGATATTTGTTAAATTTTTTTTCATTGTTTTATGTTGTAAATAATGCTATGGTAAACATCATAGGATAGGATTACCATAAGAGACTTTTTGACCAAAGGATTTGGGCATTTTAAGACTCCTGATATGTATTAGAGCTAACTTTCCTGAAACCACACACAGCAATGTGTAAATCTCCTTCCTACCATGCCCATGCCAGCATTCATTCATTCACTCATTCATCCATTCATTCATTTATTTAAGAAATATATTTGAATACCAAGGTATTGTTCTAGGTGCTGGGAATATAAAGGTGAAAAACAAAGTCACTGATATTAGAAATTTTACTTGTTGGGGAGATTTAGGAGATGGATGATAAATAGGCAATGATAAACATGCAAGTATGTAATAAGTTGATTCCAGAGATTGGTATGAATTTTTTTTAAGTTAAAACAATAATAGCATGGTGAATAACAAAGAGGGATGTCTAACATGCAGTATTAAAGTGGTTCCTCCTGAGAAGGTGACATTTGAGCTCGGACATCAATGTTGAAAGGAGAGTCAGTTAGGCCGTGGTGTTCCAGGCAGAAGAACAGAGCATGCAAAGGTCCTAAGACAAGAATGAGGTTAACGTGTCCTAGGGATAGAGAAAGGCCAGTGCGCCTAAGTGTAATAAACAAAGAGGAATTGGTAGGACATGAAACCCAAATGGTGTCCTGAGCTGAGATCATCTATGATCTTACAAACCACGTGAAGGAGTTGGATTTTCATTGTAATGTGCGGCCATTAAATGGTTTTATTAAGGGAGAGATATTATTGGATATATCGTTTTCATTCACTGTTTCAAAAATCATAAGGGTGCTGCATTCACAATTAGTGAGAGGAAGATAGAAGTTAAGGGGAGAAACAGAAGCTAATGGCTAGACTTCCATGGGAGCTGAATAGATGGTGAGAGATGGTAGGATTCTAGAGATATTTTAAATTTAGACATAAAAGGACTGTTAACTGATTGTATGTAAAGGATATAGAAAAAGATGATTTAAGCATGACTCCTACGTTGTGGTACAACTATCTTGATGGATGGATGGTGATGATATTAAGGGAGATGTGGGATTCTGCAGGAAGAATGAGTTGCCCCACCCCCAGAGTTCTGTATGGCCTATATAATGGAGGCATAATGTTGCAAAATGCTTAAAATGCTTTCATATTTTGCTCAACTGTATAAAGCAAAAACCAAAAAAATGTTACCCTCATTGGTTCTACTCATTCACTTCCCTAAAGGGAGATAGATATATAATTATGCAATGATCAGAAGAAACAATTAGTACAAAGGCCCTAAGGTGTGGATTTCTAGACCAAATATGGCAAGCTAGGCTTTCATCTTGAGATAAGATTTCCCTGATTCCGTCTGAGCTCAAGTGTCTCAGCTCACATAATTTTTCCCAAGTTGGGAAGAGACTATCTGCTATTTGGTAAATCAGAAGGAAGAAAAATAAGATGTCATGGAAGGAAAAGAAAAGCTTTTTCTTTGATCTAGTCTGAGGATTTATAAGAAGAAAAGAGGGGAGAGAGATGACAATTAGGTGGTTGGAGAGGTGTCTTCCAAAGTGCCCTCTTGGAGATGGGTGAATGAATTAAGTAAGTAAAATCATTGCTTATGTCTCTGGTAACATATCACCTCTTTGCTCTCCCATCTCTCTTACACCATGCCACAACAATTTCACCACACCACACAGTCGGCCAGAAGAATTAGCTTTCCTGAGCCACAGGAGCTGGGTTGAGCGACAGTGGTCTAATGGCCAGAGTCCCTACATCAGAGGCTGGGCTGGTGCCTGAGCTACACACTGAATGAAGGACAAGTCAGTCATTCCAGAGTTTGCCACTAGTGGGAGCTGGGGTGAGGATGATTGGGCTACTCAGAACTGCCAGGCTCTGAGCGAACAGATGGAAACAAACCAAAAAAAAAAAAAAAAAAAAAACACAAAAATGCCAAGCCAACCAACCAAAATCCCACAAAAATTGTAGCAATCATAGATTGCAGCTCAGAACATCATCAGGGTAAGAGGCATCCAGGGGCATCCAGAGTGGATGCCAGCTCTGCTGTGCTTCTCAGACTTGTGAATCACTTAAGGATCTGGTTAAAATGCAGATCCTGATCCAGTAGGGTTGGAGTGTAGACCGGGGCTGTGCATCTCCAACAAGCTCCCAGGTGATATCAATGCCGCTGGTCACAGACCACATTTTGAGTAACAAGGAGCTAGTACATAAAAGGGTCATCATGAAAGCCAGTGGACCCCTCCCACCAATGTCATGAGGGCAGATATTTGAAGAATCAAGTGTTCTTTTTTCTCCTTGAGAGAAATTAAATATTATCTGAAGGATCTCTCCAACTATCAGACTAGGCCAAGTTTAAACTAGGTAAGATGTTTTGTTCATGTGATTTTCTTCTAGCTAGCAGGTAGAAGGCTGGGGAGAACAATTTCATTGGCTGTAAATAAAAGCATTGCATTCATTTATTTTCTCTGTGCTTTCCAGAACAGTCAGTTAAGCTTGGGTTGCCTTTTAGCTAGATAATGGCCACATCACATTTTGGATGTATGAGCATAGCGCCCAGAGGAGAAGTCAGAGTTGAAGATACAAATTTGGAAGTCATCCACTTGTCCTTAGATGAAACTTCCTGGGGAAGGAGTGTACAGAGACAAAGAGGTCCGGAGATCTGACCTGAGGCCGTCTATCATTTAATGTGCACCGAAAGTGGAACAGCTGCCAAGGGAGGAGGAGAAGGAACAACCAGCAAGAAGGCAGCCAGAAGACCTCAGTGTTAGGGAAACCCAAAGAAGAATGGAGTGGCTAGCTGTTTTAATGCTCATGCGATTTTAAGTATTAGGAAAACAAAATATTGACCATCAGATTTGGCCACTACTAATAGAGATTTGTGATGTACATCAAGAAAACTTTTAAGAGTTTGGAAGCAAGCTATTTAAAAATATAACTTCTAGAATTTTCTGCTCCCAGTAGAATCAAAATTCTTGAGAATATTGCCTTAGAGCCATTGTCTTTACTTCCTGACTTCCCCTGATCTTTCCATTCCACTCTAATTGGCCTTTGATTGTTGTCCTTCCATTGCATAGTTCTTATCAGTCACCTGTATGTTGCCCCAGAATTCCCCCAGATTTCTTTTTTTTTTACAGATTTTATACGAATAAGTTTTCTTGAGATTTTCAGCATTTCTGTTTTTTGGTTGTAGCAAAAAGGACTACAAGACTACCCTTATTGCTGAAATTTGATATGGGATTACAATCTTGGTCAGAATCAGAAGTGGAAGGAAAAACAAACATTCAAATGTTTCTGGAAGTAAAAAAACGTTGTATTTTAAGAAAAATTGGAACTCTGTTACCCTCTTCTTTTGTAATCAAGCCTCATTAGCAAGAATATTAGGATGTTGGTTTCCAGCAGTGCCTGTATGGATGAAATCTCCATGAGCCAACTTCCCTTTCCAGAGTGTGATAAATGCTGTTCAGAGAATTCTAGATAGCTGGCAGAGGAACAAGCATTTAGGCAGAACTATGTTCAAAATTGAGAGAACTAAAGATATGCTTCATGGGCCCATGTATTTTACATGGGACCAGGATTAACTGGGTTTTGCTCTGAACCTTAAGAAATAAAGCTCTTTCAGCTTGGTTAGAAATAAACCTTGCTTTGAAAGCTTATTGTACGTGTAGTGTTTATGAAAAGCAAATTAGTATTCTCTAATTTTTCTCAGACATTTAAAGCGGAAATCAGTTAAAAGAAAGACCCTGAACGCTTTGATGAGGCATCATGGTAGGTGGAGAGGTTACAGGTCAGGGAATGAATAGACCAGGTTTCTTACTCTCGCTCTGACCTAAACTTAATGTCTTAGTTTGGGTAAGTCATTTAAACTTTCTGGACCCTGTGCTTTATCTAAAAAATGAAGGGATTAAACCTGGTTGTCTCTGAGGTCCCTTTCAGCTCTGATGTTTTGTGAGACTATAGTTCAATAGTCAAAATCACAAAGAAGCCAGAGGTTAATAATTAAAGGAGGTTGGTGTACAGACCATTGGAAATAAGAATTATCTTCCTGAGCGGCAAGTTATGCTACATAATTGGTGGCACAACTAAGGAAACATTTAAGGAAGACCTCTATTTCAGCAAGCGACAGTTAACAGAAGATACCTCTCAAGGGAATGGTGGAATCCCACACATTTGAGCCTCCTAAAAGTGGATCCAAAATAGCAGTAAAAGTGATGCCATGGGGAATAATCTCGCACTGGCAAGCAGATAGACTTGATAAGCAAATGGGATTTCTCATTTCCGTTTGCCATGCTTCTAAGAGGAAAATGGCAATTAAGAGATAGTATGGCTATGAACATATTCTCTGATCTGTGTAAGCATATAGGCTTGAATGAAATTAAAGTTATTTCAGAAACGCAATTTTTTTTTTTTTTTTTTGCGATATGTGGGCCTCTCACTGTTGTGGCCTCTCCCGTTGAGGAGCACAGGCTCCGGACGCGCAGGCTCAGTGGCTATGGCTCACGGGCCCAGCCGCTCTGCGGCATGTGGGATCTTCCCAGACCGGGGCATGAACCCGTGTCCCCTGCATCGGCAGGTGGACTCTCAACCACTGCGCCACCAGGGAAGCCCCAGAAACACAATTTTTAAAAATTTAGTTCTTAAGTAAAAAATTCCAAACTTACAGAAAAGCCACAAGGATAGTACAATGAATTCCCAAATACCCACAACAATTGATAGCATTTTGGCTTGCCCCCTCTCTCTGTATATGTACGCTCACACTCACACACACACACACACACATATATTGTCATTTTTATTGCTATCATTATTGCTGACCAACATGAATGTAAATTGTAGATATGATGACCCTTTAGCGCTAAGTCCTTTCTAAGAAGCGTTTGTTTCTCTTATATAATCATAGTACAACTATCAGACTCAGGATTTTTGACAACAGCATAATGCTGTTATCTAATGTGTATAGTCCATATTCAAGTTTTATCAATTGTTCTAATAGTGTTCGTGTTAGCCATTTCTCTGTCCTAACTAAGAATCCAAATGAGCATCACACATTGCCTTTAGTTGTCAGGTCTCTTTCCACTGTTTTTCATGACACTGACATGTTTTGAATTTTGTATCATTTCCCTTATTTTTGGTTTTTCTAATGTTTCCTCATGATTGGATTGAGGTTTTGCATTTTGAAAGTAATACAACTTTAGTACCTCATATCAGGAGGTACACAATGTCAGTTTGCCTCAGTTTTAGTGATGTCAAGATTCATCCCTTAGCAAAGGTAGTATCTGCCAGGTTTATCCACTGTAGCATTAACTGCTTTTTGGTATTAAGTAATATGTTTTGTCTAAATAGTCTATTCCTTATAAACTCTTATGCAGTAGGTCTAGCATTCATTGACAATTCTTGCCTGAATCAAGTAGTATTATGATGTTGCACAACGGTCATTTCTATCATTCCTTTTACAGTTGTCCTTCAGTATCCATGAGGGACTGGTCCCAGGACCTCCCTCCCCCACCCCACAAATACCAAAGTCCGTGGATGCTCAAGTCTTTTATATAAGATGGCATAGCACTGTTGGCCCTCAAGTTGCTGGAGGTTCCATAATCCAGGGATTCAACCAACCATGGCTTCTAAATGTGGAACCCGTGGATACAGAGGGCCAACAGTATATTTATTAGTTGGCCCTTAGCTCTTATAAGGAATAGCTTTCTCTTCTCCCTTTTTATTTAGTACCAGTAAGGACTAGTAGATTCATCTTCCCCACAGTGAGTCATAACCATCATTATTCATCATGATTCTCATTGTCCCAGGTTTGGCAGTGGGCAATATTTCCTTTTAAAATTATTTCACTCATTTGTAATGACCCCATCATTTTTTATGGGTACTTATCATCAACAAAGTCTTGGGAAGTCTGCTATAAACTTTAAAAAATGAAGTGAAATTCATATAACATAAAATTAACCATTTTGTAGTGTCCAGTGTAAGTGGCATTTAGTGCCTTCACGGTGTTGTGCAACTACCACCTACATCAAGTTCCAAAACATTTTCACTATTCCAAAAGAAAACCCCAAACCCATTAAGTAATCACTCCTTGTTCTCCCTTTGCTCTAGCTCTTGGCAACCACCAATCTGCTTTCTATGTCTATGAATTTACCTGCTCTGCATATTTCATATAAATGGAATCATACAGTATGTGACCTTTTGTGTCTGGGTTCTTTCACTTAGCATAATTTTTTATAGGCTCCTCCACATTGTAGCATGTATCAGTACTTCATTCCATTTTATGGCTGAATAACATTCCATTGTATGCATATCTACATTTTTTTATTCATTCTTCACTTGTGGGCATTTGGACTGTTTCTACCTTTTGGCTATTGTGAATAGTGCTGCTATGAACATTCGTGTACAAGTATTTGTTTGAGTACCTACTTCCAGTTTTGGAGGGTATGTAGCTAGGAGTGGAATTGCTGGGTTACATGGTGATTCTATGTTTAACTTTTTAAGGAACCACCAAACTGTTTTCCACAGTAGCTGTACTAGTTTACATTCCCACTAGCTGTATGTGAGGGTTACAATTTCTCTACATCCTTGCAAACACTTGTTATTTTCATTTTTTTGATTCTCAACATTCTAGTGGGTATGGAGTAGTATCTTATAGTTTTGATGTGTATTTCTTCAATGCCCAATTATTTTAAACATCTTTTCATATGCTTTTTGGCCATTTGTATATCTTCTTTGCAGAAATGTCTATTGAAGTTCTTTGCCCATTTTGAAATGAGTTGTTTGGTTTTTTGTTGTTGAGTTGTAAGAGTTCTTTATATGTTATAAACTTTTAGTAATACATAGCATCATTTACTTAAAAACTAAAAAGTACAAATATTTTTAAACTCATGATTTTTTCTGATCTGAAATTTAAGTTGTGGGACTTGAATTAACAATAGTGTCAAGAAAAACATCAAATAGGTAATCATTTTTAATTGCTTAACTGAAATTTGAAAATAAGTCTATTTATATATACAACCAAGAAATGTAGGTTTGTTCTATCTGGGGTTTAGTTAAAATATTATATGATATGCCTGTTGTCCAAGGCTCCTTCAGTGTGGCTATGATGGTGCAGCAGAGACTTTTAGAATCCCCAGTGAATCAGGAGTCCAAACTCATTGGGGAAAATCACTTTACACTCAGTATTTCCCCAGAGAGGTTCAATGTGGCAGACATTTTAAAGTCTAGTTTGCAAAAACAACTTACTCTGGCTAAGTTTTGACCAAATTTTCTTATTTTCTTGATAAAAATTCTCCAGTCACCAGTTCCTTTCTAGTCAGATAATGTTTTTATTTAACAACAAAAAACAGATTTTTCTAACCATCACCTCCATATATAATTACTTCCCTAAACTATTATTCATCAACTGAATGCTAATCACTATTTGCCATGACAGTTATCAACAGTGCCACCATGGGATATGCTGCTTCAAACTTTGGTGGAATGTTTTGCAGCATATCAATGCTGTCATTTTCAGATGCAGAGGCTGCCTTTTGAGGTGGAGCCTGCAACCCTTTACAGTTTTATGTTGCTCACTATTTTTTCCAATGGAATTTATAGCTTTCTTTTCATTATTCAAAGTTTCTTTGACTTTACCCATCGGCAGGTGTTTTTTTCACTATAGTTTTACATCTAGTTTTATATTTCAGACAAAAATGTGAACCACTTTTGCTAAAAACTGTTTTCCTTTCAACCTACAAATCTGTGTTGTGAGCTTCTGGGTAATATTTATCACCTCTCTTTTGTTACATATGGACTATCTTTGGAGAAGGGTAGGGATGGCAGAGATTCTGGATGTGAAACTTCCAGGATGGCTGTACTAGAGACAGAAATGTGACTTGTTTCATCATATATTTGCAAATAGAAAAGAACTTTTATTGGGACACTGTCCTGTCTTTGCCCCTGGAAACTCGTTCGATAGTACATTCTAGACAGATGTGAAGAGAGCCTGGTGGTTGTTTCTTTGAAATTGGTGCGGCTGTCTTTCCACCTTAGCTATCTCTCCAGGAAGGAGACCAGTTCCAGATGGCCCCATTTCCCCTGGACATCTGGGCCCTAAATGGTAACTGGGAGGGGATTAGTGAGAAGTACAGCAAGGGTCCCAGGAGAATCACTGCTTTGTATATCTATATGTTTAGAATCTAAATGCTACTTAACATTGGTCAATATAATCATCAGTGTTCATTATAATTATTAATCTCCAAATAGCAATTAAGACACATTTCAGAATCTTTTCTACCTAGAAGCACAGAATGTTCTAGTTATAAGAGACCTTAGATGTTATGTTATTCACTATAATTTTCTAATTTTATAGACAAAAAAACTCAAGTCCAGTGTTCTTTATGGCCTATTGTTATAGACTAGTTCATTATTAATCCTAATTATACCAAATGTTTGTGTTCAAAGGACATCTAACAATTGTCTAGGAACTAAACAACATGTCTATTGCAGCTTGCCCATCCGCAGACATTGCTAATAGATCAAAGTGCTCCTTCCTACTGAGCACAAAGCCTTCTTCTTACATGCTCAGCTGTCATTACCAGTAGAAAGGTGTTGGTAAAAGGTAAGGAATCTATTTGCTTTACCAGATCTAGTCCAGTCCCTTCAATTTAAAGAAGAGATTAAAGAAAAACAATAGTGAGGTTCTTTGCTTAGGTTGCAAAAGAAATCATTTGCTGAGCAGACCTCTTGCCTCCTGGTATAGCATCCATTCTACTTTGCCAGAGAGTATCCACGCACCCAGCCTCTGTCATGGCTGAATACCAGACTGAAAACTGAGTAAAAAACTGGTCTCTCAAGGAATTCCTGTTTTATTGTTATGGGCAGAGAGATAGCTGGCTTCACCGCCTGATTAGCCCATTAATTCAATGAACAAAAGAACAAAAGGGATTTGAGTTAGACTTCTGAGATGTCTCTTCTAAAATTAGAATGGCCTCATGGTTTGTTCTGGGAAGTTTAAAGTTTGGAGAATAGGGTGTCTTTCAACATTGCTATCGTCTATATTAAATTTTAGTTGGAAATTAAAGGGATCTTTTAAATTGCTTTTGATAGCACTAAGATTTATCTTTCAATTGCCTGAAGTTGATATATACGCTATTAAAAATATAAAAACAATAATAACTTGGAGAGATCATAATTTATTGTTTGATGTTTTTTCTTAAACATTTTTTTTGTTTCATTTCAGAATCTTTGCTCAGTTTTAGAGCCTATACCTTGTGCTTTCTGTCACTTTACCCCCGGAACTGGAAAGTAGTACTGTTTTACAAAATACGAATAAAGTGACAAATTTAAACTGCATATTGATTTCATAAAAATATGAAAATCAATCTTTTTTTTCTTGCTGCTTTTTGCATATTAATTTAAACCAGCTTGGAAATGTGAGAAATTATTTCATACAGAATACACTTTTCTCTGCCAAAAGTTATCATGAAACGTTCCTTTTCCACAATGAAAAATGCTGCCCATCAGTCACAGACATTTCTACAAAATTATTAGTGATACATGAAACAAATTTTGCCATCTGCCTTCTCACACATTTTCCTTCTCTTATTCTATATTCTGTATCCCCTGTGGTCTCTTTATGTATGTGCATTTGTATGTATGTAGGTAAGTATGTGTGCATATACTGATTCACATACACACACACTCACACACTCTATTCTTCACGATTAATTGACTGGCATAATGTTTACATAATTTTGTTTATTTATTTATTTATATTTTATGTATTTATTTTTTTACTCTTCAAATGTCCTGGTGTCACATTGGTTTAGTTCAGGGTTTACTAAGCGCTCAGTCTTCTTTGAAGGATTTTATGTCTTCACACTGAGCCCCACCCCATCCTCAATCTCTTGCTGAAATTCTGTTAGAAACTGTGAACCATGCATCTTCCTGGTTCTCTGCTTATTCCCTTGCTTTTCCTTCTTTATCCCCTTTGTCAGTTTTTCTTCTGCCTGTTGTCATGGAAAGAGCATGTGCCCTGCTGTTAGACAAACCCAGGTTCCAGTCTCACTTTTACCCTTAGTATGTGACTTTAAACAAGTTCTTTTTACCTCTTTGAGGCTCGTTTTTTTTTCATCTGTAAAATGTTATAGTGCTTTCCTGTATGAGTGAGGCTCCTGACAGGAAAAGAAAAAAAAGACCTCCTCAGTTTAGGAAAAATTGAGAAGGATTTTTTTATAGAAAGACTAATTATGAAAGTATGTGGGATATGGGGGAGTAACAATGGGAGGATGTGCAGGAATCCATTGAAACTGCTGTCACTCACCTTCACTTCTGCATCTTCCTTTTCCAGCCAAAGGGAGAAAGGGAGGGAAGAGTTAATGGAATCATGTAGAACATTTTGCCTTAAGAGAAGCAGTGACTTTCTATCAAGTACACAGCCAATCTGAGGCAGTCCTGCTGGGAGGGAACCACATGAATAAATACCAGCTTCTCTCTCCTCCCTCTCTCTAGCCTTCATCTGGGCTCCTCATTGGCTGTACTCAACCTTCAGTTAAAGATTGAGCTCATCTGTGTAATCCATACAGTTCAGCTCCCAAGTCAGAGATCATGGTGGATGCAAGAGTGTAAGCCAACTACAGAGTCCGAGGGAACCGCCTGCACCTCTGCCTCCAACTGCATTTTGGGGAGGGGGTTCTCAAAACTACCTTCAGCTTTGATAGTCTGCTAGGAGGACTCACATAACCTACTGGAAGCTCTTATACTCACAGTTATGGTTTATTATAGGGAAAAGATACTGATTAAAATCGGCCCATGGATGAAGCACAGAGAGCAGCGTCTGAGAAAGTACAAATGCAAAGCTTCTATTATCTTGTCCTTATGGAGTCACATTATGACACGTTATTTTCCTGGCACCAGTGTGTGACAGTATGTGCATAGTATTGCCAACCAGGGAAGCTCACCGGAGCCTTGGCATTCTGAATTCCTATTGAGTCTCTATTCATAGGCAAGATTGATTGATTGCCCAAGTGGTTGGTCTCAGTCTCTGGGTTGACTGAGACTATGTGACCCAAAGTGCCCACCCTAAATCCCATTGTTGTTTTTCTCTGTCATGGTCAACCCCTACCCTAAATCATATAGTTAGACTATCCAGCATGACTCAAGGCTCCCAAACAATTAAAGATACTCCTAACTTTTCCAGGGCACAGAGACTACTTCCCAGAAGCCAAGGGCAAAGGCCAAGGTTAGAGTTTTACTACACAGTGAAAAGAATAGAGAATGGATCTAGAGGGGCAAAAGTGAGCTATCAGGCCCATTGCCTTTAAGAATTACTTCAAAGATTAAAGGAAATAACCAATGTAAATCACCTCCTGTGGTACCTGGAACATGACTCTTATCTATTTAAAGTGTTATCTTCCTAAGCAGTTTCTTTGTTCCTTTTCTCCTTTTACTTTGAAAATAGCATATGTTCCTATGACTTCTCCTTTGTTTTGTTAATGATTCTCATATTTTAAAATCTCATTCATTTTTTTAGTCTTTGTTCATCTATTTTATTCATTAAGTATTTATTAAGTGCCTACTTTATTCTGGTACAGATGTGGTTTCTGCCCTCATAGAATTTATAGCTTAGTGTGGGAAACAAGCAACAAAAAACCCCAATCAATCAATCACACACAAAACACACACACACACACACACACGTAGACATATATACACTTTAACATACACACTGGTAAACAAAAAATAGAATAGCTCTAAATTGCAGAAAGTCCTTTAAAGAAAAGAAAAGGTGCTATGTCAGAGAATAGCACTGGAACCCCACTGAATGGGGAAGGAGAAAATCTTAAAGTTGAGATGCTAAGGCTGGAAGGGAGCCAGCTCTGAAATGATTTGGTGGTGGTCGAAGAACACTCCATAAAGAAGGAATAATATTTCCTGAGACAGGAAAGAGCTAGGTATGAAGTGTAAGTGAAAAAATATATATGTGGGTAGAATATATTGTGAGTGAAGAGCTATGAAGAAGAACATAGATTTTAATGGAAGTGTCACAGGCAAATTGTTAAAAGGCCTTCAGTTAACACTTTAAAATATTATGTTGGTTGCACTGTGAAGAATCAATAAGTCTTAGAAAGTGGAAAGGAGTAGGGCAAATTGGAATCCAAAAGACCCCTTAGAAGTCTATTTGGGCAGTAAAAGAGATGCTAGTAGCTTGGACATTGAGGTGGTAGTGAATATGGTGAGTCCTAAGCCTGTGGACTTGAGATATATTTGGAGGTAGGTTTGATAGGACTTGCAGATGAGGAACATGGAGGAGGGGTAGGAATGGATCATGACTCCCAGCCACCCATATTACTCACCCCATCTCTCTTTGAGAAGTTGGTACCAGTCCCTGTGCTAGAAGGGAATTCCCCATAAAATCAGAGCATCATCATTTCCAGTGTCTCTAGACAATCCTACCTGAAATTCCAACTGTCCAAGACCAACAATCATTGTCACCTGGATAATGAATTCCAGACTCAGCCAGTTAGTCAAGGCCCTTTGTGGTTTGGTCCTGGCCTTTCCTGCTTTATTGACCACCTCTTCACTAGTGTATATGCTTCACTAGGCAGTCTGATTAGTTGTTACGCTCTGAATGGCTTGCCCACTTCTCTCCAGTCTGTGAACCTGACTTAGCTCAGACTATCTGCCATGTTTGACATTGAAATCTTATTTGTTTTTGAAAACTAAGTGATATGCCATCCCCTGCATGAAACTCTTCCCCCATTCCCGACCCTCCCTGTGTAATTAAAGAACTAGACTAAAAATATTTATATAAAGACTAGTAGGCATGAACTGCAGGAATGTAACCAGATACATGGAAATAAGCACCATTCTATTTCAGGTTTTTTAACCTTGTATCATGCATAAGAGATTACAGAAATTTCGAGATTTTTAAAAAAGGGCATTGGGTCCTGACTTAGTCTGAATCCTGGAAACCTAATGCCATAGATTTCTTATACTTTGTGAGAGTGAAATTCATCTAAGTAAAATATCTAAACTTTTAAGACAGTATCTGAATCAAAACAGAGAAAGCAGGCTTTGAAAATATATACAATATTCATTTTCCCAAGCAGCTTAATTTTAAATCAGTGATCCATATTGATATATAATAATACTAATTAACTTTCATTGAGTTCTTATTGTGTCACAAGCATTGTCCTAGCACTTTACACGAATTAATTCACTTAGTCACTTGAAGAAAACAATGTGATGGATGCTAAATGATCTCCATGTTGTAGATTTAAGACTGAGGCTTAGAAAATTAAGATAACTTGCCCCAGTGTCTTAAAACCAGTCAGTGCTCCAACCCAGGACTCAAACAGTTTGACTTCAGAGCATGCGCAGCTCTGAACACCACAATGGTGCCTCTTCATAAAATCCCCATGCAATACAATGAATGTAAATCTGAAGCTTTTGTTCAGGCACGCTGAGGGAGGAAGGTAGAATTCTTGAGTATTATTTCATTTTGTAGATTTATATTATTGAATTTTCTTTTTTTTTTTTTTAGTGGTGAATTAGTATGTTAGTTTTATTTTTTTTATTTTTTATTTTTATTATTTTTTTTATTAGTTTCTGCTCTACAACAAAGTGAATCAGTCATACATACACATCTGCTCCCACATCCCTTCCCTCATGCATCTCCCTCCCTCCCACCCTCCCCATCCCACCCCTCCAGGCGGTCACAAAGCACCGAGCTGACCTCCCTGTGCTCTGCGGCTGCTTCCCACTATCTATCCACTCCACGCTTGGTAGTGTATATATGTCCACGCCTCTCCTTCGCTTTGTCACAGCTTACCCTTCCCCCTCCCCATATCCTCAAGTCCATTCTCAAGTAGGTCTGTGTCTTTATTCCCGTTTTACCCCTAGGTTCTCCATGACATTTTTTTTTTTTAATTCCGTATATATGTGTTAGCATACGGTATTTGTCTTTCTCTTTCTGACTTACTTCACTCTGTATGACAGACTCTAGGTCTATCCACCTCATTATAAATAGCTCAGTTTCGTTTCTTTTTATGGCTGAGTAATATTCCATTGTATATATGTGCCACATCTTCTTTATCCATTCATCCGATGTGAATTTTCTTGAAAGGTCAGAAAAATAATAAAGTACGTGGGTAAAATAATGTGATTCCTTATAGAAAAGCCACAGGGATGCAAAATTGAGGGCATTTTAAACCTCGAGTTGTGGAAGTACCTGCAAATGCAATTAAGATAAATGAATGACTACTTCACATAGTCTTTCTGGATTGTCAGTAGTAGGCTTGGGTAAAAAGGCCATATCCATCTTGATAACAAATGAATACTTATTTTTTAAAAATTTGCTTTTTTTGGCCTCCTCGGGTTTATTACACCGCTATTTACAAAAACAAATCACTGAAGACTTGGCATGTTGCAGACTCCGTTTTCTAGACGCTGAAAGAAATTCTGGCAACATTTCCATTAGCTTACTAATTAATAAGACAGCATTGGCTACTTTCAGAGGACTTGGATTCTGGCAAGAACAGCTCTTTTTTTCACCATTAGTTATTTAAACTTAAAGTTATTACTGTATGCTACAGAGTCAAAAATATATTTGTGTACATATTCTGAATTAAGAGGCTCTACCTTCTTATGGTATATAGAAGGCTGTAACTTTACATACTTGAAGTCACCAACATGAAAAAGGCAAGGATATTGATTACCTTTGGGGAGAATTTGTTCTGTGATTTCCTGCTAAAATTTTGAGCAGTATAGCTCAATGCCTATCCCACATGGTCAGCAGAATATGTAAATGACAAGTATCTGGGCCAAAGTACATGAAGTCAATTCATTGAACATTTATTGAGTGCCCTGTGTGTTCTAGCCACTATTTTAGACCCTGGGAGCAGAGAGGTGATGATAAGGTAGAGTCTTACCCTCATGAAATGTCTAATCTAACAGGGGAGATAGGTCTGTAAATAAATATTTAGGGAACTAGAAGCTGGGTACTATGGACTGTTATAGTGGGCTGTAGAGGAGAAATGCTTAAATTTTCCCTGGAACAATTAGAGAAGGGTTAAGTTTTCCATAATCGTCTGTTTAAATATATAAATTCAAATACTTTAAACAGCATAGTTAACTTCATTTCAGTTTATGGTCCTATTTTATAAGGCTAAGGTACTGCCTGTTTAATGACCACTGATAAGCTGTGAGAAAGGGGACACGAAACATGGTGAGAAAGCATCAAGGTGAGAAAATAGAATTAATTCTTTAAAAGAAAAATCAAGGTAATGATTTCAATTTTTCAGTTTTCAAGGGTTTAGTTTTTTTAAAGCAGAAATTTGGTAGTAGGGCTCAAGTCAGTATATGCTGGGTCATTTGTTGAAGATGCGTTGCTCCCTAAGACTTCAGTTAATTTCTCTGAAGGGTAGAGAAGATGACAATAATTTTGATAGTTCTTGGGTTTCTACATGCTGATGTATTTTAGGGGTTCTTAAAGCTTCACACTTAAGAAAAATGGGTTAGGAGGTAGTGTGGCATGCTGAACTATGTAGATTTACTCTTCTGCCCTTAGTTGTCTATCTTTTGTTTATCTATTTTCATATGTATTGAAAACTTAACCTTAAAAAATATATAACATAAAGAATCATGTTGCCTCTAATTGTAATACTATTTATGATTCCTCTCTGAGTTCATATTTACTGGGTACAGACTGTCCTACAAACACAAAGAATTCTTCTTAACCTAAGCTTATTCTTTACAAGAACTGTTTGTTCTTTCATATCTGAAGTTTGAATTATTTCAAATAGGCTAGCCAGCACATTTCAGAAATAAGTCTACATGGATAGACCTAGAGATTGTCATATTAAGTGAAGTAAGTCAGACAGAGAAATACAAATATCATATGATATCACTTACATGTGTAATCTAAAAAAAATAATACAAATGAACTTATTTACAAAACAGAAATCGACTCACAGACAGATAGAAAACTTAATGGTTATGAAAGGGGATAACGGTAGCAAGGAGAGATAAATTAGAAGTTTGGGATTAACATATACACACTATATATAAAATAGATAAACAACACGGACCTACTGTATAGCACAGGGAACTATATTCAAAATCTCGTAGTAATCTATAATGGAAAAGAATCTGAAATTATATATATATATATATAATAACTGAATCACTTTGCTGTACATCTGAAACTAACACAACATTGTAACTTAACTATACTTCAATTTTAAAAACAGGTTAAAAGTTTTTTAAAAAGAAAGAAGTCTAAAATACACATTATAATTTTATATAGTCATGGTATAATTTTTTTTAAATAAATTTATTTATTTATTTTTGGCTGCATTGGGTCTTCATTGCTGTGTGTGGGCTTTCTCTAGTTGTGGCGAGAGGGGCTACACTTTGTTGCAGTGCACAGCCTTCTCATTGCGGTGGCTTCTCTTGTTGTGGAGCATGGGCTCTAGGCTTGCGGGCTTCAGTAGCTGTGGCATGCAGGCTCAGTAGTTGTGGCTCGCAGGCTTTAGAGCACAGGCTCCGTAGTTGTGGCAAAAGGGATTAGTTGCTCTGTGGCATGTGGGATCTTCCTGGACCAGGACTCAAACCTGTGTTCCCTGCATTGGCAGGTGGATTCTTAACCACTGCACCACCAAGGAGGTCCCGGTATAAATTTTTATAGATACATTTTTATTGTCTTTTATTTGAACTCATAATAACTGGAAGTTACCTTTGATTGAAGTGACAGCCTGAGTTAGAAAGAATGTGGCTTTACTCTCCCTTTGGGGTGCCTGTGTATACTTTTATATGACTTTGTAGAAGAAAGGAGTTGCATTTCTTTGCAGAAATTCAAGGCATTATAATTTTTAGTTGACCAAATTCTGCCTTTTGCAGAAATGGAAATGTTAGTTACTTTGGGCTTGTATATTGTGATGGTGAGAGAATCTGCTGAAGAATGTGTAGTTTGAATAATCTTTCATTTAGAATATATATAATATACACACATATGCTGTACAGAACTGAGGACATTTCTCATGGATAAGAATGTTTTACAGTTACACATGTTTTATATTAAAGAAGGAAGTTTTTACAGTGACTAGTTTCTTTCTGTTTCTGAGTAAATGTGGCATTTCATCTGTCTTGAAAGGACCAAATAATGCTTAATGAACATCCAGTTGATGAGAGTTTTAACCTGAGGGATTTATGATCCCAAAAGATACATTTATTAGATTTAAAGGTACTGGTGCCACTGACAAGTATTATTTCACTGAAAAGTCTTGACTTATAGGTTACCATTTATTCAGTTCCCATTTAATATGTATGCAGATTCCTATGAATGGTAAATATTATTAAACCCTCTTTAAAATAACTGTCTATAAGATATTAACCAAGAGATCCATTTTATTTGTCATATTATTTTTTTAATTCTTAAATTTTTCTTCAGTGAGACTTGTTTTAGTGTTTAGCTATAATGAATAAGAATTACAATTGAAAAAGTTTATTATTTTGAAGTCTACTTTGTGTCAGCTTTTCTGCTCTGAGGATGATTGACTCAAAGCAATATAAGTCCCTCCAACCTTCTGGAGAGATGAAAGAGGCAGATGGCTAATGCCTACCTCATGGAAGGCATCAGTCTGTACTAGATGAAAGTACTATGTCAATGAATCAAATCTAGGAAGTGGGCTCCGGAAAATGCAGAGAAGGGGAAATATGATTCAGGAGCGAACATTCTTAAATTAGTTAACTACCCCTGGAAGTCAAAATGTCATGTCCTTTATGAAGTCAAAAAAGAATGTTATTTACAATTTGGAAAAATTATATCTGTGAGTGAGCAAAAATGATAGAATTCAAGGTAATTACACCTGGCAGTGAAATCCAGCTGAATACAATAAACTCTATTAAGTATTGATGGATATGGGGTTCTGTTGTAATGATTATAAAAGAGTTTCATATTAAACATTTTAAATAACTAAAATTTATAGCTATTTGGAACAATGTTGATTATATCAATATATTTAGAGATATTTAACCCTATGAATGTCTTTCCAAGTAAATAGTTAAAATAGTATACAAATATAAGAGCTTCCTTTTCTTCTACTTTTTTAGCTCAGGCTTCATCTTAACTCCAGGTCTAAGAGGCAGGAAGAAGATACCACTGAGCAAAATCATTAGTGCCATGGCCCAGACTTATGTGGTTGGCAGAATGACATTACTGTAATGTTTTATGTAATTGAATATGCTATACATGATAAAGCCTGAATTAGTGTTATTCACTTTATTTTTACGAGAAGACTCTTATTAATAACATTAATTCTGTTAAATGCTATGCATGCTAAGTTGGTATGAATATACTCAAAAACACATTACTTTCTATTTATTTTTATTTTTTTGAATTTTATTTTATTTTATTTTTATACAGCAGGTTATTACTTATCTACTTTATACATAATAGTGTATATATGTCATTCCCAATCTCCCAACTGATCCCACCACCACCACCCCTCCCCCGCTTCCCCCCTTGGTGTCCATATGTATGCTCTCCACATCTGTGTCTCTATTTCTGCCTTGAAAACTGTTCCATCTGTACCATTTTTCTAGATTCCACATATATATGATAATATACGATATTTGTTTTCCTGACTTACGTCATTCTGTATGACGGTCTCTAGGTCCATCCATGTCTCTATAAATGAACAAATTTCGTTCCTTTTTATAGCTGAGTAATATTCCATTATATATATGTACCACCTCTTCTTTATCCATTCGTCTGTCGATGGGCATTTAGGTTGCTTCCATGAGCTGGCTATTGTGAATAGTGCTGCAATGAATACTGGGGTACGTGTGTCTTTTTGAATTATGGTTTTCTCAGGGTATATGCCCAGTAGTGAGATTGCTGGGTCGTATGGTAGTTCTATTTTTAGTTTTTTAAGGAACCTCCATACTGTTCTCCATAGTGGCTGTATCAATTTACATTCCCACCAACAGTGTAAGAGGGTTCCCTTTTCTCCACACCCTCTCCAGCATTTATTGTTTGTAGATTTTCTGATGTTGCCCATTCTAACTGGTGTGAGGTGATACCTCATTGTAGTTTTGATTTGAACTCCTCTAATAATTAGTGATGTTGAGCAGTTTTTCACCTGCCTCTTGGCCATCTGTATGTCTTTGGAGAAATGTCTATTTAGGTCTTCTGCCCATTTTTGGATTGGGATGTTTGTTTTTTAAATAATGAGCCCCATGAGCTGCTTATATATTTTGGAGATTAATCCTTTGTCCGATGATTCAGTTGCAATTATTTTCTCCCATTCTGAGGGCTGTCTTTTCGTCTTGTTTATAGTTTCCTTTTCTCTGAAAAACTTTTAAGTTTCACTAGGTCCCATTTGTTTATTTTTGTTTTTATTTCCATTACTCTAGCAGGTGGGTCAAAAAAGATCTTGCTGTGATTTATGTCAAAGAGGGTGCTTCCTATGTTTTCCTCTCAGAATTTTATAGTGTCTGGCCTTACATTTAGGTCTTTAATCCATGTTGAATTTATTTTTGTTTATGGTGTTAAAGAATGTTCTAATTTCATTCTTTTTTTTTTCACACACACACACACTGTATTTTATTTTTACAAGAGATAAATAAACTGACACCAAGCATTGTAAATGGATGACCACAACAAAAGCAACAATGATTGCAATTACCAAACATGAAACACACTTATACTATGTCATAATATTGACATTCAGTCCACTAATCCGCCACTGTAACAGCTCCTTTACTTTGAGGTGAAAATTGATTTGTATATTTTTTGCCTCAGAGTCATTGTGGGATTTTTTCTTTTTTACTCAAAGAGAAAGTCACAAAATTATAATCATCCTCATCAGTTCACTCAGTCCCATGTAATGAATTTTCTTTTTCATCTTGATCTTTTGTTAGCAGTTTTATGAATTCATCAGTTTTCCAATAGAATTCTGAAAATGCTTATTCATTCAGTTCAACAGTATAGTCAGTTACCAGAAACCTATACTTTTCAGAGTCTTTTCCATGAATTCCTTGAAGATGAAACCCTTTTATAGGAACATTTTTGCAAAAACACCACAGTATACTCAGAACTGTGTGTAAATGACAAAAGACTTAAAAATGACCATGGTTAAAGATTTGACGAAAGTTCATAATAATGCAATTGACAAGGAAATTTAGTTATTTCTGAGATATACATTTTAAAGTAATAACTAGAATTATGACTTATAACATTATACCGGAACATATAAGATTTTTAGACATGTCATGTAATGCCTGAAACATTTATATTAACATATTTCCATACAAATAACCCAAAGAAAGTTTAGTATTAGTTGTTTCCTTGTTTGTTTCTTTGTTTATACTTCAGGTTCTTATTAGTCATCAGTTTTATACACATCAGTGTATACCTGTCAATCCCAATTGCTGAATTCAGCACACCACTATCCCTTCCCCACCACGGTTTTCCCCCCTTGGTGTCCATACGTTTGTTCTCTACTTCTGTGTCTCAAATTCTGCCCAGCAAACGGGTTCATCTGTACCATTTTTATAGGTTCCACATACATGCGTTAATATATGATATTTGTTTTTCTCTTTCTGACTTACTTCACTCTGTATGACAGTCTCTACATCCATCCACGTCTCAACAAATGACTCAATTTTTTTCCTTTTTATGGCTGAGTAATATTCCATTGTATATATGTACCACAACTTCTTTATCCATTCGTCTGTCGATGGGCATTTAGGTTGTTTCCATCTCCTGGCTATTGTAAATAGAACTGCAATGAACATTGGGGTACATGACTCTTTGAATTATGGTTTTTACCAGGGTGTATGCCCAGTAGTGGGATTGCTGGGTCGTATGGTAGTTCTATTTTTAGTTTTTTAAGGAACCTCCATACTGTTCTCCATAGTGGCTGTATCAATTTACATTCCCACCAACAGTGTAAGAGGGTTCCCTTTTCTCCACAGCCCCTCCAGCCTTTGCTGTTTGTAGATTTTCTGATGATGCCCATTCTAACTGGTGCGAGGTGATACCTCATTGTAGTTTTGATTTGCATTTCTCTAATAATTAGTGATGTTGAGCAGCTTTTCATGTGCTTCGTGGCCATCTGTATGTCTTCTTTGGAGAAATGTCTATTAAGGTCTTCTGCCCATTTTTGGATTGGGTTGTTTGTTTTTTTAATATTGAGCTGCGTGAGCTATTTATATATTTTGGAGATTAATCCTTTGTCCGTTGATTTGTTTGCAAATGTTTTCTTCCATTTTGAGGGTTATCTTTTCCTCTTGTTTATGGTTTCCTTTGCTGTGCAAAAGCTTTAAACTTTCATTAGGTCCCAGTTGTTTATTTTTGGTTTTATTTCCATTACTCTAGGAGGTGGATCAAAAAAGATCTTGCTGTGATTTATGTCAAAGAGTGTTTTTCCTATGTTTTCCTCTAAGAGTTTTATAGTGTCTGGTCTTACACTTAGGTCTCGAATCCATTTTGAGTTTATTTTTCTGTATGGTATTAGGGAGTGTTCTAATTTCATTCTTTTACATGTAGCTGTCCAGTTTTCCCAGCACCACTTATTGAAGAGACCGTCTTTCCTCCATTGTATATCTTTGTCCCCTTTGTCACAGATTAGTTGACCATAGGTGCGTGGGTTTACCTCTGGGCTTTCTATCTTGTTACATTGATCTATGTTTCTGTTTTTGTGCCAGTACCATATCGTCTTGATGACTGTAGCGTTGTAGTATAGTCTGGAGTCAGGGAGTCTGATTCCTCCAGCTCTGTTTTTTCCCCTCAAGAGTGCTTTGGCTATTCAGGGTATTTTGTGTCTCCATACAAATTTTAAACTGATTTATTCTAGTTCCGTAAAAAATGCCATCGATAATTTGATAGGGATTACATTGAATCTGTAGATTGCTTTGGGTAGTATAGTTATTTTCACAATATTGATTCTTCCAATCCAAGAACATGGTATATCTCTACATCTGTTGGTATCATATTTAATTTCTTGCATCACTGTCTTATACTTTTCCGCATACAGGTCTTTTGTCTCCCTAGGTAGGTTTATGCCTAGATATTTTATTCTTTTTGTTGCAATGGTTAATGGGAGTGTTTCCATACTTTCTCCTTCAGATTTTTCATCATTACTGTATAGGAATGCAAGAGATTTCTGTGCATTAATTTTGTATCCTGCAACTTTACCAAATTCATCGATTAGCTCTAGTAGTTTTCTGGTGGCATTTTTCGGATTCTCTATATACAGTATCATGTCATCTGCAAAGAGTGACAGTTTTACTTCTTCTTTTCCAATTTGTATTCCTTTTATTTCTTTTTCTTCTCTGATTGCCGTGGCTAGGACTTCCAAAACTATGTTGAATAATAGTGGTGAGAGTGGACATCCTTGTCTCGTTCGTGATCTTAGAGGAAATGCTTTCAGGTTTTCACCATTGAGAATGATGTTTGCTGTGGGTTTGTCATATATGGCCTTTATTATGCTGAGGTAGGTGCCCTCTGTGCCCACTTTCTGGAGAGTTTTTATCATAAATGGGTGTTGAATTTTGTCAAAAGCTTTTTCTGCATCTATTGAGATGATCATATGGTTTTTATTCTTCAATTTGTTACTATGGTGTATCACATTGCTTTATTTGCATATTGAAGAATCCTTGCATCCCTGGCATATATCCCACTTGATCATGGTATATGATCCTTTTAATGTGTTGTTGGATTCTGTTTGCTAGTATTTTGTTGAGGATTTTTTCATCTATATTCATGAGTGATATTGGTCTGTACTTTTCTTTTTTTGTAGTATCTTTCTCTGGTTTTGGTATCAGGGTGATGGTGGCCTCATAGAATGAGTTTGGGAGTGTTCCTTCCTCTGCAACTTTTTGGAAGAGTTTGAGAAGGATGGGTGTTAGCTCTTCCCTAAATGTTTGATAGAATTCACCTGTGAAGCCACCTGGTCCTGGACTTTTGTTTGCTGGAAGATTTTTTATCACAATTTCAATTTCATTACTTGTGATTTGTCTGTTCATATTTTCTTTTTCTTCCTGGTTCAGTCTTGGAAGGTTATACCTTTCTAAGAATTTGTCCATTTCTTCCAGGTTGTCCATTTTATTGGCATAGAGTTGCTTGTAGTAGTCTCTTAGGATGCTTTGTATTTCTGCGGTGTCTGTTGTCACTTCTCCTTTTTCATTTCTAATTTATTGATTTGAGTCCTCTCCCTCTATTTCTTGATGAGTCTGGCTAATGGTTTATCAATTTTGTTTATCTTCTCAAAGAACCAGCTTTTAGTTTTATTGATCTATGCTATTGTTTTCTTTGTTTCTATTTCATTTATTTCTGCTTTGATTTTTATAATTTCTTTCCTTCTGCTAACTTTGGGTTTTATTTGTTCTTCTTTCTCTAGTTCCTTTAGGTGTAAGGTTATATTGTTTACTTGAGATGTTTCTTATTTCTTGAGGTAGGCTTGTATAGCTATAAACTTCCCTCTTAGAACTGCTTTTGCTGCATCCCATGGGTTTTGGATTGTCATGTTTTCATTGTCATTTGTCTCTAGGTTTTTTTTGATTTCCTCTTTGATTTCTTCAGTGATCTCTTGGTTATTTAGTAACGTATTGTTTAGCCTCCATGTGTTTGTGCTTTTTACTTTTTTTTCCCTGTAATTCACTTCTAATCTCATAGCGTTGTGGTCAGAAAAGATGCTTGAGAGGATTTCAATTTTCTTAAATTTGCTGAGGCTTGATTTGTGACACAAGATGTGATCTATCCTGCAGGATGTTCCATGGGCACTTGAGAAGAAAGTGTAATCTGCTGTTTTTGGATGGAATGTCCTGTAAATATCAATGAAATCTATCTGCTCTATAGTGTCACTTAAAGCTTCTGTTTCATTATTTATTTTCATTTTGGATGATCTGTCTATTGGTGTAAGTGAGGTGTTAAAGTCCCCCACTATTATTGTGTTACTGTCTATTTCCTGTTTTATATCTCTTAGCATTTGCCTTATGTATTGAGTTCCTCCTATGTTGGGTGCATATATAGTTACAATTGTTAAATCTTCTTCTTGGATTGGTCCCTTGATCATTATGTAGTGTCCTTCGTTGTCTCTTGTAACATGTTTTATTTTAAAGTCTATTTTATTGATACGAGTATTGCTACTCCAGCTTCCTTTTGATTTCCATTTGCCTGGAATATCTTTTTCCATCCCCTCTCTTTTAGTCTGAATGTGTCCCTAGGTCTGAAGTGGGTCTCTTGTAGACAGCATATATATGGGTCTTTTTTTTGTATCCATTCAGGAAGCCTGTGTCTTTTGGTTGGAGCACTTAATCCATTCACGTTTAAGGTAATTATCGCTATGTATGTTCCTATGACCATTTTCTTAATTTTGGGGGGTTTGTTTTTGTAGGTCCTTTTCTTCTCTTGTGTTTCCCACTTAGAGAAGTTCCTTTAGCATTTGCTGTAGAGCTTGTTTGGTGGTGCTGAATTCTCTGAGCTTTTGCTTGTCTGTAAAGCTGTTGATTTCTCCATCGAATCTGAATGAGATCCTTGCTGGGTAGAGTAATGTTGGTTGTAGGTTCTTCACTTTCATCACTTTAAGTATATCATGCCACTCCCTTCTGGCTTGTAGAGTTTCTGCTGAGAAATCAGCTGTTAACCTTATGGGAGTTCCTTATATGTTATTTGTCATTTTTCCCTGGCTGCTTTCAATAATTTTTCTTTGTCTTTAATTTTTGCCAATTCGATTACTATGTGTTTCAGCATGTTTCTCCTTGGGTTTATCCTGTATGGGACTCGCTGCGCTTCCTGGACTCGGATGGCTATTTCCTTTCCGTTTTGGGGAACTTTTCGACTATAATCTCTTCCAGTATTTTCTCTGGTCCTTTCTCTCTTTCTTCTCCTTCTGGGACCCCTATAATGCGAATATTGTTGCATTTAATGTCCCAGAGGTCTCTTAGGCTGTCTTCATTTCTTTTAATTCTTTTTTCTTTAGTCTGTTCCGCAGCAGTGAATTCCACCATTCTGTCTTCCAGGTCACTTATCCATTGTGCTGCCTCAGTTATTCTGCTATTGATTCCTTCTAGTGTAGTTTTCATTTCAGTTATTTTATTGTTCATCTCATTTTGTTTGTTCTTTAATTCTTCTGGGTCTTTCTTAAACATTTCTGCATATTCTAAATCTTTACCTCCATTCTATTTCCGAGGTCTTGCATCATCTTTACTATCATTATTCTGAATTCTTTTTCTGGAAGGTTGCCTATCTCTACTTCATTTAGTTGTTTTTCTGGGGTTTTATCTTGTTCCTTCATCTGGTATATAGCCCTCTGCCTTTTCATCTTGTCTGTCTTACTGTGAATGTTGTTTATGTTCCACAGGCTGCAGGATTGTAGTTCTTCTTGCTTCTGCTCTCTGCCCTCTGGTGGATGAGGCTATCTAAGAGGCTTGAAGGAAGGGACTGGTAGTGGGTAGAGCTGACTGTTGCTCGGGTGGGCAGAGCTCAGTAAAACTTTCATCCACTTGACTGTTGATGGGTGAGGCTGGGTTCCCTCCCTGTTGGTTGTTTGGCCTGAGGCAACCCAACTCTGGAGCCTACCTGGGCTCTTTGGCAGGGCTAATGACAGACTCTGGGAGGGCTCTTGCCAAGGAATGCTTCCCAGAACTTCTGCTGCCAGTTTCCTTGTCCCCAGGGTGAAACAGAGCCACCCCCCGACTCTGCAGGATACCCTCCAGCACTAGCAGCTAGGTCTGGTTCAGTCTCCCCTATGGTCACTGCTCCTTCCCCTGGGTCCCGATGCACACACTACTTTGTGTGTGCCCTCCAAGAGTGGAGTCTCTGTTTCCCCCAGTCCTGTCAAAGTCCTGGAATCAATTCCCACTAGGCTTCAAAGTCTGATTCTCTAGGAATTCCTCCTCCCATTGCCAGACCCCCAGGTTGGGAAGCCTGACGTGGTTCACAGAACCTTCACTCCAGTGGGTGGACTTATGTGGTATAAGTGTTCGGTAGTCTGTGGGTCACCCACCCACCATTTATGGGATTTGATTTTACTGTGATTGTGCCTCTCCTACCATCTCATTGTTGCTTCTCCTTTGTCTTTTGTTGTGGGTTATCTTTTTTTGGTGAGTTCCAGTGTCTTCCTGTCAATGACTGTCCAGCAACTAGTTGTGATTCTGGTGTTCTCTCAAGAGGGAGTGAGAGCACGTCCTTCTACTCCGCCATCGTGGTTCCTCCTCTAATTTCATTCTTTTACATGTAGCTGTCCAGTTTTCCCAGCACCACTGATTGAAGTCACTGTCTTTTCTCCATTGTATATCCTTGCCTCCTTTGTCATAGATTAGTTGACCACAGGTGCGTGGGTTTATCCCTGGGCTTTATATCCTGTTTTGTTGATCTATATTTCTGTTTGTGTGCCAGTACCATATTTTCTTGATTACTGTAGCTTTGTAGTATAGTCTGAAGTCAGGGAGTCTGATTCCTCCAGCTCTGTTTTTTTCCCTCAAGATTCCTTTGGCTTTTATGGATCTTTTGTGTATCCATACAGATTTTAAGATTTTTTGTTCTAGTTCTGAAAAAAATGCCATTGGTAATTTAATAGGGATTGCATTGAATCTGTAGACTGCTTTGGGTAGTATAGTCATTTTCACAATATTGATTCTTCCAATCTAAGAACATAGTATATCTCTCGATCTGTTTGTGTCATCTTTGATTTCTTTCATCAGTGTCTTATAGTCTTCTGAGTACAGGTCTTTCACCTCCGTAGGTAGGTTTATTCCTAGGTATTTTATTATTTTTGTTGCAGTGGTAAATGGGAGTGTTTCCATAATTTCTCTTTCAGATTTTCCATCATTAGACTATAGGAATGCAAGAGATTTATGTGCTTTAATTTTGTATCCTGCAACTTTACCAAATTCATTGATTAGCTCTAATAATTTTCTGGTGGCATCTTTAGGATTCTCTACGTGTAGCATCATGTCATCTGCAAACAGTGACAGTTTTGCTTCTTCTTTTCCAATTTGTATTCTTTTTATTTCTTTTTCTTCTCTTATTGCCATGGCTAGGACTTTCAAAACTATGTTGAATAATAGTGGTGAGAATGGACATCCTTGTCTCATTCCTATCTTATAGGAAATGCTTTCAGTTTTTCACCATTGAGAATGATGTTTGCTGTGGGTTTGTCATATATGGCCTTTATTATATTGAGGTAGGTTCCCTCTATGCCCACTTTCTGGAGAGTTTTTATCATAAGTGGGTGTTGAATTTTGTCAAAAGCTTTTTCTGCATCTATTGAGATGATCATATGGTTTTTATTCTTCAGTTTGTTACTATGGTGTATCACATTAATTGATTTGCATCTAATGAAGAATCCTTGCACCCCTGGGATAAATCCCATTGATCATAGTGCATGATCCTTTTAAGGTGTTGTTGGATTCTGTTTGCAAGTGTTTTGTTGAGGAATTTTGCATGTATATTCATCAGTGATACTGTTCTGTAATTTTGTTTTTTGTAATATCTTTGTCTCGTTTTGGTATCAGGGTGGTGGTGGCTTTGTAGAATGAGTTTGGGAGTGTTCCTTCCTCTGCAATTTTTTGGAAGAGTTTGAGAAGGATGGGAGTTAGCTCTTCTCTAAATGTTTGATACAATTCACCTGTGAAGCGATCTGGCCCTGAACTTTTGATTGTAGGAAGATTTTTCATCATAATTTCAATATCATTACTTGTGATGGGTCTGTTCATATTTTCTGTTTCTTCCTGGTTCAGTCTTGGAAGATTATACCTTTCTACGAATTTGTTCATTTCTTCCAAGTTGTCCATTTTATTGGCATAGAGTTGCTTGTAGTAGTCTCTTAGCATGCTTTGTATTTCTATGGTGTCCATTTTAACTCTCCTTTTTCATTTCTAACTTTAATGATTTGAGGCCTCTCCCTCATCTTCTTGATGAGTCTGGCTAAAGGTTTATCTATTTTGTTTATCTTCTCAAAGAGCCAGCTCTTAGTTTTATTGAACTTTGCTATTGTTTTCTTCATTTCTATTTCATGTATTTCTGCTCTAATCTTTATGATTTCTTTCCTTGTACTAACTTTGGGTTTTGTTTGTTCTTCTTTCTCCAGTTCCTTTAAGTGTAAGGTTAGATTGTTTTTTTGAGATTTTTCTTGTTTCTTGAGGTAGGATTGTATTGCTATAAACTTCCCTCTTAAAAGTGCTTTAGCTGCATCCCATAGGTTTTGGATTGTCATGGTTTTATTTTGTCATTTGTCTCTAGGTATTTTTTTGATTTCCTCTTTGATTTTTTTCAGTGATCTCTTGGTTAGTAATGTTATTTTTTAGCTTCCATGTTTTTGTGTTTTTTACATTTTTTTCCCTGTAATTGATTTCTAATCTCATAGCATTGTGGTCAGAAAACATGCTGGATATGATTTCAGTGTTCTTAAATTTACCAAGGCTTTATTTGTGACCCAAGATGTGATCTATCCTGGAGAATGTTCCATGTGCACTTGAGAAGAAAGTGTAGTCTGCTGTTTTTGGATGGAATGTCCTATAAATATCAGTTAAATCTATCTGGTCTTGTGTCATTTAAAGCTTGTGTTTCCTTATTAATTTTCTGTCTGGATGATCTGTCCATTGGTGAAAGTGAGGTGTTAAAGTCCCCCACTATTATTGTGTTACTGTCGATTTCCTCTTTTATAGGTGTTAGCAGATGCCTTATGTATTGTGGTGCTCCTATGTTGTGTGCATATGTAGTTATAATTGTTATATCTTCTTCTTGGATTGATCCCTTGATCATTATGTAGTGTCCTTCCTTGTCTCTTGTAACATTCTTTATTTTAAAGTCTATTTTATCTGATATGAGTGTTGCTACTCCAGCTTTCTTTTGATTTCCATTGGCATGGAATATTTTTTTCCATCCCCTCCCTTTCATTCTGTATGTATCCCTAGCTCTGAAGTGGGTCTCTTATAGACAGCATATATATTGGTCTTGTTTTGGTATCCATTCAGTGAGCCTGTTTCTTTTGGTTGGAGCATTTAAACCATTCACGTTTAAGGTAATTATTGATATGTATGTTTCTATTACCATTTTCTTAATTGTTTTGGGTTTGTTTTTGTAGGTCCTTTTCTTCTCTTGTGTTTCCCACTTAGAGAGTTCCTTTAGTATTTGTTGTAGAGCTTGTTTGGTAGTGCTTAATTCTCTTAGGTTTTGCTTGTCTGTAAAACTTTTGATTTGTCCATCGAATCTGAATGAGATCCTTGCTGGGTAGAGTAATCTTGGTTTTAGGTTCTTCCCTTTCATCACTTTAAATATATCATGCCACTCCCTTCTGGCCCATAGAGTTTCTACTGAGAAACAAGCTGTTAACATTATGGGAGTTCCCTTTTATTTTATTTTTTGTTTTGCCCTCGTTGCTTTTAATAATTTTTCTTTGTCTTTACTTTTTGTCAATTTGATTACTATGTGTCTCAGAGTGTTTTTCCTTCTCTTTATCCTGCCTGTGCCTCTGTACACTTCCTTGACTTGGGTGGCTATTCCCTTTCCCATGTTAGGGACATTTTCCACTATAATTTCTTCAAATATTTTCTTGGCTCCTTTCTGTCTGTTCTCCTTATAGGACCCGGATGATGTGAATGTTGGTTCGTTTAATGTTGTTCCAGAGGTCTCTTAGGCTGTCTTCATTTCCTTTCATTCTTTTTTGTTTATTCAGTCCATGGCAGTGAATTCCACCCTTTCTCTTCCAGGTCACTTATCCGTTCTTCTGCCTTAGTTATTCTGCTGTTGATTCCTTCTAGTGTATGTTTCTTTTCAGTTATTGTATTGTTCACCTCTGTTTGTTTGTTCTTTCATTCTTCTAGGTGTTTATTCTTTAATTCTTCTAGGTCTTTGTTAAACATTTCTTGCATCTTCTCGATCTTTGCCTCCATTCTTTTTCCAAGGTCCTGGATCATCTCCACTATCATTATTCTGAATTCCTTTTCTGGAAGGTTGCCTATCTCCATTTAATTGTTTTCCTGGGGTTTTATCTTGTTCCTTCATCTGGTACATAATCCTCTGCCTTTTCATTTTGTCTGTCTTTCTCTGAATGTGGTTTTCATTCCACAGGGTGCAGGATTGTAGTTCTTCTTGCTTCTGCTCTCTGCCGTCTGGTGCATGAGGCTACCTAAGAGGCTTGTGCAAGCTTCCTAATGGGAGGGAATGCTGGTAGGTAGAGCTGGGTGTTGCTCTGGTGGGCAGAGCTCATTAAAGCTTTAATCCTCTTGTCTGCTGATGGGAGGGGCTGAGGTCCCTCCCTATTGGTTTTGGCCTGAGGCGACCCAGCACTGGAGGCTACAGGCTCTTTTGTGGGGCTAATGGCAGATCCTGGGAGGGCTCATACCAAGCAGCGCTTCCCAGAACTTCCGCTGCCAGTGTCCTTGTCCCTGCGGTGAACCACAGCCACCTCCCACCTCTGCAGGAGACCCTCCAACACTAGCAGGTAGGTCTGGTTCATTCTCCTATGGGGTCACTGCTCCTTCCCCCTGGGTCTTGATTCACACACACTTTTGTGTGTGCCCTCCAAGAGTGGAGTCTCTGTTTCCTCCAGTCCTGTTGAAGTCCTGCAGTCAAATCCTGCTAGCCTTCAAAGTCTGATTCTCTGTGAATTCCTCCTCCCATTGCGGGACCCATAGGTTGGGAAGCCTGACATGGGACACAGAACCTTCACTCCAGGGGGTGGATTTCTGTAGTATAATTGGTCTCTAGTTTGTGAGTCACCCACTCAGCGGATATGGGATTTGATTTTATTGTGATTGCGCCCTCCCTACCGTCTCATTGTGGCTTTTCCTTTGTCTTTGGATGTGGGGTCTCTTTTTTGGTGAGTTCCAGTATCTTCCTGTCAATGATTGTTTACCAGTTAGTTATGATTCTGGTGCTCTTGCAAGAGGGAGTGAGCGCATGTCTTTCTACTCTGCCATCTTAATAGGCGCTAAAGACACATTACTTTTTAAAATAAACAGCTCACTCTGAAATACATCTTTAAATATAAAATTAGAGATGAATGAAAAATAGCAGCTATTGATCAATTAGATTAATAATTGATAAAATATAAATCATATAAATATTAAAAAACAGTTGTGTCAGGAGCTCTTATTAAACGTGCCAATTCCCAAAGCACCAGCCTAAGCATGTTATTCCCACACAAAAATCAATCTAATAAATGTCTGATATTTACATGTATAAGCCCCTAGAATTTATCCATCATATCCCAAGGTTATAAGAAGGCATGTTTAAATACCAGGATCTGCTGGTTAGGCTGGTGCTTAGAGCCTTGCAGGTCATCCTCTCCCTCCCCTGAATTCCCTCATTCCTCTGCTCACTTTGTCCTTTGAAGCCTAATGGATCATTTTCCATCAGACATTGTTATACATTCCAAACCATGGACAATAATTAAGCTTGGGCAGAGGCGCATAGAACTGTGTTCCCAGGATCCCATCCAATAAAGTGGCTGAGCTTCACTAAGGCAGGCAGGGGTCTGAACAGAACTGGAACCAGCCCCCAGCAGAAAGGCAGATAGTACAGCTGAGAGCATAGATCCAGGCACAGCTTGGGAACAAGTTATGTAGGGTTTCTGACAGGTATCTTAGCTACAGAAAGAAGCTTCCAAAGAGGAGGTAAGGGCAGTGAGGTATTAATTAGAGCTCCTGCCTTCTGAGGTAGGGGCTTCCTGGCTTAGAACCACATTAGGAGATAGGCCAACCCCTCGACTGGAGAAAGGAGAGAGGGTGGAGTCAGTGCCCTTCTGCTATTCTCGGTGGCCCCTTTTGAGCCAGCCCAGCTATTTTGTTTTGTTAATTTATTGCCATTTTTCTTTTTTCAAATAGAGAACCTGTACGTTGAGACTGTAATTTTACTAATCATTCTCTTTTATCCTTTACCATGTTCTCCTTCAAATTTATCACATTGAGAAGACTTTTGAAGAATTGGTGGAGAAAGGAAAATGTATAGAGGCTTTCTTCCTGCTGTTGTTTTTTAGGGCCTGATGCAGGGAATACTATTTATAATAGAGAGAGGTGCTGGTCATTTCCCCTGGCCACACTGCTTTACCTGAAGAAGACATTTTTTGCCATCCTGTACAGCTTGAAAAGTCTCTTCTCTTGTGTGGTAACTAACATCCCCCAGTGTGTGTCTGAGGCAAACATCTGCAGGGATTTATGTGCTCGGTTCCTGAGGCATAGCACATTGGTAAAGATAATTCTGCATGAGAAACCATTTGACATTTCTTGGGTGCATTTAAATTGCATATTGCAAAGACTGCAAGTGGTTTAATTGGGCCATTTGGTGTGCCCTGATGCCAAGCATACGTGCCAGCTGATGTCCCTTTGATAGTTTCTTCAAAATGAAGTATTTTTAAATGTCTTCAAGATAGGGAAGCTCTTATGGTTAAAAAAAAAACAGCTGAAAGAGAGAAAAGGACATTTAAAAAGTCAAAACAACAGAGTGATTAAAAAATCTTGTCTCTAGGGCATAGATTTTTTAAAAACCGAGGTATCTATGTATAGTCAAATTTCTAAATGCCTATATATTAAAATACATCAAATAGAATTCTTTTTAAGTGCAGTCTTAAAGATGTGTTTTCACCAAGATGATGATGGTTTTAAAGATTTTAGTGCACTGATTTGCTTCTTTCCCTAGTGACCCATTTTTTTCTTTTCTTTTTAGTACAAATTACCACTTCACTGATTCCTCTCTTAGTAACAAGTCACATAAATCTAACTTCTCCTTAAAAAGGTTTGTTTTTTCCTGGGTTACCTTACCTCACTACCATAAAGACCTTGATTGATTTGAATTAAAATACTAAATACAAAATTATTGATTTGTTTAGCAGTTAAAGGTTTTAATATTCTGTAGTCTGATATAGTTCCCTCTTGCTAAGTCTTGTGGAATTGATTCAACAGTGATACACTTATTTATCAGAAGATCATTTGGTGTACTGGCACTGAATGGAGTTTTCTCTGCAAGCTGCATTTCTTAGGATTCTTTCTTGACTACATTTTATTGTCTGTTCTCTGATACAGAGCTAAGCTTCTATGGTGCTGAATTTTGGTGGGAGAAAACAGAAACCCAGTAGGAGGAGAGGGAAAGAGCAGGGAAATGACCAAACTTAGAAGCTGGTTATTTATTTAGACCCTAGAGCCGGAGAAGCACCTATTTAGAAGGGGGAACCAGTCCATAAAAACTTTCTCCTTTCTATGGAGGCTATTGATAGTTACCAATACTCTTTGTTACCTATTCTGAAAAAGAGGCCACTTGTGGTATAATCAATCATGATTCTTCTTAAAATGGTACAAACTATGGTTTTAAAAAAAAGGTGTTTCAATATATAACTGCTTTGAAGATTTTTTTATGGTGCCTTATGTGATTAGTCACAATTAGAGTGAATCTACTTTTTTTATTATAGCCAACTTATATCTCAAAACGTAGACCTATCTCAAATATTTTTTCCTAGGAGGTTTTAAAGTATGAAAGCTTGAGTTCTTGTGAATCTCTGAGAATTTTTATATTGACCTCAGCAGCCTTATATTTGTAGCAAAAATTGTATTTAAGTCTTTCTAAAACACTTTAGAAATGTTTCCTGATGATAATGAAAATAGATGTGACTCGTCAGAATGCACAGATCCAAGACTGACCTCAGGTTTCTTTGTCCTGTGTTCCATTCACTGGAAGCATGTAGTCAGGAAAGTTCCTGGAGGCTTTCTCAGGCTCCTCAGGGGAAATAGTCAGTGGTCTCAGAGACAAAATAACTTAGCGACATAGGAGAAAAACCAAAGCATCATTTTAGTAAAAATGCTGACAAAATAGAAATAAGCAGTGACATACTAGCCCTTCTTTGCCTTTGTTTTGGGAGTAGAGGAGATGCATAAAAGCACTTAGACCATTTAAAAACAAAAACAAAAAAAAAACAGAAAATAAAACCACTACCCCATGGCCTGCCTTTGTAGAATGCTGAATATTTTTCTTTTATCCATTGTTTCCCCATAACTCTTAAGTCAGCTTTCTCACTTGTTAATTTCCTTTCCTGCCATCAGCTCACTCTGCTTTCACTGAGGTTTTTCAGCCAAGAGGCGTGATGACTAAAACAGATTGAGTATATCCTGTGCTTTTCAACTCACCTAACCTACTTCTTAAATCTGTTGGACTTATCCCATGGATACCACAGATGCATGTTTTTATGAGAGGGGAAAAAAACTTTTGAAAGGATATGGTACATAGTAGACAAAAATGTGGTTGAACCCAAAAGGGTGCATTTTTTAGGCTTGCATCAATAGTTAAGCAGTAATTATGCCCAACATTGAGTCATCTATAAACTCAAAGTAGACTTAAACTACTTAAATCCACACACAGTAGATAATTCACACATCTGGCAAAATCACTTTAAAAAGACTGGCAATCTGCCAGACAAAAAGCAGAAAACAGAGATTTTCACTTTAATCCAGATTATATAACATTAACACACCTAAAGAAAGAATGTATCAATAGAAAGGAGGTGAGAGAGGGTGGGCTAACATTTTATGAGGATGCCGCACATTGGTTGTTTTCTTTGTTTGACACAACTCAACTTCAATTAGGTTTTATTATCCCTGTTTTACAGATGAGGGAACTGAGCTTACAGAGGTTAATTTAATTTCCCCCGAAGTTTTAGAAAGGAGAGATGACAGTAACTACTTGAAATATGGTGAATTTAGCTTCAAAATAGGTAAGGTTTTTTATTGCCCCCAGCAGCATATTTTTCTGTAGTAAAAGCTTTAGGGGAATTAGAAAAAGGGTTTTGTGAATGGGCAATTCAGGATTATCCAACAAGTGCTTATTGAATGCTTATTATGTACTTTATTCCTAGAAATGGAACTGTTGGAACACAGTCATTTTACTTTACTAGCATGGTTGGAATGAAAATAAATCTTAGGATTTGAGGATCCGCCCACCTCCACCCAATCAATCTTCCTCATACCTGGTCCAAGGAAAACTCAACACTCAAACCTTTGACCAGGGAGAGATGAGTTATGTCCCTTAGGTTTCTAGGTGGGGGACAGACCACTATGTCCACTGTGCTCCCAATGGCGTATTGCAGTGGTTCCTTGATTCCCAATCCTTCAGTAAACTTTCCCTAAGGATCTAGTCCTTCCAAAGGGTTGAAACCTTTATACCCTCAAGGTGGGTGTTGAACTGCAAAAGCATTTTTTGACTACTTTTCTTTGCAACTTCTGCAAACGTGAGCTAGCATTTTACTTGTGCTTTAGAGTTTGTTTTAAAAGTATTGACTTTACCTTGGAAGTACTTTAGGAACTTTTGTTCTCAACCTTTTGGGGCTTCAGATCAACTGGGACAGAGAGCCAATTAACTATCTTGTTGTTATAGACCATTTTACAAAGAAAGAAAATTTACTAAGTAATACAGAATTTAGGTGGATCAAAGGGAAAAACTGTTCCAGCTTCTTACTAAGAGTGATTGGTTATCAGAATTTTAAAGGGATAAAAACGTCAGTTAACTGTGGGTGAAGTCACGATATCCTATAACACTTTTTTAAAGTATCATAAAGATAAATACCGTAAGTTTTAAACAGGGCAGTTTCTTTAGTATTGTAATTTTATAAGATGCCCTGGAGGTATTTGGCTATAAGATATAACGGTACATATTTAAGTTGGTTTCTGCTAGTGGTTGTGAACATGCCAATGTAACAATTCTTGGTCCACTTATTAGACGATTTTTCTTTGATTTCAAACTGATGTATATAGTATTGGAATATTCTGATCCCCTTTAGTGGCATTTACCAGCTTGTCTAAGAGGGCCACAGCTTACAGAGTCTCACTGCCCAAGAATGGGTCTTGGGATCAGTCTGTTATATCAGTTCAGTGGCTGTAGCAGCATTTTTAGCTTATACTGCTTATAATTGATTAAATCCATGAGCCTAGGGAAGTATATTTTTAATAAAAAAACGGACAGACTTCATTACATAGCTCTACCCCAATTACCCTTTTTCTAAGATTGCTATAGTCATTTTAAAAAAGAATCTATGTTCTTTTTCCAACATAGAATAGAAAAGGTAAAAGTTTTAAATCTGAGTGAGACTAAGAAGATGAAGTTATTGGGATTCTATTCTGTGGGGCAGCTGACTGTCAGCTTAAACAGACATCAGGGCAGTCCTCCCTGATTACAGTTTGGGGGTTGGGTATCCTGCTGATTTGTAAACCCACTCTCAAGAGCTGGGGAGGGAATTCTGGTCAGCATTATCCCAACTCACTTTGTGCCTCATGGTTTCCTCAATTAAAAAAGGAATCATTTATGATCTTTTAATAAGGGACTAGTCACTTAGCTCCCGCCATGAGATCACTGTCAATACCAACTCATTGTTGTCCTACGGGAAATAACCAGATAACTTGCAAAGTGAAATATGCCTGCATATCATTTTCCTGTTCCTTTTGTCAACTTCTGTGATATTGGCCATCTTCTCCTCGCTCCTCTCCTTTTCCTTGGATGGACATTGACATTTGAATCCCACTTGCAAATTTCTAAGGAAATGACACCTGGGAACTGGCAAAATATTCATCAGATGCGTGTCCTGATTTTCAGACTTAAATGAAGAACAGTTGCTTATATATAGTATTTTCCAATAAAATGCTGAACAGGTCTGTACTACCTAATGATACCAACTCTCAGAAACATTTAGAATAACTCTTTATACTCAGGCTGTTTTCCATCTCCTCTACTAAAATCTCATAAAAATATTTCTTCATGACACTTGAAACGTTTCTTATGTATCTTATTTCCTTTGGTTGCTCTATGTCCTTATCTTTAACATTACTATTTCTGGGGATAGTAGGTCTCTGGTGAGTTACCAGTTTAGTGATTAAATGGTTGGAAAGTTTCACCAGGATTTAGGCTCTTTGTATAAATGGCTCCCAAACTTGTCTCCACATTGGAATCCCCTGGGAAGCTTCAAGAAATCCTGATGCCTGGGCCCCGTTTCCAGAGGGTGATTTAATTATCTGGGAGTATGGCTTGGGTTTGGAATTTTAAAAAAGAACCCAAGTAATTCCAATATGCAGACAATTTGGGGGATCACTGCCTTAGAATCATCTAGGGAGCTTTGAAGAATACTAAATGTTTAAACCCCAGCTCACACCAATCAAACTGGAACATTTGGGATTAGGGCTAAGTTTAGAGTATAGCCAAGATTGCCAACCACTGCTTCAGGGAAACTCAAAAGTTGATATCTTTCTTGAAAACAGAGGCTTTCAATTAAACCGGTAATTTATTTACTAGTCCTTCGGTCAATTATTGAATAGTTTCTAAATAGTTAGGTCTATGACTTAATTTACTAAGCATTCTAGATAAACATGCAATTAATTAAGAATGTGTGTTTTCCATCCTATCTCTAAGTAACCTAGAGAAAATGAGTATGGGTTGGCTCACTAATACTTCCTAATAAAAACAATTGACAACAAGTCATGAAAGCTGGGTTTCCTGGCTGCTGGGTATCTCGCTTGTAGTCATTATAATAACTGTCTCTCTTGCTGGACTCCCTGTCATCTCTTGAAGTGCCACTGACTTGTGGCTATAGATGTTGCTAGAGGTTTATAGATCCTCCCCCACGTTGAATTAGCTCAAGAATCACCTGTGACCAAATGTATTGTAGTCAGCAACCACCCTTCCTTACCAAGGATTTTTCCAGCTACCTAGAGATTCAGTTCATTAATTCTGAAAGTGTCGTTAGCACTTTCTATGTACCGTGTATTGTGATAGGTACTGGGAATATAATTTATGAATAAAACATAGTCCTTGGCCTCAAGGGACTCACAGGCTATTCTAATTCATTATGATGAATGCTAAGAAAGTGGTAAATACAGATGCCAATTACCTATTTTTTTTTGACGTGACCACTAGGAAAGTGGCTCAGCAGGCCATGAACACTTGTTCTCTTGTTCCTTTTTTGAAATTGGATTCAGCAGGTTACTTCACTGTCCTCATGCAGAGATATGCATAACCCTCCTGTATCCCTTTTCCTCCTTAAACTGATCCAAAGTCCCCTGAGGAGAGAGACTTAAATATAATCTCAACACTGGTTGCATTGCTATCTATTATTATGTTAGTTCACACACATTTTCTGTGTACAGCTTAAATGGCAAATGGAGTATATTCTCTGAAATGCTAGGCTCACTTTAGTTTATGATTCTCATTTAATTTATTTTATAATACTTCCTCTGAGGTGGTTATCTTCATTTCATTTTCTAGATAGGAATAGCAGGAATCTACATTAAAAAAAATGTAGCAGATGTTAAAGAATGTGGGGTAAAACTCAGCTTCCTTTTTTACAGTCCAGTGTCTTTTCTATTTAATGATGTAAACTTTGAAAAGTCGTTAATGTAAGACTTTGTTCTATGTAGAGCTTCCTTCATATAATATGTGAAGGGCTTCCAGACCATTCTGAGTGGGTCCTTTATACTATACAGCTATTACCATCTTAAGCAGAACAAGCACCAAGGGAAGCTGTTTTGCCCTCTTGAGGGTTTGAGGATTCCCTCCTAAAAGTGGATGCTGAGCCTTGCTAACTACTTTCCCATTGCCAACGCTAAGAGTGTGGCCCAGCATTCTTGGGTGCAGAGCCAAGAATCTCATTTAGAAAGGGAGCAATTCTTCATTACCCCAGATTATAAAAAGGCTCAGTTAATAGCTATCCCATCTAATGACGTGTCAGATTTTTTGCTATATAAACTGTAAGCCTAGACTTTTGAGACCAATAATTTTATACATTTACACTATTTTCCTTAACAAAGGACTTTAGTATAATAACTAGCCATGTTAATCTCAATTAGAATTTTTGATTAGTCTGTTTATTATAAAATTACTTATTTTTAATATCAGTTCGGCTTCTGAAAACATTTTACCAA
This sequence comes from Mesoplodon bidens, assembly GCF_964165515.1. Classification (NCBI taxonomy): domain Eukaryota; kingdom Metazoa; phylum Chordata; class Mammalia; order Artiodactyla; family Ziphiidae; genus Mesoplodon; species Mesoplodon bidens. The sequence goes on along the minus strand of NC_138166.1, from coordinate 68,565,669 downwards.
TTTCTATGTTTACTATTACTTCAACTCCTGTTTCTGGGTTCACTTTTCTTGTTGCTGAAGTCCAGGGCAGATCTGATTTTGTGGATGTGGAGTATGCAGCTATACACTCTGAGACCTTCTTTTAATGTTGCGTTGGCCAAAACGTAACATCTTACAGAAAAACCTGAATGAACTTTTTGGCCAACCCTATAAAATACAAAGTTAGGAATGGAAGTGTCTTTTTTTAAAAACAGGGAAAGAAGACCCAATACTTGAAGACTCCTTTTGAAATCTCTGTAGGCAGTTTTCCAGAAATGCCTGATTGATATATTTTCCCTCTCTGTCTGGAACACTCTTCAGCTTCCAAGAACTCCCAGCATAATAGGGTAGGGCCCTGTGCAAATGTGAAGGTTTACAGCTTAAGTTTCATTAGTTTATATTTAAGTTTCATTCGTTTATATTAAGTCTGGCTCATTCTTTTTTTTTTAAGAGTAAAGTTAAACTTTACAGTAATTTTTTTATATACAAAGAATTAAAGTACATGTTTATGGGAATAGGTTGGCTCATTCTTGATTAATAGTTTAGGCAGTATTGAGTTCTATTTCCTTCAACATGTTTAAGGTAATACTTAGTAGTCTTCTGTGATGTTGCTAATGAGAAATCTGCTACCAGTCTAATTGTTCTCTTTTATAGACAGTCCTTTCTTTCTGGTAGCATTTAAGCTTTTCTCTTTATCTTGGTGTACTACAGTTTCCCTGTGGTGGTTTTACAGGTTGATTTATTTTTGTTTTCTTGTTTGGTCTTCAGTGTATAGTTTACCACACAACTTTTTTCAGTTCTGGAAACTTCTTATCCACCTTCTTTCCTAGTTTTCTCTATGTTTCTCACTTTGTCTTCTTCTATAACTTCTACTGGATGTATGTTGGAACTTCCCAATCTGTCCTCAATGTCCCTTAAGTATTCTGTTATATTTCTTATTGCATTATCTTCCTGGAATGCATTTTGAGTCTCTGCTCAATACTCTCTGGAATTAGTAATTACTAAATCTCCCTTTGACTACAGTAAATTGACAGATTATTCAATCTATTTTTTTATTTCAGTAACTATATATTTTCATCCCCAAATTTCTAATTAGTTCTTTCATACATACTGGTGTTGATTAATTTCTACCTGTTTTAAACTTTTTATGTTCTATTTTATGGACTTATTCCTTTTATCTTTTTGAGTTTTAAAGCTATTCTTATGTTCAAATCATTTTAGATTATATTATTATTTTTTCTGATACATATCCCACATTTTATTTTATTTGCTTTCCTTATTTTTTTAAATGTATTTTGGAATTTTTGACTTTGTTCTTATCTCATGTGGGAGGTTTTAATTACAATCTGTATTATTTTCCTATTGCTGCTATAACAAATTACCACAAACTTAGTAGCTTAAAACAACACAGATTTATTATTTTACAGTTCTGTAGGTCAGAAGTCTGACATGTGTTTCATTGGGCTAAAAACCAGATGTCTGTAAGGCTGCATTCCTCTGGAAGCTCTAGAGTAGAATTTGTTTCCTCACCTTTTCTAGTCTCAGGAGGCTGCCTGCATTTTTGTCTCGTGACCCCCTTTCATCTTCAAAGCCTGATGAGTCTTTTTTATGTCACATCACTATGACCCTGACTCTTCTTCTGCCTTCTGCTTTTACTTTTAAGGACCCTAGATGATTATATTGGGCTGACTGGTAATCCAGAATAGTTCCCCTGTTTTAAGGTCATCTGATTAGCAATTTTAATTCTATGTACAACGTAGTAAGTGTTTGCCCAGAAATGTCACATTTTCACAGGTTCCAGGGATTAGGACATGGATATCTTTGGAGAAGGAGGGCATTATCCTGTCTGCTGTACAACCACCACTATTTTTGCAAATTATTTTGCAAATAATTTGTATTTGCCTCTAGCCAGCCTCCTGGGTCTTGCAGTCTGTAAGTCCCAGCTGCCTTTACATGCTTCTGAGTTTAGAGGCCAGTAATGTAGCACCTCAGGCTCTTTGACTACTTGATGTTTCTGTTCGTGGAAGCTGTGTTAGACAATTCAAAAGGGGCACCATTTACATTTAAGCTGTGTAGCTAATTATTTTTGGTGGTAAAAATGTTTGTATAGGTGGAAGGGTTAAGAGGGTTGACTTGTGCTGAGATTATTTTTTAAATGCAGAAATTTCTAAGTTTTTCTTCACATATTTACCTTTTGTGGCTTTGTTTGTCACACAGGCATGGCCTTAAAGAGTAAATCACAGTGTCATCTTGGCTGGAAATTTTCCCCAAATTACCTTCTAAGAAATATATTTGTCAGTCCTTTGGTTCAACTAGGAATGGAAGTTAAATTAGATTTTTTTCTGAATTTCCACTAGTGTGACTAATTATTACTGCACCATCTCTGCCATTACCTGGCTGATTAGAGGAGCTACTTTTCATGTCTGGTAAGCAAGCAGCCTCTGAAACTCATTGCTGCTCCTTTCAGAGTCTTGGCTGAGAGAAAGAAGTTTATGGGGGCGGTATACAGTTCACAACTCCTTCTAGATACTCTTAAGACCTACTCATTGATTACGTCAGACCACAGGGAGCTGAATGCAGGGATTAAATGCACTGGTGTTCACCTCTCCTATACAGCTACCTTACTGAATTATATGCTGTTGTATAAATGTTGGCCTCTATTTTAGGGAAATTCTATTTATTGTGGAGAAGTTTTTTGATCCCAGTATCTGGAATTTTCATTGTATTGAGCATGATTCCATGTTATGGGGCTGACAGGTTCTCTCCTGACATGAAGCATACATTTTATTTGGGGGCAGAGAGACAGACAACAGCCAAGGAAATTAATAAGATGATTTCATTAGGAAATGTTATAAGGAAAATAAAACTGGGTTATATGACTGTATGGGTGTGAGTGTGTACATACACACATTTATTTGGGTTTCTAGTCAAAGTTTCATTAAGGAGGTGATATTTCAAGTGAGTTCTGGCAAAATGTTAGTCACGCTGAAGTTCAAAGACTGAGTGTTCTGGGTAAGTGCAAAGCTTCTGAAGCATAAATGAGTGTGGCATATACTGAAAAAGAGAAAGAATTTGCTGGAGCATGGTGGGCCAGGGGGAGAGTCACAGGAGAAGTGTTCTAAGAGGAAGTCGAGGTACAGATCACAAAGGTCATGGGAAAGGGCTGGAATTCATTGAAAGTACATTAGGAAGCCATGGATAGTTGTATACAGAGGAGTGACAAGACTTGATTTGTGTTTTATAAATGACCCTCCTGGCTCCTATGTGGAGAATAAGTTGTAAGGAGACCAGACAGTAGGTCTTTTGAATAATCTAGATAAGAGAGTGTAGTATGTTGGAGTAGAGTGGCAGCGTTGGAAATGGAGAAGAGTGATCATATGTTGAGGATATATTTTGGCAATAAAGCCTACAGGGTTTACTAATGGAAAAATCTGGAAAGAGAGGGGAGAAGAAAGATCATGGCTGACTCTTGTTGATTTGGCTGAATAGGTTAACGAGCAAGCCAAATACTTGCGCTTCTAGGTTCCAGTCTTTTTTTTTATCAATGGCTGTCCAGCAGCTAGTTGTGGTTTTGGTGTGCTCATGAGAGGAGGTGAGCTCAAGATCCTTCTACTCTGCCATCTTGTCTCTCTCCTCGTCCAAATAGTTGTGCTTCTACAGAGAAGCAGGTTTTGCTTTACTATAGCTATTGTGATCTTTGTGTCTGGAAACAAAGAATGAAGTTTGTGAGTTGCTTTTAGCAATTTCTTCTAGCAGGGTTTCATTACAGAAATTTGTATGTTCATCACACTATTATCTCCTTACTACTTTTCTGTTTATATTCTACCTTATTTTTCTCATTTTTAAATTATTTTTCTCATATTATTCATATCTCGTAAGCTGCCTTGAATCAGGGTAGATCATAAATAAATTATAAGTAAATATAAATAAATCATAATCAGATAGCAACCTGAGTTTTCAATAATCAACTGTCCACATAGGTAACCTTTAAAATGATCATCATTCATTACTTTATGTAACACACACACACACCCCTTAACTTGCTGATGGTACAAAAAGTATCAGATTTGATCAATTGTTAAGTTTTTATTTGTTAGTCGTTCCTTCTTGCATCTGTGTTGTCTATCTAAATTTATTATTGTTCTGTCACTCATCAATCAATTTTGAATAGTTAAGAAATAAGACATTAATAGACTGACAAATGGTTGATCTAGTTTGTTCATAATATCCAAGACTACAATATTAGATTCTAAGTCTGTAGAAGTCAAAGGCATTGTTTTAATTTTATCCATTCTTTCGATCCTATGCTGTGTAAAGATGAGATGGTAATGTTGCTTTTAATGATGATGGTGAGGAAACTTCCAAATAGATCAGAAGGCATCTAGGGAACAGTAGGTTCACTCTACTAAAAATGGTTCAGAGAACACAATTGCTTGACATGACATCTTTTGATTGATACTGAAATGACAAGAACCAACTTGGTGAATGCCTCAGTGTTTTATTCTTTTGTTAAAGGATCACTACCTCTTGGACTATGAACTTTCTTACACATCCCTATCAAATCCCTTCACTGACAAAACAGCTGACAAATTATTAGTCATTTTCTCATATTTGAAGGTAATGATCTCTATTTAATATTCCTGTCCACAACGGTTTTTTATCTCATATTTAGCAATTCAAACATTTCCTTCTATGCAACTTTCTTGTCCAGTACATATTAACTAAGACTTTTTCATTATGCCTCTGCAAAGATGGCATGAAGAAGGCCACAGATACAGTTATTTGTTTTAGACTAAAAACTACTATATCACACAATAATACTAGCATATTCTAGCATTGAAACACTGCTCTTTACTGTTTTGTTTGTTCTCTTTTTTTAAAAACCTAATTTTTAACCCATAACATTTATAAAGGAATGAATTTCTACCTAAAGAATAATCTCAAATTCAACTAAGATGGAGAATATAAAGTTCTGCAAGACTGAACTGGCAGATATTGAATTTGTATGTCCTTTAATGTTCATGTATTTCCTACAGGCATTTTGGGGTACTGTATAAATAAACTGTTAAGATGTTAATGTTGGGGGGAGGAGGAACAAGAAAGTGAGACATTAAGTAACCATGAAATTCTAGGCTTCTTGGTTGAGTTAATTATAATTCCACATTACTGTACTATATTAATATTTTTTGTCAATTTCTCACAGCTTTTTAAAAGTCACCTTTTTGTGTGTGTTTACTTTGAGAGACCTTTAAGAAACCATCTTTTGACAATTAAAGGAGGATATGATAGAATGCCCTTGGCACTTATCACAGCTCCCATTAAGAATTATAGGAGGGACTCCCCTGGTGGTCCAGTGGTAAAGAATCCACCTTACAAGGCAGGGGACGTGGGTTCAATCTCTGGGCAGGGAACTAAGATACCACATGCCATGGGGCAACTAAGCCCACACACCACAACAACTGAGCTCGCATGCCTCAGCTAGAGAGCCTGCATTCCTCAAACTACAAAGCCCACGCGCCCTGGAGCCCGCGTACCACAGCCATAGAGAGAAAACCCGCATGCCACAACTAGAGAGAAGCCTGCATGCTGCAACAAAAGATCCCGCGTGCTGCAACTAAGACCCAACACAGCCAAAAATAAATAAAATAAATAAATAAATAATAAATAAATCTTAAAAAAAAGAATTATAGGAATGTATGTGGATGGGGTGAGGTGGAATAGGACTGTGGCATGTGATTGTTTTGAAAGAAAGTATAGTCAGTAGAATCAGCTATAGAACTAGGAATTTAACTTCTTTTGCCTCATTCACTTTTAATTTTTATTCTTTGATTCAAGATATATTCATTAAACTCCAGTTATATGCCAGGCACTCTGCTAGGTGCTGGGGTATAGTGAACAAGATGTGGACCCCACTCGAAACTTATAGCCATCTTTCATTTCTTTATCATTTTTCCTAGCCTTGGAAAACCAGTTCATGGGAAGAAATAAGGTTGTCATGGATTAGAGGGAATAGAGGAAAGTTGAGATTTGTAAGCTTCTTTCAAACCCTGAAATCCCACTTTAGATGTTAGCTGTCTGTTGTAGCAGGGCAAACCATGCTGTTCAGGGCGTCTTGGTCATCACTAAGATCCTTGTCAGAGTATTAAATAGATCATTCTCTTACCTGGCCTGCCCTACCTCCCTGTTTCTTTTTGCCTACCCAGGGACCACATGACTCTTACCAGCATCTATCTGCCTGCTTGAGTTTATTGTTTTCCCAAGTGCCTCAAGCTTAGATATTATCAATAGGTTGACCTTTACAGGAGATAAAATATCTAAGTGTTATATATGATGGTCATATTAAAAATCAAGACAGGTGGTTTTACAGATACAAGTATATATAGAGAATTATAGGGAATATTTTAAGAATCTTAAATTATAGTATTAATTATTCTATTTAACAAATGCTTTATGTAGCCCTTATTATATGACAGGCTCCATTCTAAGTTCATTTTACTCTTATAGCAGCCCTATAAGGTAAATTATTATTATTATCTCTTTTTACTGATAAGGAAACTGAGGCACAGAGTGATTAATGGCTTGCTTAGGTTCATACACCTAGTGGACGTGGGATTCCAACTCAGGCATTCTGGCTCCAGAATCTATGCTTTTAACGTTAACTAAAATAGGTTGCCTTATGTCTCTATAATTATGCATGGGATATCCACATGTCCCTGCTCCAGTAGGATGTATGGACTGGAAATTCATATGAAAGACTTGGGCTGAGAACAGATCAGAATTCACATATATAGAGATGGTGGTCGAAGCCGTGGGAGTACATAAAATCCCATTAGGAGAGGACAGATAGAATGAGGAAAGGAGATTCTCAAGTATGTGGCACTGGGATCTAGCAACATTTAAGTGACTGGTGAAAAAAGAACAATCAGAAATGTTGACTGAGAATGAAGCAATCCAGGAAAATGGTATCTTGGAAGCCAAGAGAAGATAGACTTTCAACGAGAGTTTAACTTTGCCACATACCCCTGAGAGGTTAAAAGAATGTAGGCTGAAAAAGATGCTGTATCTGGCAGTTGAGGTCATTGATGCCTTTTGCTAGAGTTGGATGTTTCTAGGGAAGAAGATAGAAATGAAATGCCACAAAGACACATTTTAAGAAAACATAAGTACATGCTTACACTTTTAATTTAAACATATTTATTACTCATTTTCAAAACAAATTCAGTGGATTTCAAGGCTTTAAAAAAAAATAAACTTATTTGAGCCTCAGGAAAACAATAATTGGTTTCCTTAGGTGGTACATGGCCATCAGAATTAGCTACTAATCCCTAAGCAGGATTATCTTCTGGAATATTTATCATACCAAAATACTAGTTGTGAATGATAATTCAGAACAACCAGAATTACATGATGACATTATACATTTGTAATTGAATACATGCTAAAGTGAGCAATTTGAATATTTCCCTTCAGTGCAATATTTGAGCCAAATAATGGCATCAGTATTAATTTATGATATTTTCTGATGTAAATAGAACTTGATTTATCATACAGTGCTTTACTGCTGTAGTTAAAGTCTTATACATCTTTGTTATGTGTCATTCTTGAAGAACATGTCCTGAAAACCTGGGAGCAGTAATAGATTTTTTTAAATAAAGGAAGAGAGAGTTTCAGATTAAAAGATAAGCCAGGATGTATAATCCAATGTTAGGTAAATTTGATTAAATACTCTTTGCTATAATTGTTTAATGTGATACATTTCTTTAAACTTGGGAGGAAAGTCCCCTAAACTGGTCGTTGGCTTCAGTTAAGAATGAAAACTCAAGTTTTTTGAATTAAGTTTTCAATGCCACTGTTGTTATCACTTTAAGTATACTGACATTTGCCAGTTTGTGAAATGTTGTTGGTCATTTTGGTAACTCCTGTAACTATGTAAGGAGTTTAGTTCCTTAATGGAAGTATGAAATTCTCTTCAAATAAATTATTTTAGGGAATTTGGCTTAAATTCTCATTGTTGGAAATAACCATCTAGTGTGGTGACCGTATCCTTTTATAGGTGGGCCTTGGCGTATAGAACTGGGCTGATAGATTGTTGGTGTGGAATGGTAGCTGGTAGCATACATGGAGAAATGGAAAAACATTCTTTAGGTGATATTTGCACATGATTAAGAGAGCAGCAGAGCAGCTGGAATTATTTCCTGACTTCCATAGTTTTGTGAACTTTGGATTAATGCAGTAAAACTTGATAGTTTTTGTTGCTATTTTAAAAAATCATTACCATGTTTATACTTGATTATACAGGCATTAAATAAATAGGGGATACAAAGAGGAGAGCTCACTGACCTGAACTTCCATAAATTTCTTTGAATTGGGCTCACTATACTTGATGCTAAATATAATGTTTTACTGTGCAGGTAACACACCTGCCTTCTAATGAGCATTGCCAAACATAGGATCTAAACATACCTTCCTTAAAGTGCCATAAGTATAATATTTATATTAATCATAAAGGTTAGTAGATTTGCTTATAATATGTTTAGAGAAGTATATTCTACTTTTATTAAAGAATAAATCAGCTGTTTTGAAAATTTTTATGATTCCTGAAGTGGAACACCCCACTATATTTTTTCAGCCCAGTTGGCATATGAAAAAGTGAGTCAATAAATAAATTCTAAAACTTGAACCTTCTAATTTGAGATTTTATGTTTTCCAAATTTAAAATGAAATACTGAATTCATGGTTGAAACAGATGCAGTGACCTCATATATAAAAAAAAAATGATGAAAAATATGAGATCAAAATTATCTTCGTGTTACTAATTGCATACTCTCCTATTCTGTATATTGCGGTTACCAGAATTTGGAATAGAAATTACATTCAAAAGGAAATGACACCTGTTTCCCAAATATTTTAAATCTGAGATGAAAAAGAAAACAATTCCCTGAATTCCAAGGCTTAGAAATGTGTTTCAATTACCTTCTTATTTATATTAGGTCATGAGTGGAAGCCTTATTTCAGTTAGTGAGTTATCATTCCCAAGATTGACCTAACTATTACCTATACTATGAGAAATTTACCAATATGCTGTTCCCGAGTTTTAAACTTGTTTTCTATTAATAGCATGATCTATGAGAATGAGCCCCTTTGATTTTAAACTGTGCTTCATTTCAACTTATTTCAGATAAAACATTGGCTCCAGAAAAGTATTAGAAATGGTACTCTCTTCTGTACATACTGAAGAACCAGTATACCCTTTTTACTGTTCATTGTGTTTCCACTGAGTGCTAGAAGCGGTGTAGTTGTATGCCCAAGCACTCATTTTACTGAACGAGCTAGAACTCTTTACCTCACCATTTTAGTTAACTGCTGGTGCCTAGGTCATTGCGACTGCTTGGTGCACACCATTCAGGGTCACAGTTGTATTTGGTAAGCTTGCTAACCTAGGTTAGGGTCTTTGAACCCACCGTGTCTGTCTCCAACCAGCAGATGGCTTTAGCAGGGTGGAAAAGAGAATGATTTTCACTCCTTCCCTTCCCCTCCTTCCCTTTTACTTTTAGTTATTGATGAAGATAAAGTTCTCAAAAATAATTGAACCAGACAGCGCTGTGTATTAACTCTCCTTCTATTGCTCTTCCAGATCACTATCTACTAATCTACTGCTATCTTTCCATTTCTGCCACCAAGGAACTTTGGATTTTATAAAAATAAGGATCTTTGGATCCTTACTCTCTTTCTTTGCCTTTAAAATTTTGTAAGTCCTTTTGGATGGACACGAGCTACCCTCTTAACTTAGGATATGATGCAAATACCTACTGCTGATCATGAGAAAATATTTTAACTTCAAATTAGGGTTCTTCATTGCAACACTTGATAACTATGGTGTGGTTGATGTACCAGTTTGTTAATAATCTCATGCTGACCTATGGGAGTTTTTCTGTGATAGATTTTTTTTTTTTTTTTTTTTTTTTGCGGTATGTGGGCCTCTCACTGTTGTGGCCTCTCCCCTTGTGGAGCACAGGCTCTGGATGCGCAGGTTCAGCAGCTATGGCTCACGGGCCCAGCCGCTCCGCGGCATGTGGGATCTTCCCGGACCGGGGCACAAACCCGTGTCCCCTGCATCAGCAGGCGGACTCTCAACCACTGCGCCACCAGGGAAGCCCCCCCGTAATATTTTAAATTATACACAATTAAGTACCTTAAGTTGCTTTTGTAAAGTTTACTTTCTGTCTAATATTGAAAAGGCCAAGATTCTATTATGTAAATCTTGATACATGAGAGAACCCAAAAAGTAAATACTTGAATAATAACTACCTGCTCTGAAGACAACTGAGTTTATTTACATTGTAAATGTTATTTCACAGTTCAGTCAGTTACCTTACTGGGTAATAAAGACCCTGAAATTAAAATGACCCCTTTTCACACAATACAGCTGTAGGATTCATTTACTACAAAGCTGCCTCAGTTTGATATTCCTCCTCCTGAAATAGAAAATGATATCCTACTAATGTATCTGAAGTGGCTTTAAAACCATCCAAGGCATAGTTGTGAAATTAATGACTTCTTGCTTTTGGCCTCAGTTACATCTTGCAATTCTCTTGAACTATGCTTACTTTTCCTGTTTCTTCTCTGACTTTACAATGTATCTTACTGGTTGCATTCCAGATTTTTTAGAAACCTCTACTTCAGAAAGACTGTGTGTTTACAGCTGCCTTGAAATCCTTTAGACCTGTACAAATTTGAGCACTTAATTCTTAAGATTAATGTTCTATACTAGATATGGTAGTTTAAGGTTATCTTAGCCTTTTAAGTATATAAGCACCTAACACCTTGATGAGGTAAATCACCTTACAACGAAACAGTGTAATGATGACAAAATGTTAATTAAATTTTTCCTTGTAAAAAGATTCATTTTCAGTCTGAGTGAGCTTACACAACAGTGTTACTAACTAAGAGCAAGGGATTTACTCAGGAGTTACTACTGCTTATTATTGGTTCTTGACATTTAGTTCCTATTCATATTTATTCTGTTGCAAAATACTGTATCACTTGAAAACATTAATAGACAAAAATGTTTCCTTTTATTGGCAAAACTCCCACATGGTGATTTCTTATGATATTAGGGAGAAGCTTATAATCTTAATGTATGCATTAGGAAAATATGTGGCTACTGATTTTGAACACATTAAGCCCCTTACTTACCTATCCAAAACTACAGAAACAATAAAGTTATCTGGTTTGTAAAATACCCTTAATATACCCTATAACTGGGTGTATTACCCTTAAAAATGCCCTTTTCTATGATAGAATTGAACAGCTTTTTGATAACTAGTAGTATTAGTAAAAGATAAGTGTAATATCAGTAAAATTCTAGATTACTTCTGGAACTACTGATGGCTGTATCAGTCCTTTATTTTTCAGTCCCTGGACATTTTTTGGCTAATCATCTAATTTCTGAATGACCAAAGTGCTGTGGAGAGAAAGGAAAAGAAGAATAAAGATCCTGCCCTAGAAGATCTTGATGCTTATAATCCAAAGTGTCTAGAGATAAATTCTAAAGTGTCAAAATGTCAAATTTATAATGTCATATAAATACATTAAAGAACACTAAGGGATTTACTGAATCAGAATATTAGCACTAAAAGGGACCTTAGCAATTCTCAAGTGCAAACACTTTATTTTAGGGATGAGTAAGCTGAAGCCACTAAATGGAAGGTGATTTACCTGGGGCTCACTGGCAGTACTTGGTAAAGATGAGCCCAGAATTTAATTCAGTGTTTTCTGACTGTCCTTAAGGGGGCTGGTTTATGCAGGAGAAGGCTTTCTAGAAAATGTAAATCTTGAGCTTAAAGGAAATAACATTATAAACAGCAGGAGCTAGATCTAGAGATTTGGGTTTCTTGTGTCCTCTCTAAGGTTTTTCCAGTTCTAAAATTCCATATTTTTGGTTTAGATTGATATGAAAGAGGGAATAATAGGAGTAAATAACAATGAAAAGTAGTAAGAACAATAGGACTAAAATTTACAGAACTTTCTATGTACTAGGCTCTCCTTTAAGCACTTTACATTCATTAGCTCATCTAATCTTACAATAACCTTATGAGGTAAGTGCTGTTTTCATTTCCATTTTACAGATGAGCAAACTGAGGCCCAGAGAAGTAACTTGCCCAATATCAAACATGGAATGATATAAGAGTATGTATATGTGGAATGACCAGCCCAGTCAATGTCAGGTGACTACGTTTAGGAGAAGAACTACTATGTTGACGAATAGAGATAAGGGTTTCTCCAGGGAAAAAAATTTTTTGAGGGGAAAAAAAAAAGCAACCTAGTAACTCCTTATTGTTACATAAAATGATGGTGTGCAATATTTCTGTAGCTGCAAACAGTTAGTAATTTGAGTGTCCAGGGTTCAAGGTGTCATTTTAACTAAGCAACCCCATCTTTGAAAGCATTTATGGCTAACTACTAATACACAATACTCCATATTTTTATTTCCAGTTGTGTGTCTCTTCTGTTCCTTGCTTGCTTTAGAAAATGTTATTTAGCTTTTTCACTTCAGTTTACTCAACACCAGCTGTTTATGTGAGAAGATGTCAACAGGGTTAACTGATGATACCATTTTATTCTTGTCCTTGTCTTTCCAATTTTAGGCATCAACGAGCATTATTGGTCTAAGTGATGCAAAAGATACAGAATACAGAAGTAGTAGTAGTTCTAGTAAAATACCTACTTTTGTACACTTGGAGAAGCCAATGCCTTTTTTTTTTTTTCTTAACGTCTTTATTGGAGTATAATTGCTTTACAATGGTGTGTTAGTTTCTGCTTTATAAAAAAGTGAATCAGCTGTACATATACATATACATATACCACATATCTCCTCCCTCTTGTGTCTCCCTCCCACCCTCCTTATCCCACCCCTCGTGGTGGTCACAAAGCACCGAGCAGATCTCCCTGTGCTATGCGGCTACTTCCCACTAGCTGGCTATTTTACGTTTGGTAGTGTATATATGTCCATGCCACTCTCTCACTTCGTCCCAGCTTCCCCTTCCCCTTCCCTGTGTCCTCAAGTCCATTCTCTACATCTGTGTCTTTATTCCTCTCCTGCCCCTAGGTTCTTCAGAAGTTTTTTTTTTTTTTTTTAAGATTCCATATATATGTGTTAGCATACGGTATTTGTTTTTCTCTTTCTGACTGACTTCACTCTGCATGGCACTCTCTAGGTCCATCCACCTCACTACAAATAACTCAATTTCATTTCTTTTTAAGGCTGAGTAATATTCCATTGTATATATGTGCCATATCTTCTTTATCCATTCATCTGTCAAAGGACACTTAGGTTGCTTCCATGTCCTGGCTATTGTAAATAGAACTGCAGTGAATATTGTGGTACATGACTCATTTTGAATTATGGTTTTCTCAGGGTATATGCCCAGTAATGGGATTGCTGGGTCGAATGGTAGTTCTATTTTTAGTTTTTTAAGGACCTCCATACTGTTCTCCATAGTGACTGCATAAATTTACATTCCCAGCAACAGTGCAAGAAGATACCCTTTTCTCTACACCCTCTCCAGCATTTATTGTTTGTAGATTTTTTGATGATGGCCATTCTGACTGGTGTGAGGTGATATCTCATTGTAGTTTTGATTTGCATTTCTCTAATGATTAGTGATGTTGAGCATTCTTTCATGTGTTTGTTGGCAATCTGTATATCTTCTTTGGAGAAATGTCTATTTAGGTCTACTACCCATTTTTGGACTGGGTTGTTTGTTTTTTTGATATTGAGCTGCATAAGCTGCTTGTATTTTGGAGATTAATCCTTTGTCAGTTGCTTCATTTGCAAGTATTTTCTCCCGTTCTGAGGATTGTCTTTTCTTCTTCTTTATGGTTTCTTTTGCTCTGCAAAAGTTTTAAGTTTCACTAGGTCACATTTGTTTACTTTTGTTTTTATTTCCAATTCTCTAGGAAGTGGATCACAAAGGTTCTTGCTGTGATTTATGTCATACAGTGTTCTACCTATGTTTTCCTCTAAGAGTTTTCTAGTGTCTGGCCTTACATTTAGGTCTCTAATCCATTTTGAGTTTATTTTTGTGTATGGTGTTAGGGGGTGTTCTAATTTCATTCTTTTACACGTAGCTGTCCAGTTTTCCCAGCACCATCTATTGAAGAGGCTGTCTTTTCTCCATTGTATATTCTTACCTCCTTTATCAAAAATAAGGTGACCATATGAGTGTGGGTTTATCTCTGGGCTTTCTATCCTGTTCCATTGACCTATACTTCTCTTTTTGTGCCAGTACCATACTGTCTTGATTACTGTAGCTTTGTAGTATAGTCTGAAGTTCGGGAGCCTGATTCCTCCAGCTTCATTTTTCTTTCTCAAGATTGCTTTGGCTATTCGGGGTCTTTTGTGTTTCCATACAAATTGTGAAATTTTTTGTTGTAGTTCTGTGAAAAATGCCATTGGTAGTTTGATAGGGGTCAAACTCTATCTGCTTACACAGGTTTATTCTTAGGTATTTTATTCTTTTTGTTGCAGTGGTAAATGGGAGTGTTTCCTTAACTTCTCTTTCAGATTTTTCATCATTAGTGTATAGGAATGCAAGAGATTTCTGTGCATTAACTTTGTATCCTGCAACTTTACCAAATTCATTGATTAGCTCTAGTAGTTTTCTGGTAGCATCTTTAGGATTCTCTATGTATAGTATCATGTCATCTGCAAACAGTGACAGTTTTACTTCTTTTCCGATTTGGATTCCTCTTATTTCTTTTTCTTCTGTGATTGCTGTGGCTCTGACCTCCAAAACTTTGTTGAATAATAGTGGTGAGACTGGATAACCATGTCTTGTTCCTGATCTTAGAGGAGATGGTTTCAGTATTTCACCCTTGAGAATGATGTTGGCTGTGGGTTTGTCATATATGGCCTTTATTATGTTGAGGTAAGTTCCCTCTGTGCCTACTTTCTGGAGGGTTTTTATCATAAATGGGTGTTGAATTTTGTCAAAAGCTTTTTCTGCCGCTATTGAGATGATCATATGGTTTTTCTCCTTCAATTTGTTAATATGGTGTATCACATTGACTGATTTGCGTATATTGAAGAATCCTTGCATTCCTGGGATACACCCCACTTGATCATGCTGCATGATCCTTTCAATGTGCTGTTGGATTCTGTTTGCTAGTATTTTGTTGAGGATTTTTGCATCTATGTTCATCAGTGATATTGGCCTGTAGTTTTCTTTCTTTGTGACATCTTTGTCTGGTTTTGGTATCAGGGTAATGGTGGCCTCATAGAATGAGTTTGGGGGTGTTCCTTCCTCTGCTATATTTTGGAAGAGTTTGAGAAAGATAGGTGTTAGCTCTTCTCTAAATGTTTGATAGAATCTGCCTGTGAAGCCATCTGATCGTGGGCTTTCGCTTATTGGAAGGTTTTTAACCACAGTCTCAATTTCAGTACTCATGATTGGTCTGTTCATATTTTCTATTTCTTCCTGGTTCAGTCTCAGAAGGTTGTGCTTTTCTAAGAATTTGTCCATTTCTTCCAGGTTGTCCAATTTATTGGCATATAGTTGCTCATAGTAGTCTCTCATGATCCTTTGTATTTCTGCAGTGCCAGTTGTTACTTCTCCTTTTTCATTGATTATTCTCTTCATTTGAGTCTTCTCCTTTTTTTTTCTTTTGATGAGTCTTGCTAATTGTTTATCAATTTTGTTTATCTTCTCAAATAACCAGTTTTTAGTTTTATTGATCTCTGCTATTGTTTACTTCATTTCTTTTTCATTTATATCTGATTTGATTTTTATGATCTCTTTCCTCCTGCTAACTTTGGGGGTTTTTTGTTCTTCTTTCTCTAATTGCTTTAGGTGTAAGGTTAGTTTGTTTATTTGAGATGGTTCTTGTTTCTAAAGTTAGGATTGTATTGCTATATACTTCCCTGTTAGACTGCTTTTGCTGCATCCCATAGGTTTTGGGTCATCATGGTTTTTTTTTTTAACATCTTTATTGGAGTATAACTGCTTTTTAATGGTGTGTTAGCTTATGCTTTATAACAAAGTGAATCAGCTATACATACACATATATCCTGATATCTCTTCCCTCTTGCATCTCCCTCCCTCCAACCTTCCCTGTGGTCATCGTGTTTTCATTGTCATTTGTTTCTAGGTATTTTTTGATTTCCTCTTTGATTTCTTCAGTGATCTCTTGGTTATTAAATAGTGTGTTGTTGAGCCTCCATGTGTTTGTATTTCTTACACATTTTTTCCTGTAATTGATATCTAGTCTCATAGCGTTGTGGTCGGAAAAGATACTTGATATGATTTCAATTTTCTTAAATCTACCAGGGCTTGATTTGTGACCCAAGACATGATCTATCCTGGAGAATGTTCCAAGAGCACTAGAGAAGATGTGTCTTCTGTTGTTTTAGTATGGAATGTCCTATAAATATCAATTAAGTCCATCTTGTTTATTGTATCATTCAAAGCTTGTGTTTCCTTATTTATTCTCATTTTGGATGATCTGTCCATTGGTAAAGGGGGGTGTTAAAGTCCCCTACTATGATTGTGTAACTGTCAATTTCCCCTTTTATGGCTGTTAGTATTTGCCTTATGTATTGAGGTGCTCCTATGTTGGGTGCATAAATATTTACAATTGTTATATCTTCTTTGATTGATCCCTTGATCGTTATGTAGTGTCCTTCTTTGTCTCTTGTAATCGTCTTTGCTTTAAGGTCTATTTTATTAGATATGAGTATTGCTCCTCCAGCTTTCTTCTGATTTCCATTTGCATGGAATATCTTTTTCCATCCCCTCCCTTTCAGTCTGTATGTGTCCCTAGGTCTGAACTGGGTCTTCTGTAGACAGCATATATATGGGTCTTGTTTTTGTATCAATTCAGCCAATCTCTGTCTTTTGGTTGAAGCATTTAATACATTTACATTTAAGGTAATTATTGATATGTATGTTCCTGTTACCATTTTCTTAATTGTTTTGGGTTTGTTATTGTAGGTCTTTTCCTTCTGTTGCGTTTCCTGCCTAGAGAAGTTCCTTTAGCATTTGTTGTAAAGCTGGTTTGGTGCTGCTGAGTTCTCTTAGCTTTTGATTGTCTGTAAAGGTTTTAATTTCTCCATAAAATCTGAATGATATCCTTGCTGTGTAGTAATCTTGGTTGTAGGTTTTTCTCCTTCATCACTTTAAATATGTCCTGCCACTCCCTTCTGGCTTGCAGAGTTTCTGCTGAAAGATCAGCTGTTAACCTTATGGGGATTCCCTTGTGTGTTATTTGTTGTTTTTCCCTTGCTGCTTTTAATATTTTTTCTTTGTATTTAATTTTTGATTGTTTGATTAATATGTGTCTTGGAGTGTTTCACCTTGTATTTTTCCTGTATGGGACTCTCTGTGCTTCCTGGACTTGATTAACTATTTTCTTTCCCATATTAGGGAAGTTTTCAATTATAATCTCTTCAAATATTTTCTCAGTCCCTTTCTTTTTCTCTTCTTCCTCTGGGACCCCTATAATTTGAATGTTGGTGCATTTAGTGTTGTTCCAGGGGTCTCTGAGACTGTGCCTGAATTCCTTTTTCATTCTTTTTTCTTTATTCGGCTCTGTGGTAGTTATTTCCACTATTTTATCTTCCAGGTCACTTATCCGTTCTTCTGCCTCAGTTATTCTGCTATTGATCCCTTCTAGAGAATTTTTAATTTCATTTATTGTGTTGTTCATCACTGTTTGTTTGCTGTTTAGTTCCTCTAGATCCTTGTTAAACGTTTCTGTATTTTCTCCATTCTATTTCCAAGATTTTGGATCATCTTTACTATCATTACTCTGAATTCTTTTTAAGGTAGACTGCCTATTTCCTCTTCATTTGTTAGGTCTGGTGGGTTTTTACCTTGCTCCTTCATGTGCTGTGTGTTTCTGTGTCTTCTCATTTTGCTTAAATTACTGTGTTTGGGGTCTCCTTTTCACAGGCTGCAGGTTCGTAGTTCCCGTTGTTTTTGGTGTCTGTCCCCAGTTGGTTGGGCCAAGGTTGGTTCAGTGGGTTGTGTAGGCTTCCTGTTGGAGGGGAGCAGTGCCTGTGTTCTGGTGGATGAGGCTGGATCCTGTCTTTCTGAAGAGCAGGTCCACGTCTGGTGGTGCATTTTGGGGTGCCTGTGGCCTTATGATTGTAGGCAGCCTCTCTGCTAATGGATGGGGTCGTGTTCCTGTCTTGCTAGTTGTTTGGCATAGGGTGTCCAGCATTGTAGCTTGCTGGTCATTCAGTGGAGCTAGGTCTTGGCGTTGAGATGGAGATCTCTGGGAGATTTTCACCATTTGATATTACGTGGGTCTGGGAGGTCTCTTGTGGACCAGTGTCCTAAACTTGGCTCTCCCACCTCAGTTGCACAGCCCTGATGCCTGCATGGAGCACCAAGCGCCTGTCCTCCATACGGCTCAGAATAAAAAGGAGAAAAGAAAAAAAGAAGAAGGTAAAATAAAATAAAGTAAAATAAAATAAAGTTATTAAAATAAAAAATAATTATTACAAAAAAAATTTTTAAGTTAAAAACAACGGACAGACAGAACCATAGGACAAATGGTAAAAGCAAAGCTATACAGACAAAATCACACACAGAAGCATACACATACACATTTAAAAAGCGAAAAAGGGAAAAAATATATATATATCATTGCTCCCAAAGTCCACCTCCTCTATTTGAGCTGATTAATTGTCTATTCAGGTATCCCACAGATGCAGGGTACATCAAGTTGATTGTGGAGATTTAATCCGCTTCTCCTGAGCCTGCTGTGAGACGTTTCCCTTTCTCTTCTTTGTTCACACAGCTCCCAGGGTTCAGCTTTGGATTTGGACCCACCTCTGTGTTTAGGTCGCCTGAGGGTGTCTGTTCTTTGCTCAGACAGGACGGGGTTAAAGGAGCAGGTGATTCGGGGGCTCTGGCTCACTCAGGCCAGGAGGAGGGAGGGGTACGGATGCAGGGTGAGCCTGCGGCAGCAGAGGACAGCATGAGGCGTGCCGTGCATTCTCTGGGGGAAGTTGTCCCTGGATCATGGGACCCTGGCAGTGTCAGGCTGTACAGGCTCCCAGGAGTGGAGGTATGGATACTGACCTGTGCTTGCACACAGGCTTCTTGGTGGCTGCAGCAGCTGCCTTAGCATCTCATGCCCGTTTCTGGGGTCTGTGCTGATAGCCGCGGCTCGTGCCCGTCTCTGGAGCTCCTTTCAGCAGCGCTCTTAATCCCCTCTCCTCGCACACCAGGAAACAAAGAGGCAAGAAAAAGTCTTTTGTCTCTTTGGCAGCTCCAGACTTTCTCCCGGACTCCCTCCTGGCTAGCTGTTGTGCACTAGCCCCCTTCAGGCTGTGTTCATGCAGCCAACCCCAGTCCTCTCCCTGGGGTCCAACCTCTGAAGCCCGAGCCTCAGCTCCCAGCCACCACCCGTCCCGGTGAGTGAGCAGACAAGCCTCTCGGGCTGGTGAGTGTTGGTCGGCACCGATCCTCTGTGTCGGAATCTCTCCGTTTTGCCCTCCGTGTCCCTGTGGCTGCACTCTCCTCCGCGGCTTCGAAGCTCCCCATTCCACCACCCACAGTCTACACCCGCGAAGGGGCTTCCAAGTGTGTGGAAACATTTCCTCCTTCACAGCTCCCTCCCACTGGTGCAGGTCCCGTCCCTATTCTTTTGTCTCTCTTTTTCCTTTTGCCCTACCCAGGTACATGGGGAGTTTCTTGCCTTTTGGGAGGTCTGAGGTCTTCTGCCAGCATTCAGTAGGTGTTCTGTAGGAGTTGTTCCACGTGTAGATGTATTTCTGATGTATCTGTGGGGAGGAAGGTGATCTCCGCGTCTTACTCTTCCGCCATCTTGAAGCTCCTCCTAACTTTGGGTTTTGTTTGTTCTTCTGTCTCTAGTTCCTTTAGGTGTAAGTTTAGATTGTTTATTTGAGATTTTTCTTGTTTCTTGAGGTAGGCTTGTATAGCTATAAACTTCCCTCTTAGAACTGCTTTTTCTGCATCCCATAGGTTTTGGATCATCATGTTTTCATTGTCATTTGTCTCTAGGCATTTTCTGATTTCTTCAGTGAACTCTTGGTTACTTAGTAACATATTGTTTAGCCTCCATGTGTTTGTGTTTTTTACATTTCTTTCCCTGTAATTCATTTCTAATCTCATAGCGTTGTGGTCAGAAAAGATGCTTGATATGATTTCAATTTTCTTAAATTTACTGAGGCTTGATTTGTGACCCAAGATGTGATCTATCCTGGAGAATGTTCTGTGTGCACTTTAGAAGAAGGTGTAATTCACTGTTTTGGGATGGAATGTCCTATAAATATCAATTAAATCTCTCTGGTCTATTGTGTCATTTAAAGCTTGTGTTTCCTTATTAATTTTCTATTTGGATGATCTGTCCATTAGTGTAAGTGAGGTATTCAGGTCCCCCACTATTATTGTGTTACTGTCGATTTCCTCTTTTATAGCTGTTAGCAGTTGCCTTATGTATTGGGGTCCTCCTATGTTGGGTGCGTATATATTTATAATTGTTATATCTTCTTCTCGGATTGATCCCTTGATCATTATGTAGTGTCCTTCCTTGTCTCTTGTAACGTTCTTTATTTTAAATTCTATTTTATCTGATATGAGTATTGCTATTCCAGCTTTCTTTTGATTTCCATTTGCATGGAATATCTTTTTCCATCCCCTCCCTTTCAGTCTGTATGTGTCCCTAGGTCTGACATGTGTCTGTTATAGACCGCATATATGTGGGTCTTGTTTTGGTATCCATTCAGCAAGCCTGTGTCTTTTGGTTGGAGCATTTAATCTTTTCACGTTTAAGGTAATTATCTATATGTATGTTCCTATGACCATTTTCTTAATTGTTTTAGGTTTGTTTTTGTAGGTCCTTTTCTTCTCTTGTATTTCCCACATAGAGAAGTTCCTTTAGCATTTGTTGTAGAGCTGGTTTGGTGGTGCTGAATTCTCTTAGCTTTTGCTTGTCTGTAAAGCTTTTGATTTCTCCATTGAATCTGAATGAGGTTCTTGCTGGGTAGAGTAATCTTGGTTGTAGGTTCTTCCCTTTCATCACTTTAAGTATATCATTACTACTCCCTTTTGGCTTGTAGAGTTTCTGCTGAAAAATCGGCTGTTAACCTTATGGGAGTTCCCTTGTATGTTATTTGTCGTTTTTCCCTTGCTGCTTTCAATAATTTTTCTTCATCTTTAATTTTTGTCAATTTGATTACTATGTGTCTCCGAGTGTTTCTCCTTGGGTTTATCCTTTATGCGACTCTGTGCTTACTGGACTTGGGTGGCTATTTCCTTTCCCATGTTGGGGAAGTTTTCGACTATAATCTCTTCAGATATTTTCTTGGGTCCTTTCTCTCTTCTCCTTCTGGGACCCCTATAATGCGAATGTTGTTGTGTTTAATGTCCCAGAGGTCTCTTAGGCTGTCATCATTTCTTTTCATTATTTTTTCTTTATCCTGTTCCATGGCAGCAAGTTCTACCATTCTGTCTTCCGGGTCACTTATCCGTTCTTCTGCCTCAGTTATTCTGCTATTGATTCCTTCTAGTGTATTCTCCATTTCAGTTATTGTATTGTTCATCTCTATTTGTTTGTTCTTTAATTCTTCTAGATCTTTGTTAAACATTTCTTGCATCTTCCCGATTATTGCTTCCATTCTTTTTCCGAGGTCCTGGATCATCTTCACTATCATTTTTCTGAATTATTTTTCTGGAAGATTGCCTATCTCCATTTCCTTTAGTTGTTTTTCTGGGGTTTTATCTTGTTCCTTCATCTGGTACATACCCTTTGCCTTTTCATCTTGTCTATCTTTCTGTGAATGTGCTTTTTGTTCCACAGGCTGCAGGATTGTAGTTCTTCTTGCTTATCCCATGTGTATCATTCTAATCACCACTACTTCCTTGTTTGTCTCTGACCTACCACTCCAACAGTAATAATATCTGGCTCCCACCATCTTTCATTTATTAATTGTTCAGCTTGTGTGTATCTTTGTGTGTGTATATGTTCAGTTTTGTTGTTATCTTCATTTTGATGCTATTTTTCTCCAAAGTTCTTGGACATTTTGTAAGTTGATACACTTCATTTATCAGCTTACTCTAGGGTCAGCTATACAAAATATACGAATGAGAAGTAGAAATCTATTTGGACAAGTGAGAAAATGTACAAGAAAATGCATTTTCCCTTGGGAAGTACTATGATAATATGAGGTAGTTATCCAGTTGTCACTAATACTATCAATATTTCTATGTTGTTGTTTTATGAAGTCAGTAATTCAGCATGAATTTCATTTTATACAGAATAGTATCACTGATGACTTTCTTTAGCTTTCATCTTTTCTCACCATATATTTTTGCTTAATAATATAGTAAATACAATGGGTAACTATGTAATTAATAATTTTTTACTAATGTAGATAATGTTAATATTATTCTTAACAGCTACTCATAGTGATAACTTCAGTAGCCCATCCCCACTTCCAGGGAGTTTTTGGGCTTGAGTCTTAATGAGAACAACTCAATGCGATTTCTTTAGGAGCTGCAAAACTAAATGTTTAATCCAAGTCAAAATTGGCATCGTCTGTGGCTTCCCTGTGTTTGTTCTGTAGATCATTCCAACTGTACAAAGCCCATGTGAAGAAAAGGAAAAGAAGCAAAGATATTTCCTTGTAACAAAATGAATTTCATAATCTACTGACATTCATTGTATGATTATATGTTTTCACACGTAAATGGGAAAATTGGGAAATAAGAGTTTGTCTAGTGAAAGGAACAAAAAATCTTTTAAAATTAAGTGGCAAATTTTTCAGCACAGTTATGGGTTTTTTTTTCACATATTTCTTCACTTTAGGTGATGATATTGTAGAATGTGACTGATTTTTTTTTTTAAGTAATTGCCTGAACTCTAATTTCTTTACAGTGATTAGATGCAATAGTCTTAATCCAAAACTCTGAACCTCTTTTTCACTGCCATTTGGCTCTTGAGGTAGAATCTTACCTGGCAGGATCTAAACTTAGTGATGAGCTGGAATTAGCTACATTCTGGCCTCCTTGAAGGAATTGGGAATTTGGGAGAAGAATCGATTCTGGCAGATTAGGTTTTAAAATTCTGTGATTGTGATTCTGTCACTATCCCGTTGGAATGACTGCCGTTTTGTTCTCTTTTTACATTGCCTGTGAAACATGATCTGGAATCTTGCCTGAAACCACTCTCAGGCTGTCAGTATTTTTTTAAAGCTGTTTTTCTTTTTGACTAACAAGGGTTTTCTTAAAAATCGGGACTATCAGTTTCACTCTTTCTTTCAGCTGTGTAGGAAATATATTGTTGTATTGAAGTGGCTCAAGTTATAGCTGCTGTGGAAAGTGGCAAGCAGTAAATTGAAATGCCCAAATACCTTATTTTCCAAGTATAAGAGTCATTTTAATTTATTTTTCTAACCTGGTAGGCTTAGATTTATATATGCTTTTAGATTCACCACAAAAGAGTCCTAAGGCATTTGAGTGGACTCAAACTAGTTACTAGTGGACTCCAGATATGACAGGTTAATTTGGGGTATTTAGTTCTCTGCTGAGGCTAAGTGATTTTAATTACAACCTTTGGTTCTTTGGATGGAACAAGTCTGAGAAGGTTCGTTCCTGTCTGGCCAGAACCACCTGATGTGGAGAGACAGGTAGCTCTTTCTCTTTGGAGGCTTACTGGTAGCTTGTTCTAATTGTATTACTTGACCTCTCTGTAGTTCATTTTTTTCACCTCTAAAATGGAGAGAGTACCTCCCCAGAGGATTCTAGTGCTCAGAAGAGCACTTTGGAAAGTGTGGAGACATCGTCTCCTCTGCTCTGAGCTGGCCCTGAGGAAGGAGTGAGCTGAAACCACAGCTCTCCCTGATGTAATTCTCTGCTCGACCTTCCCTGAACTATGTCCCATGGAAGTTGTTAAACTCTATTATTGCACCTACATTATGCCACTGCTGTATGAAAATTGGATCAATGGATCCAATCGATTGGATCAATGCCCATGAGTTCTTAATCTGCTGAAAACTCTTGTCCTAAGTGATCCTTTTACAATGACATCTGATCGGCTATAACTACTTAGAAGAATCATATTTCTTACTTTAAAATCATTCTGTGTAGTTTGTTTAATATATTTTAAATAGTGATTTTTCAGAAGACTGTTTCATAAAAACTGTTTACTAGAATTTTATATGAAATACTTTAAAAATTGATTTAAACATTCCCCTTGAATATTAAAGAGTAGTAGTTACTTTATGTCAAGATCAGATAATTTTAATTGATGTACAGTGTATCCTAATCCATTAGGTTATCTCAGGTTTTCTTAGGAGGAAGGTTCAGATTCCAGGGACATTTGAAGAAAATCTGATTTTATAACTTAATTTCCACATTGCTACACGTAAGATATTTTTCCCTATTCTAAACCCAATCATTTTAGTTTACAAATATATGTCATTTCTTTTTTTTAATACATAGTTTTTCCTTGGCAACATATTGTGATATTAAGAGAAAATAAGAGAGAGCAAGGAAAACTAACAAAAAACTTAGTATGTTAGCAGCATCTAGTACATATCAGAGAAATGAGTTCTCAAATAATGAGGCCCATATTGAAAAACAGCATAGTTATTTTTTCCCAGAGAATCTCTTTTTGATGGTATATTTAATAAGCAGTTTTATAGACAGTTGTACCATATTCATTAAAAATAAATTACATAGTTTTTCCATTGCATAAAAATCTCATCATAGCCTTTTGCTGTTATCTTTGTTTAGAAAGAAGGTGATTATTAAGTATATTTGGCAGTAATGGCAGACAAAGAGATTTCTCTATGCTGATTGCAAAATCTAATTTGTATAATTTGTAGAGCAAGAGAGACAGAGAATGTGGTAGAGTACAAGAGAAAAACACATGCCAAGCAATGTATTTTCAGTTTGTCACTGACCCTGGTGTTCAGTATGAGTTTGTTTGATGTGGAAGCTAATGGCAGAGCTGCCAAGTTTATGATTACTGGACTTGACAGTGCAAATTCATTTTACCAAGATTTGGCTAAGGTTACCAAAAAAAATCACATTTTTTCATGCTGAATTTGGTGACTTGTTTGCAAACATTAATAAAGATTAATTTTACCCCTCAGAGTTTTTCAGATGTATGTAATAAGAAAGAAACAACAGAGGTTGATTAACAATTGTTGTACTTTTATTTTTTTTTTTAATATTTGTCTGCTATGTGTTTTCGAGTTTCTTAAATTTTTAAGAACATGGACCTTTAAACTATAAGCTTTAAGAAATTAATTCTAGCGGTGGGGGTGGTGGTGGTGGGATGAATTGGGTGATTGGGATTGACATATATGCACTAATATGTATGAAATAGATAACTAATAAGAACCTGCTATATAAAAAAATAAATAAAATTCAAAAAAAGAAATTAATTCTATAAAATACATAAGACTTATTTTTGCCCCCATGTATTCAAATCTGTTAGCCAAATATGTGTTTAATTTTGCCTCTGCCTTTTATTTTTAAGAAATCATTTCTCCTAGTCTGTCTTTCTACATCGAGAAGCTTTTGTGGTAAAAATATATATATATAACAATAATCCTGCTTTAGTCTGTGAATTTAGATTTATTCCTTTTCTGAATTTCTATCCCATGAAATATAAAATTAGATTTTTTGGTCCTTCCTATACATGTATCAGTGTTTGTGTCTGAATACTGTTGAACTCATAGATGAATAGTATTAGCGTTCCCTGCACATGGTAGATACTCAATAATGTATGTGGTTTATCCGCTGAAGATGAAACTTATCAGAGTAGTCATTTTTGCAAGTCCTTCAACTGTGTCTGTAGATCAGTAGTGTTTCCTCCTTGTGCACTGGCCAGAAGCTCTCCCTGGACCAAGGGCTTCCCACTAAACACGCTCAGTCATCTCGATTACAGAATGCTCAGCAGCTCTTGTTCTCTCTCTCTCTCCGTCTCTCCCTCTCTCTCTCTCTCTCTCTCTCTCTGTCTCTCTCTGTCTCTTTCTCTCTTCACACACACACACATACCCCCCATTACTAGGAGGAGACATTTTAGCCATTTTAGCTTGTGTCATTTTATCTGTGAAATTCAGTGAATTAAATATTTTCAGGTATTTACACAAAACAAATCATTGTAATCTAATTTGTAAAATATAAAACATCACCAGTGTTATTTCAGTGCATGAATAGTTAGCAAAAGTAGCCTCCTTTTCTCTATGTATCTATCTAGATCCACAAGTAAACTCAGAAAATGAGAAATCTGCACATATTGGTCACATACAGAGTTGTTTGTTTTCTGCCACACTGAGTTGTTTGTTTATACCATCTATCAAATCCAACTGTGAAACTGCAGTAGAAGTTGAAGTGGCTCTTTATAAGCACCGGATCAGTAAATGGAGTGGTTAATCTGTGGTGAGTTAGTGGTTAGAGACTGCTAATGAGGTTATACTCATTAAAAAATGTCTTCCAGTGGGAGAGAGCAAGACAAGGATTGAAAATTTAAACCAAGTTAAACAGAAAGATAAAAGCACCTAAAGTTGGACAAATGCACCTTGTTTCATTTATATCTTTTGTAAGGTGCTAGCCAGCTCAAGAACAATCTCTGATGTAGACAGGAAAAACCTAAGAGAAAAAAAAATAAACAAAAAACCAGCAGTATATAATCCCAAACGTGACACCACAACTCTGTACAATCTTCAATCCTTCTTCTTTTTCCAGAAAAAAAAAAAAAAAAAAACTAACAGCATGCTAAAAGAAACCTTGACTGAAGGGCTTAAGAGTAGTGTGGGAATAAGTTCAATAATCTAAAAAGACATTGCTTGCTGTAATAAACATTGATTCCATTTCTTTTATTTACTTGAATACATGCTTGCTGTAACACCTTAAAATTAAATTGAAATGCACCTAGTCCATGTTCTGAACTACTTGATTCAGTGTTTTCAAGTACATTTGTGTTGGAATTTCTGAGCTATTTATATGTAAATGAAAGTCTTCTGTAATTGGCACAGGGAAGGCCTGCTAGAAGCCCAGTAATCTAAGTTGTACATTTATTTTTCCTCTCTGTTATACATTCATAATGGCATTTGAGGGCAAACAGTTTGATCCTTATGTCAACATCATTCTCTTTTGCAATAAGGGAAAGAATAGGGAAACTTAGTTTTAAGGATTAAATGCTGAAATTTTTCTATGACACACCATCTTAGACAGAGCTGCCAGGTTTTATAGAGAGCAAAAAGATATCATTAACTTCTAACTACTAGGAATAGGAATTCAAATTATTTGTTTCAGGTAGTATAATGAAAGTAAAATTGCACAATTGTTCTGGCTGTGATAGACTGTTTTATTGAATTTTATTTTATTTTTAAAAATATGTACTGCTTGAGACTTTGGTGACAATGGTACTGAAACAACTTTTCTGGTTTTGCACTTTTCCTAATTTGTGTTTATTGGGGAAAATATTAGCAAAAAGACCAATCAGGTAGACAAGGACATTTAACTATGTTAAATACCATGGGAACTTGTTATATTCCTGTTATAAATCATGGGATGTTTAAACTTCAAAGTCCCTGAGGAAAAAAATACCTGAATCCCAAATTGCATTCTGGAGCAAGCAATATTTAAAAAAAGTTTTCTTACTAAATTAGTTAAAATGAGATTTATTATTCAATGCAGCCATATAGCCATCCATTCAGGTATTTATCCATTCATCCATTCCTTCAGTAAATATCATGCCCAACTAGGCCTAAGCAGTGGGCTGGATGCTGGGAGTACAAGAGCAAGCAGGAAACTCACGTGGCCCTCATATAGAGAACCTTCTTGTAATTAGAACTGTAAACCAAAGTATGTAGTTGAATGAAAGTTACATTAAAAATTTAGGTGTTTCCCATTTTCAAGAACTGCATGGTTCTGAATATTTGCCTTTTCTAGATGGTTAATAGTTATCCATTTAAGCACAACATGTTTTAGTTGGATCTCTTTCTAATGTATGACCACTAAATGGAAAGTATTGGATATAATCTTTCTTTATGTTCTCAGGATCATGGTTTTAGATATTATACTGACCTGGAATTCAACACCTAAATGACCTAGATTATTAGAATTACTGATTACTGAATTATTATATTTGATTTTGATTTGTAGTTCATTTTTGACTACAAGACTATCTTCTTGCTAGTTAGTGTGTCCACTTCTGTAGCAGAACTCTTCTTCCTCTGCTCCTCCCATTATTCTTTCTAATTCTTCATGGATATGGATACAAGTTCCCTAGGGTTACTACAATTATTCCAATTATTTTCAATATAAGAGACACTTTATAAAGTAAGATGGCTTCTCCTGTAAATAAAATGCATCTTCTTTGCAAATTTTATTTTTGTTGCCTACAGGTTTTTCATTTTACTGTTGACCCTCAAACAGTGCAGGGGTTAGGGGCACCAACCCCTGCACAGTCAAAATTCCCAGTATAACTTTCGATTCTCCCAAAACTTAACTACTACTAGCCTACTGTTGACCAGAAACCTTGCCAATATCACGAACAGTTGATTAACACATATTTTGTATGCTATATGTATTATATACTGTGTTCTTACAATAAAGCTAGAGAAAATGCTATTAAGAAAATCATAAGGAAGAGAAAATACATTTACAGTACTATTCTGTATTTACTGATACTGTAAATTTATGTCATCTGTTTACAAGATGAATCATCTGTCAGTACCTACATCAATATTGTCTTATATGAAATAAAACACTATAGATGTTATATGCATTATTAACACCAGACATCAAAAATGAAAAGATAATGTAAAAAATAAATTTATATTTATTTATAGGAGTAACAATTCATACATTAATAATGAACAAGGAGCAATATGATTGCTGTATAGTAGCCTAGTGTAATTGATGTGGTTGCTTCATGGTAGCCTAACCTATACACTAATGAATGAATCATTATAAAGTGCTTATGGCATACAGAGTTACAGTCGTATTCATAATACAGTTGTGGAAACATTGTTACTTTTTTTAAAAAACAACTTACCTGTGATGATAGGCTGATACACAGTTTCTCTAATTATGAGAGAGGCATTTGTATAATAATATAATTCCTTGAAAGCAAAGTTATAAAACAGTAAGAAAACTAACATTATTAATTTTATATTAAATATCACTCACCTTAAGCCTACATAAGAATATATCAGTATCTACATGTATTTTATGCATTCATGACATACCTATATTTTTCTTAATTTTGGGGGTATTTCTAGACTGTGTGGTTCATCTACAAGTTTTTTCAAATTGACACAGATATCCAAACTTTTTCTGATATATTTATCTGCATATAAATGGACCTGCACATTTCAAACCTGTATTGTTCAAGGGTCAATTGTATTCTTGGCCCTATTCCTAACAGATGAAACACTATTTTAACAATACTTTTACCAGTTCAGAAAATCAAGTCAAAAGGATGGCAGTACAACAATTCAATGTAAATCAAAGAACATATTTGTTAGTATTTGTGGCAAGACACTCTGAATTTTGTGGATTACAAATGTTATGTACAACACTAATATTCTAGGCTATACCATGAAAAATAGCTGGTTTGACTCTCCTAATTCTTATGGGTAAAAATAACTAGTATTGGCATAAAACTTTGAGATTTACCAAAGGAAACCTTTTTGTCATTTAATCCTCACGTATCAATAGCATCACTAACCACATCTTATAGACAATGAAACTGGATCATTTACACTACTTGCCTGGTGCCCGTAGACTTATGAGTTTTTGACAAGTGGTTTGATCAAGATCACACAAGCCCCATGTGGTATAATTGACAAATTTCAGAGTGATGTGCAAAATGGAGTGTGGTGGGAAAGTGGGAGTGGTGATGGGATGGAAGGAGCTGAAGGGATCCCGTAGATGAATCTGGAAGTGACAATAGCGAGGTTTCAGAACTATCTTCATTCCCATTTGGAGAATCTGATAATTTGATGAGGATTATTTATAGGTAACCAAAATGTCAGTATTTCTCTGCAATTGAAAATACCCTTGACTATTCACCCATATCTCTAAATGAGTGATTCTTAACCTTTCTGAAGTCATTTACCCTCTTGGAAATTTGATCAGAGTCATGGACTCTTGGCCCATAGACATGCCATGTGATTCCTGATGGTTTCATAAGCCTCTAAAGTCCATACACTAACCACCCCACCCATAATGGTCACGGACTTTAAGAACCCATGACTTGAATGAAGTTACAAATTTATATCTGTTTGAAAGAGAGCATTTTGAAATATAATAATCTAGATGATTTGTCTATATATTATTTACCAAGGCCATAAACACTTGAATATTTATCAATTTAACAAGGAAATGATGTCATTTTGTGTGCACATGTGTTTAGCTGATACAGAAAATGTGTGAACTCAAAAGTTTACTTTCAGTAAGCTTTTACATTACTGCAGATGCTAAGTAAACAACAAGAACTTGCCTCCAGGACACTGTTAAAAGAGATGTGAAATCTCATCAGGCTGGCTTTACATATCACATCCTCATGTCCACAGCAACAAATTTGCAGGGTCTTCTGTGACCATGTAGCCCTGTCAACAGCTTCACTGCTACATTACGTATGACTCTCTTCTACTGAGGGCATGAGCAGTTGGTACAAAGCTGCAGGGGTGATTTTGTATTGTGTCTGATTCGGAGCTCAGAAATGAGTTGGATCTGCCTTGTGTATTTGCTGTCTTTTTCATTCAGCTTTGCAACATTTTCCCATCAAAAAAGAAAAAGGAAGTTCAACATTAGAAATGAATAAAATTTATTTTTGGTCAGAGTTCCAGGATGTTTTTAAAGACCATCACAGGTCTTTTACACAGGGGTTTGGGGAAAGGGTCAGCTGATTTGGTGACCCAGAAATTGGATGTCATGATACGAATTGGTGACCCCTCTGCTTCTGTTTTTAGTCCTGGAGCTACGGGATATAGATCATCCTTGAGGAGGGCCAAGGTTTTTAGTGAGTGTAGTTCTGTGTTTCTCTTTTTTCCCCCCAACACCCACTAGGGGCATGACACCTTCCCATCAACAGCAGCTAATGCCTAAATTATTAAGGGAACAGGGTGTCTCAGAATGTCTGCAGGGAAAAGAGTTTAAAAAGTACCCCCTCCCGCAATGCTCTGGAGAGCCTATTCATCTCCATACCCCCAGATGGGAAAAACACTTGTAGATTGACTCGTGACACTAAATCTGTCAGAAAAGAATGGTGACGTAAACCAAGCTTTAAGCTTAGGCGTTGTTTCCTTTCTTGGGTCAGTGGGGGGACTTCATTCTAAGGATGCCACTTAAATCCTGAAATTATGATGCCAGAGAGCTGCAGTTTCTGCTGTGGCCAACCTATCTTTATCCCTATCACCCTAGTCTCCTTAGAAATTTTTAAAGTTAAGGCCATGTCTCACCTGTACTGAGGTGGGAAATGAGATTTAGACGATGGCTTTATCTTCAGACTGGGTTTTGTTGGGTGAACAGGATGAGCTTTAGTTCATTTGGAAGGAGGGTAGCATAATGCTTAGAGCAAATCATTCTACTTAAGAAATACTGTTGATGGATTAGGGTGACTGAGGAATCAAATTGTGAAGAATAGTTATTATTTACTTCTACTTGATTTCAGATAGAATTTCCTAAGGCTTATGAAAAATTAAATATTTGCTAAATAAAATAGAAAAGGAAATGAGAAGAGAGAGAAGAGAAGGAAGAAAGATGAGTTGGGTCACGGAAAGAGCTTCATCTCCCCTGAGGAATTGGGTGACCCCTAACTTAAGTGTTTGATGGTGATTTCCTGGTGTAAATAATAGTGTGTTGTAGACTCACCATCTTTATTGATCAAACAGTATCTCTCTCAATAGTGTGATCACTTACTAAGTGATTTATGAGTGAGTCAAATGTATTAGAGGTATTAATTATGTTGCAGTTTCTGTCAATGCACTTGACTGTTTTGGAGATTAAAGTCAGATGAGGAAGTACTCCATCTCTTCTAGTTATTACAGATCGTCATGCTTTCTCAAAATGAACAGGAATTTAAGAAACACCTCGTGACACACTTTTTAAGATTCCTTTGAAAATAATTTGAATTATGTCAGTCACTGATTTTAAACTTGCTTCCTCCTCCCCTTCCCTTTAACTTATTTTAATAAACACCCCTTTCGGAAATAGTTTTAATAATATTGCCTTTATAATTTTTTTGTCACATC
Organism: Mesoplodon bidens; assembly: GCF_964165515.1. Classification (NCBI taxonomy): domain Eukaryota; kingdom Metazoa; phylum Chordata; class Mammalia; order Artiodactyla; family Ziphiidae; genus Mesoplodon; species Mesoplodon bidens. The sequence continues at coordinate 68,533,403 of NC_138166.1, read as the reverse complement.
ATTTTTAGTACACTGGGAAGAGAAATGAAGTTTTTCTTTTCCTCTGACCAAGTGTGTGTGTATCCACTTTTTTATGTCTAGAATATGTGGTAAAATATGAGAACTTATACCAAATTCACAGGTGAAATATTCTCCTGAAAGTCCATCAAAGGTAGCATGTTCTAATACTGTATGGGGAAATATAGATTTCCTTTTGATTTAAAAAGGTTGAACTCAATTCTTTTTTTTTTTTTTTTTTTTTTTTTTTTTTTTTTTTTTTTGCGGTACGCGGGCCTCTCACTGCTGTGGCCTCTCCCATTGCGGAGAACAGGCTCCGGACACGCAGGCCCAGCGGCCATGGCTCACGGGCCCAGCCGCTCCACGGCATGTGGGATCTTCCCGGACCGGGGCACGAACCCGCGTCCCCTGCATCGGCAGGCGGACTCTCAACCACTGCGCCACCAGGGAAGCCCTCAATTCTTTTTTTTTAAGGTAATGCCTGCTCTGTGTAAGACAGTCTGCTAGGCAAGGTGAGAATTCGAAAGTGTAAGCGTACAAAGGTTGCTTATTACAAGCTTACTGTCCAGTAAGAGGCTTATAAGCTATGTCATACAAAGTATAACAACCATAATTTAAGATATACTATAGTAAATAGAAGGTAAGCTCCCTGGATGCAGGAATTTGTGTCTGCTTTATTCATCACTTTATGTCTAGTGTCTAGAAGGATGCCCAGCACGTGACAGGCATGCAATAAATGTATGTTGAATAAGTGAATAGGATACACAAGTGACAGCTAAGAGCTTTCTAGACCAAGTGTCATTCCAGTGATCAGGAAAGGCTTCATGGAAAAGATGGCATTTTGGTGGCAACAAAATGGAGATGTGTGGCAGTGTTTCAGAAAAAGGTGAAGGTATGAATCAGGAAAGCAGGGGGAAGGAAGGTCATTGAGTTTCTATTTATGCCCTCCTTGCAATAATTTTTTTTCGGGGAATAATTAATAGTGTCAGCAGGCCAGTCTCTAGTACCCTGCGGTAGCATGCTCCTTCCAAAGACATTAACTGCTGATTTACACTGACTCTGAAAATGTGTTAACTCTCTAGGGATGAATCTGACTTTCTTCTGTGTTCCATTTCAACTCTGCCTTTTCTTTTCTAACGTCATTTTCAAAGGAAGACAGAAGACCCTGAGTAAGAGAAGGCGAAATCCTTGTTCTTTCAGTTACTTCTTGGTTCTTTGAAAAAGACGTGGGGGGCCCCTTGCTGCCTGACTCCCCCTCCGGGATGCCTCCCCGGCGCGTGCTCCCAGATGCGGGTGTGACTCTAGCCACCGCCGCCTCCCTGCCGTGGGACCCTCTCTCATTTCCCCGGCCCCTTGGCCTGCAGTCTGAACTCCCTCCCAGTATAGCAAGGATGCAGCGCCTAGGCTGTGGAGCTCTGCAGAGAGTAGGGGAGCCAAGGCAGCAAGGAGGAGCTCTCCATCACCTCTGTCTCCCCTTCCTCCCCCCGCGCCAATGTGCTGGCCCCTTTGTGCTTCCAGACATTTCTTTTATGTAGTGTTGACTTATTTACCTTTTATCCTCATTCAACACATTTATTGAGTGTTGATACTAGGTGCTCAGAATACAGATAGTAATCTCCTCTTTGAAAGAGGAGAATTATCAGTGTGGTATCTAGATACAAAATAACTAGTCATCACAGTGGACTCCATCATTTGACTTGTCTACACCCCTGCTAGTCTGAGCGGGTTCACTAACGCAGTTGATCTTAATTAACCAAGCACGTTTATTGGAAAGATTGAGCCATGTATATGTAAGTGCAGCCTATGTAATTTTTTTTTTTTTGCGGTACGCGGGCCTCTCACTGTTGTGGCCTCTCCCGTTGCCAGCACAGGCTCCAGACACGCAGGCTCAGCGGCCGTGGCTCACAGGCCCAGCCGCTCCGTGGCATGTGGGATCTTCCCAGACCGGGGCACGAACCCGTGTCCCCTGCATCGGCAGGCGGACTCTCAACCACTGCGCCACCAGGGAAGCCCAGCCTATGTAATTTTTTTAAAAAATCAATGCCACTGTGAAATGGATATTTATTAAAAAAACACTGATTTTTTTTTTACTGATTAAGAGCATAGACTCTGAAGACAAACTATGCAATTCAAATTTTAGTTTCTCCATTGGCTAGCTGTGTGGTATTAGGCAAGTCACTGAACCTCTCTGAGCCTCAGTTTTTTACTGTGAATTGGGAACAATAATGTTACCTACCTTTTGGGATTGTTAGGGTGATTGTTTAAAGATTAAATGAGTATATGCAAAGTACTTAGAGCAGTGGCTGGTGCATACCAAGTGCTATACAAATGTTAGTCACTGTTGAAAGTGTGTCTACTTTTTAAGGTCTTAACCATAGAACAGCCTGGAGTTAAATTCCTCATTTGAACAAGAGAAAATGTTTCTTTTCTTTAGAAACTGCCCTGTGTTTCAGTGCCCTATCTCTTACACACAATTTCACACTTCATCAGTGAAAGATCTAGAGATTCCAATATATGTTATCATGTGCAATTTGCAATCAGCATCAATGCTTGTTTCTGAAGACCTGCTAACACTGTGTCCCATTAATACTGGGTCTCACGCTCCGCCTGGTACTTTTAATGAACACCCAAGCTGGCTCTGCATCAATGACAATTGTCTTGCTACCTTTCAGAATAATGTGCTTGTAGACAATTATTAGATTTTTCCTACTTCTGAGAAATAACTTGAGTTCAAATAATAGTAGAATAATGATGCTGCCTTAGATTTGAAAAATAGAAAAGCAGACAGTTTAAGAATAGCTGTAACTTGCATGTGATCGATATTCCATATGAATCTAAGTGCACTAAAGATACACATCTCTTTCATTTTGCAAGATAATAGTTTGTCTAGAAGATATTGTTAAGTGGGTTTCTTGCCTTGGAAAAATAAGCCTTTGTATAATTCAGAATGACATCTTTTTGTAAAGTCAGGAACCTTTTTTTCTGCTCAATGAGTGTTTTCTTTGGCATTGTTTCTGTAGGGTCTGTTCTCCTGGAGGTTCCTGCTATGTCTGTCTACCTTCTAGGGGGCTTGTCTAAAGCTTCCTGAGCCCTGGGTGGAGGACTTGTGCTGGGGTCTGAGTTGAGTCTCTTGGGGGAGAGAATATGAGTACCGCATCAAAGGTCAGAACCAGAGAGACCTCCACCTATGGTAGGACTGGTAAAGAAGGAATCGTATCAAACATAAAGGCCAGTTGAGAGTAAACTGAATGCGGAGTAAAAAGAAAGGACAGTGTAAAAGTAAGAGGATCTAAGAAAGTCTCTGTAACCAGGACCGGGGTGTTTAGCCTCCTGTTTTTTGCTCACTGATCCATGGTCTTTGGGATGAAAGGCACAAGGTTGGGATATACCTAACCCTCCTTCCTGCCAACCCACATGACCATTTCTGTTAAAAGCAAGAGGTATTACATTATCCTGGGCTTTTGAGATTACTGGAAAATAAGTAACAGCAATAGAGTTACAGATATGCAAATATATTTAGAAAATAGAATTTGAAGTTCTATTGATTATCATCATTATGAAATGTCTATTGAGATGAAGTGAATGCTGTCATCTTAGTGAAATTCCTACTTTATTTTTTCTGCTCAAAATGTTATTAAAAGTGTAAACATAATACATCTTCAAAACAGTTATATTACTCTGAGAGATTTACAAAGTATTGAACTTTCTTTTATTTTTTTCAAATTTGAGGGGGGGAAAGAAGACAAATAAGTATTCCTGTAACTAATCTTCTTTGTACTAAATCCTTATCTGAGTTTAACCTAGATGAAACACAAGGCTTTTAGTGCAAATTAAAGATGTAGTTTTAATTTTAGATGCTGAGATAAGATGTCAAAACATGTTATTCAAGGTGACAGATCCATACAGTTGTGTTTTGCAATGCACACTCAATCTCAGGCAAGGGGATTTCATATTTTTATCCTTGAAATTCTCTGGCATTATGGCATTGTTTTTAGCACAGCATTATTAATGCTGCATTCTAGTTTGTTGCCTTAGGATTCCTAGGGAGTTGAATGCAGTGACTCAAAGAAAATAATTATTGAGATATCTGAAAGAACTACTTTATAATATTTCTTAGTGTTTGAAAGGGGTTGCCGAATGGTTTGAAATTGCTTAATAGCCTTTGCTGGCAGGTAAAAGAGGCTGTGTAGAGGGAGACAAGTGTGTCAATCACTAGACATCAAAAGCCTGTTTTTAATTGTACATTTCAACAGTTTTTAATATATTCAGAGCTGTGCAACCATCACCAATATTTAATTCCAGTGCATTTTCATGACCCTCAGAAGAAACCCTATACCCATTAGCAGTCATTCTCCACTTACGTCAATCTCCCCACCCCTAGGCAACAATTAATCTATTTTCTGTTTCTATAGATTTGCCTATTCTGGACATTCCATGTAAATAGAATCATACAATATGTGGTCTTTTTTTTTTAATGTGGTAAAAAGCACAAAATATAACATTGACAGTTTCAAAAAATCTTAGCCATTTTTAAGTGTACAGTTCAGTAGTGTTAGGTATGTTCACACTGTTGTGAGACAATTCTCCAGAACATTCTCGCTTTGCAAATCTGAAACTATGCCCATTAAATAACAACTCCCTTTTGCCCTCCTCCCCGAGATCCCTGGTAACCCCTATTCTACTTTCTGTTTCTATGTATTTGACTACTTGAGAGGTGCAGAATCATACATTGTTTGCTTTTCTGTGACTGTCTTATTTCACTTAGCATAATGTCTTCAAGGTTCATCTATGTATTAGCATGTGACAAGACTTCCTTCCATTTGAAGGCTGATAATATTCCATTGTGTGTATATACCACATTTTGTTTATTCATTCACCTGCCAGTGAACATTTAGGTTGCTTCCACCTCTTGGATATTGTGAATAGTGCTATGAACAGATGTACAAATATCTCTTTGAGACCCTGCTTTCAGTTATTTTGGATGTATACCCAGAAGTGGCATTGCTAGATCATATAGTAGTTCTACTTTTACTTTTTTGAGGAACCTCTATCCTGTTATTCCATAGCAATTGCATTATGTTACAATGCCACCTGTAGTGCACAGGGATTCCAATTTCTCCACATCCACATGACCACCTGTCATTTTCTGTTTGCTTGTTTTTATTGTAGCCATCCTAATGGTGTGAAATGGTATTTCATTGTTCTTTTGTTTTGCATTCCTTTAATGATTAGTGATGTTGAGCTTTTTGTATATGTTTTATATACTTGTTGGCCATTTTGTATAATCTTTGTAGAAATATCTATTCAAGTTCTTTGCCCATTTTAAATTGAATTATTTGATTTTTTGTTGTTGAGTTGTTGGAATTTTTTTAAAATTCTAGATATTAACCACTTATCAGATATATGACTTTTTCTCCCATTCCCTAGGTTGCCTTTTCACTCTGTTGATTGTGCCTTTTGATACACAAGTTTTTAAGTTTGATGTAGTCCCATTTGTTAATTTTTGCTTTGTTTCCTGTGCTATTAGTGCTCTATTCAAGAAGTCATTCCAAAAGCCTTTTACAAATTCATATATATATAGCCAACTTTTGATTATAAGAACTGAGGTCAGTCATTCAAACAAAGCTTAATCCAGGAGTCATTTATATTTACATTTAAAATGCAATTTATATTTATATCTGATTATGAGTGTGCCTACAGTTCTGAAAGGTAATTGCAGCTTTATTGTGAATATATGACTATATGATCAAGAAAAGCTGGAAATATATTTGGTTTTCATGGCTTGACCCCCTGAGGGAATGTTTTACATGTCCTTCTTTCAAAGAATTTTCTTGGTAGAACGCAGACTGTACAAAGAAGTAAACTTGATTTGTTTTATTAAAAAAAAGAAAAAAATGTAAGCTGACTAGTTTGTTTAATCTGTTGAGATAGGCTGCAAACTAAACTCAAATAAAAGATATGCATAATTAAGGTTTAACTCTATAATAATGCTCAAGTTACAGGGACTTAGGCTACTTTGCTATAAAATGAATTCTGTTTCCCGCTTGTCAGCAGGGGTGTTTATGTGAGTGTGTATGTGGGAGGGGTTAGTTTGGAATGAGGCATATCCTAACCTCAAAGCTTGCTCTTTCTCCTTCTATCTTTTTATGTGTGAATGACTTACTGTCACCCACTTACTAAAACAAGCTCCTGGACACCATTCCTCAGTCTTCATCTCCCTCACACATTACATCCAGTCAGTCACCAGATTATTTCAATTTTACCTTCAAAAATCTAAGACCACTTTTCTATCCCAGCTTCTGCTTTCCTTGTGCAGGGGGTCGTGTTGTGCCTTAAAGCACCGTGGCAGCCTTTCTCTCATTTATCTGCCTGCCTTGACTTGCCTTCTTTAATCATAAGTCAACTTTCTAATACATAATTTGCTCATGTCTATCTCTTTCTTAAAGCTCTTACATGATTCTCACTCTTAGAACAAATACTAAACTTCTTAGCATGGCTCACAAGCCTTCTGCAGTCTGGCACATGCTTACCCCAACAATCTCATCTGCTGTCATTTACTTACCCCTTTTATAGCTTTTATCTCAGGTTCTTCTAACTGCCTCTCTACTTGTCTGTATCTTTCAGGGGACTGTGTGCTCCCTGAGGTTCAGAACCTTGTGGTCTAGCCCACTGCTGTAGCCCTCTTGCCTACCGAGCACAACGTGCAATGCATTAGGCATGCAATGAAAGTGTGTTGAATGAATGAAAGCAGCAGTGCGTGTAAGCTATATGGAACCCCTGTCCTCTTCCTAATTGCAAATTTTCTTTCAGTAACTTAATGTATTCACTAGTTTCTTTCTTCCAAGGAGGCTTGAACAAGTTCTCAAGAAATAAGATACAGTGAATCCTTTCAGCCACCATTTCCTCCTCTGTAAGATAAAAGCTAAATCCTTGGCAGATAAATCTGTAATCTAAAGGGGTTGGGCCAGATCATCCATGAAATTCAATGCTGTGATCCTATATATACATAGCCACCTAACTTTACCAAAACTCCAGAGTAGCTACCACATATGTTTATATATATGTATATATATTTATAAAATAAAGTTTATTAAACATTTTATATATGTGGTAGTTCTATACCTATTAACCTCTAAAGCTTAATCTCTATTAATGTTTGTTTAAACTTTTCCAGTGTGAAATATATGTCTTTTTCAACTTATGTTTGATTTGCCTCAATGTTAGTATCATGTAAAGATTACTATATGTGAATACCTTCATTGTAAACTGAGAAACTGTAAAATAGAGGAAATGAATATATTCCTACCTATATGAAATATGTATTTGTTTTTATTTTACCAGCTGCATAATATGAGGTACTGTTACCACTGTAGTGAGGTATTTCTGAGGGTAATTGCCATATTGTATGAGACACTGAAGTTCCCTAAAGGAAGAACATAATATAAATTCAAAATAATAATGGAAATAATTGCATTGTTTACTTTGGAAAACTCATGCTTGTACAGCTCATCAGAATTGTTGGGTATTAGAATTAGCTAGACCGAATATTAACTGAAATAGCCATAGACATTTCTTTTATTTGTGTACCTTGGATCTACATCACATTTCATCTTCTTTCTTAATAGAGTCTTCTTTCCTTGCATATCTTTTCCCACTCTAACTCATTCAATACCTGAGTTAACCCAGCATAGGCAGGAGGCTATAAGAATTGACATACTTGCTCTCTTGCCATCCTACGCAAGAGCAGAAATGACTAGAAAAGCGAGTTCCAGTTATATGCTTCCCAGGCTGCAAAGTCCCAGAGGGACATGTGGCACGAAAGGGAGTACTGACCATGAGATTTTCCTCTGACTCTCCTACCAAAGACATAGCAATTCCAAGCTTTTGTCCTACCCTTCCCCACGCGAAGCATAGTTTCTTCCTGGTGAGAATTGATCCATAACCAACCCAAATCACGCAAGCAATGGACAGTTTCTTCTTTTGTTCATTTGCTTATTCATGCATTCATTTTTTATGGAGAATTTAATCACTTGACACTCTTTCATAGTTGTTTCAGTCTTCAACACAAGACGGTGCCAAAATTCATTCCTTGTCTAGCGGCAAAGTTGCAGACTGTCGGATCATGCCAAGGAAACGTCTTGGCTTGGAGTATAATTACTGAGCCATTGGAAATGATCCTGGCCCACAAAAAAAAGAATAAAGGATCCCACAGATTCTCCCTTTATTACTTCCCTCTCCCAGGTTTCCTTTCAGAGGGATGACAACACAAGCAAACTGTTTTTCAAATGTGCTGCATCCCTGAAGGAAGATGTTTCTTGAACATGTGTTTTTATGTATATTTTATTCTTTAATGATAGCACATACACCTACCCATTTTGGGTGCACGTGGCTTCAGGAAAAGGGCAAGAGCAGCATTTCTCCAGGTATACAGTTTGGCCAACACTTATTTATAAGTGTTAAGGCTGAATTAGGTATTAATGAATACTGCTCTCAGCAAATGGAAGTCCATTTAAAATTTAGTTTCAGTAACACAACGTGATTAACCCAGCACACTGCAGACTCACTTTACACTGGCGACTGGGCCCGTGAATTTGAAAATCCTCTTTGGTGGATACTTTTCTTTCTCTCCTCAGTCACTGCCCATTCTCCCATCTCTACCTCTCATCAGTGCCATTCACTTCCCTTCCTAATTGTCACCCTCATCTACTGATCTCTGGAGCACTCTCTTGCCTTCCATGGTGATGGGCACCTGACACATCTCATCCTACGGACACTTTCAACACCTGGGCCTGCAACTTGGCTTTAACTCTGACAACCTCATTAAGAAGACAACTTTGAAGCCATTCCTGCAATTTGTCTTCAGTTGAAATTGTGCTACATTTATAGTCTTGAGCCCTGAGCGTTCTTTCTCTGTCTGAAATACAGACTATTCTTGCAACTCTCTCCTTTTGTACTCACAGAGCCTACCCTATGCCCTAGAATGAGCTTCATTTGATTTCTCTCTGTGTACCTGTGGTTGAACACCCAGCTGGCTCTGTGACCTTAAGAAATCCATCAGATGCCCACAAACCACAGTCTCCTTCTGTGTCAGATAGTTGTCTGGCCAAAGCCTGTATGCGCCCTTCCAACTCTAAAATTTTATAAACTTTATCAGTAGTAAGAGTCTTTTTGAGGTAAGCATGCTTATGAGTCAAATTATAAATTATTTATAGCACTAATATAAAGTATCCGTTTTTGACCCCTTATACAGGTGAGCACGTGCTGCTTGTTTCTTTTTTTTCTAGTCTGAAGGCATCTAAGTGAATATACTGCCATGTAAATGGAGGAACTCACTAGAATGTTTAAAGATGACTATTGCTGGTAGAAGGAAAAAGAACCAGTATAACAGGGAGAAAGTTAAGTTCTGTCTCCATACAAATAATCATTAAACTAAAATATCTGCTACGTTACTGAAGACATAAGACTCTATGATTTCTCTAAAACCTCTTCTTTGGTGTTAATGAAAACATTTATAGTTTGAATAGCAAGTCTTTGAAATTGTTTGTCAGAAATAACTAAGAAAATATGGGTCAGATATAACTAAGAAAAATAAGCAGAATGATATGCTAAGTATTCTAGAGAATCTTGTCTGCTCTAAGGCTCTCTTTACTCTTTACTTTGCCTGTGAAATCTATGGGGAATGCTTGGAATATTTATCTAAAGAACCTGAAGATATGCTGATATAGTTAAAACCATAACTGTTCGATTAGGATTCCATTGTAAATCAGCCCATGGCGAGGTTGTTTTAGTAGCAGCGACACTGACACAGGGAGCTCATTTCTTAATTTCCTGAGTAAATGAGGACATACATTTAAAAATAAAAATGTTACCTTGAACAGTGTTACAGAACACAAATAAGGTTCAGAGCTTTTGTTTAATTTCTCTTCAACAGTTTTGCAGTACTTTCAAAACCACAGCATTTGTTTTATAACTTCTACTCAGGATGTTCCAAGAACCCTAAATCCTTTTTTCCAGAATGGAATATGAATATGAATGCGAGTGGTTTTGTGAGCTTTTGGACTGCACTTACAGTGTTGCCAAAAGTCAACTTTCTCTTTTTATTCACTTTGGAGACAGCCTGAGGACAAAAACAAAATTAAATATGGTTAAAGCCAAATATAACACGTGCCTTTTCAGTTTGTCAAAATTTTAATGTTTCACATACTAACAACTTAAATTGGAAATATTTCATCAGCAAGATACTTTTATTTACCTGTGCTTCATGCCAGGGTTTATCATTGCTGGCATTTTTTTAGTGCCTTCTATGTGTGAGGTCCTCTGTTAGGTGCCCTGAGCAATACATCATCTCTGCCCTCGTAGAATTTATAGTCCTAGAAAAATTGTTAAGATCAAAACTAAAGTAAAAGAATAGACTGAGAAATATATATCTGCTCTGCATAATCTGCAATTATTTGACTTGCTAATACAGTGTTAATGAAGTCATTGCAATTACAGTTTTTTACTAAATTAAGGACACCCATTTTGGCTAAACTAAAGAAATGGTTTGTAACAGTAAAGTTACTTACAGGCACAATTTTCTTATCTAGAACAGTCTGATAAGGCCAGATATTCAAGTTTTGTTTTGTTTTCAGAGAGAAGTTACCCTGGCAGATTGTTATGGCAGGCACATAGTAGATAAACAATAAATACTTACTGATTTTATTAAAAGAACAACCAGAAAAAAGTATTAAATAATACTGAAGTAAATACTAGATTCTGTGTTATAGATCACACATGCCAAAGAAATTTCTGTATGAGAACAATCACTATAAGCTGAGACTAGTCAGTGGGGGAGGGGTATTCATAAATAACTGACCGCCTTGGTGACCCAAACTGGCAGAAGATCAGCACATATTCCCTGCTTTTGCTTAGAATATCCTATTCCATTTCTGAAAATCTCCAACTTACTCTTTGTAACTCAACAGGCCATTATTGGATCTTTTCATTGTAACTTTGCTGGACCTTCCTGTATGATTTCCTATTCACTACTACTTCAACAAATAGTTTTGAGTTCTCACTTTGTGCCAGGCATCATTCTAGCCCTTAAGAATACAGCAGTAAACCCACCTGATCCAAGTCCCTGTCAACGTGCAACTGACACTGTTTTGTGTGTATGTGGAGATGGGGGAGGAAACAAAAATAAACAGTAACAGCAGCGGTGTGTGTGTGTGTGCACGCGTGTGTGTGTCTCCATATATATGAGTGTTATGGAGAAAAATAAGGTACAAGAGGGATAAGAAGTGCCTAGAAGCCTGGAAGGAGGCGTCTTTTACATGATTGTCATGGAAGACTTTTTCTAATATGGTGACATGTGACCAGAGACTTGCAGGAAATGAGAGAGGGAACTGTGTGGACATCTGGGGGAAGAGTGGTCTAGACAGAGGAACCATCAATTGCCAAGCCTCTGAGACAGTAGCAGTCTTTTTCTGCACAAAGAACAGCAAGATCAGATCAGGTGAAGATGGAAGATGACTTCAGACAAGTATCAGGTGAGTCATGATGTGTAGGGCCTTAAAAGCCATTGGTGGATGTGAGCAGAAGAATATACAGATCTGGCCTGGTGAAGGATTCACACTGGTGTTGTGTTGAGAATTGAGAATAGAGAAGGGCAAGAGAAAAAAATAGAAAAAAGGATCAGGAGACTATTGTAGTAGTCCAGAAGAAAGATGATCATGGCTGGGGCCAATGGTAAGAGAGGTGGTGAGAAGTAGTTGGATTCTGGATAAATTTTGAAGAGAGAGCAAATAGGATTTGCTGATTTTGTGAGAGAGAAAGAGAATAGCCAATAATGCCTTAAGGTTTTTAGTCTGGAGGGATGGAGTTGTTATTAACTGCAGTTTGGAAGACTAGGAAGACTGAGGAACAGGGTGGAAAGTGAGGAGTCAGGCTTTGGTTAGGGGCATGCTACGTTTTCGATGCATAGGATACATCCAAGTGGAGATAATAGATAGGCAGTTGGATATATGAATTTTAAATTCAGAGAAGTTGGGAATGAATATATTACATACATGCATACATGTGTATGTATGCACTGACAAATGTGTGTATGTATATATGTATACACATACATTATACATATGAACTGCATTTAGACACATGAGACAGGACGAAGTTAACTGGGAAGTGAGTGTAGATGAAGAGAGGTGTGAGGTCTGAGTCCTGAGGAATTCTAACATTTAGAGGCCAGGGAGAGGAGGGCACATCAGCAAGGGAGACTGAAAAGGTACAGCTGATGAGGCAGAAGGAGAATTAAGCAACGATTGTAATTCAGAAGCCAAATGAAGTACATGTTCCAAGGAGTGATCAGCTGTGCCAAACGGAGCTGACTCTGTAAGAGCTATTTTGATGGAGTGGTAGGAACCAAAGTCTGAGTGACTTAAGTTCAAGAGAAAAGCACAAGAAACTGGGGAAGTCAGAAATATGGCAGAGATATGGGGTCAAGAGAGCCTATTTTTGTGTTGATAGGGATAATCTAGCAGAGAGAGAGAAGTTGATGGAGCAAAAGTGATAGAGGTGATAGAGTGATTTCCTTGACTGTGATAGAGGTGATAGAGTGATTTCCCTGACGGTAGGTGGATCTCAGGGAGCTTACTTCATGACGATGGGGTTTCAGAAATAGAGAGGAAAGTAGACTCAAAATGTGAGAGCCTGATGGCAGTGCTTTTAAAGGAAGCAGCTGAAACAATCAGATGTTGAGATTCTCAAAGGGACTGGTGGCACAGTCACCTGATGACAGCGAGGACTTTGGAATGTAAGCACACTGGATAAAACTATTGCTCTTGAAAGAAATAGAAAAACAGGCAAATATGCTTCCCCCAGCATGGCATCTGTTAAAGATTTGTGCTTAATAAATGTCTTGTGAATGAATAAATATTAAAGTAAATAGCTACTGTGGGAAAATGTGCTTTTGCTTTAGGGGATTAAACTGGTTGGTGGTTTTGTTTTTGTTTTGTTTTGTTTTTAATCACTTTTAGTGTTAAAAGTCTATGAGCATATGAAAAAAAAGCCCTTTACACAATGCAAAGACAAAAATATATCATACAAATGTCATCATTTTTCCTTTGTTATATCTTTATCGATCATTGCAAATCAATCATTGTAGTTTTTTTTTCTCATTGAGTCAAGAGTTGTCCTTAGAATCTATTTCATGTCAGTCAGTCACTACTTTTTGATTGGTGTTGGCATTCAAGGTCAAATCTGTATATCATCACTAGTATGTATTTATGACAGCAACAATTAAGTCTTTCCTAAACCACATGTGAGTTATAGGCAAAATTCACCCTAAAGCATGTGCATGCCTCCCAGGCCCAGATGATCTCCATGAGAGTTGGTATTAGGGAAAGGGTATGTGGAAGGACAAGAGCAACTCAGTTTTCATTGGTTACACTTGACCAAGGGGTCTATGACTTTAACAAATTGGAAAAACCACTACCCGAGGTGAAATTAGTTTCCATTATCTGCCTCATATTATGTCATTCACTGAGCAGTGATCCATCTGCTAGTTCAGTTCATGTGCATCCTGAAGCTAGAAAGAATTATCCTGGAGGGCAGTCTTTAGCATTTAGTGACTAGAAAGGAAGACCTTGTTTTCAAAGACTGCAGTTGCACTCTACTGAGCCGTTGTCTTAATATCAAATCTGAATAAAGGAATAAAGGAGTCCTTTAGTAACTCTTTAATTGCAGGAGACTAGATTTTCTAGAACAGAAACTAATCAGGCCATTCATAATTTTGACTCTCTTTACAGGGACATTAGTAGGTGATGAACTATGTAGACTAAGTATCTGTTTAATTGAGGCAACTGCAGTTTCAGGACTCTGCATGTGATTAGTTGTTTCGTACATTGGTGATGTATATGCTGGATTTAAATAGTTTCCCAAAACTTTATCATAACAAGGTATGCAAATGTTTGCATATGTTTGTTCTCTCTGGGTGATTTGGGTCTTACTTAGCTTGACATATAGGTCCAAACATTATTTTCCAAGATCTATTTTATGAAACAGTAGAAGTATTATTGCTAATAAGAGACACTGTGTCTGGTTTTCTTCTTTTTCAGCCTATGGGAGAGATAGCATAATGATGAAACAATTTTGACTGGATATACGCCAGTCATTCTGGGAGGACCAATAGCAGACCTATAGTAAGGCAGGTGGGATTCTAAATGTAACTACTGACTGGGAAAGCAACAGAATGAAGCGCTGAAGTGACAGCCACATAAATAGGAATATGGGCACAAGTTCTTGGATTATTAAATTCACATATTCCAGCCCTTCTCATGATAAAAGTAACTTCCCATAGGATGGGCTCCCAAGCTGTTCATGACTTAGTAGCTGTACCATATATTGGATCTTATTGCAACTTGGGACAGTTTGATTAGTTTGAGCTACACTTATTTAATAACTTTGATGTGATAAGTAAGAATATTTTTGTTTTCCGTGTACATCTACCCTGAGGTTTCAAAATCCAACTTTTATTTGTATTCCTAAATGCCTAGTTTTATTAATGGACTTATTTCTAGAAGATAAGGAAATAAATGGCTCATATAGCATATGTTGAAGGAATAACCATGCCCAGATCCAGCAGGTGCTGAGTGTATAAGCAGAAACACATGTTTCATGCAGAGCTTTGCATCCCTTGAAAGGGACAGCTGGCTGAGGACTCTCTGTATTTTATTCAGCTCTGATCAGATTTTAGGGGCCATGGTATTGTTTTTATTCTGGGGATAATGACTTGTTTCTCAGAAGATCATAGAACACCCCTTTTGCAAGGAGGTAGGAGTGGAAACTTGAGACTGTAATGTAATAACAATCATATTAATTAACACTTACCAGATCTTAACTCAGTGACAAGCACTGACCTCAGTGTTTCGTGAGAATTAAGCCTCACGGCAGCCCTATGAAAAACTTGCATAAGGTCCTTAAGGTAATATGCAGTAAAATCAAGCTTCCAAACCTAGGCAGTCTGCTTCCAGACTCATAGCCTCCACTAAGCTGTGTTGGGGTACACTATTCTCACTGTTTCCTGCCCTTTCATTCAGTTAATCCATGATGTTTGTCAATGATTTATTGCTTTCTTTCTAAAATTTATCAATATGTATTAGTTGAGAATATACGAAGTGGTATATCTCAATTTATAATATTAAGTATGTATTTTTCAGAAAATCTGCTTTATGTGAATCACCCAAATATCTTTTTCTTATTTTACCAAATTTAATGTTTATTTTGATACTTTAATCTATGTGAGATTTAAAAAAATTAAGAACACTAACTTTTTTCTGTCAGTAACAATTTTTTTATTTGCATAGTACTTTATAGTTTACAAAAGAATTTGTTATACCTCTGGCTTTATCTAAGGGATATTTCAATTAAGTAAGTGGGTGAATATGTAATTAAGTAATGGATAAGTAGTTTTATAGTTTATATATTGTTTTATAAAGAATATGTTATTTGCCTTTGTATCATACAAGTATCTAAGATGGGAGAGGAAAGGATATGGATTAGTGTTATCTCCACTTACAGTTAAGAAAAGTTATCAGTAATAAATTTTTAGCACCAGACTAAACCCAGTATGTTCTGATTCAGTATATAATAAAATGCTAACATAAACTAATTACAATAGTAACAATAATGATACAGTAGTAGAAAAATCCTCCCAAAGGTCATTTATGGTATGAGGGTTCCAGACAGAATGTCTTTGTCACCAAGAGAGTATTCTGGATTCTCAGGAGAACATATATGGAAGCATTACCTGCATGGTGTCATTACCACAGTCCTGGAGTGTGCAGCTTGGGAAACTTGGTTTTACCCTCATTTCCCGAGCTACTGTATTCAATCTCCTGGGCCCTGACTCACCCTCGGCAAACTCACAAGAGTCCATGAAAACAAAACAAAATAATCGGAGTGCAGTTGTGTTGTTTCCAAAAGGACTCTTCCTTTCTAGTGACCTGAATTGCTTGAGACTGCTATCCAGGGTAATTTCCAGAGTCAGGATGCATGGAAACTGGAAAACTGTCTGGAATACCATGTGCTGAACCTGCAGTCAGAATAGCAGAAACAATTTGAACTAAGCCAGGAGTTTTCCCATTTTTTAAAAGACGTGGATCCCTTGGTCAAATGTATAACAGATGGACACAGAACTGTGCTTGTATCTTCATACCCTGCACCTCACCCCTTCTTGTTGCAGCTTCTGAAGGGGCTACAAGAACTCAAGCCCTAAGATTTGAAACCACTTATTTGTACTCTAGAGAATTATAAAGAAGTATCTCTACCTTAAAACAGATATGTATCTTTCATGAAAGTGGCAGGTGGCCCAACTCCCCCAAAATTCATCATCTCTTTCCCTGAGGACTTTGCTGGGTAAAACTTTGGCCAATCTGGTTGCTCCCTGACTTTTTTCTTGCTCTTTTTTCTGACCAGCCTCATTGGTAGTTAAGCATTCCTTCTCTTGAGATGTTTATGCCTTCTATTGGATAATAGTAAGCCTTGATCCTCCCTCTTTGGGCCTGAAAAGAATTCTGTCACTTTAGGGTAACTTTTACCTATATCTTACGTATCCTCTATGCTGATTATCTTAAAATTATTTTCAGAATTCTGCTGGTGCTTCACAGGGTCTCTTCATTCATCTTCGTTCTTCTCTGCCTGTACTTCACTCTCATAGTGTTAGGAAGTTCACTTAATGTTTTATGTACCAGTGGGTACTGAAGTTCAATTTTAGTTTGCTCAGTTCAATTGTAATTCCTTAGATTATATTGGCATTGCTGGAGGAACTTTGGTGTGGTCAGTTTTGTAACCCTTAGCTGTTGTAAATTCTCTACCTCTAATTGCTTACTTCTTTCTCACAAACATTGAAATGTCGAAATGGATTGTATGTCTGTTTCTCTTTTTTTTTTTTTTTTTTTGATGAGGACCATTTTTTAAAAGTCTTTATTGAATTTGTTACAATATTGCTTCTGTTTTACCTTTTGGTTTTTTGGCCACGTGGCATGTGGGTTCTTAGCTCCCCGACCGGGGACTGAACCTGCACTCCTTGCATTGGAAGGCGAAGTCTTCACCACTGGACCACCAGGGAAGTCCCTGTCTGTTTTTCTTGATCACTGATTTTGGGAGTGGTGTTGGACTGAAATCTCATGGTGAGGAAAGAGTCTAATCCTATTACAAATTGGGAATTATAGTTTGACTTTAGTTTACCACTGATGCTCACTGTTCACTGTTCATATTTGAACCTGGCCTGACACTTAAATATCATTTTCATTATGTTTTAGCAATGAAGGATTTTGTCAGAGTATTGAGAAATTCTAATAAATGTTTCTTTAATTGAGCTATGTGAGATATAATTAACGACCTTCCAAATTTCATAATAGTTTTTATTCAAATACTTAGTTATAATGAAACAAGTTCTCCCTTTTGACATAAAAGCAGCTGATTTTAACCTGCCCTCTCAAGTTTTCTTTAATGTCTTTGGAACTAATCTGTCAAAGCTTTTATAAAGGACACTATAGTTATTTAATAGTTTTATATCTTTATCACACTTTCATACATGATTGAATACAATCATATAAGGTATGAAAAATATGTAAGTTGAAGTTATGCGTCAATGGATTTTAATTACATTGGGACCCTAATAGAAGACTGGCTTAAAAAGATGTTTGAAATAATTAACATTACATTATTTTATTTTATAGGAGCAAAGTAATCCTTTGTACAAGAACAACTGATAGGTGTTTTGGCACCAGTGTTAGAAATTAAAAAAGGGTGTCTTTGCAAATCCTCTGTGACACTGGAATCCTTATGCTGTGATTCTACATGCATAAGGTTACTTGTGTTCCATTGATAATGCTCTGTTCATGCCTTACCACCGTCTTGTGACATGTTGATGAATTGGCCAGTCAATATCACTGTCTACGTAGAATGTCTATAAGTAGTTCTTGTTCAGTGCTCTTGCTACTAACTTTGGCTTTTCTAGCTCTTTTATTACCTTTTTTTTGTATATTTGCCAGACAAACAAAAATGTTTTGAAATATTGGTGAGAAGTTCCATATTTTCAGCCTACCACAGGGGAATCACCCATCTGTTTTCTAATGAATATTTGTTAATAACAGATACATTGTAAATGGTATATAATAAAAGGTATTTACAAAATGAAGTCTCCCTTCATCCAAATATATTATCACCTAATTGCATTTTCTATTATATCATCTTCTGGTGATCCTTTGAAATTTGTTCTTCTAAAGGCAAGAGCTGTTACCATGGCTAAATTGAGACTACACGTAACTGACTATTAAGAACTTTTAGCTAGAAGCAGTAGACAGGAATATGTGTTTGCCTTCCATCCCTAGTGAAATATTTTTAAAAAGATAAACCTTTAACAGAAGAGAGGAACTCTGGACTGAAAGTTAGCAAGGTCCACAGAGGTTTTGGTAAGGAGTGTGGCTATAAACAGAGATTAATTGAGAGAACCTCCATCCCTCTCCCTAATTTCTGTTCTTAGAACAAAGTCATGTGGCAGGTGTTCAGTTAAAACAACAACAACAAATCGATGGTTCTTCTGTAAAGAAATTGAAGGCATCGACTTGGGAAAGCTAAGGCTTCTAGATGGTTATTGATGCTCCAGATTAAAGGGAGTAAAGTCTTCTTGTTCTGTCAGTTGAGGGGATTGGACTAAATCTGTCTGGTGGCTCCCTGCGCTTTTACCTTAACCTGCAAGTTGGCAAATTTCTCTCTTTGCCTTTGATTCCTTCCCATGATGCTGCCCTACCCCACACAAATATCCCAGTCAGAATTTCCACTCAAGGAAAAGACTTAGGGAAAAGTCCTTCTTAAACAATAGTGGATGAAACCTATATTAGCAACTCCATCTTCTGACCCAACAACATGAAAGTAAAAGATGAAAAAAGAAGGAAGAAAGTTGATTCCAGATGACAATGTAATAATTCAGGGAACCTGTCTCTTTTTTTAAAATTTAATCTGATATATTCAGAAATACTTGAGAGCATATTGTATCCGTAAAATAAGAATTAAGGATACTGTGATGAAGGACACATTAGAGGACTAGAGAAAATGATTATGGAAATATATCAATAAAGTTAGAAAACAATTTTGAGAAAATCATGCAGAAAATAGAGCAAGAGGACAAATAGATGAAAAATATGAAAAATAAAGCTATACGGCATAGATACCAATAAAGGAGGTACAGTATAGGAATCTGAGAAAAAAAATTAGTAAGAAAATAGTAGAAGACAATAACCTAGATCTGAAGATGGAAATTTCTCATTTGATTGCTCCCATACAGCAATCTACACCAAGATACTGAATTTTTGGAACACCAAAGATAAACATGAGATCATAAAAATTTCAAAAGAAGAAAAAAAATGTCTTAAAAAGATCATAGATCAGATTTGCATCTGACTTCTCAGGCCCAGCACTGAACATCAGAAGACAGAGCATTGTTTTCAAAGTTACGAGGGAAAATCTCTTTTGCAAATTTAGGTGGTATTTACCATCCCTTCTATAATGGCAGACTGAAGACATGTTCAGGTATCTAAAAACTCAGAACATTTCTCCCCTAATCCACCAGCAAATCATGTGGTGAAGTGAAGGTCACTGTAAATTCTTCCCATCAAGAGATGTGATCCTGTATCCCCTCCCCCTTGAATCTGAGTGGGCTTTATGAACACTTTAAGCAGTTGAGTGCAGTGGAAGTGACACTGTGCCAGTTTCCTAGCTCAGACCTTAAGAAGTTACCAGCTTTCATTTCCCATCATTTGGAAAACTCTTTACGAGATCCCCTGAGAACTCCATGTAAGGAGTCCAACTATCCTGTGCCTGCCTTCTTGAAGTGGCCCCATTTAGGCATTCTAGTTGAAAATCGTAGCTGAGCCCAGCCCTCCAGTCATCCCTACCATGGGAATGTGAGTGATACCATATTTGAATTAACCAGATTTTCATGGAAAACAACTTAAACATATGAAATTTGTTAGAGCAGAATATATATTGCCAAGTAAGTGAACTTTTATTTACTTAGATGAATATTTATTACTTTGCAATGTTTAGCTTGTAATTGCTGGGGAAAGTAGATATGGGAGAGACATTCAATTTCATAGTAAGAGGATTATGTGCCTTGTGTTATGTAACTCCACCTGCTCTTCATTCTAGTAACAGCCCCAATCTGGTAGAGCAAGTCCAGTCTTTAGTATCAGGAAACATTAGACTTTTGGAAGTAAATTGCAGGGTATAATGACTGTGGTAGAAATTTTAGGACAGAGGAAGTAAGAATAAAGAGGTAACTTGGGTCATTATGTGGTGACCCTTAAACACAAGGTTTACAAATTCGTATTTTTTTGTAGGCAGTGGGAACACCTGAGGATTTTTCAGCTGGTAAGCAGAAAGCAAGGTCTCTTTCTGGTCATACTGAGAAAATGGCAAAAGCCCAGTGATCTGAGACTCATCTAGGCAGATATCCTGACAAACATCAGTTTTTGGCAAGGAGATATGCAACCACCTATATTGATTACTCATTAAGAATAATGATATATTATGGAAGGAAAGAGTCCACATGAACATTAGGCAGATGTGGTAGTGGGGGAAATACAGGTTAAAGTGCAACAAAGCTTCCATTTTCTGTTTCTGGAGCATGTCAGAAACTATAGTTTTATTGATGGGGTCTAGTATTTAAGGAACTTTGCAAGTTCTGAGTGTTCCACATATATATTACTTTTTAATTCCCTGCTTCTTCATAATGATTATTGTTTATAATCACTGATAAGACAAGGTAAAGACTGGACTAAAATATGGCAAAACACATATATGACAAAGGAGTTGTATCTAGAATATGTAAAGAACTCTCAAAACTCAGTTAAAAAAGCCGAACAATCCAATTAGAAAATATGCAAAAGACATGAAGAAAAAATCATTGAAGAGGGTATGCATATGATAGATAAGCACATGAAAAGATATTAAACATCATTTGTCCTTAGGGAAATGCAAATCAAAACCAAGATAATATATTACTACACAACTGTTAGAATGGCTAAAATGAATAATTGTGAAAGTATCAGATGTCATCAAGGTCGTAGAGTCCCTGGACAATTCATGTATTATTGGTGATACCACTGCTCTGGAAAACAATTTGGCAGTTTCTTATATAACAACATGCAACTACCATATGCAACTACATACCAGCAGTTGTACACTTGGGCATTTATCCTAGAGAAATGAAAATTTATGTTCACACAAAAACCTGAACATGTATAACAAAACTTTATTTGTAATAGCCAAAAACTGGGAAAAAATTTTATATCCTTCATCAGGTGAATGGTTAAACAAAACTCTGCTACATCCATACCATGGCATACTACTCAGCACTAAAAGGAATGAACTACTGAAGCATGGAATGACTTGGATGGATCATAAAAGGATTATACTAAGTAAAAATAATCCAAAAAAGCTATGTTTTATATGATTCCATTTATATCACATTCTTGAAATTACAAAATTATAGAGATGAAGAACAGGTTAGTGGTTACCAGCGTTTAGGGAGATTCAGAGGGAGGTGGTCATGGCTATTACAGGTTAACATGAGGGCCCCTTGTGGTAGAACTATTCTGTATCTTGACTGTGGCCATAGTCACATGTATCTACATGTGTGGTAAAATTGCATAGAACTCAGTATACACACCAACATACACACACACACAAAGGCATGTAAACCTGGTGAGATATGAATAAGTTCAGTGGATTATATATATATATATTTGTTTGTTTGTTTGTTTTGTTTTGGGTTTTTTTTTTGCAGTACGCGGGCCTCTCACTGTTGTGACCTCTCCCGTTGCTGAGCACAGGCTCCGGGCGCGCAGGCTCAGCGGCCATGGCTCACGGGCCCAGCCACTCGGCGGCATGTGGGATCTTCCCAGACCGGGGCACGAACCCGTGTCCCCTGCATTGGCAGGCGGACTCTCAACCACTGCGCCACCAGGGAAGCCCTCAGTGGATTATATTAATGGCCATATTGTGGTGGTGATAATGTACTGTAGTTATGCAAGAGGTTACCATTGGGGAAAACTGAATGAAGGCTACACAGCACCTCTCTTTATTATTTTTTCAACTGCATGTGAGTCTACAATTATCTCAAAATTTTTTAATTGAGAAAAATAAGAAAAAGGACTGTGTGTCTTTGTAGCCCATTCAGAGAGAAGGAGGCTTTAACGATACCATTCTCTAAGAAGAGACTGCTTACAAATGCTCTCTCTCCTGGTCCCAGAATCAATGACCATAAGGCAGTGTCTCCCCAGCCCAGGTGTTACTTCCCAACAGTGATGACAGAAGTAACATTTACTGAATACTTAGTACGTGCACGTCACCTGCTAGTTCAAACCCTTCGTTGAACGATGGCTTATGCTGTCCCGTATTGTCTGGCACCTGCATACACCTCCAGCTTCCTTATACTGAGCTATCCCTCACCCTCTGTTCTCCAGCTAGACTTGCCTTTAATGTGAGCTGTGTTTTCTCCCACCAGGAGCCATTTTGCCTTGGCGTTCTCCTGCCTAGGACACTCCTTATCAACCCTTGGTTAACCCTTTGCATCGTTCAGATCTTAGCTGCAATATCACTTCTTCAAGAAGCCTTCCCAGATTCTCCAAACTGCCTTGTTACATCTTCCTGCAGTATTTTGACTGTTCATAGCATTTATTATTTTTTTTAATTAATTAATTTTTGGCTGTGTTGGGTCTTCATTGCTGTTTGTGGGCTTTCTCTAGTTGCAGCGAGCGCAGGCTTCTTTTCCTTATGGTGCACGGGCTTCTCATTGTGGTAGCTTCTCTTGTTTCAGAGCATGGGCTCTAGGCACACAGGCTTCAGTATCTGTGGCTCGTGGGCTCAGTAGTTGCAGCCTGCAGGCTCTAGAACTCAGGTTCAGTAGTTGTGACTCACGGGCTTAGTTACTCCACGGCATGTGGGCTCTTCCTGGACCAGGGCTTGAACCCGTGCCCCCTGCATTGGCAGGCAGGTTCTTAACCACTGCGCCACCAGGGAAGTCCCCTCATAGCACTTATTATACATGCAGTTGTATGCTTGTCTGTGTTGTTACTTGATCTTAATTTTGCAGTAGAATATACCGAAGTTTAGAGATGTTTTATGAGTTACACACCTACTAAGATGATAAAGCTGGGGTTTAACCCCAGGCCCATCTGACAGTGAAACCCATGCTTTTACCACTATGCTCTAAGGCATCTTATATGTATTACATCTAGAGGGATTTCTTACTTCGGGATTTTATAAATGCTGCATAAGGGTTTGTTGAAAATCACCTAACCTGTAGGATTATACTTCTTTACTACTGTAGTATTTCTGGCGGCTTATAGATAGGTAGAAAACACACACATGCAACTTGTGATTCATTTGGCTAAGAATACAAAGACTGGCAGAAACTAGGGAGGAGATGTAGCACATCTTAACCTGGTTTTTCTTTATCCAGGATCCTTAATGGGGTTCAGGCCTGCTTGTGATGATGCAAGAATATTTAGCCTTGCCAGATATGGGAAAACACCTAATCCTTAGAAACTTGAACCAGAAAGAACTGAAATACAAAATCTATGCACTAGACCTGTCCATTTCAAGGACTCTTTGTGGAGGTTGGACTCCCCTTGTCATTGAATCAAACTTCAGTAACAGCAACTCACTTCCTTATCTGTGTCCCTGATGACTTTTTCTCCTCTTGCTGATCAGCATCTGGGGAAAACAAGTTTGCTTACAACTACTCTTTAACGTAAGTACAAGTATTATCAGTAACTAGATGACTATAAATGGATTTCAGTGGAGTTCAGGTAACTCAAGATTTTTCCTTTCTACGGAAATTGTCTTAACTTTTATCTTAGGTTCTAGCATCTGTTCTGATCTACTCTAAGTTCCTCTTCTTGGGCTTTTCCAATTCCATTTCTCCTCTTTAATAGACCCGGTAATGTTCGAACTCCATGTTAGTCTTCATTCGGACTGTAGCTTCTGTTTCTCCTGATTCTCATTTCCAAGTTCTGAGTCTTCATATGAGCCAATGACTAATGTTCATGTTAGTTTTACTTCTCTCTGTTGTGCTCTTCAAAATGTCTCCTTTTCTTTCTAATAGAAATGGTGTGATTGCTGTAGCTCTCTAATTTTCTATCTACATCGAATGTACTGTAGCTGTGGACCTTTTTCTAGGAAGATGTATTTTCTTATTTGAGCCCAAACTGAAAATATGTTCCTCTATTTCTTGCACTATATTCCTTTCTGTGTAATACCAATTAAACCTTTCTCCTGGCGTTAGAAGCTCAGAACAGTGACTGCCTGACTCCTTGCTATACAGTATCTCATGAACCACATGT
Source organism: Mesoplodon bidens (assembly GCF_964165515.1). Taxonomy (NCBI): domain Eukaryota; kingdom Metazoa; phylum Chordata; class Mammalia; order Artiodactyla; family Ziphiidae; genus Mesoplodon; species Mesoplodon bidens. The sequence goes on along the minus strand of NC_138166.1, from coordinate 68,509,020 downwards.
GTCATCGTTGTTCACAAGTAGGAGAGGTGTTGAAGAGATTGTGTCTATGTATTTGATAGCCTGTTGTATTAGCTACTTTAACAGAAACCAAAATAACAAAGGCTTAAACAAGGGCAAACTTTATTTTTCTCACAAACAAACATCTAAATTACAACCGGTCCAGAAAAGGAGGATGGGGGAACATGGCACTGCTCCAAGAGGCTGTTCAGGAACCAGACTCCTTGTTGGTCCCCAGCCTCTAAGGTGTTTCTGGCACCTACATGAACAAAGGTGGAAAGGGGGAAAGAAGTGGGAGGCCTACTTTTACAGGCACGATCTGAGAGTTGTATGTGTGATTTTGCTCATATTCCATTGGCCAAAATATAGTCATATGGTTACACTTAGCAAAAAGAGAGGCTAGGAAATGTAGTGTTTAGCTGAGGACTGCACTTTTCCTATTGATAAAAAGACGAAAGTGAGAGCAGACATTCAGGGACAACTTATCTTATTTCGTATTTTGGTTTGAGGTGGGGGAAATAACCCCAAGAAGAGAGTTAAATGTAGGATGATTTCCTGTGGCTTGCAGCAAAAGATGAGAGATCATAGGAAACTGATCTGGACCTGAAAAAATACACCTGGGGTTGTCAGTAGAAAGCCAGGTGTGTGGTTTCTCTACACAAGATGACATGGCACAAGGATAATAGTGAATATTTAGGGAATGGATGAATACTCACAGCTATCCCCCAGCATATTAACATGGGACTGGCATTAGGGATGGAATGCAGAGGGACAAATAAGAGACTTGTTTTCTTTTTATTCCAGGTAAGAGCCAGTGAGAACTAGCTCTGGAGTGTATATAGTGATAAGGACAGAGACAGGACAGACAGCAGAGACATTGGCGAGGCAGGGTCCCCTGAAATGGGCAGAGAGGAACTGGAAAAGTCCAATCTGACTGTAATGTCCCGCATGGTTCTCTAGAAAGAGAGTGTCTTCAGCAAGAGAAATAAGGAAGTCTGGAGGAGGGTTTCTGTTCTGTAGTTTGTTTTGCTTGTGGTTTGTGGCAGTAGGGGAGAAGAGAGAGAGGTGTATTTTGTTTTTGACTGTTTGAGTCTGAGGTATCAGTGCAACACCCAGGTGACTATATGTTCACAAGAAAGTCACACTGTTGGACAGGAAGTAAGGAGAGCTCTGGAACTTTGAGGGTTAGAGATTTTCGATCCTCCTGTCATTTTTAATGGATCTAATACAGTAGTTGAAGACATGAGAATACCAGGGCAAAGAGAAAAAAAGGTCAACTTTGGGGAAGACCTGTTTATTGGGGGATGGCAAGAAGGGCTGGAAAGGGAACTTCAAAAAGAAAACAACAAATCCATGGATCTTCATTAATGTTGGTAAGATTTTTCAGGAAGGAGAGGCTCAGTCATCAGGGTAGAGTTTTTAGAGAAAACAAGGACAAGGAAATTAGCCCAATTGATTTACTCATCGGGAAATCATTATAACTTTTAAGAGACCAGTTTTAGTAGAGTGACAGGAGCATGAGCCCCAGCCGTGCAATTAACTAATGTGCAGAGCTGGCAGCCGGGAGGAAGGAGAGGAGGATGCTGTGATGATGTTTCCTTTCCTTTTCATTTAGGCTGTTCACGTGGCATGTGTCTGTCTGTGATTGTGAGCTGTAAGGAGCTGAGGTATGTTGAAAGGTTGAAAGGCAGGAAAGTCTTACGAAAACCAGGCCTTTTTCTTTAAATTATTTGATAAGATACTGTAATACCATTTCTTTCTCAATTGCATTTTTCTCCTTGTGATTTTAAAGTATATGCTTTTGTTTTTATATAACAAGATGAGGTTGAGAACTCAGTAAGTATAAGTAGGTTATTATTTTCTACATGGTGTGTCCCATTTGATGCAGTGAATTCTCACTAAAGAAATGATCTTTTTCCTTCCTAAGTGATTTGTCGTCGGAGTCCAGCCAAGTTGCTTTAACTCCAGGGACTGAATACAAGTGGCCTACAAGGGCAACATTAATTTATTTGCCAAGAATTTGGCAATTTGAATAAAGCATTAATTATGGCATTATTTCTGAATATATTCTTAATTATAGTTATATTGATATTGGCTAAGAGTTTTGATACATTTGGATGAATTTTCCATATGAACAAATGCTTGAGTGATCTGATTAAACATCCTAATGAATCTGTTGTATATTATAAAGCTCTTGCCAATACATTTCGGAACTCAGTTAAGTTAAAAAAAAAAAGTAATGCATCTTTAATTTGAATTTCAAATATGGCTGAGATTCTGTTTGGAAAATTAAGCTAGATTATGATTATGATTCATCTAAATTTTGAGGGCTGATAGCATTGTTGATGCATTATCATTATACTTTCTTCTTTGTTTAATATTTATGAAGTACATACTTTATGCCCGTTATATTTGAAATGGGTGGTAAATCTATAATTATTATACATGTTATTTAATAATGCAGCTGTTAAGTACATAGTTGGGTATTTAAGTGACTGAAACCACCAGAAATATTTACTTGAATAAGCTTGTTGCCAAAGTCTTGTGGCTATTGTAATTTCTAATTAATATATATTTATCAAATGTTTACCATGTCTAATACATTAAGCCAGGGGACACAGAGAATGTAGAGATGCATACAAGATTTTCCTTGCCCTCAGGAGACTTATAATCTCTTAGAGAAATAAAATAAATGTGCATATAATTGTATCACATAACTTATGTAATGAAAAATATATGAAATACAATCAAGGATGAAAAAAGCAGAAGGTGACAGTTTCATAAAAGAGCAGATATTTTTTTCAGTATTTTTTTATTAGTTTCTGCTTTATAACAAAGTGAATCAGTCATACATATACATCTGTTCCCACATCCCTTCCCTCTCCCTCCTTCCCAAAAGAGCAGATATTTAAGAAGAGGCTTGGCTGATGAGTGGGATTTTGGTGGCAGAAATGGGAAGGGCAGAATGAACAGCTTCAGCAGAAACAAAGAGGATATCAGGATCTAAATCTGGAGTTGAATAGATAGGCCAGGTGCAAAAGGTAAGCATGAAGTGTGATAAGTAGGGAGTGATTGTGGAAAGCATGTTCACTAGAAGAAGGTCCTTAGGAGTATTTCAGTTCACAGATAATAGGAAGCCATTGTGGTGGTGGTTATTATTGTTGTTAGAGCCATGCATTTCCTATGCAATTAGCAGGGTCTAATAGTCTGTGTCTGAGGACAAGAACCAGAAACATCTCAGGGAGGGCCAGGATGGCCCTGTGGACCCAGGTTCCCATTCAGAAGAGGCCTAAGTGGGTGATTTTGATGTTATCATGTAGTGATAAAGGCACACTGACAAGATTGCAAAAAGATGATCATCAAAAAACTTTAAGCTTTGCTCCTATTACCGAGCCACACCACCTTTAGTAAACTGTGAAATATTCATTGTAATGATACTGAATCTTAATTTACGAGTAGCACAGTTGTATGGCATTGCGTTTTTAAATGTTGAACGCATTAATCTGTTGAATATAAACACTTAGAACAAGCCATACTATACGTAGTTGTGTTTTGGCCCTTCTCCATTTTTTTAATATGCTGAGAGGCTCAAAAAATGAAGGTGGCCTCATCCTTTCTCAACTTCTGAGAGGCTGTGTCAGGGCTATAACATTTTCTTGTATGTACAGAACATTGTCATTTATTAATCTTCTGTAGACTTTGCTTTGATCATCCTAAGTGATGTGGTTGGAAATACCAGTACTATGTAAACAGTTCATAGGATTTATGCTAATCCAGTGTAACTCATGAAATTTACTTTTAATTATGAAATACACATTTTTATCTTATTGCATGAAAATTAGAAAATTTTCCTATCCAAGAGAGAAAAAAGAAAAAACTTTAAAATGCGCCATTAATAAAAATGTGCCACATATGACTATGAGTCTACTCTTGTCCAGCAACACATCAGAATCTGCCATAGTTAAGATTGTATAGCCAAGGAAAGTAAGGTCAGGTCTAACAGATCTAACTTTCTATATATCACATAACTGGAGAATCAACAAAGGTTCTCAAGTAGGAAATGGGGTCCCCAGGCTTATGTCTTTAACAGCCATCTCTTGGTAGTATGGTAGCCAAGAGAACATCGGCACTGGAGTTAGGGAGGTTGGTTATGAGGTTTATGCGGTAATGTAGGTGTCAGATAATAAAGGCCTGGATTTAGAAAGTGGCAAGGAGAAGGAGGCTTTCCAAGGCAAAAAATCCTGCCCTCAATGCCCCCAATGCCTGTGATCTTTCTACTATTCCAGGTTGCTTGTGAAAAATACGTACGAGTTCTATCCTCTTGGTACTTACCATGTAATTAGGATATAACTAAAATAATGGAGATTAAGTATTTAGAGGAATGGGGCTAACTAGAAGTACAGAGTACAGCACGGGTGATAGATGTAGGTGGGAAAATAGTTATCCTGTGACCTTAAATATGGCCTGTTCATATTTCTTATTAATCTATTGTATCAGCACGTTTAAATTTAAATTTTTGCCTGGTATTATTTGTGAAGGCAATGGCCATGAATTTTACAGTGTTCTGAAAGAAGTTCACAAATATAGTTACTTAAATATAACTTAATCTCTTCATGATTGTGGGAGATAATTATAAATTAACTTATAATTACAAAGTGTTAAGGATATTGTCACAATATATATTACTAAAATTCCTTATTCATGTGGCTATGTAGATATATATGTATATATTTGAATCATTGCTTTATAAGCCGTATGTGCTGCTGTATGCTTCTCATCAGAATCAATAAGCAGAAAATAATGTATGGGTTTTTACTGAGCAGGGCTCTGGATGGAAAGTAATTGCTTGTCCATCGGTCAACACAGATAATTGGTGGCACAAAATAACATTGGTCTTTGTCTCTATAGGTTCATAGTGAAAGCTCAGAAAGATTTGTTGTTGTTTGTTGAAGTTATAAAATAAAGATGGCAATAAAAGTTGAAGTTATTAATTTTATCCCTACCAACAATCACTTTTACAATTTTTTCCTCATGTCTTAAAAGAATGTGCCCATCAGATGTGTGTGGAAAGAGATCAAATATATGTTTTTTTAATTTTGTCTTTGCTTTTTACTATAAAACAGCTTCAGAATTTTATCATTGGTACGTATTTAGTTACATATTGATATTTTTATTTAGAAATATTGCTTATTATAACTATACTACATATTTAATTTCAAAAAGAAGAAATTGCAGATAAAAATTTAAAAATCGAACATCTATAATTCCAACTCCCAAATATAGCTACTCAGAAATAATATCTTAATGATTGTCTTTCTAGGCTTTTTTTCCATATGCATGAGCATATATATTTTACTCTATATTTTACTCTCTCTCTCTCTCACTCCCTCTCTCTCTCTCTCTCTCTCTCTCTCTATATATATATATATATATATACATTTTTTTTTTTTTTTTTTTTTGCGGTACGCGGGCCTCTCACTGTTGTGGCCTCTCCTGTCATGGAGCACAGGCTCCGGACGTGCAGGCTCAGCGGCCATGGCTCACGGGCCCAGCCGCTCCGCGGCATGTGGGATCTTTCTGGACCGGGGCATGAACCCGTGTCCCTTGCATCGGCAGGCGGACTCTCAACCACTGCGCCACCAGGGAAGCCCCTACTCTATATTTTACCATATATATTTTACTCTATGTGTACATCTTAATATTGTGAAATCCTCTGCAGATTTTCAGACATTATGACATTTCACAATATGATGTTTATTGAGTACATGATACTCTACTTTAGGAACAGGAATACTATACTTCATTTAATTGCTCCATTTTTGATGTTTGGATTAACATATTTTTTCAATAATAGCTTTTTATGTTCTTTTTTGTTTGTTTGTTTTTGATGGTAGAAACAATTCTAACACTGGGCACCTGTATAGACCACATTTGTTTTTGTTGTCCTTGTGCTTTGTGACTTTTCGCTACTGTACGTCATTCAACCTCTTTTTCCTTACACATATATAGCAAAGGCTACTATTTGTTCACTAAAATGTATGTTTTTCTCTTCTTCCTGTGCACCAGCTGGACCACATTTCACAGTTTCTTCTGTAGTTATTGTGGTTACATGACTGTATTTTAGCCAAAGAAATATGAGTAGAAGTGATGTGCATAAAGTACAGGTCTGGCTCAAAATATCCCCCATGCTTGTACCTCTATTTTCTGTTCTTTCCCACTGACTGGGATGGAGGCAACCCCAAGGGTGACCTTGGAAGCCATGTGTTGAAAATGGAAGAGCCATTGACGACAAACAGAGTTGAGGTGCACGCACCCCATGACTCCTACCAAACCGAAGCACTTCCCACTGTTATTTGAGCCATAAATGAACTTTGCTTAGGTTTGAATCATGACACATTATGGGGTCACTTTGTTAAAACAGCCTACACTTCATAGTAACCCTAAAGCTTCTTCCTTAAACCTCCAAAGACTGAGAATTGAGGCTCTGCTTTGCCCTACATATTCAGCTTACCCTACTTCTTAAGTATCTCTTTTTTCCTTTCTCCCATTTATTTTTCTGGCATTCTCTGTTAAACTGATCTAGAACCAAGCTGTTAGAGATTGATAATGGGGTAATATTCCATCTTTCTCAAGAGTATTTTTGTTTTAATGGAATATTCTGGGAGATTAGGGACATTAGTTGACAGGAACAACTATAATTTTTAATTAATATCTTTAAATGAATGTAATGCTCCTTAACTAAATCATAGAGCAGTGTCATCCATACCATCTGTGAGATGTTAACACATTTTAGGCATAAAAGAGATTCTATTCTTAAAGTCGTTTTGGACACCTGCTTACTATACCCATCTGTTTGCAACGTGCAGTTCATGTTAGCATTTGAAAGGCTCTAAGAAACCTTGCAGTAAAGAAACTCATCTCCCTTCTCTAACCTAGTGTTTCCAAAGCTTAGTTTCCCATAGGAGCCTTGCCTTAAGGTTCTACCATTAACATCTTGGAATCAATACAACTAGTGTTCCATGAAACACAGCTTGGGAAATACCATCCCAGGATATTAGAGTCAAAGAAACCTTTGAAAGGATTAACAAAAAAGCAAATGGAAAGGAACATTTAAAATTTTGCATGTAGTTTTAAAAAGATAACTGTTCCAGTTCAAATAGAGTTGTCATTGTATTTTCAAAAACAGGTTTATTGGGTGGAATACAGTGCATTGTGAAGACCTGTCAACTCTGATTATCCTTTTCTCTGTCAAGAGTTTAAAAATAACAAAAACACTTGCTTTTGTGAGAATTCAAATATTATTTTCTTTCTTGACATCTTTATAAATATTAAAGATTATTTAATTCAGTTAAGTACATTCTTCAACCTGTCTCTTCTTGAATTTCAACTTGTTACTTGCCCATACGTTATAGGTATATATAAAAATGATGGAGTGATCTTGAAAAGAAACATTTATGATAACTTTTAATTTTTTATTCTCCCTTTCCACTAGTTTGATGTATGTTTTTCATACTCTGCTGTTTGTCATTTGGGTTAAGAATTTTTTACTATTTCACTGGGAGTAACTGGAGGTCCCAATCATAACATTATATAGTACTTTATCTCTCCTTAAGAAAATAGGTAATCTAAGAGGAAAAATAATTAAAAGATAAAATATGTGAAGCATTATATAAAGTCCTAAGTTGTTTTCTTGAAGGGGGGGAAAATTTATTATTGTGTGATTTTTTTTTTTTTAATCAAGTGTGAAGATGTGTTTCACCCTACCCTAATCATAGTGTCACAGCCCTGGAGGGGGTGTTGAGGAGATTGTGTTTTACAAACAGGCCAGCAGAGGCCCAGAGAGGCTCTGAGATTTGAGCAGGAATCAAAACTAAGTTTCCCTACTTGAAGTTGTGTTCATTCCTCTATATTATGTTGTTTCTTAGTTATATTTTAAAAATTCTCTTAGCTGGGACAGGCTTCACTCTGGGAACAGTAGAGGACAATCTCTTTGGCAGGATTTGCAAGAGACCTAGGAAGTCTTAGCATTAGGACTAGATAGACTATTATTTTTAGAAAGGAGGACAGATCTTTTATTTGTGTCTGCATTACCTGGACAATTAGGCTCTTAGGCTTCCTTGAAGTCTGGGGTCAAATAATTTGCTTCTCTACTTCCTTTCGAAACTTAGTAACTTTCTGTTTTGTATACAGTAACTGCCAATAACTTCTATTTAATGGCAGAGCTGACCAATTTATTTATATTTCTTTATAAAAATTGCTTATGTGGAGTTTATCAGATGTTTTCACTTCAAAGAGGATTTGTTTGATAAATAGAATCAAAATTGTGCATGTGTGATGTTTAATGACAATAAGCATAATTTAAAAAATATGGTCCTAAATTGAGGGGGAAGGATGTTAAGAGGTTATAGTTAATGTTAAGAGGTTAATGATCTTTCACCTATGGCTTTCTGTTTTGGGTGATTAAGGGGTCATAGTTAATGGTTCTATCTTATGACTTTTCAAATTAGATGAGAAAAATTATATGACTTAAGGAAATTCACAAACTACCATTTCCATAAGAGACTTGAATTGCAAAATTCCTATCTAAAAAAATACCTTAAAAAAATAAATAAATAAAAAATAAAAATAAAAATAAAAAGATACCTTTATCTACATGATGAAGTTGAAACTAGATTATTTAATTTATGATAATTAAGAAAACCTTAATTTATAAGAAAAAATAAATATGATTGGTATATGCTGTTCATATCTTTTCAAATATCCATTAGTCCTCACAAAGCATACTTGTACAGTGACAGTAGAGTCTTTTTAGGTAGTTCATGGACCCTGTTGTGTTAGCTTCTTCATGGTGCCCACCAATTTGCTTCATTTTTGACCTAATGGGACCTCCTCCAGGGATCAGAGAGTTGCTAGGTCTTCATGTCTATTCAGCCCCAGGATTCTCTACTGAGACTGCCAACAGAGGTGCAAATTTTGATGTTCTGTATATCCTTTTCCTCCTAATATGAGCACTTATGCAGTAAGAACTCAACTAAAACTACTTGACTCTGAGTAACTAGTGATCTAGCCAGGGTCAAAATGTTGCCCTAAATAGGGAGTTCTGAATCAATGGCTCCTTCATGGAGTATATACTTGGATATGTGACCTGATTCAGTTTTATACCTTTGCCTCAATGACGCAGCAGGGTCTTGCTTTGGAAGACAGTAGCTCAAATGTATCTGTGTTATTTTTGATAACAGAATTAAATAGGGGAAATCACTATGTTGTCTCAGATTTTCTAATAGAACCTGAAATCAGATGCAGGTATTAATAAATTTTCCCAGTTTATACATGAGCAATCCTCACTGGGACATTTTGAAAAGTCTTTGAAAAAGGTCTTGCAATGTATGTTTCACCTTAAATGTCCTACTATCATTTTTTAATTAATACCTTTATATTTAGTTTCTGCATTCATTTTTTCCAAGAAATGAGAGAACAAAGGTTAAGAGAAGGTAGTTATTATTCCAGACATTGAATACAGTTGTTTCAATTCTCCTAACTGAGAAAGTGGCAGGTGTTGATTTTGTGCAGTGCTTGTCTTGACAGAGCAAAAATAAGGAGGGCAGCAGAAGTGGAAGAGGACCAGATGCAGGGAAAAAAAGTTAGTGAAAAGTTAGTAAGACAGTCCTCAAATTTTATTTTAAACACTTTGTCATGCCCCAGGAAAGTAGTTTTAATTGTTTATTTTGTCGGTTCTGATCTTAATTGTAAGTTTAGCAAGGTTTTCCTAAATGCTGTGTAAAGCATGACCAATTGTTTTGATTTGCCAAATATAAACCTAACTGTAGGCAAGAATTGTTAATTACCCACATAATTTTAACAGTGTGACTGCTGCCAAACCCAATAATTCAGTTCTCTCGAAGCTCTAATTTGGGTTATTATCTCATTGAACACCAGTATTGATAGAATTAATCAGATAATCACAGATCGCTTTTAATTTGTGTTAGTCCCACCTGAAACTTCTCATTCTGTTGCGAGTTAAGAATTGGAAAATCTTGTCATTATAAACTATGAAATTTTGAAAAAAGGTTACAAAACAGTATATACAGTTCTATTTTTTAAAAGTTAAGTATGTATAGAGTTAGAAAAAATGAAAAAAGATAAATGCCAAAATGTTTACTAGCACTTATGTCTGGGTGATGGGGAAAAGAGTGTTTTCAGAAAAAAATTTTTAAAATAAATAGTGGGAAACTGAAAGTACTAGAAAAGTCTTTGGAGCAATTTGTAGTGATAGCCAGACAACATTGTACCTTCTGCCCCAGAGAAAATTAGCATATGCTACATGGATTCATGTGGATATACATGTCGTACATATATTCTAGAAAAGTTATATCGATTTTTTTAAAGTTATATGTATTTTTTTGGTATGTATGTTTTTAAAGTCATAAATTGTAAAATGTTTTAGCAAAATTATAGATTTTTCTTTTTTTAAAAGAGGGATTAGTGTTTTTTATATACACCTTAGAAAGATTTATCAAAGAATACTTTATAAATCAAAGCATTAGAAAATTAACTGGAGGCTTCTATGGGGTCTTTATATCAATCATTAATCTATTCATACTGGGATTAAATACTTTTATCTTTCTCACTTGGAAATATGGAACGTTTAGTATAGATGATAATCTTATTTTAAGTAGGATTTGTCCCTTTTAACAATTAATAGTTTGATCTATTTATTTCATATCAAAATTCATTGTGAATATACAACTTTTTAGAAAGAATGAAAATAATTTTAGACTATCACCATCAATTTTTCTTTGGTGTTACTTATACATTTCTTTATACTGATTTCTTAAAAATGAAATCCCATTGCAAATAATAATGGCAACCATGAGAAATTATAATTAAGTATTCTGACTAATAGATGAAGAGTCTCATACACATGGTTCTGGTCTGAGTTCTAACAATCTGATTTGTGCTTTTTAGAAAACATTTATTTGTCTATGGCATACCTTTCTTATTGTAAAATATAGGTACCCATTATTTCAGTTTAAAAATAATTAAGTCAATTAGGACATTTTAAAATACTCAGGATAAAAGCCTAGAAAATATATTAATAAATGGCATAATCCATTATCCTAGATAGGAAACAGTAAACATGAGACTAAAAGGTGGACAAATGCCTGTCATGTGTCAACTTTCTGGTGGCTTATTCTGAATCTCTTAGGCCTTGGATTTCTCCATTTGTGCTTGTTTTAAGGATGCTTTATGACCCATTTGCTGAATTTCCTGAGCATTTTTAATACAATATCATTGTTTTTGTTACCTAATTTTTGAGTGAAGAACAATTAATTAAAATACACAACACATAGAACAATTAGATTCCCTTCGCTTTCCGCACAGAGTTGGTTGATTGAAATTTTGCATTTCACTGGAGCAATTAAATTGCCCAGTAAGAATACATTTAGCTACAAATTTAACAGCTCATGAACTAATGAAAAAAATCAACAAATTACTGGGCCTAAAAATGGCTTAATCTCTCTATACCATCTTCAGTTATTAACAGGTTTTATGAAGAAGGTTCTAAGAAGGAAGGAAGGTAGGAAGGGAAAGAAGGGAAGGAGGGAGTGTAGAAAGAAGGAGGAAAGCAGGGAGAGAGCTGGGGATGCTGAGAGAGAGAAGCTATTTGACATTTATTTGGAAGTTGACTCAAGCTTTCTCCTTGGTGGCAGAATCCTTACATGTAATAGACCACAACACACACCTCACTGAGTGTTTCATTTTGATCTTTGCGGTGAGAAGTTCATTTTGTGGTCTCAGTTTCAGAGATTATAGCTTCTTTCCTTAAATAGGAATTGGACCCTTGGGGTCTGTCAATACAACTTATTATCTCCTGAGGCTCATTTTATAAAAAGCAGATGCTCAGAAGCTTTTGTTTAGTAATTCATTTGATCTCTGAAGCAAGATTTGGGGGTCAGCAGTGCCAATTGTCATCACCTCTTTTCATTCATGACACAATAGATGCTAAGAGAGGTAAATGACTTGATCGAGGTGATACAGCTCACATTTGGGCCTGAATCCTAAAAATACCATGAGTGCCGTAAATTGTAATAAGGTCTGTTTTGTAAACTAGTGCCATGCAGAGTGCCTTGTACCTGGTTGTAGTTCAGCAAGCATTTGTTGAATGAACTAATGATTGTAAGAAATAAATTCTTCTATATCTAATACCATAGCCTTTCTGTTACATCATAGCTTCTCATCATTATGTCTACTCTGGGTGAGGTTTTTATATTCTAAGGAACCCTGGAAATGGAACGTTTTGTTCTTTCTTACTTGAGTTATGTTGTTCCATACTAGTTTTAGATCAATTCCAGGTTGGAGTTAAATATGGAATTATTAGAATGTTGGTTTTTTTCCTAGTAGGAAATTTTGTTTTCCCACTAGTTTACAATTTTATACATGTTTTGAAATCAATATTTTTTGTCTTGTTCATTTTGGAAATATTTTATGGCTTTTCTTTGTGGCTTATGTCCTTATTGAATGTGTGGGGATCCAGTATGCTGAATTTCATAGAGTTTTCATGTGAAGGTTTCCGGCTGTGTCTGTCAAAGGTGGGCTAGGAACATCTACATCAGAATCATCTATGTGCTTTTTAAAATGCGGATTTCACATTCCTAGGATTCAACCCTAGACTTTAAAGTTTCAGAACCACTAATCCATAGACTAAGATCTATAGACTATATAGAATCATTCATTTTCATGTCAGTATAAAATCTCTTGGAAAGAATTAAGGAATTATGAGTTTTTTCAAAATTTCAGCTGCCATTTTTTATTAGATCATAAGAAATATACCAAGATATTGCTACTAGGTTAATAATAATTTTGAATATTCATGAGCAAGGACTAGTATCAGTCATGAAAATGACAATTATGGAACGGAATTCAGATACTTGCAACAACATGGATAAACCTTGAAGACACTATGCTAACTGAAATAAGCCAGACACAAAAGAATATTGTATGATTTTACTTATATGGGATACCTAGTAGCAATTTCTTGGTATATTTCTTATAAACTAATCACTATGAAATACTACTTGTTTCTTTTTTAAGCCCTAGTAACTGACTTGGGACTGTTTACAATGAGAAAGTTCAGACAATCACTACTTTCATATCTTCCGTTCGACTTGTGGAGACCAAGTAATCTAAAAATAAATAAGTAGCAAATGGGAACTTCTAAAATGCTTCATGGTATCAATATTAAAGGAATTTAAGAGGAGCGAGAATACTCTTGATAGATTCCAGACTAGCTTTTGGCTTTATGGGTAGTGTTTCACATTTAGAATTTAAATGGTATCAGCTCTAGCTATACATTGCAAAAGCCATTTTTACATTATTTTGAAGCTGTTATGTTCTAGTTTGGTGTTTCAGAATTTAAATATGAGATTACACAACTGAGCTTAATGTAACCTGAAAGCATATAGGAAAAACTAAAAGTACGCAGGAAAAACCAATACGCTGTTAATCAGCATACCTTCCATTTACACTGAGAGCATTCCATTTTTGTGTTTGGTAATATTTCTAATGAAACCAGAGTTTCACTGAACTGTGACAATAAAACCCATTGCAGTACTAGTTTTGTCTCCTTACCTATATCCAGGAAACAACTTAGCACCAAGCTGCCGTTCAAATCAAAGGGGCTCTCTTGGAAGGGGATGTGCCACCAGGTCAATATGTTACTTCAGCTGACTCCAGCATAAGACATATAGGAGCTATGGTCCTGAAAATTAGCTCTCTTTGTCAAGATGGTTTATTAGTTGGCAGTTAAGAAATTCTGCATGCGTTCTCCAAAGTTAAGGTTAAGGTGATAAAGTAATTGAGCCTTTTAACACTCAAAGAAAGGTGGAGGTGAAATGAAATCACCATTCAAAACAGCAAATAATTAATTGAGTCTCTGTTAACAGGCAGGAGGTCAAGTACACATGCCCACAGCAACCACACAGCCTTCATTCTAAACAGCTGCATCTTTGACTTGAAAGTGATTAGATTGCATTGTTGGGAACTCATTAAAATGAGATTTTAACTTAGAAAGGTAGTAATATAGTTTGAAAGATACTGTAAGAGATGATCATTTACTTTTTGTCTTCTCATTTGTTCTGTAGAGTTGTGACCATTGAGTTCCATTTCCTTGCTTTTTCTTTCATTAAATTATGTTACATATTTGCTTTAAATCTGTAACTAATAGTTCTACTCTAGGATATTGATTATGTGATTAGATCAGTGTAACTATGAACAGTTAGACTTTTATGTATTAAAAGTTAATAAAAAGGAAATAAGACTTTTCCAGAAATACTCTTTTGTTTTTATGTTTTTTTCTTTTCTCTAGCTTGAATATGAAATGCCTAGGTGTAGTTTTTTAATTAATTAATTAATTTATTTATTTATTTATTATTTTTTTTTTTTCGGTACGCAGGCCTCTCACTGTTGTGGCCTCTCCCGTTGCGGAGCACAGGCTCCAGACGCGCAGGCTCAGCGACCATGGCTCACGGGCCCAGCTGCTCCGCGGCATGTGGGATCTTCCCGGACCGGGTCACGAACCCGTGTCCCCTGCATCGGCAGGTGGGCTCTCAACCACTGCGCCACCAGGGAAGCCCTATTTAATTTATTTTTTGAACAATGTATTCATTGTATTCTATTTTTTTTGACTTGAATAATATATATTTTTTTATACAGCAGGTTCTTATTAGTCATCAATTTTATACACATCACTGTATACATGTCAATCCTAATCTCCCAATTCATCACACCACCACCCCCATGCCCCTCCCGCTTTCCCCCCATGGTGTCCATACATTTGTTCTCTACATCTGTGTCTCAATTTCTGTCCTGAAAACCAGTTGATCTGTACCATTTTTCTAGGTTGCACATATATGCATTAATATATTTGTTTTTCTCTTTCTGACTTACTTCATTCTGTATGACAGTCTCTAGATCCATCCACGTCTCAACAAATGACCGAATTTCGTTCCTTTTTATGACTGAGTAATATTCCATTGTATACATGTACCACATCTTCTTTATCCATTCGTCTGTCGATGGGCATTTAGGTTGATTCCATGACCTGGCTATTGTAAATAGTGTTGCAATGAACATTGGGGTACAAGTGTCTTTTTCAATTATGGTTTTCTCTGGGTATATGCCCAGTACTGGGATTGCTGGATCATATGGTAATTCTATTTTTAGATTTTTAAACAACCACCATACTGTTCTCCATAGTGGCTGTATCAATTTACATTCCCACCAACAGTGCAAGAGGGTTCCATTTTCTCTACACCCTCTCCAAAATTTCTTCTTTGTAGATTTTCTGATGATGCCCATTCTAACTGGTGTGAGGTGATACCTCACTGTAGTTTTGATTTGCATTTCTCTAATAATTAGTAATATTGAGCAGCTTTTCATGTGCTTCTTGACCATCTGTATGTCTTCTTTAGAGAAATGGCTATTTAGGTCTTCTGCCCATTTTTGCATTGGGTTGTTTTTTTTCTTTAATATTGAGCTGCATGCGCTGTTTATATATTTTGGATATTAATCCTTTGTCCGTTGATTCATTTGTAAATATCTTCTCCCATTCTGAGCATTGTCTTTTCATCTTGTTTATGGTTTTTTTTGCCGTGCAAAAGCTTTGAAGTTTCACTAGGTCCCATTTGTTTATTTTTGTTTTTATTTCCATTACTCTAGGAGGTGGATCAAAAAACATCTTGCTGTGATTTATGTCAAAGAGTGTTCATCCAATGTTTTCCTCTAAGAGTTTTATAGTGTCTGATCTTATATTTAGGTCTCTAATCCATTTTGAGTTTATTTTTGTGTATGGTGTTAGGGAGTATTCTAATTTCATTCTTTTACATGTAGCTGTCCAGTTTTCCCAGCACCACTTATTGAAGAGTCTGTCTTTTCTCCATTATATATCCTTGCCTCCTTTGTCATAGATTAGTTGACAGTAGATGCATGGGTTTACCTCTGAGCTTTCTATCTTGTTCCATTGATCTGTGTTTCTGTTTTTGCACCAGTACCATATTGTCTTGATTGCAGCTTTATAGTATAGTCTGAAGTCAGGGAGTCTGATTCCTCCAGCTCCATTTTCTTTCCCTCAAGACTGCTTTGGCTATTCAGGGTCTTTTGTGTCTCCATACAAATTTCAAGATTTTTTATCCTAGTTCCATAAAAAATGCCATTGGTAATTTGATAGGGATTGCATTGAATCTGTAGATTGCTTTGGGTAGTATAGTCATTTTCACAATATTGATTCTTCCCATCCAAGGACATGGTATATCTCTCCATCTGTTGGATTTAATTTTAATTTCTTTCATCAGTGTCTTACAGTTTTCTGCATACAGGTCTTTTGTCTCCCTAGGTAGGTTTATTCCTAGGTATTTTATTCTTTTTGTTGCAGTGGTAAATGGGAGTGTTTCCTTAAATTCTCTTTTAGATTTTTCATCATTAGTATATAGGAATGCAAGAGATTTCTGTGCATTAATTTTGTATCCTGCAACTTTACCAACTTCATTGATTAGCTCTAGTAGTTTTCTGGTGGCATCTTTAGGATTCTCTATGTATAGTATCATGTCATCTGCAAACAATGACCATTTTACTTCTTCTTTTCTGACCTGGATTCCTTTTATTTCTTTTTCTTCTCTGGTTGTTATGGCTAGGACTTCCAACACTATGTTGAATAATAGTGGTGAGAGTGGACATCCTTGTCTTGCTTCTGATCTTAGAGGAAATGCTTTCAGTTTTTAACCATTGAGAGTGATGTTTGCTGTGGGTTTGTCATATATGGCCTTTATTATGTTAAGGTAGGTTCCATCTATGCCCACTTTCTGGAGAGTTTTTATCATAAATGGGTGTTGAATTTTGTCAAAAGCTTTTTCTGCAACTATTGAGATGATCATATGTTTTTTCTTCTTCAGTTTGTTAATACGGTGTATCACATTGATTGATTTGCATATATTGAAGAATCCTTGCATTCTTGGGATAAATCCCACTTGGTCATGGTGTATGATCCTTTTAATGTGTTTTGGGATTCTGTTTGCTAGTATTTTGTTGAGGATTTTTGCATCTATATTCATCAGTGATATTAGTCTGTAGTTTTCTTTTTTTGTGGTATCTTTGTCTTGTTTTGGTATCAGGGTGATGGTGGCCTCATAGAATGAGTTTGGGAGTGTTCCTTCCTCTGCAATTTTTTGAAAGAGTTTGAGAAGGATGGGTGTTAGCTCTTCCCTAAATGTTTGCTAGAATTCACCTGTGAAGCCATCTGGTCCTGGAGTTTTGTTTATTGGAAGATTTCTAATCAAAGTTTCAATTTCATTGCTTATGATTGGTCTGTTCATATTTTCTGTTTCTTTCTGGTTCAGTCTTGGAAGGTTATACCTTTCTAAGAATTTGTCTATTTCTTCCAGGTTGTCCATTTTATTGGCATAGAGTTGCTTGTAGTATTCTCTTAGGATGCTTTGCATTTCTGTGGTGTCTGTTGTCACTTCTCCTTTTTCATTTCTAATTGTATTGATTTGAGTCCTCTCCCTCTTTTTCTTGATGAGTCTGGCTAATGGTTTATCAATTTTGCTTATCTTCTCAAAGAATCAGCTTTGAGTTTTTTTGATCTTTGCTATTGTTTCTTTGTTTCTATTTCATTTATTTCTGCTCTGATTTTTATGATTTCTTTCCTTCTGCTAACTTTGGGTTTTGATTGTTCTTCTTTCTCTAGTTCCTTTAGGTGTAAGGTTAGATTGTTTATTTGAGATTTTTCTTGTTTCTTGAGGTAGGCTTGTATAGCTATAAACTTCCCTCTTAGAACTGCTTTTGCTGCATCCCATAGGTTTTGGATCATTGTGTGTTCATTGTCTTTTGTCTGTAGGTATTTTTTTATTTCCTCTTTGATTTCTTCAGTGATGTCTTGGTTATTTAGTAACGTCTTGTTTAGCCTCCACGTGTTTGTGTATTTTACATTTTTTCCCTGTAATTCATTTCTAATCTCATAGCTTTGTATTCAGAAAAGATGCTTGATATGATTTCAATTTTCTTAAATTTACTGAGTCTTGATTTGTGACCCAAGATGTGATCTATCCTGGAGAACATTCCATGCGCACTTGAGAAGACAATGTAATCTGCTGTTTTTGGATAGAATATCTTATAAATGTCAATTAAATCTCTGTGGTCTATTGTGTCATTTAAAGCTTCTGTTTCCTTATTTATTTTCATTTTGGATGATCTGTCCATTGGTATAAGTGAGGTGTTAAAGTCCCCCAGTATTATTGTGTTACTGTCAATTTCCTCTTTTACAGCTGTAGCAGTTGCCTTATGTATTGAGGTACTCCTATGTTGGGTGTATATATATTTATAATTGTTATATCTTCTTCTTGGATTGATCCCCTGATCATTATGTATTGTCCTTCCTTGTTTCTTGTAACATTCTTTATTTTAAATTCTATTTTATCTGATACAAGTATTGCTACTCCAGCTTTCTTTTGATTTCCATTTGCATGGAATATCTTCTTCTATGCCCTCACTTTCAGTCTGAATGTGTCCCTAGGTCTGAAGTGGGTCTCTTGTAGACCGCATATATATGGGTCTTGTTTTTGTATCCATTCAGCAAGCCTGTGTCTTTTTTTTTTTTTTTCGGTACACGGGCCTCTCCCTGTTGTGGCCTCTCCCATTGCGGAGCACAGGCTCCGGATGCGCAGGCTCAGTGGCCATGGCTCACGGGCCTAGCTGCTCCGCGGCATGTGGGATCTTCCCGGACCGGGGCACGAACCCGCGTCCCCTGCATTGGCAGGCGGACTCTCAACCGCTGAGCCACCAGGGAAGCCCAAGCCTGTGTCTTCTAGTTGGAGCATTTAATCCATTCACATTTAGGGTAATTATTGATATGTGTGTTTCTATTACCATTTTCTTAATTGTTTTGGGTTTGTTTTTGTTGGTCCTTTTCTTCTCTTGTGTCTCCCAGTTAGAGAAGTTCCTTTAGCATTTGTTGTAGAGCTGGTTTGGTGGTGCTCAATTCTCTTAGCTTTTTCTGGTCTGTAAAGCTTTTGATTTCTCCATCGAATTTGAATGAGATCCTTGCCGGGTAGAGTAATGTTGGTTGTAGGTTCTTCCCTTTCATCACTTTAAGTATATCATGCCACTTCCTTCTGGCTTTTAGAGTTTCTGCTGAGAAATCAGCTGTTAACCTAATGGGAGTTCCCTTGTATGTTATTTGTCATTTTTCCCTTGCTGCTTTTAATAATTTTTCTCTGTCTTTAATTTTTGCCAGTTTGATTACTGTGTGTCTTGGCGTGTTTCTCCTTGGGTTTATCGTGTATGGGACTCTCTGCACTTCCTGGACTTGGGGGCCTTTCCTTTTTCATGTTAGAGAAGCTTTCGACTATAATCTCTTCAAATATTTTCTCTGGTCCTTTCTCTCTCTCTTCTCCTTGGGACCTCTATAATGCAAATATTGTTGCGTTTAATGTTGTCCCAGAGGTCTCTTAGGCTGTCTTCATTTCTTTTCATTCTTTTTTCTTTATTCTGTTCCACAGTAGTGAATTCCACCATTCTGTCTTCCAGGTTACTTCCACCATTCTGTCTTCCAGGTCACTTATCCATTCTTCTGCCTCAGTTATTCTGCTATTGATTCCCTCTAGTGTAATTTTCATTTCAGTTATTGTATTGTTCATCTCTGTTTGTTCTTTAATTCTTCTAGGTCTTTGTTAATCATTTCTTGCATCTTCTTGATAGTTGCCTCCATTCCTTTTCCAAGGTCCTGGATCATCTTCACTATCATTATTCTGAATTCTTTTTCTGGAAGGTTACATATCTCCACTTCATTTAGTTGTTTTTCTGGGGTTTTATCTTGTTTCTTGATCTTGTACATAGCCCTCTGCTTTTTCATCTTGTCTATCTTTCTGTGAATGTAGTTTTTGTTTCACAGGCTGCAGGAGTGTGGTTTTTCTTGCTTCTGCTGTCTGCCCTCTGGTGGATGAGGCTATCTCCAGAAACACTTGAATTAGCTACATCTTCATCATATACCTCCTCTGAGTATTGTATTTAAACCTTTAAAGCCTGGAATGATAAGAGTTTAGGGAATGGTGATTGTCAAAGATGAGATGTTTAGGAAGTTTTCCTCCTATGTATAACACAAAACAGTGTAAGAGGAAATAATTGTGTTTGAAAGAGAAGGCCAGAAGAGACTTAGATATTATCTCATTGAAAAAATTATATCTGAGGAGGATAGTGTCCAAACTATACAGGGGTAGTGTTGAAGAAAAGCTTTGGGAAGAAGAATTGGAAAAGACCTGGTGCATTTCTTGGATGGTGCGATGGAGAATTAGAGGGAGGCATCTGAGTGCCAGTGAACAGCCTTGAGGGATGGGCAATGTTCTGGAAAAAAGCAAGCAAACAAATGGTAGTGGCAAGAAAGAGCTGATAAAAGGTGGGAGAGATACGGTGGTGTGCATTAGTAAGGCTTTGGGGCTATACATCTTTAAATGAAGCTGAATCAGAGGATTTTTGTGAGACGTATGTTTGTGATTTTGTTATATCTTTTCAAGAAAGGCATTTTATTTTAGGGAGTTGACTTAGGTTAGTTAAAAGTCCCAAACAAAGTTTAATAATGTTGCATTAGTGAAAACATCTCTCCATGTGGTCAGTCCAAAACATGATGCCATTGCCTATAAACCCACTCTAAAGAAGATTAGCCCCCTGAAAACATATTCTATACTGGAGATCTTTCTTAATCACTGATGTTTGTGCTCTTGTTTCTTGGCAAAGCTCCCCTGCTACAGTGAAATGAAACTCATAAATTTCTACCATTCAGATGAAGAATGTTGGGTGGTGAGCATATGTTTCTGAGAATCTGATTTTATTTAAATCAAAGCCTCCTTCATGCATTTAACTGATAGGCATGTTAAAGCAGTTGGAGATTATTTCCCTTAATTCTATTTGGCCTTGTTTTACTCCATTGTAGAGGTATTTGAGAGTTATTAATGGTTATACCTGTGTCTAGAAGATATTCATTAAGCTTCATCTGTGGGAGCCATATGGAAATCAGGCCCCCTATGAATTTCCTGCACACATGAAGAGGAGAGTTTGCTTCCCTTTTGACTTAATAATCTCTCACTGCTGTTCTGGTTTTGAGGAAAGCCGTTGATCATGTTTGAGCTGTAGAGTGGTTTCAGAGCCTGTGAAATGTACAGCTCACGAAGAGCATCAAAGTGACAGCTGGAGAGATTAGAGTCCATTTTGTGTGTGTACAGAATTAGAGGACTGAGGCTCACAAAAGCAGGCAAGCCTTCTCATATTAATCAACGTCTTTTAAAGTAGAATCGAAGTGGTTTTCTGTAAGGAAGAACACATGTGGGTAGACACTGTATATTCCATTTTAAGTGGGTCTCCATTATTTGCAATAAAACTTTATGGACTAGAAAAAAGTGTCTACCATATATTTATATTAAAGAATGATAGAAAAGGGTAAGTCATGTGGCAAATTGTAGCCTCAGCATACTCAGTTTTTATTTAAAAAGACATACCTGAACATATTTTATAGTTATTGCTGACTGTATACAGTCAACTAAAAATAGCAAGGTGATCTTTAGCCTTGTGAAAGAATGCATCACAGGTTGAGATATAGTTGTAATTTTTGAAGCGGGATTCCTTTGGTGTTCTGTATCTAGAACACTTGCAGCTAGGGATATTTTGACCTCTGAATTTTCTTACAAAGGATAAAACTTTTCCAGGATAACCAAATGGGAAAGGACAGTCACGAGATTGTAACAACAGCATAACTAACTGACTTTGTCGGATTCTGAGGCTCTGTTAAACCAATTTGGCTAGAAACCAAATTTAGCAACTCTAAGGGTCTTCTGTCTTCAAGTGGTTTCTTTGGTGAATCTATTGGCCCTTCACTCTCTTCCTACTTACCTGTTGGTCTGTATCTCTGTGGCTTGGTTTACCCTAATAACTTGGTAACTTCTGTTAGTCCTTGGAAATATTCTCCCCCTTTTTCCTTCTATTGTCCCCAAAATTCCCTTACAATCTCTCACAATTCTTTTAACCCCTCCAAAGTACCATTCTCAACCTGCCTCCTTTTATCAGACATTTATTCTCAGCCACTAAAAACCCATTTTAAATTTAAGCCCTTTTGGCTTATTGGACACTAAACTCTTACCCTTTCTGTAACTCTGTGTATTCCATCCAGCAGAGAGGAAAGAGGTAATACTAGGAGGCTTAGAAACAAATAGGAGTTAGACATCTGATTTAATCGTAGCATTTTTTTTTTTAGTTTAAAGCTTCATAAATAAACTCTCATAGTAACAAGTTATTGCAGTACAAATTGCAGGAAATAAAATACTAAGAAAAAGTTTCTGATAACTTAGAAACTAGAGCTATATAAGTGGCTATCAAGCTGAGCAAGTAAATGATAATGCTGGTTTCAGAGGTGACCAGTTGAGTTGATTTTGCAAAATCCCAAACCTCTTGTATTTTTTTCTGAAGACAGTTCATGAATGCTATTCAGTGTACTACTGGGGGCATAATGTTGACACTTTCAAGGGAGCAAATTGTGTGTAGTTATTGGAACCTAACAGAATTCCTCCTCAAAACAATAGTACTGTATTTTAAAAATTAATAAGTCCAACAGGGTTAGAACAGAAATGAGCCAGGAAGCTTCATATTGTACTTATATTCTAACTTCTACGTTGTCAACCTCCTCCATGTGATCGAGCATTTTAGAGAAATTAGGATAGTTTCCATGATTGTGTGGAATTTCACCTCTCCTCATGCATATACCTAACTCAATTTTACTAGGAAATTTTGAATCTGCAGCACAGTAGATACATTAATAATGCATGTCATCAGAGTAACTAGAAATGGTAATCCACAGATATATGCAGTAGACAAAAGAAAATGGAATGGGTGCAAATTCTCAGACCATAAAAACCAGGTATGCAAAAGTATATACCTTTATTTTGCCGTTTCTGGATTTAAGTTTCTTATTGCTAACGAAACCTAGTCTTTTCAAGCTGAGGTAAACTTAAGAGCCTTCTGAGGCAATTCAGAGCAAATTAAGTCTGTTTATGGTTCTGTGTCTTGTCAGAGTAGCATCTTGGCATTAGGGAGTTTATATTGTGATAGAATCAGGGGAAGGACAGCTTGACCTCAGTCCATGCTGGTATCTACTGAGAGGTATGTTGGCCTGTCTGGTTCTCACTTGTAAACCCACCCCCCAACCCATCACCCTCTGCTCTCATGCTGGTATCCACTGAAATACCCCCATTCCCATCCGACTCTTTATTTATTTATTGCCTGACCCTGAAAAGTATCACATGGTAACCACAGTCATGAGACAAAAGGGCTGGGGTTTAGTACATCAGTTTATATGTCACCTTTTTATCTGATCATAGAAAGTTACATTGAAGACATTCTGGCCATGTTGTTTGGAGGGCACACCTCTGATGGGCACGTGTGATTTTAACAGCTTCTGTCCATTGCAAGCGCCTGTTGGGCTCAATTAGGCAAACTTCAAAAGCTTAATGCACCATAGGTAAAGTATTCATTTTTGTATTTATAAGGATAAAAATTCTGTCTCATTTATTCCAGATATTTGGTTATTCATTCTGGTTAGAAATGAATTAAGGGTGAAAAAGTGGGTGGGCGCTAAGTGCTGGCTGCAGGTAAAATGGTCGAGACTGTCTTTATTCATCACTTTTACTAGGATGTCCCCTGCCCTGAGCTTGGCATCTCACACTTCACATATGACCAACATCATGGCAAACTTGTGAGTGAGCTAAGTTAGAGACAGGATGATCCTTGTGCCATTTTCCAATAGCCTTTTTCAGGTGACTGCAGGTACCACTAACGTCTTGTATGAGCATCGGTGTAAATGTCCTCACTTCAGCTCTTACATACTAGGACAGTTGTCCCTCGGTATCTGAGGAGGACTTCAGATACCAAACTTTACGGATGTTCAAGTCCCTTACATAAAAAGGGGTAGTATTTGCATATAACTATGCACATCCTCCTGTGTACTGTAAATCATCTCTAGATTACATCTAATACCTAATACAATGTAAATGCTATGTAAATAGTTGTTATACCATATTGTTTAGAGAACAATGACAAGAAAAATCTGTATACAAGAAAAATCTGTATACATTCACTACAGATGCAACCATGGCAGGCCTAACTGCACAGTACACGTCAGCAACAACGTAACATTTTCCTTCTTTGAATACTTACAGGTTGCTTTCATTTAATAACCTGAAAGAAAAATATACAGAATAAAACACAGAATATTTAAAATACAAATACATATAGAAAATATAATTATAAACAGAGAAAATATAAATTCACTTCTCTCTCACACTCACACACACACACTGTGTTAACCCTCATCAAAACCCTGATTATTCTCTCTTGATAACCCTCATATGATGATAATGATGATGGTGATGACAATGACAATGATGATTGTTGTATTATTGTACCGTGCTGATGGGGTGAGGGGATGAGATATCTGGCACTGTAGGAAAGTGGTGAGACACCAGGCTAACTTGAACCTTCTGGCAGTACATCAGAAGGATGAACTGGGTTTCAGTTGCAGATGTTGAGACTTTGGAGGAGGCTCAGTGATACTAATGTCAGGATCTGTAGAGGCTGAGGGCTGAGGATCTTCAAGCTTGAAGGCCAGAGCTTCACAATTGCAGGTGCTTTAGTTAGAAACATTGTTATAGGAAGCTGTTTCTTCTTTTCTTTTCATCATCAAACAAATCTTGCAGTGGTTCTAGGTGCATCATTATCCCTCAGGTAATACAGAGGCTTCATTCCATCAAAGAATCATACTTGAAGCTCGTGTCCTTTTTAATGCATGAAACTGTCAAAAAAAAAAAAAAACTGCTGCAGATTTTTCAAGCATCCAAACTGATAGCTCTGCCTCCTCTAAGTCTTCTGCATCACTATCCTCATCGTCTGTAGAGGATTTCAGCAGATCTTTAAGTTCCTTGTTGGTAAAAGTTTCTGTATGCTACTAGGTATTCCTCAACATTGTCCTCGATCATGTTAGAGAAGCTTTCCCCACTAACTTCCCTTGGAACATTCTTGACTTTTGCATCAGTAGTGGGGATGCCCCTGAAATCATAGACAACCTCAGTCCATAATGGCTGCCAACATGCACTCCTGTCTTGGGCATTGGGACATCTACAGTCTCTGTAATTGTGAAGCTCTTCCATAAATCCACAAGTCTTCCTGAAGGTGAGGCAAGTGTAAGTTGCTTTAATGCACCTGATGATGCCTTGATCAAGTGGCTGCAGCAGTGACATAGAGTTAGGAGGGAGGAACATTACTTCTGCATTCTTTTTTTTTTTTTTTTTTTTTTTTGCGATACGCGGGCTTCTCACTTTTGTGGCCTCTCCCGTTGCGGAGCCCAGGCTCCGGACGCGCAGGCTCAGCGGCCATGGCTCACGGGCCCAGCCGCTCCGCGGCACGTGGGATCCTCCCGGACCGGGGCACGAACCCGCGTCCCCTGCATTGGCAGGCGGACTCTCAACCACTGCGCCACCAGGGAAGCCCTACTTCTGCATTCTTGTCGGTGAAACAGAGACATTGGGGTGGCTGGGAACATTGCCAATGATGGGGAGGCCCTTGAATGGCAGCCCCTTCTTTTCGAGGTATTTTTTTCACTTCAGGAATGAAGCCCTGATGGAACTATCCCAAGAACAAGATGGCCATCACCCAAGCCTCCTTGTTGTGTTGCCAGAACACAGGCAGGCGATTTGGGGCTTTCATCACATTTCATCACTCTTGCAGACTTGCTCTGGAAGGTAGCCTTTCTCTTCTATGAATTTCTTGAGCTCTTCTGGGGGCACTGATGACGCTTGGCATCAGTCAATGCTGATTCTCCCGTGATCTTCTCGTAGCTCGCCAGCCATCCCTTAGCAGCCTTCATCTCCTTCCTCTCGCTCTCCCCAGCCCCTTCACAGTAAGGCTCGTAGAGATGAAGTGCTTTTCACGCATAACTTTGCCATCAACAGGGATACGCTCCTGTGACATGTCCTCTAGCTGCACACTTCATGCTTTCTCAGTCTTTGCAAGCACTTTAACATCAACCAGAGAGACTATTGTTGCAATTGTAGGTGAAGCACTAACACTTGTGCAAATTTTAGCTTCTTTCTGCTTTATTGTGTGAATGCTCAGTTCGTTCTTACTGAACTTACTGCCCACTTTGGCCAGCGACATGCCACTTTTCAAAAGATCTAGGATTTTCATTTTCTCTTCGAGAGAAAGCACTTTACACTCCCCCTTAACCTTTGAGGGATGCTTTGACCACTTAATGGCTTTTTAGGAGCCATTTGCTTCACAGAAACAGAGGGTGCCTACAGCATAAGCAGCCAACGAACAACATGCGAGGTGAACAGTGTTCAAACGACTAGGTACTGGAGAGAGACTGAGTGTCTGTGGAATGGCAGGAGGCTGCAGCAGCCTACACATCACTCGATTCAGTGGGTTTAGTGTAGTGCTCAATGCACGGCAAATTGAAGTTTTGCTTTCTGAGACTTTCTGGAATTTCTCTTTTATCCAAATGTTTTCAACCTGTGGTTGGTTGAATTTGTGGATGCAGAACCCAGGGATACAGAGAACTGAATTTATTCATTTTGTATTTCAGTTGGTCTGCTTTTCTATGCCATATTCATGCATATAAATATGGCTTGATATGGAAAATACAAATACCTTGCACTTTCAAGTTCTGTTGTTTGTATATTCTTCAAGCCTACCACAAGTATGTGGCACTATTTCCCAACCTGTTTAAAGCTTAAAGTATAAATCCAGTTAGCTTATTCATGATATTAGGGTTATGAGACTAGACTGATGGCTTTAGTTCATTTGAAGACCAGTTAATTTTGTTTTATTACATGGCCTTAAGTGGTACTCTACTAAAAAGTCATACTCAATGAGATAGTGTGGCTAGAGGGGTAAAACCTGTCTTGAGTACAGCAAAAACCGCTCAGACACTCCTGAGTGCATACTTTGGGGACTGAGTAGTAGTATTTCTATACGAATGTCTGCACTTTGAGAGTCTATACTGAAAGAATAGTCAATATTTATATTTATGTTAGGTATGCATCTCCTCCACTTCCACAGATATGGTCAACTTTAAGCATATTCAATGTGTGAAAACACAAATTTATAAAATAAATAAATGAGGGAATGTATTTTTCAGCCCAGAAGTTTCTTTATAGTTCAGAGGAGTTTCTTTAAATAGTATGATTCCATATTGTATGGTGGAATACACACACATACACACATATGTGTGTTACATAAGTGCTATATATTTTATGTATGTACTATATATGTTCATTTACATACAATTCTAGACAGTGAAGTGTAAGTGCAGTTATGTTCACAACTGAAGATTGCAGTGTTCTATGTTTTGAAATGCTTGAATTAATAAACATTGGTAGAAATTAGCTCATTGTTATGATTATACTAAATTTCTTCGATTTTTCACAGTTAAGTGAAGACATTTATTTTTCAGAATCAAAACAGTCAATTACAGAACTATTTCAGCTTTTTCAGTTACAGAAGTTAGAGTCATAATACACATTTAATTGATTTTGTATAATCAAGGCTGATTTACTAATAAGACACGTTGTCACTATTTGCGTATTAAACTTCTTCTAATCGTAGTTAGTGACGGTGAGACAACTCTTAAATTTAACCAAGAAAATGTTTATCAATAGACAACAGTTTAATTCTTTAAAGTTCATGCTTTTGTTGTTTCATAAGTACTATTAGAATACATTTATTTGTATGAGGAATTATCTGCCATAAATCTGAAACATAAGCTTATTGTTCCTGCTGCTACATTCTTGGATCACTAGAACCCTGACTGGAATCTCTCAGGGTCTCTATAGGATCATATTGCTACTGCTCAGGAGCCTGATTCAGGGAGGGTTTGCTTTGAGAGAATAAGCCATCCATTCCATACCCCATCCCCACCCACAAAATATGTCTGCCCAAGAGCACTGTCCCCAGTGCTCTGAAATTCTACTCACTTCCCACTAGGATTTTCTACACACATAATAACCCTCTGCCCCTGCCTGATGGTTATCCTTTCCCAGGATTTCCCTTCCCCCAAGACCTGTTCCCTATGTAAGAAAATATGGTATCATAGAAGAAAAATTTAAAGCATTAACCTGGGTTCTTGCCACCTCATCTGTAATTCACTTTTCTAACAATGAGGCCCTTGGATTGGAGCATTTTATGAGATATCTGAGCAAGAGTAATTGTTAGGAATTGCATATATACACACATACATACACTTTTTTTTTAAAGGTTATTCTATGACATATAGGTTTTTTGGGTTTGTTTTTTAAATGAATGAATTAATTAATTTTTGGCTGCACTGGGTCTCTGTTGCTGCACACGGTTTTTCTCTAGTTGCGGCGAGTGGGGGCTACTCTTGGTTGTGGTGCTCGGACTTCTCATTGCGGTGGCTTCTCTTGTTGCAGAGCATGGGCTCTAGGCACACAGCTTTCAGTAGTTGTGGCACAAGGGCTCAGTAGTTGTGGCTCGCGGGCTCTAGAGCTCAGGCTCAGTAGTTGTGGCACATGGGCTTAGTTGCTCCATGGCATGTGGGATCTTCCCGGACCAGGGATTGAACCCGTGTCCCTTGCATTGGTAGGTGGATTTTTAACCACTGCACCACCAGGGAAGTCCCATACGTACACTTTTCTGAAACTGTATCTGAAGTTATAAACTTCACACTTCTGAAGATTTCAAGAATAAACCCAAAGAGAAACAAAAAAGTCTTGATAATTTCTTTTGTTTAAGTTTCAAAGATTCACATGATACAAAGAGAAGTCTGCAAGGGGCAAAAATGTAGCTGAAATGTTGACCTAAGTAAGAACTTTTAGAGTGCTAATTAATAAAACTGCATTGAATTTAGAAAATAGATCATTATAAAAGGAGCTGTCTGCACAAAGTTTGAGCTACTACTGATAGTGAAGCAAGAATACAGAATTCAACATAGAAAAAAGTCATTTTTATCATGATTTTATAGATAACACCCATTTAATTTAAAACTGACCTGTGACTTTCCAATATGAATAGAGTTATATTTAGTTTTCATATTTCTTTAGTTAATTGTGTAATAAAATTTGACCAAACCTTTAAAAAGGCCTTTCTTGCCCTCTAATGAAACAGACTCTGAAATTATTGGAGGGTTTTTGAAATAAATATTCTATCTATGTAAGTCTTAAAAAAAAATCCTAACGATTTGCTTGTATCCAGTTAATTGATCTCCTTTATGAATTTATTTTAGGAAGAGATGCCTCGAAGATTTACCGATTTCCTACTATGCGTTAGACCTCTGCTGGAGTTTTCATGTGTTCTCTCAGTTGTTATATGATGCTACAGGTGGAAGAAGTCATCAAGATTTCTAGGGGTGCCCAAACTCACTCAGACACTGAGACCCACATGAAACAAGCTGTTGGCACTGGGGCAACTTCTCAGGATTTGCTTCTCAGATCCATGGAAGAATGTAGGCTTGGGGTGCCAGATCTTTGTATTTTTCTAAGAGGAACAAGAAATTAGAGTTTTTATGTGAAGTCTCCTATTTGTTTGGCCAGCTCCAGATTTAAAAATAAATAAATAAATGATGTGTGGACCAAACAAAACATTTCTACAAGCTAGATCTGATTGTCTGACTTCTGGTTTAGGACTTCTGATCTAGCCTTATCTCTCCGAAAATGAGACCCAGATTGTTTACAGGGCTTGCCTACAGTCAGCAGCTGTCTGTACCAAAGGTGAAACAGTGACCGTGGATTCCATTTCCATTGTCCCTCAGTCCATGCATTTGTAGGACACAAGGCGCCCAAGCAGAAATGCTTAAGCCATGGAGAATGGGTGAGACTGAATATTGCCAGGAATGGGCTAGGTACACTCATAGGCCTTTTCTAGCTCTAACCTATGAAACTCATATGAAACCCAGGCAATATTTTCCAAAATTAAGAAAAAAAAAAGAGAAGCTATCATTTGCTAAGGTTTTTCATGACTTTTTATTCTGTTGTGTGGACTTTTCATTTTCATTTTGATAATAAAGCAGCAATACTTCTTTTTTTACCACTTTGATGATGTAAAATTAGTTCATTTAATGCATGTCCATCCTTTTGACAGTATAAAAAATAGTCTATCTACTATAGGTCATTCCTAGAATATTAGTTCTTAGTTTTACCTCATTAATGAAGAGTTAAAATTTAGACCTTTCTGTGATATATGCCAAGGTGACTTCTAATCCTGAGATGAATTCTGTAATAATCTGGGCCAATCCTGAACCATATAAATATAAAAATCTACACAACCCACAGAGGGAGGTTTTAGAATTTTACTATAACTGGGAGAAGGGTGAACGTGCTCAGACACAGGGTTCAGGTATATGTCTGACATCAGGATGAACACAAGTGTACCAACAGAGAGGGTGGTACACTTGCTAATCTCCTTATTCCCTCAGAACACAAGAGGGTCTCTCTTGAGTTTTCCAGAGTACCTTCCCAGTGTTCCAAACAGGATCAAAATAACAACCTTTTGGGAACATACACAAACATGAAATTAGCTACAAAGGTTATGAGACTGAAGACATGGCTCTGTTGGCTTGTCACAGGGTAAAAATGGCAACACTTCTATCAAGATAGGAAGTGAAATTCAAGGAGAGGAACATTACGTATCACAGAAATCTTATTATGCCTATGCTAACCCTTCACCCTTCCCCACAACCATTCTTGTTAGAGATAAGTTCTGCCACATCAAACTGATCTACTGAGACCTATGCAATAGAGAGAAAATTCTAGGCATCTTGTCCAAACCTCTGGAGAACCTTGCCTAATTAAATCTTTGGCATAAAACAGAATGCGTAAAATTCAGACTCCAGAAATAAATATTGTAAAGCAATGCTTATTATGAAAACACTAAAATTTCAAATGTAAATGCAAATTTTATTGGGCAGCATACATCCTGTCCCTAAAGTAAGGCATAATCCTTCACTTGTTATTTTTCTTACTTCTAGAAGACAGGCAAGTGGCCAAGAAAATGTAGACAAAGGGAAGTTCAGTGACTTTCACAGTATAAATCTGTAATAACTCTCGTACCACTTGTACTTACATCCAAGTAATGCATTCAACAGCCTAATGATTAAAATATAGATATAGATTTTGAGCAGTAATGGGATTAATGTTAGTAATAGCCTTTTTAAAAAATTTTGAATCATGTGATTAGATTCATGAGATTAATATTACATTAAAATTTATAGATACATTTGAAGTAGTAATTCATAAGACTTTAATTATATATGTAGCTCACTTTGTATATTCTATTTTGCCTCATGATCTTATTATGTAGGTTAGTTTAAAATATAAAATACTTTCCAAGTATATCTCAAAAGCTTAAAGGTTGTGGCATAAATACTATTTTACGCTAATAAGGGTTGCATTTCATGTTATTTCATTAATGTTAATAGCGCGTCAATATTAGGTGGGGAGACTTGATAATTAGTTCAGGTCTCACTCCTGTCTTGGAACGTTTCTTCTCAGTTAACATCACATGACACAAATATTTGTCATTTTCTAATGGACTTCCCAGTAATCTGAACCAAAAATCCAGGCATGTGTTTTATCACACACAGAACTATGCCCCCCACCTTTTGCTTTATATCCTTCCTAATTTTTCCCAGGACAGCTGCATGCACGTTTTCTCTTTATAATTACTGAAGCAAGGTCATGGTACACATAAATTTTCTAGCTCGCATGTTAAATCTCTGTATCCTGTTGATATTTCCACATCATTAAAAATTCTTTTATAATGTCATTTTTAATGATTGAAGAATATTTTATAATGTGGATGGACTATAATTTATTTCACCAATCTTTTGTTGTTGATTTTTTCTCTCTTTTTTAAAATAGACAACATCCATGTAGCTAAAATTTTGTATACATCCACAACCATTTCATAAGGATACATTCCTAAAAGCATAATTGATATGTTAAAGAGAATACAAAATCTTAACCTATTTACCAAAAGGTATGTTACATGATCACGTACTTTAGGACATGTACTAAATCCTCAACAACAAACTGTATTAATAGTATTATTACTATTTCTTTGTCAATATAATAGGAAAATGGTGTCCTATTGTTTTAATATACAATTCTTTGGTGATCACTGAGGTTGAATTTTTTTTTATACATCTCTGGTTATCTAAACAGAGAGACATGGGGGCAAATTTTTCTAAAGATCTATAAGTAACCCTGCACAGAAGATATGAATTCCGTCATCTTGAACGTGCCCAGATCCCTCACTCTAGCTGTACATAAATGACATTAAATTTATAGAAATATAATGGTTAGTCAATTCAGTGAAGGGGACAGTTCAGTCAAAAACTCTGATCAAATTTCCTTTTAAAATAAAGAATATTAATAGTTAATTTAGTAGAAAGTTATGTCACTAAGTTTCACAAGTAGACTCAAATGGTTTAGATGATTTTGTTTTCTCTGCAAGATATAATGTGAAATATAAATCTTATTGAAACTGCATATTTCCTTTGATGAAGTATTACATTTTGAATGTATTTCATCTTTTTAGTATTTGTGCATTTACCTTCCTTTTTAAAGGTAATTCAATTCAAAATGTGACTTGAATTGAAAATATTATCTATTTCTGATTTTTAAATACATCTTAAGTGATCATTTATGTGATATGTGAGCTGTTTCTTGAAACACGTTAAATCAAAAGACTGAAACTGTTATTGGCAGGAAATTGAACATATTAAGATTGAGTTTTCCATTGCTGTGTAACCTCTAGCAGCTTAAAACAACAAACAATTATCTCACACATTTTTCTAAGAATCAGGAAACCAGAAGCAGCTTCAGTGGGTGGTATGGCTCAGGGTCTCTCATGAGGTTGCCGTGAAGCTATTGACCACAGCTGCACTTTCTGAAGACTTGACTGGGGCTGAAGGATCTACTGGGGTTTTTTGTTTATTTGTTTGTTTGTTTTTAATTGAAATGTAGTTGATGTACAATATTGTGTTAGTTTCGGGTGTACTACCTAGTGACTCGACATTTACATACATTAGGAAATGATCACCACAATAACTCTAGTAA
Organism: Mesoplodon bidens; assembly: GCF_964165515.1. Lineage (NCBI taxonomy): Eukaryota > Metazoa > Chordata > Mammalia > Artiodactyla > Ziphiidae > Mesoplodon > Mesoplodon bidens. The sequence continues at coordinate 68,475,865 of NC_138166.1, read as the reverse complement.
CCATTTGTACCCATACAAAGGTATGAAAATATTATTGGCCATGTTCCTTTTGCTGTATATTACATCCCAGTGGCTTATTTATCTTATAACTGGAAGTTTGTACCTCTTAATCCCTTTCGCCTATTTCACCCAACCTCCCACTCGCCTCCCTCCTGGCAACCACCCATTTGTTCTCTCTATCTATGAGTGTGTTGAAGGATCTACTTCTAAGTTCATTCACATGAAGGTTGGCCAACCTTAGTTCCTCACTAAATGAGTTTCTCAGTAGGACTGCTGAGAAACAGACATGGCTTCTCCTAGAGTGAGGAATCCCAGAGACAGAGTAAGGGGGGGAGGAGGGAAGAGAAGGGGAGGGGAATATTTATTTGAGTAGATAGTATTACCTTAAGTAAACATTTACCATAAGCTACTAATCATAGATTAAAATAAATGATGTCTGCATTAAGTATATCAGAACCTATCAGTTTCTTTTAGTCTTGTTTTAGCACTCTGAATTACATAATCTTTAAATGGCTAAACCTAGTTGTGTTTTAAAAGAATTTCCTCCCCTTGTCCCTCCGGGATTGGAGGGACAAGGGGAGGAATTTCCTCCCCTTGTCCAGTATTATGCCCCAAAGAGGGTAGGGTCTTGGAGGAAGGAAAACACAGAGTTTAGGGGGACCTCAAACACTGTGTCCTCTGTGCTTCTGTGGAATGATGCGAGTGCAAGTGACAAGACTCCAGCAAGGCTGGGCCCTGCCCCTCTCCAACTGATCCTTCTGCACAAGGGTCAGAAGCAGCTTTAAGTAGGAAATGTGGCAAGGGACCAAGGGGTTAAGAACAGCCCCAAACTTCAAGTCCTTGAGGAAGTGACATCCCCTCCTCTGGGTGGGCCTGGTCTAAGTGCTTTGTTAGAAATAAACCAACATGAAAAAAAAAAGAATTTCCTAATTGTTTGTTTTTTCAAAAAAAATTTCTCTCTTCATTGTTTTCTTTTTTTAAATCAAACTCCTCTGTTTATTTTAAATAAAATGAAGAAACTTAAGTATGTTATCATTTTAAAGAAATGCCTAATTATTTTATGTATGAATCCTCTTTCCTACAGGTACTTAGATTTAATAATGAAAATCTTTATACTTCTGGGTTTTTATTAAAATATTTTTTTTAATTTTTGAAAAGTTTCAGCGTGATCCTTTCCCCTCAGAGGTTTAAAATAAGGATTCTTTCACTCTTAGCTCTATCTCACTTGGGACCTAAGTAGGACTGATGTCATGTCACAGTTGCAAAGGATCCTATAATGACTTTAATATAGCGTATTTTCTTGTAAAATTTCTTCTCATTTTCTTAAAAAAAGAGACACAACTGATTATATAACCTTATCTTTTTCTAGGTCTCCTAAAAACCCAGAACAGAAGATCATTAAGAGAGTGATTGCTCTTGAAGGAGATATTGTAAAGTAAGAACTTAAACTGTTTTTTGTGGGTTTTTTTTTGTTTTTTTGGGTTTTTTTTTTCATTTTAGGTTGTAAATATCTAGATTTTTGTTGAGTTTTAAATCACATCACATGGAAAGTACATTTCAATCCAAAGAGTTGTCTCTGAAGTCTTCAAACCTTTGGAGACTTTCAAAATGAACTGGTACATCTTTAGTGAGTATCATCAACCATTTCAGGATATAACACGTAAATAAACTGACTGATGGTATTGTTATCCTTTACTGGGAAGCACAAGAGAAATAAATATTAATTAAGCTGAAATTAACCACATTTTATAAAAAGACCATTAAATAACTGTTTTTCAGGTATTAAAATTAGTATGATTGTTTTAAGTTATGATGTCAAGGTTCATTTTAGAAAAAATTCAATAACATTTTGTTATTTTAGAAGCAAGCACAGGAACTAAGGGGGAGCTTTTATTATAATAGAGATGGGGGAAGATGGAAAAGAATGTGAAACAGAAGCTTCTGAATCAGTGAAAAAAACAGTAGCTTTAAAAAATAACATTGTAACAATCAGGTGTTCTAACAATGTGTAGTAACATCTTATTTATTCTACTTGCTGATAAGTCTAGAATAATGTTTGAAATTCAACAAGTAAATATTCATGTAGCCTGATATGTCTCGTATTGATTGCTTACTTTAAGTTACAGCCAAGTCTATACAATGTGGGATTAAGTATACTTTGAAAACTATATTCAGAAAGTTTTTTAATCCTATTTTCCCAAAAAGCTTGTATTAATGACAATACAGTTTAAGCAATCTCATTAAAATGAACCTTAATTAAAATGGTCTAGAGCAGAATCTAGACCAACAGTTCTCAAAGGATGGCCCAAAGACCACTAGGAGTTTCCAAGACCCTTTGTGGGGTTCTGTGAGATCAAAACTACTTTCCTAGTAATACTAAGGTGTTATTTGCCTTTTCATTGCCATTTCTCATGAGTGTACAGTGGAGTTTTCCAGAGACTACATGATGTATGATATTGCAGCAGATTGAAGGCAGGAGCAGATAAGAGAATGTGGCTGTCTTCTATTAAGCCAGATGCTAAAAAGATTGCCAAACATGTAAAAAAAAAAAAAAAAAAAAGCCACTCTTCTCACTATTTTTTCTTTTGTTTTGGAAAACAACTATACTTCTCATTAAATATGTTCTTTGTGTTAACATACAAGTTTATTATTGTTATTTTACATTGAATCACTAAAGATTTTTTTAGTTCTTCATTTTAATTTCTAATATGATAAATATTGACATCTAATATACACGTAAAAGTTCTTTGAGACCTCAGTTATTTTTAAGAGTGTAAGGGTGTCCTCAGACCAAACAGTTTGAGAACTTGCTGATGCAGTAATGAATGGCAAACATTTTCATGTCCAGATTAAGTAATCATTAATAGCCTGCATGGTATCAATGGAGCTATCGAGGTATGGTATGTTTAGTTTATATCCATGAATATTTGTTTGGTCTTTTTTTCTTCTAAAATCTTTATTCAATTATAAAGCAGAAACTAACACACCATTGTAAAGCAATTATACTCCAATAAAGATGTTAAAAAAATCTTTATTGAGGTATAATTTACATACATATATATAATTCACCCATTTTAAATATACAGTTCAGTGAGCTTTAATATAAATGTATACAGTTGTGCAACCCTCACTGCAATCTAGTTTTTGAGCCTTCCTATTACCCTCAAACATTCCCTCACCTGATTTGCCCTTAACTCTGGTTCCCATCATTCCCCGTTGCCAGTACCACACAACCATGGATCTGCTTTCTGTCTCTATAGGTTAGCATTTTCTAGAAATTTTACTTACATGGTAATATACAATATATAGTCCTTTGTACCTGGTTTCTTTCCCTTAGCATAGTGTTTTTTGGTTCCTCCGTGTTGTGCACCTGTAGTTTGTTCCTTTATATTATTGATTACATTCCATCATATGGATGCACAACTCTTATGAATATATTAGAAACAATGAGTTCTACCTTTCAAATGGGTAAATCATATGTTATATGAGTTACACCTCAGTAAAGCTATTAAAAAACAAAACAAAAGAAAGATCAATAAAGTAGGCAAAAATTTCATCTAAAGTAATCTAACAGGATTAGGAATGTCAAGAGATACATTTTATAGTATAATCCAAAGGTAACACAAATTTCATTCAGATGTATCATTATTGCTCACTAGCTGACCAGTCAACAATGTGAGATTGCAAAGCTTGTTCAGACATAAAAATAAAAAGAAACCTCTGTGCAATCAGAAGTCCTACAACAGACCTCTCGGAAAAAAAGGATGGGTTCTTGCTTTCCTCAGTAAATGTAAATATTGGGTTCACAGAGGAGAGGCTGAGCTAGAAAAAGGGCTAATGGTACAGGATTGAAGGGTGAGAAAAGGGGATATGGGAATGTAGTAGGTTTACACCTTTTTTCCCCACTGCTGCAACCCACGTGTGCAAAGTCTAGCTTCTTTGTTCCATCCTGCAAACTGACACTTTGGACATGCATCCCTTTCTGGCCCCTTCACTATGCCTCTATCATGCAGCAATGAATAATATAAAGAACGGAAGTGGCAAGGCTCAAGACTTTTCTACTGTGTGGCCTCTAAAGACTAGTAAATAATTGATTAGAAGAAAATTACCTTTGTATTTGGTGTTTTAAAAGAAAATTTTAAATTTCATTTCTCTGAATCTTTGGTACCTAAATATCCTAACCTTCCTGGACTTTCAATTAATAATTGAATATATTCCTATAATGATTTTCTAACAGCATTGAAAAACATTAAGGGACATTTAGGGAATAAAATACTGTTTACTCATGTGCTTACTTCTTTTCTCTGTGACCCATTTTTAAAAATATAAGAACATATTAAAAATTTTTTTAATATGCTCTCTGTCTACCACTGGAAGTCATTAGTCGGCTGGTGTCCTAACTTGTAGTAGGCAAGGTGCTTTGGTCTGTGATAGGACTTTCCAGTCCCACCTTTGTCTTGGTTAATACTGGTTTACCTAGCAGGCAAGCTAAGCACTGATGTAGGTCTCTAGAAGAATATTTTTTTGAAAAAAATTGTTATTTTATTAAATGACCAAAGAAAAACAAATTGGACTTATATCAGGACTTGGTTATACTTACTGTGGGTTTTATATTATTTTTATTTTGAATTACACATAATTAGAGGCTATAAAGGGAACCATAATCTTTTCAAAGGTTAAGCCCTTAAAAGGCTTAATCCAGTCCTCAGTTTAATGTTCTTTTAGTTAAACTCCTTCAGATTACAATAATAGAGAGTAAAGTATAGTTTAAAGAGCACTCATTTTAAAGCTACCTAGGGAAGGAAGGGTGATAGAGCCCAGGAGCAGCCTAGCCTCACTAAAGAACAGGAATGGCAGTGCAGCACTTCCGGCTTCTGTACATTTGTGCCCTGTCTGCTGTCACATTGCTTCTGCCTGTCTTGTCTGTGTTTCAGTTGGCTTTTGCCCCATTGTCAACTGCTGACTTCCTTGGGTGTGCCCCATGTTTAAACTACCTGAGAGAAATCTGAGCGTGCCCCTTTGAGGTATAGATCTAGAATCTGTCCACCTGACAGGCCACTGTCAACCAATTGATCAGGTGCCTTTGGGATAGGTGCCCTTCCCTGGTCCAGTCAGCTGTGTCTAGGCCTGCCATTTACCTGGTACAAACCCTGTAATTATAAGGAACCTCTTGGAAAGGGCTTGTAGTTATGGAAGGTACCCTGAGGCCTCCCAGATTCTGGCAGTGAGATTAACAGCCCTTTACTCAGCACTACCCTTCAAAACCTCACTTTCTTTTTTTTAAATTTATTTATTTTATTTTTTTGGCTGTGTTGGATCTTCATTGCCGCTCGCCGGCTTTCTCTAGTTGCGGCGAGTGGGGACTGCTCTTCGTTGCAGTGCTTGGGCTTCTCACTGTGGTGGCTTCTCTCGTTGAGGAGCACGGGCTCTAGGCATGCGGACTTTAGTAACTGTGGCACATGGGCTCAGTAGTTATGGCTCGTGGGCTCTAGAGTGCAGGCTCAGTAGTTGTGGCGCACAGGCTTAGTTGCTCCGCGGCATGTGGGATCTTCCGGGACCAGGAATCGAACCTGTGTCCCCTACATTGGCAGGCGGATTCTTAACCATTGCGCCACCAGGGGAACCCAAAACCTCACTTTCAATTAGACTGTAATCTGCTCTCCTTAGTAGTTGCTTAGACCTTACTCTCTAGGGAAGATATTTTGTTTGTTTAAATTATAGAAGTTAACATAAGCTTGAAAAATGCAAAGTGCTTTAATGAACATCCTTGTACACATGGCTTCATACACTTGTGTGTCTATTCTTACAGAATAGATATCTAGAAGTGGAAATATTCAGTCGACATATGTTTTGGTGTTGCTGCTGTTGTTGTTGTTTTTAGTTCTAATATATATACAGCCAAATTTCCCTCCCAAGAGGTTTGTGTATGTTTATACTCTTACCAACACTGCATGAAATACCCTTTCAGAGGAAATTGATTTAAATATCATGTGCAGTGGGAAAGCTGTGGGCTTCAGATTCAGGAACCAAAACATGGCAACACAAAATTTAGAAATAGTTCTAGATGATTAGGTTATATTTAATGTAATCAGTTCACTGACAGTGTAGGCCTTAGAACTATTCATTTAGAACACTAGTCCAGACACTGGAGAGATGTAGTTGAACAAAAGAGACAAAGTCTCTGCCTTCATGGAGCTTACATTTTAGTGGTTGGAAGCTAATAATGAACAGACAAACATATAGCACATAATGCAATGTCATGAGCTAGAAGTGCTGTGAAGAAAAATAAAGTAGGAAAGGATGTGTAGGGTGATGGTAGGGTCTGGGATTGCTATTTTAGGTAGGATATTTACTGTTAACCTCTCTAATGAGAAGATATTTGAGCAGACTTCTAAATTAAGGGAGGGGAGGGGAAAGAGAGCCATACTAGAATCTGGGGAAGGACAGTTCAGCCCAAAGGAATAACAAATGCAATTCTGAGATGGATACACATTGGTTGGGTGAGTATAAGGAATTGCAAGATGCCAGCCAGCATGTTGCACCTTTGGGAAGGAAGACCGTGGAGGTAGAAGATTATGTCTGAGAGGTTCACAGAACCTTGTGGGTCATAGAAAGGATGGCAGGTGTTTACTCTAGTGGGATGGCAGGCCAGTGGAGAGTTTTGAGCCATGGAGCAGTATGATCTGATTGGTGTTTTGTTTGTTTGTTTTTGCTTTACAATGGTATGTTAATTTCTGCTTTATAAGAAAGTGAATCAGCTATACATATACATATATGCCCATATCTCTTCCCTCTTGCATATCCCTCCCTCCCTCCCACCCTCCCTATCCCACCCCTCTAGGTGGTCACAAAGCACGGAGCTGATCTCCCTGTGCTATGCAGCTGCTTCCCACTAGCTATCTGTTTTACATTTGGTAGTGTATATATGTCCATGCCACTCTCTCACTTTGTCCCAGGTTACCCTTCCCCTCCCTGTGTCCTCAAGTCCATTCTCTAGTAGGTCTGTATTGGTGTTTTTAGAGACTCACTCTGCCTGCTGTGAGAATAGGTTAAAGCGAGGCAATCTGACCCAATTAACTGGTCAAAGTATTTTTCTCTTGAGAAAAATCACATCTAGCTTCTTCTAACAGTAGTTAAGTGTCCTTGTTTATGACATGAATGATGACTACTTTGATTTTGTTATTTTCGGAGTGACTCATAAAAGTAGTCACATTATTTGTAATCACCGTCATTATGATTATATTGGCAAGGTGAAAAGTAGAGTTGAAGTATTTGTTCAAAGAATTCAGATGACTGTTTCTAATATAGTAAAAGAGGAGACATTCAGGGGTCTGAATGTTCTCTCTTGATGTCAACATTGATTAAAATACAAGGCAATTGCTTGATTCTCTGGATAGCTTAGCTAGGAATGTTAGTTATCATCATAAAGTTAACCCAAATGGGGATACTTATCTATAACATGAACAGTCAAAAGCTAATGAAAGTAATATTTAGACCCATTAGTTCCACCAAAATGTTTTTCATAGTTATTTGCTTTTTCTCATTAATTTGTTATGACTCACAGAGAAGCCCTGTTTTAGAAAAGCATAAAATGAATACAAAGCACTAAACGGCAGCAAGTCAATATGAATCAACCACAGTTGAAATTTCGAAGGCATCAGCATTTTTTATTGGGACACTTGTATTTTTGTTTCACAGATTTTGTCAGCCCAGTCAGAAATGAAATCTAGCATCATTTCTCCTCATCCCTGATGAAATACACTTTACAGACATCTGGAATCTGGGCTTCCATGTAGTTAGCAACCTCAATGAAGTAAATGAATAGTCTTTTTAGTCTCCAGTGAAGAGGGAAACCATATAATTCATCACCTAAGCTAGGACACTTTCGAGAGTGAAAGGGGATGATATTAATTATTACATTGGAATAATCAGCATAAACTGAACTGCCCAAACTGAGCCAAATGGTCACCCTAGCAGTAAATGTAATCTACTTTCTAATTCACTTCATATAATTTGATTTTGTTTTGTTTGTGGCCATCTTTGTTCAGGAGAATTCCAAGAAGTGTTCATAGAAAACAATCACTTTGTGGCCTCCGGAAGGAATTAAGTCTGGTGGGATCAATGGTGTTGTGCTCACAGCACAGTGATTTTCCTGCTGCGAAGTACAGTGCAAGACTTTCTCTCACAAGTATTGATATTACAAAGTAGTCTGAGGTAGAGAATCATGAGACTTCTCTCACTGCAAAATATTTAAATAATAATTCCTCTTCAACTCCAGAGACTATTTTGTGAAATGTCAAAACATCCTGATTTATTAAAGATAACTTTCTGCTATTAACAAAAAAAAAATCCATTGAATCACTAGAAATTAAACATTTTAAAGCTTGTTGATCTTAAATGTGCTATTAGGGAAAGATAGGGAAAGATAGGGAAATCAATATTAACCTACCACAGATGGTTGAAACATATTATGTTCCAGCAAATGATGAAACTTTATAGGAAGAAAAAGAGAACTAAATTGAGTTTTCCCCAGTAAAACTAAAAATGATGCCTGTTTAATAACTTCTTTTTATGGTTGGTGCAGAAGCTCTGAATAATAGAAGTCTAATGTGTCTATATGGCTCTCTTTGAAGACCATGCATTGATTTATGGCATTTTTGGTAGATTAGTAATTAGGAATGTATCTGTCCTAAAAGGAAGAATAGAATGAAAAAGAAACTTGAAAAGAAGCTTGTGTCCAGGACCCTGATAAAGATTGGTGAAGGCAATGTTTTAGAGCATGAAAAATAATGGTTTTATTTTATACTTCTCAAATGGGAGCCAGATAGATGGCTGCTTCTGAGGACGGAAGGATATTTACACACTGGGTCCTAGCTGTTGGTAACTTGAACAGCAAGTTTTCAGAATGCTCTAAGGCCCTTTAGCCTGGTTTAATTTGAACCCTGAATTTTTCCAAAGCAAAATAGCATGGCACATCCTTGCTTAGTACTTAGGATCTAACCAGTGCTGTTAGTTAATAGGTAAGGGCTTGAATTGTGAAAGTAAGTGTCCGAGAGTCTGTCCAAGGGTTTATTTACCACTAAATAAGAGACATTTGTGAAAAATCATCAGCTTCCCTCTGATGTGAACCTGAAAAATTATTAATATATTCTGAACATTTTTACCTTCTTCTTGCTAAAGAATTTTAATTCTTCTTTAATCAAGAATTAGGGATTGGTAGGTAACCCATACCTTTTTGGAAATATTTCTTTCTTTTATGTAGTTGTAAATGATTATTTATCACACTACTGCTATATCCATGAATAAAAATGGAATTGCTAATAAAAGCTCTATGCCCTAGCAATAGGTATTTCTTTCTAACTATCAAAGTGATAGTTACCTTAAGTTTACATATAGAAATGTTGATCTTGGTTTTCTAAAGTTGAGATCGTTTCTGTCATCAATTTAGCAATATAGGGAGATTTCCAGAGGTACTACCTCTGGAAACATAGTATGTATACCTCCACCTAGGAGGATGCAGTACTTGCTGGAAGTTACTGGAATATTTAGATTGAATTGCTTTTTCCAACAGTGATAACATCTATTATTGTGGTATTCTCCCCACCCCCATCGGTGGTTCTCTGGTTTCATCTTCTACCTTAGTCGTCTTGTCTCTTGAAGAGGAGTCTTCTTTATTTTTTTATTTTTTTTATTTTTTAAAATATTTATTTATTTATTTATTTTTGGCTGTGTTGGGTCTTCGTTTCTGTGTGAGGACTTTCTCTAGTTGTGGCAAGCGGGGGCCACTCTTCATCGTGGTGCACGGGCCTCTCACTGTCGCAGCCTTTGTTGTTGCAGAGCACAGGCTTCAGACGCGCAGGCTCAGTAATTGTGGCTCACGGGCCCAGTTGCTCCGCAGCATGTGGGATCTTCCCAGACCAGGGCTTGAACCCGTGTCCCCTGCATTGGCAGGCAGATTCTCAACCGCTGCGCCACCAGGGAAGCCCAGGAGTCTTCTTTAGATATGAAACTCTTCCACATTTATTCATTCATGCATAGTCATTCATTTATTCATTCACTATGATGTAGAAGTTACAAGCACAAACTATGAATTCAGACTTCCTTGATTCATTTCCCAGTTTTGCTTCTTATTGTGTTACTTTGCCAAATTACTTAATTCTCTAAACTTAATTTTTCTCATCTGTCTGTGAAACAGAAATTATAATAGTACATACTCTGTAGAGTTTTCTTGAGAACTACATGCAATAGTGAATATAATTTGGTTAGCAGAGCGCTTGGCACATAAGTATGTGTTCAGTAAATATTAGATATTATTATTAGTAGGCATCATGATTTAATCATTTATTGAGTGCCTAGGATATTTACTATATGCTAGACATTGTGCAGAATTCTGAGATTATAAAAAGCCATAGGTAGTCCTTGCCTTCTAAAGCTTACAGTTTGGTATGAAAACAACAAAAATAGCAAAAAACAAACAAACAAACAAACAAACAAAATACAACGTAATGAAAGAACTGCCACCATGGAGATGTGCCAAAGGTCCCTGGAACATTGGAAGAGGAACATCTGGTCGACCTAAGGAGTTGGGCTGTGTCAGAGACAACTTTCAGGTTGAAGTTTGAGATGAAGAGGACATCTCCAGCCTCTTCCTTAATTGTGAAAATAATACAGGGTTAGTACAAACAATACTGGAACGTATGAAGAAAAAAGGAAAGGTCCTTTTTTCTCTTAGCCCTAATTGAATTCCCAGAGGTATATCTGGTGTATATCCTTCTAATCTGTGTCTCATAGTAGGATATTGAAAGGATTTGTCAAATATTTATCTTTCAGCAGTTTTTTCCTTGAATACTCCATAAAGAAAAACATATACTTGAGATATATCTGTAAGTATTTATGTTTCCCAGTGTGTATGTTATGTTATACTAGTATACTCATATGTCTATACTAGGTAGTTATTTGTAAACATGACAATTCCAGAATTGCTTATTTAGTAAGTCCTAAATAATAAGTAACAGTCCTAGGAGTAACGTACACAAAGATACCTTAGGCGTATTATTGGGTAGCAGTGATTTATGATTTAGACAAAACCATTTATAGAAAACTAAAGGGGAGAACATGAAAATAATTATTAACTGATATCCTCATTATTTAATGTTCTTCAAACTAAACTCGCCATATCTAAAAGGAAATATTAGCACTGTCATGGCCTCTCTAGGTAGTTCATGGACTGAAATAACTGGGGTGCTTCAGGTAGGAAACCCATTGGCTTAGCTTCATTAGGGAAAATCTTTGCAACAGAAAGCCTAGCAGGATACTGTGGTCTGGCTCCATCCTCGTCCACATTTCCTTGTTTCTCTTTCAAAGATAGTAGTCAGTTTCTAACTTTATGCTTTTCACTAACCTCCTTTTCTCTCTTCTTGGGCTGGCTTTGGGACTTTGCTCCTCGGTTCTGCCATTAGTCTCATCCCCCTCCCCCAGTACAGATAGATTATGTGAAGTGCTCTTTTGGAATCTGATTTCTTCCTGGCAGGAAGTACATCACATCTGAAGCTGGCTGCTGCATGAGTGTATTAGCCTTCTTTGCTGCTGGCTTAATTACCTTTCTTAGTAGTATTACTTTCTGAAGTTGTGGACTCCAAGTTAAAATATAGACAACTGCTAACTTTTGTACACTTCTTTGAACTAAATATTGATTTTTTTCCTCTGCTCACAGTAATGTAAGTCTGTCAAATATTTTGAAAAGACATATAAGTATAATTATCTCAGTAGGAAACTAAAAAGATTGTCTTAAAGTACCTTTTTAACTAAGTTTAAGAAGCATGCCAGGAAGATTCAAGAATATTTCAGGCTGAATAATTACTTAATAATTAAGGAACAGATAGTTCTTCTATTTTTGTGCAATTTCAGCTAACCTTGTTTAAACTTAACATTGACTGTGGTTTCTCTTTAAAATGTTTGAAGGAAGATTTTCATGTAGGGAGCAGATGTGTTTGAGGTATTGATTTAATTAGTTGTGGTTGCTCTAAAATTTTTGTTAATTTTTTTCTTATAAAAGTATCTTTTTTTTAAAGATGCCTAAGAACAATAAGGGGTAGCATGATAAAGTAGAAGAGTGTTACACTTGAGCTAAGATAATAGGAGATTACAAGCTAGGTGACCTTGGGAAAGTTACTGACCTCTCTGAGTTTTGATTTTTTTTTTAAATCTCTCTATTTTCAGGGTTATTTTGAAGACCAAAGGAGGTAAATTAATGTATGTACTAATCCTTTGTGAATTTCAACACACTATCAAAATTTAGTGTAATTTAATTTTCTGCATGAAATAATGGATATAATTTGGTTAGCACAGAGTTAACCCAGAGCTTAGCAGAATGTCTTGCCCATTTTAGATTATCATATTTTTGTCATTGTTGAAATAATTTGATTGTACTGCTAGGTTAAGACATAGCTCCATATTTAGTGAATCCAAGAGGTGGAAGAAAAAACACTTTTAAAACTTTCCATGCAAGTACTCAAAGGCTGGCTATACTATATCTTTGGGATCTTGACCTGCTTCCTCCTGCACATTGTTACCTGTTGGCAAGATATTTCACAGTTGTGATATTTGTTTCTTATTATACCTACAGCAGGGATCAGTATACTTTCTCTGTAAAAGGCCCATAAGAAATAGTTTTGGCTTTGCAGGCCATACTGTCTCTGTCAGAAATACTCTACACTGATATTGTAGCAAGAAAGCGACTCTCAATGATACATAAAATGAATGGTGTAATAAAAATCTATTTACAAAATCAGATGTTGGACTAGATTTGGCCCATAGGTCATAGTTTGCCAACCCTTGGTCTGTGTTATCTACTTTTATTCCCTTAACTTGGAAATCAATAGAAAATACAAAACTTATTTCTAGTCCTGGCCAATAGTTTAAATAGAAGAGAAGAATTAGCCTAAAAGCCATGGGTTCTTTGATTATTTGTTGGATGAGGCAGAGGGCAGTGGGAGAGAAAATACTGAGTTGCTGCTTTGAGATCTTTGCGGAATTGCTAGAAGCCTCATGGGTGGACCTCTACAATGAAGATATTTGTCTTGGGCTTCCCTGGTGGCGCAGTGGTTGAGAGTCCGCCTGCCGATGCAGGGGACGCGGGTTTGTGCCCTGGTCTGGGAAGATCCCACATGCCGCGGAGCGGCTGGGCCCATGAGCCATGGCTGCTGAGCCTGCACGTCCAGAGCCTGTGTTCCACAACGGGAGAGGCCACAACAGTGAGAGGCCCGCATACCGCAAAAAAAGAAAGATATTTGTCTTGAGCTGGATGGGGAAGAGCTAATATACTATAGGAACCTTGCAAAACATCTTCACTGGAGAGCAGTCCCAATGCTCATAAAAGAGTAGAATAAATTTCATTGCCCAGATAGTTTCTTTTAATACAAAAGGAACAGCCCTGCAGTTGGAAAAGCTCTGTATCAGAATATTACCCTCATGCTATTTATATCTCATCTTATAAGCCCAACATAGAATTCCAATTATCTTTTGGCTTTAATTTTAGCTCAGTCTGCCTATGCTGGACCAAACTGAGAGTCCAGAGAAGGAGGTAGTAACCTAGGGGATCTGTTTCCTTTAAGTAATTTAGTTCCTCAGTTCATTTCATTGTGTTATGGAAAACATTCAAATGTTATCTAACTCATTATGATAGATACCGATGTGTATAATAGCATCATAATCACAAGCAGTAATTATTCCCTTACTTAAAATGTTGATTTTGACACTGAAGTCTATGCAGTTTTATAAAATTGGAAAATATTTGTTTATCAGAAATATTAATTGTAAATTATTCATTAAAAAGGGAGTGTCTTGGACTTCCCTGGCGGTCCAGTGGTTAAGACTCCGAGCTTCCACTGCAGGGGCGTGGGCTCGGCCCCTGGTCAGGGAACTAAGATCCCACATGCCCAGTGGTGTGGACAAAAAAAAATAAAAACTAAAAAGGGATGTCTTCCGAGTTTTTTTACTGCAGAGTGATCCTGTGTGAGAATCTGAATGGTTCATGCTAGCAGAACTAATAAGATTTTGAAATTGATCATCCTTGTTGTGATTCAAATGAGAATTGGAGTGAAAATAATTAAAAATTTATTAATTATTAGGAGCCTGATAGTTGTTGATATTTTCTTTCAGAAGGGGAAATTGTGTGATGAAACTTGTATGTTTGGTTTATGATGAATAGCAAGTCATTAAATTCAGGCTTCTGCAACTGGTCACCTGGGAACCCAGAAGGTTTTCCACTTTGCTTATTACACAAATAAATTCTACTTCCTGACTATTATGCAATACCTGATTTTAATATGCAGCCTGGAGCAGGAAGTGATAAACACTGAGTCCCACGGTGCTGCATCTCCAGGTGTATTGATACTTCCAAGGAACATTTCTGCAGTCTGAATTTCAATTTTACATAATCGATGTAATTTTACATTAAAAAGTAAATGGCTATTTAATCTTTTACTCTCACATGAAGAGGAGTAAGTAATATATACTGGAATGGAGTTTAGTAAGATGGAAAGCCAAACTGAAGGATTTTCTATTTGAGATGAAAGTATAATAAGCAGTAGGCTTTACAAAACCATGGAATATGATAATAGAAGAGGGAGTGAATGAGCGGATTAGAATTTGGTATATGTATGGGAAACTACGGTGACCTTTAATGGATTTCTGGGACCGTCTTTGGGGGATTATGTAAATCAAGCCTGAATTCTAAATCTAATACAGCTATCATTAAAATCAAGAGAATGCTCACTGCATGATGGGAATTGAAATGACTCCTAACTTTATAATGTTTCTGAGCTCTAGTATTCTCACAGGACTTTCAAAAAAATCATGCTTTTTTATTAAAACTTGCAGTATCCTTAGTTATAAAGTGGAGGGAATCAAGGAGTGTATAAGAAAATTTATATGAAAGTTTTACTTTTCACATTGCTAGCAAAGTATAAAAATTTCACTGTGCATTGAGCCAGTGACGAGTATTAACATCATTTTAGTCTTTGCTAATAGAAAAGTGAAAAAAATGTTTCTTATTGTTGTTTTCATTTATTATTATTATTGCTAAAAAGAATGAACATTTTATACAATTATTAATCTTTCATTTCCTTTTCTAAGAACTGTCTTTTCCAGAATTGGCCATTTTAAAAGGGTAGTAAATGTTTTCTTCTCAGTTTGAATATATTATGTATGTTAGCTCCTTGTCATATTTAGATCAAATATATTTCCAGTTTGTGGTTTGCCTTTTAGTTTAATTCATTCTCATAGATTAAGGAGATAAGTTTTTTTAAAGTTATTTCATCTTATTTTTGACGATTAAAGGTCCAAAATACAGAACTTTAGAACCTGAATTCTTTGAAATAACTTTTATACATTTATCTACTATGAGTTAACGCTATTAGTGTGTTAATGCTAATCTATGCGTTTAATGAATATAGAGAAATGGGAGTTCACTATAAAGTTTCCAACATGTTTTTCTCAATATTTTAAAGCTATGAAAATCTAGAAACATTGTATTGTAGAAGACCATACATATGTCTATGTACTTTCTATAGGCAACATAGCTACCACATGGAGGGTGGCATTGTTCTAGCAGAATGTTTCTCAAAGTGTGATCTCCAGATGACAACATTAGTGTCAGGTTTTAGGAATTCATTTCCACTTTCTTTGTAATGACCTCCCTAGGATCTCACACCTTTAGGAAAATGGAAAGCAGCTCACAGTAAATTTGAGGACCCTTGGATTAAATGAGATTCAAAGATTTCTGACATGTGTTCCAGCTCTTAAATTCTATAATAGGTATTTTTTTTGTAGAAAAGAAGGAAGCAGTCCGTACCTAACTTTTTGTAGATGGATTAGCACCCAAAGAATCTCTCCCCATTCCAGGGTAGAAGGGTGGATCCCAACACTGGGTCATTCCCTACAGCTGCTGCTTTACCCTGAGGCATCTTAGACATTGGCCTTGGATGTGATGTGCCCAAAAGGAGAAAGCACAAGAGACAAGCAAGGGAGACCCTTCTTTCACAGTGCCCAAAAGATGATTTACCAGGCCTTTGTTATTTCCTCCCAGATTACTGTGCCTGTATCCTAACTGGTTACCCTATTATACCCTTGCCAATCCATCCCCCACACTTCCACAAGAATGATTTCATTAAAATGTTAGTCTTATTATGTCTCCCACACTCAGGAGCACGGCATGTACTACCCCTCATGATCTGATGACCCCTGAGTGTCTCTCCAGCTGCATTTTCTCCAGTAAGTTCTAGCCACCCTGGTAGTTTGCAGTTTCATGGCAGTTATGCACCTTTTCACATACCATTGCATATGTAGGAAGCACCCTTCCTTTTGTCTTGTTCCTTTTGTTTTTGCCTGGGTAACTTCTACTCAGCAATTCCCTTTCTATGACTTCATCTGGAGAAGGACTTGCACATGAGTGAAAAGGAGTGTTTCCAAGGCATCATTGTTTATAATAGCAAAAGGCTGCAGCCTTCTAAAGGTACGTCAGTATAGTTAAGGACATGATGGTACAGTCATAAAATAAAACACTCTGGAACAATTAAAAAGAAAAGGATAGCTGTATATGTGCGCATGCGTGTGCGCACGCGCATGCGCACACACACACACACACACACACACACACACACACAGTGTACTAGAGTTGTATTATTCCAGACTTTTAAAAACTGTGCTGCCTCTCTACATACACTCACATGTTATCCTGTGCTTGGCAGACCTCCCCATCCCCGACCCATTTAACAAAATCCTGTACCCTTTCTGTGACAGAAATGATTGTCCTCTTCTCTGTTGCCATAGTACTTTATTGATCTTACAGGTATACAATGCATCTAATTGTATTACAACCATTTGAACATATGTCTCTCTGCCTGTGAGCACCCTGAAGTCAAGGGCAACAACTCATGTCTGGAGCCCAGCATTTAGCAGGGTCCAGTCATCTGAAATCTAGCATACTGAGACATGTGCTCAGCAAGGATTTGTCATATTTAATGACTGCAGAAGGCTCCTGTGCAATATTTATAAAATTTCAATCCTGCCTCTCACTCTCTGAAATGATTCTATTTATTCCAGAAATATTTCAACTTAGTCCAATTAGCATCAGTCCCAGCTCCTTATCTTTAAAAATGTAAACTCTGTAAATTGCTGAACATTAGTTTTTCATGTTGCTGAAGGTTAAGGAAAGCAAGTGGTAAAGAACATGAGTCCCAGCCATCTGTTTTCCTTTACTCTCTCCAGCAGCATCAGTGCTGCAGGGATTGTCCCTGCATAGCAAGAGGGATGAGGATGTGCTTGTTTTTTTTTTTGTTTGTTTGTTTTTTTCTTTTTTTTTTTAATTAGTTTCTGCTTTATAACAAAGTGAATCAGTCATACATATACATCTGTTCCCACATCCCTTCCCTCATGCATCTCCCTCCCTCCCACCCTCCCCATCCCACCCCTCCAGGCGGTCACAAAGCACCGAGCTGATCTCCCTGTGCTCTGTGGCTGCTTCCCACTATCTACCTTACGTTTGGTAGTGTATATATGTCCATGCCTCTCTTTCGCTTTGTCACAGCTTACCCTTCCCCCTCCCCATATCCTCAAGTCCATTCTCAAGTAGGTCTGTGTCTTTATTCCCGTTTTGCCCCTAGGTCCTTCATGACTTTTTTTTTTTTTTAATTCCG
The DNA here is from genome assembly GCF_964165515.1 of Mesoplodon bidens. Classification (NCBI taxonomy): domain Eukaryota; kingdom Metazoa; phylum Chordata; class Mammalia; order Artiodactyla; family Ziphiidae; genus Mesoplodon; species Mesoplodon bidens. The sequence continues at coordinate 68,458,169 of NC_138166.1, read as the reverse complement.
TATATATGTGTTAGCATACGGTATTTGTCTTTCTCTTTCTGACTTACTTCACTCTGTATGACAGACTCTAGGTCTATCCACCTCATTACAAATAGCTCAGTTTCATTTCTTTTTATGGCTGAGTAATATTCCATTGTATATATGTGCCACATCTTCTTTATCCATTCATCCGATGATGGACACTTAGGTTGTTTCCAGCTCCGGGCTATTGTGAATAGAGCTGCAATGAACATTTTGGTACATGTCTCTTTTGGAATTATGGTTTTCTCAGGGTATATGCCTAGTAGTGGGATTGCTGGGTCATATGGTAGTTCTATTTTTAGTTTTTTAAGGAACCTCCATACTGTTCTCCATAGTGGCTGTACCAATTCACATTCCCACCAGCAGTGCAACAGTGTTCCCTTTTTTCCACACCCTCTCCAGCATTTATTGTTTCTAGATTTCTTGATGATGGCCATTCTGACTGGTGTGAGATGATATCTCATTGTAGTTTTGATTTGCATTTCTCTAATGATTAATGATGTTGAGCATTCTTTCATGTGTTTGTTGGCAGTCTGTATATCTTCTTTGGAGAAATGCCTATTTAAGTCTTCTGCCCATTTTTGGATTGGGTTGTTTATTTTTTTGCTATTGAGCTGCATGAGCTGTTTATAAATTTTGGAGATTAATCCTTTGTCAGTTGCTTCATTTGCAAATATTTTCTCCCATTCTGACGGTTGTCTTTTGGTCTTGTTTATGGTTTCCTTTGCTGTGCAAAAGCTTTGAAGTTTCATTAGGTCCCATTTGTTTATCTTTGTTTTTATTTCCATTTCTCTATGAGGTGGGTCAAAAAGGATCTTGCTGTGATTTATGTCATAGAGTGTTCTACCTATGTTTTCCTCTAAGAGTTGGATAGTTTCTGGCCTTACATTTAAGTCTTTAATTCATTTTGAGCTTATTTTTGTGTATGGTGTTAGGGAATGATCTAATCTCAAACTTTTACATGTCCCTGTCCAGTTTTCCCAGCACCACTTATTGAAGAGGCTGTCCTTTCTCCACTGTACATTCCTGCCTCCTTTATCAAAGATAAGTTGGCCAGGGCTTCCCTGGTGGCGCAGTGGTTGAGAGTCCGCCTGCCGATGCAGGGGACACGGGTTCGTGCCCCTATCCCGGAAGATCCCACATGCCGCGGAGCGGTTGGGCCCGCGAGCCATGGCCGCGGAGCCTGTGTGTCCGGAGCCTGTGCTCCGCAACGGGAGAGGCCACAGCAGTGAGAGGCCCGCGTACAGCAAAAAAAAAAAAAAAAAAAAAAAAAAAAAGATAAGTTGGCCATATGTGCGTGGGTTTATCTCTGGGCTTTCTATCCTGATCCACTGATCTATCTTTCTGTTTTTATGCCAGTACCACACTGTCTTGATTACTGTAGCTTTGTAGTATAGTCTGAAGTCAGGGAGCCTGATTCCTCCAGCTCCGTTTTTCGTTCTCAAGATTGCTTTGGCTATTCGGGGTCTTTTGTTTTTCCAAACAAATTTTGAAATTTTTTGTTCTAGTTCTGTGAAAAATGCCAGTGGTAGTTTGATAGGGATTGCATTGAATCTGTAGATTGCTTTGGGTAGTAGAGTCATTTTCACAATATTGATTCTTCCAATCCAGGAGCATGGTATATCTCTCCATCTATTTGTATCATCTTTAATTTCTTTCATCAGTGTCTTATAATTTTCTGCATACAGGTCTTTAGTCTCCTTAGGTAGGTTTATTCCTAGATATTTTATTCTTTTTGTTGCAATGGTAAATGGGAGTGTTTTCTTGATTTCATTTTCAGATTTTTCATCATTAGTGTACAGGAATGCCAGAGATTTCTGTACATTAATTTTGTATCCTGCTACTTTACCAAATTCATTGATTAGTTCTAGTAGTTTTTTGGTAGCATCTTTAGGATTCTCTATGTATAGTATCATGTCATCTGCAAACAGTGACAGCTTTACTTCTTCTTTTCCAATTTGGATTCCTTTTATTTCCTTTTCTTCTCTGATTGCTGTGCTAAAACTTCCAAAACTATGTTGAATAAGAGTGGTGAGAGTGGGCAGCCTTGTCTTGTTCCTGATCTTAGTGGAAATGGTTTCAGTTTTTCACCATTGAGGACAATGTTGGCTGTGGGTTTGTCATATATGGCCTTTATGATGTTGAGGAAAGTTCCCTCTATGCCTACTTTCTGCAGGGTTTTTATCATAAATGGGTGTTGAATTTTGTCAAAAGCTTTCTCTGCATCTATTGAGATGATCATATGGTTTTTCTCCTTCAACTTTTTAATATGGTGTATCACATTGATTGATTTGCGTATATTGAAGAATCCTTGCATTCCTGGAATAAACCCCACTTGATCATGGTGTATGATCCTTTTAATGTGCTGTTGGATTCTGTTTGCTAGTATTTTGTTGAGGATTTTTGCATCTATGTTCATCAGTGATATTGGCCTGTAGTTTTCTTTCTTTGTGACATCCTTGCCTGGTTTTGGTATCAAGGTGATGGTGGCCTCGTAGAATGAGTTTGGGAGTGTTCCTTCCTCTGATATTGTTTGGAAGAGTTTGAGAAGGATGGGTGTTAGCTCTTCTCTAAATGTTTGATAGAATTCGCCTGTGAAGCTATCTGGTCCTGGGCTTTTGTTTGATGGAAGATTTTTAATCACAGTTTCAATTTCAGTGCTTGTGATTGGTCTATTCATATTTTCTATTTCTTCCTGAGTCAGTCTTGGCAGGTTGTGCATTTCTAAGAATTTGTCCATCTCTTCCAGGTTGTCCATTTTATGGGCATAGAGTTGCTTGTAGTAATCTCTCATGATCTTTTGTATTTCTGCAGTGTCAGTTGTTACTTCTCCTTTTTCATTTCTAATTCTATTGATTTGAGTCTTCTCCCTTCTTTTCTTGATGAGTCTGGCTAATGGTTTATCAATTTTGTTTATCTTCTCAAAGAACCAGCTTTTAGTTTTATTGATCTTTGCTATCGTTTCCTTCATTTCTTTTTCATTTATTTCTGATCTGATTTTTATGATTTCTTTCCTTCTGCTAACTTTGGGGTGTTTTTGTTCTTCTTTCTCTAATTGCTTTAGGTGCAAGGTTAGGTTGTTTATTCGAGATGTTTCCTGTTTCTTAAGGTGGGATTGTATTGCTATAAACTTCCCTCTTAGAACTGCTTTTGCTGCATCCCATAGGTTTTGGGTCGTCGTGTCTCCATTGTCATTTGTTTCTAGGTATTTTTTAATTTCCTCTTTGATTTCTTCAGTGATCACTTCGTTATTAAGTAGTGTATTGTTTAGCCTCCATGTGTTTGTTATTTTTTACAGCTCTTTTCCTGTAATTGATATCTAGTCTCATAGCATTGTGGTCAGAAAGGACACTTGATACAATTTCAATTTTCTTAAATTTACCAAGGCTTGATTTGTGACCCAAGATATGATCTATCCTGGAGAATGTTCCATGAGCACTTGAGAAAAATGTGTGTTCTGTTGTTTTTGGATGGAATGTCCTATAAATATCAATTAAGTCCATCTTGTTTAATGTATCATTTAAAGCTTGTGTTCCCTTATTTATTTTCATTTTGGAAGATCTGTCCATTGGTGAAAGTGGGGTGTTAAAGTCCCCTACTATGAGTGTGTTACTGTCGATTTCTCCTTTTATGGCTGTTAGTATTTGCCTTATGTATTGAGGTGCTCCTATGTTGGGTGCATAAATATTTACAATTGTTATATCTTCTTCTTGGATCGATCCCTTGATCATTAGGTAGTGTCCTTCTTTGTCTCTTCTAGTAGTGTTTATTTTAAAGTCTATTTTGTCTGATATGAGAATTGCTACTCCAGCTTTCTTTTGGTTTCCATTTGCATGGAATATCTTTTTCCATCCCCTTACTTTCAGTCTGTATGTGTCTCTAGGTCTGAAGTGGGTCTCTTGTAGACAGCATATATATGGGTCTTGTTTTTGTATCCATTCAGCCAATCTGTGTCTTTTGGTGGGAGCATTTAGTCCATTTACATTTAAGGTAATTATCGATATGTATGTTCCTATTCCCATTTTCTTAATTGTTTTGGGTTCGTTATTGTAGGTCTTTTCCTTCTCTTGTGTTTCTTGCCTAGAGAAGTTCCTTTAGCATTTGTTGTAAAGCTGGTTTGGTGGTGCTGAACTCTCTCAGCTTTTGCTTGTCTGTAAACGTTTTAATTTCTCCATCAAATCTGAATGAGATCCTTGCTGGGTAGAGTAATCTTGGTTGCAGGTTTTTCTCCTTCATCACTTTAATTATGTCCTGCCACTCCCTTCTGGCTTGTAGAGTTTCTGCTGATAGATCAGCTGTTATCCTGATGGGGATTCCCTTGTGTGTTATTTGTTGTTTTTGCCTTGTTGCTTTTAATATGATTTCTTTGTGTTTAATTTTTGACAGTTTGATTAATATGTGTCTTGGCGTATTTCTCCTTGGATTTATTCTGTATGGGACTCTCTGTGCTTCCTGGACTTGATTAACTATTTCCTTTCCCATATTAGGGAAGTTTTCAACTATAATCTCTTCAAATATTTTCTCAGTCCCTTTCTTTTTCTCTTCTTCTTCTGGAACCCCTATAATTCGAATGTTGGTGCGTTTAATGTTGTCCCAGAGGTCTCTGAGACTGTCCTCTGTTCTTTTCATTCTTTTTTCTTTATTTTGCTCTGCAGCAGTTATTTCCACTATTTTATCTTCCACCTCACTTATCCGTTCTTCTGCCTCAGTTATTCTGCTATTGATCCCATCTAGAGTATTTTTTATTTCATGTATTGTGTTTTTAATCGATGCTTGATTCATCTTTAGTTCTTCTAGGTCCTTGTTAACTGTTTCTTGCATTTTGTCTATTCTATTTCCAAGATTTTGGATCTGGGAAATAGAATCTTGGATCATCTTTACCATCATTATTCTGAATTCTTTTTCAGGTAGACTGCCTATTACCTCTTCATTTGTTAGATCTGGTGGGTTTTTATCTTGCTCCTTCTCCTGCTGTGTGTTTTTCTGTCTTCTCATTTTGCTTATGTTACTGTGTTTGGGGTCTCCTTTTTGCAGGCTGCAGGTTCGTAGTTCCCGTTGTTTTTGGTGTCTGTCCCCAGTGGCTAAGGTTGGTTTAGTGGGTTGTGTAGGCTTCCTGGTGGAAGGTACTAGTGCCTGTGTTCTGGTGAATGAGGCTGGATCTTGTCTTTCTGGTGGGCAGGTCCACGTCTGGTGGTGTGTTTTGGGGTGTCTGCGGACTTTTTATGATTTTAGGCCACCTCTCTGCTAATGGGTGGCATTGTGTTCCTGTCTTGCTAGTTGTTTGGCATAGGGTGTCCAGCACTGTAGCTTGCTGGTCGTTGAGTGAAGCTGGGTGCTGGTGTTGAGATGGAGATCTCTGGAAGATTTTCGCCGTTTGATATTATGTGGAGCTGGGAGGTCTCTTGTGGACCAGTGTCCTGAAGTTGGCTCTCCCACCTCAGAGGCACAGCACTGACTCCTGACTCCTCAATTTGGGATGATTTGTTGTCTATTCATGTATTCCACAGATGCAGGGTACATCAAGTTGATTGTGGAGCTTTAATCCGCTGCTTCTGAGGCTGCTGGGAGAGGTTTCCCTTTCTCTTCTTTGTTCTCACAGCTCCTGGGTCTCAGCTTTGGATTTGGCCCCGCCTCTGCGTGTAGGTCGCCGGAGGGCGTCTGTTCTTCGCTCAGACAGGACAGGGTTAAAGGAGCAGCCTCTTCGGGGACTCTGGCTCACTCAGGCCGGGCGGGAGGGAGGGGCACGGAGTGCGGGGCGAGCCTGCAGCGGCAGAGTTCGGCGTGACGTTGCACCAGCCCGAGGCGCGCCGTGCGTTCTCCCAGGGAAGCCACCCCTGGATCCCGGGACCCCGGCAGTGGCGGGCTGCACAGGCTCCCGGAAGGGCGGTGTGGACAGTGACCTGCGCTCGCACACAGGCTTCTTGGCGGCGGCAGCAGCAGCCCCAGCGTCCCACGCCCGTCACTGGGCTCCGCGCTTTCAGTCGTGACTCGCGCCCGTCTGTGGAGCCCCTTTAAGCAGCGCTCTTAATCCCCTCTCCTCGCGCACCAGGAAACCAAGAGGGAAGAAAAAGTCTCTTGCCTCTTCCGCAGCTCCAGAGTTTCCCCGGACTTCCTGCCGGCTAGCTGTGTCACATTAGCCCCCTTCAGGCTGAGTTCTCGCCGCCAGCCCCAGTCCTTTCCCTGCGCTCTGACCGAAGCCCGAGCCTCAGCTTCCAGCGCCGCCCGCCCTGGCGGGCGAGCAGACAAGCCTCTCGGGCGGGTGAGTGCCGCTTGGCACCGATCCTCTGTGCGGGAATCTCTCCGCTTTGCCCTACCCAGGTATGTGGGGAGTTTCTTGCCTTTTGGGAGGTCTGGGGTCTTCTGCCAGCATTCAGTAGGTGTTCTGTAGGAGTTGTTCCACGTGTAGCTGTATTTCTGGTGTATCCGTGGGGAGGAAGGTGATCTCCGCGTCTTACTCTTCCGCCATCTTACCTGGAAGTCTCCGGATGTGCTTGTTTATTATTGAAAAGGCTTGCACAGGCCCTGTGTCAGTCATCTTATGCTGACTTACTTGGTGATAACAAACTACCCCCAAATCTCAATGGTTTATTGTAATAGCTTTTTTCTCACTCGGCTCCATGAAGCTCTGCTCCGTGATTCCTTCCCTTAGGGACTCAGGCTGACTGTATTTATAGTCACAGGGGAGATGGAAGAGGAAGCATGGTGCAACCATGGGACGGACCTTAACACTTCTATTTCAAAGAGGCACGTATCATTTCTACTCACATGTCATTGGCCAAAACAAGTCATATGGCCATGCCTGTTTTCAGCAGGGTGGGTATATACAACCATTCCTCAGGGGTGGGAAGCAAATATTTTGAACAATAACATGCTCTACTAAAGCCTCTTTTAGAGTTCTTCTCTTGTAAATGAATTGGTTTTGCTCTTGCATCAATGTGCCTCTTCAACACACATTAATTGAATGTGCACCACAAACAGAGCACAATGGCAGGGTGTGAGGTGAAATCAGACTCTTTTTAAGGATCTATCAGAAGGGCCTAAAAATACATGTGATCTTGCCTCTGCGGTGGTCACTTCAGTATGCTGGGAAGAACACTTGGAGGAGAGAAAGCTGATAGTGTGAAATTGTATGCATTTGCTACTGATATCTGAACAGATTTTTGTATTATTATTTTTTAATTTCACATGTAAAGGTGTACTATTCAAGGATTCATCACGTCTATTTGTCCTCTAATTCTTGTCATCATTTCAGAAATTTATGTTATACACACATATATAATTATTTAATAAATATTTGCATGTGTGGTGATAAAGTGGTAACGCTGATCAAAATAGCTGGTGTTACCTTATTAGTCATACTATTTGGGTGTTGGATGTGTAGAGTCATATCCAGAAATCTTACAAAACCCATTAAATATTATATTTTAGAGTATTTTTTACCTTCTGCTTATTTATTTAATTTTCTTTTTACTTATTTGTTGTTTTGTGTAGCTCTCATTTTATTTCTGAAGGAAGAGATCTGCTTGTGCCCCATGCGGGCCTTGGATTTTCTGGCCTGGGAATTACTTTCTTGTCTACCCACTGGGTACATGGTGCTGATACCCTAAGCTGTCAGTGTTTTCCTCTTGGAAGTCTATTCCACGTCCATTGCTTTTTAAATATATATTCAGAAGGATCATATTTTAGGAAAGGATTAAGTATTTCAAGGGAGAAAAATCATTATTCTGTTTCTAAAGTGTACACAGCTGTTAAACTTTAATTAAACAGGTTTGTAGGAGAGGGGATTGGAGACCAACTTCATAAAACCAGACAGATATGCTTTGAAAATGAAGAAGAAAAGTAATTAAGCCAAGCATAGCAGCTTAATATTAATTTTTAGAACACATCCAGTATATTTGTTGTAAATCTTGACACTGCTATTGCTTGTTTCCTAATGAGTTATTCTACAATTTCAGTTCAGCATTTGGATGTCAAGGATTCCTAGTCCATTGAAAAATTATAAGATCTTCCCACATTATGTTAATATTTATTAACATTATGTTAATTATGTTAATATTTATTGCAAGAAACCTAACTCTTGAATGAAATGCAATTCATCAGTGAAAATAAACAGTGAATTTATACCTTGGAAGTAGAATTTGTTATGTTATCCACAAAAATAATCCAGAGTAACCCACAGGTTTTTAAAAAATTATTTGATTACTGACAGATTCTGTGCACCAAAACAAGACTGATAAAACAGATTTAATATTCAGTAGTGTTGTTTTTTAACTTATTCTTAAGTCTTTTCAACAAGTTATGATTTTTTGAAAAAATTACTAACGGGTAGCTATGCCATTTTAACAAAAAAATTGAGCTCAACAGTGCAATCAGAATTCTGTGAAGGAAGAGGAACAAAATAAACCTAATGAATTAGAACTTGTTGCCTCACTGTTGGACGCTAAGAAACCTGCAGATACATTCAGTTATGAAATTGAGTTTATGTTTTCCTTTGTATTCTATTGTGCACGGACTCTGTGATGAAACACTTTTTAAGATTTAGATTTTACCTTCTCAATGAGGAAGGCGTACAGGAAAAACTTTCAAAGCTTAAAGGTGTTTAAATTAAGCCTGTGGGGAATGAATGCAGTAAGTAAAACCAAACTGTGATTTTTTCAATTACTCACAAGTTGAAAGCTCTTTTTTCTCTTTGAACGATGTGTCCTCTTTTATTCTCTAAATAGAATTATCACCAATAAATTAAGCATTGACTGTATACTTAAATGCATTAATATAATTGTGAGAATTTCAAACTATTACTTAATCATAACTGAAAAGATCTCTTTTGCTGTGTTGAGCAAAAGGATCACAGGCACTGTTCATTCAAAAGACCACCAGAGAATAGGAAGATATTTGAGACCATCAGTAGTTCTTCCAGACAGTCACAAAAGCTGCAAATAAACAAAGATTTAGAAACATTATGCTGAGCAACGTACATTGTGTGGCATGTTGTCTGGTGGTGCTTCAGTTGATATATTGTGTAGCCATAATACTGTCATCAACAGAATATCTCTGAAAATGGGATGTTTCTCCTAGTAGGTTTCTGGATAAAATGAAATACTTTACTTCTGTTGGAGATGAGACATGCACAAACCACTCTTCTGAGAGATGCATTCAATCTAAAAGGGGGCTGTTACTCTAGGTTCTGATTTCCATTTTAAAGACAGCAGTATCACTGATTATGCTGAATGTAATTCTCCATAGTAGCAGTTTACTCTGTCATGCTGGATGAATGGCAACAGTGATGATTGGTCCCCTAAGTATTTTATCAGGTTTGCTTTCTTCATGTAGCACACTGTCGACATGTGATGAGGTCATGATTTAAACCCCACTTATAAGCATATTAGTCAGAAAGACTTTCTAAGTTCTTCCATTTTTTCCTTAAGCCATCTAGTACTCTAAAATATAATCTTGTGGTTTTTCTTTCTCATGACACCTGAGACATTTCCTGATAGTCAGGAGAGTTACTCCAGGATGTCAGACTTCTATAGGTCACCTGCTGGGTGGGCCAACACATCTAAAGATGTTTGTCTTCTTTGTTTAATGACTAAATTACTAAAACTTAGTGAAATACATTTGCATAACTGGATCCAAGAATTTCAAAGATCAAGTTCAGTTCACTCATATCATAGATGAGGAAATCGGAACCTGAAAAGTTTTGTGACTTGCCCACGTTTATGTAGCTAGCTAATGAATTAAATGTGGGTAGGTTATTCAACTCCCTTAACCCTTGGTCTAGCTGAATCAGATGATACTTGTTGGAAATCTGTAAACTTCACCACAGTTGTCCTTTGTTCTATTGGGTTGATGGGCAGTTGAATCTCTGAAGACCCTTGTATTCCTGAGATACTGTAATTTTGTGATTTCTAATGAATAACCACCAACTATGCATATGTGAAATTTTGTCTATATTATTACACAATATTTATGTTATTTTTAACTTTTTTGATGGTTCCTCCACTGTGATATTTCTGAAATTAGATCTCCTTTATTTCCAAATAAGACTATGGGCCAATTGTGGGCTCATAATATAGTACTACTATCTTGTCCGATTGAATTTATAATGTCAGGTTCTGTTTCACCTTTCAACAAAATTCAGCAGAGGATTCCCCTCTGTTGAGTGTCTGTGTCAAAACTATCAGTGGTCTTTTCTGTGTAAAATTTCTTTTGTTGCACTTATGCTTTTGGGGTGGCAGCTTTTCTATTCAGTAACGGCCCACTGGATCATTCTCTGTTGATACAATGAGTACAGTGAGATGCCCACACTTTATTCAATCACTGAGCTGTACCTTAATGCCTGTTTATATGGCTGCTTATTGTGGGCATGCTTTTCTAGAGGGAGATAGATTTGTCTTCCCTTAAGTAGGGACAGAGGAGAAGTCATTTGGTCTACCTTTTTAGAGCTGAGGGTTCAAGAAGGGGAGGCTTACTCACTGCTTCATAGTGTTGTGAACATTACTTTCCCGGTAACCCAGGAAATCATGAGGCCTTCAGGGGCCCTAGGACAGCCTTTGTCCGATAGCAAAAGAATTCCCAGTACATTACATTTTGACCCCTGTGTACTAGCTTTATGCTTTTGGAACCAACCAACTCCACTTTCTGCAATTCTGCATTAGATCAGTGGTTTTTAAAACTTGGCTAAGCACAGAAGCTCTTGGGACACTTTTATTTATTTATTTTAAAAAAGTTTTTGTTAAAGGTCATTTTTAAAATTTATTTATTTTATTTATTTATTTTTATCTGCGTTGGGTCTTCGTTGCTATGCGCAGGCTTTCTCTAGTCGTGCTGAGTGGGGGCTGGCTACTCTTCGTTACGGTGTGCGGGCTTCTCACTGTGGTGGCTTCTCTTGTTGTGGAGCATGGGTTCTAGGCGCACAGGCTTCAGTAGTTGTGGCACATGGGCTCAGTAGTTGTGGCTCGCAGTCTCTAGAGCACAGGTTCGGTAGTTGTGGCGCACGGGCTTAGTTGCTCCATGGCATCCGGGATCTTCCTGGACCCAGGCTCGAACCTGTGTCCCCTGCATTGGCAGGTGGATTCTTGGGACACTTTTAAAAACAAAGATTCCTGGAAGTCATTTCAAATCAACTGAATTGGAAATACTCAGGAATGGAGCCCAGGAATCTGTAATTCTTAAGAGCTTACCTGGGACATTTTAAAAACAAACAAACAAAAAAGGCTGGGTTCCATGCCAGACCATTTAAATCCAAATCAATGGAGGTGATGCCCCAGGACCCAGCATTTTAAAAGCTCTCTCTAAGGGATTCTCATATGTAACCAGGGTTGAAAACCAAGGCTCTAAGCTTTCTTCCATCTCTTAAGCATTTTTTGCTTAGAAGATTTAGCTGTATAAGCTTTGCTCTTCAAGAGCAAATAAAAGAATCCCTGACTATCATTTGTGTGTTCCTGAGTGAAGTGGTTTGGTAACCTCCATGCCAGTTGCAGACTCTGTACTATCGGAAGCTTAAATTTAGTGGTATATTTAGACTTTCTTATAGATTCAAGGAAAGTGATTTGCATATAAAATCATCTAACATTTAGATCTCCATTCTGTCTCTCTGCTATCTCATCTTCTAGTAGGAACTAAGTATTATGTTTTAAGGATATTCTTCCTCTTTCCCATTAGAAAAAATAATAATTTTTTCGATCAAAACTCCATCAGCACTTACTTTATTCAAATGTGTAAGCCATCATTGGCATACATATATGAATTCGTATTAGAGGGACTGTTTGGATTTCTTGTTGTTTCATTTAAAGTAAGGTGTTCATTGGGTGTATCTTTTCAGTAAAGATATGTGTTTCCTGTCTTATTTCTTCTCAGTCAGTCTGGCTCAAAAAATGTCACAGATGTCACAAATGTCAATATATCCCCTGTCCCTTGACTGAGTTGCTTTTTTAATGAAATGTCTGCCTACCCAACCAGACTGAATTCCTCAGCCATAAGGCTTTTTGGAGCCATTGTTTCATATGATTCCCTCCCTGCTAGCACCTAACATAGTGCTGACCACAGACAAGTAGATTAATAGGCCATAAATGTGTGTTGACTCATGTACTGATAACTCGGACTGCATTTTGAGAGAGTAGATCCTGTTGAATTGTTTTGCCATCTGCCTAATAGATGATAACATGGAAATTGGGAGATCATAAGCCAGGAAGAGTTGAACTGATACCATAAAAGAAGGAGACAGATCTGGAGTAGGCCTGGAAGGGAGGGCACACGAGCAGGAAAAGGAGCGGGAAAGAGTCAAGGGGGCTGGTGAGATAAAGAGAGCTGCTCAGATGGCAGGAGGATACTCCTTAGGGTTCCCAGGTTTTTAATAAGCCTTTTTAAAATCCAAATGTATGTGGATTTCTTGTAGAAACGAGCAGGGGCTCTGTATGCATCCTTGTTGGTACAGTTGACACTTAGACAAGAATCACCGAAGGAGGATCCAGAGGCTGAGTTACTATGAGAGCATCAAAGGTCCCTTCTGCCAGGACATAGGATAAAGTATAAAATGAGTTTGTACCTCCACAAGTGAGAGACCGGTTATAGGAGCTAAACTGAACTGGCTTTGCAAAGCGTAACAAGTCTGAAAGTGAACTCCTTCTTCCCACTCCCATTCTTACACTTAGTTGTATGTGGTTGAACCAAATGATACTGCCGTCTTGGAAGTAAAATAGTCTAGTGTGAGCAATTGCCTGACCTCAGGGTTAGAACGACTAGAATCATTCAACAGAGACTCTTGCCATTAAGTCTCAGGGGTATAAGTCCCTCCTGAAATTTAGAGTACTCTGAACCTGTCCTCAGATATGTAACTCTCTCAGCTGGAGTCCCCTACTCTGCGAGTCTCTCCACCCCCATCCTGCAGACTGGGGCCCACTCCTCTTAATACCAGCATTCACAGCCAGAGAGGGGACCTTTGTCATATATGCCATTTCTTTCCATCTTTGCTTTTTCTGTTTGTTTTCATCATTAATTAGGAACAGAAGTCTGAGGAGGGAGAATCTGTTTTTTCTCCTTATTGAAAAAGAGCCTCTAGGGCCAGGGCTGGCCTTATACATAGTCGAGGCCGAAGGGCCTAATCCATGGGGGAAGATTTGAGGAAAGACTGAAAACATCTCCTGAACCAATAATCATACAGCCTGGAATTTTAGCATCAAAGATGAAAAGCACGGAGTGAGGCTGAAGGCTTTTTAAAAACCTTTAAGAGTCCTGTGTTTAAAGAGCACATACTTATTACAAAAGCATCATATAATTTCTCTCTTCTGATATCACAAGAAGGCTTAATTCAGGGAATTCTCCCCTTTGTATCTACTGCAAAGAAAAGTACCTTGGAGTAGAGGGAGAAATAGGTGGGGTGGAGGATTTCTTAAAATGAGGTGGAAATTATGCAAAGACAAACCTTGTGGACTTAACCACACCTTCCCTTGGGTCATCTGCCTGGGGCACTTCTAGATATTTCATCTGATCCCTGTGGTGTGAGCCAGAAAACCCAGTGTTTGATCAATGCCTCGTTACCCGCCTCCAGTCTATGGGCATCTGGCTGTACCGTTCAAGTTTACTGCAGCTCTGTCTCCACCAGGCCCTTCCTCCAAGTCTGTTTCTCTAGGGAGCACACTATGAAAACGAAGGAGCAGTGCTTTCAAGTGTGTGGAATACTTAACTGTACGTGATAAAGTTAATATAGCTGTTGTTTCCACACACTTCTTATTTGTGATTGTTTCAAGTAAGCATGGTAACAGCAATCTTAAAAACCCTGTGGCAAAAGTGAAGAGAGTTAGAGCTCTTCCCTGATATAATATTCTGAAATAACATTTTTGCAGCTTCCCCTTGTTACTGAGGGCATGTATAGTAATATGTCATTTTAGAAAATGCTATTGCGTTCTCCAGAAAGGCAACATGAAATTTTTTACACTATTTCAATTATCTCTTTCATCCTTACATTATAATTCTAAGGTTAGATTCCCATAGGAAGGACCACAGTACTCAAAATATGTGTGTAAGAAAACTATAGGAGACATGTCCTCCCTTTTTTTGCTGTGGCAAATATATCAGATATTTTCTCTGCTATCATCTGAGAATGTAAAAAAATATTCAACATGCTTAAAGTAAATTCTTAAGCAGCAATTTCAGAGAAGGCTTAAGCATAAAAGACTTTTCATGTGATTTATTTATTCTGGAAATAGTTATTGAGCCTTACTATGTAACTGGTGTTCTAAGTAATGTGGATAAATTAGTAAGTGTCCCTACTCTCATGAGTCTGTGTGAACTATGGTGTAAGTGTTAACACACCAAACTTGGGTCTGCTTGCCCACGCGCAGTAAAGCCAATCTACTGACACTGGGTTGTGGTGGAGGCAAGTGCAGTATTTATTGCAGACACCAAGCAAGGAGTCCAGGTAGCTAGTGCTTAAAAGGCCCGAATTCCCCGAAGGCTGTCAGGGAAAGATTTTTAAAGACAGGGTGAGGAAGGGGGGCTGTGGGATGTGTGATCAGCTTGTGGACATTCTTCTGATTGGTTGGTGGTGAGGTAATCAGGAGTCAACACCATCAACCTTCTGATTCCACCTGGTCTGGGGTCTGTGTGCTTGTGGGCAGCACACACTTAACTTCTTCCACCTAGTGGGGGTTTCAGTGTCAGCAAAACAGCTCGAAGGACATGGCTCAGAATATTATCTATAGCCCTTGAAGTGGAGCTAAAGGTCCTTGACTTTATTTAATGGCTAAACTATTTTTTTTGTCTTGCTTGACTGTTTTCCTTTCTTCTGCATTGTCTCACTTCTCTGATTAAATTTACTCTTTGGAACTCAGGAAGGCCTAAGAGGCTAAGGTTTTTCTACAGACAAGAGGAAGGAGGAGGACCTGGGGCAAGGGATCTGTTCCAGGAAGGCCCCATAGGGTCCTGCTCAGTTACATAAGGAAGTGGGATCTAGAAATAGGACACACAGACAGACCATACACAAGTAAATAAATAAATAAATGATAGGTGTAGGTGCTATGAAGATATAGAAGAGGGTGTGGTGACATCCATTGACTGGATTCAGTAGAGTAGGAGTGTTTGAGCACTTAAGCAGTCAGGGAAGGTGGCCCAGACCTGATGAATAGAAAGGAGTAGTCCTGCGAAGATACAGGGTTGATGTATTTAAGGTAGAGGGAAAGGCAAGACCTTCAGGTATTAATGAGCTCAGCATGTATAAGGGAGGCAAAGCAGGGTCCTATGACAGGGTATGGAGAGTAGTGGAATGAGGCCAGAGAAGGAGATAGGGTCAGACTACTTAAAGCCTGTGGGCCATGGCAGTGCTAGCCTAGACTGTTTGAAGCAAAGGAGTTATGTGATATGATTAATATGTTTAACTGATCATGAGGCTGGTATATATCAGACTTAACAGGAGAGGGCAAGAATAGAAGCAGGAAGCTAGGTAGTGGGGGTGAGGGGCTATAATAATCCAGATAAGAGATGATAGCAACTTCAACCAGGGTGATAGAAAAGAAATGGAAAGAAACTGCTGTAGAAGGAGTCTGGATATGTTTTGAAAATCAAGTCAAAAGACTTGATAATGATTAGATATAGGGACTGAGGGAAAGAGGAATGGAAGGTAGTTCCTTAGCTTGGCTTTTGGTCTGAACAACTAGGTACATGGTAGGAATGGTTACTGAGAAAGGATATTCAAGGTGGGGGAGAGAATAAGTTAGACAGGAATAAGGGTCAATGGAAATGAGGTATAAATTACCTGAACACTGTACTCAGTTAAGAAGAGTTAGTTTTGCTGCTGCCAATGACATCCTGTCTTTGGGGTTAATGACATCCTTTCATTTCCATATGTTTCAGGCCAGGAAAATTCCTGATGCTCTTCTTTGTCCCCAAGGAAACACTTGGAACACTCCTGTAAAACACAGAATGAAATAAACTATGTCTCTTATGTATTTCCAATCCAGGGCTCTCATCCTAGTCTTGATACTCTACTTGCCATCATCTGCTTGTCTGTCTGAGCTCTTCCTAAGCATAGTGCCCCACCTTTTATCCCCCCACCCTCTTCCTTCCCTGGACCACAGTAACTCTTGTTTCTGTCCCTCAGCACCTCCCCTCCCTGGAAAAATTGCACTCGTCAGATTTCAGGAACCTATCCCTTTAAGGCCCTCAGAGGGTATTTTGAGATTATACAATATACCATTGATTCAATCATTGTATACTGACCAATTTTATGAAGAACACTGTGTTTGGCACTAAAGAAGAAATTTTAACTTGTAAACATAGCTGTTGCTCCTCATAAACTTAGAATATAACTGAAGATATAAACACATTCATATGAAATAACTAGGTAATGATACTAGGTAGTTTGGCTTATGTGGAAAGCACAGGGCTGAGATGATCATCCAGCATGGTATGGTTACATACTTCAGTATGGTGAGAGTGACATGGTGATGATTCTGATCTCCTCTTATGACTTCAAACTTTACTAGTAGTGCAAATTACTAGTGTGATGACTAAGTGCATTGGGTTTTAAGTAATAGTTTAAGCCCTTACTGTGTCACTTCCTGTGACCCTTGGCAAGTTTCCTAAGTCTTCTAAACCTCACTGTCCTCCTCTGTAAAATAGAGAATAATAATATAACCCTCTGTATGATTTTTGTGACAAAAATGTGAAAAAATTGTCTGACACATGGTGAGAACTAAATGAACATTTGTTCTCCTCCTCCTGGTGATATCACCATTATCCCTTGCTGGCATGAGTGGTGTCAACAAAGCTTTTTCAGGTACAGGCTGCCTGAGGATGGGCCAACTGGTAACAAAAGGTTTACTATCTCCGAAGGCCAGGTCACAGTGGAAGGATAATGACCTTGGTAAAAGAAGATAAAAGAAGCAGGAGACAATGAAGGAATCTGGTTGGTACAGGAGTTGGTCACCATCTTTCCAAATAATTGTACCACAGAGGAAAAGGGGGTAAAGGTTTCAGCACACTAATGAAGTTTTATTATTGTGCGATGTTGAAGCACCTACTAACTATATATTGACTTAATGGGGTTTCTGATTTACTTTGCTCAGTCCTAAATAGAGTGAAATGATTAAAAGCAGTATACTCAATGGCTCCAGAACTGATTACTTCTCCAGAGCTAAGACTAAATCCATCACCAAGACTCTGATAAATATTTCTCTTGACAAACCAGTATTTAATAGCAGTTATCATCCCCCATCTACCACCTCCTTTTGTGGTCATTTTCTTATTTTTGGGAACTAGAAGAAATTCACAATTCAATCATTCTATGACATTTCTCTTTGTACATGGCACCTTCTCTGTCACTTCTTGATCAGTGAAGAATCAGACAGTGACTCATTCCTGATTTGTTAATGCAAAACCTTTTTTATTTAATCATTTTGAGACAGTCATGGGTAGTTATTTAGCTCTGCAGATTCTTATACGTCATGAGCGTGAGGCAAAAGATGTTGAGGAACTTGTTGAATTATGCAAAGTTAGGCTCAAAAAGTCAATCTTGATTTACAGCTGTTGCGTGAACAATTCAGTGCAGGCTCAGTGAATCACATCATCTCCAAATAATACTCTGTACTTATACTGAAACAGCCAGAACAGAAAGAGACTTCATTCTATATGATTAACGTACAAGTGCTTTATAAACTGGGAAGCACTCTTCTGATACAAAATAGAATTTATAGGCAGCATTTATGTGACCATGGGTGAACCTATCTCAAGGATAATGAGGAATTCCTACAGATGTCCAAGATTAAAGGAGACCTTACTTTCTCAAATGGAAGTAAATATCTTAGTGTTACTTAATCCTATACACTGCTTCACAAGTTTCCACGTTGTGTTGATTATGGTAATGAGAGCAATTTCAGTAGTCATTAAATCTTGTGGGCATTAAATACCAACCATTGCAGAGTTACAAGGAAGTCAAAGATACAATCCTTAAGAATTCCCAAGACTTTGTTCTCCTTACACATTGATTCCCAATAGGCAAATAGCTTTGCTAAATCAAGGGACTCTGCAGAGATGGGACAATACGTACACCTAAGCATCATTTTTGCTTCTCCTTTTTCTGGCTTGTAGTTGACAAGCAGTGTAACTCTGCTTCTGCTTCCATGTGAGGAGAATCTTCTGCCATTTCTTTTATGTGTAAAATTACAGAGATCTCAATAATGTGTCCAAAATTACAAATTATAATATTGAAAAGGAGTAGAAAATTGCCGCCAGGTGGAGTCTTTGGCTGGGTCATTACATACAGTGGCTTTGCTTAATGCCTATGTTTTGGAGCAGGACTCCGGCCAGTAGCATTAAGTAGATAGGAGAGACAGAGGTACACATTTAAAAGGTTGTCCAGACCACATATGCAGGTAAGAGTAAGGGCAGGTGAGGGCAACTGAGGGAGGCAGAAGCTTAGTGACATGGATGTGGTCCATGCAAAGATGGTTGCAGCCAGGCTGCAGGTAGTGGAGCAGACAAGTACAGAAGAGTCACCTAAAGCAACAGGAAGGATCCTAGTTGTCAGGTGATTGCTGCTACTCCGCACTCTGCCCTGGTTACCTCTGGCTCAGGAACTGGGAGAGGCTCAGCTTCCTTCAGGGAACTTGGTTTCTGAAGTTGAGAAGACCAGAGGAAGGCCAGATGCACCAGGTTTATAGAGTAATTGTTGAGAGAGAGAGATATCATGTTAAAACCCAGTGTAATATCAGAAATCCTCAGTAAGAATATCAAGAAAAGGCATATGCTGGGAGTGTTAATTATGCCATGAAAGTGCCTTTTTCTTCTTTCTGAATGTACCTCTTTTTGTTAAATTTCTGTTTGACTATCTCCTATGTGTCTCTGTGAGGATCTCTCTCTCTCCCCACCATACTTTTTTTTTTCTAATCATCTCGTTTTTCCTTCTGTTTCTATGTCTTTCTCTGTCAACTCCTGATTTTTGTCTTTTTTTATACTCTCTTAAGCAGATACAATACAAAGCTGAAATGTATATATATCAAGTGTGTGTTTACATGTACACATATACATACACATATATAGTTTTTTATTGTAGTTTGAGTAAGAAGTTTTATTTCATGTTCTTAAATTGAAAAACAGAAGAGTTAAATACTTTATTTCTCTAATTTTAGAAAATATTAAATTAAATTAAATGTTTGCTTCTGTCTTGTGTTGATGCCCTCCATACCTGTTGATCTGCTTTAGAGGTTTGGTTTGGCTTTTGCTAGAGACAAGATACTTTTCATTCTGTCTATTTCACTACTTGTGATTGGTCATGGTAAATATATTGTTTTAGTCAATCTTATTTATTTATTTCTGGCCCTGTTCTAAAAGGATTTGAGGTAGTATATAAAAAATAAGCATAGTACCAGGGAGAAAACATAGCAAAAGAAAGGGAAAATTAGAGTGGAGATATGAGATCCTGAGGAGTGGTCCAAGATGGCTCATTGATTGGGTTTGAACTTCCTATAGGCCAAAACTGAGAATTAAGCAAGGTCCCTATTCTAATTATAGAATTAATGATAAGAAATCCCCCTAAACTTAGAGACTTAAGAGTATATTGTTTTCTATTGCTACGATAATAAATTATCACAAACTTAGTGACTTAACACAAATTTATTGTCAAAGTTCTGGATGAAAGAAGTCTCACATAGATCTTATCAGGCTAAAATCAAGTAGGACCCTATTTCTTTCTAGAGGTTCTGGCAGAGAATCTGTTTCTTTGCCTTTTCCAACATCTATAGGTTACCTCATTCCTTGGCTTATGGTTCCTTACCTCCATCTTCAAAGCCAGTGATGTTGCATCTCTCTGACCATTCTTCTGTACTCACATCTCCCTCTGACTCTCTTCTTCTTCCTTACTCCTCCCCTTTTAAGGACCCTTGTGATTACATTAGCCTACCTGGATAATCCAGGATAATCTCCCTATCTTGAGGGCAGCTAATTTCAAGCAAACTTAATCCCAACTGCAACCTTAATTCCCCTTTCCTATATAACTTATCATACCTGTAGACTCCAGGGTGCAGGATATGGACATCTTTGGGGGGCCATTACTATTCCTATCACACCAGAATAACAACATTTATTCTGCTCATGAATCTGCAATTTGGACAGAGCTTAATGTGGGCAGCTCATTTCTGTACTACCTGGCATTAGCCAGTTTAGGTGGAAAGTTGGGGCTGGAATCATCTCAGCATTTTCTCACTCAAAAACTTGGCATTTGATACTGGGATGACTCAAAGAGCAGAGGCTGGAACAGTTGGCATTCCTTGAGCATCTTTGTCTGTCTCTATGGTCCTTCCATGTGGTTTCTCCAGCACAGTGGCTCAGGTAGCTGAACATCTGTATGTTGGCTAAGGTCTCCAAGGCATGAGGGTGAGAGGGGAGGGAGGGAGGGAGAGGAGAGAGAGAGAGAGAGAGAAAGAGAGAGAAAGAGAAAGAGATAGGTAGAAGTTGTGTTGCTTTTTATATTCTAGCCTCCCAAATCATGCAGCATCACTTCTGTCACTTTCTGCCGACTAGAACTGAGACACTAAAGCAAGGCCATAGTCAAGAGAGGGAAATTAGATTGAAGGAATGTCAAAGAATTTGCACACATGTTTTAAAACTACCACAGTCAGTTAAAATATTTACAGTGTCCCCTGAACAGCTTTTCTGGGGGATAACAAGTAAATAAAATTTTTTTCATGGGTCTCATAAAAGGACACTATGTGTGAAATAAAAGATGATGGCCTCACCAATGTCTGTACAAAAAAAAAGTGTGACGATAAAATTCATAGAGATATTTTTTATGGCATTTCTAGGTGCTAGTACCAAAGTACATTTTGGGAAAAAAAAATTGTACACGTTTCTAAAGTTATTCCAAGGTCTCTAATGGACTAAAGAGAATCCAGGCAAAAACTTAAAGGCTATAGAAAAATTAATGGACTATGCATCCTTCAGCTGATCCTCCATGAATATTATATTTTATGATAAAACATTTAAAAGACTTGGGCATCAAAGAGATCATGATTGTATTTCTTGACAAGAACCAGAAGTAAGAATAATCTTTGTGGCTAAAGGCAGGTCTTTAGGTTTTTAAATTACTTTGGTGTTGAGTTCTTAGATGAAATCAATAAATTGTGCTCCTCCTCATGTAATCACCAATTTCAGACAGAAATCAACACAGACCATTTTTAATATATGGAGGATGAAAACATATCACCTTGAACATGGTTGTTTTCAAGTTTCAGTGGAACAGCCTTTTAGCAAATGTCCATTTGCTACTCTTGGGCTCCCATCCTTGCACATAAAATGATTATAATAATTGGCTTTTCATCATTAATATTTCTTTGCAGATGTTTGAATCTGATGTGAAATATTTTTTTTAATTTAGAATAAAATTAATGAATAAAATAAGTAAGATCAAGTGTGGGAGCTAACTAACTTAGTTCTTAGACTATCTGTTCTTAAATCATGTTTTTCTAAGAGGGCAGTATATATTTTTGTGGATTATATCCTATTTTTGCCTTCTTTATATTGTCTTCATTAATATATTTTTTTCTCTCAAGAATTAAGAACAGGATCGTTCAATCACTTACAGTTAGTGTACACATGAGCAGTCTGCTCTTTTCTTTGCAATTAAGTAATATAGGACACAGACTGTGAAATGAATGAATAAAAGGTAATTACATGGCATACTTTATAGAAAGCCAAGTTCACCAGCTTTTTAATGTTCTTTCATTTAAGTATCCATACTTGATTATTGTTATGTTTTTCCCTACTGCTACCTAATAAAACAGGAAATTACAAAGAACTTCTGAATGCTGTCAAATAACCTAACACCATTTTATCACAGATATAAGGTCAGTAGATCTACATGGAAACTGAATACAGTGTCTGCACTAAAAGTCTACAGCAAAGTGGAGCTATGAGAGTATTTGGGGGTGGGACCCTTTGGAGTTTGTTTTCATTTTTATAGATAGCTCCTCATATACTCTTTAGGCCTGTAAAGACTGATGTCCTTGTTTGAGGCCATGCCCTTGAAGTGAGAGTTGCTGATTAAGACCAAATATCTGAACTTATGTGTAACTTTATTTTCCATCCATTCAACCTACTAAAAACAACATAATTTACTTATTTGAATAGCTCTGTATAGAAAATAAAAGCTGGTCTTCCTTTGCTCTTCCTCTTTAGCTTGAAAATATTTTTTATAATTGTTTTTCCCACATCTTGTGCCATGATTTGTTTACCCCAGCAATACAAGTTTTACAAGACCTTCCTTCCCTGCCAGCTTCTATTCTTTGCCTTCATTATCATGTATAGTCATGAATGGTTAGATGGAGTTAAAATTTTTCAACTGTTCCTTTTGTTTTTTCTTCTCTTAAGAAGATATCCTTAACCTTTTCTTGAATTATATATATGAAAGGCTGTAGGGCAGTATAGGGACAGAGGCATAAAAAAAGCATTTCTCCAAGTTGTTTAATTGACTGTATAGCAGTTCTATTTTGGAGTAATAATTATAACACATAGATGTGATATAAAGTGAAACAGAGACTTCCCTGGAGGTCCAGTGGTTAGGACTTCTCCTTCTAATGTAGGGGGTGCGGGTTCAGTCCCTGGTCGGGGAGCTAAGATCCCACATGCCTCATGACCAGAAAACCAAAACATAAAACAGAAGCAATATTGTAACACATTCACTAAAGACTTTAAAAATGGTCCACATCAAAAAAAAAAAAAAAATCTTAAAAAAAAAAAGTGAAACAACCAACACCTATCTTTATATTTTTCTCAAACTTGAGAATCCTGTTCTCCAAGTGAGGGTCTTACTATCTATCGTTTATTAATATTATTCGAATATTTGATATTTAAAATAAAACCAACCCGCCTGGTTTCCCACCATGACAGAAACATATGATAAATGTGATACCTTCAGCCAGAGTACCCTGTGACACGAGACGATGGTGCCCTTGTGCATCTCTTGCAGGAATCCTTTGGCAAAGGTTCTACCAAATTGGAACCTCCAGAGGCCTTCTCACATCCCAGCGATCTTTTCCCTGAGAATTAATATTGATTCTACAATATTCAGGCAGAAATAAAACTGAATAAATCCTGATCCACACGTACACATTTTTATCTGCCTAAAGAACTACAAATGTTGTCACCAGAAACCTCTTCTCAATTTTGCTTTAATAAAGTGGATTGAAGAAACGCTGGGGAGAAAGAGAAGCAGCTCTGTCCCTGTCTTCATCGGACAAAACCTGGCTTCATGCTGATAAAGGCTGACTGTTCAAATAAAGCAGTGTTCCATGTAAAATCACAAAGTGAGGGGAAAAAAGTTTTAAGAGACAGAATTTAAAGTAATCCTGTGAACTGTTACTTTGTCACACATAAGAATCAGTTAGGTAAACTTGCCACCAAGTGACAAGGTGAGCTGAATGCTACCTTAAAGCCACTGAAAAGGGTAGGCTTTTAATTCCCTTGTACATCCATCCAGGGGGGACTATTCCTAGGCAAGTGTGAATCTGCACTTCTGTTGTCAATCACTAGAAAGAAGGCTACAATGTGAAATAATCTGCAGTGCACTGGGATATGGAGTTCTCATTAACCTAAGTTCTGGGAAATCGGTTTCAGTCTTCCTCAAAGGATAGCTTAAATAAAGACTGTAATGTTATAGTGATAAGAAATAATGTTCTAATTAAAAAATGAGATCTTTTGAGTCACAATATAGACCAAATTAACAATGTGTTAACAGTATATTTCAGTTATTACCCAAAAATTAACTGTGGCCAAAATATTTATGTGTGAAGTTTATTTGATAAACTTTACTTTATGAAAAAGTAATGCTTAAATATAGCAGGCTTGGTGAATTATTTTTAAATGTCCTAGTATTACTGAACCAAACTTGCATCCACTCGCCTGTACACAATAAAGCCAATCTACTGACATCGGGTTGTGGTGAAGAAAAGTGCAGCATTTATTGTAAGGCCCTGTACAATGAGTCCAGGCAGCTAGTGCTCAAAAAACCTAAACTCCCCCGTGGGTTTCAGGAAAGCATTTTTATTTTTTTTTAATTTTTTAATTTAATTTTATTTATTTTTTTATACAGCAGGTTCTTATTAGTTATCCATTTTATACACATCACTGTATACATGTCAATCCCAATCTCCCAATTCATCACACCACCCCCCTAACCCCCCGCCACTTTCCCCCCTTGGTGTCCGTATGTTTGTTCTCTATATCTGTGTCTCTATTTCTGCCCTGCAAACCGGTTCATCTGTACCATTTTTCTAGATTCCACATATATGCATTAATATACGATATTTGTTTTTCTCTTTCTGACTTACTTCACTCTGTATGACAGTCTCTAGATCCATCCACATCTCTACAACTGACCCAATTTTGTTCCTTTTTATGGCTGAGTAATATTGCATTGTATATGTGTACCACATCTTCTTTATCCATTCATCTGTCAATGGGCATTTAGGTTGCTTCCATGACCTGGCTATTGTAAATAGTGCTGCAATGAAAATTGGGGTGCATGTGTCTTTTTGAATTATGGTTTTCTTTGGGTGTATGCCCAGTAGTGGGATTGCTGGTTCATATGGTAATTCTATTTTTAGATTTTTAAGGAACTTCCATACTGTTCTCCATAGTGGCTGTATCAATTTACATTCCCACCAACAGTGCAAGAGGGTTCCCTTTTCTCCACACCCTCTCCAGAATTTGTTGTTTGTAGATTTTCTGATGATGCCCATTCTAACTGGTGTGAGGTGATACCTCATTGTAGTTTTGATTGCATTTCTCTAATAATTAGTGATGTTGAGCATCTTTTCATGTGCTTCTTGGCCGTCTGTATATCCTCTTTGGAGAAATGTCTATTTAGGTCTTCTACCCATTTCTTGATTGGGCTGCTTGTTTTTTTTTATATTGAGCTGCATGTGCTGTTTATATGTTTTGGAGATTAATCCTTTCTTGATTCATGTGCAAATATTTTCTCCCATTCTGAGGTTTATCATTTCATCTTGTTTATAGTTTCCTTTGCTTTGCAAATGCTTTTAAGTTTGATTAGGTCCCATTTGTTTATTTTTGTTATTTCCATTACTCTAGGAGGTGGATCAAGAAAGATCTTTCTGTGATTTATGTCAAAGAGTGTTCTTCCGGGGCTTCCCTGGTGGCGCAGTGGTTGAGAGTCCGCCTGCCGATGCAGGGGACACGGGTTCGTGCCCCGGTCTGGGAAGATCCCACATGCCGCAGAGCGGCTGGGCCCGTGAGCCATGGCTGCTGAGCCTGCGCGTCCGGAGCCTGTGCTCTGCAAGGGGAGAGGCCACAACGGTGAGAGGCCCGCCTACCGCAAAAAAAAAAAAAAAAAAAAAAAAAAAAGAGTGTTCTTCCTATGTTTTCCTCTAAGAGTTTTATAGTGTCCCGACTTACATATAGGTCTCTAATCCATTTTGAGTTTAGTTATGTGTATGGTGATAGGGAGTGTTCTAATTTCATTCTTTTACATGTAGCTGTCCAATTTTCCCAGCACCACTTACTGAAGAGACTGTCTTTTCTTCATTGTATATCCTTGCCTCATTTGTCATAGTTAGTTGACCACAGGTGCATGGGTTTATCTCTAGGCTTTCTATCCTGTTCCATTGATCTATAGTTCTGGTTTTGTGCCAGTACCATATTGTCTTGATGACTGTAGCTTTGTAGTATAGTCTTAAGTCAGGGAGTCTGATTCCTCCAGCTCCATTTTTTCCCCTCAAGACGGCTTTGGCTATTCAGGGTCTTTTGTGTCTCCATACAAATTTTAAGACTTTTTGTTCTAGTTCTGTATAAAATGCCATTTGTAATTTGATAGGGATTTCATTGAATCTGTAGCTTGCTTTGGGTAGTATAGTCATTTTCACAACATAGATTCTTCCACTCCAAGAACATGGTATATCTCTCCATCTGTTTGTATTATCTTTAATTTCTTTCATCAGTGTCTTATAGTTTTCTGCGTACAGGTCTTCTGTCTGCTTAGGTCGACTTATTCCTAGGTATTTTATACTTTTTGTTGCAATGGTAGATGGGACTGTTTCCTTAATTTCTCTTTCATATTTTCATCATTAGACTATAGGAATGCAAGAGATTTATGTGCATAAATTTTGTATCCTACAACTTTACCAACTTCATTGATTAGCTCTAGCAGTTTTCTGGTAGCATCTTTAGGATTCTCTATGTATACTATCATGTCATCTGCAAACAGTGACAGTTTTACTTCTTTTCCAATTTGTATTCCTTTTATTTCTTTATCTTCTCTGATTGCCGGGGCTTGGACTTCCAAAAGTATGTTGAATAATATTGGTGAGAGTGGACATCCTTGTCTTGTTCCTGACCTTAGAGGAAATACTTTCAGTTTTTCACCATTGAGAATGATGTTTGTTGTGGGTTTGTCATAAATGACCTTTATTATGTTGAGGTAGGTTCCGTCTATGCCCACTTTCTGGAGAGTTTTTATCATAAATGGGTGTTGACTTTGTCAAAAGGTTTTTCTGCATCCATTGAGATGATCATATAGTTTTTATTGTTCACTTTGTTAACATGGTATATCACATTGATTGATTTGCATATATTGAAGATTCTTTGTATCCCAGGGATAAATCCCACTTGATCATGGTGTATGATCCTTTTAATGTGTTGTTGGATTCTGTTTGCTAGTATTTTGTTGAGGATTCTTGCATCTATATTCATCAGTGATATTGGTCGGTAATTTTCTTTTTTTGTAGTATCTTTGTCTGGTTTTGGTATCAGGGTGATGCTGACCTCATAGAATGAGTTTGGGAGTGTTCCTTCCTCTGCAAGTTTTTGGAAGAGTTTGAGAAGAATGAATGTTAGCTCTTCTCTAAATGTTTGGTAAAATTCACCTATGAAGCCATCTGGTCCTGCACTTTTGTTTGTTGGAAGATTTTTAATCACAGTTTCAATTTCATTACTTGTGATTGGTCTGTTTATATTTTCTATTTCTTCCTGGTTCAGTCTTAGAAGGTTATACCTTCCTAAGAATTTGTCCATTTCTTCCAGGTTGTCCATTTTATTGGCATAGAGTTGCTTGTAGTAGTCTCTTAGGATGCTTTGTATTTCTGCGGTGTCTTTTGTAACTTCTTTTTCATTTCTAACTTTATTGATTATGAGTCCTCTCCCTCTTTTTCTTGATGAGTCTGGCTAGTGGTTTATCAATTTTGTTTACCTTCTCAAAGAACAAGCTTTTAGTTTTATTGATCTTTGTATTGTTTTCTTTGTTTCTATTTCTTTTATTTCTGCTCTGATTTTAATAATTTCTTTCCTTCTGCTAACTTTGGGTTTTTTTCTTCTTTCTCTAGTTCCTTTAGGTGTAAGGTTAGATTGTTTATTTGAGATTTTTCTTGCTTCTTGAGGTAGGCTTGTATTGCTATAGACTTCCCTCTTAGAACTGTTTTTGCTGCATCCCATAAGATTTGGATCATTGTGTTTTCATTGTCATTTTTCTCTAGGTAGTTTTTGATTTCCTCTTTGATTTCTTCAGTGATCTCTTGGTTATTTATTAACATACTGTTTAGCCTCCATGTGTTTGTGCTTTTTACATTTTTTCCCTGTAATTCATTTCTAATCTCATAGCATTGTGGTCAGAAAAGATGCTTGATAGGATTTCAATTTTTTAAAATTTACTGAGGCTTGATTTGTGACCCAAGGTGTGATCTATCCTGGAGAATGTTCCATGCGCACTTGAGAAGAAAGTGTAATCTTCTGTTTTTGGATGGAATGTCTTATAAATATCAATTAAATCTCTCTGGTGTATTGTGTCATTTAAAGCTTGTGTTTCCTTACTAATTTTCTGTTTGGATGATCTGTCCATTGGTGTAAGTGAGGTGCTAAAGTCCCCCACTATTATTGTGTTACTGTCAATTTCCTCTTTTATAGCTGTTAGCAGTTGCCTTATGTATTGAGGTCCTCCTATGTTGAGTGCATATATCTTCTTCTTGGATTGATCCCTTGATCATTATGTAGTGTCCTTCCTCGTCTGTTGTTATATTCTTTATTTTAAAATCTATTTTATCTGACACAAGAATTACTACTCCAGCTTTCTTTTGATTTCCATTTGCATGGAATATCTTTTTCCATTCCCTCTGTTTCAGTCTGTATGTGTCCCTAGGTCTGAAGTGGGTCTCTTATAGACAGCATATGTATGGCTCTTGTTTTTGTATCCATTCAGTGAGCCTGTGTCTTTTGGTTGGAGCATTTAATCCATTCACATTTAGGGTAATTATTGATATGTATGGTCCTATTATCATATTCTTAATTGTTATGGGTTTGTTTTTGTAGGTCCTTTTCTTCTCTTGTGTTTCCCACTTAGAGAAGATCCTTTAGCATTTGTTGTAGAGCTGGTTTGGTGGCACTGAATTCTCTTAGCCTTTTTTTTTTTTTCTGCGGTATGCGGGCCTCTCACTGTTGTGCCCTCTCCCATTATGGAGCACAGGCTCTGGACGCACAGGCTCAGCAGCCATGGCTCACGGGCCCAGCCGCTCCGTGGCATGTGGGATCTTCCTGGACCAGGGCACAAACCTGTATCCCCTGCATCGGCAGGTGGACTCTCAACCACTGCGCCACCAGGGAAGCCCTCTCTTAGCTTTTGATTGTCTGTAAAGCTTTTGATTTCTCTGTCGAATGTGAAGAGGTCCTTGCTGCGTAGAGTAATCTTGGTTGTAGGTTCTTCCCTTTCATCACTTTAAATATATCATGCCAGTCCCTTCTGGCTTGTAGAGTTTCTCCTGAGAAATCAGCTGTGAACCTCATGGGAGTTCCCTTGTATGTTATCTGTCATTTTCCCCTTGTTGCTTTCAATAATTTTTCTTTGTCTTTAATTTTTGTCAGTTTGATTACTATGTGTCTCTGCATGTTTCTCCTTGGGTTTATCCTGCCTGGGACTCTCTGTGCTTCCTGGACTTGGGTGACTATTGCCTTTCCCATGTTAGGGAAGTTTTTGACTATAATCTCTTCAAATATTTTCTTGGGTTGTTTCTCTCACTCTTCTCCTTCTGGGACGCCTATTATGTGAATGTTGTTGCATTTAGTGTTGTCCCAGAGGTCTCTTAGGGTGTCTTCATTTCTTTCATTCTTTTCTCTTTATTCTGTTCCACGGCAGTGAATTCCACCATTCTGTCTTCCAGCTCACTTATCCTTTCTTCTGCCTCAGGTATTCTGCTATTGATTACTTCTAGTGTATTTTTCATTTCAGTTATTGTATTTTTCATTTCTGTTTCTTTGTTCTTTAATTCTTGTAGGTCTTTGTTAAACATTTCTTGCATCTTCTCTCTCTTTTCTTCCATTCTTTTTCCAAGGTCCTGGATCATCTTCACTTTCATCATTCTGAATTCTTTTTCTGGAAGGCTGCCTATCTCCACTTCATTTTGTTGTTTTTCTCGGGTTTTATATTGT
Organism: Mesoplodon bidens; assembly: GCF_964165515.1. Taxonomy (NCBI): domain Eukaryota; kingdom Metazoa; phylum Chordata; class Mammalia; order Artiodactyla; family Ziphiidae; genus Mesoplodon; species Mesoplodon bidens. The sequence continues at coordinate 68,428,733 of NC_138166.1, read as the reverse complement.
TCCTTCATCTGAGACAAAGTCCTCTGCCTTTTCATTTTTTCTGTCTGTCTGTGAATGTGGTTTTCCTTCCATAGGCTGCAGAATTGTTGCTCTTCTTGCTTCTGCTTTCTGCCCTCTTGTGGATGAGGCTATCTAAGGGGCTTGTGCAAGTTTCCTGATGGGCAGGACTGGTAGTGAGTAGAGCTGGGTGTTGCTCTGTTGGGCAGAGCTCAGTAATGCTTTAATCCTCTTCTCTTCTGATGGGTGGAGCTGGATTCCCTCCCTGTTGGTTGTTTGGCCTGAGGCGCCCCAGCACTGGAGCCTACCCAGGTGTTTGTTGGGCCTAATGGAGGACTCTGGGAAGGCTCACACCAAGGAGTACTTCCCAGAACTTCTGCTGCCAGTGTTCTTGTCCCTATGGTGAGCCACAGCCACCACCTGCCTCTACAGGAGACCCGCAACCCTAGCAGGTAGTTCTGGTTCAGTCTCCTATCCGGTCACTGCTCCTTCCCGTGGGTCCCGAGGCGCACACTACTTTGTGTGTGCTTTCCAGGACTGGAGTCTCTGTTTCCCCCAGTCCTGTTGAAGTCCTGCAATGAAATTCCACTAGTCAAAGTGTGATTCTCTAGGAATTCCTCCTCCCATTGCCGGACCCCAGGTTTGGAAGCCTGACGTGGGGCTCAGAACCTTCACTCCAATGGGTGGGCTTCTGTGGTATAAATGTTCTCCAGTCTGTGAGTCACCCACCCAGCTGTTATGGGATTTTATTTTATTGTGATTGAGCCCCTCCTGCCGTCTCACTGTGGCTTCTCCTTTGTCTTTGGATGTGGGGTATCTTTTTTGGTGAGTTCCAGTGTCTTCCTATTAATGATTGTTCAGGAGTTAGTTGTGATTCTGGTGTTCTTGCAAGAGGTAGTGAGCCAGGAAAGCATTTTTAAAGGCCAAATGAGGGAGGGGAATCCCCGGGTGTGTGATCAGCTTATGCACAATACTCTGATTGGTTCATGGTGAGGTAACAGGGTGGTGTCACAGGGGTTAACATTATCAATCCTAAGGCTCAAGTAGACCTGGGGGCTATGTGCTCACAGTCATCAAGTATTTAATTCTTCCATTTGGTGGGGGTTTTAGCCTCTGTAAATCAACTTGGGAAATGTGCATCTGATACTGCTATCTAGGTATACAGAGGATATGGGGGAGGGGTCTGTCCCAGGAAGGCCCCATATGGTCCTGCTTGGTTACACTAGTAATCAAAAGGTAGAATCTTCCTTAAAAGTGAAATGATAGTAAAGCCTACTTTCAGGTAATATCTGTATTCAAGAATTCATTTTTTATGAGTTCATTTTCTATGTTCTTTTTCTTTTGAAAGTTTATCTTCTATTTGTTTCTCTTTTTTCATGGCACTAATGACACTAATGACACTAAATGCACATGTACTTTGATTTTATATAGAAAGGTAATTTGCTGGTAAGTGACCCTATCAAATGCTTTCTTTTATTTAATTCTCAGAATGGTACTTTATAACAAGAATTTATCTTTTTCTTGTATTTATGGTCAAGCAATCAAAATTTTCTCCATTAGTACAAGAATTACTTATTCTTGAGAATAAAATCTAGAATAATAGTTGTATTCATTGTTTCTTCATCAGGTAAAGTTGATTCATGATCAATAAATGTTTCATCATTTATATATTCTTTGTCCTTACTATAGTCAAATAACTAAAATTCAAGAGATGGTTACTGGTGGGGCAGTGTGTTTATGCCTGGGGGCCTAGCCATGGACATGGTCACCATAGCAACTGCCCCAGGCTTGCCTCTTCCCAGGTGAAGATTTGGAATGCTGAAACTGACACAATTAATCTATTGACTGTGCCATGCAATGGGGCAAATCAGAAAATCAGTCCATTTCCACCAGTTTACAACTTCTACCCTGTTACACATTAAATGAAAGTCTTGACTGTCAAACTGATGAGAAAATCATTACATCCAGAATTTAGCAAGAAATCACATGGCTTGCTCATATTATACATCTGAAGCACCAGAGCCACCTTGTATTCTCACAATGGGTGGTAGAATTTTTCATAATTCTAAATCCTGCTTGAAGAATATAAAACAGGACACAGTTTTAGACCAGAGTCTTTCTAATTTCTGTGGTCCCCTCAGCCTAACCCAAACAACAGAGTAAGTGAAGAGGAGAAAAATGACATTTTAAAGCTTCAAACGTTTATTACAGGTTTTGAGTCATTTAATTTTTTTTAATAAATTTATTTATTTTTGGATGTGTTGGGTCTTCGTTGCTGCATGCAGCCTTTCTCTAGTTGCAGCGAGCGGGGGCTGTTCTTCATTGTGGTGTGTGGGCTTCTCATTGCAGTGGCTTCTCTTGTTGTGGAGCACGGGCTCTAGGTTCTTGGGCTTCAGTAGTTGTGTCTCACAGGCTCTAGAGCTCAGGCTCAGTAGTTGTGGCACATGGGCTTAGTTGCTCTGTGGCATGTGGGACTTTCCTGGACCAGGGCTCAAACCTGTGTCCCCTGCATTGGCAGGCAGATTCTTAACTTCTGTGCCACCAGGGAAGTCCCAAGCCATTTAATTTTTAAAGTCTTCTTCTAGGGATATGAATATGTCAAACAGATTTAGATGGTTCACGTAAATTATATTAAAATAACCTTCTAAAATATGATAAATTATAGCAAGCTCCAAGTTGATTGAGGGTTTTATATCTTGTCTATATGTTTCTACTGTGTTTATTTAAATGTAATTTATAACTTTGGCATCTATTTTTACTACCAGGGTCCTTTGGACCAAATAGACAATAGACAATAGACAACTGACAAACATTTTAGGATTTTTATATGCAACTATCCATGGAAGAAGTAGAACTGCATTTAAGCCTGAAGTTTGCATACTTTTGTACAGTTCATTAACATGAGCACATACCTTCTTTCCTGAGTGCTAGGCCTCCTAACAACCTCTTAAGTAAGTAACAATTATTTCCACAATTTTATAAATGCTTCTATTTCCAGAGCAGAGTGGAATTATTATTTTCATAGCATCTGGGCACTGTGAGTGTTGTATGGGAGTGGTGGAAAATACTAATGGACTGAACTTTATTCTTATTTAACCAAAAGAAATACTGTAGCTGTTAATATTTTTTTCTACCTAATGAACCCAATCTATAATAGGGCTCCAAGTTTCAGTAGAGCTGCAGGTGCTTTAGAATGACACTACAAGAGAAGATAATTTCTGACTAATGCCGAGGATTCTGGAGAATTAGTAAAAAGTGACTCCCCGACCAGTCGTACTGAAGTCATCTACTGTTAACTTCTAGGGGAGATGGAGTGTCCTCCTCGTACCAGAGCAATTTATACTTCCAGTTTTCATATGTGTCAAAATAATGTTCCTGGTGGTATGCCATGGGTAGTTAAGCACATTTGGTATTCCAAGATTCAAGCTTTCACATTATGGAATACATGAAAATATAATGTGATCCCAGCCAGTGCTCCCAGTCTGAAAAGGAGAACAGAAGAAGAAACAAGCAGGGGGTGTCATCCCAGGCCGTTCTCTCCCTGGCCTGGTTTTCTAGAATTCTTACGTGCCCTTTACATTGAAATTCCTCAAAGGGATAGTAATTTGAAGCAAAGCACATTGGCCTCTATTGGCTAATTGGATAAGAGCTAATGCACAGTTAGAAGAGGGATGTGCATAGGTGCTAGTAGCAAATCACCTTGCTTTGATGTTAGGAGGAGCTCGTGTTTTTAGCAGATGTGGATCTCAATGTGGGTGTCTGCAGCTACCCCTCTCCTACTAGGAGGGGCACTTCTAGATGCTACACTCTTGTGAAACCTTGCCAGACAGGACTTAGCTTTCCATCCCCAGTTTAACGAACTACCTTTAGTTTTAAATAACAGGGGAGAGTAGAGAATGTGAAAAATATATTTTTGTGCATCTATTTATTATGTCAGAGTTCAGCCAAGGTTATATAATAAGTAACACATAAAATAACATTGAACAAAGCTTATCCCATTGAACAATTATATTTCAAACATAAAACAAAAAATACTCTTAATCATGTATGTCTCATTTAAGAAGCTGACAATTCTAATTCCTATTCCTTTTTGTTTCTCAAATAACTGGTCATTCACTAAATTAGTTTTTAAAGCATCAAGATGTCAGAGGAGAAAACAGACATCAGTGGAAGAACTGTTGAAATCTGAATAAAGTTTGTAGTTGATAGTATTAAACCAATGTTGATTTCTTATTTTGATACAATTATTTTGATAATTGTACTATGTTTATGTAAGATATTAACATTAGGGAAATCTGGGTGAAAGGTATATGGGTACTCTATTGTTTTTCTAACTGCAACTGTATAATTATGTAAAAATACTTTTTCTAACAAAAACTCAGACTGGTTACTGGGGAAAAGGTGTGGCATGGGTAAGAACTATGATAATTAATGGGACATACCCCATAGTGATCATTTCTTTTTTAAAACCTACAAGTATAATGAGAGCTAGAAGCTTAGAAAAGCATATTAAATATGAAAATACTATTTCAAAAATGTAGGAACTCATAGGATCAATTCCTAGCATTCCGACTTTCAAATTTACCTGATAGCTGGCAGTCACCTCAATAATACAGGGTAAATTATGGGATACCTAATCTGAAAGCAAAAAGCCATTATTACTTCTAAAACCTTTAAAAGAATAGCTTTTGAATGGCCTTTCTGTCTAAGACATCTGTGAAAATTTCTGAATTCTCCAGAACAAATCAGCTACCCTGTCCCCTGTAGGCCCCTGGCTTCACACATTGCCACCACTTAGCACATCCCACAGTGTCCCTAACCGGGGGACCCACTCTGCAAGACAGGCACCTAATTGTTTATCTTCACTAATACCTTAGTCCATAGTAAGTACTTGTAGAATATTTTTTTTCAGGGGATCAGTGAATTGTGGGGAAAAAAAATGTATACATGGTAAAACCGTTTTTGTAAGAGCACCTTTGGTTCAGGGTCCTCCCGAGAATTCACGGGAGGAACAGCCATGAGATAAACACTTCACAGAAGCCCTTGCCATCCTGAGGGTGCTGAAAACACACCCTCACTGCTCCATAGAATTAGATGTAAATGATTCTGAAAACAACTGGCGCCACTATGAGAAAGCCCTGGGTAGTATAGGCTCAATTTATTTGCTGATTCTGCCCTTTCTCAGTTCCGTTTGTGATTCCTAATATTAAAATCCTGGTTATTTGAAGGCTTAGGTTTGTTGACTGTACCTTAGCCACAATTTTCCACCCCAGCCAGTTTCTGTATCTAATGTTTCATTTCAGTGAGTCATAATAGGGCAAGTCAATCAAAGATTAATGATCAGTAATCAGTTTGTCATTTAAAATACTGTATTGAAAATAGTGAAATAAGGGTTACATTTGCAAGTAAATATACTGAAAAAAGAAAGTCGTACAAAAGTCACCATATGGAAATACATCATTCTCGGAAGTCCCTGAATTGGTTTTGGCTTCATCAAGACATCTTGTTCATGGTTGGTGCATTTAGTATGCATCGTGGTTGCTGCTGTTTGAAGGTTATTAAGTTTGACCTAGATTTTATTGGTGTTCACTCTAATCTACTCAATTATCTTTTGGGGTTTGCATGTGTCTCTGGAAAAGATGAAGCACCGGCTATGATTGGTGGCATATTGAGTAGTTGTAAAGATTTGATAAAATGCTAATTGATAATAATGAAAAACTGAGTCACTGTTTTGATAAAAATTTATTTTCTTGTTCTTTTGAAAATTATTAGAGAAATTCTTTTCTAATGAAAAAAGAAGTGCTTAGTAAGGAAGAATCCTGGGAAGAGGAATATAACAATAAGAATCCAATTTGTTGGCATTTTTGTAGCTTACACATTTCAGATAGCAGGATTACAGTGAAAGGCACTAAAATTTTAGAATTGTAGGTTCAGGAATAGCTATTAGAGATCAGAAATATTCCTGTCTCCTAATTCTAAGTCTAGATGAAAATCACTTATGACAGAAAATTTCAGTTTTCTTAATTAACATCCAAAGAATACAGATTTATAACTCCCTTGATAATAATTTCATAATCTATGTTTTGAGACCCTTAATTTCTACACTCTCTTAGGGTATGTTCGTAAACTTTTAAGAATTACAGCAAAAGGACAGCAGAGAGATGCCTGAGGGAGAGACCTGTGCATTGAACACTGGGATGTTTAGTCACTGTTGGCCACTCTTGGCATATTGTCAGTGGATACTTCTGAGTGGAGCAGAAGGCAGGGAATTAGCACATATTGTAGGAAAGAGTTGACTTTATTTAAATAACTACAAAAAGTCAGCAGAACTCCGCTAGTCACCTAATACTTTCTGGACCTGTTTCCTTGTATTCTAAGTCCAGTATGATTTTAGTTCTATTCTCAAAATTGTTTCTTTTGCTCATAAATTTATATTTTTATTAATTTCTTGTTATTCGTTTGGGGATTTAACTTTTTTTCACTAGGCAACTGCTATTTTCTTTGGATATATTTTAATATATCCATACAGTACATTAACAGGATTCAGAAATTTTTAATAATGTAATAGAATAGACGATACCCTCTCACCTTGCCTTCCATCTCCCCCTTCTCCCCCCTTCTTCCAGAGACTTTATTAATGCATGTGCAGGTAAGGAAGTATTCATTTACTTTATACTCTCCCTTATTCTTTAGTATTTTTAGTGGAGGATGATAGACTGAAATCAGACTGACTTGGGTCTGAATTCCAGTTGTCAGTTTCTTCCTCTATGATGAGTTAATAATAATGTCATCCTCGCAGGGTTGTTAGGAAGTTAAATAATAAAAAGACTGTAAAAAAATTTATCACTATTTCTGACATACAAATAGTACTTGGTGAGGGTGATGATCATTACTCATAACCTTCGAATGAAAGGAAGGGCATGAAAAGAAAAAAATGTTGGATTCGTTCCCTAGGGTTGCCAGAACAAATAAATTACCACAAACTTGGTGGCTTAAAACAACAGCAATGTCATCTCTCACAATTCTGGAGCCAGAAGCCTGAAATCAAGGTGTTTACAGCGCTGTGCCCTCTCCAGAGGCTCTAGGAGACATTCTGTCCTTTGCCACCTCCAGCTTCTGCTGGTCATCAGCATCCCTGGATTTGTGGCTGTATTGCTCTAATCTCTGCCACTCTCTTTACATTGCCTTCTCTCTTCTCTATGTGTTGTGCTCCTTCGTGTCTCTGTGTATAGCCTCTCACTTGTTGTCCATTAGCCAGTGGTTATTCATCTACCAGGACCTTCCTAGGCAGAAGTAAGACATCTGCTCCTGTTTCCTTCTTATCTGACTATGAGGAAGACTAGACATATCCTAGCCATCCTAAGTCAGACTTGAGATTGTCTTTGGTGACAGAACATGTAAAACTACAACTTCCAGACGTTAGTGCTCCCAGAGTTCTTCTTGACTCCCCTCACTTGCATGTCTTTATCAGGAGAGGATCTCAGCCTTCCAGAATGTCCTATGACCCTGTCCATTCCCTCTCTATCCAGGTTTGTTCTCCCTGCCATTGCCGTGTGCTGGGAATTGTAGTCAGTAAATGGATGCAAAATAACAGACTCATAGCGTGGGTTGGGAGGGGCCCCAGCTTTGATGTCTCAGGGTACCAGGGCAGTAGGCAAGGTGTTTGCCTCAATTTTCAGATGGTGGTAGACCTTGATTATCATCTAGGAGCAAATAGCAACTACTTCCCAGACAGTCTCTGGCATTTAGTCAACATATTTTTTTGCTTCCTTGTTTGTACATGACATTTCAAAAAAATTCAAAATACTGAATTGTATAAAAGAAATGTAAGAGGTTTTCTTCCTAAAATAATGTCCCGTTATCCTACTTCTACAAGATGAACAGTCTTAACATTTAAATGTGTTTCCTTCCATAATTTTTAATTCTCATAAAAACCCATAGGTATGTACCTGGGTGTATTTTGGGTTTTTTTAATCTACAACGTGGGTTTTCTGTAACTCCATGTTTCCAATCTGAGATCCATCATGAACTTTATCTATAGCATCACAAATCTAACTCATTATTTGTAATCCATGCCCAGCATTCCACAGTTTAAATGTATTATAATTTTTAAGCCATTTATTTATTGTTCAACACTTACATTGTCTGTCTTTTTATTTTTGCTATTACAAATTATGTCTCAGTGACCATGTTCATACGTATGTCCTTATGCAGTTTTGCAATTCCTTCTGCTAGATAGAATTTCAGATTTGCTGGGTCAAAAGATTCACACATGTTAAAATCTGTTAGGTGCAGCCAACTTGCATATTTTAAAAAAAGAGGAGAGGAATAAATGATTCAGCCCTCTTTCATTTTCCATGTGCTTGAGAGTTTCTGTCTTTGGTTTGTTTATATATTTGTTTCTTCTTTTGCATTAGAACTGGGTTTCAGGAAAGGCTAGACCTACCATTTTAGAATGTGGTTGCTTAACCAATGTTTGTAATTTTTAACATTGTATGTGCTATAGAAAGCCACCTTCTTCTAGGAACTTTTTCTACCTTCCAGGAGAAGAAATTTCTAAGTGCATTTACTGTGATTTCAGAAGAGGAAATTATTCTGATACATATTTACTATTCCGTCAAGTGCCTGAAAATAAGTACATGAATTTTTCAGGAAGTCCTGAATAAAACTTGAAGAATTAGACAGGTTAAAGTAGATAGCAGTAATATTTGCCTCTTTATTCCTTGATAAATGTGGCTGAAGCTAGATAAAATATTTTGTTTGTACTGCCAGAACAGAAAATAGGGATATTGCTGTCAAGATAGGTAAGTAAAAACATATGCAGTTCTGTTTCATGGCATCCATTTGATACCCGACCCCCAGAGGATTTTTCAAAACTGCCCTTTCACTGTCTTTTAGCCAGTTTGGTTTATTAGAAGTACTTAGTATTTACAAGTATGAATCACTTTATTTGTTCAGTTTCTGATGTACTGTTTAAATCAGGGACAGGTCATTTATTCTTTATTCTTCTGTTTTTGTGTTCATGAAGATAGAATAATTCTCAATTCAATTGAAATTAGAGCATGACTGCTAAAATCAGGGTTTTGCGTGCTTAAAAATCCTTGGAGGGAAAGGCAATTTTAGCATAAAATAATGCTGTCTGATTTACATTTTGTAATGTATTTTTAATTTTACTTTTAAGGCTGAATTTGAATTCATTTTTATAACTTCTGTTAGATTTATCTTGCTATGCAAGATAGTTTAGGTAAATGGTGGTTAGAAAGCCTGCAGTTCTTAGTTGAGTCATTTCCTCTTTTGTGGCTTTGTATATATTATAATTTTAATTTCTAGTTGCTCATAAAAACCCATATTTATGACTTGTCTTAAATAATTAAAAAGTATGTAAAAATACCTTTTAAAAGTATATGTGGAATTATTGATGGAATTTGGATGGAGTCTTGAATAAATGTTTGGGTCTTTTCCACTGCTGGATTCTGAAAAGCTCCACCATCTACATATCTGTTGAAAGAAACGTGTACAGACATGAATATATATATTTTGTGTGTGTGTACGCAGACACATTTATTTACATATATGCATATATGTGATTATATAGTCATAAACACATAAACATACTTCACATATATTTAAGAGTAAATTAAAATGTTCTTTCCTAAATATCTTTGATTTTCACACATTCTGCAATCCTCCCATTAGGTACCTTCTCTATTAAACCTCATTAACATGAACATGCAGGCAGAATATTGATGTAAAGGCATTATGCATTGTCAACCAAAAATAATGAGTGAAAAGAGAGGATTATCAGGTTCTATATTTGTCAGTGGGACCTCCCCACTTGATGAAATCACTCATCACCTGAAACTCAAATTTTATAGATGAGATTAATCACTTTTCTCCCAAATATGACCCAGTTTTCTGCTTGATACAATAGTTTCATCATTTCAGAGTTCCAACAGTGGAGTCACCTTTAATTCCCCTCTTTTGACTCTATGATTTAATCTATGATAAAAATTTCACAGTCTCTTGGATGCCTCCTTTCTATCACTACATCAGACTTTTCAACACTTACGTTAATGAATATCCTCCTTACTGGTTTATTGTGTATCCTCCTAGCCCCTAGCACTGTGTTTGGTGTCATTATAGGAATTGAATAAATATGTATTGAATGCATGGATAAACACTACAAGGTTCATTGTTGTAGTTTATTAAAATACAGCTCTCATCATGTTACTCCCTATGGATCTCAGATAAAAACAGGGGAAAAGACCAAACTCCTCACTGTAGTGTTTGGGGCTCTTTAAGATTTTGCTCTCCTTATTTTATTGTTATCACTACTCTCCCTGTAAATGCTCTGTTGCAGTCATGGTAGTTTTAAAATTTTCCCTAGTATTTCATGCTTTATCCCAAGCCTGACATGCATCATTCCTTTATTCTGTGTTTTCATGCCTGGGTTACTTACTCTAGAATGACCCAGAGTGTTCAGTCTCCTTCTCTAAGCCTAAGACTTAACTCAAGTTTCCATACTTAAAAGTTCTCTTAGCTTTGGCCCATACTAGTATTTTCTTCTTTGGCACTCTGATTGATTTAATGTATCACTCTTTTTTTTTTTTTTTTTTTTGCGGTACGCGGGCCTCTCACTATTGTGGCCTCTCCCATTGTGGAGCACAGGCTCCAGATGCGCAGGCCCAGCGGCCATGGCTCATGGGCCCAGCCGCTCCACGGCATGTGGGATCCTCCCGGACCGGGGCACGAACCCGTGTCCCCAGCATCTGCAGGCGAACTCTCAATCACTGCGCCACCAGGGAAGCTCTTGTATCACTCTTTTTATAGCACTGCTACTTTTCTTGAAGGTAAGGCTTCTTCTCCAAACTCATGAGAGTAAGAACCCACCCCTCCCTTTCCTTGGAAAATACAGATATAGTTGATTGAATAGTGGGAATGGTAGATGGAGTTAATAAGCCCTGGGCGTCTGCAGGTGGAAGATGGAGAGGGATGGAATGCTAGATGAATGGAGTGAGAGTTTGTTTTTGGAGGGCTGCGTCAGGACGGAGAGGCACTCAAGAGGGCCTGGAGGTGGGGATAGTTCATGTTAGACCAGAGAGTGGTTTCTCAAAGAGAAGAATGTTCACCAACAAAAGGCTATAGAGGTGAATGTTTCCTTCTTCAGGATTTTACCTTAACAGAGCCTAGCCTCGTGTTTCCTGGGCAGTAGAAGTAGAGTAATTTCATGGCACTGTTCTCTGGGTGTCAGCGCATTAGAAATTTTCTCCAGTACCTTTAGGTGAAAGTCCTGTAACCTCATTACACCCTGTCCTGCTGCACAGTCCTCTCTGCTCAGGTACTTCTTTTAGGGCCATTAAAAACTGCATTTCTATGAAACATGAACTCATTTTCTTGATTAAATATGGAGTTATTTCATCTACCTTAACTAAACTATTTATTTAGGCACCTAATCAACTGAATAAAGAAAATCATTGGACAATAATTCTTAATTCTCCCAGCAGAGTGCAGCACAGTTTGGTCCCTGCTCATCACTCTTTCATCATTTTATTCTCCTTTCCCACTCCTTTTGCCTTCCTGCTACTCTGGCCTTCTTTCAGTCTCCCACATGTCCTGGATTTCCTTGGACATGGGACTTCTGCATATGCTCTCAATCTGCCTGAAGATAACTTTCTCTTCACACCTCCCTTCATTCTCCCAGACTAGGTCGGATTCCTCTATTATAAGTATTTGTGGCTTCAAGTTCCTTTCTTTTACAGTTCTTAGCATAGCTATGATATTACATCTTTTTAAATTGAAATATAGTTGATTTACAATGTTGTGTTAGTTTTAGGAGTACAGCATAGTAATTGAGTTATATACATATATATATATATTCTTTTTCAGATTCTTTTCCATCATAAGTTATTACAAAATACTGAATATAGTTCCCTGTGCTATACAGTAGATCCTTGTTTATCTGTTTTATATATAGTAGTGTGTATCTGTATCCCCACCTTCATCACCTTTGATAACTATAAGTTTGTTTTCTATGTCTTTGAGTCTATTTCTGTTTTGTAAATAAGTTCATTTGTATCATTTTTTTAGATTCCACATATAAGTGATATGATATTTGTCTTTCTCTATCTGACTTACTTCACTTAGTATGATAATCTCTAGGTCCATCCATGTTTCTGCAAATGCCATTACTTCATTCTTTTTGATGTCTGAGTAATATTCCATTATATATCGACATACACACACACACACACACACCATATCTTCTTTATCCATTCATCTGTCGATTTAGGTTGCTTCCATGTCTTGGCTATTGTAAATAGTGCTGCTATGAACATTGGGGTGTATGTATCTTTTTGAATTAGAGTTTTCTCCAGATATATGCCCATGAGTGAGATTGCTGGATCATATGGTAACTCTATTTTTAGTTTTTTTTAAGGAACCTCCATACTGTTCTTCATAGTGACTGCACCAATTTACATTCCCACAAATACTGCTGGAGGGTTCCCTTTTCTCCCCACCCTCTCCAGCATTTATTATATGTAGACTTTTTGATGATGGCCTTTCTGACTGGTGTGAGGTCATACCTCATTGTGGTTTTGATTTGCATTTCTCTGTTAATTAGCGATGTTGAGCATCTCTTCATGTGTCTGTTGGCCATCTATATGCCTCTGGAGAAATGTCTATTTATGTCTTCTGCCCATTTTTTGATTGGGTTGTTTTTTTCATTGAGCTATATCAGCTGTTTGTATATTTTGGAACTTAATCACTTGTCAGTCGCACATGATATTACATTTTAAATGATTACTTGATTAATGTCCATCTTTCCCACTAAATTTGAAGTTCCTTGAAAAAATAGACTGTATCTGTCTTTGTTCATTTTTATGTCCCAGTGTATGGCACCTACAAAGTACTCAATAAATGTTTATTAAATTAAGTGAACTGAGAACTTAAATTTCACTTGTGAATCCAGTTATTTTACTACTCCATAAACCCAGATTTATTGTGTAAACTGTTACCCTATTATCTAAACTCTCTAAAACACAAAGGAATCCAAATACATATGAAAAGCCTTCTATGCATAAAAATTTGAAAACAGGGCTTCTGTAGTTACATGGTTACCTATTTAGCCAAATATTAGTTTTTGTCTTTTACATAGTAAAGAGGGCATGTTGGCAGTTCTTTAAGGTTAGGGTATGTTTCTCCCTCCGTGTGGTTTTTAGAAAACTTAATTACACTTTAAGGATAAATATTTGCCTAATTCTAGGGAAGATTATACACCGAAAAATCTGAAACATCCTGAAAAGCTTTCACATTTCAATAGAGGGAGCATAATGATTTTACTACTTGACTTTGTTGTACAGAGTTTTCTCAGAATGAACATTAAATCAGTTATCCAGCAAGTTCATATTAAAAGAAAGATGTTCAAAGAATTATTCCACAAGACTTCTCATGTCTAGATCTTCAAAGACTGCCTGCATGGTTTAGTGATTCTAAAGTATAAATAATTTTGGAGGGGAGAGAGAAGTTTGATGGCTTAATAAGAAAGGGGTTAGTTAATTCTGGTCACTGAGGTTGCTGGATGCAGAGAGACTGTTGATAAAAATAAGGCTTTTGCTCCTTTTGTAGCTGATTTTGTGAATTTCTTAGAAATACCTGCTTTGACTTTCTTACTACTTTCCTGAGTTTACCCATAAACCAAAAGAGATGTAGTATTTGAGTGCAGCTGCATGGAAAAAAGCATCTGTGATAAATGTCTTCAGTTCCTCCCTCTCGCTCCTAAGCTGCATCCAGTCAGGCAGCCAGCACTCCCAGTTCTGTCACATGAGTAAGTCCTGACTCCTACTTGTCCTCTTACCTGTCTGCCCTCGGAGTGTCTTAGCTCAGCACCTATCACCTACCAAGCGTTCTCTCCTGATTTGACCCCCACCTCACTCCCCAATCTCTCCCTCTCACTGTTGGCATGGTTCCTTCTAAAGTGCAAACCTGATCACTCCTTCATTTAAAACTTTTAAATGGCTCATAACAACAAATTAATACACCAATGTTATTACATGCCAGGCCCTATTCAAAGTACTTTGCACATATTAAGTCATGACTATGCCCTGGGACAGTATATCTAGAAACTTATTGGTCTACACTTCGGCATAATAATAAAGTTGATGAGGGCTTCCCTGGTGGCACAGTAGTTGAGAGTCTGCCTGCCGATGCAGGGGACGTGGGTTCGTGCCCTGGTCCGGGAGGATCCCACATGCTGCCGAGCGGCTGGGCCCATGAGCCATGGCTGCTGAGCCTGCGCATCTGGAGCCTGTGCTCCGCAACGGGAGAGGCCACAACAGTGGGAGGCCCGCATACCACAAAAAAAAAAATAATAATAATAATAATAAAGGTGATGTTAATTGAGTGCCTCTTTTGAGCACATAATTACAATATTAGCTCTTTTAATCCTAACAACATCCCAGGAATAAGGACTTTTTTTTAAAGTTGTGGGGACTGATTGACTATTAAGAGTTGTATAGTGTAAGGAACTTGCCCAAAGTCACATGGCTAATGAATAAAGAGATAGCATTCACACTCGGGCAGACTAGCTCCTGAGTGCATGTTCTGAAGCACTGCTCCTACTGCCTTTCCTAATAAGCTCCCTAGTTCTAGAGGCTTGCTCACAAGCCCTGTGAGCAAGACTCAACTGGCTCTTCTCTCCAACCTCCATTTTCCTTGGTGTTGCATCCTCCTGTCTGGCTGATCTGCCACACTGAACTAAACAGATGCTCTCTTAAATGAAGCCTTCAGCTGGACAAGCTTGATTCACTCAAGCTCTCTATTCCTTCTATAAAACATTTGTCTCAGCCCTGTAACCCAGAATACTCACAGCTAAAAGGTTATACTCTATAATACTATGTACTTTCGTTCCTACCAGCTAAAATGTATGCCTAAAAGAAATCAGTTGTGTTTATTCCCATGCATGTTTATGCTAGTTATACCTATTATCATACACATCTAATTTAATTAAATGTTATACAAATTGATGAAACGTGGAGAAGAAAAAAAACTGTCAGATGTTTTTAAAGACTAACTTGTAATGAGTTTTCTTTTCTAAATGGCTGTCAAATGTGGTGAGACAACTGTGAAAGCCTGGGGAAAATTTGTAAAAGTCTAGAAGGATTCTGTATTCAGATTTTGTCACAAATATCTTTAAGTTTTTACTCCAATGTAAAGAAACTAAAACTGGGAATTACAAACAGTGTAGTATGAATATGGTTTATAAAAGGCTTCTCAGAATTTCAACTTGTGCACTTATACCCAAAGAGAATGACTTCTTATCTCAAATGACTGGTGAATTAATTGGGCATTATATGTTTTATAATACAATGATATGATTAAGAAATGAATGTATGAGATTTTGGTATAATTCCTTGCCTTGCCAACTTAAAAAAGATTACCTGACACTTATCAATCTGGAATGTGTTGGATGAGAGGATTTCTAATCTCTTTGAAATATGGTACCATATGTACCATCATACCCATGCTCCAGACAAACCACAGAACTCAGAGTTCTTCTAATATTAACCTATGAGGCACTTTCTGGTCTCTCATTTCCTGCCTTTGAACATGCTTTCCTTTTGCCTGAAATGCCTTTTCCTAACATTCTTTTTGCTACCTTTGATTCGTCTCTTAGTTTTAGATATTACTTGCTCTGCAATACCTTTCCAGATCTCCCAAGACTGGCTGTGTGCTCCTCTAAATGTCTGTTAGAAACAACTACCCAGAAAAAATTTATTGTAATTGAAAATTTAGGGGAAATGATGATTGTATTCATCCTTTTTACTTTTGTTTCTTTTATGGGAAAGAAGTAATAGGATAGTTTTAAAAAATATAAGGATAAGTAATAAGTGAAACTTTTCTAATCCTAATATCCTAACCAAAATAAATTTACAGGGCAATCACAGACTTGACCATGACTTAAAGATTAATAATATTGTGCTAAGGATAGACTGTTTATAACAAGGGAATCATGCAGAATTTTGGTTTTGGAATAATCAGCTCCAAAAACTTGTGTGTTTTTTTGTTTTTTATTTACTTTTTTTAGGTATTATGGTTATAGGCTGATCATTTGTAGGAGGGAAAGCTGTTAGTAGTAGATATGCAATTATCATCATCTAATTTTCCAGATCAGGATTAGCCTAGTCAGAATTAATCTTTTTCTTAAAGGAGTGCAGAATAGTAGTTAAGTACACAGGTTTTTGTGTATCTGTGTTCAAATCTTTTACTATTTTCTTTGCTTGAGAAAGTCTAAATTACTATCATTTAGTCTACTACTTGGTCCATAATAAGGACTCAACAGATAGTAGTCAATTATCATCATTATTATGTCTCAAATCCAGCATTTATCAGATTCTGTTTGTGTTGTGGTTTCCATGTACTTACTTCATCTCTTGTACTATATTATATTATAAGGTTTTTTAGGTCATACACTTTGCCATTCTTAGCTTTTTAATCCTCCTAAACCCTCCAAAATAGTGTATGTTTTAGATGCTCATTTTAATAAATGTAAATTGAGTTGAATTGATAGGAATGAATCTCACTACTCACGTTAAAAATTATCATAAACTACAGTGCATGTTTGTTTCAGTAATGTTTATTTCCCATGTAGTCCTACAACTTTGATGCAAATCAGTCTATAAAATCCATAAAATGAATCCATTCAAATAGTGCTTATGCCAAGTATCTAATTCTATGCTTTACATATTCTGAATTATTTTAGTTTATAACCATAAATTAATGCAATTTCTATGAACTGTAGGCCATTGATATTCTTTCATTGATTCCTTTTACGATCTGATATGTTACTGAGTGATTTTCCTATCTAAATATCTAAGACAAATCGTCTTTACTTAATAAGATGGCAACTAATAACCTTCTTAAATACTGATCTTATACTCAATGCCTATATCCACATTCAGTTCAGATTTTCTAAAAGTTTAGTTTGTAAGTGAAGTGTCCATTAATGGGAGTAAAATACCCAAAAGGAAAATTATAAGAGAAGCCCTGAAAAATTTTGGTTTTCATCATTTTGACTTTTAAAGATCAATTAAGATAAACTAAGTCTAATCATTGTTGACAAAGTAACCTCTCCAGGCCTCAAATTTCTTACTTGTAAAATGACTGTGTTACCTGAAGACTTCTAAAATCCTCTTCAATTTAGGATATTATATGAAGCTATTATCAAAATGAGAGGAACAGCAACCACAAATTGTTTACAGTATTCTAAAGAGGACTACTACCAGAATTCACACTTATTCATCCATTTAGTCAGTGTATATTTACTGAGCACCTATAGAAAATATAGACAGGTGCTGTTTTAGAAATTAGGGAGACAGTGTTAAACAAAACAGTTCAAGTCTCTGGCATTGTGGAATTTTGTCAAGTCAGCGAGATAGACAAAAATCAAGTAAACAGTGAGATAGATTATTAAGCTAAGGAGCAGGTAAGTGCTATGTGGAAAAGTATGCTAAGGGGTAGAGGGTGGCAGGTGGAGCTGTTTTAGGGAAAGAGAGAGAACATTTAAGCAGGGACATAGAACACAAAGAGCATTCCATGCAGAGAACAGGAAGTACAGAAAAGGGCCGGAGTCAAGTGGGCTCTTGGTCTGTGGGAGGGACATGGAAGAGGCTGCTGTGATTGAAGTCGAGTGAGCCAGAGGAGATGAGGACAGAGGCGCAGTGAGGGGCCACATCACACAGAGCAGTGATTCCTGGAGGGGGAGACTTTGCCCCCAAGTTGGCAATGCCCGGTGGGGGCAATGCCCCCAATTTGGCAATGCCCAGTGACATTTCTGGTTGTCACAGCTGTGAAAGGGATGCTACTGGCATCTAGTGGGTGGAAGCCAGGGGTACTACTAAGCATCCCAAATTGCATAGGACAGCTCCTCATGGCTAAGAATTATCTTGTTCAAAATATCTATAGTTCCAAGGCCCAGAATCTTGGATGTAAGGGCTTGTAGGTTACAGTAAGAAATTTGGACTTTATTCTAAGTGTGAGGGGAAGCCCCTGGAAATTTTTCAACATGGCAGAAATATGACATGATTAGACTTGTATGGAGAATGACTAAAGATAGAGGAGAGTAGAGACATGAAAACCAATGAGGAGGTAACTGTGGGAGTCCAAGAAGGAGATGCTGGTGGTTTGGACCAGTGTGGGAGCTAAGGAGGACGCAAGTAGTTGTTGGACCCCAGGTATAAATAAAAATGATTTTTTTTCCTTTTAGCTGTGGCTTTTCCATCTGGTTTCAAAGTTTCACAAGGTGATTTATATTATTTAAAAATTTACTTTATGAGGATAGCAATTGGCCTACATGGCAGAACATCAAGAGAATGTGTCTATGGAGGGAGGATTTACTTGTCAATTTATATCTTCACAACAAGATGAAAAAAATTACATCTTTTTAAGATTTACTTTATCCACATGAATCCAGTTTCTTACAGGTCAGCCTTCACCATACGAACTCTGGATATAGAAGTCAATTTTATGCTGCTTAATATTATTCTGGGTTGCATTAGAAGTTTAATAAGACCTCATTAAAAGTGATTTCCTGTTCTTTCTACCTGAATTGAACATTCCCTGTATTTTCTCTTTCACAATGGAAAAGTCAGGCTTCTACTCCAGAGCACATTCCTTGGAAGCTGATAAAATTGCTGTGTACTTCCTTGAAACTTAGGTCATTGGTAGCAAATATTCAAAGGTAATTATGAAACAAAATATCCTAGGAAGCCTTAAGTAAACTTTATGTTTACAGCAAACCACTTGGCCTCCAGGTATTCGACCCATAACCTCGTTCATGCTTTGCAGCCCAGAGATTTCCCAGGTAAGGTCTCTGCCACCATGTGATAGTTCTATGACTAGGGAAGGAAAAACATCATCTTTTGTGACTTTCCAACAATTCACTCACCTATTTATATATGAATGCTGGCATTCTAAACATTATAATTTGGATTTATAATACAGGTTCTTGTAGGCTGAAGCAATTGGGACTGAAATTAGCAAGATTCCTTATTTTGTACTTCATAAAACCTGTTTTATTCATATTTATATTTTAGGAAGAATAGTCTATAGCTGTCGAATGTGTAATCTAGTATGGTAATTCTTTTAAGAAATCATTATATTCTCTCTCTGTAGTACTTTGTTTGAATGAAAGTGTTAAATAAAGACATATTAAGGAATATTTAGTTGGAAAATGACTGATGACTAACTAATCCCTGCTGACTTTGATTAGTTAGTTCTACTATTTTGCTATGTTGATCATGTAAAAAGAAGGATCTCAATTTGAATTTAACCAAAATCCAATTGGTCCTTGTGATATAGCTGTGTACTGAAATGTTATTGGTAGGTAATTAACACTTAAAAAAAACAGTGATAAAATAACCTAAATGTAAAGTTATTTCAAAAGATACTGCATGGGGCTTCACTGGTGGCGCAGTGGTTGAGAGTCCGCCTGCCAATGCAGGAGACATGGGTTCGTGCCCCGGTCCAGGAAGATCCCACATGCTGCGTAGCAGCTGGGCCCGTGAGCCATGGCCGCTGAGCCTGCGCGTCCAGAGCCTGTGCTCCACAACGGGAGAGGCCACGGGAGATGCCACAACAGTGAGAGGCCCGCGTACCACACACACACACAAAAAGACACTGCATGACAACTAGGGCACCTACCAGGCACTGGTAGGGGGCCACTGACACCTAAGGGGACGGGAGTAACCCCCAGTGACTGGGTAGGACATGGGGTGTTGGGGGAATGAAGGGGGAGGAGAAGTGGAGGTGGGACAGGACTGGTGCCCCTCAGGGTTGTCTGGGAGAGGTGAAGGGATCCCACCCCCAAAGGGGGAAATTGAGGGTCCATTGGGAGGGCAGAGGATCAAAAGGGAGCGTGGCCAGGTGTCCCCTGCCCACTTGGACTCCCAGGAACCTGTTGAGATCCCAGGCCTGATCCTCTGCCCACCTCGGCCCCCTCCAGCCATGGGGGTCCTGAGGGAGTGGAACAGAGGGAAGGGAGAGCAAAAGTAAAGGCCAGCTCTCCAGACCAGGACCCCTGAAGGGTGGCTGGGGGAGGGAAGGGGTTCCTACACCCAGCGGGACCCACCCATGGTTAGGGATCCAATGGTGACAGGGAGACCCTGGGGGAGATAGGGGGAGGGGTGTGAAGGAACAGAAGGGAATGGGGCCAGTGCTTTCCCTGTCCACTTAGGCACCTGGAAGCCTGTTGGGCTCCCAGGCCTAATCCTCTGCCCTGAGGGGATGGAAAAAGATATTCCATGCAAATGGAAAGCAAAACAAAGCTGGAGTAGCAATTCTCATATAAGACAAAGTAGACTTTAAAATAAAGACCATTACAAGAGACAAAGAGGGACAACTTCATAATGATCAAGGGATCAATCCAAGAAGATATAACAATTATAAATATTTATGCACCCAACATAAGAGCACCTCAACACATAAGGCAAATGTTAACAGCCATAAAAGGGGAAATCAACAGTAACACAAAATTAGTACAGGACTTTCACACCCGCTTTCATCAATGGACACATCAACCAAAATGAAAATAAATAAGGAAACACAAGCTTTGAATGACACATTAAACATGATGGGCTTAATTGATATTTACAGGACATTCCACCCCAAAACAACAGAATACACTTTCTTCCCAAGTGCTCATGGAACATTCTCCAGGATGGACCATATCTTGGGTCACAAATCAAGTCTTGGTAAATTTAACAAAATTGAAATCATATCAAGTATCTTTTCTGAACACAACATTATGAGATTAGATATCAATTACAGGAAAAAAAACTGTAAAAAATACAAACACATGAGGCTAAACAATACACTATGAAATAACCAAGAGATCACTGAAGAAGGCAAAGAGGAGGTCAAAAAATACCTAGAAAAAATTGACAATGAAATCACGATGACCCAAAACCTATGGGATGCAGCAAAATCCGTTCTAAGAGGGAAGTTTATAGCAATACAATCCTACCTTAGGAAACAAGAAATATCTCAAAGAAACAAGGTAACCTTACAACTAAAGAAATTAGACAAAGATGAACAAAACAATGCCAAAGTTAGCAGAAGGAAAGAAATCATAAAGATTAGATCAGAAATAAATGAAAAAGAAATGAAGGAAACGAGAACAAAGACTAATAAAACTAAAAGCTGGTTCTTTGAGAAGATAAATAAAATTGATAAACCATCAGCCAGACTCATCAAGAAAAGAAGGGAGAAGACTCAAATCAACAGAATTGGAAATGAAAAAAGAGAGGTAACAACTGACACTGCAGAAATACAAAGGATCATGAGAGATTACCACAAGCAACTGTATGCCAACAAAATGGACAACCTGGAAGAAATGGACAAATTCTTAGAAAAGCACAACCTTCCGAGACTGAACCAGAAGGAAATAGAAAATATGAACAGACCAATCACAAGCACTGAAATTGAAACTGTGATTAAAAATCTTCCAACAAACAAAAGCCCAGGACCAGATGGCTTCACAGGTGAATTCTATCAAACATTTAGAGAAGAGCTACCACCTATCCTTTTCAAACTCTTCCAAAATATAGCATAGGGAGGAAGACTCCCAAACTCATTCTATGAGGCCACCATCACCATGATACCAAAACCAGGAAAAGTGCCACAAAAAAAGAAAACTATAAGCCAATATCACTGATGAACATACATGCAAAAATCCTCAACAAAATACTAGCAAACAGAATCCAACAGCACATTAAAAGGATCATATATCATGATCAAGTGGGGTTTATCCCAGGAATGCAAGGGTTCTTCAATCTATGCAAATCAATCAATGTGACACACCATATTAACAAATTGAAGAAGAAAAACCATATGATCATCTCAATAGATGAAGAAAAAGCTTTTGACAAGATTCAACCCCATTTATGATAAAAACTCTCCAGAAAGTAGGTATAGAGGGAACCTACCTCACCATAATAAAGGCCAAATATGACAAACAAACAGCCAACATCGTTCTCAATGGTGAAAAACTGAAAACATTTCCTCTAAGATCAGAAACAAGACAAGGTTGCCCATTCTCACCACTGTTATTCAACGTAGTTTTGGAAGATGTAGCCACAGCAGTCAGAGAAGAAAATGAAATAAAAGGAATCCAAATCAGAAAAGAAGAAGCAAAATTGTCACTGTTTGCAGATGACATGATACTATACATAGAGAATCCTAAAGATGCCACCAGAAAACCACTAGAGCTAATCAATGAATTAGGTAGAGTAGCAGGACACACTATTAATTCACAGAAAACTCTTGCATTCCTATACACTAATGATCAAAAATCTGAAAGAGAAATTAAGGAAACACTCCCATTTACCATTGCAACAAAAAGAATAAAATACCTAGGAATAAACCCACCTAAGGAGACAAAAGACCTGTATGCAGAAAACTATAAGACACTGATGAAAGAAATTAGAGATGATACCAACAGATGGAGAGATATACCATGTTCTTGGATTGGAAGAATCTATATTATGAAAATGATTATACTACCCAAAGCAATCTACAGGTTCAGTGCAATCCCTATCAAACTACCCGTGGCATTTTTCACAGAACTAGAACAAAAAAGTGTACAATTTATATGGAAACACAAAAGACCCCAAATAGTCAAAACAATCTTGAGAAGGAAATGGAGCTGGAGAAATCAGGCTCCCTGACCTCATACTATTCTACAAAGCTACAGAAATCAAGACAGTATGGTACTGGCACCAAAACAGGAAATGTAGACCAGTGGAACAGGATAGAAAGCCTAGAGAAACCCACTCACCTATGGTCACCTTATCTTTGATAAAGGAGGTAAGAATATACAATGGAGAAAAGACATCCTCTTCAGTAAGTGGTGCTGGGGAAACTGGACAGCTACATGTAAAAGAGTGAAATTAGAACACTCCCTAACACCATACACAAAAATAAACTCAAAATGGATTAAACACCTGAATGTAAGACTGGACACTATAAAATCTTACAGGAAAACATAGGCAGAATGCCCTATGACATAAATCACAGCAAGATCCTTTTTGACCCACCTCCTAGAGAAATGGAAATAAAAACACAAATAAACAAATGGGACCTAATGAAACTTAAAAACTTTTGCACAGCAAAGGAAACCATAAACAAGATGAAAAGACAACCCTCAGAATGGGAAAAAATATTTGCAAACGAAGCAACTGACACAGATTAATCTCCAAACTTTACAAGCATCTCAAGCAGCTCAATATCAAAAAAAAACAACCCAATCCAAAAATGGGCTGAAGACCTAAATAGACATTTCTCCAGAGAAGATATACAGACTGCCAACAAACACATGAATGTATGCTCAACATCACTAATCACTAGAGAAATGCAAATCAAAACTCCAATGAGCTATCACCTCACACCCGTCAGAATGGCCATCATCAAAAAATCTACGAACATTAAATGCTGGAGAGGGTGTGGAGAAAAGGGATCCCTCTTGCACTGTTGGTGGGAATGTAAATTGATACAGCCACTATGGAGAACAGCATGGAGGTTCCTTAAAAAACTAAAAATAGAACTAACATATAACCCAGCACTCCCACTACTGGGCATATACCCTGAGAAAACCATAATTCAAAAACGTCATGTACCACAATGTTCATTGCAGCACTATTTCCTATAG
This sequence comes from Mesoplodon bidens, assembly GCF_964165515.1. NCBI lineage: Eukaryota > Metazoa > Chordata > Mammalia > Artiodactyla > Ziphiidae > Mesoplodon > Mesoplodon bidens. The sequence continues at coordinate 68,405,035 of NC_138166.1, read as the reverse complement.
CCAGGACATGGAAGCAACCTAAGTGTCCATCGATGAATGAATGGATAAAGAAGATGTGGCGCACATATACAATGGAATATTACTCAGCCATAAATAAATGAAATTGAGTTATATGTAGTGAGGTGGATGGACCTAGAGTCTGTCCAACAGTGAAGTAAGTCAGAAAGGAAAAACAAATAGCTAATACACATATATGGAATAAACAAAAAAGGTTCTGATGAACTTAGGGGCAGGACAGGAATAAAGATGCAGACATAGAGAATGGACTTGAGGACACAGGTGGTGGGGGAAGGGGAAGCTGGGACGAAGTGCAAGAGTAGTATATATACACTACCAAGTGTAAAATAGATAGCTAGTGGAAAGCAACTGCATTGCACAGGGAAATCATCTCAGTGCTTTGCTACCACCTAGCAGGGTGGGATAAGGAAAGTGGGAGAGAGAATCAAGAGGGTGGGGATATGGGGATATACATTTGCATATAGCTGATTCACTTTGTTATACAGCAGAAACTAACACAACACTGTAAAGCAATTATACTCCAATAAAGATGTTAAAAAATAAAGATACTGCATCATGCTACACTTTGAAGATCAAATATTTTCATAACCATTGTAGGCAATAAATAATGAGTAGAGTTAACAGAGGAACAGATTCTTAAAAAATAAAATTGCAGGCCTCCACAAAGAAGAGAGGAAAAGAAAGCAAATTGGTCAGTTCATATGCCTTGATTAGACTGTTCTTTGTGTCCTAGAAGGCCTAAACAGTGGCTTAAAAACATTAAGTCATCAACTCTGAAACAGGAGTGCAGAGGCAGAAGGTTTCCAGAGCTTTCCACCCCACAGAGGATAATAAGTTTCATTCTAATGACTATGTTGAATGGTGGCTAAGTTTTTTCATTAAAATGAACCCAGGAAAAACAACTGATTTTGCAGCTAGAGGCTCTCTTTTGATTCTTTATGAATTTTATGTCAGGGAGGACCAGAGCAGCCTCAGCCCATCAGTAGGTACCCCCCACTCTTATATCTTTCTCTCTTAATTTTAATCACAGATGGGGAGCCATCTCTCAGGAAGTCGAGAACATGGTTTCTTTTGTTGTTGTTCGTATTTGGTTTGGCGGTTTTGTTGTGTTTTATATTTTTTGTTTGTTTTTGTGTTTTGCTTTTGCCTGTGAAGGGTGGCAGAATATGCCACTCCAAAATATGCCACCTTGGCATAAAGATTATTTTGATTTAAAAGGACTTGAAAAATAGCAAATCCTATTCCCTTTTTTTTCTTAAAAGCAGGAGATGAAATTCTCATGTGAGTTATGTCCTCTGTAATAGAAGCAAAGTAACATTCTTATCATCAAGGACAAGAAGTTGAGACCCAGAGAATTCTACACAAATGGACCTTCTATAATAATTCTTATCTTCCTTTAGCCTCTGCCCATAATTCATTTACTTCTCCATAATTACCTCTCTTTGTTCAGCCAACTATAAAAAATCATGTAGATTCTGCCTTTCTTTGTGTCTTCATTCCTTATGAGGGCTCCTGTGTAACATAAAGTTTATATAAATTTGTATATATTTATACAAGTATATTCCTCAGTATCGGAGGGGAATTGGTTCCAGGACCCCCCTCAAATACCAATATCCAGGGATGCTCAAGTCCCTTATATACGATGGTGCAGTACAGTTGGCCCTCCACATCTGGTGCCAACCTTGCTTTTCTCCAGTTAATCAGTTTCTGTCAGTTTACTTCTCAGGCCCAGCTGAAAATTCTAAGAGGACAGAGGTGAAAATTTGCCTGCACTATACCTTTGGCATCTGTGGACTGAATCCAAATTTTTTGGACTTCTAAATGTGAAGACATTTCATAACCACTACTTCAATAGAAATAATTTATGTTAATTGGCATCCTACTGGAACTAAGATTTGACAGATCCTTTACTTAGTGCAGTGAGTGGCTAATTGAGGACACTTAGGTATAACAAAATGAAGGATATTTCCATAAACTGGTATACCATTTTTCCCTGCCCCCCTGCAACATTTATCTGCTGATGCATGCAGCCTAAGAGGAAAGACACGAGATGGGAGGACCCCTGGAAATATTACGCCCAATTAACACTTCTGGCTTTTATAAAATAGTGTTTATTTTACTCTTTATTGTTACTTTTTATCTAGTTTCACTGCTATGAAGCCATGCTTTTTAGCTCTTCTCTAAATGTTTATTTTATGTTTTGCATTTATATATGTACATATAAATATATTTGTATTTTGTCTATTGTAGTTAGCTTTGATATGAATCAACTTAAAATTTACATGAAGGCATGAATATGGTAATATCATAATGCCTTATTTAGAAATGCCTTTTTTTCTTTTTTTTTTTGTCTTTGCTCTTCCTTCTTTCTCCTTTCTCTTATATTAATTTCCCCATCCCTCCCTCAGATCTATAGCCTCTTGTGTATCCCCAATATGATTTTCTTTATTCTGAAACAGTGCTTCCTATATTCACATTTATATGTATACTGACTTTTTGTCAACATTTTTTTCACAAAAGTGGAAACATATCACATGTACTTTTCTACTTTTATCATTCAATAATACTTTTTGAAAAATCTCTCAAGTCAGTTAATGGCTTTATTTTTGTTCTTTTTATGGGTTGTACAGTATTCCATGGTATGGGCCCTCCATCATTTATTAAACCATTCCTCTGTTTTTAGTAATTTTCTTTGCTTCCAATTTTTTTGCCATAATGAACAACGTTGTAATAAACATTGTTGTACCTGTGTCCTTATGCAATTATTTTTATGGCATTGAATCCCAGGAGTGGAATTGCTAGTCATAAGGCAAATGAATTTTTAAAAGTTTATAGATGTTGCCAGATTGCTTTCCAAAAAGATTATAACTCTTCATATTTCTACCAGTAATGTGAAAGAGTATACTTTTCCTATACTTCTGCCAGCAGTAGGTATTAAAGCTCTTTTTAATTTTTCAGCTGTTGGTTGTAAAGCAGTATCTTGTGTTTAATTTGTATTTTCCTGAATGCTAGCAAATTTGAGTGGTTTTTCATATGTCTCATCTGTAACTTGCCTATTTATATCTTTTACCCATTTTCTGTTGGATTGTTTGTCTTTTTTTTTTTTAATGTGAGTGACTGTGAGGATATTTTTATGGTGTAGATATTTTCCCTTTGTATGTCATTTGGACAATTTTTTTTTCCAAAGCTAGTGTTAGTGTATTGACTTTGTATGGTACAAAAATGTTTTTAATTCTTAAATATTCAGATATTTGTATATTTTATAACTTTTGGTTTTTAGTCTTGCTTAAAGAGGCTTTCCTCAGTCCTAGCTTGTACATGAAGCTTTCAGATTCTTTTTTTATTTTTTTAAATACTGATTTTTTTAATTGGTTGTGTCAGTTGAAAAAAATGCACAGCCTAAAATTTAAGAATTATGTTTTCTTTGGCCGACTTTCTGAGGACTCAAACATGGAGGCAGCATCTCAGATAGAGCTGAGGGATGGCTCCCAAGAGGTAAGGGAGGAGCCCAGTTTTTGCAACAAAAGCCAGGCAGTCAGAACATCAAAAGATTACTGTTAATTAAAGAAAGCCAGACATCTCAAGTTAATGAATTTAGAGCTTTTATATGTATGGGAAGATACCAGAGTCTGTCTGGGCTCATTGAAATCATTCCTTTGATATGTACCTTATCTAACTAGGGCCAGTATCCTGCTTTCCCACCCTGAATCCTCTCAGGGTGCACAGTCCGGGAGTGGCTATAGTGGATGATGGCTTGATGGTCGCAAAACCCTTTGTTTACTGATATGGCAGGTGACATTCTTCATTCACAGTTGCAATATTATGTACCTTTTCCTTGGCTTAAATTTGGTGGTTTAGGGATGCTGATAATTTATACTCATCATGTAATACATGGATGTTGATAATTTCAGAAATATGGTTATAATATATGAAAGGTATTACCTTTCCCTGAAGACTACCCTGTAACCCTAGCTGAGTTGGATCTCTCTTGTCCAGCTCCTTATTTTGCCCTATTTGCACCTGTAACATTGACTTACCACTTTGAGTTGAAGTTGTATGCTTAAAAAATAGTCTATTTACTTAGCTAAGCTAAAAATTCTTCCAGGGTAGGTCTGTGTCATATTTATGTTTACATCTCTAGTGCCTAACAGTTCTTGATACCACTGGGTACTTAATAAATATTTGTGGAATTAATTTGAATTAGAGAAGTTTTTTTTTCTAGCTGCCTTAATTATTGTATTATAAGAACAGCTAAGCTTATTCCCTAATTCTGATAATGCAGTTTACCATTTATTAGGGTCTATTCTGCCAGGCACTATTCTAAAAATGTTACATGCCTTATCTCATATCTCATCACACCTCTATGAAGCAGATCGTGTTATCCTCTATTACAACTGATGAGCTCAAGGCCATACAAGTAGGAAGTGGCAGAATTGGAATTCAGCCGGAGTCTGGCTAGTTTGAAAGCCTATATTAATTTTCTCTCTGCCACACTGCTTTCCACCTTCAAAATTGTCTATTATTCCTATTCTAAAGATATATTTTTAAAGAAGAGCCATTGTTTGGTGATCTCTTTAGCTCTGAGGCATTTATTTTTTGTTTTACTAGTAATTACTCCAAGGCTCATTAATTTTGTTTGTAGGAAATAAAGAGAATAGTAACCATTCCTTTTAATACTAAAAAGTTAAAGTTATAAGACTGGGATAAGAGGAAACAGATGGAAAATTGTTCATAGTTCCTCTAATATCTAAGTATTATTGGACCTTACGTAAGGAAAGCACTGAAATATGTTTACCCCACCCCCTTCTGTAACTAGCATGTGGGAAAAACCTGTGGAACTAAACGATGAATGATGTGGACACCCAGGAAATCATTTTGAAAGAGAACTTTGTAAATAAGCACAACAATACCATTTATAATACATATTGATTTTTTTGAAAAATAAAATTATGTCTTACAAGTTCACTGTTCTATTTAAATTTGTTTGCTAGGAAGCCATGCATGGAATGAATCACTATATATATTACATGATAAGATCCAGTTAACAATAGGTAAACTGATTATGGTATTTACACCTTTGACATGTCATGTAATTGGTGATCATTTTAGCAAAAACTAATTATAAATATATGTAAATTAGATACATTATTTACTTTGTGGAGTTATCTTTTATATATTTAGATAGCTTACATAATGTTTATAATTATGCTATAATTCAATAATATAGTTACCTTAAACTTTTTGACTCAATATGATCTAAGTTAATATTGGGTATATTGTAATAACAAATAGAATATATAAGAGAAAAATCAATAATACATTTTTAGAATAAAATAATTTAAATATATTTAATTTTTCTATACAATTATAATAATTGAATGTCCGCATTAGAAAGTGAGTTATGAAATATCTCCCTTAATTTACAGTGGTATATCTCCAGAAAATAATGTGCTAAGGAAAAAGAAATCTTTTTTTCTATAAGCGAATGGGATTTGAAACCCACACTATCTTCCTTACCTTTTAGGTTTTATCTGTTCTTCATATCTGGATTCAAATATACATAGTGCCTTTTCTGACTATTCCAGACTAAAACAATATCATCCTTTGAACACCTCTGCAGTTAGCAACATTTGACATTCGTTCATTTATTTATTCCTCCATTCACCAATTATTTTCTTGCAGATGTTTCCAGCTTGTGAAATTTTGTCTATGGTAGTTTATTTAGACTGTTATCTGTTATATATATATATAATAGACTGCTTTGTGGCTTATGTTTTGAATCATGGTATAAGTTATAATCTTGGTAGGCCCCTAAAATGGCTAAAATTTAAAAGAATGGCGATTATCAAGTGTTAATGGTGTATGGAACAACTGGAACCCACACATTGTTGGTACACCTGCATTGGAAGCCAGTCTGACATGTTGCAAGGCTAAACATTTGGTTACTATAGGACTGAGCCATTTCATTTGTAGATATTTACCCAGGAGAAATGAAAACATGTATCCGCATAAATACCTATAGGTTCATGGTGGCTTTATTGATAATAGCCAAAAACTGGAAAGAACCCAAGTGTCCTTGAACTATTGATTGATAAACTAATTGTGGTATATCTCTATAGCAGTAGACTATTAAGAAATAGTAACAAATGACTAACATGTGCAACAACACAGATTAATCTCAAAAGCAAATAAACTACATTAAAGAAAGAAAACCAGAAATCAAAGAATGCATATAGCATGATCCCATTTATGTGAAATTCTAGAAGAGGCACAACTATGGTGACAAAAAGCTCAGCTGTGGTTGCTGGGAGCTGAGGATGGAGGGAGGCAGGTCTGCCTGCAGAAGGGCATGAGGGGCCTTTTCTGGGTGATCGGATGTTTCATATCTTGATCTAGTGATTATGGGCTTGGGTAGATTTTTAAAACTCATTGAACTGTACACTTAAAATTGCTGGATTATATTTATCTCCTAACAAGGGAACTCTGCTGTCAGTTTGCTATTCCTTTGAAGATAATCTACTCTTTTTTCTCTGGCAGCTTTTCAAAAATTTTTTAGGGAAGAAGGGTTCCTTAGTGTTCTGCAGTTTCATTACAGTATATCACGGTGTGATTTCTTTCCATTTATTTATCTTACTTGTGATTCACTTTGGTTACTGAAGCTGTAATTCATGCTTTCATCAGTTCTGGAAAATTCTCTATCACTATCTCTCAAATGTTATCTCTTCCTTTTTATTCTCTTCCTTTGGGACTCTCATTACACTTATATTACATTTTCTAATAATATTCTCCATCTCTCCTACTTTTCATTTCCTTACCTCTCTGTGCTAAAGTCTAAGTAAATCTTTTAGATTATATTCCAGTTCCTCTTTCTTTCATTTATATTCATCTGCTTTTTAATCCACCTATTTAATAGTATATTTTAATTTTTAGAAGCTCTGTTTGATTTTTTTCTCAAATATCTGTCTTTTAAAAACGTATATTGTTCCTTGTTCATATTTTTCATTCCCTTTTTTTAATTTTTAAAAATATTTGAATTTGTATAAATTATATTTTATGTTTGAGAAATCCAGCAGTTTAAGTCCTTGGTGGTCAAATTCTGCTGTTTGTTAATGAGTTCTGACTCATTAATGCTGGTTATTTCCCTGTGAGTTCTGTTTTTTGGATTGTGAGTGCCTATTGACTAGGACTTATCTGTAGAAACCTTGAAAACTCTGAATTGAGCGATTATCACTGAAGAGATTTATAGTTCCTTCTGCCAGATTCCTGGAGCCAATTAAAGTTAATTCTTTTTTTTATTATTTTTTTTTATTTTTTATTTTTTAATTTTTTGCTTTATAACAAATTTAATCAGTTATACATATACATATGTTCCCATATCCCCTCCCTTTTGCGTCTCCCTCCCACCCTCCCTATCCCACCCCTCCAGGCGGTCACAAAGCACTGAGCTGATCTCCCTGTGCTATGCGGCTGCTTCCCACTAGCTATCTACCTTACGTTTGGTAGTGTATATATGTCCATGCCGCTCTTTCACTTTGTCACAGCTTACCCTTCCCCCTGCCCATATCCTCAAGTCCATTCTCTAGTAGGTCTGTGTCTTTATTCCTGTCTTACCCCTATGTTCTTCATGACATTTTTTTTTCTTAAATTCCATATATATGTGTCATAAGCAATGTGAATTTGAACCCGTCTCACCTTGAGAGCAGGATGTGGACTCTCAAGAGAATTTTTCCCTTCCAGAGGTCACCCTAGATAGGCAAATGTCCTTTTCATTTTCCTTTCCTGATGGTAGATTACTTTTTTCTAGTCAGTCTATTAATGATGATAAAAGAGATCTAGTTCCAACTCTTGATCTTACTGAATCCTGAGCTCTATACTCCTGATCCCTTCTGGACAATGAAAACCCAGAGGGTCTAGGATCCAGGGAGTGTCCAGTAAACGCCTTCAGGGCAGCCACTACTTTGGACAATGAAAAAAATTCAATAGAATGGTTTGAAAAATAAATAAAAACACCTTAATCAATTATGAATTATTAATACTAATTACCTATGTTAAGAATGTGTGTGTGTGTATTTGGGAAATACTTTAAATATGAATTTGTTTCCTGCTTGTGACATCAAGGATTACATATACAATTTTGTATTCAACTGATGACACTCAAAACATTGAGACCTAAAAAAAAAACAACAAACCATTGTTTTCAAGGTCAAATCAAATTGGAAAAAATCATTCTTCACTCCATTTATAAGACCTAGGTAACTTGTCTTGGTAAAGCTAGTACTAAAAATGCCTTTTTGTAGACAGGTAGTTAGAATACCATACAGAACTCATTTTTGACAGTCAAAACCAAAATTATTTGCAAGCCATAGATACATACAGCCTTGTAGGCTGACACCTCACTTAACTGTTAAATCACCTAAAATATTACCTTGTCTTTCTTTTATGTGAATTCAGGAGCACAAAGCTATTTAAAATTCCTTCTCTAGAGAGATTCTATTAGAAGTATTATATTTCTTTGGCAGTCCTAAAAGGAACCAGCTCAATATTTTAACATCATATATTTTAAAGCTACTTTGGGTTATTTTTTTAAAAGTTAGATTGAAGCCTGAGAAATTAAATATGTGTATATGGCATGAATTTTAGCAGGGTTCTACAGCTCAAAGAGTTATTTCACACCCTGTCTAGTGTCTAGGTGAACCATTCTCTATTAGCGTAGCAACATTCAAATATGTAAGTGATTAGTAAGTGAAAACCAATAGATTGTGCTTTCACCTGCTACTCTCTGCATGCTTGTATATGTACAAATAGATAGATTGTGTTTTCACATGTAAGTTTTAGAATATCCCAGAAGGGCATAAGAATAAAAGAAAAATAAGATTCACTGTACCGTTAAAGATAGTCTATAGCCCCAGTGCAAATGTGAGGGAAAGAAATCACTGAAGCATAACTCAGGTAATTTTAAAAGACTGATGCTAATAGACAGTAGAGGCTGAACACATTCTGAATTATAAAATGAAAGAAAACAGTGGACAAAGGAAGATAATAGCAATAATAACTATAGCTTACTGAGTTCTTACTGTACATAAGAACTAGATTGAGTGCTTTACTTAAAAAGTCTCAACTGTAAGAGAATCCATTTATCAAGTGTTTAATACATGCCACTTTTATCCATAGAACCACTTTTTGAGTTAGGTACTATTATTTGCCCCATTCTGCAAATGAGGAAACCGATGCTTGAGTTTTATCAACTTGTCCAAGATTACATAAACTTGGAAGTGTTAAGTCAGACCTCAAAGCCAAGACAGGCTGATTGCAGAGACCATGCTCTATGACAACCTCTCCATTATATTCTCATCTAACTACTAACCTGCATCTCAACCCAGTTAGGGCATGTCTAATCCATCCCATTTCAAAGGTAGACAAATGGAGATAGAAACTAAGTAATTTGCACAAGATTACTTATAACTGCATAAAGATTAAAACTGGTTTAGTCTGTTTCCAGAATCTATGCACTTTCTACTGTATTATTCAACCTTTGTGAAAGTGTTTTTCATTCTTCAGTTATACATTCATTTGGTCATTCATTTAACAAATGTTTATTGAGCACTTTGTATGGTGCATTCTTTTGCGCTCTGTGAATACTCTCGTGAACATGAAACACAAAGTTCCAAAATTTACGTTCTAGTGGAGGAAAGATAGGCAATAAACCAATAAACTAGGAAGTAAATATCATGTTAGTGGGTGCAATGAAGAAAAATAAAGCATTGCAAGGGGCTAGAAAATGATGGGAAGTTGGATATATTTAAAAATTTAAAATAAGATAGTCAATGCAAGGAAATGTGCAACTGTCACTGGTAATTTTATGATACTGTTATTTTCTATCACAAGTATCTTGACTCCTTGATTTATATGACATTGAAACTGAATCTGAGTTTTATATCAGATTCACTTTCCAGAAGAATATGCTTGACTTAGAACCTACCATTTCATTGCAGAAATGATTGGTTTTATTTCATATTTCTGCTTGAATGGTTATTTGAGGAGACAAAATAGGTAATTGTTTCCTTTCTAAGTACTTGTCCAAACTAACCAGCTTAATAAGGTAAACAAATATTTGGATTTATTAGGAGAATGTGCCTTGCCAACAGTTAAGTAAAAGGGTCTTCTCCCCATCATTAATACTTGATGTGGGATATTAGTTCTTAGAAGGAATCTCATGATAAAATGACTAGTGATGTCAGCAACTAATTGACTGATTTTAATTGAAGAACATTTATATGAGAGTATGATGTATTCAACTTTTTCTGCTTTTCTTTAAAAAACTGAAACTCTTCTTCCCAGTAGTAATTAAAAATAAACAGCAGTCATTTACTTACTGTGGGCTTCTAGTGGTCACAACACCTTGCATGAGTGAGTGATCTAAAGCAAAGCAATTCAACACTGAAATTATCTTGAAAACTAAAAACCATTCTAGATAATGAATAGTTTCAATTTCTATAGCACCAACTTATGTGCAGTTTTCCTTTTTTATGTATTCTTCTGCATATATACAACTTAGTAACTAACAGAAATGGTCTGATTGGGACTCCACCTCAAAGAACAGTGTATAAAGCTCAGTCTCTGGGGTTAAGTCTGTAGACTTGGGGGTGACATTTATTCATTCAACTATTATTTATTGAGAAGCTTCTTTAAGCTAGACATTGTCTGGAATTCTTTGGGGAATGAAAGAAGAAAAAAATAGTCTCTTCCCTGAAAAGACTTTATTATTATAGGCTTGGGATAATATTTAATCTAATTCCATCCCTTTTATTTAATTAGTTATATTATAATTTATGTAACCAATCTCTTGTTGATTATTTAGAAAGATAATTTTTTGTTGTTGTTACAAAAGGCCTGTGTTGAACATCTCTGGTAATAAATATTTGTCCATATTTCTGATTATTTCTTTGGAATGGATTTCTATCAGTAATATAACTAGGTCAAAAGGTACATACATTTTAGTCTATTAATAAATTTGACAAAAATGGGCCCCCAATGTCAAAATAGGAAAAAACTTGTATCACTTTACATTGCCACCAACACAGTACAAGAGAGCCTTTCCTTACTTGGTTTCCTTGTCAGCCTTAAGAAGACAGAATGTTCCACTAAATGTATATCGTCGATCATTGCTCTCCAAATATTGTCTTCAAAATTGTTGAAAAGTTTCTCATTTTCAAGAATGATTTATGGGATTTCCCTGGTTGTGCAGTAGTTAAGAATCCGCCTGCCAATGCAGGGATATGGGTTCGATCCCTGGTCCAGGAAGATCCCACATGCCATGGAACCACTAAACCCGTGTGCCACAACTACTAAGCCTGCGCTCTAGAGCACACAAGCCACGACTACTGAGCCCTGCGCACCTAGAGCCCATGCTCTGCAACAAGAGAAGACACCGCAATGAGAAGCTGACATAGGACAACAAAGAGTAGCCCCTGCTCGCTGCAGCTAGAGAAAGCCCTCACACAGCAACGAAGACCCAACGCAGCCAAAAATTAAAAAAAAAAAAATTATTTATGAAATTGAATGGTGCTAATCAAAAATTTTCAGTTGACATTGATAGCTTATATTTGACAAGAGATCATCTAGGGTTTTTTTTTCTTATATATTCTGAATTTTAAAGTATTAAGAGGTTATGAAAATTCTGTCAGTTGGTTTGAGAAGTTTATTTGACTAAAAAAATGAAGATTGCAGCTGGCCAAGTTGACCATTGAGGTAAAAGCAGATGTCAGAAATAAAATAGATCTGCATTTTGTTGGGGCTTATTGAGTTTTATAAAAACATAGGATATTGTGAATTAAGTTAAGTAGCAAACCATTATCTGGTGCTAGTGCATCTTGTTTAAGCACAAAATTCCTACCTACAGAAACATGAAAAAAAATACTGTGGGTAGGTTTACAGGGTCTTAACCACATCTTATTTAAAAAGAAAATTCTAGAGTAGCCTTACATGTAACCTATAATAATCTGTTGCATCTTTACAGTAGTATTTTTACCTTTCCTGAATTTGTATGCTTAGCTGTTTGGTCTCTCTCTTTTCTGATCTTTTCTCAATGGTTATGCTGTTTATTTCTAGAACTATTGGACACAAAAACCGCTATGTCAAAGTCCCCCGTGGTCACATCTGGGTTGAAGGTGATCATCATGGACACAGTTTTGACAGTAATTCATTTGGGCCGGTAAGTCTTCTTATTACTCATATGATTGGATTTCAAATGTAGGAACAAAAGTATGTCACACAGGTTGCTCAGGTAGCCCAGCCAAGAGTAGTTGTGAATTTTATAGTGGAACAGATTATATTTGAAAATTTCCTTTTAAATATCATATAGATAATGTAAGCTGTCAATGTGTGTGTGTGTGTGTGTGTGTGTGTGTCTAGAAAAGAACTTCGACAACTCAATAAAGTGCCAAAAGATGCTTTCAGCTGACTACCCGATCCCAGTGGCAATGGTTGTTTTTTCCTCACATAAATGCTTTGTACTTTATGTTTTTAGTTAGTATTTAACAGAAATAATGTATAAAAGACCTATAGACATCAATTTTCTAAGTAATTAGTTAAAAAGGCATGTATAATAGAAATCATATTGGTAACTAACATTTTTCAGCTTTTAATTTATAACAGAAATGCCCACATTCCTTATACCATGTTTACATTCCATAAAATATGTGACTAAATTCATATAATTTTTTTCATTTTTGAATATGTACAGAAATTCTCTATTTATGAACCCCTGCGACAAATAATTATATGAAGTGAAGAATATTTTAGTTAATGGAAACTGCACCTGATTTCTAGTCACCTATGTCTCTTTAAAAACTTGGATCTTCAACCCGTTAGATTTTCCTACATCTAGATGTAGCCATACTTGTATGTATGTAGAAGTTAATATTGAGCACCTTTAGATAGGTTTGCAAAAAAAGTTAGCCACATCCTTTTGTCTAAAACTAAATGTTGGTGGTCTCTATAAAACAATTTCCTTCACCTATCCTGAGGGACCACTATTATTGTCACGGGAGAAGCAGTCACTTGACTCACTTTTGGCTAAAAGTATAGCAAGAGACTTGAGGTTGGATAAGTATTGTGCGTAAGTGGAAGGGAACTTTAGGTGATGACCCCTACTTCTTTTTTCTAGCTGCAGTGATGATAAGAAAAATATCTAAGGTCTTTCTTGCTTTTGAGTAGTACTTATTATAAAAATACAATTGAATCGTTGTAGGGTATATTAAAGATGGAATGAACAGATTGGAAATGTTGTAGATCACTTAGAGAGTATAGTAGAAGTGACTGTCATGAAGAAGCTTAGTAGCAACCTGAAAGTGAAAATAAATCACCTAAAAGCAGTTTTATTTCTCTCTCATCAATAAGATTAAATCTATTAAATGTAGCATGTTGGCCAAGTCCACATTAAAATGTTAACTTTAGTTTGGGTTTTAATTGGTAGGGTAGTGACTCTGAAATGAAGTGCTAAAAATGTTGTTGTTTTGTTATTAGTTGTGGGGTGTGGGGTAAATAATTACTAATAATAAAGTACTAAAGTTTGAGATTGCTTTGCTTTTTCTTTATTAGTAAATAAAGCTAGTGCAATCTTATCTATATAATTATATAATTGTCAGTCACTCATATTCCAGATGCTTTCTTATTTGGGAGAGAAAAATGATAAGGTTGATAGCCAGAATATTGGGAATTGCACATAACCTTCAATATCATATCTATTGTGTAGTTCTTTCTGGGCTGTCTTTCCTGCTGTGTACTTAATAATAGTATTATGAACCACTGAAGTATAAGTAGACACATGAAAGTTGAAAATATATCATGTATGGAAATATCCTCTCTCACTTATATCTTAAAAAAAAGAAAAAGAAAAAGTGAGAACCATGTGGGAAGGCCAATCTCATTGTGTTTATTACAGTAAGAAACTATGATATGCAAAGCACTGACAAATACGTTCTGTGCAGGACTTTAATGCCGTTGGTTTACATCAAGTTTTTAAAAGAAATCTACTCATTAATTATAACTTGAACCAGTAATATGAGTCAGAGACACAAAACCATTTTGAAATTTAGTGGTTGTTTTCTTTTTTTTTTTAATGGATATAAATATATGGATGCAGAATGGCTTTTGGTTCATAAGTTGGACTAGATATAGATTTCCATTCACTTAATTCGTATTGTTTTTACTTGTCAAAATTAAATGAAGAACCTGTACTAGGGTGAAGGAAAACATTTGTCACATCATATACTAACCTACTTGTATTTGATGAGTTTTAGTACATATATTTTTACCCTTACAGTGAGCTCTCATGTTTTATGTTCCAGTAACATTTATGATTAGGAAAAATAATTAATAATGATGCTCCCAAATAAGTTTCAAAAGGACAGAGGGAAAAAAATTGAATTAAAGCCCTACAATTTTTATTTAAAGCTAAGTTGTGATGTTTGAGTATAGAGATTTCTTATTTTTTATTAATTAATGGTTATCTGAATCATTAAATTATTTTAATATTTTTATAATTCTCAGAAATAAAAACTCAAGTTTTACAATTCTAAAAAAACCAGAATAATCTTGAATCTTACACTGCATATACACTTGAAAGTTGTTATATTTTTCCAGGAATTCTCAGTTGGATTTTTTGGCTTATCCATCAATATATTTGGAGATTGTCTGTGAAAGGTCAGTTAAGTTTCAGGCTTTCTGGATTGTTGATTCATTTCTCCCCTTGGAAGCAGGGAATGCACTTTTCCAGAAAGTAAACATCCTATCTAAAAATCAGCCCGCATTGTTCCAGGATGCTTATCTTGACTTTGTAGAAATTCACTGAAGCCTTTACCCTTCATATCCCTCCCAAATAACTTCAGAATTGTATCCAAATCTGTTTAATATGCTTTAACTCTTTGAATTGTAATTATACTATATCATAGCATCTCGTCAGTGTATTTTAAATTGTTGCCTATGGGTAATCACAATGGAGCTTTTTCCATATTTGAGTAGATTTTTACTTGTAATCTAGTGAAAAATAAGAAAAGAATATCTTACTCTTTTTTCCTAGTTTGTTTTAATATTTCCTATGTATTTCTTAATATTTGATTTGCTTTTCTGATTTGGTTTATTGCCACTATATGTAGGCTGGAGAGGGAATTAAAGAGTTTTATGAGTGAAAGATGAATAATGGATTATGAATTTAAAGATACCAATGTTAAGTTATAGTAATAGAATGCATCACAACAGAATAAGATCCTACATCTGCGCTTTTAACTTGTAGAGGATGACATTATGGAAATAAACTAGTAGACTCCTTTATGAACATGGATATAGTAAAACAGAAAATCAGATAACCTTAGTTTTGGACCTCATCAGTCACATAACTTGTATGGGTCTACATTTCCTCATGTATAAAAGGATGAATTTCCTCTCCTCTGAATTCATCTTGAATGATTATTTAATAAAATGGGCATATATTATATATATATATATATATATACACACACACACACACACACATATATAAATATATAATTTATTTAATGTACTCCTATTTTACATTGCTGAGGATGTTTACTAAAAATTTAATAATATATATTTTTTAAAAAAATATATAAAATCTTTTGATTATGTATATGGAAAAGTTTGTGGGGTTTTTTGTTTTTTTGTTTTTTTTGTTTTTTGCGGTATGCGGGCCTCTCACTGTTGTGGCCTCTCCCGTTGCGGAGCACAGGCTCCGGACGCGCAGGCCCATCGGCCATGGCTCACGGGCCTAGCCGCTCCGCGGCATGTGGGATTTTCCCGGACCGGGGCACAAACCCGTGTCCCCTGCATCGGCAGGCGGACTCTCTACCACTGCGCCACCAGGGGAGCCCCGCCCTAGAAAGGTTTTAATGAACATCCTCAGCAACCTAAAACAGGAATACAATTAAACTATGTTTCCTCCAGAGGATGAACTATTATGCAGTTGTTAAAAATCTATATATGTGAAGAATTTTAATAACATCATGTTCATGATATTGTTTTAGGTGAATACGTGAAAATAAAGAAGAGAATACACAGTATTATGTTAATTGTGCCAGTTGTTATGATTATGGTCAATTCTTTTTTATAGCTTTGTACTTCTCTATATTCTAAAAGGTCTGCAACAAATTTTTATTACCTTATAATCAGAAGAAAACAAATTAGTCAAAAAAATAAGATAAAGGTGAGTAAAGTAAATGACTTCTAAGTTTTATTCTGACTAAATTCTGTTAAAGTGTTTTATGGTGCTATGGCCAGAGGGAAAAATATCACAGATGTGATTGGGTAGGAAATGTTTCAGTTATGAATTTGTCTCCATGGAAGATCTCTGTGCCAAACCTCTTGAATATATCATCATTGCACAATGATAGAAAATGTCCTATTGCATCATAATATGGATTCACTAATGTATGACTTTAGCTCAGATTTCTAGTTTGAGAAATATATTTTGTTAGTATCCTTTAAGATTGTTGTCTAGAAGTGTTTTTCAGTGCATATTACT
Organism: Mesoplodon bidens; assembly: GCF_964165515.1. Lineage (NCBI taxonomy): Eukaryota > Metazoa > Chordata > Mammalia > Artiodactyla > Ziphiidae > Mesoplodon > Mesoplodon bidens. Next base: position 68,388,480 of record NC_138166.1, on the reverse strand, counting down.
ACTTGATGTCACTGGATTGGGTATTAAAGATATCTGATGATTGCTTAGAAAATTCAGAAACAACTTCTGTTAGTAATTCTTTTGCTATGTGGAAGACATTAGCCTTTCCCTTTACCATCCCTGTTTCCATGTAGATGACATTAATACATTTCTATTGTGGCCATGTTCTTTGCCAGCACCCAAAAGTAACTGATTACAATTAATATTGATGCATTTTCTGCTTGCTATAAAAGGAAATCACATAAAAGTCAAATTTTATATTTTTATGTGTGTGTACATAGCTGTGAATTTTCTTTATTTTTTTAATGAATTTTATTGTATTTATTTTTTATACAGCAGGTTCTCATTAGTTATCTATTTTATACACATCAGTGTATACATGTCAATCCCAATCTCCCAATTCATCCCACCACCCCCGACTGTCCCCCGCTTGGTGTCCATACATTTGTTCTCTATATCTCTATTGCTGCCTTACAAACAGGTTCATCTGTACGATTTTTCTAGATTCCACATATATGTGTTAATATATGATATTTGTTTTTCTCTTTCTGACTTGCTTCACTCTGTATGACAGTCTCTGGTCCATTCACGTCTCTACAAATGACCCAGTTTCATTCCTCTTTATGGCTGAGTAATATTCCATTGTATATATGTACCACATCTTCTGTATCCATTCGTCTGTCGATGGGCATTTAGGTTGTTTCCATGACCTGGCTATTGTAAATAGTGCTCCAAAAAACATTGGCGTGCATGTGTCTTTTTGAATTATGGTTTTCTCTGGGCATATGCCCAGTAGTGGGATTGCTGGGTCATATGGTAATTCTATTTTTAGTTTTTTAAGGAACCTCCATACTGTTCTCCATAGTGGCTGTATCAATTTACATTCCCACCAACAGTGCAAGAGGGATCCCTTTTCTCCACACCCTCTCCAGCATTTGTTGTTTGTAGATTTTCTGATGATGCCCATACTAACTGGTGTGAGGTGATAGCTCATTGTAGTTTTGATTTGCATTTCTCTAGTAATTAGGGATGTTGAGCAGCTTTTCATGTGCTTCTTGGCCATGTGTATGTGTTCTTTGGAGAGATGTCTATTTAGGTCTTCTGCCCATTTTTGGATTGTGTTGTTTGTTTTTTAATATTGAGCTGCATGAGCTGTTTATATATTTTGGAGATTAATCATTTGTCCGTTGATTTGTTTACAAATATTTTCTCCCATTCTGAGCGTTGTCTTTTCATCTTGTTTATAGTTGCTTTTGCTGTGCAAAAGCTTTTACGTTTCATTAGGTCCCAGTTGTTTCTTTTTGTTTTTATTTCCATATACTCTGGGAAGTGGGTCAAAAAAGATCTTGCTGTGATTTATGTCAAGGAGTGTTCTTCCTATCTTTTCCACTAAGTGTTTTATAGTGTCTGCTCTTACAGTTAGGTGTTTAATCCTTTTTGTTTTGCGGTATGCAGGCCTCTCACTGCTGTGGCTTCTCCCATTGCGGAGCACAGGCTCCGGATGCATAGGCCCAGCGGCCATGGCTCACGGGCCCAGCACTCCGCGGCATGCGGGATCCTCCCAGACCGGGGCATGAACCCATGTCCCCTGCACCGGCAGGCAGACTCTCAACCACTGCACCACCAGGGAAGCCCTGTTTAATCCATTTTGAGTTTTTTTTGTGTGTGTATGGTATTAGGGAGTGTTTTAATTTCATTCTTTTACATGTAGCTGTCCAGTTTTCCCAGCACCACTTATTGAAGAGACTGTCTTTTCTCCATTGTATATCCTTGCCTCCTTTGTCATAGATTAGTTGACCATAGGTGCGTGGGTTTATCTCTGGGCTTTCTATCCTGTTCCATTGATCTACATTTCTGGTTTAGTGCCAGTACCATATTGCCTTGATTACTGTAGCTTTGTAGTATTGTCTGAAGTCAGGGAGTCTGATTCCTCCAGCTCCGTTTTTTTCCCTCAAGACTGCTTTACCGATTCGGGGTCTTTTGTGTCTCCATACAAATTTTAAGACTTTTGTTCTAGTTTTGTAAAAATTGCCAGTGGTAATTTGATAGGGATTGCACTGTATCTGTAGATTGCTTTGATTAGTATAGTCATTTTCACAATATTGATTCTTCCAATCCAAGAACATGGTATATCTCTCCATCTGTTTGTGTCATCTTTGATTTCTTTCATTAGTGTCTTATAGTTTTCTGAGTACAGGTCTTTGACCTCCTTAGGTAGGTTTATTCCTAGGTATTTTATTCTTTTTGTTGCAATGGTAAAAGGGATTGTTTCCTTAATTTCTCTTTCTGATCTTTTGTTGTTAGAGTATAGGAATGCAAGAGATTTCTGTGCATTAATTTTGTATCCTGCAACTTTACAAGATTCATTGATTAGCTCTAATAATTTTATGGTGGCATCTTTAGGATTATCCATGTATAGTATCATGTCATCTGCAAACAGTGACAGTTTTATTTCTTCTTTTCCAATTTGTATTCTTTTTATTTCTTTTTCTTCTCTGATTGCCATGGCTACGACTTCCAAAAATGTGTTGAATAATAGTGGCAAGAGTGGACATCCTTGTCTTGCTTCCTGACATTAGAGGAAATACTTTCAGTTTTTGACCATTGAGAATGATGTTTGCTGTGGGTTTGTTGTATGTGGCCTTTATTATGTTGAGGTAGGTTCCCTCTATGCCTACTTTCTGGAGAGTTTTTATCATAAATGGGTGTTGAATTTTCTCAACAGCTTCTTCTGCATCTATTGAGATGATCATATAGTTTTTATTGTTCACTTCGTTAATATGGTATATCACATTGATTGATTTGTGTCTATTGAAGAATCCTTGCATCCATGGGATAAATCCCACTTGATCATGGTGTATGATCCTTTTAATGTGCTGTTAGATTCTATTTGCTAGTATTTTGTTGCGGGTTTTTGCATCTATATTCATCACTGATATTGATCTGCAATTTTCTTTTTTTATATTATCTTTGTCTGGTTTTGGTATCAGGGTGATGCTGGCCTTGTAGAATGAGTTTGGGAGTGTTCCTTCCTCTGCAATTTTTTGGAAAAGCTTGAGAAGGATGGGTGTTAGCTCTTCTCTAAATGATAGAATTCACCTGTGAAGCCATCTGGTCCTGGACTTTTGTTTGTTGAAAGATTTTATCACAGTTTCAATTTCTTTACTAGTGATTGGTCTGTTCATATTTTGTATCTTCCTGGTTCAGTCTCCCAAGTTTATACCTTTTTAAGAATTTGTCCGTTTCTTCCAGGTTGTCCATTTTATTGGCCTAGAGTTGCTTGTAGTAGTCTCTTAGGATGCTTTGTATTTCTGTGGTGTCCATTGTAACTCTCCTTTTTCATTTCTAACTTTATTGATTTGAGTTTTCTCCCTCTTCTTCTTGATGAATCTGGCTAAAGGTTTATCAATTTTGTTTATTTTCTCAAAGAACCAGCTTTTAGTTTTACTGATCTTTGCTATTGTTTCCTTTGTTTCTATTTCATTTATTTCTGCTCTGATCTTTATGATTTCCTTCCTTCTACTAACTTTGGGTTTTGTTGGTTATTCTTTCTCTAGTTCCTTTAGGTATAAAGTTAGGTTGTTTATTTGAGATTTTTCTTGTTTCTTGAGGTAGGATTGTATTGCTATAAACTTCTGTCTTAGAACTGCTTTGGCTGCATCCTATAGGTTTTGGATCATCACGCTTTCGTTGTCATTTGTCTCTAGGTAATTTTTGATTTCCTCTTTGATTTCTTCAGTGATCTCCTGGTTATTTAGTAACACATTGTTTATCCTCCATGTGTTTGTGTTTTTTACATTTTTCCCCTGTAATTTATTTCTAATCTCATAATTTTTGGTTGGAAAAGATGCCTGATATGATTTCAGTTTTCTTAAATTTACCAAGGCTTGATTTGTGACCCAAGATGTGATCTATTCTAGAAAATGTTCCATGTGCACTTGAGAAGAAAGTATAATCTTCTGTTTTTGGATGGAATATCCTAAGTATCAATTAAATCTATCTGGTCTGTTGTGTCATTTAAAGCTTGTGTTTCCTTATTAATTTTCTGTCTGGGTGATTGCCCATTGGTGTAAGTGAGGTGTTAGAGTCCCCCACTATTATTGTGTTACCACTGATTTCCTCCTTTATAGCTGTTAGTATTTGCCTTATGTATTGATGTGCTCCTGTGTTCAGTGGATATATATTTATAATTGTTATATCTCCTTCTTGGATTGATCCCTTGATCATTATGTAGTGCCCTTCCTTGTGTCTTATAACATTCTTTATTTTAAAGTCCATTTTATCTGATATGAGTATTGCTACTCCAGCTTTCTTTTGATTTCCATTTACATGGAATATCTTTTTCCATTCCCTCACTTTCAGTCTGTATGTGTCCCTAGGTCTGAAGTGGGTCTCTTGTAGACAGCATATATATGGGTCTTGTTTTTGTATCCATTCAGCGAGCCTGTGTCTTTTGGTTGGAGCATTTAATCCATTTACGTTTAAGGTAATTATTGATATGTATGTTCCTATTACCATTTTCTTAATTGTTATGGGTTTGTTTTTGTAGGTCCTTTTCTTCTCTTGTGTTTCCCACTTAGAGAAGTTCCTTTAGCATTTGTTGTAGAGCTGGTTTGGTGGTGCTGAATTCTCTTAGCTTTTGTTTGTCTGTAAAGCTTTTTTGATTTCTCCATCGAATCTGAATGGGATCCTTGCCGGGTAGAGTAATCTTGGTTTTAGGTTCTTCCCTTTCATCACTTTAAATATGTCCTGCCACTCTCTTCTGGCTTGTAGAGTTTCTGCTGAGAAATCAGCTGTTAAGCTTATGAGAGTTCCTTTGTATGTTATTTGTCATTTTTCCCTTGTTGCTTTTAATAATTTTTCTTTGTCTTTAATTTTTGTCAGTTTGATTACTATGTGTCTCGGCATCTTTCTCCTTAGCTTTATCCTGCTTGGGACTCTTTGTGCTTCCTGGACTTGGGTGGCTGTTTCCTTTCCCATGTTAGGGAAGTTTTCAACTATAATCTCTTCAAGTATTTTCTCGGGTCCTTTCTCTCTCTCTTCTCCTTTTGGGATCCCTCTAATATGAATGTTGTTTCGTTTAATCTTGTCCCAGAGGTCTCTTAGGCTGGCTGTCTTCATTTCTTTTCATTCTTTTTTCTTTATTGTTCTGTGTCAGTGAATTCCACCATTCTGTCTTCCAGGTCACTTATCCATTCTTCTGCCTCAGTTATTCTGCTGTTGATTCCTTCTAGTGTATTTATCATTTCAGTTATTGTTTGTTCATCTCTGTTTGTTTGTTCTTTAATTCTTCTATGTCTCTGTTAAATATTTCTTGCATCTTCTTGATCTTTGCCTCCATTCTTTTTCTTAGGTCCTGGATCATCTTCACTATCATTATTCTGAATTCTTTTTCTAGAATGTTGCCTTTCTCCACTTCATTTAGTTGTTTTTCTGGGGTTTTATCTTGTTCCTTCATCTAGTACATAGTCCTCTGCCTTTTCATTTTGTCTGTCTTTCTGTGAATTGGTTTTTGTTCCACAGCCTGCAGAATTGTAGCTCTTCTTGCTTCTGCTGTCTGCCCTTTGGTGGATGAGGCTATCTAAGGGGCTTGTGCAAGCTTCCTGATGGGAGGGACTGGTGGTGGGTAGAGCTGGTTGTTGCTCTGCTGGGTAGAGGTCCGTAAAACTTTAATCCTTTTGTCTGCAGATGGGTGTGGCTGAGTTCCCTCCCTGTTGTCTTGCCATAAGGTGACCCACCACTGGAGGCTACAGGTTCTTTTGTGGTGCTGATGGTGGATTCTGGGAGGGCTCATACCAAGGAGTCCTTCCCACAACTTTTGCTGCCAGCATCCTTGTCCCTGCGGTGAGCCACAGGCATGCCCCACCTCTGCAGGATACCCTCCAACACTAGCAGTTAGGTCTGGTTCAGACCTAACTAGCAGTTAGGTTAGGTCTGGTTCCTATGAGTTCACTGCTCCTTCCCCTGGGTCCTGATGCACACACTATTTTGTGTGTGCCCTCTAAGAGTGGAGTCGCTGTTTCCCCCAATCCTGTCAAAGGCCTGAAATCAAATTCCACTAGCCTTCAAAGTCTGATTTTCTGGGAATTCCTCCTCCCGTTGCCAGATCCCCAGGTTGGTAAGTCTGACATGGGGCTCAGAACCTTCACTCCACCGGGTGGAGTTCTTTGGTATAATGGTTCTCTAGTTTGTGCGTCGGTCACCCAGCAGTTATAGGATTTGATTTTATTGTGATTTTGCCCCTCCTACCATCCCATTGTGGCTTCTCCTTTGTCTTTTGATGTGTGGTCTCTTTTTTGGTGAGTTCCAGTGTCTTCCTGTTGATGATTGTTCAGCAGTTAGTTGTGATTCTGGTGTTCTCTCAAGAGGAAGTGAGCTCATGTCCTTCTACTCCACCATCTTCCATAGCTGTGAATTTTCAAATAGTGATTCTTAACTATTTCAGATTAGCAGACTCTTCATAAATTAAAAGTGAAGGCAGCAGTTCTTTCTTCCATTTATTATAAATATTCATTTATTTACTCATATTTGAAATGGTCTCATAGATTTCCATTCCTTTTGGTGAAAACACAGATGGACCCTTTCCATGGCTTCCATTTATCTTGTACATTTCCTATCTTTGATTTTTTTCTATTATTTTAATCTAGTTTTAAGTCACAAACCACTGAAATATGTTCACTGCTTGCTGTATAATGATTTGATGTATGTCATAATAGAAATTCTAGGTTTTTAGTATCTAAAATAAATAATTTATTTTTACTTTATTGAGCAAAGTATATTTAGGAAAAAAAAAACTTTTGGCTTAAACATTTCATGGTGAAGATAACCTTTCCATGCTGTATAAAAGTATTTTGGTTTTTAAGTTTGTGGTCTTAGTGTCACCTTGTTAACAATTTGTGTGTAGGAACCATGAAGCAGGACTGAACAATTTGGTGTAGAAACTATGCATGATATACTGCCTCTATCTGAGAGTGGAAACTGGGAGTTATACAAAATATGAATTCTTTTTAGTTCCAAATCATTTGGAAAAGAGCTAACCTAATCTCTTATTTCATAGATGCCTAATTAAATGAAATACTAGACCCCTAGAATGTTTTCTTGAATGAAATATGCCTAATAGATGATAGTTTTCAAATAAATGAGTATTAGAAATATTGTTTGTTAATTAAATGAGCTAATGATCTGAAAATGATAATCTATAAGAAAGCATTGAAATTAAGATTAACATTCCATAGAATTCCTTTTGAACTTAGTGAGGTTCAAAACATCTTTTACTTTTTAAAGAAGTACTGAAAAAGTCAAGGAGAGCAAAAGTAAACTTTATGAGTTCATATCATTCAGACCTTTCATTTATGTCTTCAAGACACATTTTGAGCATCTACCAATTATCCAAAATGATTTTGGCCGGGATTCCAATGGGTGGAATGGATCAGGAGAGATGAGGATTGTGTTAACTACAAAGAGGGTGCTAGATTAGGTAATGTGTGGGAAGTGAACTTCCAAAGAGGTTTATTAGTCATGCCTGTTTTGAATTTTCTCCCTATGTTATACATTTTTGGTAAAAAAGAAATACAGTATGACATTAACTAGTGTAGCAAAACAAGATTCTTGGAGAGAGAAGGAGGCTGAAAGGAAGAGAAAGGGAAGCGAAGTTATGACATTTTTGAGACCAACTGACAAAGGGTTGAGTTGGAATGGAATTTGGGGAGATGTTTAAAAGATTCAGAGAGTATAAGGACAGAGATTCAAGTTGTGGATAATAAGGAGTGCACTACGCCTGTGAGTATTCCCAGTCCTTTTCCCACTGTCATCAAGAGATGCCCTGATGCCTAGGAAGATCATAACATGGTCAATAGATACAACAGTGACTGAGGTATATAAGGCCTACCTGCAAGGAGGCAGACAAATAATAGGGCAGAACCAACACAGCAGTCTAAGTAGAGGTGTAAGTCAGAGGCTCTTAGAGGAATAGACATTTGTGTACTGAAAACTCATAAGAAAAACCTATGAAATCTTCTGGGAGGATTTGGTAGAACAGTGTTCTGAATTCCGTGAAAGTAATAACTATTTGGTACAATCTTGTATTGCATAAAACACTCTGGATGCTGCATGTTTTGTGAATGAAGTGGTTTATGCCTGGAGTGGTTAATATGTTTCAGCTGCATTAAAAACACTCTGTTTATACAGTGCAAAATAATCTTGTGGACATATGAGAATGAATTGACATTTCATTTTATGTATTGTTGAACTGTAGTATTTTCCTTGTGTAAATTCTCTTCAGCAGCTAGAATAACTTTTACTTAAAATTAGCCATTTTCAAATAAAGAAAAAGGTCATTAGACTATGTTGACAGAATCCAAGGAAAGTGTTCTGTTCACACTTTCTCTAAAACGTTACTTGGACTTTAATTGATTGTATTTTCTTGTTTCCTTGTGGTACATGCTTTTGTTCATTAAAAATTTTGTTAGGAACTAAAGCAAGCTCTATTTATAGAAAAATATTTGTGACAAAAGTCCCTTGGTTCCTAAAATCATAAAACCTTACCTTGGGGTTTTCCTTCAATTGTTTTTCACAATTCCTTTAAACAGTGCCAGAACCTAGCAACCTCACATATTTTACTCAGGTATAATTCTTATTTGGCTGGTGTAGACAAAGGCATGCATTCCATAAAAAGGCCAAAGGCAATGAAAAGAAATGCCATAATAATTAAAATATCTGTATATCCAAAGATAGTTAAGTCTCAGAAAAGAGCCCATCCTCTGGAGCAATATTCAAAACAAAGAAATGCTCATATAGGAAAAAAAGAAATGGAAACAAGAAACCACAAAAGGTTTAGCATCGCTATTGGTTGGTTCTAATTACAATACAGTTAGAACATCAAAAAATATATAAGATTTTTAAAAAAGAGCAAGGAAACATAATATCAACTAGAGAACACAGAGACAAACTGAGCTTCCGTTTCTACCAAATCAACTACTGTTTCTGTCTTAATCTGCTAGTGTAGAAATTATTTTCCACATGATTTCATTTTCAGATAGGAGAGATGTCAGCAGAATTGTCATTAGACTTCATTGCTATGGCAGATACTGTTCCTTTGGGCCATTTAGCTAGAACTAAGCATGTCCATTACACCAGAAATGTTATATTTACTGACAGTGGGTCAGGAAACAAGATTTAGTGAAATATATTCAGTATTATTAACTTAGCAATTTTATAAGTTCTCAAATTTTTTTAAGTGGGATTGAAATCCTTATTTTATTATTTATAAGATATAATCAGTGTCTACATCACATGTCTACATAGAAAAATAAAATGGAAGGTATAAGGAGCCCAAAAGAGAAGGAAAATCTTCTACTGCCTAGCCTAGACAATACAAGGAGAAAAAATCAGCTATTGAATATACAGTGATTCAAGGTATGAGATTGAATTTCCTCATTTAAATAGATATTTACTTATGAAATATTTACTGAGTAATTGGGCTCTACTCATAATATGCAAGCACAAAAGTATGGAAATGACTTTGTATTTCGACTGAGCTTCTGGGAGATGATTTTCTTTAGAAATTTTTAATTTTCCTAAAGCTTTTGTTGGGTAATCCTAAAAATGACTTTGCTTTGTGTCAGCATCTTATTGGTTTTGTTTTGTTTTGTTTTCCTGAAAAAGAAAACTTACAAGAGAATTAAAAGATCAGTTTGATTGTCAGCGACTTGGATGACTTTTTTCTGTGTAATGGAGCTTGTAATGAATCACAGTAACCACAGTTTTATATATTATCCATTGGAAGACCCATGTGGGTTTGTGTTATGTTAAAATTTTTCTAACTTGGTGAACCAAGCAAGTGAAAATGCAGTTCTTTATTTCAGTGGTCAGAATTAGAACCATGTGGTGTGTTCTATTGATAGGGCATCACAGGCCCCATGGCTTTTTCACTGAAAAACATTGATTCCTGTAACATGATTCCTAGGTATTTCTGCTCCAACTCATCCTCCTATCACTAAGAATTTTTCTGAAAAGACTTCTGATCACATCATTACACTTCTTAAAACAATATCATCAGCCTACAGCACTTATCATACTTAATGAAGAAATGTTAGAAGCTTTCCCTTTTAAATCAGACAAGACAAGAGGCTTTCCCTTTTAAATCAGACAAAACAAGAAGGTTCTCTTACCACTTCTGTTCAACATTGTGCCAAAGGTCATTGCCCGTGCACATTAAGGCAAGAAAGAAAGAAGAGATGTGGCAATAGGAAAGGAAAATTCCAAGTTTCTTTTTTTTTCTCTCAAGTATGTTATTGTCTAATTAGAAAATCTAAGAAGCAGACTTCCCTGGTGGTGCAGTGGTTAAGAATCCGCCTGCCAATGCATGGGACACAGGTTGGATCCCTGGTCCGGGAAGATCCCACATGCTGTGCAGCAACTAAGCCAGTGTGCCAAAACTACTGAGCCTGCTCTCTATAACCCATGAGGCACAACTACTAAGCCTGCCTGCCACAACTACTGAAGCCTGTGCATCTAAAGCCTGTGCTCCACAACAAGAGAAGCCACCGCAATGAGAAGCTCGCACACTGCAACGAAGAGTAGTACTCACTTGCTGCAACTACAGAAAGCCCGCATGCAGCAACGAAAACGCAAAGCAGCCAAAAATAAATTAATTAATTAATAATAAAAAAAGAAAATCTAAGAAACATCTGCAGAATTACTAAGACAGTTCTGCTAGTTTATTAGTATAAGAGCAATCATATACAGTGATCAAACAGGTCTAGACTTCATCAACAAACAGAAAACACACTTTTAAAGAACTTGATATTTAAAATAGCAATAAAAAACTCAGGATAGGGCTGGTAGTGGCTTCGAGTTCCAACTCGAGGCCTTGCCTGCTGGCGTATGGAGCAGCGAGTTGCTCCGGGTTGAGTAAGTTTGTAAAGTGTCCTCTTCATTTTTGGAAAATAAAAATAAAAAAGACCCTCAAGATAAGATAATTCCTCTTATGTTATAGAAGATGAATCTGAAGGGAAACATTGGAAATTACTTATTGAAGTTGAAGCTGCAGAGCAGTGACTGAAGCCATGTGGCTGACAGGGTCATGGTGCTCCAGCTGGTTGTCAGTCCTGAGCCTCTGAGGTGAGAGAGCAGAGTTCAGGACATTGGGCCACCAACTCCCAGAGATCTCCGTCTCAATACTAAGACCCAGCTCCACTCAGTGACCAGCAAGCTCCAGTGATGGGCAACCCATGCCAAACAACTAGCAAGACAGGAACCCCACCCATTAGCAGAGAGGCTGCCTAAACTCATAATGTCACAGACACCCCAAAACACACCACTGGATGTGGTCCTTCCTACCAGAAAGACAAGATCCAGCTTCATCCACCAGAACACAGACACCAGTCCCCTCCACTAGGAAGCCTATACAACCCATTGAACTAACCTCACCCACGGGGGGCAGACACCAAAAACAACAGGAACTACAGACCTGCAGCCTGTGAACAGGAGACCCCAAACACAGTAAGTTAAACAAAATGAGAAGACAGACAAATATGCAGCAGATGAAGGAGCAAGGTAAAAACCCACCAGACCAAACAAATAAGGAAATAGGCAGTCTATCTGAAAAAGAATTCAGAGTAATGACAGTAAAGATGATCTAGAATCTCAGAAATAGAATGGAGACAATTCAAGAAACGTTTAACAAGGACCTATAAGAACTAAAGATCAAACAAACAATGATGAACAACACAATAAATGAAATTTAAAATTCTCTAGAGGGAAACGATAGCAGAATAATTGAGGCAGAAGAATAGATAAGTGACCTGGAAGATAAAACAGTGGAAATAGCTACTGCAGAGCAGAATAAAGAAAAAAGAATGAAGAGAATTGAGAACAGTCTCAGAGACCTCTGGGACAACATTAAATGCACCAAAATTCGAACTATAGGGGTCCCAGAAGAAGAAGAGAAAAAGAAAGGAGCTGAGAAAATATTTGAAGAGATTATAGTTGAAAAGTTCCCTAATATGGTAAAGGAAGTAGTTAATCAAGTCCAGGGAGCACAGAGAGTCCCACACAGGATAATTCCAAGGAGAAACACACCACAACACATACTAATCAAACTATCAAAAATTAAATACAAAGAAAACGTATTAAAAGCAACAAGGGAAAAACAACAAATAACATACAAGGGAATCCCCATAAGGTTAATAGCTGATCATTCAGCAGAAACTCTGTAAGCCAGAAGGGAGTGGCAGGACATATATAAAGTGATGAAAGGGAAAAACCTACAACTAAGATTACTCTACCCAGCAAGGATCTCATTCAGCTTTGACGGAGAAATTAAAACTTTTACAGACAAGCAAAAGCTTAGAGAATTCAGCACCACCAAACCAGCTTTACAACAAATGCTTAAGGAACTTCTCTAGGCAGGAAATGCAAGAGAAGGAAAAGACCTATAATAACAAACCCAAAACAATTAAGAAAATGGTAATAGGAAAATACATATCAATAATTACCTTAAATGTAAATGGATTAAATGCTCCAACCAAAAGACACAGACTGGCTGAATGGATACAAAAACAAGACCCATATATATGCTGTCTACAAGAGACCCACTTCAGACCTAGGGACACATACAGACTGAAACTGAGGGGATGGGAAAAGATATTCCATACACATGGAAATCAAAAGAAAGCTGGAGTAGCAATTCTCATATAAGACAAAATAGACTTTAAAATAAAGATTATTACAAGAGACAAAGAAGGACACTATATAATGATCAAGGGATCAATACAAGAAGAAGATATAACAATTGTAAATATTTATGCACCAACATAGGAGCACCTCAATACATAAGGCAAATTCTAACAGCCATAAAAGGGGAAATCAACAGTAACACAATCATGGTAGGAGACTTTAACACCCTGCATTCACCAATGGACAGATCATCCAAAATGAAAATAAATAAGGAAACACAAGCTTTGAATGACACATTAAACAAGGTGGACTTCATTGATATTTATGTGACATTCCATCCAAAAACAACAGAATACACTTTCTTCTCAAGTGCTCATGGAACATTCTCCAGGATATACCATATCTTGGGTCACAAATCAAGCCTTGGTAAATTTAAGAAAATTGAAATGCTATCAAGTATCTTTTCCGACCACAATGTTATAAGACTAGATATCAATTACAGGAAAAAAACTGTAAAAAATACAAACACATGGAGGCTAAACATAAACTACTAAATAACCAAGAAATCACGGAAGAAATCAAAGTGGAAATGAAAAAATACCTAGAAAAATATGACAATGAAAACACGATGACCCAAAACACAATGATCCAAAACCTGCAGCAAAAGCAGTTCTAAAATGGAAGTTTACAACAATACAGTCCTACCTCAAGAAACAAGAAAAGTCTCAAATAAACAACCTAACTGTACACCTAAAGCAATTAGAGAAAGAAGAAAAAAGAACCCCAAACTTAGCAGAAGGAAAGAAAACATAAATATCAGATCAGAAATAAATGAAAAATAAATGAAGGAAACGATAGACAAGATCAATAAAAGTAAAAGCTGGTTCTTTGAGAACATAAACAAAATTGATAAACCATTAGCCTAAGTCATCAAGCAAAAAAGGGAGAAGACTCAAATCAATAGAATTAGAAATAAAAAAGAAGAGGTAACAACTGACAAGCAGAAATCAAAGGATCATGAGAGATTACTAAAAGCAACTCTATGCCAATAAAATGGACAACCTGGAAGAAATGGACAAAGTCTTAGAAAAGCACAACCTTCCAAGACTGAACCAGGAAGAAATAGAAAATATGAACAGGTCACTCACAAGCACTGAAACTGAAACTGTGATTAAAAATCTTCCAACAAGCAAAAGCTCAGGACCAGATAGCTTCACAGGCGAATTCTATCAAACATTTAGAGAATAGCTAACACCTATCCATCTCAAACTATTCCAAAATACAGCAGAGGGAGGAACACTCCCAAACTCATTCTATGAGGCCACCATCACCATGATACCAATACCAGACAAAGATGTCACAAAAAAAGAAAACTACAGGCCAATATCACTGATGAACATAGATGCAAAAATCCTCAACAAAATACTAGCAAACAGAATCCAGCAGCATAATAAAAGGATCATACACCATGATCCAGTGGGATTTATCCCAGGAATGCAAGGATTCTTCAATATATGCAAATCAGTGTAATAAACCATACTAACAAATTGAAGGAGAAAAGTCATATGATCATCTCAATAGAAGCAGAAAAAGCTTTCAACAAAATTCAACACCTATTTATGATAAAAGCCTCCAGAAAGTAGGCATAGAGGGAACTTACCTCAATGTAATAAAGGCCGTATATGGCAAACCCACAGACAACATTGTTCTCAATGGTGAAAAACTGAAAACATTTCCACTAAGATCAGGAACAAGACAAGGTTGCCCACTCTCACCGCTATTATTCAACATAGTTTTGGAAGTTTTAGCCATAGCAGTGAAAGAAGAAAAAGGAATAAAATGAATCCAAATAAGAAAAGAAGAAGTAAAACTGTCACTGTTTGCAGATGACATGATACTATACATACAGAATCCTAAAGATGCTACCAGAAAACTGCTAAGACTAATCAATGAATTTGGTAAAGCAGCAGGATACAAAATTAATGCACAGAAATCTCTTGCATTCCTATACACTAATGATAAAAAATCTGAAAGAGAAATTAAGGAAACACTCCCATTTACCATTGCAACAAAAAGAATAAAATACCTTGGAATAAACCTACCTAAGGAGACAAAAGACCTGTATGCAGAAAACTATAAGACACTGATGAAAGAAATTAAAGGTAATACAAACAGACGGAGAGATATACCATGTTCTTGGATTGGAAGAATCAACATTGTGAAAATGACTGTACTACCCAAAGCAATCTACAGATTCAGTGCAATCCCTATGAAACTACCGATGACATTTTTCCAGAACTAGAACAAAAAATTTCACAATTTATATGGAAACACAAAAGACCCCGAATAGCCAAAGCAATCTTGGAAAGAAAAACAGAGCTAGAGGAATCAGGCTCCCTGACTTCGGACTATACTGCAAAGCTACAGACAAGACAGTATGGTACTGGCACCAAAACAGAAATATAGATCAATGGAACAGGATGGAAAGCCCAGAGATAAACCCACACACATACAGTCACCTTATCTTTGATAAAGGATGGAAGAATATACAGTGGAGAAAAGACAGCCTCTTCAATAAGTGGTGCTGGGAAAATTGGACAGCTACATGTAAAAGAATAAAATTAGAACACTCCCTAGTACCATACACAAAAATAAACACAAAATAGATTAAAAGCCTTAAAATAAGGCCAGTCACTGTAAAACTCATAGAGGAAAACAAAAATATAGGCAGAACACTCTATGACATAAATCACAGCAAGATCCTTTTTGACCCACCTCCTAGAGAAATGGAAATAAAAACAAAAATAAACAAATGGAACCTAATGAAACTTAAAAGCTTTTGCACAGCAAAGGAACCCATAAGCAAGACGAAAAGACAACCCTCAGAATGGTAGAAAATATTTGCAAACAAAGCAACTGACAAAGGGTTAATCTCCAAAATATACAAGCATCTCATGCAGCTCAGTATGATAAAAACAACCCAGTCCAAAAATGGGCAAAAGACGTAAATAGACATTTCTTCAAAGAAGATATACAGATGGCCAACAAACACATGAAAGGATGCTGAACATCACTAATCATTAGAGAAATGCAAATCAAAATTACAATGAGGTATCACCTCACACCAGTCAGAATGGCCATCATCAAAAAATCTACAAACAATAAATGCTGGAGAGGGTGTGGAGCAAAGGGAACCCTCTTGCCCTGTTGGTGGGAATGTAAATTGATACAGCCACTAAGGAGAACAGTATGGAGGTTCCTTAAAAAACTTAAAATAGAGCTACCATATGACCCAGCAATACCACTATGGGCATATACCCTAATAAAACCATAATTCAAAAAGGGTCATTTCCTACAATATTCATTGCAGCTCTGTTTATAATAGCCAGGATATGGAAACAACCTAAGTGTCCATTGACAGATAAATGGATAAAGATGATGTGGCACATATATACAATGGAATATTACTCAGCCATAAAAAGAAATGAAATTGAGTTATTTGTAGTGAGGTGGAGGGACCTAGAGACTGTCATATGGAGTGAAGTAAGTCAGAGAGAGAAAAACACATATCGTATGCTAACTCATATATATGGGATCTAAAAAGAAGAAGAAAAAATGGTTCTGAAGAACCTCGGGGCCAGACAGAAATAAATATGCAGATGTAGAGAATGGACTTGAGGACACGAGGAGGGGGAAGGGTTAGCTGGGACGAAGTGAGAGAGTAGCATGGATATATATACACTACCAAATGTAAAATAGATAGCTAGTGGGAAGCAGCCTCATAGCACAGTGAGATCAGCTCCATGCTTTGTGTCCACCTAGAGGGGTGGGATAAGGAGGGTGGGAGGTAGATGCAAGAGGGAGGGGATATGGGGATATATGTATATGTATAGCTGAATCACTTTGTTATACAGCAGAAATTAACACACCATTGTAAAGCAATTATACTCCAATAAAATTATATATATATATATGTGGAAAAAAAAAACCTCAGGATAGTGCTTACCTTTGGAAGGCATGGGAGTGAATGTTGTTGGAGATGGGTGTACAGTGACACCAGATTACTGGTACTGTCTCAAATCTTAAGCAGGCTGGTGAGTATATAGCTGTTCATTATATTCTGTATACCATTTATGTCTGAAATGTAATAGAATATTTTTAATAACTACATAAAAATATTAAAAGTTGGCCTCAATGACTACACATTACTCACAGCAGGTCTCTTTCTAATATTTGTGGGGCTTAGGGCATGGAGGTCCACTTACCACGTATCTAAATATTTTATAGCTGTAAATCAAGTTTATAAACTGTTAAATGTGTTCCTTTCTCTTCACTTGATAAATATACCTACACATGGCTAAAAGCAGCAAACATATCAAAGATGACTGAATTTAATTTTTGTAAGTCTACATATTCTGCTGGAAGGCTTGGGATGTTTGGAAGTGTAATATAAAAGCACATGTAATTCATAAATTATTATATGTTTATTCATAAAATTTTTCTGACCTCCATTTTAGCAAAATCACTATCTTGCTATAATAAAGATTTTCACATAATTTGCATTTTACTTTTAATAATTATATAAAGGATTAAAATATTTAATTGAATTAGAGTATAGAAAATTTGAATATATATTTATTGAAATGTAAATGAAAAGTAAATGAAAAAAATTGAAAAATAAATATTTTCAAATTTTTGTAAAATTTTTTTGTAAAATATCTAAAGTACCTTTTAAAATCAAAAGGCAAAATAAAATAACTGCTAATGAACATAAAACTTATATAAATATTTGAATAGAACTGAATTTTTAAGTATTTAAAGGATTAAATCTTATTAGATGTTTTTATAAAAGTAAATCTTTTTACAGTTTGAGGATTCAATTTCCATATAGTTGTCCACAGAAAGAGTCTGTAGAAGGCTTTATGCATATCATATCCTGAACTACATACATGCAAATTTAAGAGGCATTAAAAAGCCATTTAAATTTTTTGCTCAGGAGGGTAATGACTAAGAAGAGCCATGTCAGCAAGACTGATCTGGGCACATTATGAATGAAAGATTAGATTGCAAATAGACTACAGGTAGAGAATGCAATTACTCGATGATATTATTGGTTCAAGTGGGAGATGATTAGTCCCCAGCCTAAGGTGGCAATAATAAAAAATATGAAGAAGTGTGTTGATTTGAGAGTTCTTAGGAACCAAGAATTGATTGGATGCATGTTAGATTCCACTGACTGGAATTAACTCACCATGTGTTAGACAAGTTCCCCAGCTGAAATACTGAGCTGCCTTCACGTTCACCTATGTTGGATCAAACCTTAAAATTAAGCATGATAAGCTTAAATCACAATGATATATTTGTCATCACCTTTATGTGGAAGACCTAAAGAAGTGACAACATAATGTCTCCAAGCCTCTTTAGTTTGCAAAGTACTTGTAGAGACATTTCAGCGGGCAGCCTGGCTATCTGGTGAGAATTGTGCTGCATCATACTGATTAGACTTGCTGTTCTGACCTTGGGAGAGAGAACTGAGCCTTGCTCATGACTCATTAAAGCTTAAAGGCAGGTATTATTCCATGAAAATTCTGTTCTCTTACACTTAGCATCCATGTCAGCTGATCCACTACCCATCGATTTCACAGGCCTTCTCTGCTCTTTTTCTAAAGTTCTCACGTATTTCAAAAGGTGACAGGTGAATCCAAGAATGCAGAGGCTAATGAGAAGGAAATAAATTATGTAAATACTTTGACTGTTAAACTCACTGATAGAAAAGCAAGTTTAAAAATTTCTTTTTCACTATTGTTATTTAATATTATTATTTAAAATGTAAACATGTAGGATATAGTTCAAAATTTAAATAGTTTTAAAAAGCAAAAAGAAATTTTTAGTTTCACTGAAGGAATGATGTAGAATATTTGCACTAATTTCAATTTACATTAACTGATCTTCCCTTTAAATAAAATTACAATATTAAAATAAATATAATGGTATTATGATCAGTGTAAGGAAAGGGGAAATTATAAGCCTTCATCAAGTTGTGGAATTGTGGGCTTAGTCTTTTTTTAATCACTAAACCTGATTTTCAGAAAGATAATAATTATTAACTAGAATTTACTTTAGACTAACAACATTAGGCTAAAGTTTTACATAGACCTCCAGTGATTTTATTTGTAGTTGAAGAGCTTTAACTGAACCATTTCAAAGCTACTTAAATCTCCCTCGCTGTGAAATGTATTTGCCTATTTCCTGCAGAGGCTTTAAACTCTATCTGCCTAGTATTTGCTGAGAAGCTGCAGGAAAATGAAAGATTCCTCTCAAATGAGCCATGATTTTATTTTGGTTGTTCACTAAATTAAGTTTCACTTCAAAAATAAACTAATAAGATTATAGATTATGTAATTTCTCCAAGTCATTATGGAATTATCTAGTCTCTGGTCAAGGAAAAGTTCTAATCTTAAAATATTTGGTCCAGAGGCTTTTAAAACAAACTGAATTGTGTGCCTCTTTTGACATTAAAACAAAAAACAAACCAAAAAAAAAAAAAAGGTATTTGTTCAGTCTTTCAAACAAAGAAAATTTATGTACTGCATAGGGAATGGTAATGCGATTAAATGAACAAATTCTTTACATCTAAAGGCATGGTTTCAGTGGGCTGTTGTTTTCTGATTCAGTGCATTACCCTGAAATGACTGAAAACTAATAGTACAAAATGGGCAAGGCCATTTAAAGGTCACTTATCAAAGCGCATGGTATTTAAATAACCTTTTTTTGCCCAGATAGGCATTGCTGGTTAACTGTTGCATCTTTTCAAATAGTATTATACTGTAGAGTCACAAAAGTATACTTTATAAGAACTTCAAACAATTTTTAAGAGTGAGTTCTCATTTAATTTTATTATAGTCACACAATACTTCTTTATATTTTAATTTGGAAAAAAAAAACCCAAAAACCTACCATGCTTTAGCTGAAGTATTTTTCCCTTTAGATGAAACTACTATTTGATTGCAGGGAAGTCTCTCTACAGCCTTTATGTATTTCACATAACAATATTGTATTAATGTGAATTTTTATTATATTCTTCTTCACTCTGTCACTACCCGTAACTGTCTCACTCCTCATTCTTTTGGAGTTCATTGTCCATAACACCTTTTTTGTTTGTTTTACCAAAGGAAATTTAGTATTTGGTTTTAAGGAAGAATATGAATAAAAGGCCCCTTTATGAAAAGGGTTTAAATAGGATATGCCTGTGTATGAGGACAGTACCCTAAATTGATATATCATTATCCTTTAGGTTTAGGAAGATTGCCTTCTTTATGAAGTTATTTTCTATATTCTCTTTTTATAATTCCTGAAAGGCTCCAACATGGCTATGGGGACTATTACCATGATCCTTTGATGAGTATATCTGTTTGAATGTGCTTTTCTATAACTTCAGTCTGGTTTAAAAATAAACCAACCAAAAACATCATGAATCATGCAAAGCAGAATCATTTACAGATGTATGGGAAATATACTCTATATATTCTTCCTGCTCAATTGAAAATAAACTGGGCCTAGAGTAAATTATAATGTCTTCAAAGCTCATTATACATTCTATATTCTTAGCCCCTATTTCTTTTAACCCACAGTAGAAGCCCCTCCTTCTGCCGTAGCAATCCAGATCTCTCCTGCTCTCAAAATTCTCTTCCCTACCCCTCCCCAAAGGAGGCAATCTAATAACTTTTCAGAGACAAAAAGAAAGACAGAGAAAGTGTGGAGGCATCAGGAAAAATTGGGGGAAAATAAATACTATCTTTTGCAAATATTACTTTCAACTTTTTATAAATGTAGCATGAACCTTTCGCCTCCACTTCACATCACCATGCAAAGAAAAACTAATAAAGCAGTAGAAATAAGCTAGCAAGCAGAGGAATTATTTGTGTGGTGATGGCTCCCCCAAAGTGTCACAAGGTCCCCTTGCTTGTCCCTGAGGATGATGGTGAATAACACTTTGAAGTGGCCTCCAGCCTCACCCTGACTAGATGCCTGTCTCCCCCATCCCAAGGCCTTCTAAACTGGGGGAAGCCCAATCCCATGGTCACAGCTGTGGACTGCTTCCCAGTGTTACACAGCACAGTTGGAGCCAGAGGAGAGAATACTCTGACCTCAGACTCTCAATCCAGAGGTTCAGTTTGGGTCATGTGCCAACCCTGAACAAATTACCTATGACCTGTGGAACAAAATCTAGATGAGAAAGGGCTATGATTGGCCCAAGGTGCCCATCCTGGAACAATCAATCATTGTCAAGGGGTGGAACACTATGGAGCCATAGTTTGTATCAGGCATCTACTTCTAGATCAACTAATGTGGCCTGAAGGCAGTATTACATAGAAATTGTGACAGTCCCATGGAAACCTTATTTTATTGATGCCAACATAGAGAAAGGGGCTGTTGTTCCCAGCTTCTGCAGGGTGCTGGGCAGACAAAAGCATAATCCACACTATCATATAATAAAAGGTAGAAATCATACACCCTGTAGCAAGAGACAGAGATAAAACACTGTGACATTCATAGAAATGATTACTTCCAGCAGGAAAGAAATGGATGGGCTTCCATGAGTTCAACCTCAAAGAAAAGACAGGATTCGAGCTTGTGGGCAAATGGGAAAGTAACTTTCTAGAAGTAAAGAGCAAGTTAGAAGCAGGGAGGTAGAAGCCTGTAGGACAGGTACTGGGTATTTGAGCAATTTTATTTGGGTGAAAATTCAACTGTGGGAAGGGGAAATTCTGAAGCTATGACTAAGAACCTTGAACATCACAAAAAGAAGTCTGGACATTATTCTTCATGAAGCACCCAGAAGGCTTTTGGTCAGGGTAGAGAAATGATTCCAACAGCAAGTTAGGAACAATAATCTGGCAGTGTGGTGTAAAATGAGCTGGAGAATGAAACAAAAGGTGAAAAAACTTACCCTACAAAAATCCTGCAGTGTCATCTCACAGTACACAAATTAGGATAAGGGTTCTCAGGCTTCAGAGTACCTAGAAAACACTAAGGGAGCTTATTAGAAATGCAGCTGCCTTTGCCTCCCCCTTGCAGATTTTGGTGTATGTGAAGTGGGGCTTTGGGATTTGCTTTTTTTTTTTTTTTTTAAACACCAATAACCAGGTGAATGTGGCAAAAGAACCACGCTTTGAGGAAAGCAGATCTTGGGATATAATTTGGAGAATCAGTTTAAGAATTGAGTACGAAAGAGCCTTGGTTCACCCTTGCAACTTGCTGGGCTTTCAGAGCTCTGGATTTCCGCCCTGGTCTTGGTGTAATATATCCTGACGTCAGAGCCAAAGCAGAAGGTGAAGACACGAAGGTTCACTTCCCTCTAAAGTTTCCGTGGGCTCTATTTCAGGTGGTGCCATCTCTCTGTGGATAAGTCAACTGGAAATTTTACAGCGTGACTCACCCGAAGAATAGCATTGAGATATGTGGTTTCAGTGGGGGAGCAGTGCCAGAAAAGATTAATATGTTCTGTTTTAAGACAAAGTGTGATTATTTTATGTGGCTTCAAGATTCCATTTTTTTACTTGCAATCTATGCAGATTCAAATTCAGTGCAATTTAAATGACAAAGGGTGATTTGGGCTGTTTAACAAATGGGGGCTTGGTATTAATCATCAGGTTTTTGGAGTTTCACTCTGGGCAGAGGGTGGAGTGGTAAGTCCTCCTAGGGGTACTTACACAGATGCAGTGCATTAGTAGACTTTGCTTGGCTATTCTTTGTTCAATAATTAATTAGAAGTCTTTTCAAAAATCTCCTTATGTCTCCTGAATTAGGAGCAATAACATTTTTATCCTGTGCTGATAAATTCTAAGCTCCATCTTTGGACTGATTTAAGGCATGTGCCAGATAATATGTTATATTTGTTTTGTTTTTAATTCTATTGTTAGTTGTTCTTGTATGACAGTTGAAGATTAAAATCTGATAAGGGTCTGAACCTGTGCTAAGATTTTCTTTGTATCTCCTTCCTTTTTACCATTCTACCTTTCTTCGATCATTTTCTTTTGCAGCCCAGCTAGATGCCTAGGCTTTGAAGAAATAATTCACTCATTTGTCTCAGGATTTGTCAGGGTTACTTTAGTGTTGCCAAAACCAGTGATCTTTCCGAGGTATTCCTCTTATTCAGCCTTTCAGCAATGTTCGATATAGTTGACCACTTCCTCTTTAAAACATATTGAGAATTCTTTTCTCTTAGCTTTCTTGAACCCGTACAACCAGCCATTTTTTTCTCAGTCTCTTTTTCACTTTCATCTTTCTCTGTGAGACCTCTAAATTTGGTCTGCCACTGAGCTCTACCCTGATCTTTCATCCCTATTTAAACTCTCCCTAAGAAAATGGATCCCATGTCTTTAAAAGATGTTTTTATGCATTGGTGCTCAGAATTATATCTCCAGATTGATCTTATCACACTTGGATATTCAATAAGCATCTCAAATTTAACATGTCTAGATAGAAATTCTTTGTTCCTTCCCACTCCTGTCTTCTTTCCTCAGATTTCCCAGATTTTAGTAGATGACATCACCGTCTACCCAGTTACTCAAGCCAAAAAGTTAGGAGGCATCCTTAATGTCTCACTTTTTATCACTCCCACCTGCAACCCACCATCAAAGCCTAGTAGTTCTACCACCATTATATCCTAAACTTGCCCACTTTCATCCACCTCTGCTGCTGCTTTCCTGACCCAAGTCATCATCGTGTCTCACCACAAGAGCTCCCTAACTGGCCCACAGCCTTTCCTTCTTCATCTTCTAAACTCCAGTATCTAGATAGCAGCTGGGGTCATCTTACCCTCAAACCAGGTCCCTCTCCTACATGAAACACTTCAGTGGCCTCTTGTTGCTCTTAGAATTAAAAGTCTTCCCCACAGTATTTTCTCTGACTCACTTGACCATGGCCTTCAGGGGTCTCACACCATGCAGCTGTTGTATCTCAGTCCTGCCTATGCTTTGCACCACTCAGGTCTTTCAGTTCCTTGAATAGGCCATAGGTCTCTTGTATTAGCTGGATATTTTTCCTTGAGTTCTCTTCCCTTAGATCTTTCTGTAGCTGGCTCCTATCTTCCCCACTTCAGAGAAGATTTTTCTGTGCACCCAATCTAAAATGGAACACACACACACACACACATCACTATCATTACTGTTATTTTCTTCATAACTCTTATCACTATCTTATATTATTTTACTTTTTTATTTTCTTTCTTTTTTTAATCCCCTTTAATAGAAATTAAGCTTCATGAGGTCAGGGACCATGTCTTTTGGGGTCACTGCTACGAAACAGTGCCTGCTCATTACAGGCACTTAATACATCTTTTTAAAATGGATAAGTGGATTTCTGATCTGTGAATGAGCTTAGCTCTAATGGTGCCTCCTGGTTCAGAAATAAGAAGTTAGTGGAACATATACAAGGACATCTTTGAAAAAAAGAGACTGTCTGCTTATAGTGGCTATTAGAGGTTGGAATTAGGCTCATGGCATGATGCACTTTCCAGGAACTATGTCATGAGAGAGTGATATGTATTCCATCTTAAAAACAAAATGATGATCTAGCAATCTCACTTCTGGGTATATGTCCAAAGGAAACAAAACCATTATCTTGAAGAGGTATCTGTACTCCCATGTTCATTGCAGCATTATTCATAATAGCCAAGATATGAAGACAACTTAAGTGTCCATGAAAGGATAAATGAATGAAGAATAAAGAAAATGTGTGTATATATATATATATATATACACACATGTATATATATACACGCACATATATGTACACATGCATACACACACACACAAGTATATTATTCAGCCATGAGAAAGAAGGAAATTTTACCATTTGCTACAACATGATGGACCTTGAGGGCATTATGCTAATTGAAATAAATCAGACAGAGAAAGACAAATATTGCATGGAATCTCTTATATGTGGATTCTAAAGAAAAAAAGTCAAATTCATAGAAACAGAGTAGTAAAGTGGTTGCCAGGGGCTGGAGGGTGGAGGAAATAGGGAGAGGGTGGTAAAAGGGTACAAACTTTTACCTATAAGATGAGTAAGGTCTGAGGAACTAATGCATAACATGGTAACTACAGGTGATAACACTGTATGTATAATTGAAATTTGCTGAGAGAGTAGAACTTAAATGTTCTCATCAACCACAGCCCCCAAACTGTATATATAGTGATAGATGTGTTGATAACTAGATGAGTGGAATCCTTTCACAATATGTATATCAAATCATCACATTGTACACTTAAAATATCTTACAATTTTATTTGTCAGTTATACCTCAAAGTTGAAAATAATTTTTAATTCAAAAGATGATAGGGAAAATAAAATAAAGCTCAACTAAGTAGGTTTTTGCTCTAAAACATTCACACTCTAATACTAACAATAAAAGAAGCTGATCAAAAAAAAAGTGATTTAACTAAAGCAAACAGGACAAGGAGAAACAGCCGAGGTTTCTCATAGATGGAGCACAGGGCTTTTATCATAGGTAAGTGGACCAGGCTGGCTGAAACCTGGAAGAAGGACATAGTATAAATAAGGGTGGTAGGAATCTTTGGTGACATCAAAAAAATGCCTTCCTTATATAGAGAGCCAGAAGTAGGATTATAAGAAATTGGTGCTATCAAGGTATTACTGGGATGTTAAGAATACAAAGTCTCATTTAGTACAGAATGACCTGAAATCTAGGTGTTAAAAGAACACATCTCCCTGAGAAGATAGAAAGAGGGATAGAGCCAAACCTTCTGATTCCATTCTGAAGCTCTCTAAACCGAATCCTTGTTATCCGTAACTAAAATTTTACAGCACCGTTTTACAAAGTTTAGTGTGTGTCAAAATCACCTGTGGTGCTTGATTAAAAATAGAGATTTCCCATCCTCCATGAGACACTGATTTGGTAGTACTTGTGTGAGTTTTGGCAAGCTGCATTTCAGCAAGTATTCCCCAAGTCAAACTAATGCTGTTCTAGTGTAAGGTCAAGCCATGTCTTGATAAACAGTGGCTTAGAGGAGCCCAAAGTTTTACTTATTGTCACATAGCATTTAGACATAGTTCAAAAATGTTGTGAATGCTTGAAGTTTCATTTTGTTTTAATTGTTGGTTATTTAGATATAGTGGGACTCTAAGACGTCTCATTCTAAAGCTCAAACGTTCTCATTTTTATTACAGTTATGCATACTCTGCCTTTTTTCTTTTTTGGTTGAGTTTTGAAAAATGTAATGAGTTTCAGATAACTTACAAATTATTTGAATTTATAGAATCAGACTTTAAATTATAAAATTAGATTGGAGAAATGAGAAAGTATGTTATATTTTCTCTTATTAGAAGTTTTAATGGCCCCACATACAATTGCTTCTACCCACATGATTTTTTGAATTCTGGGGGCAGAAATTCCACTATTTGGTATCTGTGTAAGTGGTTTGTGTATGACCACTGAAGAAACTATTTAAATTGTAAACATGATTGCATACTCTAGAAAAAAAATTATCTTAGAAAAACTTAGAGCTTCTTAGTCAAGACACTATTAAAATAATTGGAATTTTCCTTATTTAAAAAAATTTTTTTCCAGACATTTTGTTTCTTTTTTACTTTTTAAAATTTCTATTTTATTTTTGGCTGCATTGGGTCTTTGCTGCTGTGTGCGGGCTTCTCATTGCGGTGGCTTGTTGCAGAGCACAGGCTCTAAGCACTCAGACTTCAGTAGTTGTGGCTCATGGGCTCTAGAGCGCAGGCTCAGTAGTTGTGGCACACAGGCCCAGGTGCTCCATGGCATGTGAGATCTTCCTGGACCAGGAATTGAACCTGTGTCCCCTCCTTTGTCAGGCAGATTCTTAACTACTGTGCCACCAGGGAAGTCCCTTTGTTTTCTTTTTTTAAAGTTTATTTTTATATTCAGTTCAGAGCTTGTTAAAACTTGGCTATTTTCCAAAACAAAAATTGATTAGACTGTAGGAAGAATAATGGAGATAGGCTAGTTGATTCAAGTAAAATTGTATGTGTAAAAAGCACCAAATACAGTGCTTAGTGGGTATTCCGTCCATTTAATTATTCCTTTAAAGACAGTGGCTAGCTGACTGCTTGCATAAACAGAGCAGTGCCTGCCCTATGCCAGTTCATACATACTACTGTTAGAGATTTTCTGAAGATAAAACATGCCTGAGTAGCCTTTGTGTCTGTTCTCTTTGCGCAGCCCAAATCCTAACACTCACAGGTTTAATGCATGTTTAGATTAGACCACTGCAGTTTGGAATACAATATGCAATCATTGTACTATGATTTGAACCCTCTAGTCCCTTTTGATGATCAAAATTATAACGATATAACCTACTAGGTTACAGTTATACTTGGGGTGATTGATTTGGGTTCTTGTGGCAAAACTAGCTCAGGGGGTTGTCTTGATCTCACATAGCTACTCTTTTTTTTTTTAAGACTTTATTAGAGTATAATTATTGTGTTAGTTTCTGCTTTATAACAAAGTGAATCAGTTATACATATACATCTGTTCCCATATCCCTTCCCTCTTGCATCTCCCTCCCTCCCACCCTCCCTATCCCACCCCTCTAGGTGGTCACAAAGCACTGAGCTGATCTCCCTGTGCTATGCGGCTGCTTCCCACTATCACATAGCTACTCTTGCTGTAATGACTGAATCAACAAATTTCATGCCTCTTGTTTCAAACAGAAAAATGGGCTAGGGGAATAAGAAAAACAAAGAAACCCTTAGCCAACATAATATACACCAGGTGTTCTTTTCCTCAGCTTGACTTAGTCTTGCTCATCCAATACCTCATGTTTGTCTGTATCTGTCACTGAATTTTAAAGTCGGTTACACATTTTTTTTTAATTCACAAGAATCTCGTATTCAAAATAAAAAGATCTCCAGATAGAAACTTTTCAGTTTGAGTTTGTGTCTCTTTGAAGGTCAGCTGCCTTTAGTTAATTGCTCTGTTTTCTGGTTCTGTATGTTGATTATTTTCATCTGGAGCCCTAAGGACCCACGGGGAGCTCCTAGGGTGACAGAGCTGTGACTGAGCAGTGCGGGTGAGGGGCTGAGAAATGTCAGTCTCGGAAACCTCAAAATGAGGATAATGAGTTCAGGCATTTCAGAAACCAACCAGCTTCTGAGAATGGCACTTGAGTGGAGTCATGCTCATTTTTGAAATTTAAGAGCTTGAGGCTCACCTGCTAAAATAAAGAGCTTTCAAACAAAAGCCTGGAGGAAACTGGATTGACAGTTGCTTCCATGTGCACAGGAATGGCCTTGCCATTCAGCTTGATCCGAAGAGAAATCTAGAGATGAAGGCAAAGAAAAGATACTCAGGAACAGTTAAACTCACAGAAAGTTCTTCTTAAAAAAATACCTGGGGGCTTCCCTGGTGGCGCAGTGGTTGAGAATCTGCCTGCCAATGCAGGGGACACGGGTTCGAGCCCCGGTCTGGGAGGAGCCCACATGCCGCGGAGCAACTAGGCCCGTGAGCCACAATTACTGAGCCTGTGCGTCTGGAGCCTGTGCTCCGCAACAAGAGAGGCTGCGATAGTGAGAGGCCCGTGCACCGCGATGAGGAGTGGCCCCCACTTGCCGCAACTAGAGAAAGCCCTCGCACAGAAATGAAGAGCCAAGACAGTCATAAATAAATTAATTAAATTAAAAAAAAATACATGGTAAGATTTTGGGGATAATAAAAATCTCCCCACATACACATACATTATTTTATTGCTCATACATTAAAAAAATTTTTATTTTAAAGAGTGTTCTCTCACTGTCATGGACTGAATTGTGACTTCCCCAAATTCATATGTTGAAGCCCTATCCCCCAAAGTGATTATATTATATTTAGAGATAGGGTCTTTAGCAGGTGATTAGTTTTAGATGACATTATGGGAGTTGGGCCCTCATGAATGGATTAGTGCCCTTATAAGCAGAGGAAGACATACTGGAGCTTGCTCTCTCTCTCTCTGCCATGTGAGGACACTGCAAGAAGGCAGCCATCTGCAAACCAGGAAGAGAGCTCTCACTAGAACCTGACCAGAACTTCTGACTTCCAGAAATCCAACCCCGATTTCTGACCTCCAGCCTCCAGAACTGTGAGAAAATACATTTCCGTTGTTGAAGCCATCCAATCTATGTATTTTGTTATGGCAGCCTGTGCAGACTAATGCACTCACATGGTAATAATTAGTTACCATAGGAATAGGTTACTAGTTGAGGAGGTGTGAATAAAAAGATCTCATCTAAATAAAATTTCCTTTAACCAGTAGTGTACATAGGAGTGTAATTTTTCTGGTATATGAAAATTTATCATTGTATTTGCAATTGGTAATTGTAGTTTGAGGTTCTTTTCATTCACTTTGGGTTCTTTGAACATCTTGTAAAATACTGCATGGCCAGTGTACAGAAAAACAGGCAGCGGCACATGTATGATTTGATTTAGGGAACACTGGAATCTCCCAAGAACCAGTCAATAGATGTGAAATGCCCAAGGTGTGAGATTCATTTCTTTAGGTTTAAGGGTTTGTGTCTCAGGGAAACTCTCAGTCAAATGTCAATATCCCTCAAAGAATAATGTATTGATACTTCACTAATATTTTTCTCAGCATAGAGTAATCTTTAAGATTGGCAAGTTTTTATTTTAGAAGTGATGGTTAAGACTCTGATAAAGAAGAGATAAGGGGCTTCCCTGGTGGCGCAGTGGTTGAGAGTCCGCCTGCTGATGCAGCGGACACGGGTTCGTGCCCCGGTCCGGGAGGATCCCACATGCCGTGGAGCGGCTGGGCCCGTGAGCCATGGCCGCTGAGCCTGTGCGTCCGGAGCCTGTGCTCCGCAACGGGAGAGGCCACAACAGTGAGAGGGCGCACGTACTGCAAAAAAAAAAAAAAGGAGATAAGAATAGGGAGGTTTCACAAAGAAGGTGGGGTATTAGAGGGAAGAGCACCCACGGGAGAGCTCAGATGGCAAAGGGAGAGCCTGTTGGCACAGAGTGACTGGACTATGCCAAGAGGAGGAGATGCTCTGTTCTGTCTGCTCTGTGGCTCGGTTTTTCTTCTCTCTGCCTCTACTTTATACTGTGAATATTCTCCAACCACTGCCTTTGTGTTTTTAATCCTTGCTCTCATCTTCCAGATATTTACATGACTCTTAACACTGTGCTTACCTCCATTTCCCTTCCTGTCACTTAGGCTTCTTGCTGAAATTAATGATTTTCATCTTTTCTTCTCTTTATGCCACTAAGAAATCACCCAAAGTACAATAATAGCAAAGAGCCTTAAGTTTGAACCAAAACAACAAATATAATAGATACTCATGGATAAGGATTTGTGATCAGGCTTTGCTATTGGAAGAAACCACAATTTTTAAAGCATGTCAATTATGTTCTTAAAATATTACCCCAAAATTATAGAAATCTCTTTGCTGTTCAGAATCATTTGAAGCTTTTTTTTCAGACATACTTTTGCCTTTTTCCTACCCCTTTATTCTCGTAGCTCTGAATACTTAGATGCACCTTGACATGCCTAGATGCTTTTTTTTTTCTTTTTTTTGCGGTACGCGGGCCTCAGGCTCTGGACGCGCAGGCTCAGCGGCCATGGCCCACGGGCCCAGCCGCTCCGCGGCATGTGGGATCTTCCTGGACCGGGGCACGAACCCATGTCCCCTGCATCGGCAGGCGGACTCTCAACCACTGCGCCACCAGGGAAGCCCCCTAGATGATTTTTGAAGTAATTCTGCCTTGTATAAATTTTTTATTCTATACTTAAGTGCACTGATGCCCACATACTCCTTGAAAAACAATTAACTTGAGGAATAAGTACAGGATTCTTGCTTTATTTCCCCCATGAAAACTGAAGCTGAAATCAAGTTAAATCCTATAAATAGAAACCTGCTTTAACTGTGAGCCTGCTTAATTAATGAAAAGAGAAAAATACAGAAAAGTGTGTATCTAAGATGACTTTTTTCTTTGGGTTCATCACTGCTGCCTAGCTGATTGTTTTTTGAAGGAGAGTGTCTTTTGTGATTAAGTCACTTGTCAGATTTGCACTGATATGTAAAGTCCCATTTTATATCTCAAGAAGCTCCACCATCTGTTACTAACATTCTTCCAGCAGGAAGTTCAAGAGAATAGCATTTGTAAGGTAAAAATACATCAGCCATAGCTAGAGCTTCAAACAATTGTTTATAATTAAGAAATAGAACTCAGAGTAAATGCCGACTGAATGCAGTTGATAAGAATGAAATGAAGGATAACAGTGGAGAGTTGAGACAAGATGTGAAAATGCTGAAGGACAAGAAGTATATTTACATTTCTTTTTGGAAAAATTTCAGAAAAGTCTGTCTTAGTTTTTACTTTAAGAAGATGGTTCAAATTTAGGGTTTGTTTTAATTTGTCTTTTCATTCATTCAATTAATACTTACTGGACCCAACAATGAATAAAGAGTGTGTGTGTGTGTGTGTGTGTGTGTGTGTGTGTGTGTGTGCACGCAAATACGCACTTCTTGTCCTTAAAGTCTCATAAGTAATACAGGATATAGCTAAAATTTACTTTTAAATATATAAATTTCAAATACTGAAGTAAAAGCACTTACATTAAACATGGATAAGAATAGTGGAACAGGACTTCCCTGCTGGCGCAGTGGTTGGGAATTCCCCTGCCAATGCAGGGGACACGGGTTTGAACCTTGGTCTGGGAAGATCCCACATGCTGCAGAGCAACTAAGCCTGTGAGCCACAACTACTGAGCCTGTGCTCTAGAGCCCGCGAGCCACAACTACTGAGCCCACATGCCACAACTACGGGCCTAGAGCCCGTGCTCTGAAACAAGAGAAGCCACCACAGTGGGAAGCCCTCACACCACAACAAAGAGTAGCCCCCGCTCACTGCAACTAGAGAAAGGCCACGCACAGCAACGAAGACCCAATGCAGCCAAAAATAAATAAATTAATTAATTAAAACAAAAAAAGAATAGTGAAACAATTGAATATCCCAAATAATATTATATAAATTGCATAATAACAGGTGAACATTTAGATATTAAATATTTGGATATTTAAACACTTAGATAATTTAGAAAATATCCCCTGAACGGAATATAGGCAGTTTAAAAAGGAGGGATGTGGTCGGTATATCAAGGCACATGGGATTATTAAATTGAAGAGAAAATAGTTAAGGGTAAAAAGACTTGGTAAGAATGGAGTTGCTTGACATAGTTCTTAGAATCCCAAAATTATGACTTAATATTATTTGATTAATTCCTTAATATTATTTGATTAATTCCATGTAAGTGTGTCTATTTGAGCTTTCAAAATTGAAAGCACTACTCTGATTTTTTTAAACAAACAAGGAAATTTAGTTAACCTCTGTTTTAGTTTTCTTAGGTTTTCTTTTTTCCAAAATGGCTTTAAGAAATGCAAAGGAAGTAGGTAAGTTCACTTACAAACTTTGTTTAAAAGAGAGCACATTATGATTTTGGAGCTGTTGATGACAGATGTAAAGGCAGGTACTGTAACTTGAATCTCTGTATTAGTGAACAGTCAGTACAGTCGTAGCATCAGTGAAAGGATACATTCTTTTTCTCCATTTGTATAGAAAATGACATCACTTCTAATCCAGTTACAAGCTCAAAGCCAAGCTTCTGATAATACTTTTATTGTACTAACTATACAGTAGTGACAGACATGCTTTCAGGGAATAAGAAACTTTTTCTTTGGCTTCCAGGAAGTACATTTTTCAACTCATAAGTGTGTCTGTCAACGTTAAATTCGCCAATAAAAAATATTACCCTCAACTTGGCATTTTATTTTAACTAATATCAGGGAATCCAAGAACACACTATATATGCAAAGCCTCTCTATGGAAGATAATATTTACTATCAACTTACCTCTTTAGTCATAGCACATTCAAATGAATGGAATATTTTACAAATATGAGGGAAAGTGGAAAATGTGTTACTTATAAGTTAGGTGGTTTATTTTTTATTTATTTATTTATTTTATTAGTTTCTGCTTTATAACAAAGTGAATCAGTCATACATATACATCTGTTCCCCCATCCCTTCCCTCTTGCATCTCCCTCCTTCCCACCCTCCCTATCCCACCCCTCCAGGCAGCCACAAAGCACCGAGCTGATCTCCCTGTGCTATGCGGCTGCTTCCCACTAGCTATCTACCTTACGTTTGGTACTGTATATATGTCCATGCCTCTCTTTCGCTTTGTCACAGCTTCCCCTTCCCCTTCCCCATATCCTCAAGTCCATTCTCAAGTAGGTCTGTGTCTTTATTCCTGCTTTACCCCTAGGTTC
The DNA here is from genome assembly GCF_964165515.1 of Mesoplodon bidens. Taxonomy (NCBI): domain Eukaryota; kingdom Metazoa; phylum Chordata; class Mammalia; order Artiodactyla; family Ziphiidae; genus Mesoplodon; species Mesoplodon bidens. The sequence goes on along the minus strand of NC_138166.1, from coordinate 68,355,484 downwards.
TTCATGACATTTTTTTTTCTTAAATTCCATATATATGTGTTAGCATATGGTATTTGTCTTTCTCTTTCTGAGTTACTTCACTCTGTATGACAGATTCTAGGTCTATTCACCTCATTACAAATAGCTCAGTTTCGTTTCTTTATATGGCTGAGTAATATTCCATTGTATATATGTGCCACATATATGGAATATTTTACAAATATGAGGGAAAGTGGAAAATGTGTTACTTATAAGTTAGGTGGTTTAAACTTCTTGTATTTTCCTTTTTTCCCCCAATCTAGTTTGTTTACTTTGCTTATTCTACACAATAGAACATAATGCTGCCCAGCAGTTGATTTGTTTATTCTGACCAGCCTAAACATTGATGTTGATCTCTACTTAATCAATTTGGAATAGACTAAATGTTGATTATAACAATGGCAAAAATAAATAGTGATTCATGTTGCAGATTAGTTCATGAATTCCTAATATTAATATTTTAGGCTAAAAATATAACAGCCATTTAAGTCCATGATAGATAAGATCAAATAATAAATTTATAATTCAGAATTCTGTATGATTGTGAAGAACAGTCTCTAACTAACTTGGATACTTTGTTTATTCTAAGTTTCAAACTGAAAAACTATACCCCTTGGAAAGGAGATGGTTAAGATTTTATTTGCATGACATTTTACTCAAAAAATACATATTTTTTAGTAGACTTTAATTTTTAGAGCAGTTTTAGGTTTACTACAAAATTGAGCAGAAGGTACAGAAATTTCCTTTATATTCCCTGTGCCATATCCCTCACTATCAAAATCCCACACTAGGGTAGTACATTTGCTACAATCAATGAACTTGCACTGATACGTCATTATCACCCAAAGTCTGTTTTACATTAGGGTTCACTTCCTGGTGTTGTACATTCATTCTGTGAGTTTTGACAAATGTATAATAACATGTATTTACCATTTTAGTATCACACAGAATAGTATCACTGCCCTAAACATCTTTTGTGTTCTACCAAATTCATCTCTCGTTCCTCCCTAATCCCTGACAATCACAGATTCTTTGTTATCCCTGTAGTTTTACCTTCTCTAGAATGTTATATAGTTGAAATCATACAGTGTGCAGCCTTTTCAGATTGACTTATTTCACTTAGTAATATGCATTTAAGTTATCTCATGTCTTTTCATGGTTTGATAGGTCATTTCTTTTTAGCACTGAATAAAATTTCATTGTCTAGATGTACCACCATTTATTTATCCTTTCCCCTGGTGAAGGACATCATGGTTGCTTCTGAGTTCTGGCAATTATGAATAAAGCTGCTATAAACATCCATATGCAGGTTTTTGTGTGGACACAAGTCTTCAACTAATTTGAGTAAATACCAATGAGTGTGATTGCTGGATTGTTTGGTAAATGTATGTTTGGTTTTATAAGAAACTACCAGACTATCTTCCAGAGTAGCTGTACCATTTTTGTTTTTTTTTCAATTAGCAATGTATGAGAGTTCCTGTTGATCCATATCCTCTTCAGCACTTGGTGTTGTCAGTATTCTAGATTTTGGCCACTCTACTAGGTGTATAGTGGTATCTCATTGCTGTTTTCATTTGTAATTCCTTAATAACAAGTAATGTACAAATTTTTCATATGCTTATTTACCATCTATGTATCTTCATGGAGAAGCATCTGTTGAGAGGTCTTTTGCCCATTTTTTAAATTGGGTTGTTTGTTTTCTTGTCGTTGAGCTTTAATAGGTCTTTCAATATTTTGGATAACAGTCCTTTATAAGACATGTATTTTACAAATACTTTCTCTAAATCTGTGACTTGTCTTCTCATTCTCTTGACAGTTTCTTTTATAGAGCAGAAGTTTTCATTTTAATGGAGTTGAGCTTTTCAATGATTTCTTTCATGGGTTATGGGCTTCATATTTTATCTAAAAGTCCTCCTTTGTACCCAGAGCCATCTAGATTTTCTCCTGTGTTGTCCTCAAGGAGTTTTATAGTTTTGTGTTTTACATGTAGGTCTATGATCCATTTTCAGGTAATTTTTGTAAATAGTATAGGGTCTGGTCTAGATTCACCTTTTTGCATGTGGATATTCAATTGTTCCAGCACCATTTACTGACATCAAATTTTATTGGCAAAAAGCAGCATGTGCACTAAACATTTTAATCTCATTTTTGGCTCTGAAATATTTTCTAAGAATTTTCTTTGCCTGAATTTCTAAAATTTTGCATTTAGGTTTTTCTGTGTGGCAAAGATACAAGACTACCATAGTTAAAGACTGAAAAAAGACTTTGGAAAACTCTAAATTCTCTAATAGTACAGTTATTTCAGTTAAAAGCCTTTAAAGAGACCTTGAAATCCACAGAATTTTGATAAGCACTCTCAGTTTTATTATGAAATTGTCATTTTGGCCTGAAGAATTCTAAATTCCCCTGTTACATTAATCAAAGGAGGTAACCCACTAGTCATTTCCAGTTAAATGAAAAAGAAACAATAAAGGAAAAGAACATGAGCCAGTTGTTTATGTGTTGTGGACTATCTATGCACCAAAATATTTGATCTGATGATCTTGGATGTGATCAGAAAGCAGAACAGTGATTTCAGAGTTCTTCCAAATTGGTACAGGCTTTTATCTAGGCTAACAGGCTTCAGTTAATCCTGTGGGTTCCAGGTATTTCTAATACACAAAGCTGAATTCTGAGTCATGACTTTGGATTGGCCATGGACCATAGGTTTCAAACTGGTTAATAATTGTTTTTCATTCTCTCCCCCTCTGCTATTTCAAGGAATTTTATTTCTTTTAGAATTCTCCACAACCTTTAGTTTGGAAACAGTAATCATCTCTCTGGAGTTCTTAGTGACTAAGGATGGCTTGTGACTAATCTAGACCTACTACATTTCTGTACAGGTAAATATATGGAGAAAAATAGAACAAGCCCATCCCCAAATTGATACCAATTAATAATCTAAATGAAAGAGGACAAAAATTATAAAACCACTATAATTTTTATTTGAGATTTTTTTCATATCTTGCTTTTTTCCAAAAGAACTTTGGGAGTTTTTTGTTTTGTTTTGTTTTTGCCTAAAAACTATTAATACAAACATCATTGAAAGGGTAAAGAGATAGAAGAGAAGGGAGGAAACAAATATGCTTACTGTGAAGTTGAGTGTGATTGCTATAGTTAGTCATCAGTTTGGTTTGAGCTTCCTGGCAGCCCAGAAGAAAAGAGAGACATTATGAATAACATAGTTTTTATAATCAGGAAAATAAATTCATACCATTTCTTATAAAGAGAGAGAGTTTACCCTGAGTGATGTATTAGCAGTGTCATTCTTAACATTTTTATGGTAAAGGCAGAAGAAGAAATCACATAGCTGTTTGTGATAGTGATCAAAATAAAAGATTATGATGTAACATTGAAAGAAACACTTGTAAATCAAGCTAATATTTCATATGGTGAAGTTGTAGTTAATCTCAGCAGAGGTTTAATGAATCCAAAGACAGAAGAGCCTTGCATACCCTGAGGACTGACTGGATTCTGAATCCCATAGACTGGTCATTTTCAATTTGAGTATTCATAAGAATCATATAAAGTTCTTGTTAAAAATACAGGTTCTTTGGCTCTATTCCTGGAATGTCTGATTTAGGCAGTTCAAGATGAGATCAAGTCATCTGATTTTTTTTAATGTTTATTTATTTATTTGTTTGTTTATTTGGTTACACTGGGTCTTAGCTGTGGCAGGTGGGCCTCTTTGTTGCGGCTCATGGGCTCCTTAGTTGTGGCTCGCTGGCTCCTTAGTTGCAGCACACAGGCTCCTTAGTTAGGGCATGCAAACTCTTAGTTGTGGCATGCATGTGGTATCTAGTTCCCTGACCAGGGATCGAACCCAGGCCCCCTGCCCTGGGATCACAGAGTCTTAACCACTGTGCCACCAGGGAAGTCCCTCATCTGATTTTTTAACAGGTCCGTGGTAGGATTCTAATGCAACTGGTCTGGCATTTGAGAACTACTGTCTTGGATTCTCTTTTTCAGATTTCTTTTATGTGAGTTAAATTTTTTATAGGAATTGGATAACGATTAGCTCAATGTTATACAATCTGGAGACAGCCTAGATGGCAGATATTCTATAGTACTGATTAAAGGCAAAACTATGAGTGATCAAACAGATGGTAGGGCTTTCATTCTATTATGAAAATTATAGAATGAGACCAGTACCCTAGGCTAGACAGGCCAGCCACCCAAAGGTTTCTTCTGGTCAAGGCCAGATTTTCCTCAAGAAACAGTTTTGAGTTTGCTCCAGCACTTGGGTCACTGATGAACTCAAATGTCAAGTTAGAACAAGTCCGAGATAGTTTTTATTTGGAAATCTTTGAAGAAAGTTTTACCAATGTCACACCATAGCTATCCACAAAGCCTTAATATGACCCTGTGCAGGTGTCCAGATGTGTCTGCCGGGATGAGTGAGCTGCTAAATGTTCCCCAGACAATTGAACACATTGACCTGTTACGTGGTGTGATTTAATATCGATCAGATGAATGTCTGCCAGTGACAGTGGTTTTTGTTACATCAAGGTTAATGAAGAGTCATTCTTCCAAACAGCTGGTGGATCCCAGAACTCCTTGCCTCTTAAGACCACTCCTGTTTAATGAACATCAAGCCATTTCATTAGCATTTAGGAGACCTAAAATACTGAGGTTTTTTGGGTTTTTTTCCTTATTAGTTAAAGGCCCCTGGTCTCAGCCTCTGTTGGTTAACTGGTAACATTCCAAAGAATATCATCATATAAATCTTCATTTCACATACGTTACTGTTTTTTAATTTTTTATTTTATTTTATTTATTTATTTTTGTACCAGAAAGAAAGAGAAAATGGACATTCTCCCTTTTCCAAATCAATTTCTCTTAAGTAGAAAACTGATTGGACATGTCAGGTCTTGCTAGCTGCTCAAGACACATATAATTTTTGATCTTTTATAAGAAAACACCCTGATTTTCCCTTTTCATGAATTTGTAGCAGATAAAATAATGTCACGTTCACTATACATCAGCAGGCTTATGGACGGCTGCTTCTGTCTTGCCTTCATTTCTAAGTGGGCATGTTGTAGGTGATTGGTTTCCCTTTTAGAAATTAACATCATTTTGTCTATCTATCTTGGCAGTGGCATCACTCTGCCCTTAACTAAGTAGACTTATAACCTTTTAAAATCTGTACATGCTTTTTAGCTGAGGACTGTTTTAAAAGTTTGACATGAAAAGGAACCCTTGCCTTAAAAAGATAGATTAAGTCCCTTAACCTGCGTTTCTGTACAATCTCATTTTAACAGACTTGATGATGAGTGTTTTTAAGTGGTAGTCTTGATCCAGTTCTCACTGTTTTTTTTTTTAACTGAAAGTTCAATTATTTGGTAGTTTTGGAAGAAAGTACATTTAGTCAGAAGAATAGTTGCTGTAGTGGATGAGCTGCTCAAAGCCTATAAGAGTTATGTGAAAAAAGCAGATCGAGACTTTACATATTTTCAAAACTTTTTCTAAAACTTCAGGAAAAATATAGTTTATTATAAGCATATCATTTTCCATTGATGGGTCTGTCACATTATTTTATGAGCCTTGAGTTGATTGTTTAGTCAATGCTCCTATATTAAGTATAAGTTGTAAAGAGATTACCCAGATAGGTACCCATATATAAATTAAAATATAGATTGACAAGTTCACATCTAATTTTAACTTTAAGGAGTGGCATATCTAACTGCATTATTGTGGGACTGATTATAATGATCAAATAAAGGTGAGATGTTTGGCAAGGAACCTTGGAGAAGATGAGTTTTGGCAGAGTTTTGAAAGAAAGAGGAGGGACAGATTTGGACTGGGAAAATAGAAATATCATTCAAGTTGAATAGACAGATGGCTAAGAGTACAAGGGATACCAAATGTTCCCTTAGGATCATGAAGAATTATCTTCCTTCTTTTGCAGAGTCTGCTTCTGCTCAGAATGGTTTTTAGTGTAGAATTGGGTGTTTGAAAGATTGTCTCATTCATCTTGCACATTGCACGGTATAAAACAAAGCCCTGAGAAGTGATCTGACTTCCCCCCTGCCCAAACTACTGGCAGTGGTGGAGGTGGAGCCAGAATGCCCAATTCTAATATAGAGTTTATTATGCTGCATTGCAGTACTGTATCACCCTCTGGGGGTTAGGTCTCTATTATCCTAAACATTGTAGTCTTATAGAGAAGATAGAAGTGTCTATTGTAGAGGGCTTTAGGTTATGTAACTTCAATTGCCCCCCCCCTTTTTTTTTCCTGTTACAATCTTATTTCTTCTTAGGCAGAAACTTTGGTACTCATTTAAGATCTCTTTCTAAATTGTGATGGACCTTGATTCTCCACCACACTGGTATATTTTGCCTGTTATCTTCTAAGTGTATCTTCTCAGATTGACTGAATGTTTTGGGGCTGTCTCATGTTGGTGTGTTTTCTTAAATCATGATGGAAATGGCCTTCAAAAATGTAAATGTCCCTTCTTAGGTTTTATTGTTAACATGGATTTGATTTTGGAATATGAGGAATATTCTTTAGGGGAAAAAGCCCCACAGCTATAGAAACCTCACTTTCTTTTCTCTTTATTCAAGGGCAGATTGTTTTACACTTGCCATATATCAGGCCTTGTCTAAGCTCTGAGAATACAAAGCTGTATGTGGACAGCCACTGTCTTCTAGAACATTACAGTCTAGTAGGGGACAGACATGAATGAGTAAGCAGACAGTTGCTAGAGACTCAGGCAAACCATTTTATTTCAAGAATGTGGCATGCAATTTGAGGTCTGACCATTTGATAAAAACTCCTTTTAGCTGATTTTTATGTAAATGTCTTCAGAGTTTGTGTGAGTTAGATATGTTTTGTAAAGTGATAATCTTGAGATTTTAATGTGTTCACATATCAATTAGTTTTTATTGTTATTTCATTTGGCTAGATTAGCTATTTGTCATAGACCCAAGGTCTAGTCATACGGCATTCTATTCAGTAACGTTTTAAGTGTATGTTTCAAGTTACAACATGATTAAGACGATGAGCGAAATACACATTTGTATTATTTTGAAACAATAAATTTTAAAGCAGAACACTTTTAAAGACCAGCATTTTATATTAATAATAAAAGAAGACTACATGGTTCTTTCCTATGGATTTTCAAAAATTACTCAGAGTAAGTATGTGTTCACTGTTACTATTCCAGATTCATTCCAGAGGGATTTAGTAAAGTATAGTGGGTTTAATATTAAATTTGTCCTTTATGTTTCCCGCTGATACATAACAATTGTCAAATTTTTTTTAAAAAGGAAAATATAAATATGCTAAATGAAAAAAGTAGGTAGTTACTATTACTTTCTAAATTTATGTTATTCTTATATACTTGTAGAATATTAGAATGCATATATTTAAAAGATATATGCACTGAGTAACACTAATTCATTTTAAGAATTTGGAGCTATTTATTGATGATTATAAGAAATACACTCTTGTTTTTAGTTGATTTAATAATATTCTTAGTAAATATTGAGCCCACAGTTTTAAACAGAAAAATTATTCTGCCTAATGTGAGAACAGCATTTTTAATATGTATTAAAGTCAATAGATTTTTGTGGTTATTACTTACTATGGAAGTTATAGTTTCTTCGGCTATTTCATATTTAAAGCCAGATAACCTACATAATTAATCATTATTGACTCTTTTGCTTTGAAACTCTCTTTAATGGAATATTTATTTCATGAAGAAAGTTAGATAAAATTATGTCTACCATTTTATTTTTAACAATTGTAATTTCAATTTTTAGCATTTTCTTAAATCTGTCTTTAACCAGGTACTTCTGAAATGAAAAATAGGAACATGATAGTCAAGATCAAGTGTCAAAATAATGATAGAACAGGACATATCTATCTTCATGTATAGCAGAGCACTTTCTTCTTTAAAAGTCCCCTAAAGGTCCTATCATCTAGTATGCTATAGAAAATGGCCTGACATTTCTACTTTAAAAGAAGCCAGCTTTTACTGTCTGAAAGCATTCCCACTGCTATCCTGATTACCTCACATCACTATAGATATACTCAATGCCTACTGTTTATAGAAACTTTGGGAGGAAGGAAGAAAATATAAGGAAGAATAAAAATTCATGAACTCATAATCCAGAGATTAAGGTGTATACACACTATTTTATAAAAGCAAAATTTTTTTTCTAATGAAACTAATACATATCTTTGGTTTTTAAAAAATAAATCAACTAATACATATATGTATAAAATAGAATTTTCAAATCCCACCAGAATGAACAATTTTGGTATATCATCATAATATTTTTGTGTTTGTATATGTTTGTGTTTGTCTTCTTCCTACTTCTCTGTATGCATGTATGTACTCAGAGATATATCTTCAAATGAAACCAAGTTATAATTTTGTTCTACAACTGCTTGTATGATTTAATTTGTCACAGACATTTCCCCCTGTTGTTCCATAATCTATTAATGCATAAGAAGCCACCTCAAAATTTAGTGGCTTAAAACAACAGCAGCATCTCCAATCTTGGGCGGGGCTTACTGGGGACAGCCCATCTATGCTCCACTTGGCATCAGCTGAGATGGCTCGAAGTCTGGGGGCTGCAATCATGGGAAAACTTGTTCACTCATGTATCTGGCAATTGATGCTGGCTCTTGGCTGGGCCTGCCCTTTGGAATGTCTCCACTTGTGCTCTCCATGTGGCCTGGCTTCCTGTTGGGAGACAATTCTCCATGAATATTTCATGTTTCTGCATGGTCCAGGTCTTCTGAACAAAGGCATTTACAGCCAACTTGAGAATATTTTATAAGGAGATATTCCAGGATGGTAAAGCTTAGAGACATCTTCCTCCCTGGAGACAGTCCAAGATAGTGAAAATAAAAACCTGTCCTTCCCTTCCCCAGAACTTTTCCTTACATTCTAGAGCCTTATCTAGAGATAAGGTCTCTCTCTCCCGAGGGGAGGACTGGACATCACCAGCAGCCCTATATTAGATCAGAGTTTCCTAATGTGTGGGTTCTTCTCCTACAGTGCACCCCACTACATGGGCAGGTACCATTTGGCCTCCACCATGTTACCCTGAAGGGACGGGGGTTTGGGAAACTCATGCAAGATGTTGCTCTGGTTGCTGCTTTTACTGTGACTAATAAACTAGCTTTGTTTCTATCCCTGAGGCCTCACTTTTTCTCTTTCTCTGTGTGTGTGTGTGTGTGTGTGAGAGAGAGAGAGAGAGAGAGAGAGAGATAGTACTCAAAAGTATTTATGTATGTACATGCTACATAAATACATACATACTGTGGCAGTCTAAATCATTTACTTGCAGATAAGGTTAAATCTCATTCCCTTCACAGTATCTGACAACAGTTTCCTCACAAAGTGGTCACTGTGTTCAAAAGGCAATTGTCTAGAGAGAGACAGAACTAGGTGGAAGAAGTATCACTTTGAATATCATAGCGTCAGAAGCCATGCTATGTCAGTCTTGATGGATTTCATTGGTTGATCACTCACAAGGGCCTGTCTTGGTTCAAGGTTAGAGGAAGTAGACACAAACTCTTAATAGGAGAGTGGTAAGATTCTGGAAGAAAATGTGAGACCAGAAATATTGCTGGCACATATTTGGAAATATCAATACAACTTGGATCAATATGATCAATACAAGTTGTGTATCAGTACAACTGAAGTTATCTCATCCTGTTTAACTTCTGCATAGTTTAAGTTCCTATTGATGGACACTGAGAAATTCCACTTTTCCTTTAGCTTGGGATTCCTAAGATAGTAATGTGTAAAGCAAAGACTTATATGCCATAATATTATAGGTTTGTCCAATCGTAGGGAGTTAGTGAGAGAGAAAAGGGGAGTGAGACAGGATGGCGGGAGAGCCAAAATGGGGATGATTGATTGAGCTGCCCACTGCTCACTATCCAGCACAATTGATCACTCAGTCTTGCAGAACCATATTCTAAGAGGCGATATAAACATTGTCTCAGGACAATGAAGGAAGGGAGAGTAATTTATCTGCTGACTCCCATTTCACACTGTTCAAAATCTTCTCGTGGGACATCCTTTCCTCTCTGCATCACGTGTGTGCTTGGGAGCTGCCACTTCTACCTTAGACTCAGTAAATATGAAGTACTTACAAGAGATGTTGAATATTTTTTTAACATGTCCTGAATTTTGGTATAAAGATCATCTGTCTACATAAATTCATGTGTACTTGCCAAATTATATCCTTAAAATAAGTTACAGAATTGAAATGTCAAGATTATCACATGTACATTTTAAATTTTGCTTTCTATTGACAAATATTACTAATTTTCCCCCTGTACAATTTATACTCTACCAAGGAATCAGAGAACTTAATCTCATATTCTAGACTTAATCAATGTCCTAACTGCTAACAATCTAAAAGGAAAAAAGAATTTTTTTGTTTTCCTAGTTTCTGTCTGATTTGTTTTCTGAGGATGAACATCTTTTTCCGTGTTTATGGATTATCTTCATTTTTCCTTTAGTAAGTTGTTTTTCATATTTTTAAAATTTTTTTCATAGAGGGTATTCATTTTTCTTTTTGACGGTTTAGCTATATGGATAATGAAGAAGTAGTGTTTGTCTAAGTTTGCACATATGTTTTTCAGTTCTCATTTCTCTTTTATTTTAATTTTGTTTTTCATCTCTTCTATCAAACAAAGGATGAAAATCTATCAGTCTTTTGCTTTCTGTCTATATATATATATATATATATATATATATATTTTTTTTTTTTTTTTTTTTTTTTTTTTTTGTTTGCGGTACACGGGCCTCTCACTGCTGTGGCCTCTCCCGTTGTGGAGCACAGGCTACAGACGCTCAGGCTCAGCGGCCATGGCTCACAGGCCCAGCTGCTCCGCAGCATGTGGGATCTTCCCAGACCGGAGCACGAACCCGCGTCCCCTGCATCGGCAGGCAGACTCTCAACCACTGCGCCACCAGGGAAGCCCATCGATCTTATATTTTATTTTTTATTATATTTTCTAATTTATCATGCCTGGTAAATATCTTTTTTTCCCCTGAATTTATTTGTTCATTAGACATTATACTATCTGTTTCTAGTAGTTTTCCCATTGATTTTCTTTGAATTTCTAGTTAGATAATTATATCATCTTTAAATACTATTATTTTCTCTATATATTTACATGTACATATTTTCAGTTTTTTTAATATTTTTAAATTATTACACTATGAAAATTTTTTCAGACCACTAAAAATATGAATTTAAATTCATGAATTATTTTCTACCTGTGTACCATAATCTAATTTTGGACCCTCAGTTTGTTAGTATTTTTTAACATTTATAAGTAATGCTATAATAGTTGTCTTTATAAATTAATCTTTTCTACATTTCTGAAAATTGCCATGGAACCAACTTCTAGAGGCAGAATTAGTGGGTTAAAAGTAGGACCAGTTTTACACCTCTTAATGCATATTGTTATATTGTCAAATTGCTTGCCAGAAGTGTTTATTGCTATTTAGTTCCAGTGACAGTGTATGGGAATGTCCATCTCACTTGTACTTTATTACCACTGTGTTCTATCGCTTATTTTAATTTTTATTAATTTGATAAGTGATAAATATTACTGTTTTATTTTACATTTTGCTTTGATTCCTAGTACAGTGGAATATTTTCTCATATGCTCATTTGTGATTTGTGTTTCATCTAGGATTTTTTTCTTTCATGAACTTAGTCCATTTTAAAATTTCAATTTTTTTTAATATTCATTTATATAATAAGTACATTAATCAATCATGAGTTATACTTGGGGGCAAGTATGTTTCCTACATAGTAGTTTGCATTTTAACTTCATAGACAAATATACTTTTTGTTTTAGTAAAGTCAAATCTCTTCATTATTATACCTTTCTGATTTCTTTTGGTTCTTGCAAATTCTCTTTCATCAAAAGGTCAGATGGATAAACACACTGATTTTTTTAAATTAATAGCATTTATTTTTAGAGAAGTTTTAGATTCACAGCAAAACTGAGGAGACAGTATAGACAGTGCCCTTATACCATCTATCTCCATACATGCACAAATTCCCCCAGTCTATATTCTGCCCCACAGTGGTGTATTTGTTACAAATGATTAACCTACATTAGTACATCATTATCACCCAAAGTCCATCGTTGACTTTAGGCTTCATTCTTGGTGGTGTCCTTTCTATTGGTTTTGACAAATATATAACATGAATGCACCACTGTGGTACATTCATAACAGTTTCACTCCCCTAAACATCTCCTGTGCTCTGCCTATTCGTCCCTCTCTCCCCCCAACCTCTGGCAACCACAGATTCTTTAACTATCTCCATAGTTTTGCCTTTTCCAGAATGTAAAGTACAGTTGACTCTTGAAAAACTGAGGGGGGTGTTCAAGAGTCAACTTGGGGGTGGAGGTGGGGTTAGGAGCGCTGACTCCCAACTCAGTGGAAAATCCTACTGTAACTTTATAGTTGGCCCTCCTTAACTGCAGTTCCACGTCTGCAGATTCAACCAATCTTGGATCATGTGGTACCATAGTATGTATTTAGTGAAAAAAATCCACATGCAAGTGGACCTGTGCAGTTCAATAAATTTGGGAAGAAAAAAAATGATATATACCAGGTATGATAAATTAGAAAATATAATAAAAAGTAAAATTGAATGCTTAATAGAAAACAAAAGCAAAACACTGATAGATTTTTATTCTTTGTTTGATAAAAGATGAAAAACAAAATTAAAATAAAAGAGAAATGAGAAATGAAAAACATATGTGCAGACTTAGACAAACACTACTTCTTCAAGGGTCACCTCTAGTCAGAATCACAGTATGCAGCCTTTTCAGATGGGCTTCTTTCATGTAGTAATAATCATTTAAGATTACTCCATTCCAATTTCTCAGTCCTGCAATTAGTTCAGCTCTTTTTTTTTTTTCCACTTTGGTTTCTCCTTTGCTGTGGGGTTGATATACCCTTGGGAACTTAGCATCTCATTAACCTCAACTTTCAGCCCTGGTCATTAATTCTGGGTCAAGACTCATTCATTTGCCCTGTTACAGAGAAACAAAATTGGAAAACCATATATACCAAAATATATTACAGTGATTAATAGAGAAAGGAATGAATTTTACTTTCTTCTTTGTACTTTCTCTATTATCTGAAATTTTTTCAAGTAAGTATGTGTTACATTTATTATAATCAGGCTAAAAGAAATATATTTAGAATAAAATATATGTTGCTAGTACAGAAATACAAGCAGAAAGTCAGTTGCTTTACATGTATTATATTACATTTTCCCCCACCCATGCTGTACATTTTTAAAAGCTTTACAATAAACCTTTTTTTTAATTGAAATATAGTTGATTGACAATGTTGTGTTAGTTTCAGGTATACAGCCAAGTGATTCAGTGATATATATATATATATATATATATATAAATATATATATATAAAATTTTTAGATTAATTTCCATTGTAGGCTATTACAAGATATTGAGTATAGTTTCCTGTGCTGTACAGTAGGTCTTTGTTGATTATCTGTTTTATATATAGTAGTGTATGTATTTTAATCCCAACTCCCAATTTATCTCTCTCCCCTCTTGCCCCTTTGGTAACCATGAGTTTGTTTTCTATGTCTGTGAGTCTATTTCTATAACAAACCTTTTTAATGTATACTGGCAAAAATTTTCTAAATCTTACTGAAACAATCCTATAACTTTAGTTTAATAGAATGTATTTTAATTCTTAAAAATTGGCATAATTCAACAAGTATTTCCTGAATATGTGTGATAAGCAACATTTTTTGTGCCCATGTTGTGAAATATATAGAAATGCAATATTTGAGAATGCAACATAACAGGAGTTTATAGGACAAGAGTTCTTAACCTGGTTACAGAGGAGAATTACCTGGGAGCTTTTTAACAATACCAGTGATCAGGCCCCACCCAAGATAATTCTGAATCTGGGGCTTGGGAAGTGGAACTGATACTTTTCCAAAGCTCTCAGACTGAAACAAAAATAAATAATGAACATGTATTTTCATTCATCTATTCATTCATCAATTGCTACCATTATAAATGAACATTAAACAGATATTAAGTGTGTACTACTTGCTAAGAACTGTGCTAGATGCTAAGGAAGTCTGATATGCAAATAAATAATATAAGACAATGAATGAGAGAGAGGGGGAAAAAAAGGTGAGAGAGAGAGGTCTGAGCATGTTCTGGTGCAGAATCAGCTGCTCTCTTGGATTTTAGGCTGAAATGCTAAAATTATGGCACATGTTACTTTAAAATTTCAGCTTCTGAGAGTTCGGAGGTAGAAACACAAGCCATCCAATTTCCTAGACAAAATGAGGAAGTAGGGAAATTTGTGCCTGGGGCTCCCTGGCCTCCATTTCTGGGACTCCTCTTCTAATCTTCCTCATTGCATCTTGACTCCAAAGGTTCTTATATTGTCTTTGGTGTGCATATAATGGAAACCCGTGGCTCTCCAGTAAAATTCCTGGCCATAGGTGGTTGTGGGAGAAGCAAAGATAGAAGTATAAAGGAATCGGGAGAGCAATTCTTTCCATTCTTGGTGTCTCCACATTCTCCCATGTGGTAGGTTATGCCTTTACCATCTGTTTTAATCAGCTTGGGCTGCTATAACAAAGTAACGCAGACTTGTTGACTTATAAATAGCAGAAATTAATTTATTACATTTCTAAAGCCTGAAAATCTGAGATCAAGGGTACCAGTATGGTCAGATTCTGGTGAAGACATTCCAGGTTGTAGACTGATGACTTTTTGTGTCCTTACATGGCAGAAAGAGAACTAGTCAGGTCTCTTGCCTCTTCCCATAAGGGCACTAATTCCATTCATGGGGGCTCCACCCTCATGACCTAATTACCTCCCAGGTGGCACCTCTAAGTGCCATCACACTGGGGATTAGATTTTAACATATGAATTGGTGGTGGGGGTGGGGGGTGGGGAACACAAACATTCAGTCCATAACAACATCTGTCCTCTGAACTACTGGAGAATTTTCTTAACTATCCTCCGTGTTACTACAGTAGTACCTTCCTCCTCATTACTCTTCTGCATGGGTCTATAATTATCTTTCTAAAATACAATGTCTAGTCTGACTTGAATTCATCCAAGTGTCCTCATTAACCATAGGATAAGGTTCAAATCCCTTAGCACATAAAATCGTCCCATCCATCCCATCCATTTGTCACAGGTTTACTTTTCCCAGCATTTGTCACAAGTTTACTTTTCCCAGCCTTTACTTTTTTTCTAAGTCCAGCATTGCTGAACTTCTTTTGTGTCCATTCCATTCCATACTCTTATATGCCTCCATTATTTTGCAATTGCTACTGGCTGGAATATTTTCCCCTTATAAGACACAGTTCAATGTTTATTACTTTTGGGCTTCCCTGGTGGTGCAGTGGTTAAGAATCCTCCTGCCAATGCAGGGGACACGGGTTCAAGCCCTCTGGGAAGATCCCACGTGCCTCAGAGCAACTAAGCCCATGCGCCACAACTACTGAGCCTGTGCTCTAGAGCTTGTGAGCCACAACTACTGAGTCCATGTGCCACAACTACTGAAGCCTGCACGCCTAGAGCACGTGCTCCACAACAAGAGAAGCTACTGCAATGAGAAGCCCATGTGTGCAAAGAACAGTAGCCCCCACTCGCTGCAACTAGAGAAAGCCCGTGCACAGCAATGAAGACCCAATGCAGCCAAAAATAAATAAATAAACTTAATTAATTTAAAAAAATGTTTATCAAATAAAAGTTTATCATTTTTGTAACGTTTCCCCTTGTTTCCCTTAGCTTTTTTTTTTTTTTCTGGTACACGGGCCTCTCACTGTTGTGGCCTCTCCTGTTGCGGAGCACAGGCTCCGGACGCGCAGGCTCAGTGGCCAT
The DNA here is from genome assembly GCF_964165515.1 of Mesoplodon bidens. Taxonomy (NCBI): domain Eukaryota; kingdom Metazoa; phylum Chordata; class Mammalia; order Artiodactyla; family Ziphiidae; genus Mesoplodon; species Mesoplodon bidens. The sequence continues at coordinate 68,339,535 of NC_138166.1, read as the reverse complement.
GGCTCACGGGCCTAGCCACTCCGTTGCATGTGGGATCTTCCCAGACCGGGGCACGAACCCGTGTTCCCTGCATTGGCAGGTGGACTCTCAACCACTGCACCACCAGGGAAGCCCTCCCTTAGCATTTTATACATGCCTCTAAATACACATTTACCTCTAATAAGTCATATTTATTTAATAATTTGTTATATTTCTGGAAAGCAAAATCTAAGCCCATTTCATCTTTGCATTTCCCACCTCTTCAGTGGAACTGGCAAACAATAGATGTGGAAAAATGTTTCTCAAATGAATATTAAATGAATGCACTAACTGGTGTGCTTTAGGGATCCAGAGACCTTTCTGGAAACAGTGTTGGCTCAGCAATGACAGCAATCTTTTAAAAATGCAAATCTAATCATGTCACTTTTCTGCTTAAATCCATCCAAAGTCTTCATGCTTCACTTAGATCCTAAGCCTTGGCGTGAAATCCACAATCTTTACTGGCCTGTCTCCCCTTCCTCCTCCTCCAGGCTTGTCTCTCCTCACCTTCCCTGACCAGTCAGCAGGCCTCAGCTGTCCTGGCTCCCTCTGCCTGGGATATTCTTCCCTGGGCACTCGTTAGCTGTTCCTTCCTCCAACTTCAGGTCTAAGTGTGGATACCACTTCCTCCTTGAGGCCCTATTCAAATCCTATTTCCCTAGCATCATCTCACTTTGGTGCTTTATACATTTTGTGGTGCTTATTTCAATGTGTAATTTACATTTATCTCTGTCATTTTTGTTTAAAGTCTATCCTGTTTACTAGCCTTTAATCTCCACTATGGCAGGGACCTTGTATATTTTGTTCTAAGATGTATTCCCAGCATAGTGCTTGAGACTTACTTGTCCAATAAATATGAATGAATAAGTAACAAGCTTTAGGATTGTACTTACTATAGATATTTTTCTCCTCCTCTAGTCTCTCTTTATTTTTAACCCTAATGCCCCATACTTATCTAATAATTATAGTATTCTGTTAACTGTTTGGCTGGCCCCCTCCATATCCATACTATTATCACCTTTGAATCACACAGTGTTATATAAATTTCTAGCTCTCAGATGAATAATAAATTGGTGTGTTTCTTCTAATATTTTGCCCAACAAACTTGAAATTAAGCTTTTGTTTGCTTACCTTTTTTGGATTTCTTCAAGATGATATGGCAGAAGGCAGTTGCTAAATCATCTTCTTAAAACCTTTACTGTAATGTTAGGAATGAATGCAGTACTATTTAAAGGTCATGCTCACTATCCTCTTTGTCTTTTTGTTATTGTTGTTACTCCTCATAAAAGCTGACTTTTAGCCTCACCAGTACAATGCTGTACAGACCATCATGAGTAATCCAATAATAACCATGCATTTTATCTCAGATTTTTTTTATCTGATTCAATAAAGCTAATTTAGTTTTTCTAAGCTCTGGTTTTAAATCTAATTAAGACATCTTAAATTGCTCCATCTCCATTTGGGTAGTCTGCTTTGCCCATAATTTTCAGGTTTCAAGCCTCTCTAATGAATTTCTTCCATGGCTTTTCTGCAATTAAGCTTCTCTTCCATTAAACGCTGTCAGACTTCATCATAAAGCAAACTGCTAGCCAATCAGTCTCATTAATTAAGAGCAGAAGAAGATTTTTTAAGAAATTCCCTTTTATATAAGGTAATTTAGAGGAATGACTTATCATTTTGCAAATGTCCACATATCCTTTGTTCAGCATGGCCAGTTACGGGTATTTTGGAAACTTTTTTTCTTCCTCCTCTTCCTCACCTCTTTTGTGTCTCTGACCTCTCAAAATCGCCTGTCCCTCCAACCCCCACTAAAGGTTAAAACACAGTAGCAACCACATACTAAGAGGCAGGGGCTGAGGAAGGTGGCCTGTGGTTTGCCCTTTGGCTGCAGAGTACAGCAGCACTTGCCAGCCCCAGGCCTTCCTAGTTGAATATGTCACTTCCCCATCACAATCTGCCTCTGTTGTCCTGTGGCCTGTGGACCTGAACTCAAGCCTCCATTTCAAAGGCATTATGCTGCGGCACACCATCTGGTCAGCTGGCCCCGCATCCAAAGAGATTTGGAATCACAGTGCAGAGGAGCTAATTATGTTCTGTGAGTGTTTCGTGATTTGCTATTCTAGCCAAATAAACAAAACTAAATTATTTAAATATTTCCTTTCTGTTCTCCCTGTTCATCAGATTCAAAAGTATAGGAGAAAAAAATCTCTGAATAGTGAGAAAATTATTGGAGAAGCTATTGAGTCCATTTTGCATAACTGATCCTGCATATGTTCTAAATTGTAACCCTTTTGGACTTGAGATTGATAAGAATATTTAATGTGTTTCTGCCCTATTTTACAGCAGACGGTTTTCATGCTAAGTGCTTTAATATATGTCTGTATATATGTATCACTTGAGGCTCTACAGTTCAAAGCTTTGAGTGTACTTTATGAATTTGAGATTTACTGACCTAGTGTTTATTTTGACGAAGACATATTTATGTTTGTACCTTTTTGAAAAGTAGGCCATTGGGATAGAGGCAAATTTTAAAATCTTAAATCTGTTCTTAGATGTAATTTGAAAATGGACTCATTGTTCTTTCCAGTTACTTCTGCAAATGCTTAAGCACCTTCTGTTTGCCAATCCAGATATTATCCAACTTGTACTCAGTAGCTCTTACCTACAAATTAATTTCCCCCTAAACCCCAGTTCTTAAAAGAAGACTTCAAGCAATAGTGTTTCAATATTTGTTAATTCTATAATATGTCTACTGAAGTCATGTAAAATTTGATTTGAAATGCAGTGTGAATGGCAAATCTGTTATGATGAAGGAAAGCCAGGAAGCTATAAAGCAAGCATGAACATATTCATGTGGGAATATTTGTCTAAAGTCTAATTAAACTAAGTGATTCTAGATTAGCCTTACTAGTTATCTAGAAATAAATACCTATAGAGAAAAGATCCTGCTTTGTAATCTATTGTTAATTTTCATGCATAGATTTCTCATTATAAACTTTAAGGATAAGAGCTATCTCTTTTCAGTCATCTCATCTGTTGTTTATATATTGAGAACATATAAATGTCAAAACTTTTTTTTTTTTTTTTTTTTTTGCGGTACGCGGGCCTCTCACTCTTGTGGCCTCTCCGTTGCGGAGCACAGGCTCCGGATGCGCAGGCTCAGTGGCCATTGCTCATGGGCCCAGCTGCTCTGTGGGATGTGGGATCTTCCCAGACCGGGGCACGAACCTGTGTCCCCTGCATCAGCAGGCAGACTCTCAACCACTGCGCCACCAGGGAAGCCCTTTTGTCAAAACTTTTGAAGTAAATGTTCTATTGAGAAGCATGTATTAAATGCTTGTTAATCCATCTGGTATGGACTTTAAAATCCAGGGCTTTAAAATTTAAAGCTAATTATACATGTAAAAGTGCTACCTTTTTCTACTTTATTGAATGGACCCCTGAATTAAATAAACATCATTACATAGTATCCTTTTTGCTTGAACACTTAGTGCCTTCTCACTGCTAGAACCCAGCCAATTGTTTGTTATAATTAAATATTACCAAAATTGAGTTTATCCCCACCAGATTGCTAAAATGTGTAATTAACAGTTCCATTAATATCAGATAGTTTTAAGTATTCTTTGAGGAAAGTTTAGTCTGTGGGCTTGTATGCAGAAGTTTAAAAAAAAAAAAGCATATAACGGAGCAGCTAGGCCCGTGAGCCATGGCCTCTGAGCCTGCGCGTCCAGAGCCTGTGCTCCGCAACAGGAGAGGCCACACAGTGAGAGGCCCGTGTGCTGCAAAAAAAAAAAAAAAAAAAAAAAAAAATGCATATAGAAAATAAACAAGAAGTTTTTTCTTAAGATGAATGTGTATGTGAAATAATCATTTGGGGCGAGGGCACATAATTTTTAATTGCCCTTTCAAATATCACATTGTATGTGCACAAATTATAAAAGACAGACACTTTAAAGTCTTGATATAATGTTTCTAAATACAGTTTCATTCTTTCACATGTAAATTTAAATTATTTCAAGCCAGCATATAGATAACAAGTCATCCCATGGAATATTCTACCTTTCTTTTTTCCCCTTCTCAATCATATCTAAACAGAACTCAACCAATATCAGATGAACCACAGTTATCTCCTGTACCAGACTGTAAACTGTTTGAGAAAAGAATCAATTTCTAATTTATTTTTATATGTTATAGAGCTCTTAATAGATTATTAGCATATCAATGTGTGGGTCAGGATCCCGTAAGGAAAGAGATGGTACACTTTATTGGTGTAATTGTGGAGTGTTTAGTAAGGAGACTAGTTATAAAGATATGAGCAGGGATAAGGGAGAGACAACAAAGATGGTGAAGCACTCTTGGGCTAGCAATAGCCTGAAGCTATTATCGCTCCTAGGTCTGAGGGCCAAAAGTGGGGAGAGATTACTAGGATCTGAAAAGAGCTGTGGCTGAGATTGTAGCTGTAAGAGAAAACTGCTGGCAAGAGCTGTGGCCTTTTGAGGGGTTCAGGCTATGGCAGAAGTGAAACCCAGCAGAAATAGAGCCTCATTCCCTTATGCCTTCTCAGTGCTTTTCACTGGCCTATTACTGGCTAAACCCAAACAAAAGCCAGGGACTAGAGAAGTCCATCAATATACTCTATCAAAGACTGCATCCACAAGCACACAGAAAGATGGAGAAAGGTAAAGAGTAGATGGAAACAAGGGAAGGAGGGTTGTGTGCAAGCAGGGAATGTCTGTCTTAGAAGGTGTTCAGTTAATGAGTGGGACAATGATGAAGTCATGTTTTAACTCAGATATGTTTGCTTAATTGTGGTGCTTAAATTTCACTGCACTCTCTCAAACCATTAATCTGGGTGTATATATAATTGAGTACTTGGGTAAGAGGAAAGCTGTAAGAGAAGGCAGCAGTTCAGGGAGACATACCCCACATACACTTTTAAGGACTGATCTTTTCTGTCATAAATATGAGTTTTGGTAAATCTATACCCAGGTCAACAGAGAATGAAATTTGTGTTAACCTAAGTTGAAAATGAATTAACCTTTTAGCACAGCCTGTATTAGTCTAATATGCCTTCTGTTTTTTGTTTGTTTGATTGATTGGCTAAGCATTGTTTACAAGTCCTAATGATTACTTTGTTCATTTGATGTTTCTGCTGATGTCTATCTATAACTAATGCGTATAAATAGCATACTTTTGCAAATAACTAATGGAGTTAGTTATTTAAAGATATTCCAAGATCTGTCTTTCACTGAACAAAATAATGCCTTCATTATGTGAATCAACATCTCCTAATTTATCTTTTGTTTACATCTGTATGTTCGTATATTAAAATGGCTTAAGTCAAGGGATTTAAGGGACAAGCAACAACACTGAAATGAATTGTTGAACTGAAGAATGCAGTGATATTGATTGTGTTGTTAAATCAGTCATATTAATAAGGACATCTAATAGACCTAAAGTGTTGGGTATTGGTGGGAAATAAAATTACTAGATCTTAAAACATTTAAGGCTACATTAATTGATGACAGAGATTTCTCCTCGTGATTTTTTGTTTTTTCCGGCTCGAACTAACTGTTCCATGTTTCTAATGGAACTTATAAATGCACTTAATAAATAAATCATTAGGACCTATAAAACCATAGATCCCAAAGAGGAGTATACAAATCACAAGAAACACAAAGAACAATCCATTGGGATGCATTAAGAAAAACTAATAATATATCTACTTCTATTTCATTTCATCAAAAATTAAGTCAAAATGTTGATCAACAGTAGAACATATATATTGGTTATAAATAAATTTACATTTATTAGGAGGGCATGCTCAGAGATTCTTTAGGAATATATGATTGAAGGCCCAGATAACTACTGACTGAACCTGATGATTTTAAGAATTAGTCTATTAAAAATTGTAACTACTATTTCCACCTAAGACCATAAGTATATGTCTTAAGCCAAGGCTTCTTCTGGCACAACAGTAACATTTACTCTTCCAGAGATTTATTTATTAGGAAAAAACAAAATGGATCCCCCTAGTCTAGGCCCCAAAGCCAGTATGTTTATAGTCTGTTGGTCTGTCACCATGAGTCATCCCCAATCTATAAATTGGAATTGACAGGTAGAAATTGAAAACTGAATTGCCAGGCCTTCTGGGCATTTTCATGTCCAAACCATGCTGGAATTCCTGCTGGGAAAGAAAGCACAGTTTAGTCTTCACCCTCAACTCCACCCCAATCATCTTATAGCTTCAACCAACTAAAAAGTAGCTGGAGGTCCCTACGTGGTCTACATCACCCTATCTTCTTTAGATTGTATTACTGTTTTTTTTTTAAACAAAGGTGGGCAACAACAGTTATTGTTCTCTGTGTCAAATAAAACCTTACCAAGCTATCTATGTAAAGACAAATGAACAACTTCACCTTTGCTTCTTCATTTCATTCCTCTGAGTAGCCAGTGTTAGATAGTTAGCTGCAGCATAGCATCCCTTCTCTATGCTCATTTAAAGATAGATACATACCCACCGAAACAGATTTTTGCATTTTCCCTTCACTTACCTGTTTCCTTCTCTCTCTCCCCCCACCCCCCTGCCTGCCTTTCTCTTCTTCCTCCCTCCCTCTTTTTCTCCCTCCCTTTCCTAAACTGGAATGATACTATATACATATATTCTGTCACTTGCTCCTTTTTGTACAATGTTTCACATTCATTCCCCTGATGTCAATACCTATAGATGCAATTCATTCTTTTTAATAGCTGTATGATATTCCATAATATGGAGGTAGCATGTTTTCTTTAATCATTCCTCTATTGATGAATGTTCAGGTTGTTTCTAGCTTTGTGCCTCTACTGACAATACTGCAATAAACACCTTTGTACAGAAATCCTTATGTATGCTCCTTTAAATGTGTATGAAAAAATCCCCCAAATTTAGATTACCAATTCAAAAGGTACCTTTACCTTTAAATTGTAATGTATATTATCCTATTGCTTTCCAGAAAGGTGGTGGCAATAAACATGGCCATTAGCAGTAAGTGAGTTTCCCTTCATCCCTAGGCATCCTTACTAATACTGGATGTTATCAATCTTTTCCATTTTTTCCAATTTGATAGGTAAAAATAAAATAGAATTTCATTAATGCTTTATGTTTCATTATACCACACCAGCTACCTGAGGTACAAGGGCAACAAATAGAAGGCCTAGGGTCACAGAAGTTTTTAAGGGTTTTCTCTAATAATTGATGATGCATGAGAGGATTTTGCCATGTGTGTTTATGCATGTACCCCCCCTCCCAATTACAACAATACTTGTATATTCAGAGAAATTCTGGGAAACAGTCAACTGGAACATATGAATCGAGTAGGCTGACAGAACAGTGAGAATACGAGGGCCAATATTAATTCAACCTTATCATTTCTTAACTGTCTCTAGAGGAATTCCATCCTACCAAGTCATATGTTTACAAAGAGCTCAGCTTCTCCTCACCCCAATTTATGCAATACTGACTGAGATTTGTTTTCCTATTAACTCACCACAGGATCTGTAATTCATTAAAACATGTCATTTGTAGGTGCTTCCAGCTACAGATGAGAGTGAACAATTGGGTGTTGCCCTGGGTCTAAATGTAATTACAATGTTCAATTCAGCATATGCCATGCTCTACAAAGTCAATGACCCATCAGGGTAGACAGCAACCCCCCTAATGTGATATATTTGAAGAAAGATTTGTTAAATGAGAAGAGCAAGAGAAAAGAGACAATGAGAGTAATTCACAGGATTATTAAAAGATTTTAAATCTTCTATTATTTAGCATTTATTGAATGCAGTTTCATACATGCAATAATAATAGGTCTTATTGTTGCCCAGTTAAATTCACAAAGAAAGAAAAAAGATTTAGGAATAAAAATATAGCTACTAAGTTTAGCTCAGAACTATCTTTAGGGAACAAAGGCAAGTATGTCAGTTAGGAGAAATAATTTGAAATTTACAACCAAACAGCTTCATTTTCCTGGCTCAGCTACCCCTGGTCGTTTTCTCCACTTTCTGGTTTTCCTTGGTCCCAAGGCTCTCTGGATGTTTGGGGAGACTTTTTGGCAGCTTCCTAAGAGTCTGTGCTTGATAATCTGAGACTTTTGAGGACAAAAATTTCAGAGTCTGTATGCCATACCCCATATTTGGTTGGTGGATCAGATCTTTGGTCTCAGGTAATAAACACCTTTATTCCTCAGCATACAATAATAGAGTCATACTACCCCCATCCAGACAAGTCCTTTCGCATCACCCCTAAAATGGGTCCCTCAGCCCTACGTTTTTTGAGACTTTTGCAATAAGGATTTGGTTTGTTTTTTGTTTTCTTTTGTTCTGTTTTGTTTCTTTGGTGAAGCAAATGCTTCTTCTGCTCTGAGCCCTAGAGGTGATTTAGTTACCTATTTTACATAATTATTCCTTCCTGGGGTGTCTTGTGGTGACATTATGAGCTCACATGCCACAGATGACTAGTCCATAGTCAGGAAGAAATTTCTGGATGAGTATTTCCACCTGAAGCCCACCCTGCAGATCGCTCTCAGTGTTTACCTCTCATCTGTTCTTCTGAGACTGACTGGTTACATGGTAAGGGAGTGGACTTCTGGCAGGTGGCAAAAGGCACCTGTGTCATGGAACCATATTCTGGTTTGCTTCAATAAGTTAGGATCTCTGAAAGGTTCACCATTGCCTACTGTGATCAGTTCTTCTATTGCTTTCTGTTAAGGTTTTATTAATCCCTACAATTCTCTTTGTAGCAGGAGACAAACCCAACCCTAGTCTATTTTCATAGCCTGTGCTGTCACAAGCCATAAGTTTCTCTCCTTTAACCTGACTGGAATTCAGCGATAAATTTTTCATTATATAATTAATACTAAACTACAAAAGCAGTAAACATAAATATTTAGTTCTTTGTTCCAATAATGGTGACACAGTTGGAAGGAAGGAAGACAAAGCTTTCTTCCTCCCTGTGACTGTCTGCTATTTTGCCACTGGTTCCTCTTATGATCAGTTGCTAGAACAATGATTAGAAACATCCTTGCAGGACTGTTTTGGGCTAATTTGTATATGTGTTCATTGTAGGGGAGGAAAATCTTCCTTCTATCCTCTTAAGTTCTGTGGCTGGGCCTGAAAATTAAATTGATATAAGACAGATTAATGAGAGAAAGTTTTTAAATACTTTATGGGCACATGAGAGTCCTCATAAGAAAAGGGAAGACTCAAAGAAGCAGTTAGGACTGAGAGTTTATATACTTTTTTAACAAAGAGTGATAAATTTGTGGAGAAATGACAAGACAAAGGGGTTTCAGTTAGGGGCAGTAAATTGTGGGAAAATGATTAGGAAGTGTATGGGGGAAACTAATGGAAGACAAGGGTTATTTTAGTGCATTTGTTTGTATAGATCCATTTCTGCATAGGTTCCCAGTTTCCAGTGATGAGAATGTTCTCTTCCTGGTAGAGGGAGGTCATCTCTTGCTTGGGAAATTGTATGACCTGCTTTTAAGTATAAAGGAGGAAGAGAGAGCCCTTCCTACATCTGCTGTCTCTTAAGTGCCTTTAGCTCAAAATAATCAGTATGCCAAAGTGGCACGTTCTGATCCCTTTAGGTACGTAATGTGTACATTGGCTTAAGCCCCTCTTAACTTCTTTGTGTTAACATGGCAGATGAGGCCTGATTTATGTTTGGTGGCCATTTCTTAAACTATAGACTGCTGTGCTAGGCTGGGAAAGGGCTGTACTAAATTGAGTGTACTACAGAGGTAACTACATCTGGTATGTTTCTTTGGAGGTCCCTATTTACAAAATATCATTAAGATTTATTATTTATAATAAAAACTTGAGGAAACTTTATAAATAAATTGCAGTAAAAACTAGGAAATTCGAAATAAACTCAGAACAAGCAATGAAATTATATGGAGGAAAAGTTAGAAGCAACTTCAAATGGATTTATTAATGTGGATGAGCACTAAACCTGACTCTGAAGTTACTGGCAACTAAAGTAAAAAAAAGAAAATACTTTGGTTTACCTAGTTCTCCTTGTTGAACTCAAGAGAGCTTTCATATTCGTCTCAGGTGTCCGCAGTGCACAGGCCGGTAAGTAAAGGTGTGAAGAGGCTTGGTGTGAACCGTAGAGAATGGTATAGCTTGTGTTTGCCCCATGCAAAGAAATTCAAACTAAAACCAAACCAAAACCGAGTCTTTCCTGGCCCGATAAAACCAGAGGTGGGGATAGGGATAGATACCAATTAATAACTCCTGAGCTAGAATTGAAATCCAGGAGAAATTTACCACATAGGTCTGTCTCTTTGGCATTCTGTAATATAAAATGCAATGGATAATGTATAAATTATTTTATTGAAAGAGCACAGAAATGGCTGTTGCTATAAAAGGTCTTTCTAATATTGAACCTCTGAAAAAGCTGAAGATTTAATGTTATTGTTTTGCCTTAATGAATATACTATGAAGTCGCTAGAAATCAGACATGCCCCCAAATGGTCTAAGAATGCCAGTAGGTGGAAGGACATAATTAAGGATACTTCCATTTAGTGATAGAGTTTTTCTAAGAGACCCACTTTCCCTTATTCTGGAGGGAATATCTCCCATGATTTTGAGTTAGCAGTGTAAAAACCTTCTGTGGGGCTTCCCTGGTGGCGCAGTGGTTGAGAGTCCGCCTGCCGATGCAGGGGACACGGGTTCGTGCCCTGGTCTGGGAAGATCCCACATGCTGCGGAGCGGCTGGGCCCGTGAGCCATGGCTGCTGAGCCTGCGCGTCCGGAGCCTGTGCTCCGCAACGGGAGAGGCCACAACAGTGAGGGGCCCGCGTACCGCAAAAAAAAAAAAAAAAAAAAAAAAAAAAAACCAACCTTCTGCGGCCCTTCAGTTAAATAAGAGCAGCGCCGTTCAAGGTGTATTGATTACATCTTGTGTAGGAGATAGGGGATAGCGGGGATGAGGCAGGCATTGTACATCATCTGTAGAGTTCCCAGAGGAAAACGGGTCAGGAATGCACCGGAAGGAGCAAAGAAAACACGTCTAGTCCTTTCTCCTACTCACTTGGTTCCTAACGTCAGCTTCTCAGGTCAGAAAGTCATCTTTACATCATACGTGGTTATGTCCTTTAGATGGGGAGAATAAACTGAATACTGCTCCCTTCCCCCATTTTCTTACTGCTCAGTGATTTTTGATCTCTAGAATTTCTATGAAAAATTCTAAGTTGCTTGCTGGTACTTGTGGGGGAAAAAGAACCTTTTCACTATTTTCACCATTCTGTGTCAAATACCTATAAAATGCCTGTTTAAGGTTGACTGGCAGGTCATGTGATATAAACTCAGTTCTTGGTAGATGTGGGGAGGAGGTACAGAGCATGCTTGGGTTTCACAATGTTCTGAGCCAACCCAAGGTCCCCAGACCAGGTAAAGCAACAGAGAAACTACAAAACATGCCACCAGCAGTCCCCTTTCAGACTGTGAAAGAATTAAAAGAGGCCAGCTTGTCTGCTGAAGACAGTGGCGAAACCTCTGACCACTGGCCCCAGACAAAGGAAGTGTTAGCTCCTGGGAATCCCTGACTTCCAGGATGGCTGACTCTGCTCAGAGGTCATTTAGCAAAACCCAAGAATATGCAAGGATAAAGGCGGTACAGTGCAAACACTGGCTCAAATCAGAATGACAGAGTGGTTTTGAAGTCAAGTTAGTTTGGCAGCATCTCAACCCCCAGCTGGAATCTTTAGATTCAGTTAAGGACTTTCACCTGGGCCTTTAAACGTCTTTGTTTCAAAGCGCTGAGCACTTTAGATTTCGCCTGGCAATAAGTAACATCTGGGCACCTCTCAATAAATCAGTGACCCCAAATGTCTAAAGAGCAAATGAAACTTCTAAAGGCTCCTTCCCTCTAGAGTTTTTGTCAGTCTTCCTTTAGTGCATGCTTATTTTCATACTTGCTACTTCAACTCTTTTAAGTTTTATTCAAATATTTGTAACGTCTTGTAATAGTCCTCTTTGATATGTTTTCATTTGGTTCTTCATTTTGCAGTGAGATCTTAATTGCCAACCTGGCCGCCTGTGACTTCTGGCTAAATGTGCAATATAATTTAGGGGATGTAAGGAATGTGTTCGAGGGGCTAAGAATTTGTCATTACAGTGCGGTAGGCAGAATACTAAAGGTATCCTCTCAAGAGGACGTTTTTCAATCAAACCCTCCCCTAGGAACTGCTGTGAAAGGACTTTACAGGCAGTTAAGGTTAATAATCAGCTGATCTTAAAAGAGGGCAAGGAGCTTGGGTTTTTCCAGGTGGGTCCAATATAATCACATGAGGCTTTAAAATCAGAGGAGGAAGACCAGAGAATCAGTCAGAGGGATGCAGAGGCGGAGGGAGAGGTCTAGAGATGTGGAACATGAGACGGACTCAGTTCATTGCCGCTGGCTTTAAATATGGAGAAAGGGGTCCAGGAGACAAAGTGTGGCCTCTTAGAAGCTGACAATAACCCCTGCCCCACAGCCAGCGAGGAAGTAGGACCTCCGTCCTACAGTTGCCTGGAGGTAAATTCAGCCAACAACCTGAATCATTTTCCAAGTGGATGCTCCCCCAGAGCCAGGCAGCGGACATCTTGATTTCGGCTGTGGGAAACCCAGAGCAACCAGACCCACCTTCTGACCTTCAGAACTGTAAGGTAATAGATCTGTGTTGTTTCACGCCTGTGTATGATAAGTTGTTTTAAGTTTGCATAATTGGTTAGAGCGGCGATAAAAAACTGATACACGTAAGGCTCAGCATTCCTAGGAGTGCCTTAGTGCCCAGGGTGACTTGAATTCGACTATAACTAGTCAGGAAGAGGGGTGGCTGAATGGAGGAAAGAGAGAATGAAAGCAGAAGGAGAGAAGGGGTCTAACATTACAAAGTGGAGGCACTTTCGCCTGCATTCCTTTTCAGGAGACTGTGACCCCAAGTGGCTTCTTGCATGCCTGATGGTATTAGTTTCTCACAAGACTGATTCTAATCTTTAAATATTTCAATGGCTTTTTGGGGGGTACAAGATGGACTTCTTGATTATAAACTGTATACTATCGAGTACATTGTATTTATGTGTAATTAGAGGGTTATGTTTGGAAAACCATACCTACTGTACTTTAAAGAAAGTATAAGGGATTTTCAAGGGTATTTTGATTTCAGGCTATTTTTGCCTAACGGGCTGATTTTAGAAACCAACTCCCACGTGAGATGCAACCATTGTCCTGTGTGCTACCTTTCCTGGCCACAGCCTTAGGAGAACTTGAGCTTCTAGTGGGAGGCAGGTTGCAGGAAAGTGGAGTAGCCTCACTCTCTGTTGCTTAGGAAGTCATTTGACTCATGTGCACACTGTCAGCCCATGAATTCCCCCAACTTGCTCCACACAAGAGTGGAATGAATGTACCTTTCTCCTTTCCAAGGATTCCACAAAGTATTCCTTTCTTACCTTTCTCTCATAAAAGGTAACCTGGGACATTAGTGGTAAACAATCAGATTTAATCTGTGAACAGTTGGAGAGTGAGTGAAAGGGAAGAGAGCCAGGCATACATATGATTTGCTCCAGTGCTGTTCCCCCCTTGGTATCCTCTCAACCCAGGGAAAATAAACTGATTGAGATGAATTTCCTCATCCATATTAGCCTTTCTCTTTGGATAACCAAGCTTCGAATTGCTGCTTTCTCAAATCTCTTTGTAGTTTTCTTTCTAGGAAACTGGTGGCCTCCCACAGATGGACTCATTTGAATAAAAATACATTTCTCTGACCTCTATGACCTTCAGGAGTCTTCAAAGATGAATTTAATTATACATATTAAAAAAAAGAAACCAAACTCAGAATATTGAGGGTTTCAGTTCTGAAACCAAATTTATTATGTTCAAAGTAGTGTCTGGATAAAAGACAAGTATAACATTAAAATATTAATCCATTCATGCCATTTAGTGATTTGAATTATTCACAGCTGCTTGTATTTTATTTTTATAAGAATATGGCTTTTGTCTTTGAAGCCAATCAAATTGAAAGGAATATTCTTTGCTTTTAACATCCTTCCTAGTCGAGGTTGTTTTAATATAGAACACCCCTTCTCCCCATCGTACGTTTTATGAGCATTTACATTTGGTTGAAGCACTTAGAAAAGCTAGGTAAATTGAACGCTAAGAGCTAAAGCAAAAGGCTAGGCAACTATTTCCAAATTTACAGTGCTTTGTTGCTGGTAAGCTGTTAAATCCCACTCACCCAAGCTCTCCTTCCTCCTAGAATACAAAGGAGGTGATGCTTTACAAAATATTTTTTGGTGTCTGTTTTTTAGTGTTCAGTATATATTGTCTAAGCTGATTTGGGAGCTTAGCTTTAGCCCCTCCCCTTTTTATGACATGTCAAGGGTCTTCTAGGTGGAGGGCAATCCTTTTGAATTTGGGTTTCCTTATTTGTAAAAAGGCAATAGTATTTACCTTTGACAATTTCATAGGGCCAGGGAGCTCGAATGATATACTACACAGGGATATAAACTCTAAATGATATTACTTCAACGTTATTACTAGCAATGACTTTACAGACTTAAGATATTACAAAGTTTCAGAAGGCACAGAAGTTAAAATTGGTCAGAACCAAGGACTCAGAAATATCATTCAGACCTAGGATGTTTTAAGTTCTAATCTTTGTTTGATTCCAAGCATTTGAAGAAGAATATTATGCCTACTATATTTCTGCTTTACTCTTTACACGGTTCTTTCAAACCTATTTGATTTGCTAAAATTTCCAGAGTTTTTTAGGTCCCTGGTTGCTTTCTTATGGACAGTCTTGTTAGTGTTTTACTCATAATTGAACTTTACCTTTATAGAGTGAAGTAGACCTGCCCTCTTTTCATTTGAGATAAACGTTTCTATTAATATCATTGAAGGTCACACTGTTTATTTCACGATGGAATGAATTAGGAATACTGTGGGGAAGAGAGTTACTTTGAGGTAATTCTTTGGAATTTAGGAAGGGCCATTATTGATCATATAATCTAAAGATCCTTGATTTGATAGAAGAAACGTGGGCCAGAGTAGTAAGGCAATTTGCCTAAGATCACCCAGCTGGTTATGAGTGAGGTAGAATTAAAAGCCAGTTCTCCTGATTCCAAATCTAATGTTCTTTGCATTATACAGTGAAAAGGAGGAGGGCATAAAAGGAAAGATGGCTTAGAGCAGGAGTCAGCAAACTATGGCCTGTGGGCCATATGTGGTCCACTGCCTGTGTTGTAAATAAAGTTTTATTGGAACCCTGCCATGTCCATTCATTTACATATTGTCTCTGGCTGTTTTCACACTGTAAGGCAGAGCTGAATAGTTATGTCAGAGATCATCTGGCCTACAAAGCATAGAATATTTACTGTCTGGGCCTTTACAGAAAAAGTTTTCTGACCTCTGGATTAGAGGAAAGATGGCTAAAAAGTCTGGTTGGGGCATTTTGTGAACAGTCTCTTTAGTTTGTGCATTTGTCCCTAATTGTGGTTTGGCATAAGCTATTTAGATATTAGGCAAAATCAGCGGGCTCTCATGATTATTTACAGGCTGACGTTAACAAATGTGAAAATATATTTGGGACTTCCCTGGTGACACAGTGGTTAAGAATCCTCCTGCCAATGCAGGGGACACGGGTTTGAGCCCTGGCCTGGGAAGATCCCACATGCTGCGGAGCAACTAAACCCGTGCGCCACAACTACTGAGCCCGCGCTCTAGAGCCCGTGAGCCACAACTACTGAGCCCGCATGCCACAGCTACTGAGGCCCCCGCACCTAGAGCCCGTGCTCCGCAACAAGAGAAGCCACCAGAGTGAGAAGCCCGCACACTGCTGTGAAGGGTAGCCCTCACTCGCCGCAAATAGAGAAAGCTTGTGTGCAGCAAAAGAGACCCAACCCAGCCATAAATAAATAAATAAATAAAATATTTTTTTTAAAAAGGAAAATATATTTGCAAAAGAATGATAGATACATATTTTTAGAAGACATTTCCCATAATAGGGGGATTTATTTCCTATATTCATCCATAATACATTCTTCAAGCAATGGAAATACTTAATTCAAAGAAGTGAAAACTTATGCAGGACACACAGTAGCTGTATTCAAGTACGTGAAGGACTGTCCTGTGAATAAAAGGATTAGAAGATGTATTTGTCCTTCAAGTCTGACTCAAATGCACTTAAGCTCCTGATCACCCGCTCCTCCTCCTCCCTTCTTTGGACAGAATTAATCACTGTTCTGTGCTTCCAAAATACTTTGTACGGAGTACTACTATAGCATTTATCACACACATTACAGGTAGTTGTTTACACATTTATCTCCCCAGTCAATTATGAACTCCTTGAAAGTGAGGACAATACCTGATTCATTTTGGCATCCCCATCATGGGGCTCAGTCCCTGGCTCATAGTAGAAGCAATCTAAATACTTGATGAATGAATGTATATTATGATATCAGAGGAAAGGCAAAGCAAGGGCCAATGTGAAATTTCAGTGAAAAGAACTTTGTGACAATATTGGCAACAATATGTCCTAAGCAGTGCTGCATAGTCATCAGAAACTGGAACTTGGGGTTAGAATGCCTGGGTTTGAATTTCTGCTGTCCTGTTTACTATTTGTCTTTAGGTAGGTTACTTAATGTCGTAGTTTCCTTACTTTTGAAATAGAGATGATTTAGGCACCAGTTTTCTAACTATGGTCTGCAGACCCCTGGGCATCCCAAAGACCCTTTTAAGATGTCCGTGAGGTCAAAACTATTTTTAAAAGAATGCTAAGGCAGTATTTACCTTTTTCGCTGAGTTTCGTTGATGGTGCAAAAGCGATGGTGGGAAAACTACTGGTGCTTTAGCACAAATCAAGGCACAAAGTTGAACTAGTATTAACGTTTTCTTCATTATACACTGGCAGAAAAAAAAAGTATGCCAGTTTCATTTAAGAATGTCCTGGATGAAGGAGTAAAATTACTAATTTTATTAAGTCTCAACCTTTGGGTACAATGTCCTTTCTAATACTCTGTGTGATGAACTCAAAAGTACACATTTTTGCTACATTTTGAAGTACAGTGGCTATCTTGAGGAAAAGTACTTGTGCTATTGCGTTGCCAGCTGAACTAGCCACTACTGTACATGGTAACACCATTTTTACTTGATTCACTGATAAATTACAGTATGGTTATCCAGACTTTGGTGTTTGACAGATATCTTCCCAAAGGTTGATGAAGTGAACCTATCATTTCAAGGAAAACGACTAATAGTATTTGTTTCCAATGATTGAATTATGCTTCTAAGCATTATTTTTAATTTTGGAAAACGTATATCTTTCACCATGAGCTTTAGAGCTGCTCAATTCTTAAGGACTTCTGTGAAAATATCAGTGATGTTATAGATTATTTTAAAATATTATATAATGAAATAAAACAGCATTTGGAAGATCTGCATAATATAGTGAACTGGGATTTCCAAATGACCAGTACATGATGTTACAAAAGTATGCATTAAAATCATGCATAGGTAAAGATCATTCAAAGTACATGTTACAATATGGATGCCTCGAGACCAATAAATAAATTTTAATGTAACAGAGCTATTACATTAAGTTCTTTGGTGGGATTTCAGATTCTACATTGCAATTATTCTTTAAAACTACCACTGTCAAGTTTTGGTGTTCTATCAAAGAAGAATATCTGCAATTATGTAAAAAGACTATTAAAGTGCACCTCCCTTTTCCAACTATATACCTGCTATGTGAGGCCAATTTCTTTTCATATACTTCAAGCAAAACTACATATTGCAAGAGAGTGAATGCAGAACCAGATATGGAAATTCAGCTGTCATCTCTTAAAGTAAACATTAAAAAGATTTATAAAAAATGTAAAACAAAGCCATTAGCTTCACTAATTTTGTTTTGTTTTGTTTAGTGTAGGTTACTTAATCTTTGAACTTCAAAATTCAGATTATGATTACTTATCAAAATGTTATTTATGTTCATATGTAATGGGATCTTCATTTTAATTTAAAAATATTTAATTGAAAATATATTTAAAATATTTAATTTAAAAATAATTCAAAATATTTTAAAAATATCTACAAATACCAAGATATGGAAGCAACCTAAGTGTCCATCAACAGATGAATGGATAAAGAAGATGTGGCATATATATATATGTGTGTGTATATATACATATATATATATACACACACACACATACAATGCAATACTACTCAGACATAAAAAAGAAAATGAAATTTTGCCATTTGCAGCAGTATGGATGGACTTGGAGGGTATTATGCTAAGTGAAATAAGTCTGATAAAGAAAGACAAATACTGTACAATACTACTTATATGAGGAATCTAAAAACTACAACAAACTAGTGAATATAACAAAACAGAAACAGACTCACAGATACAGAGAACAAACTAGAGGTTACCAGTGGGGAGAGGGAAAGGAAAGGGGCAATATAGTGGATTAAGAGGTACAAACTATTAGATATAAAATAAGCAATGAGGATATATTGTACAACATGAGAAATATAGCCAATATTTTATGATAACCATAAATGGAATATAACCTTTAAAAACTGTGAATTTCTATATTGTACACCTGTAACATATAACACTTACATCAACTATACTTAAATTTTAAAAATGGTTAAAATGGAAAAGAATAATAACGTTAAACTTTTAATATCTCAACTTTAACTTCTAATATGGTAAACTTGTATAGATGCAACTCATAATGAAAACTCTTTAAGTTCCTCCATTTTTAAGAGTAGGAAGAGGTCTTGAGCAGATGTGGAGAAACAGATATTCTCATATACTTCTTTGGAACTATGAAAATATTTCCAAGATATTAAAGTACTTTTTTAAAGATACAGAAAATTATTTTGAATATGATATCATGTGTAAATAATTAGTGGATCTCTGTAGAGATAAATGCCTAGAAACTGGAAACCAGAATTTTATTAGGGGAAAAATGATTAGGGGTTGAGAGGGGTGGAAGGAGGCCTTCGTTTTTCATTTCATACCTTTCCAAGTTTGATTTTTTTTTTTTTTTTACTACATTCAATTTTTTGTATAAAAAATTGAGGTGAGGGCTTCCCTGGTGGCGCAGTGGTTGAGAGTCCGCCTGCTGATGCAGGGGACACGGGAAGATTCCACATGCCGCGGGGCGGCTGGGCCCGTGAGCCATGGCCTCTGGGCCTGCACGTCTGGAGCCTGTGCTCCGCAATGGGAGAGGCCACAACAGTGAGAGGCCCGCGTACCACACACACACACACACACAAAAAAAAAAATTGAGGTGATAATACTTGTAATTGTAATGAAAACTAGTAGAGATAATGTTTAATCTCCTGACCTGTAGTAAATTTCTCTGTAAGTATTGGTTGGATAAGTAAAAGACTGCTTCATGAATTTGTGTGGTGCCATCAATAGACCATTCTCCAAGCAATTACTGAAGGATAGCTTGATAGAAATATCGTAAAGAATTCTGCATAATTGATCTCTAGGGTTGAATTCTGATTACCTTTGATCCTGCCTTTTTATGAAAGAATAGCCATAACATTTGAAAATGGAAGTTCTATACCAAATGTCTTTCAGATCTCTGAGCAACTTTAAAATTTTTCAGAATTTCATTTGCGGCTATTAATTGTCATAGCATTCACTTTTCCCATTCAATTTTGTTCTCAAAGAATAGAGGGCCACTGGGACAAACAAGCCAATATTCTCTTAGTTTTGTACTATGCCATGGCAGGAAGTGCTTTTTTATAATC
This sequence comes from Mesoplodon bidens, assembly GCF_964165515.1. Classification (NCBI taxonomy): domain Eukaryota; kingdom Metazoa; phylum Chordata; class Mammalia; order Artiodactyla; family Ziphiidae; genus Mesoplodon; species Mesoplodon bidens. The sequence continues at coordinate 68,319,729 of NC_138166.1, read as the reverse complement.
TTATGACAAGAATTTAGTGTACTTGTCTCACAATTGCCAATTCCATAAAATAGAATTTATTAGTAGAATGCCCCCATTCTCAGGATAAACTTATTTTACAACAGGTTGAGGGTAAGAAAAAAATGACACAATTTGCCTTCTTAAAATAGAGAACATTCCAGATTTTACTGTATTCCTTTAAAAATTACTTACTGATGGCCAGTACTGCCTTTTGAAGAGTCAAAATACGATTGCACATATAGACTGTATATGCAATATGTTTTTATAAATCAGGGCTTAGGTCGTTGTGTGAAAAATGGATTTACCTTTCTGGAAGAACAGATTAATAATTTATCCCAAACATCTTATAGAAAGAAAAAAGCCAATTTGAATAATGGGAGATGAAGCATACCAATATTATTCTTTATTTCTTTTATTAATGAGTTAGGATATAAGAAACTTAATAAAAAGTACATTAAAAACTCAAACATTGTTCAAATCTTCTTTCCCCATCAGTCACATTTATGAAACTGGCATTTCTATTTAAGTGATATTTAATAAAACAAGGTTTTATATAGTGAGGCAAACAATTCATGGGCTCATTCATTTACTCACCAGACACTTGTTGAGTGCCAGATTGTGTACCAGATACTGAGGCCTCCATGGTGAATAAGACATATTTCTTGTGTTTTAAGAGTTCAATGGCCAGTGGTGCAGACAAACATATAAACAAATAATAAAGTGCTATGGTAAAATCGGAAGAGCATGGGATTTTGGAGATATCAACAAATATTAAACCTGGCCTTCACTTCTGAATTATATAGCCTTCTAATCTCTCTGTATTTCAGGAATTTCATCTGTAAAATGGGAAAATATTTTCATTGCATGGCTGTTTTATGGATTGAAGAAAACATATTCAAAACACAAGGCCTAGAACTAAATCTCATCAAATGGAATATATTACCCTAAAACTACAATATGAACGGTATCATAATATGGGCATGGACAAAAAAGAGTAATTCATGTGGGGATGGGGACAGAAAGGGAAAAATTTCTTAGAGAAGGAGATGTTTAAGATAAGGAGGTGCTCATAACCAAGAGAAGAATTCCAGGCAGAGAGATTTTCACGCACAGGAGCATGGAACTTGTGCTAAAATATAAGGAATAGTTTGGTGAGGTTATAGCCTAGGGTATAGAAGAGTGGAAATGAGGATGGTGAGCTTATGGTCCTCAATCACAGAGGACCTTTCGTAGCCTGCAAATGATTCAAGATTTTTAGCAACAGCAATGGGAATGAGACATATAACCAGACGTGAGCAGTATTTTCAAGGTAGGATTTGTGGAATTGAGTGACAACATGGGATTGATGGAGAGTAAGAATAGACTTCCCAATTTTTGGTTTGGGTCAGTAATTGTTGATATCATTAACCAGAAGAAGGCATTTAGGAGAAAAAGTAGGTTTGAGGAGAAAATGATGTACTTTATTTCATTTTATCAATTCTGATCTGTCAGGACCTTAGGCAGGAGAGAGACCTACCTTGCAGAAACAATTTGAGAGGGCTAAACATTTAGGCGAGAGTAGAAGCCAGGAATCTGAAGTTTCTAACTGAGCTGCATTGTCCATTGGCTTTGTGACTAGTTCGTTTTACCTTTCCTTGTTCTATTACAGATTTAACGCAGCTTAACTTTGTAATTTGGAAGTCTTTAAATGTCTAGGTCTTAGCTCTAAATTCTCATAAATGAAATGAAAATGTAAAAAAACCACTAAATATCCTTCACAAGGTTGTTTTAAGAAACATATTTTTTGACAACTGAAATACCTGTAAAATGTTGCATATATAAGTAGAGAGTTATAGCTGTAACACCTAAAGATTTAAATTAGATTAATATCAGCAGAAATGGAACTATTAGTAAATTCATTGATAAGGACTCAATAGTTACACTGAAAAGCATGATCAGATATTGTAAATTAGCATAACAGTTAGGAGTGTGGGCTCCCAGTCAAACTGCCTGTGTTTGAGTGTCAGCCACTTATTAGCTCTTGACTTCAGGCAAGTTGTTTAACCTCTGTTCTAAAATAGAAATAACCAGAGTATCTACCTCACAGGTTGCTGTGAAGATTAAATGAGTATATATAAAGTATATAGGATAATGGCTGACCAATAATTAAGGCCTCAGTGTGTAATTGACATCATTAGAGGCAGTAGCAGCATCATAATCATTTATTATCATAAAATAGCAGGATTTTAGTCAGTGAGGGGGATGTTGGAGATACAGTAATCATATCAGTGTTATAGATGAGAAAGAGGAAGCCCGCAATCGGTAAGATATATTCAAGCATGAACACCTAGCACAAGACAGGCCTGAAGATCTAGTACTGCTCAGCTCAGTGTCTTTCTTTTTTTTTTATTAGTTTCTGCTTTATAACAAAGTGAATCAGTTATACATATACATCTGTTCCCATATCCCTTCCCTCTTGCGTCTCCCTCCCACCCCTCCAGTCAGTCACAAAGCACTGCAGCTCAGTGTCTTTCTTGTCACCCTTTGTTAAATAGGACCTTTTGCCTTCATGAGTAGGTTAAGAAAATGTGTAATTTTAGTTGATAATTCGTATGTGTTACACACGATAGAATAAAAATATTATTCTTTATTAATGAATTTGCTAATGGTCAGAAGTTCACTGTGGATATTAGTTCAAGTTAGACATTAACTATTATGGTTGTGTGTGTGTGTATGTCAGAATTATCTATTCATAATATTGGATATTATGGAATTGATCTAAATAACACACATTTATCCAGTCTAATTTAAGCACACCATGAAAATGAATGATTACAGTTTTACTTGGAAAGTGGAGTTTATAATTATTTAACTAGGAGTTTCACCCTCTTCTTCCTTTTAATTTGCACTATCATTCATTTCTTTCTCATTTTGAGCTCCTTTAGCTCTAAAATTCACAGGATTCTTTGCAGTGGGGCATTTTATTTAGTAAGATCATTGGGGCCTTGCTTATTAAAAAAAAATATCCTGGGTAGTTTAAGTTCGTAATGAATATCTCACAACCTCACCTGCTGTGGTCACTGCTTTTGTTACTTTTGATCTTGGGGCCTTGGATTTGACCAAGTGGATGAAACAGTGGAAAGCAAGTGGATAAAAGCAACCCTTCCTTCAACACATTTATCGAGTCCCTTTCCTTGCCTTTGCCATGTTTTTGCCAGACCTCCTGAGCACTCTTCACCTGCTCCCAAATGGACATACTTTTGCCAATGAGCCAAAATGTGTGCCTCACATTTGCAGGTAATGTCCAGATCACACAGCAGCTGCTTCAGCTTGAAGGCCTTGCTCAGTTCCACCTCAGCCTCATTCCCCTCCCCACCCCACCCCACCCCAGCCCTCTGAGCCTCCCCAGACAGACACCAAGCTGCTTCTCTTCTTTCACTCACCTACACCCTTCCTTCCATCAAGGGCCCACACAAGTCTCAGCTCTTGCATGAACCTTCTGTGGACTCCTACAGTCCACGTTGATTTACTGTGTCATACTCCCAGAGCACTTTTTACCAGCACCTCACAGCTGAGCAATTATTATTCAGTGTGGTTTTATGAGGCTTGCTATTATCTCATTATATTTTAAGCTTCTAAAGGAAAAGGACCATGTGTTTCATTTCTGTAACCTGCATAGTACCCAGCACAGTGAGGAAGAGACAGATTAAACTTCATAATAGATTAAGCTTCATAATAAATGCCTGTTAGCAAGTTAAGTACTGTGACTGCATTGTGTCTTAGAGTTCATTGTATATTTACAATACCCGTTTATAATGAGATTAAATTTTTCTGAGCAATAAATTACTAGAAATCTACATGAAATTAAATTTTAATTATACATAGTTCAATACTTGACAAATTTTTTTGTTGAAGAAGAAATCAGAATTTTTTTTTTTTTTGGTAAATACAGGACATATACTAACAACCAAGATAGTTTATTGGTTTGTGTTAGCATTTTTAGACAAAAGCGTTACCTGATTTAATTCTTAGAATATTAACTCTGATAATTTTTTTTTCTGCTACATAGAACTGTTTTCTCAAAGTCATGGATGTTTTAATCCTAGAGAGGACTAAATTGAGAGTAGATGCGTTTAATTTTTGTTTAGTCATAATGAAGTATACTTAGATGCCAATATATGCAAGACTCTGATCACAATATAAAATTCAAGTGGGCCCTCAAAGATTTTGTTGTCTACCAAAAAAACCAAAAAAAACCCAGGAATTGCATATAAAGACATTATACACCATCATTTCTCTGACACTGGAAAAATTCCCCTTAGAGGAAAAGTAGAATGGAATTTGGAATGTTGCTTGACTCTCCATCGAGAACTGGTCCTGAAAAGAATATAGTGAAATTGAAATGTAGCAATTTCCTGGCTAATTGCACAAGCACAGAGAGCCCAATCTGGCCCATCAAATGAACAGACTTGTGCTATTTGTTTCCTTGGGGATTGATGCCTTTAATTAATCTACACTCAAAAGCATAAAAGATAGTTTATGTTCTGAATTAAGTATAGAAAATATTTTTCTGTCTAGGAAGTTAGTTTCGATGAAATTATTTTATCTGAGGAAACAGCACAGTAAAATGACTTCCCTTTGGGTGTAATTTTAGAGTGTTCTTTTTATCTTAAACTCAGTTTAAAAAGTACTAAAAATGTACTTTAGTAGGACTTAATAAATATTAAATTAGCCTGGGGCAGTATCTATGGAAATGATTAAATTCCTGAGTATTTACTTGGAATTTCTGATCTTTCTAAGCAGAATTAAAATCTTTAGCTTCTTTATGTCAGAGCTACAATTAGCTGCAGTAATACATTCTTCTCCCATTCTCCCTGGCAGCTCCATTCTGATTAAACTTGATGTCTTTAGATAATCCAAAATCTACAGACAATTAAGAATTACGTACCAAGTACAGACATGAAGTAAATGCTGTAAATGGTAAATTTTTCCTGCTAAAATGGTTCAATCAAAAAGGAACAAAAGTTTGACCTCGTTTTCTCTTGCTCAAATGAGAGAAGTTTCCACTTAGAATGGGAATTAGTTATTGAATAAGGTACAAAAATAAGATGATCTAGAAAGTTAGAAAAACTCTTCATGTACTTCTTTTTACTCAATATCCTTTGATTTTTATGACAACTTTTTTTACAATGTACTTAATCCTGAAAAGAGAGGATAGTGCTAAAGCAAAGGGAAAAACACTTTACTGCAGAGTGATTTTACATAACTCTTTCTCAGTTTGATGGTGCTTTAGGTCTCCTGAGGGGTTTATTAAGTAAACTAGCTGGCACAAGAAAAACTCAATACCATTTGAAAATAGCACTTACATGAGTATACATGCATTTTGATATAATAAAAATAGAATTGGCATTTTGCTTGATCTGCCTTTTTGAGAAGGGAGAAATGTGTAAGGAAATATGGTCTATATATAGAATTTTAGATAAGAATAGAAGAAAAGCAAAATGGAACCATTATAGTCTCCTTCCTTCAAACTATCCTGTTCTTAGCTACTTTGCAAAAAAGAGCTCATCTTCATGGAATAGTATTACGGATTAATGTACTTGATTTTGAAATGAGTTTTTTCTCTTCTTCTTTAGGCTCTTTATCCTCCATTTCCTTTTTCATTTCTTCTCCCCTTTTTCTCTTTTCTTCTCCTTTTTCCCCCACTCATTATTGCTCACAGATAACATTGAACCAAATGTATTGGTTAGGCCAATCACCTGGCATATGTGCCAGGGATATACTACAGAATAAAATGGATGTGGTTCCTGTCCCAAAGGAACTTAATCTCATAAACTAAAGACTAAGCAAATCATTGCAGTTAATTAAATTTTCAGTAAGTATGAGAAAGTAAAGGGTGAGGGATATCAACCTTCAGTAACTGCTCTGCATATACTATATTGTGTGTACGTAGAAACATAATTTTTGTGAATATTAAGTAAACATGAGTCCTGACCTAAGGAATTAATACTTTAGGCTATACTAGTTGCTGTGGTTCACATACAGAAACTTTCTGTTTAACGATCAATTAGATGAACACATGCAGTTTTGGACTTGATAAGGCCAACTCACATGTTTTACATGTGAGCCTATGAACAGCCAGTGGTCCCCTAGGTCTCAGTCTTTACATACTTATAATTTCCTTGGATCCTGCATTCATTCACCACCAACTTCCATCTCCTTTGAGTCAACTGAGTTCTTGATCCCAAACTCCCAATCCTGATTCAGGAGTTGGGGCTCAGTTCCAAGGCCAACCTAAGCCTGGTTTTACTAGAAGCAAAGTAAGATTTTTTTTGTCCTCCTGCTAAATAAAGCCTTCTGATGTTAAATTCTGCTCTCTTGGGTGGGAATCTGAGGAAGATAACAGTGAGACTGGGTGCAAATGACATCTTTTTTTTTTTTTCCCTGAGTTTTACTGAGTTTCTTTACCTTTTCTCAGGCCCAATTTATTCAACAGGACTCTCTCCCCTCAGCATTGACTACTTCTAAATCTTATGGCATTCCTGAGGTGCCAAGTAATGATAGTGCTTCAGAAAGGAGGTTATTGCTTTAGCCAGTGTTTATCTCCTATCATAGCTCACTGTGGGATAGAATACCCTACTGGTTATGTTATAAAGTATGTCTTTTCTATATGATAGAATATTATCTGTGATTAAGCAAATTAAGCTACCTGTGTTGCCTTAAAATGAAAAGATGTTAAGTAAAAGAAGTAAATTAGTTTCACATACTTTACCACTCTATTGAGAAACTTTATATGTGTATATACATAAATATCAGTATATATACATATGTATGTATAGCCTTATTTTATTGACAAATATATGTGACAGAGAAATAAGTCTGGATGGAAACATACCAAACTAATATCGATGATTATACCTGGAGAATGGAAATAGAGGCAGAAGAAGCAGCAGAGTTACAAAATTGAATCTTGTTAAATGGCTTATGTCATTGGCTTACATGTGAGCCAGTCTCTTTGGCCAGAGGATTAGAGTACTGTTATTAGGTGTGCTCACCCTAAAGCCAGGAGGTGGTCCACCCAAACCACAAGCATTAACAGCTGGGGAAGGGTGGCTTTTCCATGAGCAACACCAGGAGGCTGTTTCCAGAAGGGACAATCAATGCTGAACAGTCAATACAGCAGCTGTGCATGATAATACTCTCCCCGGATTTCTTGCTTTGTTTATAACACCTGTGTACTACTATAACAGTCAAAGGGTTCATAGGGTAAATCTTAAAATATATATAAAACAAAAAATACACAGAATATTTTCAATTTGAAGTAAATTTTTTATGCACGTTGAACTAACACTTATGACAAATCATAAGAATAAACATAAACAGTAAAGAAAAGGAAAAGTTTTTTGTACACCCACCTTTCACCTGTATAGGCACTTTGATGAATAAGCCCAATATGCTATTTGTAATAAATTGCCACCCCTTATTTGTTTATGAATATATTACCCTTTATCACATTTTTCACTAGACTGATGTTTGGCATTAAGGCCGTGTAGATGTGAGTTTTAGGATTTCCTGTGACATTGTCTTTATTAGTAGATAAGGTTATTCTAGAATTGGCAAAGTGAGAGTCTTTCTGTTCATTAAACCTTATGGTGCTTTTGGATTTCATGCAAAAATTAAAGTATTTTGCAATGTTTTAGGAATAGAGAAAATTGCTAAAAAAGTAATAGCATTCCTTAGGAAAAAGGACTAACACTCTAACAAAGAACTAATAAATTTTACTGGTCTCATTACTTAAGCATCATTACCTGCCAAGCAAGTAAAAACTTTCCAAGCATATGGGGCGTGGCATCATCAGAAACCTGTCTGGAAAGTCTTTCATTCACCCCAGGCTCTGTTCCCTGTGCCCTCACTTGAGCTTCTCCTGTCATCCTAGGGTAGGTACAAGGTGTTCTGTGTTGCAGACCTGACAGAAATGGAAATGGTTTCAACTTTACCCATCTCTGTGCATTTTCAGGGAAACATAAGCTTTTAATAATGAGTTATGGCACCCATAATTGAAGTTTCAGAGAGATTAACTGTATTATTATTTTGAAGAAAACCACATATTTGAGACCCAAATAATTTCCCAGTACTATGTAATGAATTAAGGTATCTCTCATCATGACTAATCCATTCTCAAGCTGAATTAGGCCATAGACTCTTTCTCCTCCATCTTCAAGTTCTGCTGCTGAGAAGCACTAGCAGCCTTAGAATATTTGAGGCCCATTAAAGCCCTCCTCATGGCCAAGGGACTGACAAGCAGCCGTGTGTATTAGACTTAAGCATTAATTCCCATGTCAACAATTCAGCATTTCTCTTTAGGCGGTTAGTAACTAATGTAACCAAAAAGGGATCCTATGCCTCCCAGTATATTAAGATCACCTTCCCAGCTTCTTTGGAAACATAGTCTATCAAATTTTAATCAATGATTTCTTCAGTGTGTTATAGCACAACTTTTCTGGTTGAAGGATTCAAATGTGAAGCATCTTTTTACTCATTGGGCTGCAACTGATAGCAGCAGGCATATGTGAATTCTGTATAGTCCTTTTTAGCTGAACATTGATAAGATAATTAAATACAGTCGTGGTAGTGTTTTACCAAGTTAAGCGAAAGGCAAGCAAGTGAGAAGAAAGGACTTAAGAGGAGTAAACAAAGGATAAGCAAAACAATTTTAGCTGGAAGTTGGGAATGAGATGGATGCTGGCAAGGCAGAGCAGTGAGGATGCCGGCTCCAGATGGCAGACATTTAGGAAAAAAGACATCACACCAGCGACCAACCATTCAGAGCTGGCGTTGGCGTGCTTTGTCTTTGCTTGTTTTTCATAATGCAAGTCTATTGCTATTTGCCAAAATGTGTGAAAAGCTTATGAAACACAAATATGGGGAAGAGCAGAGGAGTGGAGAAGAGGAAGAGTTCATTCTCATGTAGGTTATTTTGGGTTTGATCTCATTGGATAGTAGGGCTTCAGAACATAATTTGACTGAATCATTTTGCTGTTTACAACTCGAGAACTGTCCAACTGATGAACTGCATAGTTGCTCTGTTAGAGAAATGCAGCAATTGTTTATTTCAGTTATGAGGAGCTCTTCATTTTAACACTTGACTTTGAGGAAGTTTGGAAACACAAAGAAAGTATTCTATTTACCAAATGCATAACTTACTTTTACATAAAGTAATACCACCTTTTGGTTGGGACCTGCTTATTATTAATAAAGTATATGACATAGTTTTTTAAATAACTTTTTACTATGAAAGTGAATTGTTTATTTTAGAAAGTCCAGACAGCATCAGACCAAAAACAAGTTAGTTAAGAAAAATTATCCATAAATACTCACCATAATCCTATCCATAATTAGAAACTAAAAGTGGTAGTATTTTGGTGTTCTTCTTTCTAGTTATGTATGAAATACTATGCATGTGTATTTATATGCATGACAGTATTTTGTTACTGCCGCAACCCAGGTGTCTAGAAGAGTATCAGGCATGTTCAGATAACTGGATTTGTGTTTAGTGTTAATATCTTAGTGCTTTCCAGTGGACTTAATATACTATTATCATTTCCTAGCATGTTAACAGGCCAAACCCAGTCATTGACATGACTTTGCTCTCTTCCTGCCTACTGACCAGTCTGCAGTGTAGTATTTTCTTTCTGTCACAGTAGAATAGACGATGTGAAGTTGAAATGGTAACCGAGCTTCACGGTACATTTTTATTGAAAAGGAAGTCGGTACGTTATGCTGCCGCACCAAAGAGAAAGAATGAAGGTTAACAGATGTCGCCATGATTTTCAAGTACCTCCTTAAGGGCAAGGTGATTTTAGCTTTACTCATCTAAGCATATTTTCAGGGAAACCTAAACTTTTGATGATGTCGAGGATTATGAATCATGACACCCATAATTGAAGTTTCAGAGAGATTTAATTATATTGTTACTTTGAAGAAAACCACACAGAACCATATTTAGGTACAATTTCCAAATCATTTTATTCTGTTTTCACATCTCTGTTTTTCTTTTAAACTATCTGGTAAACATCCAGGGTTTCTGAATGCTTCTCTCTGATAGATGCAAAGAGCATTTAAGCTAACACTCAGCTGTTTGTTTGTTATGTTTTCAAACGTTTTCCAGTTTCTGTTTAGTATTCAGTGAAATGGTGTAAAGAAAACCATCTGCACTGCAGCTGCAAAGGGATTACCTTCGGTTCTTCTTTTCAAAAAGAAGCCAAATGCCCCCTGTGCATAGCCCTGGACAGTTGCTTGGATCTTACACCATATGTTTTATACAGTCATCCTGGAGCTAAGTCAATTAATAGCTCAGAAGATACAGTTAGCCTTTTAGTGACTGCTGCCTAAAATAAAGAAACCCTTGATTCCCTGCCCCTATTAAAATTTTAGGCTAAAGATTTGAAGTATTGGATGACAGCAAGTGTACTGAGATCATCAGCTCCTGGTGGATGCTCTGGCTTATACAGCCTTCTGCCACCATGTCAAATTCCTAGGTGTGTGTAAGATATTGGCACAAAATAAAAATGAAATTATTAACAGAACATATTTAAATGAAATTTGACTGTATCTTGATCGCTTTTTCTCTATCCAAATATATATTTTAAGCAGACTTGAGTGAAGAATATATAGTGAAATGTCATTATTATAGTGAAAATTCAGTATTTTACAATTTGCCATCTTTACCTTGGCAATCTTTTTTTTTTAAGGTAAAATTAAAACGCTTTGAAAATATTACACCCAACTCGCTTGTAACTTTTTCTTAAGCAAAAGCCTCTAGGCAGTGTGCAGCTTTAGAAACCATTGTAGTCATAACACACAGATATTAAGCTAATGCATACCATCAACTGGAGCAGAAGTTACACTGATTTCTTGTGACTTATATCTGGTTTGAAGGAAGGTCCAGAATGAGTCAGTGGTGTAGCTGGGGGTCAGTTTTGTGAGGATGACAGGACTTGCATATGAAATTAAAAATTACTTTTTCCTAGGTAGGATGACACCTTTAATAACTAACTATAAGATTAATAAGGTAATGTTCAAAGGATAAATTTAGATTTCTATACATAGAGTTTTAATCATTTTTAAAACATAAGTATACATGTATTTAAATGATTTTCCTGAATAACTGTTTAGGGAATACCAGTAGCTTTCATGTGAGTCCTAAGTAGTTTATTTCAAATTTTCTTATACTTACTTGGCAGAAATTAGACTTTGTGTCTGGTTGACTACAAGAAGGAAGGTGCCACTAACAAAGGAAAGTCATTAGGAAGAGATGGGGGTGTTTTTTCTTTTTTGTTCAAGATGGAGATGGGTAAAACAAACACAGGACATGGGACTGAGTGAACTGATGAGGATGATTATGATTTTTGTGACTTTCTGTTTGAATAAAACAACAACAACAACAACAACAAAAACCCAGAGGATTTTCTAATACACAGACAATTCAGATACACCCTTCAAATTGGTTTTTCTATGGCCAAACAGAGAAATGTCCTCCTAGGTTGAGAGTAAGAAAGAGGATACTGCATTAGACAGAATGCAGCTAACTGTATCAGCATTAAAATTGGGCAGAACTCCATGATGACTAGAAGAATCAGCTCCAAGAATAAAGGTGCTGAGAAGAGGGAAACCAAAGTAAGTATCTACAAGGAGTGTATAAAATTAGAGCATTCCTGGCTTTAATGTACACACCAGCAAAATTTTAACACTAAGACCCAGAATAAACCTTATCAACAGTGACCAAAAAGTGATGCGGAGAATGGAGACTACTTGATTATCAGAACAATTCATCCTAAGAAAATATTTAACATTTTTTTCTGAATGCTTCTTATTGGGTTGGCCTAAAAGTTTGTTTGGTTTTTTCCATAATATCTTATGAAAAAGATGTCAAGGGAAAACCCGAACAAACTTTTTAGCCAACCCAGTACTTTCTAAGATTCCATTATACTTTCTGGCAAGATTAATATTTTCTGAATATGCCAGGATATTTGAAGGGGGGGTTAAAAAAGGCATTTGAATTAGAGCATATTTCTGTATTGGGAAGTTAACCAGACATTGGCAGTCATAGATCTGAGCACAGAAATATTTTATTATCATAATCAATTGCTATTTTAGTGTGTAGTATCCCTTGAATTGGATACATATTTTTGAGACCATTTTTCTTTCTTTCTTCTTTTTTATTTTTGGAAAATTTGTTAAAAATTCTTCATGCTTAACTTAGAATGAAGAGCATTATCTTCTAAAGCAGAGAAGTAATGACTGAGACATGGAATACTTTTAAAACTGGATAAATCTTCTCAGTAATAAAATAGGTTTAATGCTATCTTGGATCCATACCATCTCTTTCTTCCATAGTCCCTATTCTATTTTAATGCATTTTGTCCTGTTATTCTGTTAATGTTCCTATGAGTTAAGGGATGGGAAATAAAGTCTGCAGTAAACATATTGAAAACTTATGGCATAGTGAAGTCTAATGATGAATGATGAACCTCAGAGCCAGAACATGAGCCAACTCTTTTTTTTTTAAACAACTTTATTGGAGTATAATTGCTTTACAATGGTGTGTTAGTTTCTGCTGTATAACAAAGTGAATCAGCTATACATATACATATATCCCCATATCCCCTCCCTCTTGTGTCTCCCTCCCACACTCCGTATCCCACCCCTCTAAGCGGTCACAAAGCACTGAGCTGATCTCCCTGTGCTATGTGAGCTAACTCTTTTAAACTTACACTGACACTTGAGCACATTACCTTAAACAGAGCAATGGCATTGAGCTTTTCCTAATAATTTTATAGATTTACCTATCCATAGGATCCCTCTGTGATCAATAGCAACCATTCCTAGTTGAGTGTATTCTTTGGGCTTAAAATGGAACAAAGATAACTGGTTCACTTATTGACTTATTTAATTAATGTTTTTGCCCACTTTAGCAAGGGTTGATCCTACTAGAGTAGTTCACTGAAGCCCTGAAAATAGACTAGGTAATGCGGAACCTAAAGTCTTTTTGATCTTTTTTACCTGGTATAAAGTATGTGCTCTGGGTTTAGCATTATACCACTTCATTCATTTGTAGATTTAAGAAAAGTTTCAAAATATTCTCTCTAAAACATAGGTATATACAGTAAAAGCCATGTTTAAAACAAGCCAGGATTGTAAGGCCAGTGTTAGTCCATTATTATAAGGGAATTCACTGTTTATTTGATAGAATACAATTTTATATTCTACTACATTTTTCTTAAGAGTTCTAGGAGTTCCTTTTTCCAATGACACAACTGCTCATAAATCTTGAATTTAATCAGTAAGTCCAATAGCAAAAGTTTTGTTAATTATAGAATCATGGGATTTTTTTTTCTTTATGTAATTTAAACAAATAGACTGTGGTTGATTTTGAGAAGGTTTAATGTATTTCAGGATAGATGAAAATCTTTCAATAGTCTCTCTGTAGGTATTTGTTCTGGTTTTTTACAAATGTTAGACCATGAAAGAAATCATTCATTCATTTGGCAATCTTATACACTGCCTATTATGTACCAGGAATATTTTCTAGGTTCTGTGTATTTGGCAAACAAACCATTCTCTACTCTCATGGAGCTTACCTTGTGGTAGTGATTTATACTATTAACCAAAAGTTATCAGATACCATGCTGGTAAGGCTTGGTCTTATAAATGTTCTACTTACAGAAAATTTCTATTAAGTTTTCTGTTAAACTTTAAGTAATTTACATTATGTCAGTAATAGATAAAGCACTTCCTGCATACTTTTGTTACTTATTCATCTGAATTACCTATCTTAAAACTGGTTTGACTTAATTTGCACTCTCTTCGAGAACAGGAAATACTTCCATATGGCATCTATGATGATACTTAAAATTAAGTTGAACTTTTTTCCAAGCAGTTAAGGAGCATGAAGGACATCAATGACCTTATTTCCTTATTTAATTATAAGTACTTTTTTCTGACACAGCCATAAATGTACAATTTAGAATAAAGGTTAAGCAGTCAAACTAAAAGAATAGACGTCTGTTTCTCTCTCACCTAACAGTTCTGTCCTAGAGTGACAGTTTTGTTCTGCACATTTAGGTCATTTGGAGGCCCAGTTCATTACATGCTGTACTTCCATTCTTCTAAATTGTCCTCATCTGCCTAGTTGAAACTAGACTGCTACATTATCTGCATTCCAGCCCCTAATGGGAGTGAGTTAGGGAGGAGTTTCAGGGAACACTGATTGTCTTTAAGTTGAAGATAAGCAGAAGTTTCATGCTTCACTTTTCTTATATCCTGTTGACCCACACTTTCATGGCTACTCCACATCACAAGAAAGGCTGGGACATGTAGTCTCCAGATGAGCCACCATGTGCCCAGGAAGAATAATAGCAGAATGCATTTGGAGGACAACTAGTGTGCCACAGGAGGATCCAGTGTACGTCAGAAATCAGAGTTCCAAAATACTGGGGCTTTTGACTCAGTTTTGTCAATCCTACGGGGGATAGGTGAATTATTACTCTTCTAGACACGAGACTCCGTGAAGTTAGGTTTTGCTCCTGTAGCCTAGGACCAGAGTTCATCGTGATATGAACATTTGCTATGCAGATATTCAGTGTCGAGAAGGTTCTTTTAGGAATGCTGCACGGAATGTTTTTTTCATCTGAAAATAGTAATTGGGGTGGAAGAAGGATCTAGCATTTAAATGAATATTAAATCTCCAACAACATGATCATAAGTGAGCATTTACCACCCAAATCCTGAATATTTAAGTCTATTAGCATGTAGATAATAAAACAGGGAGGGTATCTCCTATTTCATTAATTTTAAGAGAGTTTACATGTAGATTCACAGCAGTACAACTAAGAAGTTAATTGTAGAACTCTGGGAAATGAGACACTCTTTTTTAGTTTACTCAGTGACTCACTCATCTTTCAAACACCCATTTTACCAGTTTCAGCTCCAGAGCTCCTTATGGAGTCAGCTGACTTCTCCCTGGGCTTCATTCTGCTTTCTGCTCCTTCCTGTCTAAGTGTTAACCCCAAGGGCACTCTCTAATAAACACCCTGAACACCAGACTGTTCAGAGTCTTTCTTTCTAGAGACCTCAGTCTGTAACAGGAATGATTCAGCCCACAGTGTTTCTCTGTGGCCCATCAAATTGAGTCCACTCTCTGAGTTGATACTCAAGGTTGACTTTCAACTAACCATCCCTAAGCTCTGCAGCTCATGGCTCACAGCCACTTTCTAACCCCCATCTCCTGTCTGTCTGATCTCACCATCCCCTGCACAGCTCCTGCTATGGATTCCTGCCTTAGGGTATTTTGTTTGGTTTGGTTTTTTTGCGGTACGCGGGCCTCTCACTGTTGTGACCTCTCCCACTGCGGAGCACAGGCTCCTGACGCGCAGGCTCAGTGGCCATGGCTCACGGGCCCCGCTGCTCCGCAGCATGTGGGATCCTCCCAGACCGGGGCATGAACCCGCGTCCCCTGCATCGGCAGGCGGACTCTCAACCACTGCGCCACCAGGGAAGCCCCTGCCTTAGGGTTTTTATCTATTTTGTTCTTAACACCCAAAATGCCTCTGCAGAGCTGTCCCTTTACCTGTCCAAATCCTATGTGTCCTTCAAGGCTCAGATCCAAACTTGCCTATTTCAAGAAGCCTTCCCTATTAAAGCACTGTAGAGCTGATCTTGAGAATCTCCTAGTAATTATGTTTATACTCTGTACTTGTGCATATTTCTATAACATTATGTGGTATTGAAAAATGAACATTTTTAATATTCATTTGTCTATCCTTCTAGACAGTGAACTCCCTGAGGGCAAGGATCATACCTTTAGTTATCCATGAACAGATAACTGGCCCACAAGTGTGTCCTATTGCACGGGGCCACTCAGTGTGCTCGTGCTGCCTTGTAATTTCTCTACTACTACTCCTTACATATCTTTGCACTTTATTCTCTTTACATGTTCCTCAGGGACAAGCTTTTGTTTTTTAGCTTTATGTTCTCATGGTTCTTAGTGCTGCACTTTGAAGAAAGCAGATGTTCCATTAACACTTACTGAATAAAGGAACTTTGTATATAGTTGGTGGTTTTTATGGCCCATAAGAAAGAACATGCTAATATGTGTGTGGTCTCTGTGTCAGATGTGCATGGTTTTGATTTTCTAGCCAGATCTAGAAAGCTGGTAGAAACCTAGGACTGGCATCATTTTCAGCTGTGTACAGCAAAGTCAATGAGTTAAAGGAATCACAGATAATAGCCTGATGCCATCCATACATAAAAAACGAATCTATCAAATCATGGACTGTAAGCCATGTGCTTTGATTTTATTTGATTAGGATTTTTAAAAATACTTGATTCATATTCCCTATTAAGGTACCCCCCTATGCCCAGTGGCTCCCATTTATGAAATAGTGGTCTAAGGCTGTGGAACAGACCAGGTTCATCTTGGGAGCCACTCCTTCACCCTACATCATTGGCATTCTACCCTTACTAACTGCATCATGTAAAGAAGTTATGAGTGGTTAATATCCAGTTACACGAGTCTTGCAATGGTTGGGGCCAAATGGTGCTAACCTGTCATTGTTTTCAAGAAAATGTACAGATGCCCTTTGTGACAGTGAGTAAAAATACTATGATAATCTTAAAAGTATTATCTTAGGGAAAGTTTCTTATGAGAAGAATGGTTTATATAAATATATTTTCATTCAAACACGAATATGAATTTTGTGGGATGAAACCATAGTTCATTCTTTTTATAATTTATCAAGAATTTGGTGGGTATGCACACACAGGAGACACTTTATGAATTTTGTAGATTTAATATTTTTTGTTGCTTAAGATGTGTCTGCAAGTTTTCTGGTTTTGTTCTCATTCCTACTTGGTTATTCAAAAATTCTCTACAGATCTATGGGAAAATCTAAAAATTAGTTTACACAGGAAAGAGACATCATTAGATCAGATGCACATGCCATTCAGCTGTGGGTGGGAGGGAGCTTGATTATTTACTCTGTAATGTCATATTTATTCTCAAACTGCTTCTAATACTCCAGTTGTATCTGTTTCCTCAGATTTCTCACTTAATACTTCCTCACATTTCCTGATGATCTTCTCTATTAGATAAATGCTTTGTTTGTGGAATATACAGCCACAACAAACTAGAAACTTGGAAGTTATAAGAAAACAGGGATCAGAGAAGAAACCATCAGATTCCTCTTTCAAGTGTGTGAATTCTATTTGAACAGATATGACCTTGCAATAAAGAATAAATGATTAATAAATATTTTAAACATTATGCATTTAATATTTTAGCAAATCTTTAAGGTCAATTTCATGTTAAAATAATTTAGAGCACAATTTCAGGGAACTTTTATGGAAATGAATTTCAGAATCCACCCTCATTGTCATTGGATGATGTACAATGGAGTTGGACTGGCATATATTGCTGCTAAGTTGGTTATTTTAGAGACTCTTGGGTTAACTGCAGCAAAGCTTCAACCAGTAGAATTGGTAATTCAGATAAAGTCGTCAATATTGCCAATCTCCTTGGCCTATGGTGCCTTGACTTTGCCTGCACATGCTACTACTGAACATTTTCTATCTTTAGTTGGTGTAATAAAATTATTGATAGTAAAGAAAAACTAAATTGTCATTTTCAATATTTTCTTCTAGAAATTATATATTCTAGTTCCTTGAGTAAATGTCACTCTACTATGTTCCTCCTTACTAAAGTATTTGGGAAATTATGTAGATAGTTAAACATGGATGATAATTCATACTTTACATGAAGTGCTTCCAAAAATAAGTTCAAAGATATAAAAATAGAAAAGTTTTAATATCTTTTAAAAAACCTTAATGTAAATTGGTTTTATGATATCCTCAATAAATTAGTCTCAAAGATATGTTCCAACCTGAATTTCAGAAATAAAAGCAAGTTGTTCATTTAAAGTGTACTGAATTATCTTTAAAGTTCCTTTTCACTTGGTTTTAGTGAAAGAGTTCCCTTTTAAAAAAAACTGGTTTTAACACCCTCAAATTCAGGCCTTTATTTCCCAACTCTGCTTACCACGTGTATGTTTAAAGCTTATTCAGTGAACAAGCATAGGAGCCTATTCTCTGAGCATTCTTCACCAAGACCTCAACCTTGAAGTGACTACTGTCTAGCTCCTGCCAATAGAATAACAGGGAAACTACTGGTGTTTGAGAGGGGTCACAGTCACCACTTATTCCTCTACATTTTCCCCAACTTTATGTTAAAACCACCACCAGAAAGCAACAAGCTTAGCTACCAATAAAAATGATTGATTTGGATTACAGTTTATTACCATTCTTTTAGTTTTTAATCAAAAGACACTTAAAACAATGGACCACAGAAAGAGCATTTCTCCATCTGCAAGAAGGTATTGACATCATTGCCCATTAAGTTACCCAGAGTTCCTTTTCCACAAGAAAAAATTTTCTTATAGTATAGTTCCAAGAAAATGTCTTTCTCTGAAGACTGGTGTTTTCCTTTAGTCAGACAATAAGAACTGCAAAATTACTTCCCTTTTTCCTTGACTGCTAGGTATCTCAGAAAGAGAGATGATATTCAGTTTACGTAACCATCTTTCCTCAGCTCTGAGTGTTTTTTGTCTTTCCTTTCTCTTTGGGTTCTAATATTTTTTAGCATTGACCTTATTGTACCAACTTGCAATTGGAAAGCTATTTTTTCTAGGAATAGGTTGAAAATAAGTTAACATAAATGCCAGAAGTTAGGGATTCAGTCAGTCATTCATTCCTCTAAGTTTATTTCCTAAAAGTACTAACTGATTATCTCCTTTGGGCCAGTGCTAAGCACTATGGATAGACTTGTGAATGAGGTATATTCCCTACCTCAAGGAGCTTCCCCTCTGATTCTTCTCTGTACCTTCCATAATGGCTGGCACAGGGTGAATGTTCAACAGATCTGTGTTATCTGCTTACCTCTTCTCTTAATTATTTTTCAGGCTTGCTTTCTTTGAGTGTTTCAAAATAAGATGAATTTTCACCAGTCTGTATAGTTAATTATAGCACCTAAACTTTAAAATATATGTGCATTTTTTTCTGTATTGTGTCATGGTATGGTTAGAATCAAACACAATATTTTATATCTTGCTTAATAAAAATTAGGCATAAACTCCATGACGTCCAAGAATTCTTAAGACTTTGTGATTAATTGAAAAGCATACCTTGTACTTTGATATTTCTTTTGCTTAAATAACCATTGTTTGCCCTTCTGTTACTTCAGGGATCGTAGTTATTCTTTAAATCTGTCTTCCTGGTCATTTAATTTTCATAGGCAAATGCAGGAATTCATTTCAAAACAAATAACCTATGTTAGGTGATTTGGCATTTCTTGAGGCAGACATGACACTTACACAGTCACGTACTGTAAGCATTCACATATGTATTTTACTTCTGTTAGTAGATCTCAGCTTCTAAGAGGTCAAGGATTATCTTATAACTTGACTCTCCCATAGGGCCTTGCAGAGTGTCTTCCAAATGGTGAGTAACGAATAAATATCAGATGAATAAATTAGTTCCTAATGTATAATATAGGTGTGTAAAACATTAGGCATTCTTACGCTAGTACCTAGTGTGCTCACACTTACAGGCATGCGCTTTCTCTAGCACAACAGAAATGTGTTAACTGATTGCTTCTTCTCTTAACTAATTTTCAGGCTTGATTTACTTGAATGTTTCAAAATAAGATGAATTTTATCTTTCTGAATTAGTTAAAGCAAGGACAAGAAAGATATAAAAAGTATATTTTAATTCACACTAAAAATTTGAACTTTTTTTCTCATAGCTTTTTATCCTTATATAATGGCAGTTTCTTAAAACTAACATTATTTCCCCCCTCAAGCTGCTTCTGGTATTTTGCGTATGGCATATCATATGATTTTGGTGAGGATTCAAATTAGGTGAGATGGTCCATTTAGAGGTGGTGTTTTTTGTTTTTTTCATTTAGATGTTTCAGTGTGTTGAAAAAAGATAACGGTAATTTAAGTTTCTTAGCATTTTTTTTTTTTTTTGCATGAGCTGAGACAGAAGCAAAGACAGAGCTTATTCCCTGAGCAAAAGGATCATGAAAGATAACCTTGCTCTTACCTTTTAAATTGAGAAGTCAAGCTCTCTAGATCCCTGCATTTTAATACTTACCTAGGAGTTGTTTACTTATAGGGGGTGAGGAAAATGAGATACTGAAGGGGACCTTTCTGGGAGAGGGGCTTGTAATAAATTAACTCATTACTTGCTGAGCTTCCAATTCTCATTAAGAGAGCAGCTAATGTGGGTTAAGGCATTTAGCTCTGCTATGTATATTTTTCAAATGCAATATTTTCTGGAGGTCTTGGGTAACACCCTATAAATAGATAATGTTAATCAAATATTCAAAGAAGAAACCCTGTCTTTTCACCTGTGATCTTGTCTTTTCACCTGTGATCTTCACCTGTAACGAGCTGTGGGTTGTGACATCAGATTCCTGTTGGTATGCAGAATCTGTTCAAGTTCTTTCATATCTAGCTTCAATGGTTTCCTCTCCCTTTTAAATATATTATGTGATATAACATAGGGTATATTTTTAATATTGGGGGAATCTCTCAAATTGAAATTGTTTTAAGTTATCATAGGGTGAGGACATGGTTCAGTGAAAAAGTTTTGGCTAGCAAACCTCCTTCTAAAAGTCAGAAACAAAGATTTTGAACCCTGAAGAAAAGAAAAGATGGTCAAATAGAGTGTATTTTCATTTTGAGCTCGTGCATTAAAAACAGCGCTCAGCCAGGAGTCAGGAGACTCAAGTTCTGTTTCTGCCACTGCCTTGAACTCATTACCTTTCTGTACTTTGGCTTCTAGGGGGAGCATTGGATGAGTTCTAAGCCCATCTATCTCTGCCTCACTGCAAGACTAAGTATTGCTTTGTAGTGCTGTTCCTGAGGGTAAGAAAGGTGCCTCATCCTCTGTATCCCAGAGCCTGGAACTTAGTAGCTGCTTCCTGAATATTAGTTAATTCCTATTGAATTCCCAGATGCATAACCAGTCTTAGACTGATCCCCTGATTCAATGCACAGAGCATCAGCTCTGGGGCTAAAAAGCAGGATATAGACTTGAATCCCAGAGTGCCTGTATTTCCAGAGCTGTCTTCTCTTTTGGTCATAGATTTAATGTGTCTTCATATTTCTGTCTCAGCAGATGTTTCTCTATGGCTGCTATGCCTATGCTTGAATTGGTTATCAGGGCTGTTAGGAAAAAGCACTGTCAGCACACTACCTTGCCCTCAGGAGACAATTGTATGACAGTGTTCATCATTACTCATACAGGAAAAGAAGTCCCATGCCTATTTCTAGCCCACTTGCTCAATATCTCTTATTTAACCCATCCTAGGATACTGATTTTTACAAATGGTATGCTTGCTTTAGGTTTTTAGTCACAAAGTAGAAGAATATGGAATCCTGTGACAAATGTTGAGTCAACAGCTAAGGCAACTGTACTAGCTTGCTTCTGTGATCAGGATAAGAAGCAGGGCCAGGTACAAATAGCAAACTCAGGAGCACAATGTAATCACAAAGCATATTTTGTTTGGGACCCCATCACAAAGTTAGGCAAGTTTGTTTTCAGAATGTTCTGGCCACTTTTTGCAGTCCTCTCTTTTCTCGTTCTCTCTGTTCTCAACGAACTGGTCTCTAGTCACCCCTGAGTCCCAAGTGCATCCCCTCCTCCATGTTTTTCTCCCTGTGTCTGAACCACAGGTAAGAACACTGAGCTGAGAGTCAGAAGACCAAGCCCTGTTGTTAACTGCTAATTGTGTAACATCAACTCATTTAAACTTTATATGTATGTAATTTTTTAAATTACAGGGTTGGAATTATAAAGTTCTTTCTAATTCAATATGTATGATTCTGTAGGATCTTCATCTTATGATCAAAACATTCTTCTCCTTTCCACACGCCCACTATAAGTAAACCTGGAAAGTACTGTGTCCCAAGATGGAAATGGCAATGGTCATCTACTGTGGTAGAGTCATCAGGATGCTGAGGATGTGTGTTTTGTGGTAATGGTTTGTTTTGTTGTTGTTGTTGCATTTTCTTTAAAGACACGTCTTAAATGTCTTAACTAAAAAAAAAAACAAAAAAAAAACAGAAGAAAGAAATAGCTGAAAGAATTTAAGCACTAGGTGAGAAAAATGGAAGATGTATTCTTTTTTAAAGTAATCTTTCATCAGCACTGAAAACAAGACTATATAAGCCTAAGGTTTAGTCCCGATGACTATGGAGGTCAACCAAGTGACACAGTCTAGAATAAAGTTGTGGAATTTGGTTCAGTACAAATTTTAATCCCTGTCCTAGTACTGAATCAGGCAGGGAAAGGAAGAAAGTGGTATTAATTCAGCACTCATATGCCAAGCCTTTCAAATTTATTTCCATTTAATTCTAACAAAACCCTAGGAGATACTAGAGGCGCTTTTCAGGTTGAAAAAAAAAAAAGGTACTGGGAAGACAGTTTATTTGCTGAACTTCATAAAGCTGTAGATGGAGGGAGTAGGTTTCAAACCACCCCGTGTCTCTGCCCAACCAGCTGCCTCATTCATGTATGTGAAGAAAAATGAAAGGGGGGAGCTTTATGTAGATGTTGGCAAAAATCCAGCTCAACAGTTGAAGATAAAATTTAGTTCCCTCCTCCAACTTTGGAGGGTGAGGTGGAACATTTATTCCTAACTCCTCATGTTTTCATGGAGGAAGGTAATTTCCACTCCACTCTCCAGGAGGGAAGTACCTGTGAGGAAGGTGTGTTGTTCTCTCCACCTCATTATTTGCTCCTTCCAGGACAGGAGGAATGGCTTCTTTTTATAGTGGAGTTTGGCAGAAGGAAATGATTGTGCCCAAATCACTCTTTTCTACAATACAGACATTCTCTGCTTTTCGGGGAGCTTTCAGTCCAGGGTCTCCCCTGAGGGACTGGTTGGCAATTGTCCAACATTGCTGGAAACTGCAATTCAGAGGGATTAGAAGGTATTAGAGGGATCACTAGGGTGGCATCTTTAAGCCACATTCTTTGATCAGCTTTGTCAGTAAGAAAGCTGACATTTTGATCTTCTTCGTCTATCTCTCAGCTAGTTTCAAACTGGGGAAAGAAAATTATTTTATTTTTTGGCTACTGGAAACCTCAAAAATAAGCAGGACAAAGTGCAGAGGATCAATGTTTTTTTAAAAAGTTCATATATAGATGTATACATATATTTATGAATTTTATATATAAAATTATCACTAAAGATAATGTAGTAATAATTTTCATTTCTACTTCTGAAGGAGAAAGAAATATCACTGCCAAAATATTTTTGGGAAATTGAATGACTAATACGTTAAAGGAAGAGAAGAGAAAGGATGTTGAGGTCAGCTTGCTTTTTCTGCTGGGGTAACACCAAGTCAGCAGAGCCCATTTTAATGGCTGCTCCCTACAGAGCTGTATTTCTTATGATGTTTCAATATTTTACATTCCTTTTTAGCCCTGGTCAGCAGCTGCCCTACAAATTTGTTTTCTTTTATGTGCATGTTGGGAGAAAGACATGTGAGTACTTAGTTCTTTGTATGAGTGGTTTCATATTAGGGTTTTAGTGTGATTTTTTTTTCCCCAGAGTATCTGTAAATGTTCTGAAGAGGTGTGTCTCTGTGGACAGAAGTCTGTCTATGAAATTTTCTTGATGGCTCGCCTGCCAGATATAAATCCTGTCGGTCTTCAGGGTGTCCAGTTAGGCCATCTGTGCATGCAGGTGTCAAGGGTGCTTCTTCAAGACAGTGGCACACACAGGTCTCTGTTATGTGTGGGTGTCACTATTAATCTCTTGGTATATTTTTATTCCAGTTAGGTATTGTATCCAGGGGTCTCTGAGAATCAAAGAATTTACCCATCAGTTCTTAGAACTACTGTTCATCTAAACTATCATTTGTTTGAACATTGCTTTGGAACTTGCTTGCCAACTCTGAATCCATCCTATGAAAATAGGACCCTTGTTTAAAGTAAAACTACTCCTAAAACAATACCACTGTTTAACCACTTGCTAAGGCCAAAAATCTAGGCGTAATCTTTGATTGTTCTTATTATCTTGTATCTAAACTATCAAGTCTGTTGAAGTCTACTTTCAAAATATATCTTGTATCTGACCACCTTGGAGTCCTCTGTCATTATTATCACAGTTCAAGGTACTATCATTTCTTGCTTGTCTGAATTACTGCAAAAGCCTCAGGACTAGTCTCCCTAGCAGTGCTTCCCCTCTTGTTCTTCATACAGACTATTTTCTACAGACATTCAGAATTATATTTTTAAAAGGCCAATTAGATTGCATCATTGTCCTTCAGTTTCTTCCCATTAGTCTTTATCATAGCCTATAAGGATCTGCCTGATTTGGCCTTTGATTTGTTCTGTTACCTCATCTGATTCACTCTCCCCCATACACATTCTGTCATGGTCACACTGTTTCTCACACAAGTCAAGTTAGTTTCTATTTCAGGGTCTTTGCACTTCATTGTCCCTCTGCTTGGAACGGTCTTTAACAACAAGCAATGCTTACTGAGTTCCTGCTATACTAGGGACTACCCCAGTCCTGGGAACTAGAGCTTTCAACAAGACAAAATTTTTGTTCTCAGAAAGCCTTCATCAAATAGGAGAAAAACAGACAATAAGCAAAAAACCAAATATATAATAATTTAGGAGATCGGAAATCAGGATAAGAAGAATAGAAAATGATAGGTATAAGACACTATTTTATGTAAACTACTTGGCGAAGACCTCTCTGACAAGATGACTCGTGAGCAAGACCTGGAGGGAAGAGTGAGTGGCCACGTGGCTATTTGGGGGAAGCGTATTCCAGGCAGAACAGCAAGTACAAAGGCCCTGAGGCATGAGAGTGCTAGATGCTTTTAAGGAAGAGCAGGTAGACCAGTGTACCTAGAATGCAACAAGCAAGGCAGGGAGAGTGGCAGGAGAATCAGAATTAGCAAGGTGGTGGAGGTCCAGATCATGAAGAGTTCTGTAGGCCATTAAGGACTTTAGCTTTTAAGCTGTATCATGAAGAAAGCCATGGGAAGGTTTTGAGCATTGAAGTGACATGGTCTTACTTAAACTTTTAGAAGAGTAATCTTCCTACTCTGTTGAGAGTAGACAGTATAAGAGGGAAGATAGAAGCAAAAAATGACTAGTTGGGAGGCATCTGTAATAGTCAAGACAAGAGGGATAGTGGTGTGAAGTCATAGATCCTGGATGTATTTCAAAGGAAGACCTAGATTTCACAGGGTCTGCTGATAGATTGAGCATGGGTATGAGAGAAAGGAAAAATGGAAGGCAATTCTAAGGATTTTGGCCTCAGCAGTTGGTAAATCCATTCTAGTTACTACTGTAATAAACTTAGTGACCTAAAATATCCATATTATTTTGCTCTCAGGTTCAATGGGTTAGGAATTCAAACAAGGCCAAGGAGGGAGCCCTCATCTCTGTTCCACAATATCTGGAGCCTCAGTTGGGACAACTTAATGATAGGGGACTAGAGTTATCTGGAAGTATCTTCATTCACATGTGTAACAACTGATGCTAGATTTTGGTTAGGGCCTCAGCTTTGTTGTTAGCTGGAACACCTACCCATGGCCTCTCCAGGTAGTCTCCAGTTTGGGCTTCCATACAGCAAAGCAGCTAGGTTCTAAGAGAGAGTGACCCAAGAAAACCAAATGGAGGTGCATGGAATTATCATGATCTAGTCTTAGAAATCACATAAGGCAACTTTCCCAATATTCTATTGGACAAAGCAGTCACAAAGTTCCACCCAGATTAAAGGAAGAGGGGACAGACACATTACCACTCAATGGAAGGCATGTCAAGGCAAGAAGAGCACATCTGGTGGATGGTATTGTGGCAGCCATCTTTGCAATACACAGTCTGCAATGGGGAAGACTGTGAGAGTAGTAAGTATATGTGGGATCTCAAAATTAAGAATTAGAAGCATTTTATTTGTGATACATATTAGACAACTAAGTGGAAACGTTGAGTAAGCAGTTGGATACCTGAATCTGGAGATGGTCTGTGGGCTGCAGGTACATTTGGAAGTCATTAATCTACTTAAAAACATGGCCTGGATGATGCAGAGTGAGTGTAAATAGGGAAGAGAAATCCCCAGGACTGAGGCCTGAACCACTTCAATGTTCCAAGTCAGAAAGATGAGAAGGAACCATCCAGGAAGACTGAGATGGGTAGTCAGTCCTGCTAAGAGGGTGGTGTGCTCAAAACCAAAAGAAGAAAAAATTTCAAGAGAATCCACTGTGTCAAGTGCTGTTGGAAGATGGAGACTGGATTGACTTTGGCAATAAGACAGTTATTGATGACTCTGAAGAGCTATCTCCTTGAGTGGTGGAGCTCAAAGCCAGCTTGGTGTGGGTTCAAGAACAAATTGGAGGAAAAGAAGACTTTGAGTAGAAAGGACTATTTTGAGGATTTCGGCTGCAAAGGGAAATAGATGAATGGTGTGGAATGGTTTTTAGAGGGAGCTATTAGGTCAAAAATAAATATGATTTATCTATTTTTATTTTCAGGGTGGAAGATATTAGTGCATATTTGTATGCTAGTGGGGAAGAAAGTGGAATAAATAATAGAGAGGGGACATCTGCAAGAGTGAAGTCCTTGAGCAGGCAAGAGGGTATGGCATGCAGTATAATCAATATTTGCTTGTTTCCCTTCCTCAGCTCATGCAGATACCTCCTCAGAAAAATCTGCTCTAAATACTATGTAGAAGCTCATACCCTTCTCTCTCAACCTGCTCTATTGTTCATGGCATTCTGCCATTAGACATTTGTTTCCTATCACCCATCAGAATGTAAGCTCTGTGAGAGCAAGGATTTTGCTTGTCTTGTTCATGGACCTATTCCTAGCATCTAGAACCTGGCGTGTAGAGGGTATTTAGAAAAATGTTTGGAGTGAATGACTGCTGAATGAATGGAAGAGTGTGTATTTCTATGTGAATCTTTTTGTTTGGCTTAGTACTTTTTAAAATTTATTTTATAAACATTAGCAGTTCAAATGTGATTTTGACATCACTTTTTAATTAGGACATCATTTTGAGACTTCTAGGAATGAAAGCATGACTTAATGGGAAAATAATTTGGCAGATTTTATACAGCATAATACTTATCCTTAGCAACTTGATGACTTTGGAAAATGGATCCTCATTTGACAGACTCCCTAGATAAGAAATTGTCATATACACTTGTTTAATACCCTCCTACACCCTCCAGTGTTCACGTTAAATAGCAGTTCAATTGCTCAGGAGAGGGGACTGAATATCAAGAGGAAAGATATAAGGAAGGTCCTGCAAGGTTCTTAGAAAAGTACCTGTCCATCCTCTAACTCATCTTACCTGCTAGGAAAATGTGCATGATAACATGTTGGTAGTTCACTGGGTGAAGAGGGTATTGAGACATTTCCAATTAATGTTAGGGAAACATTTTCCTCAGACAGTCGTA
This sequence comes from Mesoplodon bidens, assembly GCF_964165515.1. Lineage (NCBI taxonomy): Eukaryota > Metazoa > Chordata > Mammalia > Artiodactyla > Ziphiidae > Mesoplodon > Mesoplodon bidens. Next base: position 68,292,205 of record NC_138166.1, on the reverse strand, counting down.
AGTTCACAGTATCATTATCTTGGTAACTATGACAAATGAAAACATTCACTCTACTTTCCTCTCTAAGTCACTTCTTATTGATTTGTCATGTCAGGCAATACTGTATTTTCATACACATCTTTTTTTTTTTCTTTAGAGTAAGAAAGTAATTTCACAGCAAGAAAAGAATAGTATTGTTGTAGAATATCATCCTGTATATCCTGAGTTTCTTTTATTTGGCGAGCACTCCAAATTCAACTATCGACTTACAAAGCTGTGTTATTTTTCATGATGTTTTTGGCTTTCAGTATTATGGAGAAATGCCTGATTAAAAGGAAGTCTGCAAGTAAATTCCCAGCATGCCCTTTGGCAGCTTTTTCATTTCACTTAGAGGTGGGAGCAGGTGGTGTCATTTAAATTAAATACATCATGTCTCAGTTGGCAGGAAAACAGTGTTCAGTGATGAAATATCCCTGCAATGAATCTCATTAATTGTTCACCAATTTGTGGTACTACTTATATTTGCATACGGTAATACAAGTACAATGAGGTGTCGTATATTTGGATTACGCTTAGTGTTAAGTTTAACTATAAGCTGTAAAAGTCCTTTGGTATAACAGCACTGAAGCGGTGATGTATGAGTACCAATCCATCATCCACACAGGCCCTCCCTGCCCACCCAACAGACTTGTTTCATTTCCTCCATTTTCCAGTGAAGTGATAGCAATTTCACAAAACTTTGGCCCAGCTTAAGCCCACACTATTTTTAGCATCTTCACTCTGGAAGAAGATAGAACAGATCCTATTTGAACTCTCATGTGTTTCCAAAGCCATAATACTCCTGCAAATTATAATGTTTAGCTAGCATGTAAATGTTTTTAAATGTCCGATTGCAACTAAAAATCCATCTGATCTTTTTACTGAAAGATATACTTTTAGATTCAAGTAACCATGTATTATACTTAATACAGTTTATTAGAAAAATAACTCTAGGAACATTAGACTAAAATAATTACTTTCTTTTTATGTGGCTGTTTCCATCATGGAATAGTTGAGCAAATATAAAAACTTACAGTAGTTAAATATATATTGGTAGGTAATGTGCAAAAAAATACAGCATTATTTCTTTTTGTTGTTTTGCTTTTATTTAATACTACTTTTTATTGAAGTATAGTTGATTTACAATATAGTGCCAATCTCGGCTGTACAGCAAAGTGACTGTTATACAGGTATATACATTCTTTTTTAATATTCTTTTCCCATATGGTTTATCACAGGATATTAAATATAGTTCCCTGTGCTATACATTCGGACTTTGTTGTTTATCCATTCCAAAGGTAATAGTTTGCATCTACTAACCCCAAACTCCCCTCCCCCTTGGCAACCACAAGTCTGTTCTCTATGTCAATGAGTCTGTTTCTGTTTTGTATATAGGTTCATTTGTGCAATATTTTAGATTCCACATATAAGTGATATCATGTGGTATTTGTCTGTCTTTCTGACTTACTTCACTTAGTGTGATGATCTCTAGTTGGATCCATGTTGCCGCAAATGGCGTTATTTTGTTCTTTTTTATGGCCGAGTAGTATTCCATTGTATATATGTACCACATCTTCTTTATCTATTCATCTGTCAATGGTCATTGAGATTGTTTTCATGTTTTGGCTATTGTGAACAGTGTTGCTGTGAACATAGGGGTGCATGTATCTTTTTGAATTATAGTTTTGTCCAGGTATATGCCCAGGAGTGGGATTGCTGGATCATATGGTAATTCTATTTTTAGTTTTCTGAGGAACCTCCATACTGTTTTGCATCCATGCAAACAGTGGCTCTACCAGCTTAGATTCCCACCAACAGCATAGGAAGTTTCCCTTTTCTCCACACCCTCTCCAGCATTTGTCATTTGTAGATTTTCTGATGATGCCCATTCTGATTGGTGTGAGGTGATACCTCATTGTAGTTTTGCTTTGAATTTCTCTAATGATTAGTGATGTTGAACAGCTTTTCATGTGCTTCTTGGCCATCTGTTTGTCTTCTTTGGAGAAATGTCTATTAAGGTCTTCTGCCCATTTTTGGATTGGGTTATTTGTTTTTTTTGTTGTTAAGTTGTATGAACTGTTTGTATATTTTGGAGATTAAGCTCTTGTCTGTCCCGTCATTTGCAAATATTTTCTCGTTGGCTGTCTTTTTTTTTTTTATGGTTTCCTTTGCTGTGCAAAAGCTAGTAAGTTTGATTAGGTCCCATTTGTTTATTTTTGTTTTTATTTCTATTGCCTTGGGGGACTGACCTAAGGAAACATTAGTATGTTTTATGTCAGAGAATGTTTTGCCTATCGTCTCTTCTAGGAGTTTTATGGTGTCATGTCTTATGTTTAAGTCCTTAAGCCATTTTGAGTTTATTTTTGTGCATGATGACAATATTTGTAATAAGTATCCTTTTTCTGAATTCATCATTTTCATTTCTAAAAGGACTTATGTGCCAAGGTCTGGGCTGCCTTGTGGAAAATGTGGGGAAAAAAAACACAAGGTAGCCTCTCTCTTTCAAGGAATATAAAGTATCTTTGAAAAATTAGGTACAAACGTATGAAAAAGAGAAATATCAATGTACAGTTGAAAAATTATGTGGAACCAAACAGGTGTTATTACAGATCAGAGTAAAGACATTTTGTTGCAGTACTTTCCATCATTAAAGGTTTTTACTTATGATAGGTACCTAGTGATACAGCCTATTGGACAGATAAGACATTGCCCCAATAAAATAAAGCCTATATGGTTTATAGTTACTTTATATTGATAAATATGCATTTCTGTCATTGGTGATCCAAGGTATTATCTTGAAAAGACTAATAGGGGATGGAAGACATTGATTCTATCTTTGCTTCACCACTTGTGCTATATGGCCTTGAAGAAGTCACTTCTTTTCTTTTTTTAAAAACATTTTTATTGGAGTACAGCTAATTTACAATGTTTTGTTAGCTTCTGCTGTACAGCAAAGTGAATCATTTATACATATACATACATCCACTCTTTTTTAGATTCTCTTCCCATATAGGTCATTACAGAGTATTGAGTAGAGTTCCCTGTGCTATACAGTAGGTTCTTATTAATCATCTATTTTATATATAGTAGAAGTCAGTTATTTTCTGATTATTTATCTAGTAATAAAATGGGAAGTTGCGTGTTAGAGCTCACTTTTGCTCTCCCAACTGATTGTATAGTTCTAATACTGGAAAAGATCCATGGGATTCTTTACCACTGCAGAGAGTGAGAACATCTGATTTTCAAGTTTACAGGAACCATTTCTAAGCCCAGTCATGTTAATGCTTAATCACCACCAACAGAACTAGAAATATATAATAAGAAGATATACTATTGAAAAATAACAAAGTGATAAGTGGAAGATTACATTGATGCAGACTTTTAAAAGATGGTAAGTTTTGTTTCAAGGATATTTGTCTGGTTAAAACACAGCTTTCACTTTTAATCTCTTTACCAATAGCTTTTGGGTCAAAAGGACCTCAGACATAATTGAACATTCTGAATTCTTCTGCTACCTGTTGTAATTTTAATACCAAAATTTATGTATTATATCTGAATCTAATCCTCTAAAAAGAACATATCATGGAATTAATGACAAATTACAATTGACTTTATTTCTGACAAAATATAACTTCTAATTTCATGTATTAGAAAATATATTACAAATATGGTTACGTGTCCTATTTAAGAAGTATTAAGACTTTATTTAACAGGAGAATATAATTAAAATTTTAAGATTCCCAGTGGAGAAATACACATGCATGCACACACACACTAAACTTCAAGTTAGATCTGTGTCTGGCTTCCAGCTCTGCTTTCTATGCCTGTATGATATTAAGGAATCATTATAGCTGACCTCAATTTCCTCAATTACTGAATGGGAAGCAGTGAGAGCTACCTTACAGAGTTCTTGTTAGAAGTCATCAGGTAACATATATGCAAGCATATGTAAAGCAAGATGCAGTTATAAGAAAAAACATTGACCTCTAAGAATTAAATATTGTAATAAAATTTCAGCTGGGAAGTTGTCTGCATAGTTGCCTTTTGATGAGTCCATGGTTACTTTTCTAGAGCCATTTACTTTTCTTCTAAATCTGGAATTAGCCAACAATAGCTCACAGGCCAAACCCAGCCCGCCACCTATATTGCAGTAAAGTTATATTGGAACACAGCCGTGCTCATTCGTTAACCTGATGTCTGTGGCTGCTTTCATGCCATGACAACAGAGATGAATATGTGCAATGGAGACCATTGGGCCCCCAAAGCCTAAAATATTTACCATCTGACTCTTTATGAAAAAACTTCACTGACTTCTGACCTAAATCATCATAGTTAGCTGAATCTCTTTTAATGAAGAATGAGGGGAGGTTAATTTTTCTGCTGTTTCAAAAGAGAATTTGAATTCAGTTATTGGAGATTACGTAGGACAAAGTATTTCTCCAACTAGGTCAGTGACCATATAGTTTGATACTTTTGCCTTGATCACCCTCTTGGGAGTTATATCACACACTCTTAAAATAGGAAAAATTGGATCTTGGTAATGGGCAAATCAGGAAGAAAATGAAGAAGGCTTACACCTCATTGGCCTCCCTCAGGGAGACCCAGTTTAGCAGAGCAAGGAGCTGACGGAGACTCCTCAGCTTGGTTTGTAGAGTAAGACCGGGGACGAGGGTCACGTTAGCTCTTTTTCAAGTCTCTTCTTGCGTTGAGTATCATCATTGCCTCTTCAAACTCTAATAAAATAGAACTCATATATATTTATTTGGCAGTAAACTCCAAAGCTAAACAATGATTCACATTTAAAAAGAACATAGGGCTTCCCTGGTGGCACAGTGGTTGAGAGTCCGCTTGCCGATGCAGGGGACGCAGGTTCGTGCCCTGGTCCGGGAGGATCCCACATGCCGTGGAGTGGCTGGGCCCGTGAGCCATGGCCGCTGAGCCTGCGCATCCGGTGCCTGTGCTCCGCAACGGGAGAGGCCACAACAGTGAGAGGCCCGCGTACCGCAAAAAAAAAAAAAAAGAACATAGAGGGAGGTACTCTTGAGCAAATTTTACTCAGGCAAAGAGGATTATTTGTTAAAATGTTGGAGAATTATATGCTTTCCACTCTGAAATGTTGACAGACTTTCTGAAGAATCAAGCAGCATTCTTTGAGATATTTCCTTCTGTTCATATAGAAAGTAGTATTTTTCTTTAGTATCTTTATAAAAAATAAAGTTTCTATTGCCATGATAAAGCAGATTTTTTTCCCTGTGAATAGATTTTAGCAATAAAATATTAAAATATGAAAAATAACCTTAAGAACACAAGTATACATGTAAATATATATGTACAGAAATGTGTGTATGTATATATGAATATATGTGTACATTATTAGCTTACACTCCCAGGGTATCACTGTGGGAGGTGAAGAGTATATGTGTTCTAATCCACAAAGTTATCTAAAGTTTATTTTACATATTAGCAACGGACTGTCTGGCACATGGACAAATGTTTTGTAGATTCAGTATTTCTAATATGATAGTTTCTATACTTTTGCTTCTGGTATTATGTCATTTATTCAGCAGATATTTAAATCTGAGTCATGCAAAAGCAGATATTAACCTGTGTTTACAGAGCTTACTAATTGGAGAAGACATTATATAGTCTCTGAAATATGTGTGTGGGAGAGAGAGATGCCCATATTAAGGGTGTGTGGTGTATTATCCCTTCAGATGAGATCTGGAGGATAACTTGGAGTTAACTAGAAAAAAAAAGAAGGAAAAGAATAAAGCTCAGGCAGAGAGCATACAAAGACCTTGTGGTGAGAAGAAGGAAAATATCGGAAACTAAGAGAAGGCGAGGGGCAAAGCAGGAGAGGGGGAGTGTAGTGCTCGATAAGGCTCTTCACTGGTGATGTCTGATAGAAATAGAATGAATACAAGCCACATAGGTAATCTTTAAATTTCTGTTAGTCATGTTAAAAAGTTGAAGAACATGGAATTACTTTTCATAATGTTTTATTTAACTCCGTATTTCCAAAATATTATTTCAACATGTAATCGATATTAAAAATTACTGAGATATTTTACTGTTTTTCACACTGTCTTTAAAATCTAGTATATGTTTTATAGTCACAGCATGTCAATATTCAGACCAGCCACACTTCAAGTGCATAATGGCCACATATGGTAAGTGGCTACCACATCGGATGATTGGACTCTAGAACACTGGTTCTCAGCCCTGGTGGAACAGGAGAGCTCTCAGTGGAACTTGTAAAAATCTGGCTGCCTAGGCCCATCCTGGACTAATTACACCAGAATCTTTGAGGGTGTGACCTAAGCATCAGAGTTTTTATTAAAATTTTCTGAGCGATTCCAGTGTGCAGTCAAGTATGAGGACCACTGTGTGGACTGGGGACCTTGTTGAGGGGTTTTGCATTTATCCTAGAACAATGATAAACCTTTAAAGAGTTTTAAACAGGGATACAGCATGATTGGATTTACATTTTTATAAGAGCACTCTGGTGAAATCACAGAGAACGGATGAGAGGGAAAAAAGTAGATAAAAATGCTGGCTGATCCTTTAGGTGGCTTTGGCAGTAGCCCAGTTCAGAGATAATGACTTCATGGTAGATAGTGATGGAATCAAGAGTTTTTTAGAAGATAAAGAGTCTTGATTACAGATTGAATGTGGAGTGGGAGGGGAGAGATGCTATTCAGTGCGATGGAGGAAGCTGCAAAAAAAGATGCAAAAGTTACATGATTTTTACATGGCTTTTTTTGCATTGTTAGTTTTAATTGGAAACTTTAATAGCTTGGCTACTGATAATAAATGATAAAACTTTGATAGTTAAATTGTGCTATCATTTATGAGTTGTTTATTCATTTTGTAGACCTGAAAGAAACTTTGCACACTTGTATTTTCTGTTCTCCATTTCAGAGGAAGATTATGAAGAGAGCATCTTAAAAGGCAAATATGAAAGTTTTTGCATATCATGAGTTTTGAGTCTGTGTATCCAGATACTTAAAAATGTACAATAAGACCTTTCCATTGCTGAAGGAGCTTATAGGTTTTTGCTGTTAAGTATTTATTCATTAACAAACACTGTAGGAGTTTAAGAATTTTATCATTGAAGAGGAATATTACCTGTTTTATTTTTGTCGCCTAAGTCATCCAGGGGAAAGGCAAATTGGAGGGTTAATTCTTTGATTGTCAGCCTCATGATTTATTAAGGTCCTTGTGCAGAAAAGATTTGTTTGTTCCAGAGTTAGAGCATGTTATGGTCTTCCCTGTTCTGTATATCCCCTGATAGCTGAGTTTAAGCTAGTTAGACCCAAGATAGGGAACAAGAAAACATGTTAGCATATACTCCTCTGAAATTCACTGTTCCTATGCCAACCCCAGTGTACTCCACTGCTCCCATCCCTAGCTCATATCCTCCCCGGAAAAATCACGATTCTTCCTTATTTATTCCTCTTCTACTACTTGAACCTATGCACTGAAATTTATTTACCTTCACTAAGGCTTCTGGGTTGTTATACTTTCTGAAGTTTTATTTTCAGGGTCTCTTCTGTTCTTTCTAAACCTCTGTTCTGCAACACTCTTTATTCTCTTAGTTCCAGGAGGCAACAAATCTCCACACTCCTGAAAATACCACCTGGCCATATTATCTATCCAAGGCAAGTGAGAGTTTTGTACATCACTCAAGATTTAATGCAAGTCTAAACCAAGAATTTCTGGAGGATCTGGTGCTCTTAAACAAATTAGATATCTGGCTGAGTACCTATTGTTAGCTTAAGTGTTGAGTCTATATGAATATAAACAGAACTTTCTCATATATTTTTTTAATTGAAGAGACATTATGTTTGTTGATTTTCCCCCTATTGTTAATTCTAATTGAAAGTAGTCATGTCTATTGTCTGTTTTTGAATATATAATCTTCCTGAGGATTGGAGTTTGTACCCTGTCCACCTCAGGCTTAAAATATGTTTGCAGTCATAAATTATAAGTCCAGTGAGTGTCTCAGAATCTTTTTTTTTTTTTGGTATATGTCTGGATTTAAAGGCCAGAGATGGCCAAGGAGTCATACTGAAACAAGGCTGAATGGAGTGGAGATTTTTCTGCCTTGGACTCAACCATACCCCATCTAGGTCCTTATTGGGTGGACTCAACCCTATAAATTAATCTTCAGGTCTCATCTCTTCTACCCACAACCAGGTTAGAAAGAAACTTGGATAACAAGCTAATATTTTCCCATTTCATATTCAAAGAAGGTACCTTTAAATTAATTGAATAAAGGGATTATTCTCCTTTATTGGAAGAAAGAATTTGATTTCTATTGCCTATTAATTTTTCAAAGAAGTTTAAGGGCTATATAGCAGATCACCTCAGGTATATAATTATAATGAAACTTTATATGTACTTTTTGTTATTAAAATAAGTATAATTAGGCTGACTTCCCTTATAATTATCTCTTTAAAGTTTTATTTCAGGCAAAGGCTATTGTTAATATTTTATATGGGTCAGTTTTATTTTGGATCAAGATTTTTGACAATTCATAATGTGTTGTCAGATAAGTTCCATTTATATCTTGCCTAAATTTTATTTGAATGTGGAAAAGGAATATTTTAGTTCATTTTGGGAACATATCCTGTGGATGATTTGCTTGAAATAAATTATAAAATATCTTTATTTTAGAAATAAAAATAATATATTGAACTAATATTTGATGTTATTGATAACTAATAATACCATAATGGCAAATTAAAATTTGGTAACTTATTTTTTACCATTCTGAAGCTGGAGATTAAGGGAAAAGCAATGCATTTGACTCATTTAAAATTATTTGAAAAATGTACATCTTTTAGCTTATATTTGCAATATGTGGAACAAAATATAGGCGGTGCTAGGCTGAGAATTTTTACTTAGTGTAGTGAATATAGATGTTCTACATTATTGGAGAAAAGAAAGGAGCACGTTTCTTCAACTGCTAATTTAATAAATGGATGATTTTTGTAGCACAGGATCATATACATTACTGAGGAAAGTGTATAACTTTTTGGTTTGCCCTGTATTAATGTCAAACCTGGTATATATAACTAAAAGCCTCTTCAGCGATCCGTGAGTTCCTATAAAATCATGATCAAAATTATTCTTACATTCTGCAAGGTTAACAAATGGTGTATACGTATAAATCCTAACTTCGAACATTTTAGTCTCCTACTGAAAATCCTGCATTAACACGTAATAAGCCCACACTAGTGGAGCTACTGTCTTATGCAGCTTGTAAACTCAGGAGACAGAGAAGCCAAATCATAAGAGGTAGGGACTCTTGCAGAAGCCTGGCACCTGCCTCTTTGCTGTGAGGAACTAGAAGGGTGTGGTGAAGGCAGTCTCCTTCTCTAAATAAGATAGGTACACCTGAGTTTAGGTAAATAAAAGTCACATTTAAATGCAGATAGGTTTAAGGTAAGACTTCCAGACTTCTAAAAAATCAACTTACACTTTACCAGGAATCAATTGACTGACTTCTAATTAAGAACAAACCACAGTGAGAATGGAGAAGGGGCACTGGCAATGGGGAGAGGTATTGTGAGGGGGTAGGCAGGTTGTGGGCTTGAAGAATTGTGAAATGAGAGGGTGGAGGTGCCCAAAATAATAGGATCGATCAATGTCTGAAAGTTTACCTCTGAATATACTCTTGATGTCTACATGGGAGTTAGTTCTACATCTGCAGAGAAAGACATTGGGAAGATGGTTTTTTTAAGTAGTACTTTTCTTTTTTTCCAGTGGTGAATTGTCACATCTCTTTATAGCACCAGTGTAAACCATAACAGTTGGTGTTTTTAAACACAATATCATTTTTCCATCTATTGTATAGAGAAATAATACAGAGTCAGCTTCTAATTCAATTACAGGAATTAAACAGTACACTTAATTTTCTGAATACTAATTTATATCAACCTTGTTTCTGAAGCTTTGGTGCAAGGCACTCAAAATACAATGAAGTAGAAAGGGAACAAGGAGATCTCAGAGCTTCCTAAAGAGATTCATATCTAGGCCAGCCAGATAAATAAATCGTGTATTAAAGATGACTTTAAAGACAGTACAAAAAGTAGAAAAATATGACCTACCAATTTTATTTAATTAGCATTAGAGGATATGCTCTTAATAGTACTCATGCTAAAAAGCTTGTAGGAAATACGTATTCCATGTATTTCCTTTACAGCCAACCTGTGGTTTAAAAAACCATTGACCTCAAAGTTCCGATCTGCTACTAACTTCTTGGGTAGAAAGTTCCCTAGGAAATTTATTCCTCTGTTTCCTTTACTGTGGAAAGAACAATAGTAATTATTGCTGTTACCACGGCCCATGGAAAACTGTTCAGAGTTTCAGAGCTAGCTACATAGAGTAGCACATGACCAAAAATGCCCATGAGTTAGAAGTACAATATTTCCTGTGCCATGCTTCATTCCAAGTCATACCCTGATCAGTGTCTGAACCTCCAACATGTTGGAAAAGAATAGATGCTGTTACAGTTCTTAGGGCAGTGGTGGTATCTCAAGTGGTGGTTCTTATAGCACCTATGTTACAGCCCTCTCCTGGGCTTGTTTAAAACTCTAGTTTCTGTGGTCCCACCCCTGACTTTCTCAATAGGGTTCTTTTGTCCAAGTAAGTTATTTTCTACACTAAAACTTGAGAACCATTGTCTTAGAGGTTTCTAAATTATGGAGGAAATAAAAATAATTTTGCTTTGCTCTGTTTTAGTTTATTTTTACATTGAAAAAGGATAACTGATAAGAGTAATATCAGAGCAATGAGGACAAAAAACATTGACTAACTTACAACAGAAGTAAATGATGATGCATATATATCCTAAGAGATTGTCTTCATCTTATATATCTCTAAGGCTGCTTTCAGTATATGGCATAGGTGCTAAGTGGGTGTTTCTTGAATAGAAGACAACATTCTGAATTGTTCAATGTCTTCTATTTGCTAATTTTGTTTAAAAAAAACTAGTTTCTTTAAGATCTATATTTACTCACTTGTAAAAACACCAAATTTTAACTCTATTTTTTTAATCCACAAAAGCTTTTAGATTCTCTGTCCATTAGGTTTCTCCACCAAAAAACTTTTACATGACAAAATATTTTTTACATCCTACATTTTTGCCTTCATTTGGTGCTTCTAGAAGCCAGATGTTCATCTTAGTTAAGTTGACATACTCTCATCATCTTCTTTCTAACCCAGCCTTGCCTTAAAAACTGCCAAGAAGTTTTAAGTGTGGGTGTTTCAGTAAAAGAATTCACTGCTGTCCATCAGTTAGAAAATGTTAGGTTTCCTTTTTTAGACTAGCAGAACAATAAATGAAAAACAAGTCAAACACTTAGAACAGGAAAGACTTATTTTCTGCCTCTTAAAATTAAAATAATATATTCATTTTAAAATAAGAGACTGTACCCACAACCACCAAACCATATCTTTTTTGGCAGTTTATTTGGTATTAAGATTATTTTCTCTCTTGTAACTGTCAATATGGAAATTTTAGTATAGTGGATCTGCAAGCCACCACTATAACAGATCCTCAGAATAACACATATTGTAGCAAAAATAATGCAGAATGACACTTCTGCCAAACATATATATAGAATGAAGCTTATATAAGACATCCTATTCTAGAAGCAGTGTTCATTCTCTAGCTCTGCAGCTTTCTCAGCAGCATTCCTCAATATTATTTTTGGTATAGAATGTTCTTACTAAATTAATGGGCTAAAGAAACTATTCAATTTATGGGGTCTTATTGGAGCAGCAAGATTTAAACTATTTTTTCTAAGAAAAAAATATAGTGTAGGAAATGTGTATGAGTGGGAGGTTTGATTGCTCCCAAAGTCTCCAAAATAATTGTGTCTTGCTTATTAGTATTGCTACAAACTCATTTTTTCCCTTCATGGGAAACAATAGCCTGTGGGGTGGCAATAGCCTAGAGGGGTTGCATTCATGTATTTGTTGTCTGTATCTTACAAATATGGCCTGACCAGGTGATTGTCAGGCAATGAGGTGGGCTCCTATGATATTTGCACAGGGATACAGAGTTTTTATCCAAGAAGCCCACAGCTCAGAATGGTGTGCTGATGAAAAGAAGGCACGTGGAAAAGGATTTGAGACATTCCCAGGAATTTTCAGCGATGCTAAGCCCTCACTATTTTTTTTTTTTAACTAAAGTTTTACATAGAGCCACTGTCAAATTTATAACTACAAATATTAAAGTGCACCATTCTGGGATGAAGTTAAAATGGTCCCTACTCTAAACTTTTAAGTGTAAAGAAACACACAATCAGTAAAGACATACATGCCAAAAAGAAAGAGCCAATGCTCTGCAGAATGATATAATAAATACAGTACCCTGTACCGTGGGAAGCATAAAGGAGAAAAGGGAAATGTTGGCCGAGAAGGTGACCCTTGAGCTGAGTTATGTAGTTGTCAGGCTTTTGTGTTAAATACCAGTAACTTCCAGAAATTGAAGGTAAATGGGAGATACAGGTTTTTCCCCCTATATTAAAATGAAAGCAAATCTTAGTCTGAGTCCTGCCATACTTTTATTAGCATGCAGGCATAAAAACAGGCTACTCCTTGCCCACTTAGGAACTCCTGACAATTAGCTTTAATGCAAGCTTCCCTCGGAAGAAAATGCAAGATATTAAAGGTGGCAAGATCACAGGCCCTCTGTTTTCTCAGATAGATGATAGGGTCCTCCATTAAAGGGGCACACAGCTACAAGAGATTCTACACCTTGAGTGCTACTTGTCCCGCTGAGTTCTTCAATTTCATATGTGGAAGGGCAGAGATATCTGTATAATTTTTCCAGGAAACCACCTCTCAAATACCACTCATTTTATTAGAATAGTTATTTTTAACATTACTCTGACCCTGTGGTACAGATATACTGGTGATATTTGAAGTGTATGACACAGCCATCCCTAGACTGTGAACTCTTGATAATGATCTTCAGATGCTAACTACGGAGTGTGCATTCTGATTAGAGTACTTAGGTGTCCATTAAACTTACACATGGTATAGGTTAAAGATAATTTACACGTGCACAGTCACTGTTTATTTTTTTTTTTGTAAATTACACACAATTTATTATTGGCCAGAGTTTGACTTTTAACTCTGTTTGGGGGTTTATAAGTTCTTTCCTCAAGAAGTTATTTTTTCGTGGGTGTTTTGTTGTTGTTGTTTGTGTGTGTGTACTTTGTTTTTGTTCTTCAACAGCAAGGTGACTTTGTTGCTCTGGGCTTGTGCAAAACCAGGTTGATGTGTGGGCAGGGTATACTAAAGGAGAGATAGCTTTCCTTCTCAAAAGCAGCTTCCATATTTTTTTTTTCTGTAGGAGAGAGCTGAGTTCTTTTCATTTCTGATAGCTGATTTACTTTAACTGTACATTTACTTTACATTTAATGTTTTGTTTTCAAGTAAAGAAGAATAACATTAGGTACAGCAAAAACAGAGTATCTTTTTCTTCAGCACTTTCACTTATGAAAGAATAGCACTTGAACAAGATGGAAAGTATTTGAGGGTTCCTCTAGGAGGGGCTTTGAACTAAAGACAAATGTGTTTGAGAGTTTAAATTCAAAATACATTTTTATAGGGTGGAATGACAGAATGAAACCTGCATGGCCTTTTCTCTAGTAATGGTTTCTCTATCCAGTTTAGGTCTAGAAAACATTTCATACAATTGCCTCCTTCTTTAGGTTTCCAATTCTCTCAGGTATTTACTTGGAATTTAAATAGAATATTTCTATTTCAGGTGACATTAACCTTAACAATGAACTTGACCCTCTGTCATTTCTGTATTTGAAACTGTTCACACTTAAGCAACAAACACAAGCTAATGTTAGATCAGAACTACACGTACACATGATTGACTTAAGCTTTACATGCTCACAGTAAAAAATTTGGAAAATTCAGAAAAGTATAGGAAAACATGCATAATCTCACTATCAAGAAATGGTTAACACTAATGTTTCCTCCTAGTATTTTTTATGTGCATGCATTATTATTTTAAAATTGTAATACATCATATAAAGTTTTATGTCTTCCATTTGACCTGCTATGGGCATCTTCCTATATCACGAAATAATCAGTGAACGAGGTATGATTTTTATTGGCTGCATAATATTCTATCCTATGGATTTTCCATGATTTATTTAGCTCTTTTGCTGTTTTTCTTGACACTTAGAATTTTTGTTTACAATTTAAAATTTAGTCTCTAAAGACAAGGGCATAAATGTAAACAAAGGTTTTAAAACAGATTTAAATTATTTTATGATGCAATGATGGTTAATTTGTTTACATCTAAGTAAAAGTAATAAAAATTATCTTTAGAGATAAAATAATATTTTTATAGGTGATCATTTGCTTTGGGATGTGGAAAGGCAGCTGGGAGTATTCACTTAGTGCCATATTTACATAGGAATTTTGCCCTTTCCATCCTTGCTTGGTGAGATTTGCAGTGCTGAAAAGCAGTTTTGAAACCACAGAAATGTGTCTCGGGGGGCTCTGAGGAGCTCCAGTTCTTTATGTCTCAGTGCGGTAAGAATTAGGAGAGAGGCAAAGCGATGGACAGTAAGTGATTTATTAGAATAGGATGCTTGTGAGGCTTACAAGTGGGTGGGCAAGAGGATGCTGCCCTGAGAACTTAGTGGGCTACAGTTTCATAATCAAAGGAAGAATGGAGAGGGAGAGAAGACCACCTCCTTCCTCAATTTTGAGTAGACAGCAGGCTTCCATCATCAGCTCCTCCTCCGCAGCAGGTGGGGGAGTTTTCTTGTCCCTACATGGTCAAGCTGGGACTGTCATAGCGCAATGGAAATGAACAAAAAGGTGGTAACATATGCTAAAAATGGTAAATCATTTCAGGTGTTAGTCTAATGCCATCTTTTCCCTATATTTTTGTTTTTAGTGTGGGCAGAGGAGTATGTCCTGGGAATCATTAACTTACTGACCTCGCTGACAGGATGTGGGTCTCATTTTACAATTATTTTATTGTTTGGGGGCATGTCTCATGCTTCTGTTGCATGGTTTTGTTGTTAGGCAAGCCTGCTTTCTTGAGTGATCATTAACTTACAGGGGTCTTCCATATTTTTTTCTTTACTTATGATCCCTTAGTGGGATTAACTATTTAGTCATCTACTTTGTCCCTTTACTCTGTCCCTATCAGTTTTGACTTCTAGCTAACCAAAGAGCATGATCGAATTTGGGGTAACCGAGGGTTTACCAATCACTGATTCCACTTTCTTTTCCCTTGCAAAGCACTTTCCACTATTCTGTAGACTAGTTGTCTTTAAACTTGGTGAAACTACAAGCTGCTAGACAATATTTTTGTGGGGCTCACATGTCATTTAAATACAAACCATCTCAAACAGCAACAGTTATCAAAAACAAAAAGGAAGTAATTTCATTTCAAAAGATACAGAAAATAAATGTTTCCAATACTACCCTTTTTTAAATGACTACTCATAGAAATTTTTAAATTATTTACCCCAATGTTATGATTTGGAACTCTAGTGAAAAACAGTTTTAAAATTACGAGTGCAGAATCTTTAGAAAATTGAAAAATTGAAAAAAACAGCAGGCTGGTCAGTTGCCATTGAGGTTGCCTGATTGGCCTCCAGGACGATCTAACTCCCAGGTGAAATGGATGATTGAATATGCTGGTCCTCACCTACAACTCTTAGGCTGGGTTGCTAGATACATTTCTGGACAACCAGGTTAGACTGTGTAATAATATTAGCATAGCTTTTTTTGTTGTGGTTGTTGTTTTCATGTTTATAGCTCTTTGAAAATAGAGTCGAAGGAAAATGGTTTGTACAGCAATATATTAAAAGACAGCATTTGGCCAGATTTCCAAATTTAATCTATTTCTGCACCTGACACTTAATGACTGATTTTTTTAACCTTAAAGACAAGACCCCCGATGTAAAGTATTCCATAATATTCGATTGATATGCTGGTTCAGGCTACCTTCAGAAAAGAGTGATCTAATGAATCATTTTAACTGTTTTCTGAAATACCGGAATTTTCTGGGTGTCTCAGCCAATTAAGAGGTAGATTTAGCACTGTTGGCTTAAAGCAGTTGCAAGATTATAGCCTCAGGCAGGTTGTGAACATTTTGTCAGTATAGAGACCTTGAAATATTGAAAGGTTCAAACTTTCATTTGTTTATACAGTTGAAAATCCTTGGTTTTCTAGCATACACCTACTATACTAATAATGCCACTTTTTCTGCTTGGCAGTCTCATATGAAACCTTGCTCCAAGATGACCAGAAACCTTTTTAGGTTTTGTTATTTGAAATATATATATTGCCTTGGGACTGTCTATGTACATGTACATATATATATATATATATATACACACACATATATGTGTACATATGTGTATGTGTTCACATTTATGTGTGTGTATATGTATATATATGTATATTCACACGTTAGTAGAATTACTTTCTAAGATTCTATGTTTGTAATTACTTCAGGAGTAACACACATTTGAAAGGACAAAGGAAGAAAGAAATGAGAATGGCAGATACTTCTAGTTCTAGGGTTTCCCTGGACACAATCCAATGCAAGTAATGTACAGCAGTTAGTCCCTAGAATGCTGTGCTTGAGACCTCCTACCAGTAAGAGTGTGAAGACTGGAAGTCTGAGTTTTCCTCTCCCACTGATCTACACCCTAGGGGTTGTGTGGTGCTTACAAACAACGGGAGCAAGGGAGTCAAGACTGACTTGGTCCTATCTCACAGTAGTCAAGAGGCCCTGGCTATTGCATAGAACCTTGGTGAGCTTTGTCCAAAGCCAAGAATCCTGAACAGAATGCCCCCTCCGGCAGAAACCACAAATGTTAAAGCAGCATCTTTCCTTCTGAGAGAGAATTGGCTGACTCCTCAGCATCACATTCATTGATGGGATGCCCAGCCAAGCTGGCCATGGCCAGTGAGGGGTGAGATGATAGAAATTCGAGCTGTGGAACAGCTGTGGGCTAAGGAAGCAGGTGGCTGCCAGTGTTAGTCCTTGTTTCAGATGAGGAAACTGGGATCCGGATAAGTTCAGTAACTCGCCCGAGGGCACACAGCTAAGTGGCAGAGCTGGGTGTCAGGCAGTCTGGTGGTCCCTGTTCCTCACCATTCTGCCATTCTAAATCTCCACTTCCAAGGTCTTTTCTATTTATTTAGCAGCCCCATATTCCCCTATTAGGATCAGCCTTGCTTTTTTCTCATTATTTCTCAAAGGTATAGATAGCCTCATTGGTTGGAGGTATTGCTCCCTAGTGAGGAGGCCCGGGGCAACTCCCTCATCCTACTTAATAACAGCATCAACAATTATACTCCGCTGGATCTACTCATGAGATTCTCTTCCAGTATCTCAGTCCCACAGTGGCTTTCCTGACCTAATCTCACCTCCCAATTTGAAGTAATTCTGCCATAAAATCACATAAACAGCAATCCCTTCTTTAGAGAAATTCAAGTTATTTACCATTGGGATCCTCCAGAGATGAAGTTTCCCTGGCCCTTGTCATGTCTTCTTCCCCTTCTTACTATCAGCATTTCAGTCTCCTGCCCAGGTCTCAATGGTTAAGCCAACTTTAGGTGTCCCTGATGGACCCTAGGAGTATAGCACAGGCCCACGGAGCAAGTGTGTAAATATTACCAAGGACAAATCGGCTCTGTGGGAATCATATTAATTACATGGTGGTTTTGCCAGAGGGATATTCTTTTCACCATAAAGTGATGTGTGCTGCACAGGAGCCCCAAATCTTCCTGGAATATCTTCAGTAGGGTCAGATATTCCAGGAATGCTATATCCACCTGATAACACAATGCCTCCAGGTAAACTTCCTTCACCCAACAATGGCCTTTTTCTATATATCCCTAAGGTAATAATTACCCAAATAAGCACAGCTTTCAATACCTTCCTTTGAAAATTCAGAGCAGTTCAAAAGGAACATTTGCCATATTGTATATATAAAAATAACTCTGGAAACATCTACTACCACCAAACACATCAAAAAGATTTTGACAGGAACAAGACAATGCGTGACAGTGTAAGGACTTGAACTTCTATGAGGTTTGACGGGGAGGTGGGAGAGGGCATACTTCATTGTTAATCTTAATGTATTCATAAAAGTACATGAAATGAAATACATTTTCACTGATGTTTTCTAATTATAAACAAAGGCTAATTTTTTTAAACCTTTTAATATATTCACAGATGTGTACGTTTGCTAACGAGTACCATTCTATTGAGGGGCACATTGCACACAGAGGATTGCATTAATGCAGGAATGACCCTGCATAAATACAGATGACTTCATATTAGCTATAAGGGAATTAAGGATGAGACCCTCCATGCTCTGAGTTCTTCACAGAAAATAGTTAGCTATTGCTTTACTTAAAAGTGCCTGATGGGGCTTCCCTGGTGGCGCAGTGGTTGACAGTCCGCCTGCCGATGCAGGGGACACGGGTTCGTGCCCCTATCCCGGAAGATCCCACATGCCGCGGAGCGGCTGGGCCCGCGAGCCATGGCCGCGGAGCCTGTGTGTCCGGAGCCTGTGCTCCGCAACGGGAGAGGCCACAGCAGTGAGAGGCCCACGTACAGCCAAAAAAAAAAAATAATAAATAAAAAATAAAAAAAAGTGCCTGAGACTTCATAGCACTATTCGATTTTTCTTGTAGGTTTTCTTAAGAAAAAAATTCAAGTCTCTAGGTCCCTCTGGGATTAGGAAAACACTACGTACATGCCATATAGTTGTGTGTGTATGTGTGTGCGTCTGTTTGTGTGAGTGTTTGGGGACTGGGGACTCTTCAATGGCTCATATCTACTTGAACAAATAAGACCGTTATAGAGCAGAATGGTTCAGACAGTCAACCTGTTGGCTCTTTAGTCTATAGTGCACTAGATAATCAGTAGAGCAGATAAATATAACATCAGATGGATGTTTATCCACAGATTTGCACTGTTTCCCCATCAGGAAACACAGTGGAAACTGCTTCAAATCCAGGGCAGTCTCCACTCAATGTTTGGTTGACCTGTATTGTACTATAACTTCTCTCTCACTTCTTGCTCTCTCTTTTCAGTTATCTCTGAATTTTTCCCCCTTCTGTCCATTTTCTTTCCAATTATCCACGTTAAATCATGGCCAGAAATAACATGGATAAATGACATCCACTGACAGTTTATAATTCTCCATTAAACCAATTATTTCATCCTTGTTTTCCATCAAATCCTTTTATGAGGGCTGCTCAAAATGATCAAAATGGTTTCACTTGCATTTCACTGCCTCTCTTCACCTCATATTATCTAGTGAAAATACAAACATGCTGTGGCCAGAAGATGGAGAATGAATGGGAAAATGAAGGAGGAGACCTTACGTAGGAATTAGCTGACTACTGAATTACAAGCCTGTATGCAAACAAAGGGTGATAGGGGGCAAGCGAGGGTTCCCTGCGCTGGAGGTCATTCCTGCCACACTGGATGATATGGAATGGCTCAGGAGCGTGGCAGTTCATGAGCTTAAGAGGCTGGACGTAAAATGAGAGGTGCAACCAGGAAACAGTGAGTACTAGTCTAGGAAGGTAAAGGAAATAACAAGGAGAGAGCACTGGCAATCAAGGAAATAATTTAGAAAAATAGTAAAGAAGAGCTGGAGAATACAGTTGCACTTTAGAAATGTGTACTGAGAAAATGAAAGTGCATTCAAAAGGTTGGACCAAAGGTACTGACGTACTTAAGAAACTGTGCTATGAGACAAAGAGGAACCAGGACATTTACAAGGAGTTTTGGAGCATACTCTGTTTATTTTCTTTGAAACATTTTAAGCATACCTACTTCTATGCTTGTTTCCATAAAGCCATCTTTACCTGTAAGCACTCAATAGCCACTATTATTTTAAGAAGTCACTATATTCATTCAGAAAATGTTTTGAATGCCTGCTGTACATCAGGGTTCTGTGCTGGTGCAGAATAAACAGCAATTGCCTAGGCAATGTGTGTTTTCAAGAAGCTGATGAGCTAGTGAGGGAGACTGACAGCTAAGGAATCTCTGTTGGAATAACAGAGACGTGTTGGAATAACGTGTTGGAATAACTGCTATGAAACTGAAGTTTGAAAGCATAGAGGAGGGATACGTGTCTCATTCTGGGAGGGAGCAGAGACTTCCTCCAGGCAATAATGTCTGCACTGAGAGGTCCAAAGGATAAATGGAAGCCAGCAGGAAGAGACGGAGGAAGGCAGGTGTGGATGAAGATATTCTAGGCAGAGGGAGCAGCATGCACACAAGCCTGGAGAGAGAGCATTGGAGCTTTGTGGGACCAAAAGTAGTTCAGCATGGCTACAGCATCATATGAGGAGAGAGGAGGAAGTGGAAAAGGCTGAAGGGATATTTAAAAAAAAAAATTTCCCCAGCTTTATAGAGACATAATTGACATAGAACATTGTGTAAGTTTAAGGTACACAATGTGATTATTGGATACACATATATATTGTGAAATGTTTACCACCTAATGTTAGCACATTCTTCACCTCACATAATTATCATTTTGTCATCATTAAGGTGAGAACATTAAAGCTCTAATCTCAGAGCAACTTTCGAGTGTACAATTCACTATTGTTAACTACCATGGTCACCATGCTGTATATTAGATCCCCGGGATTTATTCATCTTATTATTGAAAGTTTGTACCCTTTGACCAACATCTCCCCATTTCCCTCACCCGCTAGCCCCTGAAAGCCACCATTCTGTTTTGTTTCTATGAGTTCGATGTTTTAGATTTCACATATGAGATCATACAGTATTTGTCTGATGTATTTCACTTAGCATAATGCTCTCAAGTTCCATCCATGTTGTCATAAATGGGGGATTTTCTTTTTTGTGAATGAATAATATTCTTTAATATTTATTCCATTTAAAAATATATATGTATATATAACACTATATTTCACATATATATCATTATATATCATATTTATATTTAACATATAAAGATCACGTATCACATTTTCTTTATCCATTCATCTGACAATGGATACTTAGGTTGTGTCCACATCTTGGGTATTGTTAATAATGCTGCAAAGAACATGGGAGTGCAGATATCTCCTCAAAATAGTGATTTCACCTCCTTCAGATATAAACCCAGAAGTGGGATTGTTGAATCAAATGTTGATTCTATTTCTAGTTTTTTGAGGAACCTCCATACTTTTCCCATAGTGGCTGTACCAATTTATATTCCCACCAACAGTGCAAAAAAAATTTTTTTCTTACACATCCTCACCAGCACTTCTTATCTCTTGTCTTTTTGATAATAGCCATTTTAACAGGTGTGAGGTGATCTCATTGTGGTTTTGACTTTCTTGATATGCATTTCTCTGATGATTAGTGATGTTGAGAATCTTTTCATGTACCCATTGGCAATCTGTGTATCTTCTCTGGAAAAACTATTAGAGATATATTTAATTCCTCTGCCCACTTCTTTCTTTTTTTTTTTTTTTTTTACTGTATAAATGACAACTTTATTTTAACTGAAAACAGAATTCCATAGTTTCATCACTCATCTCCCTTTTGAGTCTTAGCTCTTTTTAATTTTTTCTGGTTTCCATATCTTGCAAAGCTTTCTTCCTCTCCCCTTTTCCCCACTCCAGCATACCCATATTATTATTATTTTTTAATTTTTTTGCTTTATAACAAATTTAGTCAGTTATACATATACATATGTTTCCATATCCCCTCCCTTTTGCGTCTCCCTCCCACCCTCCCTATCCCACCCCTCCAGGCGGTCACAAAGCACCCAGCTGATCTCCCCGTGCTATGCGGCTGCTTCCCACTAGCTATCTACCTTACGTTTGGTAGTGTATATATGTCCATGCCGCTATTTCACTTTGTCACAGCTTACCCTTCCCCCTGCCCATATCCTCAAGTCCATTCTCTAGTAGGTGTGTGTCTTTATTCCTGTCATACCCCTATATTCTTCATGACATTTTTTTTTCTTAAATTCCATGTATATGTTTTAGCATACAGTATTTGTCTTTCTCTTTCTGACTTACTTCACTCTGTATGACAGACTCTAGGTCTATCCACCTCATTACAAATAGCTCAATTTCATTTCTTTTTATGGCTGAGTAATATTCCATTGTATATATGTGCCACATCTTCTTTATCCATTCATCCGATGATGGACACTTAGGTTGTTTCCATCTCTGGGCTATTGTAAATAGGGCTGCTATGAACATTTTGGTACATGTCTCTTTTTGAATTATGGTTTTCTCAGGGTATATGCCCAGTAGTGGGATTGCTGGGTCATATGGTAGTTCTATTTGTAGTTTTTTAAGGAACCTCCATACCGTTCTCTATAGCGGCTGTACCAATTCACATTCCCACCAGCAGTGCAAGAGTGTTCCCTTTTTTCCACACCCTCTCCAGCATTTATTGTTTCTAGATTTTTTGATGATGGCCATTCTGACTGGTGTGAGATGGTATCTCATTGTAGTTTTGATTTGCATTTCTCTAATGAGTAAAGATGTTGAGCATCCTTTCATGTGTTTGTTGGCAGTCTGTATATCTTCTGTGGAGAAATGTCTATTTAGGTCTTCTGCCCATTTTTGGATTGGGTTGTTTGTTTTTTTGTTATTGAGCTGCATGAGCTGCTTATAAATTTTGGAGATTAATCCTTTGTCAGTTGCTTCATTTGCAAATATTTTCTCCCATTCTGAGGGTTGTCTTTTGGTCTTGTTTATGGTTTCCTTTGCTGTGCAAAAGCTTTGAAGTTTCATTAGGTCCCATGTGTTTATTTTTGTCTTTTTTCCATTTCTCTAGGAGGTGGGTCAAAAAGGATCTTGCTGTGATTTATGTCATAGAGTGTTCTGCCTATGTTTTCCTCTAAGAGTTTGATAGTGTCTGGCCTTACATTTAGGTCTTTAATCCATTTTGAGCTTATTTTTGTGTATGGTGTTAGGGAGTGATCTAATCTCATACTTTTACATGTCCCTATCCAGTTTTCCCAGCACCACTTATTGAAGAGACTGTCCTTTCTCCACTGTACATTCCTGCCTCCTTTATCAAAGATAAGGTGACCATATGTCCGTGGGTTTAACTCTGGGCTTTCTATCCTGTTCCATTGATCTATCTTTCTGTTTTTGTGCCAGTACCATACTGTCTTGATTACTGTAGCTTTGTAGTATAGTCTGAAGTCAGGGAGCCTGATTCCTCCAGCTCCATTTTTCGTTCTCAAGATTGCTTTGGCTATTCGGGGTCTTTTGTGTTTCCATACAAATTGTGAAATTTTTTGTTCTAGTTCTGTGAAAAATGCCAGTGGTAGTTTGATAGGGATTGCATTGAATCTGTAGATTGCTTTGGGTACTAGAGTCATTTTCACAATGTTGATTCTTCCAATCCAAGAACATGGTACATCTCTCCATGTATTTGTATCATCTTTAATTTCTTTCATCAGTGTCTTATAATTTTCTGCATACAGGTCCTTTGTCTCCTTAGGTAGGTTTATTCCTAGATATTTTATTCTTTTTGTTGCAGTGGTAAATGGGAGTGTTTCCTTGATTTCACTTTCAGATTTTTCATCATTAGTATATAGGAATGCCAGAGATTTCTGTGCATTAATTTTGTATCCTGCAACTTTACCAAATTCATTGATTAACTCTAGTAGTTTTCTGGTAGCATCTTTAGGATTCTCTATGTATAGTATCATGTCATCTGCAAACAGTGACAGCTTTACTTCTTCTTTTCCAATTTGGATTCCTTTTATTTCCTTTTCTTCTCTGATTGCTGTGGCTAAAACTTCCAAAACTAGGTTGAATAAGAGTGGTGAGAGTGGGCAACCTTGTCTTGTTCCTGATCTTAGTGGAAATGGTTTCAGTTTTTCACCATTGAGGACGATGCTGGCTGTGGGTTTGTTATATATGGCCTTTATTATGTTGAGGAAAGTTCCCTCTATGCCTACTTTCTGAAGGGTTTTTATCATAAATGGGTGTTGAATTTTGTCCAAAGCTTTCTCTGCATCTATTGAGATGATCATATGGTTTTTCTCCTTCAATTTGTTAATATGGTGTATCACGTTGATTGATTTGCGTATATTGAAGAATCCTTGCATTCCTGGAATAAACCCCACTTGATCATGGTGTATGATCCTTTTAATGTGCTGTTGGATTCTGTTTGCTAGTATTTTGTTGAGGATTTTTGCATCTATGTTCATCAGTGATATTGGCCCGTAGTTTTCTTTCCTTGTGACATCTTTGTCTGGTTTTGGTATCAAGGTGATGGTGGCCTCGTAGAATGAGTTTGGGAGTGTTCCTCCCTCTGCTATATTTTGGAAGAGTTTCAGAAGGATAGGTGTTAGCTCTTCTCTAAATGCTTGATAGAATTAGCCTGTGAAGCCATCTGGTCCTGGGCTTTTGTTTGTTGGAAGATTTTTTATCACAGTTTCAATTTCAGTGCTTGTGATTGGTCTGTTAATATTTTCTATTTCTTCCTGATTCAGTCTTGGCAGGTTGTGCACTTCTAAGAATTTGTCCATTTCTTCCAGGTTGTCCATTTTATTGGCATAGAGTTGCTTATAGTAATCTCTCATGATCTTTTGTATTTCTGCAGTGTCAGTTGTTACTTCTCCTTTTTCATTTCTAATTCTATTGATTTGAGTCTTCTCCCTTCTTTTCTTGATGAGTCTGGCTAATGGTTTATCAATTTTGTTTATCTTCTCAAAGAACCAGCTTTTAGTTTTATTGATCTTTGCTATCGTTTCCTTCATTTCTTTTTCATTTATTTCTGATCTGATTTTTATGATTTCTTTCCTTCTGCTAACTTTGGGATGTTTTGGTTCTTCTTTCTCTAATTGCTTTAGGTGCAAGGTTAGGTTGTTTATTCGAGATGTTTCCTGTTTCTTAAGGTGGGATTGTATTGCTATAAACTTCCCTCTTAGAACTGCTTTTGCTGCATCCCATAGGTTTTGGGTCGTCGTGTCTCCATTGTCATTTGTTTCTAGGTATTTTTTAATTTCCTCTTTGATTTCTTCAGTGATCACTTCGTTATTAAGTAGTGTATTGTTGAGCCTCCATGTGTTTGTATTTTTTACAGCTCTTTTCCTGTAATTGATATCTAGTCTCATAGCATTGTGGTCGGAAAAGACACTTGATACAATTTCAATTTTCTTAAATTTACCAAGGCTTGATTTGTGACCCAAGATATGATCTATCCTGGAGAATGTTCCATGAGCACTTGAGAAAAATGTGTATTCTGTTGTTTTTGGATGGAATGTCCTATAAATATCAATTAAGTCCATCTTGTTTAATGTATCATTTAAAGCTTGTGTTTCCTTATTTATTTTCATTTTGGATGATCTGTCCATTGGTGAAAGTGGGGTGTTAAAGTCCCCTACTATGAGTGTGTTACTGTCGATTTCTCCTTTTATGGCTGTTAGTATTTGCCTTATGTATTGAGGTGCTCCTATGTTGGGTGCATAAATATTTACAATTGTTATATCTTCTTCTTGGATCGATCCCTTGATCATTAGGTAGTGTCCTTCTTTGTCTCTTCTAGTAGTCTTTATTTTAAAGTCTATTTTGTCTGATATGAGAATTGCTACTCCAGCTTTCTTTTCGTTTCCATTTGCATGGAATATCTTTTTCCATCCCCTTACTTTCAGTCTGTATGTGTCTCTAGGTCTGAAGTGGGTCTCTTGTAGACAGCATATATATGGGTCTTGTTTTTGTATCCATTCAGCCAATCTGTATCTTTTGATGGGAGCATTTAGTCCATTTACATTTAAGGTAATTATTGATATGTATGTTCCTATTCCCATTTTCTTAATTGTTTTGGGTTCGTTATTGTAGGTCTTTTCCTTCTGTTGTGTTTCTTGCCTAGAGAAGTTCCTTTAGCATTTGTTGTAAAGCTGGTTTGGTGGTGCTGAACTCTCTCAGCTTTTGCTTGTCTGTAAACGTTTTAATTTCTCCATCAAATCTGAATGAGATCCTTGCTGGGTAGAGTAATCTTGGTTGCAGGTTTTTCTCCTTCATCACTTTAATTATGTCCTGCCACTCCCTTCTGGCTTGTAGAGTTTCTGCTGAGAGATCAGCTGTTATCCTGATGGGGATTCCCTTGTGTGTTATTTGTTGTTTTTGCCTTGCTGCTTTTAATATGATTTCTTTGTGTTTAATTTTTGACAGTTTGATTAATATGTGTCTTGGCGTATTTCTCCTTGGATTTATTCTGTATGGGACTCTCTGTGCCTCCTGGACTTGATTAACTATTTCCTTTCCCATATTAGGGAAGTTTTCAACTATAATCTCTTCAAATATTTTCTCAGTCCCTTTCTTTTTCTCTTCTTCTTCTGGAACCCCTATAATTCGAATGTTGGTGCGTTTAATGTTGTCCCAGAGGTCTCTGAGACTGTCCTCTGTTCTTTTCATTCTTTTTTCTTTATTTTGCTCTGCAGCAGTTATTTCCACTATTTTATCTTCCACCTCACTTATCCGTTCTTCTGCCTCAGTTATTCTGCTATTGATCCCATCTAGAGTAATTTTTATTTCATGTATTGTGTTTTTAATCGATGCTTGATTCATCTTTAGTTCTTCTAGGTCCTTGTTAACTGTTTCTTGCATTTTGTCTATTCTATTTCCAAGATTTTGGATCTGGGAAATAGAATCTTGGATCAGCTTTACCATCATTATTCTGAATTCTTTTTCAGGTAGACTGCCTATTACCTCTTCATTTGTTAGATCTGGTGGGTTTTTATCTTGCTCCTTCTCCTGCTGTGTGTTTTTCTGTCTTCTCATTTTGCTTATGTTACTGTGTTTGGGGTCTCCTTTTTGCAGGCTGCAGGTTCGTAGTTCCCGTTGTTTTTGGTGTCTGTCCCCAGTGGCTAAGTTTGGTTTAGTGGGTTGTGTAGGCTTCCTGGTGGAGGGGACTAGTGCCTGTGTTCTGGTGGATGAGGCTGGATCTTGTCTTTCTGGTGGGCAGGTCCACGTCTGGTGGTGTGTTTTGGGGTGTCTGCCGACTTTTTATGATTTTAGGCCACCTCTCTGCTAATGGGTGGCGTTGTGTTCCTGTCTTGCTAGTTGTTTGGCATAGGGTGCCCAGCACTGTAGCTTGCTGGTCGTTGAGTGAAGCTGGGTGCTGGTGTTGAGATGGAGATCTCTGGAAGATTTTCGCTGTTTGATATTATGTGGAGCTGGGAGGTCTCTTGTGGACCAGTGTCCTGAAGTTGACTCTCCCACCTCAGAGGCACAGCACTGACTCCTGGCTCCTCAATTTGGGATGATTTGTTGTCTATTCATGTATTCCACAGATGCAGGGTACATCAAGTTGATTGTGGAGCTTTAATCCGCTGCTTCTGAGGCTGCTGGGAGAGGTTTCCCTTTCTCTTCTTTGCTCTCACAGCTCCTGGGTCTCAGCTTTGGATTTGGCCCCGCCTCTGCGTGTAGGTCGCCGGAGGGCGTCTGTTCTTCGCTCAGACAGGACAGGGTTAAAGGAGCAGCCTCTTCGGGGACTCTGGCTCACTCAGGCCGGGCGGGAGGGAGGGGCACGGAGTGCGGGGCGAGCCTGCAGCGGCAGAGGTCGGCGTGACGTTGCACCAGCCCGAGGCGCACCGTGCGTTCTCCCAGGGAAGCCGCCCCTGGATCCCGGGACCCCGGCAGTGGCGGGCTGCACAGGCTCCCGGAAGGGCAGTGTGGGCAGTGACCTGCGCTCGCACACAGGCTTCTTGGCGGCGGCAGCAGCAGCAGCCCCAGCGTCCCACGCCCGTCACTGGGCTCCGCGCTTTCAGTCGCGACTCGTGCCCGTCTGTGGAGCCCCTTTAAGCAGCGCTCTTAATCCCCTCTCCTCGCGCACCAGGAAACCAAGAGGGAAGAAAAAGTCTCTTGCCTCTTCGGCAGCTCCAGAGTTTTCCCGGACTCCCTGCCGGCTAGCTGTGTCACATTAGCCCCCTTCAGGCTGAGTTCTCGCCGCCAGCCCCAGTCCTCTCCCTGCGCTCTGACCAAAGCCCGAGCCTCAGCTTCCAGCGCTGCGTGCCCCGGCGGGCGAGCAGACAAGCCTCTCGGGCTGGTGAGTGCCGCTTGGCACCGATCCTCTGTGTGGGGATCTCTCCGCTTTGCCCTACCCAGGTATGTGGGGAGTTTCTTGCCTTTTGGGAGGTCTGGGGTCTTCTGCCAGCGTTCAGTAGGTGTTCTGTAGGAGTTGTTCCACGTGTAGCTGTACTTCTGGTGTATCCGTGGGGAGGAAGGTGATCTCCGCGTCTTACTCTTCCGCCATCTTACCCGGAAGTCTCTGCCCATTTCTTAATCAGATTTGTTTGTTTGTTTTTTGTTTGTTTGTTTGCTATTGTGCTATGTGAGTCCCTCATATATTTGGGATTTTAACCTCTTATCAGATATATGGCTTGAAAAAACTTTCTCATATTCCATAGATAGTCTCTTCATTTTGTTGATGGTGTCTTTTGCTGTTCAGAAGGTTTTTAGTTTGATGTAGTCCTGCTTGTTGATTTTGGTTCTGTTACTTATGCTTTGGGTGTCATATCCAAAACGTCATTACCAAGATTGATGTCTAGGAGCTTTTCTCTATATTTTCTTCTAGGAGTTTTATGGTTTGGGGTCTTACGTTTAAGTTCTTAATCCATTTTGGGTTAATTTTTGTGAATAGTGTAAGTTCTGGGTCCAGTTTCATTCTTTTGCATGTGGTTGTCCAATTTTTCCAACAACATTTATTAAAGAGACTGTCCTTTCCCATTGAGTATCTTGGATCCCTTGTCAAATATTAGTTGACCATATATGCATGGGTTTATTTCTGGGCTCTTGAGTCTGTTCTGTTGATGTGTCTGTTTCATGCCAGTACCATACTATTTTGATTACTATAGCTTTGTAATATAGTTTAAAATCAGGAAGCATGATACCTCCAGCTTTGTTCTTCTTTTTCAAGATTTCTTTGGCTATTTGGGGTCTTTTGTGGTTCCATAAAAATTTCAGGATTGTTTGTTCTATTTCTGTGAAAAATGCCATTGGAATTTTGATAAGGATTCCATTGAATCTATAGATGACTTTGAGTAGTATGGACATTTTAACAATATTGACTCTTCCAACCCATGAACACAGGGTGTCTTTTCATATATTTACATTATCTTCAATTTCTTTTATCAGTGTCTTACAGTTTTTGGTATATAGATAAGGGAAACTTTTAATCTTGTAAATCAGGTCACCCCTCTCTCTAATTAAAACCCTCCAGTGGTTTTACATTGCAAGTAGAATAGAATTCAAACTCTGCATCATGACCTTCAAAGTCCTGTGCATCTGGCCCCCTTTTAACACTTTGGCTTCATATTTTTTGTTTTGGCTTTTTTTTTTCCTGTCCCTTAAATATATCAGCTCATGTCAGCCCCAGAGTCTTTATATCAGGATTTTCTCTGGTTTTCACATGTCTCTGCTTATTATTCAAGACTCCACTCACATACCACCCCTTCTTTGATGCCTTCCCCAAGCAGTCTGTAATAAACCAGCATTCTAACCCACTCTCTGTAATGTCTTATTTTTTCATAGCACCTATCAATCCTAAAATTGGAAAATACATGTTCGTATATTTGTTTTCTACCTTTCTTCATCAGTGAGACTTGGTGGGCAGAGACTATATACCAATTTACTGCTGTATTCTCAGTATCTGGAACAGTGTTTGGCACATAATATATATTCAATAAAATTCTCCTCAAGCACTGATAGGAGAGTAAGCATAGATCAACTCCATAAAGTGCCTTATACACCATGCTTAGGGCTTTACACCAAAAATGCTAGGTTTTTAAGCAGAGTAGGGGCATTATCACAAGTGCGTGCCTTAGAAAAGTCATCCTGGAAGTATCATAAAGCACAAATGTGGGGATGGATGAAAGTAGAAAGACTGGTTAGGAGAGTGCTGAGATTGTTCCAGTCCTCTCCCCGTTCTAACTGCTGACTTGAACCAAGGGAATGGCATTGGAAATAGAGTGGGGTAGAAACAAAATACAGTTGACCCTTGAACAACATGAATTTGAACTTCATGAGTCCACTTATATGTGGATTTTTTTTTTTTTACCAAATATGTACTATAGTATTACACCATCTGTGGTTGATTGAATCTGTGGATGCAGAACAATGGATATGGAGGGCTAACTGTAAACTCCTCTTTAGATTTTCCACTGTTTGGAGGGTTAGCAGTCCTACCCCTCCATTGTTCAAAGGTCAGCTTTATATTGTACTTGATTAATTGGATAAGCATAGGAGGGAAGAGGAGTCAAGATGATATTTAGGGATATTTAGGTGTTTTTCTTGTATAACTGAGAAGAGGGAGAGAGAGAGATGTAACGAGATCTGGATTTGAGAGTCATCAGCAAAGAGATGAAAATGGATGAGATCATTCTGAGGGAGAGGGTGGCATGAATGAGACTGAGAGGGTTAAGGCTGAAATTCTGAGGTACACATGTAAGTTCAAAATCAAATTGAAAAAAAAAATTTAAGCCCATATCAAAAGCATTTTTAAAATTTACATTTGAGAAATTTCTCCTTTGTGTGAAGTCTCTTTCTAGTTCCGCCTGCTTGTGTCTCTGGTCAATTGTTAACTTCGCTAAAATAGGCAACCTGTTCTCTAGTAGGTAAGGTTACATTGAGGTAAGT
Organism: Mesoplodon bidens; assembly: GCF_964165515.1. Classification (NCBI taxonomy): domain Eukaryota; kingdom Metazoa; phylum Chordata; class Mammalia; order Artiodactyla; family Ziphiidae; genus Mesoplodon; species Mesoplodon bidens. The sequence goes on along the minus strand of NC_138166.1, from coordinate 68,261,521 downwards.
CTCCCTGACTCATAAGCAACAACAGTATGGCTTAATAGGATAAATAAATTATGTGACAGACTGAAACGCCAGTTTTGCATCTTGTGAAATAAATATTAGCACAAGAAAAACAGGAAATACTGATGGCATCATAATACTCTAATGCTTCCAGGTAATCATTAATCAAATCATTTTAAATGCCAAACAAGCAAGACCTTGTTTCCTCTCCTCATACAGACAGGATCCAGTGGCCCAATTAAGCATGAAAGCTGCCAGAAGTTTCATCATGAGCACCGGGAACTCAGACACCAGGCCCTACCCTCTGAATACATATTGCCTGAAGTTTCTGATTACAACTCGCCAAGTTCATCAGAATTTCTAATTAGTTATGATTGTGTTTTCTTTATAGGAGACTAGAAATCAAGATATTAAGCATGTTCTCTTGAAGAACTAAACAACCAAATGTAAATTCTCAATTTTCATAAGGGAAACATAGTTTAACGGGATTTAAAAATGAGTGTGATTTTTATTCCCTATCTCCATCCTCACCATAAAATCTCCTATTCCCAAATAAGAAATGAAAAACTACTTTTCTAGGTCACATACATTTATATTGTTTCACTAATACTTGGCAAATAAAGCCCTTCAGGATTGGAGTCAAATATGTTTATTAAGAGCCAGAAAATAGTTGGAAATAGCCTATCTGTAGCTTGTGTTTCACCAATTAATTCATTTAAATAATTTCCATGTTATTTGGAAATGTTTAATTTATTCTATTTGTAGATAACTCAATAGCCAATACAGTCACAACAAATTCTAGCATTTAATAAAATTATCAGAACCAATAATTATATATCACATAAATTATAGCCAAGCAATACAGAATTTCTGCCATAGCATGATATATGTAGGCTTGAAAATACCCACAATCTGTAAGACCACTCACCAAAAATAGCAAAGTTTATGGGGAAAAATAGACTTAAGATAGACCACTGAAAACTTTGCAACCAGAACACTACCAAAAACAATTTTTAAAAAATCTAGTAAAGGGCTTCCCTGGTGGCGCAGTGGTTGAGAGTCCGCCTGCCGATGCAGGGGACACGGGTTCGTGCCCCAGTCTGGGAAGATCCCACATGCCGCGGAGCGGCTGGGCCCGTGAGCCATGGCCACTGAGCCTGTGCGTCCGGAGCCTGTGCTTCGCAACGGGAGAGGCCACAGCAGTGAGAGGCCCGCATACCGAAAAAAAAAAAAAAATCTAGTAAAAATACCAGCCCAGTTGAAAAGGCATGTTAAATTCCAGTTTCATAAATAGATGAGTATTATAGTTTATCCAGGACTTAGTGTGGAAGAAATATGGAAGGTAGCTTGATGGAAGAGGCAGAGGAAGGATTGAGGCTGTTCAACTATGAAAAAAGACAAAATGAAGCAGTGTGTGGGAGAAGTAAACAGCAAGCCCTTCCCATAGGTAGTGTAGCCAACCTGAGTTAGGAAGGATTGAATGAGATGATTGGGTGCACAGTATTGTATTCAGATGTGTTTAGCTGCTAATTCTTGCTGGGGAAAATGTTAGAAAATTGTGTATGAAACAAAGTTACATCCATGTTTTTCTGACTTCATTCCATAGCAGAGGAAACTATACCTGCATTTGAGTAACTGGTATAACATATAGCACATATATATAACATATAATGGAGGCTCAAATTGATACGTAAAATAGAGCTAAAGCTGTAAAGTTCTTAGCCTAATGATCTCTGGGTAAGATCATTTATAATTTATAATAAATTATAAATAATAAGTTTATAATTTCTGACTTCTGAGAGAGGAACAGCATCACCTTTGGAGACAAATTACCTGATTTCAAGTCCAGGGTTATCCTCCTCCAGTTCGGGTTGTTTGGGGCAAGTTGCATGACTTCTGTAACCCGCTGTCTGTTGCTTATCCTTAAAACAGAGCAAGTAGCATCAGTTGTCTCCTACGTTGTTGTGAAGGTTAGAAAAGATAATGTGGAGAAGACACTGCCACAGTAGCCAACCCACAGAAAGTGCTCCATAAATTATGTTGTTATGATGAAATGAAACTCCTTTTGACAGTCAGCCCTCCAAACTGGCTACATTCACTCCTCACCAAAAAGGCCTTTCCTTAGAGAATATCCCCATTTTCAGCCAGAGGATGTCATCCTGGTCAACCTTGCACCAAAGGCTTTTTTCAAAGGAGCAGGTTAGGTCTCCAAAAACATCCAGATGGGTCCTAGTTCTATCCCCAAATGATGTATCCCCTTGGGGCATTTCCTCACTGTGAATCAGAGCAATTAGGGGAAAAAAAAAGTCTAGATTTAATTGATAAACTTTCCTTTTTGTAGTAAATTTAGATTTGTTTTGAGATATTTATAATATAGACTTTTCCCCAGCCCCCAGAAAAGAATCTTAGGAAATGATCTTTGGGATTCTTTTGGTCTCTACTTCTGAAAGGATAGTATACCGAATGGAATATTTCTTTTTTACCAAGTAATAATGATGGAGTTTTACTGTACAGTCTTATGACATTAATTGCTCTGCCATGAACTTTGTAGGAAGAGCAGAAAAGCCAGAAATTGAAAAACAAAAACCTCCCTGATGAGTTTTTCTTCTGGAAGTGTAGGAAACTGTAAGTTCTGAAGCACGTTTATAGCACTACAACTAGATGTGGAAAAAGTGCGCCAAAAATTATTTTTTAATGCCTTTTAGACTTAGAAGAAAGTAAGAAGTTTCCACAGATTAAAACAAATCTCATTCATAAACATATTTAAGATTCTTTAATTATTAAAGAATTTTAAAATTCTTTAAATATTGTAGACCAAGTCCAACGCTAAATAAAAAGTAACCTCTCGGGCTTCCCTGGTGGCGCAGTGGTTGAGAGTCCGCCTGCCGATGCAGGGGACAGGTCCGGGAAGATCCCACATGCCGTGGAGCGGCTGGGCCCGTGAGCCATGGCCGCTGAGCCTGCGCGTCCCGTCCGGAGCCTGTGCTCCGCAACGGGAGAGGCCACAACAGTGAGAGGCCCGCGTACTGCCAAAAAAAAAAGTAATCTCTCATGACCACGTGGGTTTATTACATAAACAAAGGATTTAACATTAGAAAATATAAAATGTAGTTCACCTTTATTAGCAGATTAATGGAGAAAAAGATGTGATCTTCTCATTAGATGAAGAAAATGTTTGCTAAGATTTTACCTTGATTCATTACATTTACATTCATTCATGTAAAAATTCTCCAAGCAAACTAAGAATAGAAGGGGGCCCTGTTGTCCTAATAAAATGTATCTACCAAAAGCCAACAACAAATACTACTCTGAGGTAAAAGTTTAGAAACATTCCCTTTAAAATCAGGAAGAAAGCAATATCCGTTGCCATCACTTTTGTTCACCTAGTAGCAGAGGACTTAGGCAAGAAAAAGGAACGAAATAAAAGAATTGGAAAGGGAGAAATCAATAAAATATGCATAGTTACATTTCTATGCAAATCACTAAAGGAGTACATGTAGATGTAAACTGCCAAGCCAGTAAAAGAAAAAAGTGAAATTGTACAACATAATCAGTGCAAAAGAACCAAGAGGGAGAAACATAGAAAAATAGGAAAGGTGGAATGGATTTAAAGTGTTTGCATGCACATATACACACACATGCACACGAAGATGCTGGGAAAAAAATCTGCATGTATCAGCAATGGAAGTAAATGAAATTGAGCTAAAATCAGTTAAAAACCAACATTTAAAAAAATAAATCAAAAAATGATAAACACAAAAGGCTGGAAACGGATTGCCTCTTGGTGGGGCAGCAAAGAATGGAATCGGGATGAAGCATAGACAGCCTAAACAGTATTTGTCATTATCTAATTCTGATATATATTGATGAGGCCTTGGGTATTCTTTTTATTCGTATGCTCTATACCAAATATTATAAAAATAAGTGAAAAACTATATATCAAGTATTACAAAATTAAAGTATATATATTTAAACTTCCTAAGAAGCCTTAAAATATAAACTAATCCCTTCCTTTCAAATTAATATAACAATTTAGCAGTATAAGAATCCTGTAGGTAAAATGGAAGAACACTTCAAAGAAATAGAACATTATTGATAGAAACTGCTTATGACACCAAAATACACTGTCTCAGGACTGTTCCCAGATTTGAGAATCAACCATAGGAAGGGCCAAAATCCAAAAAAGATTTCAAAATAGTTATTAAGGATATTCTGATTAACATATAAGAATGATTAGGGATTAAATCAGAAATAAGGTAAATCTCATTATTCAGATTTTTAAAAAAATGTGTACTCCACGACTATGGAATTTGTTGTCTTAATACAGCTTAGTTGTCATGTAAAGATTTATATAAAAGTAAGCTTTATATAATATAAACAAAATTTTTAGTAGGTACTTTAGAGATTTCTTGAATGAATGAATTTTATCCCCAGTAGTAATGACCTAACCATTACTGCCATCTAGTGACAGCATACCCTAATTATAGGCAAAGCACTGAATACTGAATTTATACTCTTAAGTAATCACGGTAATGTCGGGTTGGGGAAAGTCATTTGAAAAATATTTGGCATTCTCTTCTGTCCATACTGCCTCCCTCCAACATCATTTTTAATGGGCATATATTGAGAGTCATGATAACTGTTTCAGCCTACCCAACAATTTTTGCAAACTTGGGATCTCATTAGAAATCTTGCCTTCTCTTCTGGGGTATAAACAGGTCTGTCACTTTCCTCTATAAGTATTTAATTTCCTATGATAATGTTTATGGTCAGAAACTTCTGTTCATCACTAACTTTAGTGATTTGACTTATTGTAGGCATATAATATTTTATGAAGGGAAGAGGAAACTGTTCCTCTTCTTCTACCCAGTTTTGCATAGCAATTATGCACCCTTCAAATCTACAGAATATCTGGCACCTTGATCTTGCGCTATAGTACAGACAGTAAGTCTTTTCCCTTCAGATTGCTGACTAAGATTATACCAGTAGAATGTCTAGGTCAGCAGTATTTCATTTTACAGGTGAAAACATTGAGGTTGGGATTCGGATTTGAGCCTTTACTGAAATGGTGCAGTTTTCAGTCTCTTCCTGTTGTCACCTTGGATCCTTATAAGAAACCAAAAAGATATTATGTCATTTTTTAATGTTTTTAATCACATCTTGTTTGGCTAGAAGATTAGAAGTAAAATAATAGTAGCATTTGTTTTGAGTTTGATGGATTTATGAGTATCACATTCGGGGGTAGTGATGCTACATTTAAATACTGACATTTTCTCCCCAAGTAATTTAGTAACACAGAAAAGAAGCTGGATATCTGTTTTCCCTCTTTGGAGTCATAACTCTCTTTCACTGACATACTCACTTCTCCTACACTTGAATTTTTATTATTGTAATTAAGTGCTACTTTATGAGCAATCATTTCAAAATAGATGTTTGTTGATTTGGTAAGTTCACATTTTTTTACACAAGTTTTATTGAAATGAAATTAACTGTGCCTTGTAATGAGGATTCCCAGTACCAATGCATTATTGAAAAGCTTAAACATGTTATGCTGATGCGGTAGAAAATATTTTGTGTAACTATATTATCTCATCTACTCATTTTCTTTTTGGTGAAATCATATAAATAGGAATTTTTGGAATTTTGGAGGAGGAGAGGTTCTTATGCTGTTTTATGACTAAATGAATTAAAGCCCTGGCAGTCAGAAACTGTCTTTAGTTAATATGCCGTAAGGTTATCAGTACTTACGTAATAGTGTGAGCCTGACTGCACATGAGAAAGGAGAATATGTGACTTTCTGTTCCTCTTCAAATGGTTGTGTAGGTGCACTGTCAGTGGGTGGTCAGAGCCCTCTCATTTTGCCAGGGGTTAGACTTCAAAGGTGATTTCAATGTTGGCACGTAATTATCCAGCTCTGTTACCCTGCAATCAAGTCAGATTTACATTTCCTGATTGTTATTTTCATTAAATGGAAACGAGGATGTGTTGCTTCATTTAAGCCTCCTGTGAATTCAAAGCTTTGAGTAAAACCTCATTAATCTGTACCCCATTTGTTCAGAGGATGTAATAATTTAGAAAAGTGCTGGGCTGAAATTTTCTTTCCTGGTATCTATAAAGAAAGGATTACTAACCCATTAACCAAATTAATAGTGCAAACAAGATTGGAAGAACAAATGGTATTAAACACCCTAAAGCACTTTAGAAGAGCACCCATATACTTAAGGCCTATCTCAACTCAAAATATAAAATATTCCCAGAGTTTCTTAAAGCAGGATCACTGTCCAGCAACAATGATGAGAATTTTAAATGTCCCTTATTTGGAATAGTCCCCTACTTCACTATTCCCCTGCTTTAAACCCGGTTATTCCAAATCCCTGAGGCTAGGTTGAACTTGACAAACAAGTTATTAAGTTTGTGTAAAGACTAGGTTGCTTGTTAGTGTTATAAAGTGATTCCAAAGTGGAGATGATCCTTCCCAATGAGCAATGTTCAGGTGGACTTCTGGTGTCCAGCTTCTAGAACAGTCAGTTAGAGATGAGAACATTCAAATCATTCTGCGTATAATACTTTTTAAAGGTTTTAAACAAATTTTAAAGACTTCAGTTTTTTAGAGGAGTTTTAGGTTTACAGCAAAATTGAGGAGGTACGGAAGTCTCCCATATGCTCCCTGTCTCCACACGAGCAAAGCCTCCCCCGTTATCAATATCATTCACCAGAATGCTACATTTTTTTTTTACCAAGAATGAACCTACATTACTACATTATAATCAGCCAGAGTCTAGTTTAACTCAGGGTTCACTGTTGATGCAGTACATTCTATGGGTTTGGACAAATGTTATAAGAACATGTATCCATCATTATAATATCATGCAAAGTATTTTTACTGCCCTAAAAATCTTCTGTGCTGTACCTATTCATTGCTCTCCACTGCCCCAGCAACCACTGATCTTTTTTATAGTCTCCATACTTTTGCCTTTTCCAGAATGTCAAACAGTTGTAATCATACAGTATGCAGCCTTTTCAGATTGGCTTCTTTCACTTGGTAATATACATTTAAGTTTCCCTCATGCCTTTTCATGGCTTGATAGCTCATTTCCTTTTAGCGTTGAATAATAGTCCATTGTCTGGATACACTTTACAATAATTTTTCAGAAAGACTTGTCATATAAAAACCCACAGGCTTGGACCCTAGCACGCTACCTACCACGGGGCTTTGCTTGCAAATACTAGGCATGTGAATTTTGAGCGAGTGAATGAATTAGTCTATTTCTGTATGTGCTGGAAAGTGTGGCATCATGGTAGAGAGTTCTTTTCTGCTCTCTTGAGTAGGAAAGGCTTTTTTCATCTCTCTAGGGAACTAAAATAAAGGATTTATTTCAAACATTGAAATTCCATAACTAGTTTAATAACATTTTAAGCATGATCTGTCACTTGACCATATTTTCCTTCCCCGCCTCCCACTTACCTCCTGAGACTGCAGATTTCTTTCTCAAGATATTATCCCAAGGAAGGAAAGAAACTCATCATTTCCTTATCCTCCTTTTCTGAACTGTGATCACACACTGAAAGCTCCATCCTGAGCTGATGTTTGAGAATCTGTTACCATGGAGCTATTCCCCAGCTCAAAGGATGGTTTTATTGCATACAGTGTTACAGGAAAAGAGAATGATAAAAACTAAACTTAAAAAAAATCCTTATTAATAATGGAAATGGGGAAAATGTTTTTAAAATCAAATACATGGCGGAGTACAATGCATTTTTATGGTCTCCCTTTCTCTCCTAAGGGCAAAACATTGGGCAAAAAATAAGGGCAAAACATTACCCTTATTTTTTGCTTTGTGTTTGTGGTAATTGTGTTGTTTTTAAAAGACGCTGCTGTCTACTAGCTTCTGGGCATATGTCCAAAATACAAGTGGACTTTAACTCAATTCAGCAGATCAGATTTCCGTAGAGACCTCCAGAAGACTCCACTAGTCCATTCCTACCAACCTGCCTCTGACCTGTGCCCTCCCAGACAAAGCTACTTAAAGAAAAAATAATAAGATTCAGTGCTTGTGTGGAGGTCAAGAAGGATACAAAAGAGTGAAAGACAAACACAAGATTTTGAAGCAGAGGTGACTTTGAGAATAAAGGTAACCCTGACACCGAGGCAAGTCTGAAGGGGACTTGATGTTGAGGCAATGTGATAAGCTATGCATCAGCCCCAGACCCTGTCACTTTGCAGCCAGTAATGATCCTACTGTGGTGGTTGTGATCTTTTTTCTTACATGGATTGAGTGATCAGGATTTATTGTTTTTGTAAACCCACAAGTTTAACAGTTCAGAGTTTTTCAGCTGTACTCTATTTCAAGTATTTTGTCCATTTTGTAGCACTTGGAAGCACATCAATGATGGAAGAAAAAAATGGTATGTTTACCAAAAGTCTCTTTTCCTGATAAAACCTCTGAAAAGTTATTATTATTTTACAACTTTTAGGAGAAAAGAAATTTAGAAATGCATTAGGAGCAAACAAAATGAGTTGCAATTAAATCTTTCAAAATGTCTTAAAATAGCTGTTAAGATAGTTGTCAAGTTTCCTGATTCTTTGGAAAGAAAAGGACAATAGCTTTGTTGGAGACAGAATTCAAAACATTCTCTGATTCTAGGACCTTGGTCTAGATAGAAACTCAGGAGTGTGTCAGGTGCTAGGAGTTGGGGTGTGGACCCATTGTTGGCCAGGAGCAGTATTTAGCTTTGGCACAAACAACACGAGGTATGCTACATAGACCTGACAATTGTCCTTGTGACACCAGGGATCAGAAGTTAGAGAAATGAACAGGTTGTGACTGATAGCATGGAGCAGAGGTTAAGAGCTCAGCCTTCCAATTAATGGTTAAGTGTTTGTTTAAACTCTTTAAGCCTCAGCCTTCTCATCTGTGAAATTGGATTCATAATTGTATTTACCTCATAAGGTAGTTGTAATGATGGAATTAGACAGTATGTGTAAACTAGGTTAGCCATTTACACACAGTATGTTCCAGCATAGAGTAAGCATCTGATAAATATGAAAGTTACTTTTGTAAAAATCCAAAATCTCTTGAGAGGTACCAAGTGGATGCATATCTACTTCAGCTTTACGGCGATATGGATCTCCCAGTAGAATATGTTGAATTTTGGAGATCATTTTGAAGGATTCTATTATATTGTTCTTGATTTCTTATAACTAGTGTAGATGGGTCTAATTCTATATCTCAATCTAGGTGGAGAGTTCAACATTTTTCTGTCATGGAAATGGCATCACTGATCAATGGAAAGCTTCATGCTGTACTTATTCAGCATGTACTTATTCAGGGCTTGATGTGAGGTAGATAAAGAGGAATGGCTATACTTTCCTTTTTTTCCTTTTCCTTTCTTTCTATTTTTTTTTTTAACCATCTCCATCCTCCAGATATCATGATTTCTATGAAGCAGTCTCTTGTTTCTCTGGTGGAGTGCTAGTATTCCACAGATGGAGAAACCACTTAATCTGGAGTCTCACATTGTTAGAGGTATTTGCAGAGACCAACAATTTAAAATCTGATTGGCTGAACAGTGGACTACCTTAGTCTCAGCTGTCCAGAGAGCGCTGTTCTGATGCAACCAACAGCTCGCCTTCTCCGTGATCCACCAGCAAATGCTCTTAATTTGCTAATTTCCTTGCTATTACTGCATTGCGATATTTGCTGTCACTTTTTCCTTCACCCCAGTAGGCCCATTTATGTAACATAGAAATCTGGTTTGTCTTACGGGTCTGGCTACTATGGTTTGTTGGGCCCAGAATTCCTCTGGGGTCTGCATGACGCTTGTGAGGCACTGATTGCTATTACCATATGCAGTGTTCTACACTTGTCCTAAGAAATGGGCGTTTAGTCAGAGCTGTTACAGTAGTCAACAGACCTTTGCAGATTTCCAAGGTACGGAGTGCTGTGAGAGATTTTCAAATTATCATGTCACAGAACAAAAATAAAGTGCACACAGAAAACCAATTCTGTGGTGTGTTCAGAGGAAAACAAAACCAGAGCTTTCTTTTCTCCCTTTCATTGTGGTCTGGTATCTTCTAGACACTTAATTCCTTCCCAGGAGTTGCCCTCCTGGGAGATGGGGACAACAAAAGCTCTTTTTTTTTTTTTTTAATAAGTTGAAAGCAGTAAGTAGTAGATGAGAGCCTCTGACTTCTTAGTGATCAGTGTGGGCATTTCATTTCTGACCTTCAGTGTATTTACCTCCACAAGTCTCTGTAAATGGAAGACATCAGCTTCAAAACCCTTCATGGCTCTGAAACATTTTCATCTATTGCTGAATAATTATATTTCCTGGAGACTAGTGGGATATAGATTATCTTCACTGGGAAAAAAATGTTTCCAATTTAAACTTAATGTGAAGGGTGGTTCAATACTGGATATAAACAGCATGCGTCTGAGGCAGATGCAGATAAACACTAACAGAAAGGTAATGAATCTATCTTAGGCCTGGACGTGGGAGAATTAAGACTGAATTCTCAAGGTGGCACAAAGGCAAGTGAATTCTTACCCCAAGGCTGATAAATAGATAATAATGAGAAAAATAAAACTGTTTGCTTATTTGATGACAAAGCACAGATGTCTCCACTTGATTTCATATTAAATGGAAGGTTTAACTGCCATTTTGTGGGGGAAATGAAGCTTTTTTTTTTTCCTTCAGAAAATGCTGAAGCAGATTGTCTATTAAAAAGCCTAATGGAGAATTTGAAGACAGAAACCTCACAGCAAGGCAAAGAGAGTAACTAGGCTGGGAAAGAGTGAATCTAATAGTGATAAGTCAACTTTCCTTCTGCCAGGAAGTTCAATGCTGAAAATTCACATTATGACAACTCAATTTATTTATATCCTTTCTTATTTGAGAGTATTAGAGCTATGGCTTCAATAGTTCATTGCTGTCAATATTCTCCTAAAATAAAAGGTGGTCAAAGGCATTTGTGTATTTTCTTAAGGAAATAAACCCCTAAGTCTGTTTAACGTAGTTACCAAGAGAGGAAGTAGAACAGGTCAGAAATCTGTTTTTTAATATTGAGTCAAGAAAATGTCTCCTGACTCTTTACCAAAGCAGTCTTTGAAAACTAGAGTCTTTTCATAACACACTCTGAACTGGTAAGTATATGTACCACGAGTCTCCCTTTCTTGTGAACATTTACACAAGTCTCCTATCTTAGGACCCATTTACTCCATTTCCTTCCTTGCGTATCATGCCATGTTATTTGATCAGCGTCCATTCGGAAATGTATACATTGAAATTCATTCATTCAGCAAATATTTATCTCCTATCTGCTCTGTGCCAGCCACTGACAACTCAGGGAAGAATAGGATAAGGTGCTTATAATCTGGAAGAGGAGACAGAAATGTCAACAGATTACAGCCTGGTCAGTGTCATAGCACAGGTGTAAACAGAGTGCAGTCTGGACAGAGAAGGAGATAGTCTCCTCAAGGGGACCTAGGAATGCCTCCCAGTGGTGGTGATACTTAAGCTGTATCTCCAAGGATGAACAGGGTATGTTTAGAATCTGTAGTCCAGCTCAGCATGTGAGAGCCTTGTGGAAATAATGGCAACTAGAAGGTTGTAAACGTATGTTGTTTATATAAAAGATAAGTCTTCGAAGAAATTAAACTTAATTGTAGTGGGTGTTAAGACATGGAGAGTAAATATCTTTCATTTGGAGGAAATTTAAGATATACAAGTGGGAATAATGCACTATGAAAAGACCTGTACGTGGCTATTGCTAGGTAGACATTGAAGTCTACAAGTACCTTTCTTTTTTTTTTTTTTTTTCTCTATCTGGAGTTCTACAGAAGCAAGAATCAGAGAGATTTGGTGCCTGGCTAGGCTTACTTAGATAACTTATTAATTTGCCAGGCACTACAATGACCAGTAGATGCTGTATTTCATAATTAAAAGCAAACTAAGTCAAGGAAAGGTTGGATGTCTTGTTTGGGGGGGTCTCAGAGCTCATCAGTGACAAAACCGTGAATTGAACTTGAAGCTCTTGGTTATATACTAATGCCCTAACTGTTCACAAAGTATTAGAAGGTTTAATTGTAGGAAGACTGAAAGTCAATATTGATTGACTGAGTATTTACTAAATAGCACAGTGTCACATGCCCTGAGATGTCTCCCTGCAGGTTGCTAAGGCTGGTGCTTACTTACTAGATCTCATCCCCTTTCACCTACAAGGACATAGCTTGAGCAATTCTTTCCCCCTCTCCTTCATCACCAATATTTTCCTGTCTATAAGATCTTTCCTAACAGCATACCAACGTGCTGGTTTTTATTCCATTGTTAAAAAAAAAAAAAAGAGGCTGAGTGCAGAGATTAACTCTAGCAATTTTTCTCATTTTCATCACTGCCAAACTCAGAGTGGTCTGTACTCCTGGTCTGTTTCCTCTCCTCCTATTCTCTCTTAAGCCCACTCCCATCAGGCTTTTCACCCACAGCACTCCACAGAAACTGCTCCTGTGAAGGTCATCGGTGACCTCCAAGTTGTTGACTTCAGTGGTCCCTTCTTCAACCTCATCATCATGGAACTGCAGCTGCACTGAGCAGTAAAAGGCCAATGCAGTAGAGCCTTCTCCTGCTCTAGTAGAGCCACCTTCCTTCCTTCTTGAAACATTTTCTTCCTTACCTCTCCTATGAGATAGGAGGACAACATATTTTCCTCCTATCTCACAGCTACTTGGATGTTTAATCAAACTTTAAAGCTCATAATGTCTGACCTCATGAGCTAAGCCACTCTGACTCCCACCCCTAACCCTATATCCCTCTCCCCTTCCACCAACTTCCCCACCTCAGTTCACGAGAGCTCCACACTTGCAGTTCCTCGTGAAAGAAAATTGTGGCTCAGCTCCTTTTTCTCACACTCTACATTCAATCCGTCAGCAAATTAATTTGGCTCTGTCATGACTGTGGTGGACTCTGACCACTTCTCAGCAGCTTTGCTGCTACTAAGCTATCATCACTTGATTCCTGGCTTATTGCAGTGGTGTCCCCTCCCCCTGCCCCATCTCTCAGCTTTTATCCTTGCTTAAGGCTACTTTTAAGGCAATAACCATAGTTATCTTGGTAAAACTTAAGTTCTTGCCTCAAAACATTCCATAAGGCTCATAAGGCCCCAAATCATCTGTCCTCCTATTTCCTCTGTGGCATTGTCTTCTATAACTCTCCCCCTCACCCACTAAACTCCACTCTCTCTGGCCTCCTTCCTGTTCCCCTGATTTAGGGATTAGCAAACTATCTGTAATGGAAAATATAGTACATAATTCAGGCTTTGTGGGTATGTGGTTTCTGTCACAACTACTGAACTCTGACATTGTAACATGAAAATAGCCATAAACAATGCACACATGAATGGATGTGGCTTTGTTCCAATTACACTTTGTTTACAATAACAGGCAGCAGCAGATTTGTGTACAGGCTGTGGTTTGCAGATCCTTTCTGATTCACCAGGTAACCCCTCCCTTAGAATCCTGGCTGTTTCCAATGCTTAGAATTGTCTTCTCCGGATAGCCACATTGCTTCCCCCTCACCTCTCACCAGAATCTACTCAAGTGTCACCTTCTTAACGAGGTGTTTTTCAACCTGAGTACTGGTAGGACACACATGGCATACTCAAATGAGAAAAGTTTAAGAAAGGTCTAATGAAGGTATGGGCAGGGAGTAGGTAGACCAGGAGGCATATGTATATGCCAGGCCTGGTAAGCAGATGGGCCTTAGATGGACAAGGAGTAGAAGCAGCTGTAGCACCTAGGACAAGAGAAGTGGGTAGCCAGGATATCTTGAGAGAATCAGTGACCTCTTGAACTCCTGCTTGGGTGCCCTATCATTGGAACCAAATCTTCAGCCACAGGGCAAAGGAGGTCCCTGATACAGTCCATGTGGTCAGCCTCCTGGGACAGAAGAGTTCAGAGAAAGGTGGAGAATATATCTGATGAGCCAAAGGAAAGATAATACTCACAAGGGGCTTCCTCATCCACCATATTGAAAATTACAACCAGGACCAAGTGTATCATTTAAGGGGCCACTTGTTTAAAAATTAAGAAGTTCAAGACAGTGGGAGTGAAGCATTGCACCCAACATGGAGCCCTTCTGATCTTGGGGCCCTGTGTGACTGCATAGGCTGCGCACCCATGAAGCCAGCCTTGATTTCAACCCTTTCCCCAGCATGGAATTCCCTATTCCTCTTCTCTACTTTGTTTTCTCCACTACACCTGTCTCAGTCTCACATGCTATATAATTTAACTGATTTGTTTAGTTTATTATCCCTCTGCTGCACTTGAATTTGAGCCCCCAGGCAGAGATTTTAATCTCTTTAGTTACATGCTGCATATAATGTCTTAAACACTCCCTGGTACATAGTAAATGCAATAAATATGTGTAAATATATACAATTCTCCTGGAACAGGGAAGAAGAAAGGCCACAGAAAGGGATCATCACACTTATTGATTTAGCTTGGTTCCCTTTCCATAGCCCTTCTCTTCATAAGCCAAAACCCAAAGCTGAGTGCAGGCCAGTATCTCTCATTGGAAAGGATAATTTTTTTTTTTTTTTTTTTTTTTTTTTTGCGATATGCGGACCTCTCACTGTTGTGGCCTCTCCCGTTGCGGAGCACAGGCTCTGGACACGCAGGCCCAGCAGCCATGGCTCACTGGCCCAGCCGCTCCGCGGCATGTGGGATCTTCCTGGACCGGGGCACGAACGCGTGTCCCCTGCATCGGCAGGCGGACTCTCAACCACTGCGCCACCAGGGAAGCCCGGAAAGGATAATTTTTAAAATTCTCAGTATTTAAGATCATCTGCCTTAATAATTTCTTATATAGAGGAAGTAATCAAAACAAGACCTCTAACTTAAATTAACAGTTGGCATTTAGAATAGAAATGTGTGCATGAGTATAATTTTTAAGTTTTCTAAGGATTATTTCCATGTTATGAACTTAGCTAATATTTATTCTTTGTGGTCTGCCTATCCTAGAATGATTGTTTCTCAGAGTTCCGTGCATGGCCTATGTCTTCTCTCATTATACACACTTCGCAGCAAACTCATCTGTAGCCAGTGAATCAAAATAGCACTTAAAGTAGATGAGGCACAAACACGATCTCCAGCCTATATCTTCCACCTGGGCTTCAAAATGTGTATGCTACAGTCCAACTGCCTACTACATATCATTACTTGTAAGTCTCATAGGGATAGCAAACCCACTCAGAACGGATGTCGCTGTATCTCCCTTCTCCCACTCCAGCCACCAGCCTGCTCTTCCTGCTTTGCCTCTGAGAACAGTATCTTCAACCCTCATGATCCCTGCCAGAAACCTAGGAGTCTCTGCTGACATCTCCCTCTTCCTCATTTACCATCTAATTAGCCCAACAGCCTATTGTTTTTCACCTCCTAAATACCTCTCATATCTGAGTCTCCTTCTCATCTTCACATCTGTTACCCTAATTCATTTTGACAGTGGTCCCCTAAGTAGCCTTCTTGCCTTTAACCATGCTGTTAAATCTGTCATTCACAATGCTGCTAATGCAGGCTTCTTACATGTAGATGTTACCATGTCTCTTCTGTTATTTTTTCAGTAGCTTCTCTTCACCTATAATGTAAAACCTGAGCTTCTTTAGATGGCGAGTAGAATCCTCCCATGTATTATCTCCCTCGATGTCTTGCCAATGTATGATACTTTAATGAGTGACTTGTACTTATCCAGCCAAATCTTTTCCATGGTCTCTAATGCCTCTCCCTGCCTTAGCACCCAGTGTTGTTCCTCCTACAGAGAATACTTTCCCCAGTGTATCCAACCCAGCAAATTTCTGCTTCTCCTTTAAACCCACCTCTTTCCCTCTGTGCCCCCTGCACACTGTAATGAGCCCATTACAGCTTTGCATCTCACATTGTGACAGTTGGTTTAGATATCTGGCTCTCCACTAGATTCTAGGTTCCTTTGGAGAAGAGACATCTTTTTATATGTGTAGCCCCATGTCCAGCACAGTGACCAGCACACAGTAAGTGCTAAATAAATGAGACAAACAGATGCTACATTTCCATTTTCGCTATTACACAATGTTCATATGTGTGCATGTGTGCATAAATTTAAACCACAGGTCTAGAACTACACAATCATAATTTGAAATACTTAAGTCTTAAAGTCTTTTAAACAATATTCTAAGTAACTTTTAACTACCCTGTAATGATTTTTGCCTAGAAAGTACTAAAGGAAGCTAATTTTATTTTTTTCTTTATGACTGTGAAAAAGTTACCTTTTAAACAAAAAATTAGTAGTTTATAACTGTCAAATTTGTTTATAAGCTTCAAAAAGAAAATACAGTATCTCTTCAAATGTATATACACAAGTACACAATATTTAATCACACTTAGGAACAAAATATTTCAAGAGTTTATAAAAGTATAGTTGTAAAGACTAAACTGAGTATCAGTCATATTTAATTAAAAGTATATTTTAGACACATAGTTTATGTTGCAATTATTATTTATGTCTTAACCCCATAGCTATGTCATTCTGCTTCAAATAATTACTCCTTTTAGTTCAGATATATACTAATTTTAGAATGTATTGTCAGAGCCTGAAAGTCAGATTAAAGTTTGGCTCTCATATTTGAAAAGAATAGCATGTGCTATAACCATGCCATGTTCCCTGGTTTTCTGAGGGGCCCATTAAAAGGATTATATTCTTGTTGGAGGAATATATAGGGCAATAAACAGTTTTGTGGGTAATTAAACAGTGAAATGAAGCCGAATCTTCCAATTACCAGCAAAAGGCTCTTATTGCAAATATGTTATGGTACCATGAAAATTTCCTTTTGTGTATTAGTTTTTTTAGAGATATATTAGCTTTTATAACACATTATTTTAAGAGCTTGATTATTATTAGCTTTATACTGAGCAGTAGCAGATTTGTACACTGAAAAGGATCCTAAACTGAATTACCAAAATTCAAAATCCAAGTTAATATCACTAGATCCAAAAATAACTTTTCACTTTCTATATACTATTTCTGTACCCATAGAAAAGCAGGGAGAAGAGAAGGGAGGACTGACATTTAATCCAGAATAGATATGCCTTTGGGTAGAGATAGCTGCTGAGTAAAGCTGAAAGATTTCTACAAAAAGTGCAGTTCGAAGATGGAAAAACTGTATCTACAGGCTATTAAATCTGAACTTTCTGAAGAAACACAGTGTAGCTAACCCTAGTCATCTCTGAAATAAGATATTATTCATCTTAGAGTAGCAGTGATATTCACTGATTATATTAACTGAATTATTATTATTTAAAACATAGTAAAATATACAAAAAGAACTGGAAAATCATTACATTATTTTTCTGTTGATATCTTTTACCCTTTGACCCCATTTTTAAAGACAGGCTTCAAAAAGAGATACATTACTTGACAGGGATGTGTAAGCTTGGAGAAGGTTTGGAAGAAAGGTAGCTGGAAAAATTTCCCTGATACTGTAATACATGTGATGGTGGTTTTATTCTATGCACCAAATTTTGTAGAAAGAAACTCAATACCAGTCTACTGGGAAGCTTGGATGGCACTCCAGAGCCTTTATGACAGGAAGTAGGGATGGCTGGGCCTCCATCTGTCTCTCCACATACATTGTAAAGTGACTCAACTCTCCTGAATAAGAACTATTCATTATAGTGATGTTCAGACATGATTTTCTTCTATTGCTCACATTCTCTTCTATTTCATCTCTCTTCTTGTTTCCCTAACTACACACACACACACACACACTGACACACATAAATAAACTTCCAAACAAAAGGTTCTCACCTCTGTGGCCATTTCCCTTTGGCTGTTCTTTGAAAAATCAGACATGATGTGCTATCACATGTCCTTGGTATGTCCCAGTATGCATGTCCATTTAAGGGCCATCAGTCATGAATAAGTTATGATTCCTGTGTATGTTGTTAGAAAATTAAGATACCTTGACGTTGCTCTGATAGTTTAGGATTCCATATTTCACTGAAGCATGGGCTTCTTCATATATTGTTCCATTATAACATTGTGTGGGATCTTGTCATAAGAGTTAAATGTCAGATGGCAAGTGCCCATTTGCAGGGGTCAGTAATGAAAATAAACTGAATCTCAGCTTTTTGGTTATGAATTAGCAAATGAAAAAAAGTATTCTGATTGAGGGAAGCCATCATGGATCATTTATAATTCCTCCTATTCCTTTTCTAACATGTAAGATCTTTTTGAGTAGTCTTTTATTTGAGTAGGTAGTTTGAAAGCTAATTTGACTCCTTAAGTAGACTATTTGAGGTAGAAAGATTTGCAGAGATTTAAAATGTAACTTGATTTACAAAAAAAGTGATCCGTTTAGGGAACATTTGCAGTCTTTTCTTTCATCCCTTTACCTTCAACTTTCCCAAGATTGATCAAGCATTGCCCATAGAGTATAATTACTATGGAGGGAAAGCTTACATATTCCATTATGGGTTAAAGAGACTTCATGGAGACCGTAAGAAACAGTGTTACTGTGGTGATCCATAAGATCTTCTCTTTTAAAGGATCTAACAATTTACTTAACTGCTCCCTGCTTTTACTTTCTCATTGGTAAAATGAAGGGCCTTATTTATATGTTCCCTTAAATCCGTTCTAGCATTAGTAGTCTATAATCTATGATGCTTGATTTGCTTCAGATTCTGTTCTCCTTCTGTTTCCCACTGATGGATGGGGATGTATTCTCAGCCCAGCCTCTTCTTTTTTTTTTTTACATTGTTTATTCAGGATATCTTGTTAATTCTTTTTTTTTTTTACATATAGAATCTAAAAAAAAAAAAATGGTTCTGAAAAACCTAGGGGCAGGACAGGAATAAAGACGCAGACGTAGAGAATGAACTTGAGGACATGGGGAGGGGGAAGGGTCAGCTGGGACGAAGTGAGAGAGTGGCATAGACATACATGCACTACCAGCCTCTTTAGACAAGCTGTCCCTTCTCTCCTACACATCTCTTCACAGTGGGGCTTTCCTCCTTGACTGGCTAAAGGTGGGCCCGCCTGCCTCCACCACTGCCTCCCTCAAGTGTTGGCCAAGTGTGTATCAGAGGATCTTCATGCTGCTAAAACAACCATGCTGCCATGGCAGTGGAAGACTGAGGGTCCAAAGATCTTGAAATATTAGATTTGAAAACAATAGCAACATTAACAGTGAGTGTCCCAGTCATTTTCTGTTTTTTAACAGAATTGAAACCAAGATTTAAAAATATAACTAAAATTATTTTATATATAAATAGTGAACTAGTAATCATAAGCTTTCATAATGTATGACACTGACACATTAAAAAAAAAAATCACCAAAACACTGTAATCTCTACTTAGACATTCCAAGACCAAGACAGTGAAGCACTGGAACACACTTTTTAGGGTTGTTGGTTTTTTTTCCCTGCAATAATGGCCAATTATGCTCTTGTAATTACCATCAGTCAACCTCAGTTCGACTGAATCAGAGGAAGAGATCTTAAATCCTATAAAATGCTTTGTAGCTGACCATTTCTATAGTACTAAACCTCAGAATTTGTCCCATGAACTATTTCCATCATGCCTATTTTTAAAAATCCAAATTGAAACTCTACCCTCAGCAATGGTTCTCAAACTTGGATGTATAAGCATTGCCAGGGGTGCTGCTTAAAAGTGTAGTTTCTCGTGTCCTAACCCTAGAGATACTGATTGAGAAAATTTGGTATGGGAATTAGGAATTAGCAATTTCAATAATCTTACCTCATCAAGGAGATGAGAATTTATCAGATGAGAATCTAGAGTGGAATAGAGCGACTCAGAGGTTAATCAATTTTTTGGATATGTATAATCTTCTGAAGTCATATTCATATATTCATTTATTTTAAAATAGTATTAATTTACTTTTACAAATCTTCCAACATTTAATATAAATGAAGTATTTAAATGTTACATGTAATCACTGAATCATTTGGAAGTGACCATTTTCATTCAAAGAATATAGTACAGGTTTAAACGAACTAGTCTTTAGTTCACTAAATATCAGTTTCCTAGTTTTTAATTTAATATGTCACAGCTGTGTGGTTACGTTCTTTACCTTATTATAACATATTATGTTACAGCTAGATCTTGTTTCAGTGTTCCAGAGAAAATTTCCTGGAGCACTGGCTGTTTATCAGGGCTATTCTTTTTTCTAGTCAGTGTTCTTACTTTTGTTTCTTGTGTATATTTCATCTTATTTCCTCAAGGCCTCTCAGAGTGGCTTGAATGTTGGCTTTCAAAAGGATTGTTTGTGAAAGGCATGGGGAAATAAGTTGAAATGTCTAGACAATGAAAAAAAGGAGGTTAGCCAAATATTAAATGCATGTTTCTAAAGGAGTATCATAAAGATTTCTAAAAAAATTTTCTCTTTCTGTAACCATCCATCATACATAATGAGATTTGCTTTGTAAATACCAATGTGTTATTTTTCCATAATGGCTTTCTTCTGAAGACCCACTTTATCTTACACATGGTTTCCTTTCTGTCTCTTAATGAGGGACAAAGCTGAAATATTCTGGATGGTGTTTTATCTTGATGTTCTCCAGAGAGAATTATGTGAAGATCCTAAAGT
Source organism: Mesoplodon bidens (assembly GCF_964165515.1). NCBI lineage: Eukaryota > Metazoa > Chordata > Mammalia > Artiodactyla > Ziphiidae > Mesoplodon > Mesoplodon bidens. The sequence goes on along the minus strand of NC_138166.1, from coordinate 68,240,895 downwards.
CTTAAAGACATTCTATGAAAAAGGTTTATCTTCTCTTCATTTTAAGAACGTTTTTCCTATAATTTTAAATTCTTTTTTAATTGCAATATAGTTGACATATAATATTGTATTACATATATTAGTTTCAAGTATACAACATACTGACTTGATGTTGACATCATGTATACTATTTTGTGTATACACAACAGTATACACAATGTTTACATTTGTGTATATTGTAAAATGATCACCACAGTAAGTCTAGCTAACATTTGTCACCATACATAGGTGCAACGTTTTTCTTGTGATGAGAACTTTTAAGGTCTACTCTCTTATCAACTTTCAAATATGAATTACACTATTATTAACGATAGTCACCTTGCTATATATTATGTCCCCATGACATTTATTTTATAACTGGAAGTTAGTACCTAAAAGCATTTTTTGACATGCAATTTTTTTTTTTTTTTTTTTTACGGTACGCGGGCCTCTCACTGTTGTGGCCTCTCCCGTTGCGGAGCACAGGCTCCGGATGCGCAGGCTCAGCGGCCATGGCTCATGGGCCCAGCCACTCCGCGGCATGGGGGATCTTCCCGGACCGGGGCACGAACCCGTGTCCCCTGCAAAGGCAGGCGGACTCTCAACCACTGCGTCACCAGGGAAGCCCGACGTGCAATTTTTTTTTTTATCATTTCCACTTGAAATAAGTAGTGTTTGGTACATGCTTTCTGACAGGTCTTATCTATATTAAAATTTGGATATTTTTATCATGCATTTCTTGCATTAGTTTTATTTTTTAATATTTCATTAAAGTATCGTGTATCTTGATTAATAAGCGTTTTTTATGACCCTTAAATTTGGTGCCCGAGGTAAATGCCTAAGTGGCCTTACCCTAGACCGGCCCTATTCCCTATTAGTAATATGCTCTGTAGAGAGAAAGCACAGTATTAAAGAAGCATTAACAGTGTATCTCAGCAACCAGCGAGGTATCTAATGTGGGGCAGAACCTCATTAAATTGAATTGACGTTTTGGTCAGCATTTAGTTGCAAGTTTTCCTTATTTTGTGTTATCTTAAATTTTCCAGAATGAATCACTGTAATTGCCACTGATTTATTATTTTCTTTATGGTATTTATATTTCTTTCTATTGTGAAATAAGGACTTTTAATTATGTGAAGATATATGCAAAACATATATATTTTAAAATACACTCTTTGCTTTAATTTGTAACATAATCCAAAAATATCCCAATAGATATTCTGAGTTTTCTCCAAAGTTGTCTGTTCTTCCAGGGGTTTCAGTGTTCTTCAGAATCATTCTTTTAGAATCTGCCCTTGAACAATCCCTTTTGGAAGTGAAATAAACAGTGCTGAGTCTTCCTATAATGCAGTGACCTTGCTTTGTATTGACAAAAATATCTCTTACAGCTGCTTCTTATGTACTGCATGTATTGATGTGTTTCTGAAGGCCCAGATCAGTGAGTAGAAGCTATAACTGTACACTCTCTTTGTAGATGTTAGAAAAAAAAAATCCTTTAGACCACAGATTTTTGGCAATATCATTTCAGATTGAATTTGCACTTGGAAACTTAAACCAGGTAATCCTTGTAGTGTTTAGCTATTGAAAAGTTTTTATATTAATGATATATTTATGCTGTTATAGTTTGGTCCTAGCAGTTTTTCTAAGTAAAACCATTACTTTCTTGGAGCTGAATCTTAGCTGCAAAAGGTTTGCTCTGATCTGAAGTTTGGCATATTGGCTGTTGTTTAATATAACAGTTTAAATAAATAGCATACCTTATTTTGATGAACTTTTACTTAATGCTCTGAAAGTTACCTTGAAATAATATAGGTATGGCTTCTGCATATTCAGAGTCAAATGCATTATTTGATAATACACTGTTACTACAATATGAATGATTACTATCTAAATTATAATTTAGACATTTCCTGCCACGTGAAGTAAAATTGACTCTCTAAATGTCCTTTAAACTACCCCTTCTCCGACCCAGAAGCCATGTGTCTCTCCATTGCCTAGCACTATAAACCTATAGGTTTCTTTTTAATATTTATTAACTATGAGAATCTACATGCTTACCTTTTCTTTCAAGATAACTATCTTTCCCTGGTTAATATTATATCGTGTATTTTTTATGTCATAAAATAGTCTTTGAAAGTACAATTTTTAGTACTTGCAGAATGTTTCATTGTATGGCTATATCATAATTCACTTAACTATTTTTGCCTATTTTTGGGTTTATAAGCTGTTTCTAATTATCATATTGTATTATACATTGGTTTTCAATGCACATCTTTATTTATAAATGCATTATAAATATATCACCACATCTCAGATTCTTACCCTAGGATTAATTTTTAGAATTTTATTCATGAAGTAAAAACATTTGTAAGGCTTTTGGATACATACTGCCATTGTACTTTCCAAAAGCATTGGTATAATTGCATTTTTAGAAACAAGTCCCCATTTAGAGAAATATACAAAAATAACCTCAAAGTCTTCATGTACTAACACCTAGTAATTTATATTGTTTCTGCTTTCCACATTGTTCTGTAGGACTGGCGTTTTTGCATGCTAACGTTCTGATTCTTGCAGTGATGCTTAGGCTTTTTTCTAGTCTTGCCAGTGCTCAGAATTAGCCCAGCTGTCTGAGTGGTCACTTTTCTCAGTGGAGATAGGCTTTTCCTCAATAAACTGGGGAATAGCTCATATCCATATAGATTTTGTAGATTCCGTGACTATTTCCTTGACAATCTGAAGAAGTAGAATCTAAGTGTTTTTACTGATTACTTTGTAGAGCAGTAGTCTTTAAAGTGATGTATACATTACAATCCCCTGAGGTTTAAAAGACAGTATAGGAAATTTTATTTATATTTTTAATTTTAGTTTTTAACAAAATTCTTTGTCCAGATTTTATAAATTCTATAGACTAATAGTATAATAGAGTGTGTATATAATTTATAAATAAACATATAATGGGGTTAAATGCTCACATTTTTAAACTCATGAGTGTGTACTTATGGCAGAGATTGAAAATTGCCTTCCAAAATCCATCTATCCTTCCTTCCTTCCTCCTTACTTAGAAAAACACACTTTTTCAGTTCAGCACTTTGCCACATGTCTAAAAAATCGCACTCCCTGGACTCTCTTTGTAGTTAGCTGGAGCCTCATGACTAAATTTTGGCAAATAAAATTTCAGCATAACTGTGTACAGCTTCCCAGAGGGTGCCTTGAAAGGGAGAAGGCATGCCATTCCTCACCTTCTTCCTCCCTCTTACATCTTAAACTCCAGACGTGATGCCTGGCATCTCAGCAGCTAGTTTGGACTATGAGGTGACTATGAGGGGAATAACACCTACCGTAGTAGAAAATTAAGATGGAAGGAGATTAAACCCTGATAACCCTGTAGAGCTGTCATACTAGCACCCACCAGCATAATTACAACTTGTATCTTGTTTAAACCACTGTTTTGGGGGCTGGGGGCTCTGTTTCTTGCATGCAAATTCAATCTTAATTGATAAGGTATCAAAGATTTGGAGTCCATTGTACTCGAGTGTTTCTCCTTTCCATTTAACAACTCTTATACCAGATGCCTGAGCCATTTATTAGGCAGGGAGAATGTAGGTGCTTGTTCTGCACTTAGGAAATCATTGTCTATCAATAAATTGAAACTGTTGAGATGTTTCTAAAAGTCCATGATTTGGCTTCAGGAACATTAATTTTTCCATGAGTTCCTGGTGTTCATGGACAGAGTATAAAATCTTTATAAAGGCACACTAGTATAAGGCCAAAGGAAAAGGCTCCTTTCTGCTATCTGTCCATTCTTTCTAAGAGAAGGTGAAATCAGTACCATTTTCCAAGCTCGCAAATCATAATGTACTTTGCCAAAAGTGGAGAGATGCAGTTTTTTGTGGCCTCTCCCATTGCAGAGCGCAGGCTCCAGACGCGCAGGTTCAGCGGCCATGGCTCACGGGCCCAGCCGCTCCGCGGCATGTGGGATCTTCCCGGACCGGGGCACGAACCCGTGTCCCCTGCATCGGCAGGCGGACTCTCAAGCACTGCGCCACCAGGGAAGCCCAAGATGCAGTTTTAACGATCTCTTTATTGTTGATTAGAAAAGGATTTAGAATGGCTTCTTTTAGGTCTTACACTCTTTCTTTTTGATTAAATTTTGAAGTTTTTTAAAAAGCAACTAGCTATTGTTAATAATAATAGCAGGCAAGAAAGGAATATGTTTGACGAACAGGGAACTACTTTTATTCAGGATTCTTAAAGTGTTTCCTGAGGAGTCATAGCACCTAAGGCATTTTATAATCTGTCCCTGGTTACCTCTTCTGCCTGCCCCTCGCCACTCACACTCGCCCAGGTCACTGAATTCTTCATGCTGTCCAGCTCCCTGAACATTTGCCATCGTACATGTTCTCCCAGTACAGCGCCCCTCCCCCACCATCCAAGGCTCAGCTTTGACATCACTTTGCACAGGGACCTCTTCCAAAAAATCCCTCTCATGGGTTCCTATGGCCTTCAGAACTTACCCATTCCCAGCAGATATCATACTCTTTCCTAAGTGCTGGTTGATCGTGTGTGTTCCTCACTAATTGAGAACTCCTCAAAGGGGCCACTCTTTTATCCAGCACTTAATTTAGTATCTGGCACATAGTAGATACTTAATAGCAATGGAATGATGAATACATTATACATTATTAGTGACGGCACTTTTATCTCTCTCATTCTCATGAATAGGTTTCGCCATCTCATACTCAAGACATAAACACCATAATATTTGAGCATGTCAATAATCCTTCACCTAATTATTGCAAGGTATTATTTTTAATGTCACTTTTCATGGTTGTAGTTGTACATTTGCCAGTGTGCTCACAGAAGATAAAAGCTACAAAAACAGTAACACAAGTTTGAATTCCAGATTCAGAACCATTGTATATATTGTGTGTCTTTGTAAGCTTCTCTCTCCTGTGTTTCCTTAAACTACAGAGGCTCTAGGTAGAGTTCATTATCATAATAACAAATGTATGAAGTCACTGTTCACCTCATTTTTGAATGCTAGATGCGTTCGTGCCATTAGTAAGGATCTAAGAGCATCTGCACTTATTAATTAACATTTGAAGCACCTTCTGTATCTCAAGCATTGTATACATTTGGGCAGCTAAATATTTATATTTAAATTTTTGATGATATTCTGTATATTAAAATACAGTAGTGTCTCATAATAAACAAATGCTAACATTTTACAGCCTTTTACAGCTAAAAAAGTAGCTCTTATATGTATAAAATACTTTAATTCCTCTATATGTACATAATACTTTCCTTTTATATGTATATATATATATATATACTTTCATTTAAATAATCCCCGTTTTAAATATCAGGGACCTGAGGCTAAGAGAGGTTAAAAGAAGGCATGAAGTGAAAAATGACTTTTTTGAATGGTTTACCTGATGGGATATTGTGCTTTAACTTCATTTAAATTGCTACCTCTTCTTATTCACACCCATTAAATAGTGAACCGATCAGTTACCATATGTGTTTAATTACTGTTTGGTTTTGTATGTGCTCTAACATGAAAACCTTTCACTTGAAATTAAAGGGCAGTCTGTTTGATTTTGCTTCATCATGTCCGATATATTCTAAAGATACTTATTTGATATGACTAAAGAAGGATTGCTTCTTCATAAAAGTTGCATTGCTTTATTTTGAGTTACTAGTAGTCTTTAGTGAAATCCCTATGAACATGTAGCATATTACATATCTGGCCCCAAAAAGAAACTAGTTTTCATTAGCAAAATAATTTTTTGATTACCATAAATTGACGAAAATGTTGACAATAACCATTTATCCTGGATCAACCACACACAGTTGTTACCGTGGACAAGGTTCTTAACCTTTCTAAGTCTTCGTTTCTCAAGAAGAAAATGCAATAATAAGAGTAGCCACCTCCAGGGGTGGGGAAGGAATGAATGAAAGAATGTGTGCAGAGCCCATAGTACAATGTGTGGTGATAGCAGGCACGTAGTAAACATTAGCAGTTAGTATTCTTATTTTTGTTTTTTTGTGGCTGGACTTACTACCGTCTTGGTTGGGAGGGGCGGCAGTGGCAGCATTTGGGTCTGTTGATTCGCAAGTGGTTAGAAGGTTAGATAAAACATGATAGTGGTGAGCTTCCTCCTCTGGCTGTTCTTTGCAGGTAATGTGGGTCCAAAAGAACCTTTTACTGTTAATCATGATAACGACAAGTAGCATGGCAAATACCATTTGTGGAGTGCTTACTATGCACTGCATTAATTGCTTCCACTTATTGCTTCATGTAATCCTCCCACCAGCACTAAGAAGTATACACTGTTATTACGTCTGTTTTACAGATAAAGAAACTGAGGCACGCTCAGGCAAATTGGCTCCAGAGCTCAGACCCTGAAGCTCTTTGTGCCACCTTTTACATTGTGAATAGAAGTGAGCAGAATTCCATGTGTACGTGTGCTCAGTGCAGAGGTTGTCACATATGTAGCTGCCTAGTTGACTAAGCACAATTTGTTAAATGTAATTATAAAACAAATTTTCTTTAAATCCCCTTACGCCCACTCTATGCAGCAAGTTTTTTCCTTGCCCATTGATACATGTTCAGGCAGGCCTCGTGACTTTTCTGGACACTCTTGGATAATAATATGTCCTATAGTACTTTTTCGGTAAAATCACAGATTCAATTTAATAATTTAAATCTCCAAGCCATGTAATATTTAATATTCTAAACTTTATTTAAAGTTTCTCTCCTCGAGCTCCAAGCTCAGGGCTCCCAGAGACAGGAACTATCCCCTTCCCTGCTGTGGTCTCCTGTCTGTTTCACCACCTGGCTTTCTGCTTCTCCATCCTGTTTGGTAATATCGGGTTCTGACCCCTCTGGGTTTGGAGCACTGGGATGGAGGGAAGGATAGGAAAGTTCTTCCTTAATAAATACCATAGTGTTAGTCTAGCATTCCTGCTCTCTGAACTTGGGGACGTGGGATTAAAGTGACTTCATTGTGAAAGCTTCCCTTGGTTCTGTGTAGACTCTCCCTGCTGCAGTTGTTTTAATAGGGCAAAACATCTCTGTTCTGGCTAAGAAAGGAAGTGGTCTGTCCAGTTTTTGAGATCTGTTGACCCTATCCAGATGGTCTTCTTGGATATGACCCATTCTGATTCCCTCTTCCAGAATGCCCACATCTAGTCCAAAGAAACCACTCACACATAGGAACCCCAGTGTATGCTGGGAATTGGTAATTCTTAACTTAGCAATCTTCCTTTTGCTCTACCATAAATGGAACTAACCAGTCACTTGGCATTTAGGTATCTTGTGCGTGAGTCAGACACCAATCCACATGCCCTTCAAACTGTAGGGGACAAATATTGAGGTCTCCATGAGGTCCTGTTGAAGTCTCTCCCCAGTCTGAGGTAAGGGGTAGACATCTCCTATCCTCCAGAGTTGAATTCACAGCTTACCAATAACTTTCTCCAAAAAAATTCTCCTCCCTAATTTCCAGCTCTAGAAGTCGAATGGGGATGTGGCATTTAAGAATTGCGTAATTGGTTCTTAGAATCCTCCTTTGGGAATTCAGCATATGGTCTAACTCCTCCTTTGGAATGTGTTAATTACTGTGTTGGTGCTTCAGCCCCAAACTCCTATTTTAATATTCTGTTATGTATATAATAATTACTTTCAGATAAACTGGATTTCCATTGCGTGCTTTCTTTTCTTCAACCATTTTCTTCCCTTTCTCTCTCTCTCTCCTATCGAGAACTGAATTGGAGGCATATGGTGGGAGGAATAAGGGAGTGCTGTATATTTCACATATCCACTCACATGGTGAGGGAGATGTTCCAGTGGTTGAAGACAGCACCATCATTTATCTCATAACTCATCCTGTATTACTATTCCCTGTGTTTAGGTTGGCTTGTTGACTCTCTTCCTTGGTGACTTTTTATAGGAGGGGCAGTTTGCTATACAAGTTGTGAACTACAGACTCTGGGGTTAGGTCATCTGGATCAAATCCCAGCCCCACCACTTATTAGTTGGGTGTCCTTGGGCAAGTCATTTAATCTCTTTGAACCTCAGTTTCCTCATCTGAAGAATAGGGATAATAGCACTTGCTTTATAGCATTATTGTGAGAATTAAATGACATAATATACATAGGGCTCTTAGAGCAATGCCTGGCCTATAGCAAGAACTATGTAAGGGGTAGTAGCAGTAGTTGTAATTATTGTTATTGCCACTACTACTACTATTCATCTTTTAAGATTCAGTTTAAATATCTCCTACTTTCTGAATTCTTGGGGTATCATCCCAATCAGAATAGGCTAGCTTTTAATCTGTGGTCTCACAGCACTTTCTTTGCTTTGCTGCCAGCCTTGTCGCAAGGTACCCAGGTTAGTGCTAGCATATTGCCTTCTCCACTAGCCAGTGTTCATTTCAAGGTCATTGTACCTCTTTCTGGGCACAGTGCTTAAACATAGCAGACATGGTCAACAAACGATAATTTCTTTCCCCTCTCATTTCTGTTGAATAGTTTAATCTAACTCTTAAGATCTAAAACTTAATTTATAATATTTAAAGAATATTATAAAATAGGAATAGTCGTTTAAAAATGTGTGTAGAAGGCAAATACCATGTAAGTTAAAAGAAAAGAATTTTCTAATTATTAATAATGTCTGCCAAATATTTGCAACCAATATTAGACCAAGAAAACATTCTGTTTTGTACATATAGTAACAAAAGCCAACATTTACCAAAATATTGGCTTCTTAAAGAAAGTAGAAAAGCAAAATATTTAGAACAAGAATGTCTTTAGTAACTGAGCACATGTTAATGAAAAATGTGAGCCTGGATTCAGTTGTTTATACATATTGTCATCTTTGGTTTTCTCCGTATAAAGCAGAGATGGGCAAGTCTGATCTTTGTCTGAAATGCTTTTGTGGCAGCAGTGATAAGGTGAACCCTGGCATAATCAGCATAGTTTCCAGAGCAAAGACTTTGAAAACACCCCAACTAGTTATAACAAATGTGTTGTTTAAACAGGTTCTGCCTCTTTTTTTTTTTTTTTTTTTTTTTTTTTTTTTTTTTTTTGCGATGCGCGGGCCTCTCACTGTTGTGGCCTCTCCCGCCGCGGAGCACAGGCTCCGGACGCGCAGGCTCAGCGGCCACGGCTCACGGGCCCAGCCACTCCACGGCATGTGGGATCCTCCCAGACCGGGGCACCAACCCACGTCCCCCGCATCGGCAAGTGGACTCTCAACCACTGCGCCACCAGAGAAGCCCCAGATTCTGCCTCATTTTATCTGTCTACCCCAAGAGGCTTGGAGCTTTACTATTCTCAAACTCCCTCAGTCTCAGCCCTGTCATCCAGTATAATGGTCTACTTAAATGCTTGTACTTGGAAATGCTTTCACTTGAGTCAAGGTCATGAAGGTTTTAACATCTCACAGCCAAGTCATGATAAGCCACTCACAAGTATAGATGCCCTTAATGTTAATAATTTTGGGGTGAAAAGGGAGGGGTCAGACAATCATTGATTGCAAAGAGGCTTAGTTCTTGCGAATTTGGTAGTCATTAAAAAAGAACCTGAGGGGTAAGAACTCTATTTCTGAAAACACATTTATGAAACTATTGAGATTATTGGAATGCCTTTTTTCTTTTCTGAATCTAATTTTTAAAATACCTCTTTTGACACACACAAAAAAAGGATGAGGACATTTCCCCCTCATCCTTAGCAACCTTGAAGAGTCCGCACCACTATTCCTCAGGGAATCTGCAGTATTACTCTAAAAGAAGTTTTACCAGTGTACTATTATACTATTGTATATCAGTGTCCCTGACAATTGCTTTCCTACACTGCAACAAACAGACACTTTGTTTCCAGAATATTTCTGAGTGCAACTCAGTAAAATTTTTTGATAGGAGTGCTTTGCCAAAGATGTCATTGACAGGAATCAGTTTGGAAGTTATGGGGATGAGTCTGACAGTAGTTCCTCCACCAGCCTACCCATTAAGCTTAGTTTGGGGGAGTTGGATATGGGAAGGATCTAGCTAATAGTTCTTCTTAAACTACTGAAGCATAATTCTATTTCGCATGGACTAGCGCACCAACAAAAACTTCGAACCAAATAAACAGTGACCGTTTGAAATCTGTTTTATAGTTATAAATATCAAAATACTATGCATGCTTAACATATGAAAAGATATTTTGACAACAACAAATCAATTCAAATATCATGTGTTCTACAGTATTTTGAGGGTTGTTAATAAGAATTGCATAAGGAACAAAAAATAACTAGAAATGATATTAGTCAAAGATATCAAAATGTAGCATAAACACTTCAGTTACTATTATAATTCTATAAATTATTTATAAGTCCTTTCTACTAATCATTTGCAAGTGTGTGCACTAAATATTTGCTAAGTAGTGTTTCCCTCCTAAATTTCTTGTTGTTACTAATCCAGAATATCCCTGGGTGTGGGAATCATTCAAGATTGAAGCTGAGGGTTCCATGGTTTATCTCTATAATTACCTCTGTTTTCTAATTCATTTGTCTCCATGGCCATAACCAGAGACTATAAAATAAAGGTTCCAGTTAGTATATCTCAATGCTGTGGGTGTTTTTAAATATGTTTTTGACAGAAAGCATTTTTTTTAAACATATTGTCAGACGTATGGCCTGTGTCTTTCTCCATCGGTCATTTTTAAGAACTGCTTCAATTGCTAATCAACAGAGATTCATTAAGAGCATAAAAAATAATAATAACCCCAAAGGATGAGTCACTACCTGTTACTTTTTATTCCCTTTGGCCAGTGAAAATATCAATCTCAAAAAATTAAAAACCGGACACTCATACACATGTGGATTTCAGTTTGCTTGTGAGTAGGATTGTCCTGTGGCAGGTACATACCAAGTATAGGATCAAAGTCTTGGGTCAGGGTTTTGTATCAGACTGGTGGTGGCTTATTCCATTAGCTGGTGTGACAGTGACTTCCAGCCATTCTTCCTGCTTGGAGGGCAATGTTTACACACATGCATAACTTGTGTCCCTATCTGTGAATACCTCAAAATCCTCACCGTAATTCAGTTTGGCATCCCCATTTATGGTCCAATGACTAAAGTTTCAGACTACAGTGTATCGGCCATTTTATTATTTATTACTTTAAAAAGTGTTTTTTCAGCTTTCAGTTGGTATGTCTATTTTAGAAAAGCACTGCGATATACTACGTCCCAGGAAATCTTCCTTTTAAGGAGGACTTGGTGAGTAGGACACAGCTAAAGAGAGCTTTGACAGGTTTGCCAAGGTTGCCAGCACCCCAGCTTGGGTATTTTCTGCTCAGGTTGTACCAAATTCCAGATTTTAATGGCATGAGAGGCAAAATAGTGAAAAATGAAAAGCTTTTATTTTCAGAAAATTGTTTTGCCCACACACTTCTGTGCTCCAACGCCCTAGCCCAACCTCCTACCATTTATATCTTCAAACCATCCCAGTTGGTTATTTTAGGAAAAACTGGCTGAGTTAGGATCTATTCTCTTCTCATTGTAGCAAGGACCTAGAAGATAGGCCTTTATTTCCTTGCCAGAAAGAAGGATATATTTTAAGTTTGCCTTTTAAATTTTTAATAACATTTTTTCATAAAAACAAAAGTTGGAATATATTCTCAGACTGATTACAATGTACAGAATTATAATTTGCAAAAAAAAAAAGAAAAGAAAAAAAAATAGTAGATACAACTATGTGGAGAAGATGGATTATATGATGTCCTAGTTTTCATATCAAAGAGAAAATATTCATGTGAATTAAGTAAATGGGTTTTGGAGTCAGTGAGATCTGTTTGAACCCCAACTTACCATTTATTATCTGTATCACTTCTGGCAAGTTTCTTAACTCCCTTGAACCTGGTTTCTCATTTTAAAAATCAGAGATGGTATCTATCTTAAAGAGTGTTTTGTTTTTGTTTTTGTTTTTTTTGCGGTACACGGGCCTCTGACTGTTGTGGCCTCTCCCATTGTGGAGCACAGGCTCCGGACACGCAGGCTCAGCGGCCATGGCTCACGGGCCCAGCCGCTCCGCGGCATGTGGGATCTTCCCGGACCGGGGCACGAACCCATGTCCCCTGCATCGAAAAGAGAGGTTTTTAAGCAATAACTGAGATCAGGAACATGAAACTCTTATTAAGTGCCTGGCATGTAGTGAGTACTAAATAAGCATTAGCTACTTAACTAGTCCTACTATTCCTGACAAATTGCTGCTGCTGCTCCCACTGCTGTTTCTATTAATATTTTTTTAACATCTTTATTGGAGTATAATTGCTTTACAGTGTTGTAAAGTTTCTGCTGTAAAACAAAGTGAATCAGCTATATGTATACATATATCCCCATATCCCCTCCCTCTTGCATCTTCCTCCCACCCTCCCTATCCCACCCCTCTAGGTGGTCACAAAGCACCAAGCTGATCTCTCTATGCTATGTGGCTGCTTCCCACTAGCTATCTATTTTACATTTGGTAGTGTATATATGTCCATGCTACTCTCTCACTTCATCCCAGCTTACCTTTCCCCCTCCCTGTGACCTCAAGTCCATTCTCTACATCTGCATCTTTATTCCTGTCCTGCCTCTAAGTTTTTTTTTTTTTTAGACTCCATATATATGTGTTAGCCTACGGTATTTGTTTTTCTCTTTCTGACTTACTTCACTCTGTACGACAGACTCTAGGTCCATCCACCTCACTACAAATAACTCAATTTCATTTCTTTTTATGGCTGAGTAATATTCCATTGTATATATGTGCCACATCTTCTTTATCCATTCATCTGTCGATGGACACTTAATTATTTAATTAATCTTTGCTATTGTTTCCTTCATTTCTTTTTCATTTATTTCTGATCTGATCTTTATGATTTCTTTCCTTCTGCTGACTTTGGTTTTTTTTGGTTCTTCTTTCTCTAATTGCTTTAGGTGTAAGGTTGGGTTGTTTATTTGAGATTTTTCTTGTTTCTTCTTTTTTTTTAATTTTAGAAATTTTATTTTTTTATAGCAGGTTCTTATTAGTTATCCATTTTATACATATTAGTGTATATATGTCAGAAGAAGAAAGAGAATTCTGTTGTTTTTGGATGGAATGTCCTATAAATATCAGTTAAGTCCATCTTGTTTAATGTGTCATTTAAAGCTTGTGTTTCCTTATTTATTTTCATTTTGGATGATCTGTCCACTGGTGAAAGTGAGGTGTTAAAGTCTGCTACTCTTATTCTGTTACTGTCGATTTCCCCTTTTATGGCTGTTAGCATTTGCCTTATGTATTGAGGTGCTCCTATGTTGGGTGTATAAATATTTACAATTGTTATATCTTTATCTTGGATTGATCCTTTGATCATTATGTCGTGTCCTTCTTTGTCTCTTGTAATAGTCTTTATTTTAAAGTCTATTTTGTCTTATATGAGAATTGCTACTCCAGGTTTCTTTTGATTTCCATTTGCATGGAATATCTTTTTCCAGCCCCTCACTTTCAGTCCGTATGTGTCCCTAGGTCTGAAGTCGGTGTCTTCTAGATAGCATATATACAGGTCTTGTTTTTGTATCCATTCAGCCAATCTGTGTCTTTTGGTTGGAGCATTTAATCCATTTACATTTAAGGTAATTATCGATATGTATGTTCCTATTACCATTTTCTAAATTGTTTTGGATTTGCTACTGTAGGTCTTTTCCTTCTCTTGTGTTTCCGGCCTAGAGAAGTTCCTTTAGCATTTGTTGTAAAGCTGGTTTGGTGGTGCTGAATTCTCTTAACTTTTGTTTGTCTGTAAAGGTTTTAATTTCTCCGTCGAATCTGAAGGAGATCCTTGCTAGGTAGAGTAATCTTAGTTGTAGGTTTTTCCCTTTTGTCACTTTAAATATGCCCTGCCACTCCCTTCTGGCTTGCAGAGTTTCTGCTGAAAGATCAGCTGTTAACCTTATTGGGATTCCCTTGTATGTTATTTGTTACTTTTCCCTTGTTGCTTTTAATATTTGTTCTTTGTGTTTAATTTTTGATAGTTTGATTAATATGTATCATGGGGTGTTTCTCCTTGGATTTATCCTGTATGGGACTCTCTTTGCTTCCTGGACTTGACTATTTCCTTTCCCATGTTAGGGAAGTTTTCAAATATAGTCTCTACAAATTTTTTCTCTGACCCTTTCTTTTTCTCTTCTTCCTCTGAGACCCCTATAATTTGAATGTTGGTGTGTTTAATGTTGTCCCAGAGGTCTCTGAGACTGTCCTCAATTCTTTTCATTCTTTTTTCTTCATACTGCTCTGCAGTAGTTATTTCCACTATTTTATCTTCCAGGTCACTTATCTCTTCTTCTCCCTCAGTAATTCTGCTATTGATTCCTTCTAGAGAATTTTTAATTTCATTTATTGTGTTGTTCATCATTGTTTGTTTGCTCTTTAGTTCTTCTAGGTCCTTGTTAAACCTTTCTTGTATTTTCTCCATTTTATTTCCAATTTTTTTGGATCATCTTTACTATCATTACTCTGAATTCTTTTTCAGGTAGACTGCCTATTTCCTCTTCGTTTGTTAGGTCTGGTGGGTTTTTACCTTACTCCTTCATCTGCTGTGTGCTTCCCTGTCTTCTCATTTTGTTTAACTTACTGTGATTGGGGTCTCCTTTTCGCAGCCTGCAGGTTTGTAGTTCCCGTTGTTTTTGGTGTCTTCCTCCAGTGGGTGAAGTTGGCTCAGTGGCTTGTGTAGGCTTTCTGGTGGAGTGGACTGGTGCCTGTGTTCTGGTGGGTGGGGCTGGATCTTGTCCTTCTGGTGGGCAGCGCTGCATCTGGTGGTGTTTTTTGGGGTGTCTGTGAACCTAGTATGATTTTAGGCAGTCTCTAATGTGTGGGGTTGTGTTACTGGTGCTAGTTGTTTGGCATGGGCTGTCCAGCACTGGATCTTGCTGGCCATTGGGTGGACCTGGCTCTTAGTGTTGAGATGGAGATCTCTGGGAGAGCTCTTGCCGACTGATATTATGTGGGGCCAGGAGGTCTCTGATGGTCCAATGTCCTGAACTGAGCTCTCTCCCCTCAGAGGCTCAGGCCTGACACCAGGCCAGAGCACCTAGACCCTGTCAGCCACATGGCTCAGAGTAAAAGGGAGGAAAAAAAGAAAATAAATAAATTTTTTAAATTATGAAAATAAAAAATAACGATAATAATAATAAAGAGAAGAAAGCAACCAAACCAATAAACAAATCCACTGATGATAACAAGCACTGAAAGCTAAACTAAGATAAACCTAAAAATCAGAAACAAATCAGTTGCAGACAGCAAACCCAAAGTCTACAGTAGCCCCCAAAGTCTACTGCTTCAGTTTTGCGATGATTCATTGTCTATTCAGGTATTCCACAGATTCAGGGTACATCAGGTTGATTGTGGGGATTTAATCCAGTGCTTCTGTGGCTGCACAGAAAAATTTCCCTTTCTCTTCTTTGTTCGCACAGCTCCTGGGGTTCACCTTTGGTTTTGGCCCCACCTCTGTGTGTAGGTCACCCTCAGGCACCTGTTCCCACCCAGGCAGGACTGGATTAAAGCAGCAGCTGATTAGGGGGCTCTTGCTCATTCAGGCCAGGGGGAGGGAGGGGTATGGTAGTTATAATTGGAATGCGGGGTGAGCCTGCAGTGGCAGAGTCCAGCATGACGTTGCAACAGCCTGAGGTGCACCGTGTGTTGTCCGGGGAAATTTGTCCCTGGATCACAGGACCCTGGCAGTGGCATGCTGCACAGGTTCCCAGGGGGGTGTAGATAGTGACCTGTGCTTTGCACACAGGATTCTTGATGGCTGCAGCAGCGTTAGCGTTTCATGCCCATCTCTGGTGTCCAAGCTGATAGCTGTGGCTCACGCCTGTCTCTGGAACTTGTTTAGATGGTGCTCTGCCTTCTGTGGGCAAACAGGAAAGGAATCCCCTCTCCTCGCTCACCCTGAAACAATGGTCTCTTGCCTCTTAGGTCCAGACTTTTACCCAGACTCCCTCCCGGCTAGCTGTAGCACAGTAGCCCCCTTCACGCTGTGTTCACGCAGTCAACCCCAGTCCTCTCCCTGGGATCTGACCTCTGAAGCCCAAGCCTCAGCTCCCAGCCCCCACCTGCCCCAGTGGGTGAGTAGACAAGCCTCTCAGGCTGATGAGTGCTGGTTGGCACCGATCCTCTGTGTGGGAATCTCTCCGCTTTGACCTCTGCACCACTGTTGCTGTGCTCTCCTCTGTGGCTCCGAAGCTTCCCCACTGCTCACCCCCATCTCCATCAGTGAAGGGTCTTCCTAGTATGTGGAAATTTTCCCGCTTCCCAGCTCCCTCCCAGAGGTGCAGGTCCCATCTCTATTCTTTTGTCTCTTTTTTCTCTTTTCTTTTTCTCTACCCAGGTACGTGGGGACTTTCTTGCCTTGTGGGAAGCCTGAGGTCTTCTGCCAGCATTCAGTAGGTGTTCTGTAGGAGTTGTTCCACATGTAGATGTATCTTGGATGTATTTGTGGGGAGGAAGGTGATCTCCACATCTTACTCCTCCTCCATCTTGAAGGAACCCCCCTCTATTAATATCTGTTATTAGTCCACCATGCTACTCAGAACCCTTCAGGCTTTCCATTGCTCCATCCTCACCCTATTCTATTTATCTGACCATTGCCCTTACCTATGTTTTCCCAATATCCCAAAATAATTTTATCCTGTTGTTTATCCTTGGAATGCTCTCTTCCTTCTCACCTGTTGAAATCCTATTCATCTTTTAAGTACCAGCTGAAATGTGTCTTCTCAACTAAATCTTCATCAGTGTACCGAGGTAAAATCAATCCTTCACACAGCTGTGCTTTCAAATCCCTGGGTCTTCACATTTATTATAGCATTTTTATTTGTTCTTATCTTATGGTTGTTTACAACTCTCTCTCTCTCTCTCATTATATTGTAAAGTATTTGAATACTTTCTTACTTATCTTTATTCTCTCCCGCTACATACAATCCTCACCAGTGACTACAAAACTTTTCTGTTTGGTTACAACTCAATCAATACTTGTTAAAATAAATAGTTATCCAGAATTCTCTAATAGCAAGGATTTCCATTCTTTGCTGGTAAAATGAAAATTGATGGTCATACAGATAACTCTAAGACAATATAAGAGACTGAAATACTCTCTAAATAATCAAATGACCTTCAACATGTTTTAGAATTGTGGGGGGATTTTTGTCATACTGTTATTTTGCTAGTTGGTTACCCATAGATGGTGTATCAATTTACTAGGGCTGCTCTAACAAAATACCACTGACCGGGTGGCTTAAACAGAAGTTATTTCTCATCCTTCTGGAGGCTGGAAGTCCAAGATCAAGGTTCTTGAAGGGTTGGTTTCTTCTGAAGCCTCTTTCCTTGACTCAAAGATGACTGCCCTCTTGCTGCTTCTTCATGTGGCTGTCCCTCTGGGCTCATGTACCCCTGGTATCTCTCTGTCTCTCCTAATCTCTTCTTAAAATGGCATCAGTCAGATTGGATTAGGGCTCATCCTGAGGGCCTCATTTTAAGTAAATCCCTTCTTGAAAGACCCTACATCTAAATATAGTCACATTCTGCGGTACTGGGTGTTAGGACTTCAACATATGCATTTGGGGGGAACACACTTCAGTCCATAACAGATGACAACTCATTTTCTAATCAGAATTTTTTGTTTTCCAGAAAACCTCATTTCCTATTAGTCCCCCTCATCATAATATAACTTACGGTCCTATGATTCCTCACACATGAAATTTTCAAAGTGAGTAATAGAATAAGAGTACCTGTGGGGTACTGTGTACTGCTTATTAGTAAGAAAAAACCTTATATCTTCATTTCCTATAATTTTTCATGGTTATTATTGTCAATTTTTTCATTGGATAAACAATTTGCAAGGGAAAATTGCAAGAAACATGAATAATACTGGTAACAGTAATATTAAAAATGACTGGCTTTGATTGAGTACTTCCTACTTGCCCAAGCACTTCACAGAGCATTATTTCATTTAGTCCTTGCAACTACCCTAAACAACCTGAGACTTAGGGAGGTTAAAAGTTTCTGAAGTGGGGCTTCCCTGGTGGCGCAGTGGTTGAGAATCTGCCTGCCAATGCAGGGGACACGGGTTCGAGCCCTGGTCTGGGAAGATCCCACATGCCGCGGAGCAACTAGGCCCATGAGCCACAATTACTGAGCTTGCGCGTCTGGAGCCTGTGCTCCTCAACAAGAGAAGCCCGCGCACTGCGATGAAGCGTGGCCCCCACTTGCCACAACTAGAGAAAGCCCTCGCACAGAAATGAAGACCCACCACAGCCAAAAGTAAATAAATAAATTAATTTAAAAAAAAAGTTTCTGAAGGTCACACACTTATAGAAAGAGATGGTGTCGGTCCCTTTTAGCTTGTCTCTGGTATAGGCCAGAGTCTATCTGATGCCCACGTCCATGTATTTGACCAGTATACTACAACTGCCACTCAGTGATGACACCAGATATAAGAAGGGTCTAGGACAGTGATTCCATTGGACAGGAAGCAAGAGAACTCTTCCTGAAACTGATTTTGCATAACAGACACTATTTTTATGTATCGTGTATTAATCTTGATTAGTGTTGGGTGTGGCGGGGCAGTGAGACAGCTGGGAGAAAGAGGGAGGGCTAAGCCCTCCCAAAGCACCAGTTCGTTGTACAGTTGCAGCCAATCCAGAGTCAGAAGTAGAAATCTGGGTTCCTAGGTACTTAACGCAAGTTCACCTTTGGATGCCACCAATTCTGGAAAACCAGGGTGGCATGAATCAAAAAATATTTCTGTGTTGTTTTAAAGTAGTAGTCACAACCACTAAGAGAAATGCACTTAAAAGATTTCAGAAATATTCAGCATAAATTTTGAGTTTCCAAGGGTTATGTTCCCATCAATACAAGACAGCTCACATAAAAGCAGAAGGGCCACAGGCCCAGCTCTCCACCTCTGGTTGCTGTCAGTGTATTTCTCAGCCATTAATAGTAGAGCAAAGACTACAGTACATCTTATTTTCCAGAATTTAAATTGTTTTAGTGCTTGTGTGTAAATCATCCTGTGGCTTCATTAAATTATTTTCAGATAATAATACTGACAGTCATTTTTATTTACAAAACCTCAAACAATTATAACAGTATTCCCCTGTGGTGCTGAACTGTTTCATTAGTGTTTATATTCTTGCTTTAGCACATCCCTTTTGTCCTCTTTTATTTCTTTTACTAATTGTTACAACAGGCTTAAATAAGAGTGATTACTTTCTACATAAATGTTTTGTTAGTATAATTACCAGACTCACCAGGGACTCTGACTCTTTCACCTTAGCTGACTTTCTAGAATAAACCAATATATCTGTATTTTATCATCCTGTAATAGCCTTCATTCCAGTTTGGGTATCTCTTAAAATTTTGTTTCTTATAATCTCTTACTTTTGGCTTCTTAGTCAATGGCCCCTTACTATGATTCTCCTGTGGGTTTCATCCAGTAACAATGATCTGCTTATGGCCCTCTTAGCTAATTTCCCAGACATCATGAGATTTCCAGGATTTCAGTTGGAATGTATCCGGTCATCCAAAATTGTGATTTTTTACACTTCAAACCCTGAAATGTAAAATAACTCTCTGGTTTTACAGCTGTCAGGAGCAAGAACATATTGAATTGGTTTATGCCAAAAATATTTCATTTTCAATTTGATTTACTGGATATTTTGGCCAGAGGTGCCGAAATACCATAAATAGTGGGTAGTGATTTACAGGGTAACTACATAAAAGAGTGCTATAATTCCGAACCACAGGATAGAGCATGTGATGAGCTCTCGTATTGTAATATGGCCAAATTGATAGCTTTTTCTCATTTAAAGCTGTTTGTTTTCTGTGAAGATCACAGACCAAGGTCATTTGACAATACCAATACCATTCTGCTTCTTTGATCATTCCTTCAAAGATGTTCAAGCAGAAAAAAGCATCTTATATTATACTGACACACAAAAAACGTTATTCTTATAAGCATCCCAGACTTGAAAGAACTTTCTGTTAGTTTGTGCAATTGCCAAAGAGAAAAATGTTAGGATATATTTTGAGAAGTGAACTTTTGTATTTAAACAATGGGTTGGATTTTTTTTCCAGAGCCCTATTATTTCATTTGTAAAAACTCTACAGCTTTTAAATTACCTATCTTAAAAAAAAAATTCCTGATTGCCTGTAATACTTGGTTGTGTATTATATGAGTAATTAAAACTAGGAGAAAGCCTTACTTCTTACCACCTTGAAATACTCATTCCTGAATTCAAGGACTCTAAATGTCACCTCCATGTTGGGCTCACTTCTGTGCTGACTCATTCCTGCACCACGAGGCCCGCGTCAGATGGCACACAAGGCCATCAGTACAACAGTCATAGATTCTTACTTTATATCCTATCCTTGCTCTTTTCTCCTAGGTCTACTTCAGTGTTTGCTTGGATTTAGATCCTATTATCTTTGTTTTGAACCTCTCATCATTACCTTTCTGAGCTGTGTCAGTAGTAATTTGATTTCCCTGATTTTGACCTTCAATGTTTCCTAAGGCAGAGTTTTCCTAAATCAAGTGTGTTCTGTTGCCCAGACAGTGAATAGATTGGAATGAGTGATAGGTGTCTGGGATGTGTGTCACGGAGTAGGACGCCTTGTCAGCAGTCACTGACAGCTTCTGGCAGCCTCGTTCTTTTATTCAGGGGTGCCAGACAAATATTAGCATTTTTAATGTGTGTCCTGACTGCCCTTAGGTGCTTACACCCATCGTCCTGTTCTTGCTGCTTCTGCCTTTTTCATTTAGGCCCTGAGCTGACCTACCGTCTGCACTGAAGAGCCCGTCTCAGTCTGTAACCACATCCAGATAAGTCTGCCTTTTATTCCCGGCCCTTTCTCTCCCTCCCTAAGGGAAGGATTCAGAAACATAATTCTTGCTTATCCTTGAGGCTTCCACACTCCCTTATTCCCTCTAATTCCTCTTGCCCTTCATACTCTTGAAGTCCTTTAATCACTTCCGCCCCCTCCTTTTAAAACCTAAAATACTAACAACTCCTCTCTCACCATGCAGCCTAACTTTCAAGTGTGTCGATTTCAGCACTGTCAACTCCCCAGCTCTTACCCATCCTATCATACTTCTCTGCCAACATCCAGCCTTGGATTAAACCTGCCCTTCACCTTTTGGTCCCTATACCAGGACTGCTGAATGCCAGTGGAGAAAACCAAACCGTTGAATCCAATTGGTACTGTCAACCCAAATGTATCGTCTCCTCTTCAGCTGCATAGTGGCAGCCCTTTCCATGTATCCCTGTTAACTTCCCTAATCCGGTGTCAGAGTTTGCCCCAAATATCTTCAAAATCCCTGCTTTACCCTTAACCCTTCTAAAAAGATGGCTTCATTGCTGCTTCACTGAGAAATCTGAGGAATAAGTGCCCTCAAACTTCCTATTTTTACACCAATTAACATGCCTGTAGTTGCCCCTGTTCTTACCTATTGATGGAGGTTTGAGGTAAGAGGTATGGACCACCGCCGTATACCAGAAGCCTGGGAGTGATCTTTGACTCTTCTCTCCCCTCACTCTTGACTTTTAATTGCTAAATGGATAGAGAGGATGTGCCTCTGGTCTTAGACTGATTCTTCCATCTCTGCTGTAGAATTTATCTCCTCCATGTCCCAGCGACCATACTTTATCAAGTATGCCCTTTTTGGCCTTTTCCATTCTTCCTCCTTTTGGCTTATTTCCCAGCACGTACACCTTCTCAGATCTCCCCCAACTTACAAAAAACAGTTCTCACTAATGTTTCCTCCTCTATTTTTATTTATAATTCCTACTCTTCTATGCCATTCCTTTTTTTTTTTTTTTTTTTTTTTTTGCGGTATGCGGGCCTCTCACTGTTGTGGCCTCTCCCGTTGCGGGGCACAGGCTCCGGACGTGCAGGCTCAGTGGCCATGGCTCACAGGCCCAGCCACTCCGTGGCATGTGGGATCTTCCCACACCGGGGCACGAACCCGTGTCCCCTGAATTGGCAGGCGAACTCTCAACCACTGCACCACCAGGGAAGCCCAGAATAAGGGCTTTTAAATCTCCTCACCTTTCACTGCCACAGTCTATTCAACACTTTACTGACAGCTGTCAAAGCACTTCACCCTTCATTGCAAATATGTAAGAACAATTACTATGTCATTCGCATTTACTTAAAAAAATATGAATTCAAGGTATTTCTCGAAGTAGCTTAGATGGACACAAGGCCACAGACTATCCAGGCACGTGCTGGTGTCTTTCCATACTTGGATATTTGTGAAAACCTTCTAATGAATTGCAAACATTATAGCTTTGAATTACGCAGCATCTTATGCCTAGAATGGTGGAGTGAGAAGGTGAGAAGGTGAATACTGGATACATAATGTGTGTATTAGTTGTGGTTAAAGTTAACCGTATTTGGCTTTCTCCCACTCATAAGAAGTCCAGAACTCCATCTATCTTCCAGCCCTGCCATCCTTAGAGCACAACTTTTAGTCCTAATGGCAGGCAACTGAAATTTCTATGTCCATTTCTCTGGCTGCTGAGTTTCTGATGCCAGCCATCACTTCTGAATTCTAGGAAGGATGAAAGAGGAATGCAATAGAGGGTAAGAGAGATGGTATCCTCTCAGCCCCCTTTTAATTTGTGGAAGTTTTACCCATTAACTTCCATTTTCATCTCCTTGACCAAACTTGGTAATGAAGGAGGCTGGGAAACGCAGTCTTTACTGGTATATTGCCACAGGAAGAAAATCAGTGTTATTGTAATAAGGAGAGGAAGCGTGTTGATTTTGCAAGTAGCAGTCTCTGCCACATACTGTAAACTCTGATCTTGTAGTGGTGTCTAAACTGGGGACAAGATTACTTATCTATCCATCCATTTATCCTTTACAATTCTGGATTCTAAAGGTAGAGTTATAATGATATAATATGACTCATATATTTAGGGGTAACTACTTTGTAAGTGCCATTAGTAAGGGATAATGTAACTTACGTTTTATATTGAGACATAACATTAATATCTCAAAGACTAAACCTATTTATTCCATTAGGCAGCAGTTATGGATGATGGATTTCTCTTTGCAGAGAACATGTTGTCTTTGTTAGGCACTTTTCTAATACTTTATTTTCAGTGTATCTTGCAAATTATATATTGGCTCTTCCTTCCAGTACATAGTCAGTGACTTTATGGTGGAGAGTTTGGATAGGAACTCAATCTCTGCATCTTCCCTTGTGCTTAATTCCCAGGCCCTGCTGACTCCTCATGGAATTTTACTGATAAATTCTTCAAATGGAAATTGCTGATGATTCTGAGAGGCAGAATACTGAGAGGCAACATTTTTATAACAAATATTTTGACAAAAATTAACATATAGTGACATGTACATTTAGCCATGGTATTTTAGCAAAAAAAAAAATTAAGCCTTCCAGATTATTAAACAGGAAAACTTACATGTATACACTGTACAAAGACAACATGCTGTGTTTAGCAGTTTCCTTCCAAATAATACTCACAAGTAACAAGTATCTTATTCGAGATGATTTCTTAGAAATTCTTTCTGTGTTCAGTTTTAGTTAAAATTCCAGACCATGGAATAGCACTTTAAGCCAACAAAATATTTTGGTAGGGTTCTATTGGAGTTTCCTTTCAACCACTAAATGAGATAAATAAGACATTCCTTTAAGGTAATGGACATTTTAGTGTAAAGTTTATGCGTTTTTAGGTTCTCCTGTGTTTGCGGTCATGTCGTAATAGATGTGTTTCAGGCACGATTACTCAGTCCACTCTGAATCCATCTGGGTCTGCTCCCCTAGTTAACCTTTGCAGTGTTCAGGGTATATGTCGCCATCGGAATACATCATTCATCTTTTGTCTCTATATTTTGCATTCTTAATTAGAAAGCATTATTCTTAATGGTCTGGCTGGCTGGGTTGTCTGTGTCTTCCTTTGATCATCTGGTGGCTTCTGCGTGTCTCTACGCTGTTAGCCTTGTGAAGTACCTCACGTTATGCTGCTACACTTAGGTCTGGGCTTTTCCTATAAGCATATCCCTTTCTATCATGTACCACCTGCCACTCCCTCTCCTCCCCTCCCCACCCCTCACTGTCTTTTAAAAAATTTATTTAAGAAATATTTTTCACCTTTGAGACTATTTTTTTACTGAGATAAAATTCACATAACTTGAAATTATTTTAAAATGAACAATTCTATGGCATTTAGTACATTTACAGTGCTGTGCAATCAGCCCACCTAGCTAATTCCAAAACATTTTCATCACCTTGAAAGGAAACTCACCCATTTAGGAACTAATCCCCATTTTCCCCTCCACCAAGCCCCTGGCAAGATGATATGTCTACTTTCTATCTCTGTGGATTTACCTATTCTGGATATTTCATGTAAATGGAACCGTATAATATACGACCTTTTGTGTCTGGCTTCTTGTACTTAGCACAATGCTTTCTAGGTTCATCCATGTTCATGTATCAGTCCTTCATTCTTTTTTATAACGAATAATCCATTGTATGCATATATCACATTTTGGTTATCCATTCATTCACTGGTGGATTTGGGGTTGTTTCCACTTTGGACTATTGTGAATAGTGCTGACATGAACATTCATGCACAGGTATTTGTTTGAGTACCTGTTTTCAGTTCTTTTGGATATATACCTAGGAGGGGAACTGCCGGGTCATATGGCAATTCTATGTTTAACTTTTTGAGGAACTACCAAACACACGCACTCTCTCTCAATCAGTGGTGTGTTCAGTCCTGAGTGCCTTTCTCATAAAGCCTTAATAATATCTAAGAGATCACATTTACTCCTCTGTGTCAGAACTTATGCTCTGATTCACAGACGGATAAGGACCTAAATACTAGACTTAATTTCCCTTCCCCTTAATATTCCCCTGAGACTTACTAGACTCTCTGCCATGTGGTTCTTTTTTCTGTATCACATCTATTGTTCTCTTCTGTATCTGATTTTGTCTGGGTTTAGAACATCTTTATCCAGTGGGCAAGGCTGCCAAACACTTTCTTCCTTGTCTTCTTGGGATTGTGCTCTGTTCCTGCCAGGAGCCAATCATTCCAAAATTAGAAGTCACCATCCAGAGAAACAAATTCTACTCTATTCCTCTTTTTCAGCCAGCTATTCACTTACATGTGATTTTTTTTATCAAAGGCCAGAGCTTGAACTGGAAAAAGAAAGAAAAAAACTTAATTCTTATGTATCCAAGCATTTCACAAATCTTTAGGGAAACGGTTTTATATATATTTTTTCTTCCAGTGTTAGACATCAGAAATGGTGATGCCTTCATTCTTCTATATTTGGGATACTCATCCCAGGTAGGAAACATAGCACCTGATTGTGATGATGGTCCACCCATCGTCCCTCAAAAGAGAAGCATCCATAATGAGCACATGACCTCCCACTTGCTAGGGTCTCTATAGCTTCCCTTGCATCATTGCTACTGCTGTTATTCCAGAAGGACTGGTTTGACCTAATATTACAAGAAACTGATTTCTGTCAAAGAGTTCCAGGAGGGCAGAAGCTCTTCCTTTCTCTCCCTTTGGTGTGAGATTCCTCTCCACATCAAACTCATGACCCTGGTTGGGTTTTCCCAACATCCACAAGACATCTTCCTTTCTGGTCCTTCTCTGGATTATTTTCCTGTTCTCTCTAGGAATCCCCTATCCTCTCTAATAAGCCAAAAGGAAGAGAGGACTTCCTTAAGCCCATTCATTTATTTATTCAGTAAGTATTTCTTGACCCTTGACGTGTGCCAGGCAGTCTTCTAGGCACTAGGGATACAGCAGTTAACGAAATAAAGTCGTTGTTCTCATAGTTTTATAATCTAGTGAGTGGCTATATATCAATCTCATATGATAATTGATAAATGCTCTGAAGAAAAGTAGCACAGGATAAGGAGAACCAGATGATGCTATTTTAAATATGGAAGTCACAGAAAGCTTTTCTGACAAGGTGACCTTTGAAACCAAAGGAGACTAATGAAATAGTCCTAGTAAAAGATGATGGTGTCTCAGTCTAGAGTGGTTGGGATAGCTGTGATTTTTCTTCTTTTGTGCTCTCTTCTGTTGGGAGATCACTTTGCATTAGAGCACACAAAACCCCTGCCCTTCCTGAGAAGCAGACCATTTAGTGCATATCCTATAGTTCATAAAATGTGCCTTTGCTTTTCATTCTTCTTGGTCTCAAATGGAACTTCAGTTCTTTTTGACATGCCTTGTATTTTCTCACAAAAATTCTTTTACATACTTAACCAGTTGATCTCAAGCTTGAATGTGGAGCAGCATCACCAGTAAGAATTGTTTAAAATGGACCTTCAAATATGCACTCTGGGAGAGTTTTATGCAGATGTCTTGGGCTGCACTTTGAGAAACACTGCTTTTAGCCTCAGTCTCTCCTAAGTCCCAGACTGCTATCAATAACAAAAGCAATAAAACAAGTTATTAAGCAACTTCTGCCTTCTGATCATCACAACTTTAAAAGAATGTATTATTAATATTAGGTTAAAAGTTTTGTCTGAATTTACATGGCTAGTAACAGGCAGATATAGGATTCAAACCTACTCTGTCCTATTTCTTGAACTGTGCTGGTTCCTCTGTACTATATTGCTAAACTAATAGATTGTCATATTGCTAGCAACTAATAAATCACTAACTGATTACACTGGCACTTACATTATGTAACGGGATCTCCTGCCTTTCATAGGAATAAGCAATATTTTAATTTCCTGCTTCTAGCTGTTTTCACACTGGTTCAGATTCCTCAGAGTTTTCTTCCTAGAAAGAGCTGTTTATACCTCCAATGATAATCTATACCAAGAAAATTAAATAACAAATCTTATAAAATCATCAAGTTTTGAGACTTATTTTCTTTAATAAAAGACTTTTCAATTCCTAAAATCAATGCAATGGTTCTATTTAATAATCTATAGCTTAGAATCAAAGGTACTATATTAAGTGGAGCCCATTTTCAATAACTGAGGTTTTTTTAAATTAATTGCAAGAGCAATATGGTAACAAAATTAAAGAAAATGTGGAGGTTACATCAATATGGCAGACTGAATGTTAAATTCCCTCCTATAAACACTTAAAAACGCCGAATATAATACAAAGTTGACCTTGAGAAAAAAAATTGTAGAGAAAACAAAGAGAAGTGAACTCAGGATGTGAAGCTGTTGCAGTTTGGGCAGTTACCAAACTAGATACAGGTCCTAGCATCCTATGACAGGAGATTTGGCTTTGTGTGAGCTGAGGTGTGCATGAGAGTTGAGACAGAAACCTCTGCAGAAGGCCTGGGCTTTAAAGGCCTGACCCCTTCAGGGAAAGTCTAACAAGCAAACTTTAGTTAGTTGTTTCCTTATACTTCGGGTAGTTTGTTTTGGCTCAGGACTCTGAATGACAATTAAACAAAAAACAACAACAAAAAAAAAAGAAAGAAAAGAAAAGAAGGCGTAGGTTCTCACTGTGGAGAGAGTATAGTCTAAATTCACACTGCATGCATGGTGCATGAGATTCTATACTTAGAAATTAGGGAACAAAGTGGTTTAGACAAGAGAAACTCCTCAGGTACCTGGCAAAAATATATGCAAATCCATGTTGAAACACTTGTACAACCTATCTCTTGAGACATGTACAGATGAAACAATTCTCTAAAGATCAAGAAAATCAAAAGTTATAAACCACGTGAATGATCTCAAAGAGACTAATAAAAATGTATGCTTATAAGAATTAAAGACATAAAAGAAGGGATACACCCTGAAAGGAAAATGAGGTCACTATGAGAGAAAGTAGATAGATTTGAAAGAGAACAAAATAGAACCTTTAGAAATGAAAAATACAGCAGTTTGAAATTCAAACTTAATGGACAGGTAAAATAGGCTGATTTCACAAAGCTAAAAAGAAAATCAGGCTTCCCTGGTGGCGCAGTAGTTGAGAATCTGCCTGCTGATGCAGGGGACACGGGTTCGTGCCCCAGTCCGGGAAGATCCCACATGCCGTGGAGTGGCTGGGCCCGTGAGCCATGGCTGCTGAGCCTGCGCATCCGGAGCCTGTGCTCCACAGCGGGAGAGGCCACAACAGTGAGAGGCCCACGTACCACAAAAAAAAAAAAAAAAAAAAAAATCAGTGAACTGGGAACTAAGTACAGGGAGATGAGTTAAAAATAAATAAGAAAAGCTAAAATTTGTGAAAAGGAGAATAAAAGAAATAAATAGAATATAAAGGAGAGAAAAACTTAATGTACATACCATCTTTAACCTTTTACTAAGTTTTTAAAAAACTTTTATTGGAGTATAGTTGCTTTACAATGTTGTGTTAGTTTATACTGTACAGCAAAGTGAATCAGCTCTATGTATACATATATCCCCTCTTTTCTGGATTTTCTTCTCATTTAGGTCACCACAGAGCACTCTGTGCTATACAGTACATTCTCATTAGTTATCTATTTTATACATAGTATCAACAGTGTATATGTGTTAACACTAATATGTATAAAATGGATAACTAATAAGAACCTGCTGTATAAAAAAATAAAATTCAAAAGAAAAATAGTGTATATATGTCAATCCCAATCTTCCAATTCATCGCACCCCCCCTTCCCCCTTGGTATCCATACATCTGTTCTTTATGTCTTTGTCTCTATTTCTGCTTTGTAAATCATCTATACCAACTGTTTCAGATTCCACATATATACGTTAATATATGATATTTTTCTCTTTCTGACTTACTTCACTCTGTATGATAGTCTCTAGATCCATCCACATCTCTACAAATGACCCAATTTCGTTCCTTTTTATGGCTGAGTAATATTCCATTGTATACATGTACCACATCTTTATCCATTCGTCTGTGGATGGGCATTTAGGTTGCTTCCATGACCTGGCTATTGTAAATAGGGCTTCAATGAACATTGGGGCGCATGCGTCTTTTTGAATTATGGTTGTCTCTGGGTATATGCCCAGTAGTGGGATTGCTGGGTCATATGGTAGCTCTATTTTTAGTTTTTTAAGGAACCTCCATACTGTTCTCCATAGTGGCTGTATCAGTTTACATTCCCACCAACAATGCAAGAGGGCTCCCTTTTCTCCGCACCCTCTCCAGCATTTATTGTTTGTAGATTTTGTAATGATGACCATTCTGACTGGTGTGAGGTGATATCTCATTGTAGTTTTGATTTGCATTTCTCTGATAATTAGTCATGTTGAGCAGTTTTTCCTGTGTTTGTTGGCCATCTATATGTCTTCTTTGGAGAAATGTCTATCCTACCTAAGGAGGCAAAAGACCCATATGCAGAAAACTGTAAGATGTTGGTGAAAGAAATCGAAGAAGACACAAACAGATGGAGAGATATACCATGTTCTTGGATTGGAAGAATCAATATTGTGAAAATGACAATACTACCCAAAGCAATCTATAGATTCAGTGTAATCCCTATCAAATTACCAATGGCATTTTTCACAGAACTGGAACAAAAAACTTTTACAAGTTGTATGGAAACACAAAAGACCTTGAATAGCAAAAGCAATCTTGAGGAAAGAGAAAACAGAGCTGGAGGGTTCAGGCTCCCTGACTTCAGACTATACTACAGGGCTACAGTAATCAAGACAATATGGCACTGGCAGAAATTTAGATCAATGGAACAGGATAGAAATCCCAGAGATAAACCCATGCACCTGTGGTCACCTAATCTATGACAGAGGAAGCCAGCATATACAGTGGAGCAAAGACAGCCTTTTCAATAAGTGTTGCTGGGAAAACTGGATAGCTACATGTAAAAGAATGAAATTAGAACACTCCCTAACACCATACACAAAAATAAATTCAAAATGGATTAAAGACCTAAATGTAAGGTCAGACGCTATAAAACTCTTAGAGGAAAACTTAGAACACTCTTTGACTTAAATCTCAGCAAGATCTTTTTTGACCCACGTCCTAGAATAATGAGAATAAAAACAAAAATAAACAAATGGAACCTAAGTTTTTTTTTAAAAAATGGCCTTTTAAATTTTTTATAAAGGAAACACATTCACTTTTTAAAAATTAGAAAATAGAAGTAAAGCTGTAGATCCCATGCTTTCACATACATCAGAATTACCAGTAGGGGTATAGAAACACAGAATGCTGAACCCCACACTAGACTTTCTGATTGGTAGGACCAAGGTAGGGGCTACAAATATGCATTTCTGACAAGTTCGCAAGTGATACTGATTCTGTGGTTGGGGAGCATAGTTTAAGAATTACTGCCTTAAAATAAGAGAAGAAAATAGGGATGAACTGTAATATAACCCCCTAAGGATAATGACATTGAGATGCATCTTTCTTTTTTTAATTTTTAATTTATTTTATTTATTTATTTTTGGCTGCGTTGGGTCTTCATTGCTGCATGCGGGCTTTCTCTAGTTGCAGCGAGCGGGGACTACTCTCTTCGTTGTGGTGTGTGGGCTTCTTGTTGCAGTGGCTTCTCTTGTTGTGGAGCACGGGCTCTAGGCATGCAGGCTTCAGTAGTTGTGGCACGTGGGCTCAGTAGTTGTGGCTCATGGGCTCTAGAGCACAGGCTCAGTAGTTGTGGCGCACAGGCTTAGTTGCTCTGTGGCATGTGGGATCTTCCTGGACCAGGGCTCGAACCCGTGTCCCCTGCATTGGCAAGCAGATTCTTAACCACTGTGCTACCAGGGGAGCCCAATATGCATCCTTTTTAGTCTTCTTTTCCCCGCAGGAAAAAACATGTGTATGTGTGTTGGGGGTTGAGGGAAGAGGGAAGAGGGGACAAATACATAACTTTTTTTTTAAATAACCCAAAATGAGATTGTGTTATTCACAGTTTTGTACTTGGCTTTTTCCATTTAACATATTATGAACATTTTTACTGTCAGTATAGCTATATCATCATTTTAAATGGCTATGTAGAATTTTAGTGTTGGGATACATCATAATTCATATAAACTAATAATGTACTTACCAGAATACATGTTTGCAAACTTTTCCAATTATTTACTTATATCCTATGTTTCTTTTATAGTCTTCAGCTTATTTTTTAACATACTCTTTAGTATACCTTCCATAATGGAGGCTTGATTTGGAAAATATTAGAGATATGTAATCCATTTTTCATATTAATTTTTTGCTAAGGACATAATTAAAGGGGAATTCATAAATTGATCAGTATTAGGTTTTCTTCAGCATTTAGGTTGTATAACATGTAAGTTTACTATTTGTAAGATTAGCTGTCTGCTTTGTCAGCATACCATTTTAATTTTGTATTTGCATGGACACAGTTCTACATATCCAAAGTGGTGATAGTAGTGTTTATATATTGCTGTGTAACGAACTGCACCAAAATTACTGGTATAAAACAACCATTTTATTTTACCCACAATTTTATGCATCAGGAATTTGGGAAGGACTCAGCTAGGTGGTGTGTGTTTGACTCACGTGGCATCAACTGTAGTGGGAAGGGCTGGAGGACCCACTTTCAACATCTTCACTGAGATATTTGGTGCCTCAGTGTGGTTTGGGCTTCTCACAGCTTGGTGATCTCACAGAGTCACAATTCTCATATGATGGATAGTTTCTAGGAAGCACAAGCTGCCAGACCACTTAAGTGCTATGCCCAGAATTGATCAAAGCAGTCACAGGTACCCACTCCCAACCAGATGAAGAAATAGACTTTACCTTTTAAAGGGAGAGTGGGGTGGAAAGATTACATTGCAGAAGAGCATTTGAGTTGTGAGGTACTTTTGTGGTCATCTTTGAAAAATACAATGTGCCATAGGTAGTTTGTTTACATAAAGAAATAATTAGACTCATTTACGTATACAAGCTTTGACTATTTTGCCAAGAAGTATAAAATCTTAAAATCTTATTTCTAAAGATATAGTTCTTTGCTCAATAAAAGATCTATATTGTGAAGTAATCAATGTTGTGAAATGTACTTCATGCTACAATTAACAAACAGGTCCATGTTGTCAGCCACACAGATAATGGTTCTTTCCTAAACTGGTCTTGTCTAAGGGAATGTGGTTATTTTTGACATTGTATTATTTGTTTATGAAGAAGGTATTTGTTGAGTGCCCATCATGGATAAAATGCTACACTGAGTAAGGAATAAAAAGACATATTAGACAGGGGTCTGCCTTAGAGGACCATATAGTCAGCTAGGGAAGATAGGGCATAATATGTAATGATAAATAAGGTAACAAGAGAGAAATCTATAGCATTGAGGATGGAAGAGAGTCGTTTTTAAAAAGCTGTATGGAAAATGTTGCTGGAGGGCTTCCCTGGTGGAGCAGTGGTTAAGAATCCACCTGCCAATGCAGGGGACATGTGTTCGAGCCTTGGTCTGGGAAGATCTCACATGCCGCGGAGCAACTAAGCCCGTGCACCACAACTACCGAGCCTGTGCTCTAGAGCCCATGAGCCACAACTACTGAAGCCCATGCACTTAGGGCCTGTGCTCTGCACCAAGAGAAGCCACCGCAATGAGAAGCCCATGCACTGCAACGAAGAGTAGCCCCCGCTCGCCGCAACTAGAGAAAAGCGCTTGCGCAGCAATGAAGGCCCAACGCTGCCAAAGATAGATAAATAAATTAAATTTAATTAAAAAAAAAAAGAAAGAAAATGTTGCTGGAAGTCAAGGGAGGGGTCGAACGAGGATGTGGAGGTGGTGATGAAGGATGCTTAGAGGAGTGGCAAGAGTAAAGCCGTAGGTGCAGAGGAGCCAGGAAATCGTTGTGACCATTTCACTTTGGTGGTTTAGGGCATTAGTTCTCCAGCTTTGATGGACACTGAAGTCACCCTGGAGAACTTGTACGGAGCTTGTGTGGGGTACATGATAAGGGAACAGTGAGAGAAAAGAACGGAAAGGTAGGTAAGTGGGCCTCTTACTGTCTTGCATGCTAGGCCGTTCCTCCTTTACTTACACGAGTAGGCAGTGAAGAACCACTGAAGTGTGATAATCCTGGGAATTATCTGATTGAAGCCAAGCTTTAGAAAATTAATCTGGTACCAGTATGTATGGCAGCTGGAGCAAAACAAGGTTGGAACTGGGGAGTTTGGAATAGAGGTTACTGTGTTCATTCAGGGAAGAGGAAATCAGAACCTGTCCCTGGATGATGGCAGTGAGAATGGGAAGGAGCAGACGGATTCAAGCAAGGAAGAATCTAGCAACTAATTTTAATAAGATGGTGGTGAAGCAAAGCCAGAAATCTAATTATGGCTCTAAGACTGCAGTTAAGACTGGGCAACAAGGAGATCCCCAAATCACAAAGCCAGGGTAAGACACTCACTTGGGGAGTGCTGATGAGCTGGTGTGTCGTGTACATCATATTTGCATAATGAGGAGGACTCCCTGTTGGGAGTGTCCAACAGGCCACTGAGAATCAAGTCTGGATGTCAGGAAAAAGGGTAAGGCTGGAAATAGGGATTTGAGGGTTATTGGCAAAGTGGTGGGAGTTCAAGATATGGCAGTGGATAAGCTTACCAAGGGAGTGCATATAAAGAGAAAAAAATATAACCACACGGAATACCTAGATTCAGGAAATGGGATGATGATAAGCCAGCAAAACTGGAGTACCTTTAGAGCACTAGGAAGAGAAGTAGAGTAATCACCAGGGGTGACTTTCTAGCAGGGAATGATCAGGGTTGAAAATTACAGAGGAAGATGGAGACTGAAGACAGGCCACTGATGTTTAAGGTCACTATTTAACAGAATCGTGTAAACAGAAGTCAGGAAACGTTAAGGAATGAGTCAGTGGTCAGGAACTGGCACCATTTATAGTGCAGTGTTATTTTGTTAAGAAAATTCATACTTCTCGGGGACCTTTTAACTGCTGTTAAAGAGTGGGAGAAAATCAAGAAAATATTGCTCATTTACCTAAAAGCAATTCTTTGTGATCTGTCACACATGTAATTTAAAGCAACAATGGAGTCCTCTGATCCTCTGTTTTTCATTACTGCAAATGCCTTTACCAGAGCTAGATGCCTCTTAGGGATGTTACCTTAATCCAGAGGATTTTGTTTTTATTGAGCTCATCTCAGTATATAGAAAAGCTCCTTCAAAGTTTAGCCTTGTATCAAAAAATGAAACATAACAGCACCCATGTTTTATTGCTGTTGTTGATAGAGCTCCTAAGAAGGAACTTTATTGGCACAAGAATTCTTGCAATCATTTTTGTACTTATAAACTGACATCATAAGCTAACCAAAACCATTTTTTCTCAAAGGCATAACCCCTAATTGGACACTATTCACGGTAAACAATGGGATACAATATAATGTAGCTATTTTCAACACCTCATTTTCTTCTCTTTTGGTGTTATTTTATTATACTTCAGGCTTCCTCTGCACCTGATTTACTGTGGGGTAGCATAGTAATTAGTACGTATCAAGGCTCTGCCCTAGAGCTGTGCACTTGGCACCCTTTCATTCTTGTGGCAACCTTGCAAAGTTGATATTTTTGTTCCCATTTCGACACTGAGAAAAGTAAGGCTGAAAGAAGTGGAGTAACTTAACCAAAGGTGGCGCAGCTCTTCATTTTTCCAGTCTGGATCCCACTGTGATTTCTTGACTCCAAGGCTTATGCTCTCTTGGCACTCTGCTACTGATGCTTACTTACTCTAGTCCTCTCCCTTGGACCATCTGTGTATCATGTTATTTCAGGAACAGGGACAGCGTGCTACTGATACTGAATCATCAGGATTTTTGATGATTAGAGAGGATCTCTTTGGAGTCTGTCTTTAACAAATTTGTTTGCATTGAGATATCCCCTCCAACTTCTTGTGTTAAAAAAATTTTTTTTAAGTAATGAAGCAGTTGTCTTTTCATGGAAAAGCCAGCCGAGGCGGGGGGGGAAGTGCTAAAAGGAAAGGGAAAGCTAATTGGAACTGTTGCTTCAAATGCGGTTAGTACTGGCTACAGTGGGCTAAATATGGCCAGGAATCCTCATGAAAAGGCTTCATCCAAAGGCAGGGCAGGTTCTACTCCTGGTGCTTTGTGCACTCCACGCCCACTCTGGTAAGGAAAATGATTGATGACACTTTCTTAATACTGGGAAGCTGGCACAGAGATGAAGACAGAGCACCAGATATGTGGAAACCTTCATCATCAGCCAAGTCTCTGTTCCTCTCCCCAGGGCAGTGAGTGTCTCCAGCAGTGGGGCCACAAGGCTAAGCCCAGTCTCTCTTTGGGCTGAAGTCCTGACAATTTAACATTATCTCTGAATTTATAAAGCACCAAGAGTTTTAACAGTACGTATCAGCCTATTGTACTCTCAACATTAACCTATATGTAAAACAACCTAATTGTTTGGTACAACACTTAGAATTTATAAATTAGAGCCAGCATTCAGTTATCTGAGTCAGTGGAGTAAAGTCATGTATAATCCATAGTGTCAGATCAAAGATAATTTGTAACTTTGCGCTGGAAAAATAAATTTGCCCTTGTTATATTTTCCTTAGGCTACTACTGAACTTATCAACCTTTTCCAAGGTGTGTGCGTGTGTGTGTGTGTATACGGCCAATAGAGAGAGAAGAGATATGACTTTGAATCATTCAATCTAATTGAGCAGATAGTTTGGAATATAGAAATTTTCTGTAAATAAGACACACACTGTCCATAGTTAGCTCTCAGGAATTCTTTTTGTTTCTTAGTAATCCGACCAGTATTTTTCTTATTGTTGCTATGCCATCTTTGACATGGATCATCTATCATTACATAAACTTGAACTTTAAACATCATCTATAATTAACTTTCAGACAATAACTGCATATTCAAACTCAAAGGACTAAATTTACCCTAATTTCAATATACTGCAATTGCTATCTCATACAGAGCATCCCAGCTCCTGGCATTGTGCTAGCATGTTTATTGATTGAATGTCAAATAACCCTCGAGAGATTTCTCTGAATTATCTACTGTAATCAAAGTACAAAAGCAAGACAACTATTATTTGCAGGAGCTCAAAATCTAACCAAAAAAACCGTAGAGGCAATTCAGGAACTTAATATCAATATTAGAATTGACATTGGGCAATATGCTTCCCCCTCCCAACTTTATTGAGGAATAACTGACAGATATAATTGTATATGTTTAAAATGTAGAAAGGGATGGTTTGATACACATGTACACTGTGGGATGATTACCAAGATCCAGATAATTAACACACCCATCACCTCACATAGTTAGCTTTTTCTTTGTGTGTGTGCTTTTAACACGATCACAGTACCATTATTTCTTTGTTGCTTCAAACTATACTAACAAGATAACTTCTCAAGAAGGCAACAAGATCCTTTACAACTAATAAAAGTAGCAAAAATCTATTCAATAGTTTACATTTCTTTTGTTTTTATTTACTTAGTAGTGAACCTGATTAAAAATAAATAGATCATAATATTTAAAAGATTTATAATTACCCTCCATAAATAGTATTATTCCTCATAAATAATACAGCCATTTAGGTAGCATTTTTGGTTCACACAATTTATTTCTGACCAAAGTGGTATTAAGAGTGTGAAATTAATTTAAAACTCAGCTCAAAATCTTAGAAAGCATTTTACTTACCCTTCTGAAAGAAAAAATGTTTAAAAGTAACAAAATATTTATTTCCATTAGAGGAGATATTTTGATCAATCTGCTGATTTGTTTTTATATTATATATTTAGTCCATGAGTTACATACATATATACAAATGTATAACCACACTAGGTGAACATCATTTTCAGAATTTTAATAGGTTTTTTCTGGATCTTTACATGTTCTCTAGGCACAGTCAAAAAAAAAATAGCAACTACAGTTTTAAAGGTGACTTACAACTATTTCCTCCCCTAATCTCTGCTCTATTGTCAATGCTCACCTTTTTACAAGCTGAGAGCAGTATGTCTCTACTTGTGCAAAAGTCTCACAAGCCTTGGAGGTGGGTGTGTTACTGCTCAGCAAAATGTATTGATTCTTGCATGTAGCTGACAGCTTCCTAGCATTACCTTTGAAATGCAATGTCCCCCCAGGTCTGTGTCCTTAGCACTCTTACTTTCTTCTTCTCTAGGTGAGCACATTAATTCCCGTGGGTACAATTGGGTGATTCCTGAATGTCTAAGTTCTACTTGCCACCATTGCCTGGACTCTTGCACAGAATTTTCAGTTGCATTCGGGATGTCTTCCTGTGACACTCAACAGGATCCTCAGATTGATAATCCAAAACTGAACTCATCATTTCCCACATCTGCTCCTTCTACTGTGATCCCTCTATTATTAATAGCATTACCATCTTCCCAGGCTGGTGAGAAATGAGCCATCTCTACCCCTTGTTCTTTTCTCAGCTCCCAGGTCCAATCAGTTGCTAAATTGTATCTAGTCTAAATCCACATCATCTCCTGTTTCATTAATATAATCAGTCAACATTTTTTCAGCTTCTTTCTACTTTCATTCCCTTGATTTAGAATATGACAGTGCCTGCTTCAAGAAGCTCATACTTAGTAAGATACAAAGAATTAAATAGACCCTCACTGTACAGGGTGGTAATTACTAGTTATCATAAGTAAGCCCAGACTGCAGAGAATGGCAAGAGGGCTTGGAGGGCAAGAGGGCTTCCAGGAGGAAGTACCATGTAAGCTATGTCTGGAAGGATGAAGGGGAGTTATCCAGGTAAACAGTGAAAGAAAGCCTTTCGGGAAGCAGAGAAAGCAGTATGTGCAAATGGGCAGAGGTGTGAGAGTGATTCTGGTACAAGTTGAGGAGCACTGAGACATAAAGCGGAGGTCCATTAATGAAGGACCACACATACCGTGCTAGGAAATGTGGATTCCATTCCCAAAGGCTCCTTTTTTCTTTTCTCTTATACACAATCGTATCTCTTGGCAGCACCATTGCAAAAAATCTCCTGACTGTTCTCTTGCTCTCCACTTTCTTGCCTTGCCTTTTCTTTCCTTCGACTGTGGGCAGAGGTGGCGTCCCCTGTTACAGGGTTGGACATATATCTCCTCCTAATCCTTCAGTGGCCTGTGTTGCTCATCAGATCACTCTCATCTCCTTCTGCCAAACACATCCTATGGATCAAGCTTGTGACAACCGTCTTCCCATCTGAGTTGTAAGTTCCTCAAGGCCAGAGTCTATGGCTCATACATCTTGGTACATTTAGAACATCATGCCCTGTGCTCTGCACATAGTAGGCTTTTAAAAAAAATATTTAAGTCCTTTATTAATTTGAAGAGTAAATATATTAAGAATAATAGTTATGATTAAGTTTTCTCTTTTTTTGTAGGCTTTTATGTATCTATGGTGTTGAGTAAAGGGAGTGTCTTTTAGAGTCTTTCCCCACTTCTTCGTTTTCCAGGCTCTTTTATGCACGTGCACATAGCCACATTGCTGTAGTAAGCACTGCCTTTCTTGTCACCGCCAGCAAGCATTCCTTAAAGCCCAGTGAGTTGTAACGTGTTCTGCTGCTACAAATCAGCAACAGTTCCCAAAGTGGCATGGATGTGTACAAACCTTCATGTGCAATGTTTGGTTTTTTTCCTGCAGAAAATGAAAGGCCTCACTTTCCCCTGGGGAGAAAGCAAGTTTAGAAAGCATCAATGCAGGGCCCCATGCCAAACATTACAATTTCCAGGGCTCTACACTTTGTATCACTAACAGGTATGGTGAAAACGACTTTGAACTAGGAGCCAGTGCTGAGTCCCAGCCCTAACTGACTGGGCAGCGTTTCTGAGCCTCGATTTCCTCACCTGTGGGACTGGGGATTAGACCTAATTTCTAAATATCCTTATAAACATTATTCATGTGTAAGGATTTCCATGGCAGTGTATTCATCAGGTATCTTGGTTGCAAATAACACAAACTCATCCTGACTAATTTAAGTAGAAAAGATGTCATTGGAAGGATATCGATATTGGATATCACTGAATGGATGGGATGAAAACAAGGCTTGGGAATTAGACAGTT
Source organism: Mesoplodon bidens (assembly GCF_964165515.1). Classification (NCBI taxonomy): domain Eukaryota; kingdom Metazoa; phylum Chordata; class Mammalia; order Artiodactyla; family Ziphiidae; genus Mesoplodon; species Mesoplodon bidens. The sequence goes on along the minus strand of NC_138166.1, from coordinate 68,201,893 downwards.
AGCAACATAGGACACCCTTATGTCACACATAGGAGCAGGATGACGGGTTTGGCAATTGGTGTCACTGCACACTTCCTGGCACTCTCATCTCTGCCAGTAATCTCTGACTATTCCTGTGTCTTTGCATCGCTCCCTCTACATTCATAGCCCTGGATGTGAGTATCTAATTGGTTGAGCCCTGGTCATGTGCCTACCCTCAGCTATTGGCAGTGGAGGGAAGGAATATCTGGACCATCCAGCTTGGGGTGTAGGCAGTGGATGAAGGCATTTCTTCTCACCAAGACTTGTACAGACACAAAAAGGTGGTTGAGATGGGCGGTACCCACGCACGCCACACCCATACCTCTAATGATCTCAGTAATCCTTAAGATCCTGCTTCACCATGTGTACCTTTATCACTTCAAATACCTGGTGGATATTTCTTCTAGAGAAGCCAGTTTTGCTAGGGTTTACACCATTCTTTCAAATACCTTTTATTATACTGCATAATTTCTTTTTTCCTTATCAACACAATTCTTTGGATTTTGGTAAGCTTAAGTTTAAGAACAGTAGTTATAGCTCTGACCACTAAGATATTGTTCTGGGATGAGGAGAAGGGCTGAGTGCAGTAGATCATCAATTCCAACTCATCCTTTGTTTGTAGATACACAGCCAGATTTTTGGATCAGGAATTATCTCCAGCCACAAACAACACAGACCAGATCTTGTATATCAAAAACACAGGTGAAAGAAATATTTAGAAAAGATCATTTAAAGGGCATTCTATCTATCTGTGCTGCCAGGTAATCTAAGTACTTATCATTGGAATAAGTTAGGTCTCTAGATTCCATACAAGATGACATCGCCTTAATCATTTGGCAGAACAGCTAATTGCCAGTAAGCTGAACTGTCCTACTGTCTTTTAGGGGGAACCTACTTCCATGGACATTGTCCATTTTGATGCTTCGAGTATCCTGTGACAGAGCCCATGTGAGAAATAGCTTGCAGAAATTTAAACAGATAAAAACTTAGCTTCCCTTAAAAATTGGGACACTTCCCCCTCTCCTATGAGAGCTGTGTAAGCTAGCTATCTGAGAGCCACCATGAAGAAGAAAACATGCTACGTACCAAGTGTGCTCTCCACAGCAACTATCTTGGCTCTTGTAGTTGTCACTTTTATTTATCTTCTTTTGTTCCTGGTTGGTTGTTTTGTAAGCCTCCTCTATTTCTTTTTTTTTTTTGAAAAAAGAATAAAAGAGGGATGGGAAGTAGGGAGAGATGGTAAGATAGAGACTGGATGCCAGATAACCACCCAAATGAACAGAGGTAACCATGGTAGGGATGTGGCGGCATCCACCATAGCAGCAGGTCTGGCAACGGCTACTGGATACCTTGTTGTCCCAAATCCTCTCCTACCAATGGCAGTCTGGTTTGTCTCAGCAGCTGTCTGCCCAGTGGCCTAAATATGGTTTAAAACAATGTCAACAACAATAAAGACTTTTACACCTCTCCCCTCATGTATTTATATGAACTGTTTTATCTCCTACATAAAAATAGCATGTGGGACATGAGCTACTAGAGAGAACACAAGTAAGCAATGAGACATCATCAGTAATGTCATCCTCCACTGTGGTTTATTGTTGATACTGTGAGTTTCTAACTATCCAAATTATATTCAAGTATTTCATCACCTGCTTAATCAAGCTGCAAAATAAGGAGTTAGACCTCTTCAACTCCAGTGATTTGATTATGTGGTGAAGAGACTGGTGCATAAACATTAATCCTGAGAAATTAATTCATGAAAATTAGCTGGAGATACCCCTAGAGGCATGTTTTGTATCTATTTCTGCATAACACGTTGAACTAACTACTTACTGAAGGTGCTGGGGTTGGGGGGGATGGGAATGATTATGCATGATTCTGTAGTTATCTAGAGAGAATCCTGAAGAGGCCATGAAGTGACCTGAAGATGCATTCTGATTAAAGCTCAGTCTTGAACAGGAAAATTGCTTTGAAATGATTAAAGTTAAAATTGTTGATAATGAAGGAAAACACTTGTCCTAGAATGAGGTCTTTAGAAGAGAGAATCTCATTTTGAATCTTTTGTAAAGCATATGGCTTTCCTTTTCGATGGCAAAGTACTGGGTTGTATCAACCTATCACATTGTCTCAATTTTGCAACTCAGTGGGGGGCAAGGAGGATTAGGAGAATGTTCTAGACAGAAATCTGGCAGGGGATGTCATTGGGTAAAAGGAAGTCTCCATCATTCCTGGGAGCCAGCTTAAATGCATCAGCTCAGTGGAACCTTCCCAAGGCCTGACCGCAGTCTCTGCTCCCAGGGCACTTGGCTCCTTTATATGTCTGTCGTATTGGATTGTATTTTGATGCTGTGTTTAAACATCTGTCTTTCCTGCCAGTTGGTGAGATCCTAGACGGGGTCCCATCCCACCTAGGACTGAGCCCAAAACTCTGGTTACATTTATCCTCTTTGGTAAATATTCATCTTTGCAGATATTTAAAGATAGTAATACTATATCTAAAACTTGGAGGGCAAATGTGTTTCAGAAATCAGACTGTTTGGATGTTGGAAAGGTGGTATCAGTGTCTATACACAGCATCTAAACAATATCTATACCATGTAACATAACGCTCCCAGCAGAGTCTGGGGCAACTTCTATAATCAAGCACGTTAATACTTCTGCAGCAAAAATTATGAATAGGCACACTGCAGGGGAAAAATAAAGGGTATGATTTTCTAACAGTTTAGGTCATGTCTGGTTTTGCTACCAGAGAGTTACAAAACAATTGAACTTTTGGAGCTCTTTGGATTTTGGAATTGTAGATAAGGTATTGTGAGCCTGTATTATATACATCTTTAGGAAGGAAAGCGTTCTCATCCAAGGGCAATATTCCCAGGTACAAGGACCCTTACTCTTGTCACTTCAGGGAGGAGAAAGAGAACAGCGCTGGGATTTTCTGGATGGTGACGTGTTCTCATAACTGGTGCTGCTACTAAGGTCCCTGTGGAAGGGGGACAATGGAAGTGGTCCATTCCCCACAAGTAAAGCTTTCTCAGTGTGCCACCACTGCCTCTGTGCCTTTTACCTTACCTGCTGCTGCTTCCCCTCTGTTCTAACTTATTTCTCCATTTTTCTAGAGCTTTCCTCTCCCCTCCTTTATTCCTATATATTCTTTTGCTCACCAGCTTAGGTCTTAGGAGTGTTGATACTTTCCTTGTTTGTCTGCTGCATAATTCTTTAGCAATGCCTCTCATTCACCTCTACAACCAAAGCTTTGCCATTACTAGTTTGTGTTTGAGTAGATGCCAGTCAGTGTTTGCTTAGACTGCAAGCAGTCTCCCTACATGTTTTTGTTTAGAGGACTATGTTTATCTGCTCAACACTGTGTAGATAAGCATCTTGGGAATGTGTGCTGGTTGACAGGCCACTACTATCCTCTTTCTGACCCTTGTCTACTGTATCAAACAATGTTAATGAAAACCTCAAATTTGTGTATGTTAACCCATGTGTAAAAATAAAGTAGATGCTATCATTTCTATCCTTCAGACTTATAAAAAATATCCTTTTCATAATATTTTAGAACAGTGCCGTTGCTTATTTTTCCATATGGTATGTTTATGCCTGTCTTTATTTCTAATTCTTTTTGATTCACTTAGACCACGCATCTGCTTTTGTTCATATTTTCAAGAGAGCTCACTTTTATGCTCTCTGATAAAGGAATTATTTTGTTCTCCTCAACCTCTCTCTTAGTCTTTTAGGTTGTTTTTAAGTACCTGCCTTGAGTGTTGTTGTTGTGTAACACTGACATTCCCAGAAAATGGTGACCACAGAGGCAGGGCCAGGAAGGCAAATCTCTGCACTATCAGGACGTCCTTCTCTGTGGAGCAGGGTACCAGCAACACCCACAGTGGAAGCCAGTGCTGCTCTGTCTCTTCTCTGTGTGAGCGATGCACTGTTCCGTCCAGTGCTTGATGGCGTTGTGTCTTCCTTGGGGACTGACACCAAGATGCAGTGGGTGAGATGTTAGACGTCTGTTCCTTGTGGCTGGCATTGTGATGATCTGTGCTGTCCTCCATTTAGTTGGAGTTCCTCCACGGGATTCGTAACTGGTGTACAGTGCTCTCCTCCCTCGGGATTGATCACCAGTGCACAGATCCTGCCCTGCACTCTCCACTTGCAGCATCATATTGAATGCACAGTACCAAAGCACGGGCCCTGAGTGAAGTCCCATGTTTCTCTCCAGTGTCCTGCTCTCCAGGTACCACTCCCATCCCTGGTCTTATCAGTAGTTATCAAGACAACATCCTCTTTTGTGGCACTCCAGTCCAGAAAGAATTGTCAATACAGCAGGGAGCAGTGTTCCCTGGCTGCCCTGTGAGCAGACTGATGTGGATGTTGTATTCAGGAAAAGTGTAATGTGTGGAAGAGGACAAGTAGCCAGGATTTTGGTCTGTTACTCAAAAACCAATGGTACTCATCCCAGGAGACTGAGGACCAGTCATTATACATTTCTCTCCTCCCTCATATTGTTCATTGGTTTTGGAGGTAAATGGTGGTCACCAGAGGCAATCCAAACCAATTGTCTTTGCCTGTGTAATATATTTTAAAATTCTGAAGAAGCAGTAAATATAAAAATGTAAAATCTATGTATTTCATGTATATGTTTTAAATTCCATACTGTAACTTTAAAAAATTCTTGTGGGACTGGGCCAAAGAACTGTATCAAGAACTGTATCACAGTTTTTTGGTAGCACTAGTTTGTGGTCAATCCACTGTGGCACATCATTTGTAAACTCTTATGTCACTTAATATTGTTTTCCAGCAAACTATGGATGTTTCTCTTAAGATAAGTTAGGGAATTTCCTTGATGCCCAGATCAGAAAATAGAGCATTTCCAGATTTTAGCTTTCCTCCTTAATGAACATCCACTCATTCAACAAATATTTGTTGCTGAAAAGTAATTCCTAATCTTGGATAAAACATTGTCCTTTTCAGAAAACATTTTAATCACATAAACTTGAAAGTTTTATGCTTCATCTGATTTCTCACGTTGGTCCTCTTCTGACCCTGGCTCTAGTTCTGAACATTTTCTTAAAAAGGAGTTTGCTCCCATTAACAGTCATCTTCTTTCTTCCTTAACTTCTTTTCTGTGTTTTTCCCCCTCTGTCCTATCTCTAGACTCATGTGCTTATGTTTGTCCTTGCTTAGCAATGACCAGTACAAAGTAACTGGTTTTATTTTTATTATTTTACCACAGTACTCACAGACTGTCCTTGCAAGCTCTTCCTTCAACAGAGGGTGCCCTGAAGCCAACAATCAGAAGCGTGTTCTGTAGACTGTAGCCCTGTGGAAATGGGTGGAGGGAACCACAGTAACACACACCTGTGCCCCTGACACCTGAAGCAAAGGCTGGGCCCATGAAGGCTGTGTCTGCCAGATGCCAAAATAACTTCTTAATGGAGCCAATTCAATCAAAGACAGGTAGTTCACTGTAAATTTAGTCCATGTGGTTCCTTGGCATCATGTGGACAAAACAAACCAGTTGCCTGATAGCACTGATCACTTTCCAGACAGTAATTTTGGTGTTTGCCAGAGAAGGGATTTCTAAAGAGGGAGCAGAAATATATAGGGGGTGTTTATAGTGATCCCTTGGATGCAAAAAAAGTAAATAAATAATTAGAACTTTGGATCTGAAAAATAAGAATTTGAGCTTTACTAACATTTGGTTTTATAGAGTGTTAATACTAATACATATGTATATATAATTTTAATATACTTTTATAAAATTATATATTATATAATTTTATATTTATATATTATATATACAATTTTAAATATATAAATACAAAGGTGAATTCTCAAGTATTTTTGCTAGTGGGGTATACAATCAAAATAGTTTGGTGACAGATATTCTAGATCCTTGATTCCCCATCTTTGGGCAAAAGAGTTATTATAAGAGGCTCATTAATACATGTAAATGGACCTATTTTCTCATTCAGTAGATACTAAAAGTACAATGATCTGCTAAGGGTTTATAATGTTTAATGTGTTTTTGGTGTTGTGTTTTAAAATTTACTGTAAAAGTGAGTTCCTCAAGCCTAAAAATACTGTGAATCCACTGGAGGAGACACATCTACACAGGGGACACAAACGAGCAAAGAGAGGGGAGCGTTGAGTCCCAATAAAATATTAGGTTGGTTGGTCAAAGTATTTAAGCTATTGAAAAGAATTGTATTCCATACATGCGTAAGTATCTCTCTTTCTCTCTCGCTCTTTAATAACAGACTTTTTTTCTCATCCTCTTCCTTTGTTCCCCTATTTTGTGTGACTATTGGGACATCTCAGGAACTAGCTTCCAGCACAGTGTTCCTGTTTATTTATGTATGTATTGGTTTACTAGGGCTGCCATAACAAAATACTACAGACTGCATGGCTTAAACAACAAATTTTCTCACAGTTCTGGAGCCTAGAAGTCCAAGATCACTGTGTTGGTGAGTTTCGTTTCTTCCAAGGCCACTCTCATTGGCGTGCAAGTGACTGTCCTTTTGCTGTGTCCCTACATGGTCTTTCACCTGTCTACATGCAACCCTGTTATTACCTCTTTGTGTGCCTTAATCTCCTCTTCTTACAAGCATACCATCAGATTGGGTCAGGGCCTCCCCTAATGACCTCATTTTATCTTAGTCCCTTCTTTAAAGGCCCTATCTCCAAACACAGCCACATTCTGAGGTACTAGGGGTTAGGGCTTCAGTATATGAATTTGGGGGGAACACAATTCTGCCCATAATGTGCATTTCCTTTTGATAAATCTACTTGTTTCAGGAAAGTATGTGGGACCTAGGAATATCAAGAAGTAGTATGATTAGGGTGACCATATCTTAATTTGTCCAGGACAGTCTTGGACAAATTATTATCCTGACTTAATTTAAAAAGTGCCCCATTGACTGTCAGAAGTGTCTCATTTGTATGATAAATTGTATGGTGATGATCCTGATATAGATATTCGAGGGCCAGAGGGCGTGTATTAAAGCCTCAGCTCAAAAAATGTATTGTTATACCTGAGTTTCCTCAACTATGAAGTAGAGACAATAATAGTACCTGCATCAGGGTTATTGTGAGAATTAAATGAGTCAGTGTGTATAAGTAAGTCATTTGGAACATCACCCCGAATATAGTGAAAACTGTGTGTGACATTGAGTAAGCACAGAGGAAATATGTTTGTCAGAGGTGATTATATTTGTAGGTATGATGGTTAATTTTGTGTGTCAACTTGGCTGGGCCAAGGTGCCTAGATATTTGGTCAAACATCATTCAGCGAGAGTGGTTTTGGATGAGATTTACATTTAGATGGGTGGACTTTGAAAGCAGGTTGGATAAGTCACACTCACGTACTGCAGATCTGTCAGTTGAAGGCCTGAAAAGAACAAAAGGCTGACATTCCCCCAACCAGGGAGGAATTTACCAGCAGATTGCCTTTGAACTTAAACTACAGCTCTTTCCTGAGTCTCTAGCCTACTGGCCCTCTGCATCAGATTTTTGGACTCACCAAGTCTCCATAATTGTGTGAGCTAATTCCTTAAAATAAATCTCTTCCTATATATACACACATCTTATTGGTTCTGTTTCTCTGGAAGACCATGCCTAACGCAGTATGTGTGGACACCAATGCTGTACCTGAAGAGAACTTCTAATTTGTTTAAAGTTTAATATATTTCTGGATTTTTGTGCCCTTTTAAATTCACTGTGTTCTTTGCATGTCTATGTACATACCAACCAAAAAAAAAAAAAAAAGATCCGTGACAAGATAGCTAAGAGAGTGACCAGGCACTCTCTATCTTAATCTCAGTCTTTAAAAAACAGTTATATTTTGCATTCCCATACCATGTTTTAAAATGATACTGACATTATCCATCTGTGGGAATTTTCACCATTATTTATAATTATGAAGATGAATCATTTTTTTCAGGAAGTTAGAGTAGCATCTCTAATAAATGTTTGGAATAAAATTATAATAGGTTTTGGTAAACCGAATGTTGATTTTAAAAAATTGAATCACTCTGTTAAAACTGAGCTCCGAAACTAGGAAATCAGGCAAAAATATTGGCAAGAGTTCAGCCCAGTTAAAAGATTGGCAGATCAACCTTATGAAAAAAGTTAAACAACTTGGAAAAGCAAATAAAGGCTTGAGGAACAACTGAGTAGCAGCTATCAAACCTAAAAAGGGTTATTGTGGAGGGGATGGAGACCAGCTGTTCTCTAGCTCAACTGAGCCCAGACAAGAACAAAAATAGATTAAAAAAACGGCAGCATGACAGACCATTTAGATCTAGGCTTCTGCAGTTAATATGGTTAGAATGGTTACTTAGGAGTTCCAGATATATTCAAGAGAGTTTTTAAAGTTGGTTAGGTTTACCTTTTCTTGGTGTGAAGCCAAGTGGAAAGTCCAGATCTAGATTTCTAGTGGGGTTAATCAGAATCGCTTGGATGTGGGATAGGGCTTTTGTAAAAGCCACAGGCTCCATCTTTATGAAGTGATAGGAAGTGATTTCCAGGATATGCTGTTAAGAATAAAAGTACCAAGCAAAAGGGAATATATACCTTCAGTATGAGAAAAAGGGGAAATAAGAATGTAATAGTTAAAAACTGATAAAAATATGTATTTGGGTTTCTTTTTTGGAAAAAAGTGGATAAACCAGAAACTAATTAATATAGTTAGCCTATTAAAGAGGTAAGGTAGCAGATGGGAGTGGAACTTCTCTGTGTGTATTTTTTATTAGTTTATTATTTCCTATTGCTGCTGTAATAAATCACCACAAGTTTAGTGGCTTAAGACAACGTAAGTTTATAATTTTACAGTTCTGGAGGCCAAAAGTCCAAGATGGGCACTAGGCTAAAATTAAGGTATCACAGGGCTGCCTTTATTCTGGAAGCTCTAGGAGCTAACTTGTTTCCTTGCCAGCTTTCAGAGTCCACCTGCATTCCTTGGTTCATGGCCCTGTTCTGCATCAGCATCTTCAAATATCTCTCTGAATCTGACCCTTCTGCCTAGTTGGTCTACATTTAAGACCCTTGTGATTACATTTGTGTCCATGGGATCCTCTACAGGATAGTCTCCTTATCTTAATTCCCATTTTTCCCTGGAACATTACATATTCACACCTTCTGGGGATCAGGATATGCATCTTTGGAGTTTGTGTGGGGACATTATTCTGCATGCCATACCTTTTAAGAATAATTTTACTCTTAAACCATTTAAATATTTATTCAAGTTAAATTGAATCAAAAAGGATAACAAAAGCGAACTCTAAAATTGAATACAAATAGGCCTAACTATATATCGAATAGAAATATAACTGTATATTGGGAAGAAAAAAAGACTGAATTCAACTAAGTTTTGAATACAGGACTCTGCCAATACACCCTTAAAATGAGATCTATTTTAAGGACCAAAGTAATTGCAAAGAAATCTCGATTTTTACTCAGGAAATTTGTTGTTGGTAGTATTTATAGTATAGTGATCTCAAAACTATTGTTTGTATATTTTAGGATAGTGTAAATGTGTTGTTATGGGGAGACAGAGTGCTCACTCTGGAAGAAGGGAGATAGAAATAGGGAATGGAGGAAGGTAAGAGAGAATCCTGTGGTGTGGGGCTTTTTATGTTTATCCCCTGAAATGGCATAGAAGATTGACACCCCCAGGAGCAATGAGCACATCTAGTACCAGATCTTGATTTCTAAATAGCATTCCTTGATAAAAGAAGTCTAATTTCAGAGGGAACAGGTATAAAGTACAAGGTAAGCCCACAACACCTAGTGGTACCAAAAAGTTAGGCAGTGCTCAAAGATTCATGGAGACATATCCAAAAATGAACAGAGGACTCCCACTGGCCCAATGTAGGACATCTGAGTATCAAACAAACCAAATGATAGTAAGATTTTGAATTTAAAAAGGAATCTTTTATGTTAAAATATAGGCATTTGGGGACTTCCCTGGTGGTTCAGAGGCTAAGACTCCGTGCTACCAATGCAGGGGGCCTGGGTTTGATCCCTGTTCAGGGACCTAGACCCCACAAGCTGCAACTAAAAGATCCCATGTGCCACAACTAAAAAAATATATATATATATATGTGCGTGTGTGTATATATATATATATATATATATATAGGCATTTGAGGTTGGAGGGGACAGCACTTCTTAAGAGAAGGGAAGCTAATAAATGTAAAAGAAATAACAAATTTAGAAAGGATAATTGATTATCCTGTTTCAGGCAGGATAATCAATAGTTGTTAAAATTATTTTAGATGCTTTAGAAACCAGCTTCCTTCAGAGAGCAGTGAGATGATATGTTGTTGACATACAGGATATTTACATTTAATATCATCCCCCTGATTACTTATTACAAAAGGAAAATGATTGGTTTACAAGAGAAACCTGGTCAACATCACCTTAATCGAATGATCAAACTTCACATGACATGGGATGAACTGATATTTTGTGCCTCCTGATGTGATAAAATGGTAAGAATATAATAACTATATGGTATTCTTGCCAAGAACACTTGACTCTAATCAGGAGGGGAAAAAAATCGGGTAATTACAGATGTAGAACCTCTAGATTAAGTCAAATGTAAACTGAAGCATCATAGTGACAATCGATGCAATTTGTGATCCTCAGTTGAAAATTTAAAAAATAAAATAGCTCTGAAACACATTTGGACAATTGAAAGCATTTGTATGTGGGCTGTATATTAAGTAGTATTGTATATTAAATGTCTTGCATATAATGTATTGTGTTCATGTAGGAAAGTGTCTTAGGTGATACATGCTGAAGTATTTGGGGATAAATTCAGCATGATGACAACTTTCAAATGTTTCAGGAAAAAGTAGAAATACATATATACACATATGAGAGGGGAATGAATGCAGCAAAATGTAAATAACTAGTGAATTTTGGTGAATAGAGCTGGTTTTTATACAACATTTTCAAATTTTCTGTAGGTTTGATTTTTACAGTAACAAGTTGAAGAAAAATTCCTTTATTGGGCCCATGGGCTTCTTGGTACCCTTTGGGCTTATCTTGTTTGTATTTCAAGTTGTTGTGAATGTTTACTTTTTTTTTTTTAATGTTTCTGGTTATCTATTTGGAAGTGTCTCCCTTGACATCCAGCTCTGAGGCTTTAGGCAGTGTGATTTTTCAAATGCTTATAAATAGAAGAACTTTAATGAAAGCAGTGTCATATGTTAATCACTATGGAGCTCCAATTTATAGGAAAAACATTTGAAAATAAAATGGACACACAGTATCTGGTTTATAGTTGGCACTCAATATGAGTGTGTTTTGTAAGCTTCTACATACCATTAAAATATTACCTGATAGCACCAACAACAAAAGGCACAGATTACCCTTCACAGGTCTGAGGGAGGGCCTGGAAATCTCTGAGTATAGGGCCTTGATCTGCATTTTAAACTGGTTTGCTACCTTCTTTTGAGCACTGCAGTTCATGTCCCTAGGGAGCCCTGATATGTCTTTAAGGGCTCCCTCCCTCTCAGGACTCAGTCTTATATCCTCCAGGAAAAATTCCCTTCCCTTGCCTCCTCTTTCATCCTGGTATGTCTTTTACCATCTGCAGTGATTTTCATATAGATTTTCCTCCACTTATGATAGGGTTACATCCTGATAAGCCCACTGAAGGTTGAAAATATCTTAAGTAAAAAAAAATGCATTTAATAAACTTACCAAGCATCATGGCTTCATCTAGCCTACCTTAAACGTGCTCAGAACATTTAACATTAGCCTACAGTTGGGCAAAATTATCTAACACAAAGCCTATTTTATAATAAAGTACTGAATATCTCATGTAAGTTATTGAATACTGTACTGAAAGTGAAAAACAAAATGGTTGTAAGTGTATCAATTGTTTACCTTTGTAATTGTGCAGCTCAAAGACACGGCCCAGCATCACAAGAAAGTATCAGTATCATACCGTATATTGCTAGCCTGGGAAAAGATCAAAATTGGAAGTATGGTTTCTACTGAGTGCGTCTTGCTTTCACACCATCATAAAGTCAAAAGTCAAACCATCATCAGTAGAAGACCATATACTGGATTTTTTTCCCTTGGTTTCCCACCTCTCTTTGTGAGCAGTAGATCCGAATTGCTCAGTGTACTTTCGGTGGAGGCACCCTACACAGTCTCACACCTAACTTCGGCTGCTCATCCAGTATGTGGGACAGTATATTTTTTTTTTTTTACAATATATAGATATTTTTAAGGGATCTCTGATTTTCCACCAAAAAAAGAAAAAAGAAAAAGTCTCTCGGAGATACTGGGAGCTCTGGAGGAAATTCTGAGAGTGTAAACCAGATTCATGCCTCCGGGGGTTATGCAACCAGTCTACTGAAGATAGAGGTTAAGGGGGCAGCCCCTGAAGTTGGACTACTCAGCCTTGAAGCCAGCCTCTGTGGCTTGAGAGCTATGTGACCTCTGGCTAGTGCTTTAACCTCCCTGAGCATAGTTTTCTCTTATGCAAAAAGGGGATGTCAGTACCTACCTCAAATGGTTGTATTAAAGGAATTTACATATATAAAGCACCTAGAAAAAATGCCACTAAGGGTTTACTCTCTTAATCATCATAATTATCTTTCCATGGAACATCAGGCCTGGATCAAATTCTGTTTTCAAGATATTAATGATGATCCTATATAAAAGAACATCTTTCTCACTTTGTGTCTCTCATGAGTTCAGGTTTCCCTGGGACTCCTGCATGGTCATGCTACTCACATCCTGTGGCCTCCAGAGCGCTGGCAGAAATTGGAATCTGTTCTTCCTCCAGAGCGCTTGCCCATTCAGAGTGAAGAGGACTGCCTGCATGGATCTCCCTGAGCTACTGCGATGGGGAGGCACCAACCCCAGGAAGAGGGATGGAGAAGAGGAACACCATAGGGGCAAAGCTTCCCCCAAGATGATACTGTGCAAGAAACATTTCTATCACATTAAGATGATCTGTATTAGTAGAGAGTTTTAAAATACTAAACAGTACTAAATGTCACCTGACTTTGTGTTAAATTGTAATACCCTGTTCAATGCCAAAAAATGCAGACCTTTGGGAATATGAAAATTTTATTCCCATATGTCTCAAAGGGGATAAATTTTGGGTTTTTTTATGCATACATATTCTATTGATAGGTTTTGATTTTGGAGCTTGCTGCTGGAAGAATATGAAGATTAATATGTGATGGAAGTAAATAACATTACCCAGTTACTCTTAAGATGGAAGATGAAGAAACATTATACACATAGTGTTAGGAATTATAATTGACAGTATCTACAATGCAGTAACTGTCAGTTAGGAAGGACAGTAAACTATGATGTAAAAATAAAACACTGATTTGCTCAGGTACTGTTCTGAGTGAAATGGTAAAATGTTCTGAGTGAAATGGAAAAATCACTCCAGATCAACCAAGTTTGATTTTTTTCCCCTCCCAATGATTTTTCAGTGCTCATGTCTGTAAATCTGAAATCACCTATTGAAAAGTGGAGTAACATTGGCATAATAGATTTTATAATTGTATAGCTAAGGAGGTAAATTCCCTGCATGCAAGTTTATATGTATGAAGCTTTTCTTTTTTTCCTCCCATTGGTTGGAGGTTTGTGCTTATGGAAACTACATCTCTAGCATCTGTGTGCCTCGTCTCATTTTCTTTTGTTTCATCTGCAGATAAGATCCCAAACAAGGATTAGCTATCTTGCAAATGTGGCTGCAAACTCATTAGCTGGCAGGAACAGAAAGAGCAACAGCAAAAAACATATGCAAATTAAGAGTATATGTTACTAATAATAATTAATTAGCATCATAATAGCTAGTTCAACACACATCAATGAGTACTTACATACTAAGGTTGGTCAAAATCATCATTTAAAAAAAATCTGCTTAATATCTCTCCGTAGATCTATATTATCCTTATGAGTTCCTCATTTCCATTTCCCTCTCTTCCCCAACTTGAACTTCACACTTTGGTCTTAAACTGCAGATCACCAAATTCTCATTGCTATTTCAAGGCTTGAAACTTTTTTACCCCTTGGTGAAGTGCATCCCCTGGGATTATATGTAAAATATTGCATGCATAAGAGTATTAAACCTTTAATTACTAGAACACAGGAAAGTTCGGGGACTATGGAAGACAGGATTGGGGGTGATAATGAGGCGGGACAGAGTAGAGAACAAATAAAGGGGTACCTGGATTAGCTACTACTTACCCTGGTATGGAAGAATTTGGTATTTTAACAGTTCAGCAAATTGGCTATCAGCCTTACTACCTTATTGACTATTTGTGTCTTCCTATTCAAACTATTAATTCAAGATTGTAAATCTTCAGACAGGAGACAAATGCTCCTTCTATTTAATTTTGTATTCTCAAGCCATGTAGCATATCACCAGCAGAGTTAATTCTTGATGCTTGTTGAACAACTCAGCTCATAAGCTACCTCCTCAAAGATGAAACTCCAGGTAGAGTTTATAACTGTGTTACCTAGTATGTACTTTCATGAGTGCATCAATCACTCTCACTATTAACCAACCAAGAAAGAGTTCTTAATTGTCCCAGGGCCAGCAAGAGGCAACAGACTCAGGAGCCCAGTCTTTCTGTGAAAAAGGCCTATTAGCTTATATTCATAGTTATGACCTGAGGGACAGGATTCTAATGAAACACACATATAAGGGCTGACTGTAATCCTTTCCAGAGACCTCAGAGGGCAGGCACTATCTTTACCCTCTCCCTCTGTCATGTTGCAGAGCACAAGTATCTCTCAGAGAAGAGCCTTATGCATGTCCAGTGCCCTGGTTTTTGTGACTGCCACCCATGGGACACCCTTTGATCACTGGCTGTGGTGGCCAGCAGGGCTGGCATTCATGTATCCCATGGGACTATAATAATTGGAGAGTCACTTCTTGGCTGGCTACCATCCCCAGGGCCCTGCACAGTCAGGAGACTGAAACCTGCACCCAGTCTTTCTGTGACAGAGGCCTATTTGCTTGACCTGGAACTTTATTCTGAGGGCAGGGATCTGTTTTAGCACACACCTAGGGGCCTACTGAGGTAAGAACAGCACGGACAGAGGTGGGTGGATGCCATATTTGTGCTCTCCCTCTGCCTCATTTCAGGTTACCAGCATGTCCCAGAAGACAGCTTTTCTGGCACCCTGATTTTTGTAACTGCCACCAGAAGACTCCTCTAGATTTCCTGGCTCTGGTGGCCAGTGAGATTTATGCTTGTGGACTACATGTATTTACATACTTTAAAAGCTGCTGCCTGAGGGCCTAGCTTCCAAACCACTTGAATCTAGGTACTGACTGAGATCCTCCCCTCCACTGACAGGTCTTGGCACACCCTCAACTACAAGGAGCCACTAAAAATAAAACAGGCTGCATGAACAATCACAAAGGATTGACAGACAACCAAGAGCTAAGGCAGAGTAGAACAATAAGATTCATCTCCTACACAAGGCCACTCCTTTAAGACTGGGAGAGATGGTTGTTTTATTTAGTGCATAGAAACCAACACAGAGAGTCGAGGAAAATGAAGAAATAGGAATATATTCCAAATGAAAGAACAAGATAAAACCTCAGAAAAAGTCAATAATGAAACAGAGATAAGTGATTTACCTGAAAAAATTTCAAAATAGTGGTAATAAAGATGGTCACCAAACTTGGGAGAAGAATGAATGAACACAGTGAGAACTTCAACAAAGAGACAGAAAATATACAAAAGTGCCAAAGGGAAGTCACAGAGCTGAAGAATATAATAACTGAACTGAAAAATACACTAGAGGGATTCAACAGCAGACTAGATGAAACAAAAGAAAGGATCAATGGAATTGAAGACAGAGTGGTGGAACTCACACAATATGAGCAGCAAAAAGGATAAAGAATGAAAAAAAGTAGAGATAGTTGAAGGGGCTTATGGGATAACATCAAGAAGACCAACATTTTCATTATAAGGGTCCCAGAAGGAGAAGAGAGAGGAGAAAACTCAGTTGAATAATGCCTGAAAACTTTCCTAACCTGGGGAAGGAAACAGATATCCAGATCTAGAAAACCCAGAAAGTTCCAAAAAAGATGAACTCAAATAGACCCACACCAAGACACCTTATAATTAAACTGTCAAAAGTTAAAGACAAGAAGAGAATCCAAGCAGCAAGAGACAAATAACTTGTTATGTTATGCACAAGGCAACCCCCATAAGATCATCAGCAGATTTTTCAGCAGAAACTTTGTAGGCTAGAAGGGAGTGACACAGTATACTCAAAATGCTGGAAGAAAACAACAACAACAACAACAACAAAAAAAAAACTTCCAATCAAGAATACTCCACTTGGCAAAGTTGTTGAAGGAGAGGTAAAGAGTTTTCCAGACAAGCAAAAGATAAAGGAGTTCACTGTCACTAAACCAGCCTTACAAGAAAAGTTAAGGAGACTTCTTTAAGCTGAAATGAAATGGTGCTAATTAGTAACAGGAAAACATATGAAAGTATAAATATCATGGGAGAAGTTAAATATATAGTAAAATTCAGAATAATGTAAAGGTGGTGGCTGAATCACTTATAAAGCTAGTATGAAGGTTAAAAGACAATGGTAATAAAAATAACTATAGCTACAACAATTAGTTAAAGGATACACAAGATAAAAAGATGTAAAATGTGACATCAAAACTATAAAACATGGGGGGGGGAGTAAAAATATAAAAAGCTGTAGATTGCATTCAAACTTAAATTGTTATAAATTGTTTTACGTAAAACTCATGATAACCACCAAGCAAAAACCTAGATACATAAAAGGAAAATAGAAAAGAAACTAAGCACACCACTACAGAAGATCATCAAGTCACAAAGGAAGAGAGCAAGAGAAGAAGAAAGAAACAGAGGAACTATGAAACATCCAGAAAACAACAAAATGGGAATAAGTACAAACCTATCAATAATTATTTTAAATGTAAGTGTCTTTTGATTGGAGAATTCAGTCCATAGAGTGGCTGAATGGATTAAAAAAAAAAAAAGACCCATCTATAGGCTTCCTACAAGATACTAACTTGAGACGTAAGACACACTGAAAATTATAAGACATTGATGGGAAAAATTGATGAAGACACAAATAAATGGAAAGATATCCAGTGTTTATGGATTGGAAATATTAATATTGTTAAAATGTCTATACTACCCAAAGCAATCTATAGATTTAATGCAATCCCTATCAAAAGATGCATGGCATTTTCACAGAACTAGAACAAATACTCCCAAAATTCATATGGAACCATGAAAGAGCCTGAATTGCCAAAGCAACCTTGAGAAAAAAGAACAAAGCTGGAAGTTTCACACTTCCTGACTTCACATTTTACTCAAAACTACAGTCATCAAAACAGTACAGTACTGGCACAAAAAGAGACACATAGATCAGTGGAACATAATAGAAATCCCAGAAACCTATTCACTTATGGTCAATTAATCAATGGAGAAAAGACAGTCTCTTCAATAGGTGGTACTGGAAAAACTGGACAGGTACATGTGAAAAAATGAGATTAGAACATTTCTCCTATCAAACTTTCAATGGCATTTTTCACAGAAATAGATCAAAAAATCCTAAAATTATTATAAAGAACCACAAAAGACCCTGAATATTCAAAAACAATCTTGAGAAAGTACAAAGCTTGAGCCATCATCCTTCTTGACTTCAAACTATATATCAAAGCTATAGTAATCAAAACTATGGTACTAGCATAAAAAAGACACATAGATCGATGGAACAGAATAGACAGCCCCAAAATAAACCCATACATATATGGTCAATTAGTTTATGACTAAAGGAGCTAAGAATATACAATAGTTTCCAGGACAGTTTTTCAATAAATGGTGTTGGGAAAACTGGACAGCCACACACAATAGAATGAAACTGGACCACCATCTTACACTATAAACAAAAATTGCCTCAACATGGATTAAAAACTTAAATGTAATATCTGAAACCATTAAAAGGAAACATAGGTGGCAAGTTCCTTGACATTGGTCTTGGTGATGATTTTTTGGATTTGACACCAAAAGCAAAGGCAACCAAAGCAAAAATAAACAAGTAGGACTACATCAGACTAAAAGCTCTGCACAGCAAAGGAAACCATCAACAAAAGAGAAAGTCAACCTACCGAATGGGAGAAAATATTTGCAAATCATATATCTGATAAGGGCTTAATATCCAGAATATATTTTTTTAAAAACTCATAAAACTCAACAGCAAAAAACAAAAAAATCCAATTAAAAAATGGGCAAAGGCTCTGAATAGACATTTTTCCAAAGAAGACAAATGGGTGAACAACAGGTACAAGCACATATAAAGGGGCTCAACGTCACAATCATCAGGGAAATGAAAATCAAAACCACAATGAGATATCACCTACCACCAGTTAAAATGTCTACCAAAAAGAAAAGAAAGAAATGTTGGCAAGGATGCAGAAAAAAGGGAACTCTTATGCACTGTTGGTGGGAATGTAAATTGGTGCAGCCACTATGGAAAACAATATGTACATTCCTCAGAAAATTAGAACTACCATATGATCCAGCAATTCTGCTTCTGGGTATTTAATCTGAGGGAAACAAAAATACTAACTCAAAAAGATATAGGCACCCCTATTTTTATTGCAGTATTATTACAATAGCCAAGACTTGGATACAACCTAAGTATCCACTGACAGATGAATAGAGAAAACGTGGTATATATATCCAATGGAATATTATTCAACCATTTAAAAAAAGGAAATCTTGTCATTTATGGCAACATAAACCTTGAGGACATTATACTAAGTGAAATAATTCAGACAGAAAAAGACAAATATTGTATGATTTCACTTATATGTGAAAACCAAAAAAAAAAAAAAAGACAGAAAAAAAAAAAACAAGCTCATAGATACAGAGAACACATTGGTGGTTGCCAGAGGTGGGGGCAGGCAGGCAGTGGTGAAGTGTGAAATGGATACAGGGTGTCAAAAGTACAAACTTTCAGTTATAAGTCATGGGGATGCAATGTACAGCATGGTGACTACAGCTAATGATACTGTATGGCATATATGAAAGTTGTTTCAGAGAATAGATCTTAAAAGTTCTTATCACAAGAAAAAAACTATAACTATGTATGGTGGTGGATGTTAACTTATTGTGGTGATCATTTCATAATACATGGAAATATTGAGTCATCATATTGCATACTTGAAACCAATATAATGCTATATGTCACTTATACCTCAATTAAAAAAAATTTTGGAGACACCCATTTCTCCAATTTGGGTTTTGATTTCTTGGTATCTTTTAAATTCTCTCCTCTCCTGCTAAATTTAAGAAGTGAAAGTGATCCAAACTATAAATTTCTCACCAAGAGCTGCCTTCCTACACTACCAGTTTTCCTTCTTAAACACATGAGAATAAAGCTCTTAAAAATTTATATTTTAAAAGTCAGAAATCTCTCGAGCATCTCTCTTACAACCGACTTCCAATAAACAAAATCCTCAGCAATGTCCTTATTTTGCCACAGTCACTCTTTCCTTCATTAGTATGGCAGAGGCTTTAAGCAGTTCACCAAAATCATTTACCTCTTTTTCCTAGAAATACCATTAAGTTATGTTCTCCAGGTTCCCCTGCAGTTAGTTATGACCATGTTTCTGAGTTCTTGCCAACTCAGATTATGATTAAAAATGATTAATGTTCCTGACACATAAAACCTTTCATGGGCTCCTCCAGCCTCTTCCCATGTCTTCTGGTGGGAGGCTTATGATTATAAGACCTTAAGGGTAACAGAAGCACATGATGGAAAATGTGTGGGTCCCTGAGTGACTATCTGAAAAAAGGCCAACACAACTGAAACATTTTCCCTGGACTATTAAGTGAGCAAGAAACACATTTCTATTCTGTAAAGTCATTGAGATGTTGAAGTCTGTTAACACAACCAAGTCTCCCTTAACTAACATAGGTTAATTAATAGAGATTCCTACAGTGAAGGATTCCTAGTATAGCTTAAAGGACTGTCTCTGAGTTAGCTCTTCTTTGAGTCAAGACTATCATGCCTCTTTTTCAAAGGTTAAGGTCTCTATCTCCAAAATTTGATAACAAATTTCATATGCATTTCAGTCTCAAAATCAGCTGATTACTTTTTTTTTTTTTTTTTTTTTTTTTGCTTTATGCAGGCCTCTCACTGTTGTGGCCTCTCCCATTGTGGAGCACAGGATCCGGACGTGCAGGCTCAGCGGCCATGGCTCATGGGCCCAGCCGCTCTGCGGCATGTGGGATCTTCCCGGACCAGGGCACGAACCTGCGTCCCCTGCATCGGCAGGTGGACTCTCAACCACTGCGCCACCAGGGAAGCCCTGATTACTTAATTTTTGATCTTCAAATAGAAAGACAACAGTACGAGCCATTCTAGTATACTGACAGTTGGAAAGACTATAGAGTGGAAACTTTCACCTGGCACAGCAAAATGGGAAGGGTATCAAATTCACCTGGGAAAATATATCAAATTCAGGAGGAATTTGTTATGTTAGTTTACACGATGACAGAGATTCAATTTGGGCTTTTACATTAGTTTGATCTTATTGACATTTAAGTTGAAGCTACAGTAATTTTTTCATTACTTTATATACTTTAAATCACAAGATTAGCAAGTCTTTAATCAGTCCTACTAACAGGGTGGTATCCAATCCTCAGCTGCAAAGAGTCCAGATCCACCCACTAGAGAGATGGGAGTACATACAAAGAACCTGAGGACTCTAATAAGAGGTTTCATATCCAAACATAGCATCCAAGGGCTGACAAGAAGTGAGGTCCCACTGACCTTCTCCAAAGCAGGCCTCTAGTTCTACTCTTTTCAGTCTTCTCACAAAACATATATCCTCTATTTTGGGTGAAACATTACTTCTTCAAGGAGAATGGGAGCCCTAAGCATACATATTTTCCCCTCAGATCATCCTAACCCCATTCCTCCTTTTTGAAAGAACAAAATACTTCTCACCAATTTTCTCATATTGTTGCAGTTTCTTTGGTCTTTATACAGAGCTTTACTCTCTCTGGGTGATGTCACAGATAAAAACACTGCCCAGACTCAAAACCACAACATGTCTCTATCCCTCTCCCAGTATATTTATCTAATTCATCTATTCACCTTCTTCGAAGATTAATTCATACCCTCTCCACTTTTACACCTTCTCCTAATGCTCTCTCTGAACTAATGATTTTGCTTCCAATTTAATGAGAATATATAAGGAATAAGAAGAGGACTTCATTGGTCTGCCATAACCATGTCTAATAGCCTATGTGTACCTGTATCCATTTATTCTGCTTCCTGAATGTCTGATAGATAAACTAATTAAAATGCACCTTTCCATTTCAGAAAATTGAATCCATGACTAGGAAGATAAATCTGAAAATATATCCAGACTGGGCTTCCCTGATGGCGCAGTGGTTGAGAGTCCGCCTGCCGATGCAGGGGACACGGGTTCGTGCCCCGGTCCAGGAAGATCCCACATGCCACGTAGCAGCTGGGCCCGTGAGCCATGGCTGCTGAGCCTGTGCATCCGGAGCCTGCGCTCTGCAATGGGAGAGGCCACAACAGTGAGAGGCCCGCGTACCGCAAAAAACAAAAAACAACTTAAAGGCAATGGATTCTGTCAGCACTCAGAAAGGCAACTTCTGACTAAAACATGGTAACTCACTGCAAACCAACTACAAAACAAAACGGTCTGAACAAATCTGTCAAATAAAATAGACTATCATAAAATATATATATATATATATATATATATATCCAGACTGCAGTACAAATTACTTTAAAAATGTATATATAAGAATTCTCTTATGTCCACTTTTTATTAGATCCAAGCCCTTTTACCTAGTCAAGGAAATTACTCTAGTAATTGACCCCCCTCTCTACATTACCAATTTTTCCTTTCTCTGCATCATTCCCATCAGCATATAAATATGCTGTAATTTCTCCCACCTGACAACTCTTTCCCTTGACACATGCCCCCTTGTACTCTACTCACTCTCTTCAATCCCTTCTCCTTTTATAAAGCAACTCCTCAAAAGAGTCGCCCACACTCTCTGTCTCTATTTCTTCCTTTCTGATTCCCTTTGAAACCAAATCCATTCAAGCTTTGACCCCTACCACTCAACTAGAACTTTTTGTGTTAAGGTCACCAGAGACCTCCAATATGCCAAAGTCAATGCCCAGCCTTCATTTAACTTGACCTTTCAACAACATTTGATATTGCTTTCCACTCCCTCCCTTATACATTTTATTCACTTGCCTCCTGGGGATTGACTATCTCTTGGTATCCCTGTAGTTCACTAACAATTCCTACTCAGTAGCCTTGGTAGGTTCCTTCTCACCTTGTCAACTTCTAACTATTAGCATCCTCCAGGGATCTTTCAACCTCTTCTGTCTATGGTCATTCTATTGACAATCCCTGAGCCTTGGAGAGAGGAAGCTTTCTGCCCAGGCTGCTCTGAGCCCTGGAGCCATCTGAGAATCACAACTAGAAAAATACTGCATTGCAAGTATTTTCTCCCATTCCATTGATTACTTTTTCATTTTGTTGATTGCTTCCTTTGCTCTGCAGAAACTTTTTAGTTTGATGTAGTCCTACATGTGTTTAGCTTAATTATGGTAATCATTTCACAATGTATATCAAATCATCACATTGTGCACCTTAAATATATAGGTTTTATTTGTCAATCATGCCTTAATGAAGCTGGAAAAAAATGAGGAGGAAAATACAGTTATCACTTTTCAAAACTAAATATGAGTATCAAAATCACCTGGAACAATCTTCTCAAATCTTATGTCCAGAGAAAAGATCACTCCAAAGTATTCATTGAGTGAAGAAACCTGAATTTCCTATTATAGTTTTTATTTTAATTAAATGTAAAGCATCTTTAGTGAGGTATCTTTTTTGTAGAATAGAAAAATGAGACTAATTCTACACCCACTCCCACAACCATCAATATAATGACAATGGTGATAGACATATTCTGGCTATGTAGGAGGATGTAATTATTTTTAGGAAATATATGTGGAAGTATATCAGGTTAAAGTATTCTACAAAAATGTTTAAATCCTTGAATATAAATGAGGGGCATATACAGACCCATTGCATTGTTCTTCCAATTTTTCTACAGGTTTGAAAGTTTTCAACATTTTAAAAATGAAAGAAGAAAAGGCTGAGTCAAGACGGCATACTAGGAGGACGTGGAATCCTACCAGGGACCTGTGGGGGACCACGGACACCTAAGGGGACAGGAGGAACCCCCAGTGATGGGGTAGGACGAGGGGCATGGGGGGAGTGAAGGGGGAGGAGAAGTGGAGGTGGGATGGGACTGGCATCCCTGAGGGGCAGCTGGGGGAAGGGAAGGGTCCCCACGCCCAAGGGGGAGAGTGGGGAGCCATTGGGAGGGCAGAAGATCAAAAGGGACCATGGCCCGTTGTCCCCTGCCCACTTGGACTCCCAGGAAGCTTTAGAGATACCAGGCCTGATCCTCTGCCCATCTAGGCCCCCTCCACCCACTCGGGTCCTGAGGGAGTGGGAGGGAGGGAAGGGGGAGCAAAAGTAAAGGTCGGAGCTCTGGGACCAGGACCCCTGAGGAATGACTGCGGGAGGGAAGGAGTTCCCACACTCAGAGGGACCCACCCACGGTTAGGGGTCCAGTGGCGATGGGGAAGACCCTGGGGGAGACAGTGGAGGAGGGGCACAAAGGAACAGAAGGGAACAGGGCCAGTGCTTTCCCTATCCACTTAGGCACAAGGAAGCCTGTTGGGCTCCCGGGCCTAATCCTCTGCCCTCGGAGCCTCCCTCCTGCAGCACAGAGCCCAAGCACCTCCCCTACATCCCCACCCAGGACCCTACCTCTACATTCGGAGACCCCCTCCAATGTGCTGGGCCTAAACCCCACCCACACACCCTCACTCATGGCCCTACCTCCAAACTCTGGAACCCCACACTCCAGGGGCCCTCCTTTCGAAGTGCTGCCTCTCCCATTCTGTGCAGGTCCTAAGAAAAGGCCCCAACCCATGCTCAAATGTCACCACCGCACCCGCCTAGGTCCCACCCCACCATAAACCCCATGCCTGCCTAAGTTCCACCCCCACCTAAACTCCGCCCCCATAGCCAAGGTTTTTTTTTGATGAACAACAAAATTACTGAAATTAAAAAGATTCTAGAAGGAATCAATAGAAGAATAACTGAGGCAGAAGAACAGATAAGTGACCTGGAAGATAAAATAGTGGAAATAACTACCACAGAGCAGAATAAAGAAAAAAGAATGAAAAGAATTAAGGACACTCTCAGGTACCACTGGGACTACATTAAACACACCAACATTCGAATTATAGGGGTCCCAGAAGAAGAACAGAAAAAGAAAGGGTCTGAGAAAATATTTGAAGACATTATAGTTGAAAACTTCCCTAACATGGGAAAGGATATAGTCAATCCAGTCCAGGAAGCACAGAGAGTACCATAAAGGATAAACCCAAAGAGAAACACACTGAGACACATATTAATCAAACTATGAAAAATTAAATACAAAGAAAAAATATTAAAAGCAGCAAGGGAAGAACAACAAATAACATATAAGGAAATCCCCATGAGGTGAACAGCTGATTTTTCAGCAGAAACTCTGCAAGCCAGAAGGGAGTGGCAGGACATATATAAAGTGATGAAAGGGAAAAACCGACAACAAAGATTACCCTACCCAGCAAGGATCTCATACAGATTTGATGGAGAAATTAAAACCTTTACAGATAAGCAAAACTTAAGAGAAGTCAGCACTATCAAACCAGCTTTACAGCAAATGCTAAATGAACTTCTCTAGGCAGGAAACATAAGAGAAGGAAAAGACCTACAAAAACAAACCCAGAACAATTAAGAAAAAGGTAATAGGAACATACATATCAATAAAAACCTTAAATGTAAATGGATTAAATGTTCCAAACAAAAGACACAGACTGGCTGAATGGATACAAAAACAAGACCCGTCTATAGGCTGTCTACAAGAGACCCACTTCACACCTAGGGACACATACAGACTGAAAGTGAGGGGATGGATAAAGATATTCCATGCAAATGGAAATCAAAAGAAAGCTGGAGTAGCAATTCTCATATCAAACAAAATAGACTTTAAAATAAAGACTATTAAAAAAATAAAAATAAAATAAATAATATAAAGACTATTATGAGAGACAAAGAAGGACAGTATATAATGATCTAGAGTTCAATCCAAGAAGAAGATATAAGAATTGTAAATACTTATGCACCCAACGTAGGAGCACTGCAATACATAAGACAAGTGCTAACATCCATAAAAGGGGAAATCGAAAGCAAATACAATAATAAGAGTAACGGATTTTAACACCCACTGTCACCAATGGACAGATCATCCAAAATGAAAATAAGGAAACACAAGGTTTAAATGACACATTAAACAGGATAGACTTAATTGATATTTATAGGACACTCCATCCAAAAACAACAGAATACACATTCTAGTCAAGTGCTCATGGAACATTCTCCAGGATAGATCATACCTTGGATCACAATTCAAGCCTTGGTAAATTTAAGAAAATTGAAATCGTATAAGGTAACTTTTCCAACTACAATGCTATGAGACTAGATATCAATTACAGGAAAAAAACTGTAAAAAATACAAACACATGGAGGCTAAACAATACCTTAATAAATAACCAAGAGGTCACTGAAGAAATCAAAAAGGAAATCAAAATTACCTAGAAACAAATGACAATGAAAACATGATGACCCAAAATCTATGGGATGCAGCAAAAGCAGTCTAAGAGGGAAGTTTATAGCAATACAATCCTACCTCAAGAAACAAGAAACATCTCAAATAAACAACCTAACCTTACACCTAAAGCAATTAGAGAAAGAAGAAAAAGAAAACCCCAAAGTTAGCAGAAGGAAAGAAATCATAAAAATCAGATCAGAAATAAATGAAAAAGAAATGAAGGAAATGATAGCAAAGATCAATAAAACTAAAAGCTGGTTCTTTGAGAAGATAAACAAAATTGATAAATCATTAGCCAGACTCATCAAGAAAAAAAGGGAGAAGACTCAAATCAACAGAATTAGAAATGAAAAAGAAGTAACAAGTGACACTGTAGAAATACAAAAGATCATGAGAGATTACTAAAAGCAACTCTATGCCAATAAAATGGACAACCTGGAAGAAATGGACAAATTCTTAGAAAAGCACAACTTTCTGACACTGAACCAGTAAGAAATAGAAAATATAAACAGACCAATCACAGCACTGAAATTGAGACTGTGATTAAAAATCTTCCAACAAACAAAAGCCCAGGACCAGATGGCTTCACAGGCGAATTCTATCAAACATTTAGGGAAGAGCTAACACCTATCCTTCTGAAACTCTTACAAAATATAGCAGAGAGAGGAACACTCCACAACTCATTCTGTGAGGCCACCATCACCCGGATACCAAAATCAGAAAGAGATGTCACAAAAAAAGAAAACTACAGGCCAATATCTCTGATGAACATAGATGCAAATATCCTCAACAAAATACTAGCAAACAGAATCCAACAGCACATTAAAAGGATCATACACCATGATCAAGTCGGGTTTATCCCAAGAATGCAAGAATTCTTCAATATATGCAAATCAATCAATGTGATAAAACATATTAACAACTTGAAGGAGGAAAACCATATGATCATCTCAATAGATGCAGAAAAATGTTTTGACAAAATTCCACACCCATTTATGATAAAAACTCTCCAGAAAGTAGGCATAGAGGGAACTTATCTCAACATAATAAAGGCCATATATGACAAACCCACAGCCAACATCATTCTCAATGGTGAAAATCTGAAACCATTTCCTCTAAGTTCAGGAATAAGACAAGGTTGTCCACTCACAACTATTATCCAACATAATTTTGGAAGTTTTAGCCACAGCAATCAGAGAAGAAAAAGAAATAAAAGGAATCCAAATTGGAAAAGTAGAAGTAAAAGTGTCACTGTTTGCAGATGACATGATACTATACATACAGAATCCTAAAGATGCCACCAGAAAACCATGAGGGCTAATCAATGAATTAGGTAGAGTAGCGAGATACATAATTAATGCCCAGAAATCTCTTGCATTCCTATACACTGATGATGAAAAATCTGAAAGGGAAATTAAGGAAACACTCCCATTTCCCATTGCAACAAAAAGAATAATATACCTGGGAATAAACCTACCTAAGGAGACAAAACACCTGTATGCAGAAAACCATAAGACACTGATGAATGAAATTAAAGTTGATACCAACAGATGGAGAGATATACCATGTTCTTGGATTGGAAGAATCAACACTGTGAAAATGACTATACTACCCAAAGCAATTTACAGATTCAGTGCGATCCCTATGAAACTACCAATGGCATTTTTCACAGAATTACAACAAAAAAATTCACAATTTGTATGGAAAAACAAAAGACCCCGAATAGCCAAAGCAATCTTGAGAAAGAAAAACGGAGTTGGAGGAATCATGCTCCCTGACTTCAGACTATACCAAAAATCTACAGTAATCAAGACAGTATTGGGGCTTCCCTGGTGGCGCAGTGGTTGGGGGTCCGCCTGCCGATGCAGGGGACACGGGTTCGTGCCCCTGTCCCGGAGGATCCCACATGCCGCGCAGCGGCTGGGCCCGCGAGCCATGGCCGCGGAGCCTGTGTGTCCGGAGCCTGTGCTCCGCAACGGGAGAGGCCACAGCAGTGAGAGGCCCGCGTACAGCAAAAAAAAAAAAAAAGACAGTATAGTACTGGCACAAAAACAGAAATATAGATCAATGGAACAGGATAGAAACCCCTCATATAAACCCACGCACATACGGTTGTCTTATCTTTGATAAAGGAGGCAAAAATATACAATGGAGAAAACACAGCCTCTTCAATAAGTGGTGCTGGGAAAACTGGACAGCTACATGTAAAAGAATGAAATTAGAACACTCCCTAACACCATACACAAAAATAAACTCAAAATGGATTAAAGACCTAAATGTAAGGCCATTTACTATAAAACTCTTAGAGGAAAACAAAGGCAGAACACTCTATGACATAAATCACAGCAAGATCTTTTTTGACCCACCTCCTAGAGAAATGGAAATAAAAACAAAAATAAACAAATGGGACCTAATGAAACTTCAAGGACTTTGCATAGCAAAGGAAACCATAAACAAGACGAAAAGACAACCTTCAGAATGGGAGAAAAGACTTGCAAATGAACGAACAGACAAGGATTAATCTCCAAAATATACAAGCAGCTCATGCAGCTCAATATCAAAAAAACAAACAACCCAATCCAAAAATGGGCAGAAGATCTAAATAGACATTTGTCCAAAGAAGATATACACATTGCCAATAAACACATGAAAAGATGCTCAACATCACTGATAATTAGAGAAATGCAAATCAAATCTACAATGAGATATCACCTCACACTGGTCAGAATGGCCATCATCAAAAAATCTACAAACAATAAATGCTGGAGAGGGTGTGGAGAAAGGGAACCCTCTTGCACTGTTGGTGGGAATATAAATAGATACAGCCACTATGGGGAACAGTATGGAGATTCCTTAAAAAACTAAAAATAGAACTACCATATGACCCAGCAATCCCACTACAGGGCATATTCCCTGAGAAAACCATAATTCAAAAGGAGTCATGTACCACAATGTTCATTGCAGCACTATATATAATAGCCAGGACATGGAAGCAGCCTGTGTCCATCGACAAATGAATGGATAAAGAAGATGTGGCACATATATACAATGGAATATTATTCAGCCATAAAAAGAAATGAAATTGAGTTATTTGTAGTGAGGTGGATGGACCTAGAGTCTGTCATACAGAGTGAAGTAAGTCAGCAAGAGGAAAACAAGTACCCTATGCTAACAGATATGTATGTAATCTAAAAATATATATATATTTGTGATGAACCTAGGGCCAGGACAGGAATAAAGACACAGACATAGAGAATGGACTTGAGGACATGGGGAGGGGGAAGGGTAAGTTGAGATGAAGTGAGAGAGTAGCACTGACATATATACACTACCAAATGTAAAACAGATAGCTATTGGGAAGCAGCTGCAAGGCACAGGGAGATCAGCTCAGTGCTTTGTGACCATGTAGAGGGGTGGGATAAGGAGAGTGGGAGGTATATGCAAGAGAGAGGGGATTTGGGGATATACATATGCATATAGCTGATTCACTTTGTTATGCAGCAGAAACTAACACAACTCTGTAAAACAATTATACTGCAATAAAGATGTTAAAAAAAGAAATGGGGAGAGCTACAAGATGGCAGAAGAGTAAGACACAGAGATCACCTTCCTCCCCACAAATACATCAGAAATACGTCTACATGTGGAACACTTCTACAGAACACCTACTGAACACTGGCAGAAGACCTAAGGCTTCCCAAAAGGCAAGAAACTACCCACGTACCTGGGTAGGGCAAAAGAAAAAAGAAAAAACAGAGACAAAAGAACAGGGGTGGGACTTGCACCTCGGGGAGGGAGCTCTGAAGGAGGAAAGGTTTCTACACATTAGGAAGCCTATTCACGGGTGGAGACTGCTGGGGAGGCGGAGGGGGGAAGCTTCAGAGCCACGGAGGAGAGCGAAGCAACACGGGTGCGGAGGGCAAGGCAGAGAGATTTCCACACAGAGGATCAGTGCCGACCAGCACTCACCAGCCCTAGAGGCTTCCCTGCTCACCTGCAGGGACGGTTGGGGGCTGGGAGCTGAGGCTCCCGCTTCGGAGCTTAGATCCCAGGGAGAGGACTGGGGTTGGCTGCATGAACACAGCCTGAAGGGGGCTAGTGCGCCACAGCTAGCCGGGAGGGAGTCGGGGGAAAAAGTCTGGAGCTGCTGAAGAGGCAAGAGACTTTTTCTTGCCTCTTTGTTTCCTGGTGCGCAAGGAGAGGGGATTAAAAGCGCCACTTAAAGGAGCTTCAGAGACAGGCGCGAGCCGCGGCTATCAGCGCAAACCCCAGAGACAGGCATGAGATGCTAAGGCTGCTGCTGATGCCACCAAGAAGCCTGTGTGCAAGCACAGGTCACTATCCACACTTCCCCTCCCAGGAGCCTGTGCAGCCCGCTACTGCCAGGGTCCTGCGATCCAGGGACAACTTCCCCAAGAGAACGCACGGCGCGCCTCAGGCTGGTGCAACGTCATGCCGTCCTCTGCCACCACAGGCTCAACCCGCATTCGTACCCCTCCCTCCCCCCGGCCTGAGTGAGCCAGAACCCCGAAGCAGCTGCTCCTTTAACCCCGTCCTTTCTGAGCGAAGAACAGACGCCCTCAGGCGATCTACACGCAGAGGCGGGGCCAAATCCAAAGCTGAACCCCAGGAGCTGTGCAGACAAAGAAAAGAAAGGGAAATCACTCCCAGCAGCCTCAGGAGCAGCGGATTAAATCTCCATAATCAACTTGATGTACCCTGCATCTGTGGAATACCTGAATTGACAACGAATCATCCCAAATTGAGGAGGTGGACTTTGGGAGCAATGATATATATATATATATATATATATATATATATTTCCCCTTTTTCTCTTTTTGTGAGTGTGTATGTGTATGCTTCTCTGTGTGATTTTGTCTGCATAGCTTTGCTTTTACCATATGTCCTAGGGTTCTGTCTGTCTGTTTTTTTTTTAATTACTTAAAAAAAATTTTTTCTTAATAATTATTTTTTATTTTAACAATTTTATTTTATTTTATCTTCTTCTTTCTTTCTTTTTTTCCTCCCTTTTATTCTGAGCCGTGTGTAGGACAGGCTCTTGGTGCTCCAGCCAGGCGTCAGGGCTGTGCCACTGATGTCAGAGAGCCAAGTTTAGGATACTTGTCCACAAGAGACCTCCCAGCTCCATGTAATATCAAATGACGAAAATCTCCCACAGTTCTCCATCTCAATGCCAAGAACCAGCTCTACTCAAAAACCAGCAAGATAAAGTGCTGGACACCCTATGCCAAACAACTAGCAAGACAGGAAAAAAATACCCATCCATTAGCAAAGAGACTCCCTAAAATCATAATAAGGCCGCAGACACCCCAACACACACTACGAGATGTGGACCTGCCCAACAGAAAGACAAGATCCAACCTCATCTACCAGAACACGGGCATTGGTCCCCTCCACCAGGAAGCCTACACAACCCACTGAACCAACTTTAGCCACTGGGAACAGACACCAAAAACAATGGGAACTACGAACCTGAAGCCTGCAAAAAGGAGACCCCAAACACAATAAGTTACGCAAAATGAGAAGACAGAAAAACACACAGCAGATGAAGGAACAAGGCAAAAACCCACCAGCCCTAACAGATGAAGAAGAAATAGGCAGTCTACTGGCCTAGTCTGAAAAAGAATTCAGAATAATGGTAGTAAAGAGGAAGAAGAAGAAATAGGCAGTCTACCTACTAGTCTGAAAAAGAATTCAGAATAATGATAGTAAAGATGATCCAAAATCTTGGAAATAGAATGGAGAAAATACAAGAAACGTGTAACAAGTACCTAGAAGAACTAAAGAGCAAACAAACAGAGATGAACAACACAATAAATGAAATTAAAAAATTATCTAGAAGGGATCAATAGCAGAATAACTGAAGTAGAAGAACGGATAAGTGACCTGGAAGATAAAATAGTGGAAATCACTACTGCAGAGCAGAATAAAGAAAAAAGAATGAAAAGAATTGAGGACAGTCTCAGAGACCTCTGGGACAACATTAAACACACCAACATTCGAATTATAGGGGTCCCAGAAGAAGAAGAGAAAATGAAAGGGATTGAGAAAGTATTTGAAGAGATTATAGTTGAAAACTTCCCTAATATGGGAAAGGAAATAGTTCATCAAGTCCAGGAAGCACAGAGTCCCATACAGGATGAATCCAAGGAGAAACACGCCAAGACACATATTAAACAAACTATCAAAAATTAAATACAAAGAAAAAATATTAAAAGCAGCAAGGGAAAAACAACAGATAACACACAAGAGAATCCCCATAAGGCTAAGAGCTGATCTTTCAACAGAAACTCTACAAGCCAGAAGGGAGTGGCAGGACATATTTAAAGTGATGAAGGAGAAAAACCTACAACCAAGATTACTCTACCCAGCAAGGATCTCATCCAGATTTGACAGAGAAATTAAATCTTAACAGAAAAGCAAGAGCTAAGAGAGTTCAGCACCACCAAACCAGCTTTACAACAAATGCTAAAGGAACTTCTCTAGGCAGGAAACACAAGAGAAGGAAAAGACATGCAATACTACACACAAAACAATTTAAAAAATGGTAATAGGAACATGCATATTGATAATTACCTAAATGTAAATGGATTAAATGCTCCAACCAAAAGACAGAGATTGGCTGAATGGATCCAAAAACAAGACCGGTATATATACTGTCTACAAGAGACCCACTTCAGACCAAGGGACACATACAGACAGAAAGTGAGGGGATGGAAAAAATATTCCATGCAAATGGAAATCAAAAGAAAGCTGGAGTAGCAATTCTCATATCAGACAAAATAGACTTTAAAATAAAGACTATTATGAGAGACAAAGAAGGACAGTATATAATGATCTAGAGATCAATCCAAGAAGAAGATACAAAAATTATAAATATCTATGCACCCAACATAGGAGCACCTCAATATATAAGGCAAATACTAACAGCCATAAAGGGGAAATGGACAGTAACACAATCATAGTAGGGGACTTTAACACCCCAATTTCACCAATGGACAGATCATCCAAAATGAAAATAAATAAGGAAACACAAGCTTTAAATGATACATTAAACAAAATGGACTTAATTGACAGTTATAAGTCATTCCATCCAAAAACAACAGAATATATATTCTTCTCAAGTGCTCATGGAACATTCTCCAGGATAGATCATATCTTGGGTCACAAATCAAGCCTTGGTAAATTTAAGAAAACTGAAATCATATCAAGTATATTTTCCAACCACAATGCTATGAGACTAGATATCAATTACAGAAAAAAATCTGTAAGAAATATAAACATATGGAGGCTAAACAACACACTACTTAATAACCAAGAGATCACTGAAGAAATCAAAGAGGAAATCAAAAAATACCTAGAAACAAATGACAATGAAAACACCATGACCCAAAACCTATGGGATGCAGCAAAAGCAGTCTAAGAGGGAAGTATATAGCAATACAATCCTAACTTTAGAAACAAGAACCATCTCAAATAAATAACCTAACCTTACACCTAAAGCAATTAGAGAAAGAACAAAAACCCGCAAAGTTAGCAGAAAGAAAGATATCAAAACAGTCAGATCACAAATAAATGAAAAAGAAATGCAGTAAACGATAGCAAAGATCAATAAAACTAAAAGCTGGTTCTTTGAGAAGATAAACAAAATTGATAAACCATTAGCCAGACTTATCAAAAAAATAGGGAGAAGGCTCAAATGAATAGAATTAGAAATGAGAAAGGAGAAGTAACAACTGACACTGCAGAAATACAAAGGATCATGAGAGATTACTACAACCATCTGTATGCCAATAAAAAGGACAACCTGGAAAAACTGGACAAATTCTTAGAAATGCACAACCTTCTGAGACTGAACCAGGAAAAATATAAAATATGAACAGACCAATCACAAGCACTGAAATTGAAACTGTGATTAAAAATCTTCCAACAAACAAAAGCCCAGGACCATACGGTTTCACAGGCGAATTCTATCAAACATTTAGAGAAGAGCTAACATGTATCCATCTCAAACTCTTCCAAAATATAGCAGAGGGAGGAACACTCTGCAACTCATTCTACTAGGCCACCATCACTCTGATACCAAAACCAGACAAAGATGTCACAAAGAAAGGAAACTACAGGCCAATATCACTGATGAACATAGATGCAAAAATCCTCAACAAAATACTAGCAAAAAGAATCCAACAGCACATTAAAAGGATCATGCACTATGATCACGTGGGGTTTATCCCAGGAATGCAAGGATTCTTCAATATATGCAAATCAATCAACGTGATACACCATATTAACAAATTGAAGGAGAAAACCATAGGTTCATCTCAATAGGTGCAGAGAAAGCTTTCGACAAAATTCAACACCCATTTGTGATAATAACCTTCTAGAAATTAGGCATAGAGGGAACTTTCCTCAACATAATAAAGGCCATATATGACAAACCCACAGCCAGCATCGTCCTCAATGGTGAAAAACTGAAACCATTTCCACTAAGATCAGAAACAAGACAAGATTGCCCACTCTCACCACTATTATTCAACATCATTTTGGAAGTTTTAGCCACAGCAATCAGAGAAGAAAAAGATATAAAAGGAATTCAAATCGGAAAAGAAGTAAAGCTGTCACTGTTTGCAGATGACATGACACTATACATAGAGAATCCTAAAGATGCTACCAGAAAATGACTAGAGCTAATCAATCAATTTGGTAGAGTAGCAGGATACAAAATTAATGCACAGAAATCTCTTGCATTCCTATACACTAATGATTAAAAATCTGAAGGAGAAATTAAGAAAACACTCTCATTTACCATTGCAACAAAAAGAATAAATTATTCAGGAATAAACCTACCTAACGGGACAAAAGACCTGTATGCAGAAAATTATAAGACACTGATGAAAAAAATTAAAGATGGTACAAATAGATGGAGATATATACCATGTTCTTGGATTGGAAGAATCAACATTGTGGTAATGACTCTACTACCCTAAGCAATCTACAGATTCAATGCAATCCCTATCAAACTACCACTGGCATTTTTCACAGAACTAGAACAAAAAAATTCACAATTTGTATGGAAATACAAAAGACCCCGAAAAGCCAAAGCAATCTTGAGAAAGAAAAATGGAGCTGGAGGAATCAGGTTCCCTGAATTGAGACTATACTACAAAGCTACAGTAATAAAGACAGTATGGTACTGGCACAGAAACAGAAATATAGATCAATGGAACAGGATAGAAAGCACAGAGAGAAACCCATGCACATATGGTCACCTTATCTTTGACAAAGGAGGCAAGAATATACAATGGAGAAAAGATAGCCTCTTCAATAAGTGGTGCTGGGAAAACTGGACAGCTACATGTAAAAGAATGAAATTAGAACACTCTCTAACACCATTCACAAAAATAAACTCAAAATGGATTAAAGACCTAAATGTAAGGCCAGACACCATCTAACTGTTAGAGGAAAACATAGGCAGAACACTCTATGACAAAGATCACAGCAAGATCCTTTTTGACCCAGGTCCTAGAGAAATGGAAATAAAAACAAAAATAAACAAATGGGACCTAATGAAACTTAGAAGCTTTTGCACAGCAAAGGAAACCATAAACAAGAAAAAAAGACAACCTTCAGAATGGGAGAAAATATTTGCAAATGAAAAAACTGACAAAGGATTAATCTCCAAAATTTACAAGCAGCCCTCGCAGCTCAACATTAAAAAAACAAACAACCCAATCCAAAAATGGGCAGAAGACCTAAATAGATGTTTCTCCAAAGAAGATATACAGCTTGCCAACAGACACATGAAAGAATGCTCAACATGATTAATCATTAGAGAAATGCAAATCAAAACTACAATGAGATATCATCTGACATGGGTCAGAATGGCCATCATCAAAAAATCTACAAACAATAAATGCTGGAGAGGGTGTGGAGAAAAGGGAACCCTGTTGCACTGTTTGTGGGAATGTAAAGTGATACAGCCATTATGAAGAACAGTATGGAGGTTCCTTAAAAAATTAAAAATAGAACTACCTTATGACCCAGCAATCCCACTACTGGGCATATACCCTGAGAAAACCGTAATTCAAAAAGGGTCATGTACCTAAATGTTCATTGCAGCTCTATTTACAACAGCCAGGACATGGAAGCAACCATAGCATCCATCAACAGATGAATGGATAAAGAAGATGTGGCACATATATATAATGGAATATTACTCAGCCAGAAAAAGGAACGAAACTGAGTTATTTGTAGTGAGGTGGATGGACCTAGAGACTGTCACACAGAGTGAAGTGAGTCATAAAGAGGAAAACAAATACTGTATGCTAACACATATATATGGAATCTGAAAAAAAAATGGTCATGAAGATCCTAGGGGCAATTTGGGAATAAAGATGCAGACCTACTAGAGAATGGTCTTGAGGATACGGGGAGGGGGAAGGGTAAGCTGAGACAAAGTGAGAGAGTGGCATGGACATACATATACACTACCAAACGCAAAATAGATAGCTAGTGGGAAGCAGCCGCATAGCACAGGGAGATCAGCTAGGTGCTTTGTGACCACCTAGAGGGGTGGGATAGGGAGGGTGGGAGGGAGGGATATGCAAGAGGGAAGAGATATGGGAACATATGTATATGTATAGCTGATTCACTTTGTTATAAAGCAGAAACTAACACACCATTGTAAAGCAATTATGCTCCAATAAAGATGTTAAAAAAATAAAAAATAAAATTATAGGATGGTTAAAAAAAAAAGAAAGAGAAACAAAAAAATACCCAACTACATGCTGTGTCCATGACATTCACTCTCATAATGAAGGTATGGAAAAAAGCCATTCCATGCAAATGGAAATCAAAAGAGAGAGCAGAGGTTATCTATACTTAGACAAAATCGACTAAGCCGATTAAGTAGGAAACTATAACAAGAGGCAAAGAAGATCATTAATAGTGATAAAGTGGTCAATTCATCAGAAGGATATAATAATTGTAAATAAATATGCACCTAACATCAGAGCACATAAATATATTAAACAAACTAACAGATCTGAAGGGACTAATAAACAATACTACAGTATCCACTTTCATCAATGGATAGATCATCCACAAAGAAAACCAATGAGGAAACATTGCACTTAAACTATACTTTTCATCCAATGTACCTAACAGATATATACAGAACATTTCAACCAAGGGCAGCAGAATATACATTCTTCTCAAGCACATATGGAACATTCTCCAGGATAGATCAGATATTAGGTTCAAAACAAGTATAAGCAAATTTTAAAAGACTGGGGCTTCCCTGGTGGTGCAATGGTTGAGAGTCTGCCTGCCGATGCAGGGGACATGGGTTCATGTCCCAGTCCGGGAGGATCCCACATGCCGCGGAGCGGCTGGGCCCGTGAGCCATGGCCACTAAGCCTGCGCATCCGGAGTCTGTGTTCCACAACCGGAGAGGCCACAACAGTGAGAGGCCCGCGTACTGAGAAAAAAAAATTCTTTTTAAAAGACTGAAATCATATGAAGTACCTTTTCCAATGACAACGGTCATATATGTGGAAATTAACACACTCCTGGAAACCAAGGGGTCAAAGATGAAATCAATTGTAAATTCAAAAATATCTTGAAACAAGTGAAAATGAAAACACAACATATCAAAACTTATGAGGTGAAGCATAAGCAGTGCTATGAGGGAAGTTTATAGCGATAAATGTCTACATTAAGAAAAAATGACCTCCCTTATGTGGAATCTAACAAACAAACTCATAGATACAGAAAACAAATTGGTAGTTGCCAGATGCAAGGTGTGAAGGGTGGGTGATATGGGTGAAGGTGGTCAAAAGGGACAAACTGACAGTTATAAAATAAATAAGTCCTGGTGATGTAATGTGCAGCATGGTGACTATAGTTAATAATGCTGTATTATATATTTGAAATTTGCTAAAGAATAGAGCTTAAAAGTTCTCATTAGAAGAAAAAAAATTTTGTAACTATGTATAGTGATGAACGTTAAGTAGATTTATTGCGGTGATCATTTCACAATATATACAAATATTATATCATTAGGTTGTGCACCTGAAACTAATAGTATTATATGTCAATTATACTTTTTTAATTAAATTAAATTTAAAAATAAAAAATAAGTGAGAGAAGGATGTCAGAATAGTAAGGATAAAGCAATGGCTCTCCACTTTACTGCTTTCCCTCTACACCTCCCTGGAAAAATGCATAAATAAAACCAGGACAATGATATTGTAATCTGTTTCAGTACAACCTCAGTGCTGTTCTTTCAGGGATTAGTTTATATTTTGGCCTTTTCTTCTCCTTTTATAACAAGAAGTCTTTCCAAGGACTTTCATATATCACCTCCAAGGAAAACCAAAAGATAAAACAGGGAAATGGCTATTCATCATGGAAAAAAAAAAGTTTTTTAAAAAAGCTTCCAGGACGCTTACTATTCATGACTCTATTTGGAATCAATATTTTACTTTCTCCTCTTGCCTGGTTGCTAATCATTTGTCTGTGGGTGGTTTGGGGCAGGTGGGGTGTTGGAATTCACATCCAAAGAATACAGTAGTGAGTAGAAGCAGGGGGGAAAAAAATAAGAACGTGGGATAAGAGTAACAGATTAAGAAGTGTAGTCGGAAGGAAAGTGAATGATTTTGGCAATTTGTGGGACTGTTTTTGCAATTTCTGAGACTAGAAATAGTGCCCTCACTCATAAGACCTCTTTCTGTCCTAAATTGTTTTAGTGTTCCTAAGGGCAAGGGGACATTAAAGGTGGTGTAGAGAAAGAGGAGTTGAAAAGATCTTGAGAGCAAAGGAAGATGAGAGGTTCTTAGAGAAAAAAAGGAGATGATGGTAATAGAAAGAAAGTTGGTGGTGGCTTTTTATTTTATTTTATTATTTATTTTTTAATTTATTTTTTTGGTCGTGCCACACTTGCAGGATCTTAGTTCCCCAACCAGGGATTGAACCCAGGCCACAGCAGTGAAAGCACTAACTTCTAACCACTAGACCTCCAGGGAATTCCTGGTGGTGGCATTTTAAATAGGGAGTGGTGAGAACTAAAACCAGCATAATACCCTATTTCTGGGTTAAACAATACTAGGGCGGGAGGCATACTTTTCCATTCCTGTGTTAAATAGTACTGAGACTAAGCAAAGTAACCTATATGAAACACTGTTCTGGAAGTTCAGACTGTGACCCAACCAGACAGCTTTTTCACCAAGACTAATTTCGAGACTCTCATTTTGTCCACCAATCCAAAGCTATTATATCATACACTTTGTCTAGTCCAGAGAAGTCTCCCTCCTTGTCAGATCCATCTTACACGGACACATCCCAGGTGCTGAATCCCAACAGATACCTTTTCCTAATTTCCCCATTTTCAGACATTATTACCAAAATTGTGACAAAGTGATAGTTTCCCTTACTGCAGTACATCTTTGTGTAATCAGGTTTTTCTGGTGGTCTTTTGAGAAACTGGCAATGAACACATGGAAGAGGATATTATAATTGTAGGAGATGAGAAGGTTTGGGGTTCTAGAAAGAAAGGCATTTGAGTAGTTGTGAGATACAAAAAAAAGTGGGGAAATTATAGGGAAGAAAATTGGGAGTTTCTAAAAATATATATAGTCCTAATAGTGAAGAAAACTTGAAATAATGTGAGGAGAGAACTGTGATAGAAAATGTTAATTCTTTTCTTGCTGCAAAAATTTGACAAAATATGATTTTTTTTTTAAGATTCTCCATTAAAATTCCATCAGAAGAGCAGACTTTTGGCCTAATTCCTTTTATTACCTCATGAGGCCTATCACTTTTGGAATATACTAAAGAGTCAACCTAGCAAAGCAATACTTCTGTGGGACTCTCCGTGGTCTTTGCCCTACCTGCCTCTTCTGCCAGCTCTCAGGGACATTGTGTGCACAGCAATCACTCCACTTAATTAATGCCAAAACCTCCCAGATCATCATCTTTATACAAGGTACAAGTCAGGATTCCAAAATATTAAACGATTTACAGCTGTTTTATATTAATAGAAGGCATGCCCTAATGGACACCTAATAGTCTACATCTTCAATTGCCAAGAAATGGAATACTGAAATACATAAAAATAAAAAAATATTTTTAAATATGCAAATCATAGGCCAAACACTGATCCCTACCAGTGAAGAACAAAAGTTATTTTCAAATGTCCAAGAAGTATTTTTAAAAGTTAGTCACGGGCCTCCCTGGTGGCGCAGTGGTTGAGAGTCCGCCTGCCGATGCAGGGGATACGGGTTCGTGCCCCGGTCTGGGAGGATCCCATATGCCGCGGAGCGGCTGGGCCCGTGAGCCGTGGCCGCTGGGCCTGCGCGTCCGGAGCCTGTGCTCCGCAACGGGAGAGGCCACAACAGTGAGAGGCCCGCATACCACAAAAAGAAAAAAAAAAAAAAGTTAGTCACACCACAGATTACAAAGAAAACATCAACAAATTCCCTCATTGGAAATTATGATAACCACATTTTCTGACAATAATTTAATACATCAGGCAATTAACAGAATTGCACATACACACATATACATCAGGCAAATTGGAAACCTAAAAATCTAACCTTAAAGAAAAAGAAAATCCCTAAACTCTTGGGTTAGTGAACTAAACTTGGGTTGGTGAACTCTTCGGTTGTCTGTTGGTGGCAAATACAGACAATTTAGAATATAATTAAAATAAAATAATATATAATACATAAAAACTAATGAATATGGCCAGGGTGTGCTTAGAGAAAAAATTTTAAAATTCTGTTTATATTATTTAAAATAAAAGGTATGGAGGAAATTTACTAAGAATTTAATTCAAAACAAGAAGTAAAGTAAAATAAAGGTATAGGCTTAAATTAATACACTGACAAGTAAAAAAGCAATACAATGGATAAATAAACACACTAGTTCTTTGAAGAGATTGACACAAGACAGACCTCTGACAAACGTGATCACAGTCATGACTGAATTCCCAGGCCTTGGTCCTGGTTCAGAGCTCTGAAGTAATTAAAAATACAGGAAGAAGGAGAGAGAAAAATTTCAAGGGATGTTTCTTTCAAGGCTTCCCTGAAGGAGAGGCTTTCATGTAACTTTTAGTCCCTAAGTACAGCTTCCCAAGTTTCTCTTCCAGTACTGAGAGAAAAAAAATGAGGAAAAGAAGGTATAGTCCCTAACTCAATTTGGTTCAATGCCAAATTTGTCCTTGTATTTTTAAGCAGCAAATTACCTAAATCTTTTACCTCATTTGGAAGGGGATTCTATTTCTGATTATTGAACCATACTACAGGTGGAACCTAGAAACGCCTTGGAGAAATAGATGAAGAAGCAAGTTTTCTAACTGAATTTTAAAATTCCCTCTAAATAATATCAGGATTATACATGATGACTAATAGTATACTTTGTAATGAGAAAAAACATAATGAGAAAGGGACATAACCATGAGTATGAGATTATGACACATAACTCTATCTTGGTCATTTTTAAAAACAAGTAAGAAAAAACATCTGACAAAAAGAAACAAAAATAACTCGAGAAAAGTGCTCATACTTTTGGTTAACCAAATAAAACTGCAACTTGAAATAAAACCCTTCACAACAGTCTTATTTTCCCAACTCTTAAATTACTTTATTCTTTCCCAATCCTTATCCTTATCCTTATTGCTATCTCCATCACAAATAATGAGTATGAGTCTAACATTATATTTTAACTTAAAATTGCCCAAGTAAGGGGAGGAGCTGCTTATATATCACTATGGAAGCACAAACTATTACATTTCTAGAGGAGTATCAACCCCCTAAAATGTCAGCATGACCTTCAGCCTATAACATTAATTCTGTTAATTTATGCTACAAAAATAATCAAAATGTATACAAAGTTCTGTGCACATAAATTTCAGTGTCTAGAAGAGTACTTAGCTAACAGTATGTCTAGCACATTTTAATTAATAAATGATCAAAGTATTTTTGAATACTGTGAAAAATTGGAAACTTCTTAAATGTCTAAATAAACTATGGCACATCTATGAGGTACACCAATGTGCATTCATTAGGATTCTTTTTTTTTTTTTTTTTTGCCGTACGCGGGCCTCTCACTGTTGTGGCCTCTCCCGTTGTGGAGCACAGGCTCCGGACGCGCAGGCTCAGTGGCCATCGCTCACAGGCCTAGCTGCTCTGCGGCATGTGGGATCTTCCCAGACCGGGGCACAAACCTGTGTCCCCTGCGTCGGCAGGCGGACTCTCAGCCACTGCGCCACCAGGGAAGCCCAGGATTCTTTTTATCTTTTAAAAATATTCAGTGGCTTTGGAAAAAGATCACAGTAAAGCTTTTAGCAGAAAAAGTGAAAGTACTACATCACATACACAGCATGATGACAGGAGTCTATGTGAGAGTCCTCACATGTAAATTTGGGTAGATATGTATCTATATGTAAATAATATCATCTCTGTTATACAATTTTTGGTGGTTTTTTATTTACTTCTTTTTTCTTTCTATATTTTCAACATCTTTTGGCATAAAAATCCATTAGTTATAATCATATGTTAGCAATACATAGTATAAAGAATAAATTTAAAATTTTTTCTGATATTTACAATTGTGAGTAATTACTATTATATTTTATAGTGTACATAGTAATTTTTAGTATCTAGTTTAGTATCTAGTCCCTGGCCTGAAGAACTCACCATAATAAGGAAGAGAAATGTATAAATAGGTAACTATAGTAAAATACTTTATATTCTGTAATAGAGAAATATGTAGGATGCTATAAGAACATAAAGGAAGAAGAAACTACTCCATTAAAGATATTTCTAAAGCAGAGAGGGTAACAATGGAGCAGCAGTTTCAAGAGTTTATTTGCTGAGAGCCAGAGAGAAGGAATAAAACAGTGG
The DNA here is from genome assembly GCF_964165515.1 of Mesoplodon bidens. Taxonomy (NCBI): domain Eukaryota; kingdom Metazoa; phylum Chordata; class Mammalia; order Artiodactyla; family Ziphiidae; genus Mesoplodon; species Mesoplodon bidens. Next base: position 68,159,151 of record NC_138166.1, on the reverse strand, counting down.
GCTTAAGTAATACTCACCCAGTTGTTTGCCCTGAGGTAGAATGATTTAAGTGTTAATGAGTACTTGAGTCAAAGTCAAACCTATAATTAAAGAGTGATAATTGTGTGGCACAATACACATTAAGCATCAAACAGTAGATGGAAAAAATATTTAGGGGCAAGAAGCTGTTTCCCCAACCCAGCCCTAGATCATATAGGATCTATTTCTATACCATTATCTCCCCATGTAGGTGTTCACTCTCACTCGTCTAAGCAGCCATAGTGCTTTATCTATTCCTTTCACATGGCATTTATTTTTAAGCCTGAAATAAGCCATACTTAGCTAAGCTTTTTGAAATTTTATGTCTCGTTTTTGTATCTTCTAAAACACATTCCCCAGCCTTGCATATAGAAGTGCTCAGTAAATACTGATAGAATGAATCACTAATATAGAATACTGGAATTTGTAAAAAAAAAAAAAAAAGTTATTCATTTAGATTTATGGTCTTTCTTTTCAGAGTTGAGAGGCTGACTGAAGAAGTAATGACAGAGTGGAAAATGAGACAAGCAGGAGGTAAGGTGAAAACAGATGCTAACACGGGGCGGGGGGCGGGGGGTGACCATGCTGAAAATGTTGACAGTCACAAGGAGAAAGATTCCATTTCATTTCCATGATTCCCTTGGAGCAACTCCAAGATTTCTGCTCTAAATATATTATTATCTTAAGTCTCACTCAAAATGTATTGTGTATGTACGTATGCCCAGTTACTGCAAGGATCTTTAGAGAGCAGGGCTTTTGTCACTAGTCCTCAGGCACCGCGACAGAGAGAATATTAAAAGACTCAAACTGGCCCAAATCCAGGGGTAAGTAGACAGACTGAAAAGATAAGGCAGGTAGTTAATCTTCTGGAAGGTACCAGTGGTCAAGACAGGTTTGTTCACCCAGCTTGCTGTCTCAAGTCTACTTTTGTTTGATTTGTTATCTTACCCATTGGGAAATCTGTGTCTTGACATTGAATCACAAAGCAAGGATGGCCTGGGTCACTAAATCAGGCTAGTTAGTGAAAGGAAAAAGTCTTTAGTCAAACTTTATGCCAGAACTGAAATCTATGCAAAATTTAGCCCCATGTCTTTAAGCACATTTATTATGACTTGAAGAAGAGAGAAACCAATAAGGCAATGAGCCTTATTATTACAAAGCAATCTTTTTTTATCATCAGTCAATAATGACTCTAGATGGATAGCTCAGCCAGAAAATTGCACTTACTGCAAAAATATGATATTATACGTATTACCATAAAGATGACATCTCAATTGTCAAAAACATTAAGTGCTACCTGGTGGATAGCACAGATACTACAAAATTCACAAATGGGTGAATGTTTCACATTTGTTCTCTGACGTGACTTTTCTTGGCTCGATATAAGCAAATGTAGTATTTTAATAGAATATCAGCTTGTAGGGCAAGGTTAAATATTTTTGTCATCTTCTAAAATATAGCTTACATGATTGATATAATGGCTTGGCTTCCTCTAAAAATGTGAACAAGAAAAGATTTACATGTTGTACAACTGACATTGTGGTTTTCTGATCTACATCCTTATCAAATTTGCCCACCATTAGTAAATATGCAGCTTGAGGGATTGACCAGAGGTAAGCTCTGATTCACTGAAGGCAGTCAGGATAATCTCATAGACCTTGATAAAGTGTTTGGTTTAAGGATGTACAGACTTGGAAATTTCCTGTGCAAAGGCACTGATTGAGAAATGGATATGTGACTCGTTCTAGAACATTAAGACCCAAGGCTAGGTTTCCTGGGTTCTTCTAGAAAGGGTACTTTCTCACTCTTAAGAGAGTTTATCTAAGCAACTCTGTTTCCTCCTCTCAGCACCATGGGGTATGGTGATAAAGCCATAGGGAAACCTAATGGACAACCAAAGGACCACAGAGAAATGGAGCTAAAGCCATTGAATTTTTGCTGATACTAACAGTTGTCTGCCATTTAGACTTATGTTTACATGAGTAAATAATTCTGTTACTTGAAGCCAACCTCTTTTTGATACATGCTGAATATATGCCTATTTAAAAGAACTTAAGTGTGTATTAGAGTTACTTAATAACTATCTGCCCAAGACAGAGTAACCAAGACTGATGGATGAATCTTGATTAGAAAGGAAGGGAGAAGAGAGTAGAGGAGAGGGAAGAAAGGGAGGATGGGGAAGGAAAGGAGGGAAGGGGGGAAAGAAAAGAGGTAGGAAGTGGGAAGGGGAGAAGGAGGGAGGAAAGTGCTAGGTCATATGGTAAATTTTTAGGAAACTACCTTACTCTTTTCCAGAGCAGCTGTACTATTTTTTGTTTTCACCAGCAATGTATGAGAGATACAGTTTTTCTGTGCCTTTGCCAGCATTTGGCACTATCAGTATTTTTTATTTTACCCGTTCTTATAGGTGTGTAGTGATAGCTCACAGTGATTCTAATTTTCGTTTCCCTAAAGGCAAGCAGTGTTGAACATCTTTTCATGTGTTTATCTGCCATCCATATATCTTCTTTGATGAAGTGTCTGTTCAGTTACATCATCCATTTTCTAATTGAATTGTCTTCTTACTATTGAGCTTGTAGACCTCATTATATATTCCATATGCAAGCAATTTTCCTGATAGGTGATTTGCAGGATTTTTTTTCCCCAGTTGCTGATGAACTTTTCATCCTCTTTGCCTTTTCACATTCTTAACAGGATCTTTTGCAGACCAATCTTTTTTTTTTTTTTAATTTCTATGGAGTTCAATTTATTCTTTTAATTTCATGGATCATGCATTTGGTGTCATGTCAGAGAAATCTTTGCCTAATCCTAGGTCATGGATAATTAATTTTTATTATTCATTTCCTCTTATTCCATAATATATTGAGCATTTCAATTTCTTCTTGCCTATTTTCCCTTTCCCTCCTCCATTTCTTAACCACCTGGTCCTATCTCAGCCCTTGTAGCAGACTATAGAGGCAGTATATCAACCCTGGGCAAAGTACTTGTCTTCATTTGGGTCCACTATAGCTCCTAATCTGTGCTTCAGAGTTTTCATTTAGGTGACATATCTAGACCTACTTCTTGGTCAGGGTTTCCTCCCTTAAGTGGAAGACCAGGTGAAAGGTAGGCCTGTCTGAATACCCAGGGGTAGGATAATGGAGTGCAAGGCCAGGTGCCTCGTACACATATTTACCAGAGTGAGTATATAACAGATGTAACATTCAAAGGGCAACCAAAGTCTAACAAAGAATAGCTAAAAAGAAAGTCTCCAATTTTGAAAAGCTAGACTGAGAAGGAGAGCCAAAGAAAGAGGCTAAAGTAGAGAAACCAGGGAGGCAAAGGAAATAGAATTGATACAGGCAAGGGGCACTGAAAATGTGAACTGATAGAAGATAAGGTACTTTTATTAGCTTTAGAAATAAAGTTAATAATAATAGCTAATTCTGACACTTAGATTCACTCTGTGACAGGCACTGTTTTAAATGCTCTCTATCAGTAGTTCTCAAACTGTGTTCAAGGGAACCTTCATGTATCCCCAAGACCCTTTTAGGAATCTACAAGTTCCAATCTATTTCCATAATAATAGTAACATATTATTTGGTGTTTTCAGTCTTTATTCTCTCGTGAGTGTTCAGTGGAGTTTTCCAGAGGCCACATGTTGTATGATATTGCAACAGATTGAAAGCAGAAGTAGATATGAGAATCTAGCTGTCTTCTATTAAAGCAGACAAGAGAAAATATTTGAGAAAATGTAAAATAATGCTACTCTCACAATTTTTTTCTTGTTTTGGCACAGAGAGCTAGGTAGTTAGGGAGCTAGTTATAAATGGGGAGGGAGAAACACAAGGGCTCTGCTGAGGGAAACCTTTCATGGATTTAATTTATTTTAGCCAGATGAAAAGTTATAGTTAGTATCCAATATAGAGTGCTCTTTTAACTACATGGTAATTTCTCCCAGGAGTTCTACATTTTCATCATAATCTGTTACACTCTCTATACCTCTGTGTTAGTTGTACTGTGGGGATACTGCAGTAAATGAGAGAGCAATCTAGACAGCATCCGCCAAGGGCATCATGATGCTACAAGATGATAGACGGCTAGCCTAGAGTTCCAGGGGCTAATTAGCAACAAAGCAGTGAAGTTCAGAGTTACTAATAGAGACTAGACAAGAACAGAAACACTATCTGTGGCAGAAAAAAGAAGGGGCAGATGTATGACAAAAAAAAATTCCTCCACCAAATATATTAAAGGAAACAGACCCTGGAAAATGGGATGGCAGGCAATTAAATTATAAATGCAACTTTGATGAAGCCCATGGGAAAAGAGTAGGCTATTGTCAAAGAATCCCTGAGGAACGTGAAAGGGAAAGGAAAGCCAGGCTATGTAGTCCTAAGAAATAGACTCTTTAAAAAATTATTTAGTAAACCAATAATAAGCATGTGAAACAATTGTTCTTGACGCTAGTTCTATTTATATATTTCTCAAACTGGAATGTACCTAGAGTGATCTGGGATAAAAAACACAGCATAATATGACATACTTTTGGACTGTTAATTCTATTTGATGAAAAGTAATTTAAAGTGTGTATTTATATGGAAACAGTCATAGCTATGTTATAAAGAGAACACAGAATTCAAATATATATTTTAAGATGGACAATTTGGCAGAGTCTTATCTTCTGTTACTCTTTCAGGAATTGGATAAAGTCCCCAACTGGCTCATGCCATGCCCCCATCTCTATGACCAAAATTGTATTTCATTTATTACTACTGCCATTTTACTCAGTTTTCCATCTCGAAATGGAAATATACACTGAAATTTCAGTGATATGGAAAAAGTATCAAGGGGAGATATTTTTAAAAGATAGAAAATTATCAAAAATGTCCATTATGTCCAAAGTTTGACCATTGATTTAATGTGTCCCTTTTTATAAAGTTTAATATTCAATATATAGTATATTGCTGACCCTTCATCTTTGGGGAAAATATAAATCATTTTATATTTGGAAGTTAAGTAGAAACAAGAAAAGTTATTTTATAGCTATATTCATGCAATAAATACAGCCTATAAAAAGCGTGATGCATTTTGACTATGTATCATGTGTTTCATCAGGAAAAAGAAATCCTACTGTGGTGATGTTGTGCTTTTCAAGGGGCTATTCAGTCCCATAGCATGAAGCTTAGTCTACAGCAATATTTAAACAGTAACTATTTCTTAACCACAGTAAGTAGTGAATCAGAGCTACACACTGTTAGAACTGAAAGAGGATTCAGAGATCATCAGTACTTTAGTACTGTGCTGGTTGAGCAGTGAAGCAAACCAAAGTGTCAGAAGGCATGTTCTTGAAGTAAATAGTTAAGTGCATGGAGTAGTTAAGAGCATACAATTTAGAGGGAGATAGGCTTTGGTTTTTATTCTGTTCCACCACTTACCTATATAACACCAGAAAGTTATTTAACATTTCTAAATTTCAACTTCTACATTTCTAAATTGAGATAATAACTATATTGATGCTTGAAACAAGCTATAATATAGTTTATGGGGATAACAATGCTGTAGAGTAAAGGTAGCATTTCTCTATTAAAAAAATCTATTAATTTGATTTTAAGTTCTAGAATTAAACTACAGAATATATTTAGTTATAGCATAGATTTTGTTATAGTCATAAAATAGATTGGTAATGTCATCTATCCGGACAATGTTAAAATATTATCATGGCTAAAAAAAACAATGAGGTGTAGGATAAAAAGAAGAGGTGAAACATATGAGGGGTGTGAATCTCCTAATTTTACATATAGGGAACCAACATACATTGTAAAGTTTAGACTGTAACTTAAATAGTTTATGGTCCATATTCAATTTAAAGTTAAAAAAGATAACATATATGAATTATATATTCATATAGAAATGAGTCCTCAACCCTCATGATTAAATTGAACCATATGAAATTCCAAATATTCAATCAGGAATAAAATAGTAATATAAAAAATGACAAAATTTGGAAGAAGGGAAGGAGAGGTAATGTAAATATAATAAATTCCTCATCCTTAGTTTTGATAAATAATCAATGGGGATACAAATATATTATTTAGTGTTAGAGGAGTGTAACCTTCAAAAACTGGAGAATAAAATTGGGAATAGGAATTAATGTGAAGGTAGAGGAGGCTTTTAGTTTTCAAAGTATACTTTCTACATTTTTATAACTTTTTTCCAAGTACATCTATCACTGTTATAATAATAATTTTCAAAAATAAATTACTCTCATAATTCATAATACCCTGAATGCATACTTACTGCTGTAAGTATGAAGCTCTTAACTTTTAGAATATGCATTTTCAGAAATATGAAAGTATTTCCAAATTTTTCCCATAGTCATGTTTTCTACATATGCTTTTACACAACACAGTAATCTCCTTTCCAACTTTAATGGAAATTTTATTTCTTTTATTTGTCTTAATTTTCATAATGTTTTGAGGGAAGGTAGTCTTAGAAAAGGACAGTTACACAAATCTCTTCTTGTTTTATATATAAAACAAGATATTAAGTAAATATTAAGCTAAGAATAATAATTCTAATCTACAGCAAAATTTGAATGTTGCTCTGTAAATTGTCTGAATTTATTGCCTTCCTAAGAAAACCACATTCTTTGAACTTGTCTCTTCCTCTTCACTTCCATTATCTGATTAGCATTTGACTTTTATTAATTCTTTTAATTTTTTGGAGTGGGAGAGAGATGGAAAAATGAGTTTTAATTTAAAAATTTAATAAGTGGACTATTTTTTAGAGCAGTTTTAGGGTTACAGAAAAATTGAGTGGAAAGTACAGAGATTTTCCATATAATTTCTCACCCTGCCACACACACAGTTTCCCCTATTATTAACATCTTGCATTAGCGTGATACATTTGTTACAATTTATGAATCCATGAACTGGAATTACTTATTTTTTCATTTACATGTCTATACTTGGCTTCTATACCTCTACTGACTCACAGAAGTCAGTTTCTGCAGAAAGAAACTGTCTTTGATATTCTATGTGGCAGATACAACATTTATATCACACTCACGCTACATGCCTAGTGTAAGGCTCTACTCCACACAGTCATTCAGGGACCCTGGCTGGGGAAGATTCTATTATCTTGAAGGTGTTTTATGTACAGTCTTGCTGCTCAAATTGTGCTCTGCAGACCTGTATCACTGATATCATTAGGAACTTTATTAGAAATGCAGAGTCTTAGCCTCTACCTTGGACCCAAGTGATAATTTGCCTTTTGACAAGATGCCCAAGTGATCTGTATGCACATTAAAGTTTGAGAAGAGTGGGACCAGAAGACATGCTTGGATCCTTATGCCAGGGGAAGAGAGATGCAAAACCTAACATAGGCATTTTATTGCCTCAGCCCAGAAGTGACAAAATCACTTCCTTTCCAAGAGCATTGACCAGAACCAGATATACTTGGTCTCATCTAAGCATAAGGAGGCTGGAGAATACAGGTGATATATTTGATGAGCACCATTATGTTCACATAGTTTTAATATCCTAGACAGGTTTTTTGAATGATTATGGGTGAAAATCTCAGAACCCTGAATGTGAAGGCTATTCACTTAAACGTATCAATTACAAATTTATCTTTTCCATTTTTGTTAATATGAATAAGTAGTATAACTGCTTCACACTAAATAATGCAGTAAATTTGATTAATCCGTGTGCTCAATTTAGATATTCTAGGAAAAATTCCAATTCTACTTAGTTCCTTTTTTATCATAAATATTGATGTTCATCATCAAAATTGACATATATGTGACACAATATTTACATTCCCTAAGAAGTTCCTGGATTGTTTATACACTTCACATTCTTTGAACAAACTGTAATAAAATCAGTTATAGTCCTTAGGCAATAAACTTGACATTGATGATCACTTTTTATTCAAAGCTAATCTTATAGTTCAATATTTTTACCTGAGGTTAACAGAGTCCTTATGTGTCACAAAGTGTCCACAACACAGTACCAGAGATGAAAAGGTAAACTTTAAGTAACATACAGGGTCAAGAGCAGAGTCTAAGAATGAAAGAAGGTCAATTATATATAAGAATGTAGGAATCTAAAAACCTTCATAATGTGTGTCAAGGTCAGAAACCAAAGTGAAGGACAAGATAGTGGCATAGCAAGGGATGGAGATCTGAGCAAAAATTATAGGCCACTTTGAATTTGTTTGGAATATGAAACCATAAGAATTATTTGGGGATATTTTTAAAGAGCTAGGACAAAATATCAAAGTCACTCATTCACTCAGCAATATTTATTCTCAATTCTGCTATGAGGAATTTTGATGCCTCTGTCTAGTTTCCTTTATATTGTCCTTAGTTGTTGAATTTTTCTTATTCTTTGCATCTTTTGAAATAAAGCAAGTTAATGTTAACCATACTGTGTCAACTATTTAAAATTTCTTATAACAGATGAACAAATATAAAACGCTCATATCTCACCTCAAAAACTGGTCTTAATTACACAGGGCATGTAGAATCAGTGCCCTATTAAGGCACTGATTATTAACTTGGGAAGCAGCACAGCATAACTGAAGTTCTACTGACATGAATTCAAATGCTGGCACTGACACTTATAACTTTGGGCTAGTTACTTAACCTCTCTAGGCTTCATTTTCCTCATCTATTTACTGAGGATAAAAATATCTATTCCTTAGGTAGAAAGTGGGTGTAAAAATTTAGTGCAGGGCCTAACACGTAGTTAATATTCAAGAAATAATGCCTATTATTATTTTGGAAAATAACTATCTGTTTATCTCATCCCATATCCCACACACTGTAGGTGCCACTGCTGTGATGTTTCTGATTGAGATTTATCCAATCTCCATTAGAACATTTCCACTGACAGGGAGCTCGTTACCTTACAAGGCTGTCCAATCCATTCATGAACAACTCTAATTTTTAAAACATTTTTTTCTTACGCAGATCCCTTCTTATGTGGATCTGCCTTTTTACTATATGTATATATATATATATATACACACACACACATACATTTATACACAAATATATACATACATATATAGGTAATATAACCATACATATATTTAGTCTTATTAATGCCATCTGTAGTAATCCATTATTAAATGTAAGTATTTTAATTTGATGTCAAAAGTAATGGTGTCAGGAATGTTCTTTGTAAAAGGTTAGTTTATTAATACTATATGTCCCATATTACAAAGTCATCCTTTAAAGTATTTTTCCAAGGCTTAACCCACAAGATGTTCAGACAAATGCTTAAGCCATTGATTGCTGCATAGAAAAGTGGCAGTAGGTCATGTACACAACAAATTTCAAGCACTTAAGAGACCTTCAAGATGGTGGAGGAGTAAGACGTAGAGATCACCTTCCTCCCCACAAATACATCAGAAATACATCTACATGTGGAACAACTCCTACAGGACACCTACTGAACACTGGCAGAAGATCTCACACTTCCCCAAAGGCAAGAAACTCCCCACGTACCTGGGTAGGGAAAAAGAAAAAAAAACAGAGACAAAAGAACAGTGACGGGACCTGTACCTCTGGGAGGGAGCTGTAAAGGAGGAAAGGTTTCCACACACTAGGAAGTCACTTCGCGGCGGAGACTGCGGGTGGCAGGGGGGAAGCTTCGGAGCCACAGAGGAGAGCACAGCAACAGGAGTGCAGAGGGCAAAGCGGAGAGATTCCCGCACAGAGGATTGGTGCCGACCGGCACTCACCAGCCCAAGAGGCTTCTCTGCTCACCCGCCGGGGCAGGCAGGGGCTGGGAGCTGAGGCTCGGGCTTCAGAGGTCGGATCCCAAGGAGAGGACTGGGGTTGGCGGCGTGAACACAGCCTGAAGGGGGCTAGTGCACCACAGCTAGCCGGGAGCGAGTCCGGGAAAAAGTCTGGACCTGGCTAAGAGGCAAGAGAATACTGTTTCAGGTGAGCCAGGAGAAGGGATTCAGAGCACCACGTAAATGAGTTCCAGAGACGGGAGCGAGCAGTGGCTAGCAGTGGCTATCAGCACAGACCCCAGAGACGAGCATGAAATGCTAAGGCTGCTACTGCAGCCACCAAGAAGCCTGTGTGCAAGCACAGGTCACTATCCACACCTCCCCTCCCAGGCGCCTGTGCAGCCTGCCACTGCCAGGGTCCCGTGATCCAGGGACAACTTCCCCGGGAGAACACATGGTGCGCCTCAGGCTGTTGCATGCTGGCCTCTGCTGCAGCAGGCTCGCCCTGCATTCCATATCCACACCCCCGCCCCCGGCCTGAGTGAGCCAGAGCCCCCTAATCAGTTGCTCCTTTAACCCTGTCCTGTCTGAGCAAAGAACAGACACCCTCAGGGGACCTACACGCAGAGGCGGGGCCAAATCCAAAGCTGAACCCCAGGAGCTGTGCGAACAAAGAAGAGAAAGGGAAATTTCTCCCATCAGCCTCAGGGGCGGCAGATTAAATCTCCACAATCAACTTGATGTACCCTGCATCTGTGGAACACCTGAATAGACAATGAATCATCCCAAAATTGAGGTGGTGGACTTTGTGTGATTTTTGTCTGTATAGCTTGACTTTTTTTTTTTTTTTTTTGTGGTACACGGGCCTCTCTCTCACTGTTGTGGCCTCTCCCGTTGTGGAGCACAGGCTCTGGACGCGTAGACTCAGCGGCCATGGCTAATGGGCCCAGCCGCTCTGCAGCATGTGGGATCTTCCTGGACTGGGGCACGAACCTGTGTCCCCTGCATTGGCAGGCGGACTCTCAACCACTGCACCACCAGGGAAGCCCCTACAGCTTGGCTTTTACCGTTTGTCCTACGGTTCTGTCTGTCTGTTTTTTTTCTCTTTCTTTAGTATAGTTTTTAGTGCTTGTTATCATTGGTGGATTTGCTTTTTGGTTTGGTTGCTCTCTTCTTTCTTTCATTCTTTTTTTATTACTTTTGAATACATTTTTATTTTTAATAACTTTTTATTTTTTAATTTTAATAACTAAAATTTCTTTTCTTTTTTTCTTTGCTTCTTTCTATCCTTCTCCTTTTCTTCTGAGCCATGTGGCTGACAGGGTCTGGGTGCTCTGGCCGGGTGTCAGGCTTGTGTCTCTGAGATGGGAAAGCCAAGTTAAGGACATTGGTGCACCAGAGACCTGCCAGCTCCACGTAATATCAAACAGGGAAAGCTCTCTCAGAGATCTCCATCTCAAGGCTAAGACCCAGTGCTACTCAATGACCAGAAAGTTACAGTGCTGAACACGCTATGCCAAAAAACTAGCAAGAAAGGAACACAAACCCACCCATTAGCAGAGAGGCTGCCTAAAATCATAATAAGATCACAGACACCCCAAAACATATGACTGGACTCGGTCCTACCCACCAGAAAGACAAGATTCAGCCTCATCCACCAGAACACAGGCACCAGGCCCCTCCACCAGGAAGCCTACACAACCCACTGAACCAACATTAGCCACTGGCGGCAGACACCAAAACAATGGGAACTACGAACTTGCAGCCTGTGAAAAGGAGACCCCAAACACAGTAAGTTAAGCAAAATGAGAAGACAGAGAAACACACAGCAGATGAAGTATCAATGTAAAAACCCACCAGACCAAACAAATGAAGAGGAAATAGGCAGTCTACCTGAAAAAAAATTCAGAGTAATGATAGTAACGATGATCCAAAATCTTGGAACTAGAATGGAGAAAATACAAGAAACATTTAAAAAGGACCTAGAAGAACTACAGAGCAAACAAACAATGATGAACACAATAAATGAAGTTAAAAATTCTCTAGAAGGAATCAGTAGCAGAATAAGTGAGGCAGAAGAACGGATAAGTGACCTGGAAGATAAAATAGTGGAAGTAAGAACTGCAGAGCAGAATAAAGATAAAAGAATGAAAAGAATTGAGGACAGACTCAGAAACCTCTGGGACAACATTAAATGCACCAGCATTCGAATTATAGGGATCCCAGAAGAAAAAGGGAAATAGAAAAGGACTGAGAAAATATTTCAAGAGATAATAGTTGAAAACATCCCTAATATGGAAAGGAAATAGTCAATCAAGTCCAGGAAGCACAGAGAGTCCCATACAGGATAAATCCAAGGAGAAACATGGCAAGACACATTAATCAAACTACCAAAAATTAAATACAAAGAAAAAACATTAAAAGCAGCAAGGGAGGGCTTCCCTGGTGGCGCAGTGGTTGAGAGTCCGCCTGCCGATGCAGGGGACACGGGTTCGTGCCCCGGTCTGGGAGGATCCCACATGCCGCGGAGCGGCTGGGCCCGTGGGCCATGGCTGTTGAGCCTGTGCGTCCGGAGCCTGTGCTCCGCAACGGGAGAGGCCACAACAGTGAGAGGCCCATGTAACGCAAAAAAAAAAAAAAAAGCAGCAAGGGAAAAACAACAAATGACATACAAGGGAATCCCCATAAAGTTAACAGCTGATCTTTCAGCAGAAACTCTTAAAGCCAGAAGGCAGTGGCAGGACATATTTAAAGTGATGAAACGGAAAAACCTACAACCAAGATTACTCTACACAGCAAGCATCTCATTCAGATTTGACAGAGAAATTAAAACCTTTACAGACAAGCAAAAACTAAGAGAATTCAGCACCACTAAACCGGCTTTACAACAAATGCTAAAGGAAGTTCTCTAGGCAGGAAACACAAGAGAAGGAAAAGACCTACAATAACAAACCCAAAACAATTAAGAAAATGGTAATAGGAACATACATTTCGATAATTACCTTAAATGAAAATGGATTAAATGCTCCAACCATAAGACACACACGGGCTGAATGGATACAAAAACAAGACCAATATATATGCTAACTACAGGAGACCCACTTAAGACCTAGGGACACATACGGACTGAAAGTGAGGGGATGGAAAAAATACTCCATGCAAATGGAAATCAAAAGAAACCTAGAGTAGCAATTTTCATATCAGACAAAATTGACTTTAAAATAAAGACTATTACAACAGACAAAAAAGTACATGACATAATGATCAAGGGATCAATCCAAGAAGATGATATAACAATTGTAAGTATTTATGCACCCAACATAGGAGCACCTCAATACACAAAGCAAATGCTAACAAGCATAAAAGGGGAAATGGACATTAACACAATAATAGTACGGGACATTAACACCCCACTTTCACCAATGGACAGATCATCCAAAATGAAAATAAATGAGGAAACACAAGCTTTAAATGATACATTAAACAAGATGGACTTAACTGATATTTATAGGACATGCCATCCAAAAACAACAGAATACACTTTCTCCTCAAGTGCTCATAGAACATTCTCCACGATAAATCACATCTTGGGTCACAAACCAAACTTTGGTATATATAAGAATACTGAAATCATATCAAGTATCTTTTCCGACCACAACACTATGAGACTAGATATCAATTACAGGAAAAAATTTGTAAAAAATACGAACACATGGAGGCTAAACAATACACTATGAAATAACGAAGAGATCACTGAAGAAATCAAAGAGGAGATCAAAAAATACCTAGAAACAAATGACAATGAAAACACAACAACCCAAAACCTATGGGATGCAGCAAAAACAGTTCTAAGAAGGAAGTTTATAGCAATAAAATCATACCTCAAGAAAGAAGAAACATCTCAAATAAACAACCTAACCTTACACCTAAATCAATTAGAGAAAGAAGAACAAGAAAACCCCAAAGTTAGCAGAAGGAAAGAAATCATAAAAATCAGATAAGAAGTAAATGAAAAAGAAATGAAGGAAACGATAGCAAATATCAATAAAACTAAAAGCTGGTTCTTTGAGAAGATAAACAAAATTGATAAAGCATTAGGCAGACTCATCAAGAAAAAAAAGGGAGAAGACAAATCAACAGAATTAGAAATGAAAACGGAGAAGTAACAACTGACACTACAGAGATACAAAGGATCATGAGAGATTACTATAAGCAAGTATATGCCAATAAAATGGACAACCTGGAAGAAATGGACAAATTCTTAGAAATGCACAACCTTCCGAGACTGAACCAGGAAGAAATAGAAAATATAAACAGACCAATCACAAGCACTGAAATTGAAACTGTGATTTAAAATCTTCCAACAAAGTAAAGCTCAGGACCAGATGGCTTCACAGGTGAATTCTATCAAACATTTAGAGAAGAGCTAACACCAATCCTTCTCAAACTCTTACAAAATAAAGCAGTGGGAGGAATATTCCCAAACTCATTCTGCATGGCCACCATCACCCTGATACCAAAACCAGACAAAGATGTCACAAAGAAAGAGAACTACAGGCCAATATCACTGATGAATATAGATGCAAAAATCCTCAACCAAATACTAGCAAACAGAATCCAGCAGCACATTAAAAGGATCATACACCATGATCAAGTGGGGTTTATCCCAAGAATGCAAGGATTCTTCAATATATGCAAATCAATCAATGTGACACACCATATTAACAAACTGAAGGTGAATAACCATATGATCATCTCAACAGAGACAGAAAAAGCTTTTGACAAAATTCAACACTCATTTATGATAAAAACCCTCCAGAAAGTAGGCATAGAGGGAACTTACCTAGACATAATAAAGGCCATATATGACAAACCCACAGCCAACCTCATTCTCAATGGTGAAAATGTGAAAACATTTCCTCTAAGATCAGGAAAAAGACAAGGATGTCCACTCGCGCCACTATTATTCAACATCGTTTTGGAAGTTCTAGCCACAGCAATCAGAGAAGGAAAAGAAATAAAAGGAAAACAAATTGGAAAAGAAGAAGTAAAGCTGTCACTGTTTGCAGATGACATTATACTATACATAGAGACTCCTAAAGATGCTACCAGAAAACTACTAGAGCTAATCAATGAATTTGGTAGAGTAGCAGGATACAAAATTAATGCACAGAAATCTCTTGCATTCCTATACACTGATATTGAAATATCTGAAAGAGAAATTAAGGAAACACTCCCATTTACCATTGCAACAAAAAGAATAAAATACCTAGGAATAAACCTACCTAAGGAGACCAAAGGCCTGTATGCAGAAAACTATAGGACACTGATGAAAGAAATTAAAGGTGATACAAACAGATGGAGAGATATACCACGTTCTTG
The DNA here is from genome assembly GCF_964165515.1 of Mesoplodon bidens. Lineage (NCBI taxonomy): Eukaryota > Metazoa > Chordata > Mammalia > Artiodactyla > Ziphiidae > Mesoplodon > Mesoplodon bidens. The sequence continues at coordinate 68,144,025 of NC_138166.1, read as the reverse complement.
GATTGGAAGAATCAATATTGTGAAAATGACTCTACTACTCAAAGCAATCTACAGATTCAATGCAATCCCTATCAAACTACCAATGGCATTTTTCACAGAACTACAACAAAAAATTTCACAATTTGTATGGAATACAGAAGACCCTGAATAGCCAAAGCCATCTTGAGAAAGAAAAACGGAGTTGGAGGAATCAGGCTCCCTGACTTCAGACTATACTACAAAGCTACAGTAATCAAGACAGTATTGTACTGGCACAAAAACAGAAATATAGATCAATGGAACAGGATAGAAAGCCCAGAGATAAACCCACACACATATGGTCACCTTATCTTTGACAAAGGAGGCAAGAATATACAATGGAGAAAAGATAACCTCTTCAATAAGTGGTGCTGGGAAAACTGGACAGCTACATGTAAAAGAATGAAATTAGAACACTCCCTAACACCATACACAAAAATAAACACAAAATGGATTAAAGACCTAAATGTAAGGCCAGACACTATAAAACTCTTAGAGGAAAACATAGGCAGAATATTCTATGACAAAGATCACAGCAAGATCCTTTTTGACCCACCTCATAGAGAAATGGAAATAAAAACAAAAATAAACAAATGGGACCTAATGAAATTTCAAAGCTTTTGCACAGCAAGGAAACCATAAACAAGACCAAAAGACAACCCTCAGAATGGGAGAAAATATTTACAAATGAAGCAACTGTCAAAGGATTAATCTCAAAAATTTACAAGCAGCTCATGCAGCTCAATATCAAAAGAACAAAAAACCCAATCCAAAAATGGGCTGAAGACCTAAATAGACATTTCTCCAAAGAAGATATACAGATTGCCAGCAAATACATGAAAGTATGTTCAACATCACTAATCATTAGAGAAATACAAATCAAAACTACAATGAGGTATCACCTCACCCCAGTCAGAATGGCCATCGTCCAGAAATCTACAAACAATAAATGCTGGAGAGGGTGTGGAGAAAAGGGAACACTCTTGCACTGTTCGTGGGAATGTAAATTGATACAGCCACTATGGAGAACAGTATGGAGATTTGTTAAAAAACTAAAAATAGAACTACCATATGACCCAGCAATCCCACTACTGGGCATATACCCTGACAGAACTGTAATTCAAAAAGAGTCATGTACCACAATGTGTATTGCAGCTCTATTTACAATAGCCAGGACATGGAAGCAAGCCTAGTGTCCATCGTCAGGTGAATTGATAAAGAAGATGTGGCACATATATACAGTGGAATATTATTCAGCCATAAAAAGAAATGAAATTGAGTTATTTGTAGTGAGGTGGATGGACACAGAATCTGTCATACAAAGCAAAGTAAGTCAGAAATAGGAAAAGAAATACCGTATGCTAACACATATATATATGAATCTTAAAAAAAAAAGAAATGGTTCTGAAGAACCTAGGGGCAGGACAGGAATAACTATACAGATGTAGAGAATGGACTTGAGGACACAGGGAGGGGGAAGGGTAAGCTGGGATGAAGTGAGAGAGTGTCATGCACATATATACACTACCAAATGTAAAATAGCTAGCTAGTGGGAAGCAGCCACATAGAACAGGGAGATCAGCCTGGTACTTTGTTACCACCTAGAGGGATGGGGTAGGGAGGGTGGGAGGGAGACGCAAGAGGGAGGAGATGTGGGGATGTATGTATATGTATAGCTGATTCACTTTGTTATAAAGCAGAAGCTAACGCACCATTGTAAAGCAATTATACTCCAATAAAGATGTATAAAAACATTTTTTTCAGGTACTTACTAGAGAAAGAAAAATAATGCACTTGTGAGAACTGTTCATTCTTTGCTTCAACCTAGTTTCATATAATACAGGCTTGTCTTGAACAATCTCACATTTTGCAGAATTGAGCACTAAAAGTAACAAGACTTGTGGAAAAACAGAACTGGGTCTATATTGGAACTTTGTGACCAGAGCACTAACATAAACAGTAATACCCCTAATAAAGGTTCCTAGTAAAGTTAAATCTCTACTAGCATCACTGTCAGAAAACTCTTTTCAATGTTTTACCTGTGCTTCCTTCTTCCAGATATAGATCCTAGAAGGCATACACTTTTGATAAAGACTTTTCATCAGAATTCTTTTTTTACTACATTATTTTAATTCATGGTGAAATGTCTCCACATCTGTATTTCCCCAGACAGCTGAACATAGTGGAAAGCCTAGCAATTCTTGAAGCAAATAAACAGCCACTTTTTGCTCTAAAGGAAGGCACTTTGGAGATTTTCTGCCTTTTTTTTTTTAAGCTCTTTATGTATTGCATAAAAAGTGGTCTTTTTAATTTTGAGAAGCTTGCCACTGATTGCTTCAAAACAGTAACAGGCTGGACATAATTGTGCATGAACCAAGATGACCTCCACATCATCCTTATAGTATGTTTTAATTTACCAGTAGTGCATGAGGTGAATCAAATCAAAGAAAGACTGCAGAAGAACTAACTATAGTATCAGCTGTTACAAACCCTGGGGATCTTATTTCTTCAGGTGCTTTTCAACAGTCAACAGAACAGAGACCCCCTCAAGGACCCAAAATACAGCAGGGGTTCATGGGCTAATGGCACTCACTCACTCCTCCAAAGAAACAGAATGTACTTTAAAAGTCTTTGAGGTGAGTAGAGGACATTTTAAATTTTTATTTATTTAAAATTTACACACCACTTATTTCCAAAAAGGACTTTCGGTAACTGCCAGAGAGGAAGGGACACATGCCAAAGAGAATTTCATGCTCTTTTTGTTTGTCATAACATATAATTCAGACATAATGTCTACCTAGTTTTAGTGGCTCCAAATGGATTGAGAGCTTAGTGATTAAGAACACAAATTTTGGACCCAAGCAAATCTAGGTTTGAATCTTGGCATGTCACTCACTAGCTGTGTGACATTAAATTAGTTCCCTTCTCCAAGCCGTGATTCCTTTCTCTGTGAAATGAGGCTAATAACACCTGACACATTTTCGTGAGAGCTGGGTAAGATAGCATATGTAAAGCAACACAACAAATGATAACTAAAAACCTTTTTTAAAAATTATTATTTTTTTTTGTCTTTTGTCAAGAGTAGAGGCCCGCGTACCGCAAAAAAAAAAAAAGATTAGATCTTTTTCACTGCAATCGTATATCTAAGCATTATCTATCTACATTTTATATGGTTTCAAAATTGTTAATTTACAGAAGAAATGTATTTATTTATTTTTGCGGTACGCAGGCCTCTCACTGTTGTGGCCTCTCCCGTTGTGGAGCACAGGCTCTGGACACGCAGGCTCAGCGGCCATGGCTCACGGGCCCAGCCGCTCCACGGCATGTGGGATCTTCCCGGACCGGGGCACGAACCCGCGTCCCCTGCATCGGCAGGCGGACTCTCAACCACTGCGCCACCAGGAAAGCCCAGAAAAAATTTATTTTTAAGTTTCTATAGGCCCTATTTATTTTTGAAGTGCTAGCCCAAACTTATAATATACCCTGGCATCCTTTAGTAGTACTGAAGGTCATTGAAATCACATCACAGTTATTGTGAATCCAGACAAGTAAAAGTGAAATGTCACAAAAAGTAATGCAGGGAACTCACTTTGTTTAGTCAACAAAAGTGATTGGACCTGGTTATCTTTCCTGCCTCTTTCATTAGCCCAGGAGACAGTTGGAGGTTATAACTTAAGCTGTTTCTAAAACAAGATAAAAGAAAGAACCTCTTTCTGAGTATTAATATTTTAAAAACCAGTTGATAAACTTAGCTTTCTAAGTGCATGTTTGAGAAAAATAAAAGGAACATGGATGTTGGTCGAATTTTTTTTTTTTTTTTTTTTTTTTTACTCTTCATTAGTTTCAAACTGAAGCTTTTAGTAATGATCCTGGTTTGTCTGTGAGTCAGGAAAACACATCATAACCTGAAAAAATATATATGCTCCATACTGGCCCGGTGCTATATGGTACCTCTTCAAATTGCTACCTGTCCTTCAGACTCTTGCTACTTAAATTGTCATCCCCAGACCAGCAGCAAGAATCACCTGGAGCTTGTTAGAAAGGCAAGATCTAGGATCCTACTCAGACATAGTGAATCAGAATCTGCATTTTAACAAGATCCTGGGCTGATTCCAATGCATTTAAAATTTGAGAAGGCCTGCTTTATGTGTGTGTCTAACTTCAGTGCCTTTTCCTTACCTTTATTCTCCTCCAAACAACATCCCAGAGTCCCCTACTAACACCTTGGCAATGTTTAATACAATTTCTACTATAGTCCAATATATGTATTTCCCCCAAAATGCATGATTTTCAAAATCATACTAAAGTAACAGGGTTGGTAGGAAAAATAGTGTTGGGAGATCATTCAAATTTTAATCTACATGGTAACCAGAGGCTCTAACCAAAATCATAATTGATACTTCCAGAGATAACTTGGACAGCTAGGCAGGCACTGAGCATGTTTGGAGGCTGCTTCAAGGACATTAAAAATTCACACAAAACAATGAAGTAGAAATGCTGGCTTACAGGTTCAGAGACAATGCAAATGGAAGTGGTGCTCTGGACAGGAGGATGAACAAACTACCCAAAGGGGAAAGCTGGTTAAAGTATGGGTTCAGCTTTCTGGAGTGGAATCCCCAGTGTAAGAGCTCATTTTCCATTGTCTTAAAATATAGCCAAAAGGACTCCTATCTGTGTAATATCCAAGCTAATGGATTTTTCTTTTCCTGCAGAAGTTTCTAATTATTGCTACACCCGCTCTTTGCCTAGAATTGGTCACATATGAACCAACCTAACTTCACTTTTATGTTGACATAATTCCCATGTTTATAAATGACATCAAGATCATAGTCATCCTACAAACAGGTATTCTGACACTATTATAGTCTTTCCTATAAGAGGAAAAACAAAATATCCCCCTGAACTAGTTCTCACTAAGGTGTTAAGGACTCATTCTAGGTGTATGTGAAAAGACCAATATACAATATTCAGAAACAAATTTTAGTGACGAAATTTCAGATATTTTAAAGAAGATGTATTTTAAAAGTGGTTCTTCTCAAAATCCTTTAAGCTACACAACACAAGCAAACACTTATACCCTGCTGTTGCCTTTCTTCCTTCCCTCCTTTATTCTTTTCTCCCTACTTTCCTTCAACTGTCATCTATGGAACATCACTACGTGCATGGCATTGTGTGGATGCTATAGATAAAAGACCTAATGGGAAGACCATTTTTAAGAAAAGTATTTAGTGACCAAGGAGAAAAACCACAAAAATTGATCAAAAGGATTATTTTTTATGAAATTAAAATCTGTTCAGAGACATTAGAGGGAAACAAGTTATTTATCCTGAATAGATTACCAAGGGGTCACCTCATGAGCAACTACAAGTATTAGAAATACTATTTGATCAAGTAGGTTGTCCAGCAATTCTCAGGGATTCTGCAAAGAGAATAAAAAAGTGACTTAAAAACTGAGAAAAGGGGATTTGATTAGGTGTTTAAAGGACTATCCTAAAATGAGAGATAAAAAATGTTGTAATGGGCATAATGCTTGAAGTGTGGAAAGGTCAAAGCTGGCAAACTTAGGAGGGTTATTACCCAACAGATAATTTCATCCCATTTCTCCCAAATACATTTGATCTTGCTCTTCCAGGGCATTTGACAATAACTCACTCACGTGAAGGTGGGCAGTTGTCATTTAGGCCACACAAAAATTATACAACAGTTTGGTCCACATGGGAATTCTGTCCTGATAAAGTAGAGGACAGCAATGCAATTCATTAGCACCTTAGTCCCTTGGGTGGTAGAACCTCCCCTTGTGTGTGACAGCATCACTATTATCTTTATCATCACTGTCACCACCCCGTCCATAGCAAATATTTATTTTGGAATTCACTATGTGCCTGACATTCATTGCACTTAAGAGTTTAATTTGCATTCTCTGATCTAATCGTCACAAAGACTATCTCGTGCCAATGCCCACGTGGATTGGGAGGACACTGTGCAAGTGAGATTATAATACCTCAAGTCTCACTAAAATCGGTTAGCTGAAATCCTGCTACCTTTAGGCATTCCAAATCCTGGCCTTTCGACAAAGTTTCAGTTATGCAAGATGAAAAAGTCTGGAGATCTAATATACAGCAATGTGACTATAGTTAACAATACAGTACTGTATCATTGAAATTTGCTAAGAGGGTAGATCTTAAGTGTTCTTATCACCACAAAAGAAGAAGGAAGAGAGGGAGGGAGGGAGGGAGGGAGGGAAGGGAGAAAGAAGGAAGAAATTGGAACCTATGTTGGGTGATGGATATGTTAATTAGCTTAATTGTGGTTATTTTACAATATATATGTAAATCAAAGCATCAAATTGTAAAACTCAAATATACATTTTTTATTTTGTCAATTATATCTCACTAAAGCTGGGAGTGGGAAGGGGAAAGAAAGTAATTCCTGTTAGCCACAGGCTTTATAAGGATGAATATCAATCCCTGACCTGAATTTCTCTCCTCCCGCCTTATAGTTAAGACTTTCTCTAAAGGGATTGGCAATGTGATTTCCTAAAAGATTTACAGGTAGAGAAATTTCAGAATCTCTTTTGGTTTTCAATTCTATTCCTCCCTCTAGAGAAGTGGGAAGTTGTCCTAGCTATTTTGCCTCTCAAATTTGATTCATTTAATAAATCTACTCTACAAAAACAAACAAACAAAAAAACCCAATTCTGGACTTCTGTTAATCATTTTAGGTATTTTAAAACCAACCTTATGTAGGTAGATTTAAGGATACTTTTACCTTAATTTTGAATATATCATAGATATGTATCAAATTTACAAACTTTTATTGCTGACAGAATAGTTTTGCATCTTTATGGGTGAACAGAAGGCTTTCCCTTAAGGCGCAAAACTTGGTTACCCTGCTAAAATAGTGGAAAATACATTATTTTAACTGTTCTAGAGTCACAGGACACAAGATATGCATATTCCTGCTAGAATCCCAAATTCAGGTTGCAGCTTCTCCATCATATGTCTTGTCTCTTTCACATCAAACAACTGCTTCTCCTCCTTCAGCGTGAGTTCACATATGGGGCCCTAGGCAATCTAGCACTTCTATTACCTGGGCTATAAATGCCCTTTACATAATTCCAAAGCATTATACGTTTTCTAGATTGCCACTTCAATCTCTTCTGCCAAAATTGGGAAAATGTAGAAAGTGTATAGCTAACTATCATACACATACACACAAACACATTTGCGTTCTTCATTTATGTGTGTGTGTGTATGTACACACAAAGTATATGTGTTTGTCTATGTGTGTTTGTGTTGTGTGTTTTATACGCATGTATATAAAACAGTGAGGGAGAGAATGAGACTAAGAAAAAATGAGAATAAGAGAAAGCAATTTCTAAATTCTGTATCCAATATATTATTTAACTCTAACCCATATAATGTTCAATAGCTTTGCATTATATTTACACATGATTTTAATATCTTAACTACCAAGATGAATATCTTTCTAGTTTCACTATCGATCCCTTTCTTTGCCCCAACAAAAATTAACTATCTTTAAGTGTTACCCATAATTACACTAGTCATTTTTATTCAGTGGAAGTTCTAATATATCAATGTGTTACACATTGCATTTTTGTATTTCATGAACAATGTTTTTTAGTTTTAATTTTTTTTCCAGCTTATATGCTGCTTGAATATTTTAATTAAGTCTTGCCAATGATTTTTTTCACTTATTAAGAATACAGAGATGAAAGAGATTAGGTAGATTCACAGACTTTCTAAAAGTATGCCTTAATTATAGAATAGGTATCAGTATCATGCTTTCTCTTACGAAAGAGGGTACATATCCTATGCAAATGCTCCTATAAAACATTAAAACACAAACATTATGGGCTTCCCCGGTGGCGCAGTGGTTGAGAGTCCGCCTGCCAATGCAGGGGACACGGGTTCATGCCCCGGTCTGGGAAGATCCCACATGCCGTGGAGCAGCTAGGCCCGTGAGCCATGGCCGGTGAGCCTGAGCATCCGGAGCCTGTGCTCCACAACGAGAGAGGCCACAACAGTGAGAGGCCCACGTACCGCAAAAAAAAAAAAACAAAAAAAAACACAAACATTAAAGCAAAAAAAATGAGCTTCGTAAGTTATACATTTTATTTTCTGTAATTTTTATAGCACACTTAATCTAGCAAATAATTCTTAAATAATGTTTGACTTCCTATTGGAGGTCATCGAGAGGATGTGACTGTTGGTTTGACCCGGATGTGAGCTGGACCTCGGCAATTGGAAGCTCCTCAGCCCCTCCTCTGTTTTTGGAATGTATGTTCTGCTTGCCTACTGCTCCCAGGGGCTGCCCCCAGGATACAGCCTTGAGCTAGTGATGTGGTGATAAAACTCTCTGGACTGGGTATGTGACTGAACCTGGTTAAGGCCTCAACATGAACTTTTAAGACTGTCGTGGGCTGGCGTGGAGATCTACTTGTCTTGCAGCCTCATAAGTTCCCTTGCTTGTTAAACCTGCCAGCCACCAATCTGGAGTGGTCTGTCTCCCTCTTTGGTCTCTCCCTGCCCTCTGTGTCCAGGGGCCATTTTCAGATCATACCTGGAAGCTCCTGAGGAGGTTGTAAAGTAACACTTTCAAAAAACCCAACGTTTTCAGTAAGCCCCCAAATTATTGTTTTACAAATGTATTTAATTTAATCAACTTGGAAAATTTTCCAAAGGAATAAAATTCACCAATTTTGAGAAATAACCAGGACAAAATGTAGTTATATTTTCTCTAATCATTTGTAAATAAAGTATCAGGACAAGCTGGGTCTTAATCTAACCATTTTTAATATGTTAGAGTTTTGATATAGGATAAAATGATTTACTTCCTTTTAATTTTTTTTCAAAGAAACATAGTTAAACAATAGGAAGAATTTAAGAGGTCAATTAATCCAACTTTCATCTAATGCTTAATGAATAACCTCTATAGCATCCCTTCAAGCAACAGATTCTGCTTGAAAATATTCAGTGAAAGAAAAATCACTTCTCTCTTGGACCTCTTGAGTTTATAATTTTTGTAAGTTTTTTTTTAAGAGTAGCATTCAAATTCTATGAAGACTACTTCAAGAACCCAGAGCTTTCTCATAAATAGTGAGAGACAAAAATATTTAAGTTATAAAGCTTAAGCTTGAATTGAAATGTTTTCTAGCCATCTAAGTTAGAAAGACATTGAATTTGATGGAGAGAGCTTGGTCTGGCTTGGTGATGAGTACCTAAACTCTGTATGTTACAGTTCTTTCATCTCTCAAATAGCCTTACTGTCATTTGGGGTTTATACAGACCAGACAAAAACTTTCTCATATTCTTTCTTATATATTTAATCTCTATTTCCTTCAAAGCAGTGATCTGTACAACACGCAAACATCTTTCCTTCTATTCTCTAGTTCCAAAGCCTCAGTTCCTCAAATGCCATTTCAGCAAGAGACCACGTTTGTCTTTCCTTAGGTTCTCCTCCTTTCTCAGGCCCCTAGCCATAATGTTGTGATTATTCTGGGCACAAGGACTCTTCCTTCTGTCCTCTTAACTCTTTCCATGACTTACTCCTTCCATAGGATAAATGATTGTCACATAGGATAAATGATCAGTGACATCAAATGGAAAGTCTTCTTTGTCCTCCTTCAGGTCTGGTCTTTTCCTGAGCTGTGTCTCCTAACTCTGATGAAGAGATATGTTTTCAGAAAGATTTATCCTGCCTTTCTTTAGAGTCTTTAGGCAAATACTTATGACTTCCTTTATTTCTATGTTTTCTGTTTAAACTCCCCCAAAGAAAGAACCAGCTTGGTTCAAACAGTGAGCAATCAGGAAAGCATGCCCTAATGAGGGAGATTCCTCATGTTACTACCTCATATGCCAGCCTCAATACTGACCACTCTCGGCTCAGGGGTCCAGCCCTGGTCATAGCACCTGTAGCCCTCATGGTGAAGTTCATGTCATGGATCACATGATGTGTATCCTGTATCACATGCTCTGACATATATGAACTTAATGAACTGACTTAATGAACCCCTCAGAATAAGGGAGAAGCCATGTAACTGGCCAGTGGTTTTTGTGGCTTACTGAATATAAACATAACCACCAATAAAACAAGACAAGGAACTATCAGGCAACTTGTACATGAATTGTTATATGTCGTAAGAGTTTAGAGCAATAAGAATATATTGCTTATTAATCAATAAGCAATATATTCAGTCAAAAAATATTCTTAGGTGGAAAAAATGACAACACAGGAAAGAGCAGTAGGGTGCAGGCAAAGGCATGAAAGCAGGAATGAGCAAGGCAAGTGTGGGTGGCTGGAGGGGTTTGGCTGGATTGATTAGTTACTATAAGGGACTGCTAGGGCAATAGGCATTCAGCTAATGGCTCTTATTCAAGCTTTAGGCCTCAACTAAAATGTACATCCTCACTCAGAATGGCCTTCTATGACTACCCATTCTAAAGGAGACTCATATGTTTTCCTGTCTTATAACATTCAGTTTTTTTCCTTGATAGCATTTATCAAATATTGAAAACTATTAATTTATTTTTTGTACTTATTTGTTTGGCATAGTGGTTAAGTATGTTGCTCTGGAGTGTGGTTGCCTGGATTTGAATACTGATTCTGCCACTCACAAGCTTTGTGACCTTGGGCAACCTTCTCTGTATCTTAGTTTCCTCATCCATATAGTGGAAATAAAAAGACTATTCCCCACTGGGTCATTTTGAAAGCAAAAAAGTGATATACACTTTAAAAATATTTTATATGTTTATACATTTTTAAATATTCTTTTAAAATATAAACCCAACATCTAATATATTGCTTGGCACATAGTACACACTCAAAATTTGAATGTGCTCAAGCTGGGAATTGCTTATAAGAACTACTGGGACCTGGATAAACAAAACTGACAGAACTTTAGCTAAATGAACTCAAAAAAAAACAGAGAGAACACTCAAATCACTAAAATCAGAAATGAAAGTGGAGACATTACTACCAATTATACAGAAAGAAAAAGGATTTTAAGCAAGTACTGTGAAGAATTTTATGCCAGCAAATTGGATAACTTACACTAAACAAATTCCTAGAAACAGAATCTATTTAGACTGAATCACAAAGAAATAGAATGTCTGAATAGATCTACAACTAATAAGGAGATTGAATCAGTTATCATACATTTCCCAACAAAGAAAAGCCCTGGACCTGATGGTTTCATTGGTGAATTCTACCAAAAATTTAAAGCAGAATTAATACCAGTACTTCTCATACTTTTCCAAAAAATTGAAGAGGAAGAAATAGTTTTTAACTCGTTCTTTGAGGCCAGCATTACCCTAATACCAAAACCAGACAAAGATACTAGTAGAAAAGAAAATTATAGACCAATATTCCTTTTGAAATTTTATATAAAAATCCTCAACAAAGTACTAGCAAACTGAAATCAGCAGCATATTAAAAGAATGATACACCAAGTGGGATTTATTCCTGGAATGAAAGGATGATTCAATTTACAAAACTCAATCAATGCAATACACCATATTAACAGAATGAAGGGAAAAAACCACAAGATCATCTCAACTGATACAAAGAATTTGACAAAATTCAACATCCTTTCATGATTAAAAAAAAAAAACCCAACAAATTAGGAATAGAAAGAAATGACCACATCATAATAAAAACCACATATGAAAACCATGCAACAATCATCATATTCAATGATGAAAGACTGATAGCTTTTGCCTTAAGATTAGGAATAAGGCAAGGATGCTCACTTTTGTCATTTCTATTCAACAAAGTTCTGGAAGTTCCAGCCAGAGAGACAAGAAAAAAAAGTCATTCAAATCAGAAAGGAAGAAATAAAATTACCTGTATTCACAGATGACATTATCATAAATGTAGAAAACTCTAAATATTCAGCAGAAAAAATGTTAAAACTAATAAATGAATTCATCGAAGTAGAAGGATACAAATACAACACACAGAAACCAGCTGCATTTCTATATACTAACAATGAAAAATTGAAAAGGAAATTCCATTGACAATGGCCTCGAAAAGAATTAAATATTTAGAAATTAACCAAGTAAGACTTTTACAATGAAAATTACAAAACACTGCTGAAAGTAATTAAAGAAGACATAAATAAATGGAAAGAAATTCCATGTTCATGGATAGGAAGATTTAATATTAATACTTCCCAAAGTGATGTCAATACTACGCAAAGTAATCTACAGATTCAATGCAATCCCTATCAAAATTCCCATAACATTTTGTGCAGAAAAACTCATCCTAAAATTCATATGTAATCTCAAGGGACCAAGACCATTCTATGGGGAAAGGAAAGCCTTTTCAATAAATGGTGCTGGGAAAAGTCGATATCCACATACAAAAGAATGAGTTAGACCCTTACTTAACACCATATACAAAAATTAACTTAAAATGGATCAAAGACTTAAATGTAAGAGTTAAAATGATAAAACTCTTTGAAGAAAACATAAGACAAAATCTTTGCAACATTGGATTTGGCAGTGATTTATTGGATATGACACTAAAGAGATAGGCAACAGAAGAAAAAATAGATAAATTGGACAACAAAAATGTTAAAATTTTGTGCATCAAATGGCACTATCAACAGAGTGCCAGGCAACCTGCAGAATGGAAGAAAATATTTGCAAATCATATACATGGTAAGGGATTAATATCCCTTATCATATATAGAGAGAACTCCTAAAGCTCAATAACAAAAAAAACCACCCAATTCAAAAATGGATAAAAAACTTGAAGAAACATTTCTCCAGCGAAGATATACAAATGTCCAATAAACACATGAAAAGATGCTCAACATCACTACTCATTAGAGAAATGAAATATCAAAGCTGCAATGAAATACCATCTCAAACCCATTAGGATGGCTACTATATACTATATGAACAAACAGAAAATAACACATGTGGGCAAGGATGTGGTGAAATTAGAAACCCTGTGCACTGTTGGTGGAAATGTAAAATAGTATAGCCACGGTGGAAAAATAACATGATTGTTCCTCAATGATTAAAAATAGAAATACAGCTTTTCAGATCCGCCATCTGCAGTGGCAGCGCCACCAATATGCAGACTTTCGTGAAGACCCTGATGGGGAAGACCGTCACTCTCGAGGTCGAACCCCCGGATACAACAGAAAATGTAAAGACCAAGCCCCAGGACAAGGAAGGAATTCCTCCTGACCAGCAAAGGCTGATCTTTGCTGGCAAGCAACTGGAAGATGGATGTACTTTGTCTGACTACAACATTCAAAAGGAGTCCACTCTTCATCTTGTGTTGAGACTTCATGGTGGCGCTAAGAAAAGGAAGAAGTCTTACACCACTCCCAAGAAGAACAAGCATAAGAGAAAGAAGGTTAAACTGGCTGTCCTGAAATACTATAAGGTGGATGATAATGGCAAAATCAGTCACCTTTGTCGGGAGTGCCCTTCAGATGAATGTGGTGCTGGAGTTTTTATGGCCAGCCACTTTGACAGACATTATTGTGGCAAATGTTGTCTGACCTATTGTTTCAACAAACCAGAAGACAATTGATTGTATATTGGTTAATAAAAGACATGAACTAATGAACTAAAAAAAAAAAAAAAAAGAAAGACAATATATTAGCAATCCCACTTCTGGGTATATGCCCAAAAGAACTAAAATCTGGGTCTCAGAGATATTTGTATACCCATGTTCATAGCAGCAATATTCATAATAGCCAAAATGTGGAAGCAAACCAAGTGTTCACCTACAGATGATGGGTAAGTGAAATATGGTGTATATATATATGCAAAAAGACAAAGTATTTTTTGATTCCATTATTATGAGGCGCTTAGAGTGATTAAAATCATAGTGACAGAAAGTAGAATGGTGGTTTCCAGGGGCTGGATGGAGAGGGCAATGGGGAGTTATTATTTACTAGGCATAGAGTTTCAGTTTTTCAGGATAAAATGTGTTCTGAAGATGCATAGTGGTGACGGTAGCACATTACTAATGTATTTATTATCACTGAAGTGTACACCTAAAAATGGTTAAGATGGTAAATTTTATATGTATTTTACCACACTAAAAGAAAATTGGAAAAAAATATGGTTGACCCTTGAACAACATGGATTTGAACTGCATGGATTCAATAGTAAATGTTTTTCAATTGTAAATACTACAGTATAACATGATCTGCGGTTGGTTGAATCTGTGGATGTGAAACTGTGGACATAGAGGAAACTAGGATACCAAGGGCTGGCTGTAAGTTTTATGAGGATTTTCAACTGCACAGAGGGTCAACGTTCCTAACCCCTACGTTGTTCAAAGGTCAACTGTAGGTATTAAGTAACCTCAAGAGCAATAAGATATATTTAAATAACTAGGGAAAAAGAGACTACAGGGACCTGAATTTCACTCTGTTGAAATGAAACAAGCAAATAACTTTTCTTTATGGCAAGGTACTGAAAATGCCACTATATTGGCAGTATATATAATGCCACTATATATACTGAAAATGCCACTATAGACAGAGTATCATACTGAGAGCTGCTTCCAAGGACTAAAAGAGAGTGTGAAAGGAAGGTTAAATATACTAAAATCTTTGTTCCACTCAAAGAGTAACACCAAACTCAGTTATTGCTGGGTAATATTTGTCCTAAGTGTTGATGAATAATGACACATTTGCTAGTAGAATATTAATATAATAGTTAAAATAACAATACTTATTCTGTCCTCTGTCCACACACAAACTTAAATTTTCTAACAGACTAGTTGCTTACTTGCTCTCTTCTTCAAATTATAAATACTTAATATTTTAAGTTTAAAATATCTGAGTTATATATATGATATATTACAGCTATATTACAATCACAGGCTCAATAGTATATTTTTAATTTAGAGGAACCAAAATAGTAAAAATGAGAGATTATAGAATTACTCTTAAAAATCATTAGTTCTTTGATGAACGAAGGTGGTAAAAAATGTAGTAGAGGTGTTAGGGGATTTGTTTTAATGGATAGGAAAGAGTTGTAATTTCTAAACAAATGCTGACATGAAATTGAGTGTAATTTAAGAACTTAAAGTATACTTTAAAATGTTTTCAATAAATTTTAAAATGTTCTGAAGACATTTAGCTTACACTATTCACTTATTTGGAATATTTTATAGACCGACCATAGAGATACATATCAGTTCAAGCTTCCGCCAAAAGAGTACAGATATTTAAATTGGTTGTTTGAGAACTGATGAGACTTCATGGCTGGTGCAATATGAGCAGAAATTATGTTTATTATTGACCAAGAAGGCCCTCAGACTAATGAAACTTAAATAAGCTTCTTCCTAACTCTAGGCCCCTGGTGATCCTGTTCTTAGAGCATTTACTTTAGAAGACTTGTCATTGTCAATTCTTTCTCTTCCCCTTTAAAAAATCTTCTTGCTATAACCCAGGAATGACTTTCCTAAGACCTTAGGGCCAACTCTTTGAAATGTAATCATCTAGAATATATTTCCCAGTTTCTGTGGGAGGATAGAAGCCTAATTTAGATGGGCACCAATTAGTTAACACCGATGATCTAATCATAAAGGAAACCATTTGCATATTCAATGTGCGGGACACATCCCATGGATCAATCCCCCTCCTTCCTGTCCTCCAGCGCTTAAAGACACTCACATCATTTGTTTCAGGGGAGTTGAGTTCAGCTTCTATGCCCAATTCCAAGAACCAGAATAATCTTCCTGGCTTGTTTAACTTTGTCCAGTGAAATTTTTGCATTGACATTGTGAAAGATATGGTCCCAAACAGAACAAAAAAAATCGTTATCTGAAGGGCAGTCATTACTATTGTCTAGTAATGAGCTGGCCTCGGGCATTCTCTTGTCAGTAAAAGCTTGTTTAAAAAGACCAACCTTATACAGCCTCCTCAAAAGTGAAAGGCTTAATTCAGTTGAAAGAAGGAAGGTGGAATCTCCATTCCAGTTCCAGATCCCAGTAAGGGCTCCACAAGGGAGAAAGGGAAGCAAGGGAAGCAGCTCTCTTCTGAGTGCACAGACCAGAAAAGAGAGGAACTCACTACACCAGAGACTCTAATTTTCTACTTTAGTCCAACATATTTCCAGTGAATAACAATCCACAGGATAATGAGTTTGAACTACCTCCTGCAGGGCCAAAAAAAATAAATCCTTACTACCCAAGAAATAAATAATCTTCACATAAGACCTGAATCTTCAAAGGTAAGCACAATTATACAGAACTAAATATATTTTGAAGCAAAACCCTTTTTGTACTTTCTCATCGCTTTTCCTGTGGGTGATAATTTACTGACATATAATGAGTAAAATGGATAAAAGAATATCAAGAGAAAATTGGACACGTTGTTCAGATAACAAAAGACACTTCTGCCTTTCATTTTTTCTTATTCCTCAGTAGACTATGGATTTACTAAAGCTACAGAATAGCCCTTGTTCTAGGAACTGCTTCTGCAGGTAGAGGGAAGTTGTGAATATATATGAACGTAAAGGTACTGGTAAAATACATGAGGACAGAAGTTGTCAACTATTCCAAGTATCCATGCCTTACGTTAGCCATTATTTTTTAAAACTACATGAGAAAAAAAGGTCTCATTAAAACAGAACTACTGTTGTCCTCTTATTAACTCAAGATAGAAATCACCCAACGGTGAATAATGGAAATTCATTACAAGAAAAGTATTCTGAAAAATTAAGCCAAAACAACTTGATGTGAGTGAGAGGACAGCATGATTCAGTCAAGAATATGGAGTTATATTTAAAATTTCCATGCAGCTGGAGGCAAAATTTTAAGGTAAAACCATTTAGCCTTCATCTAACCTTCCACCCTTTCTACTGAGCCTCTTCTCTCCTCCTGCTGCATGGGGGAAAGTCACAGCCCTGACCCCACTAGCTGGATATCTATACTTCATTTGGTACTTTTTATTGACTGTAGAACTCTCAAAAGCAAAAAATAAAATATCCAAAGTTTCTCTTTCCAGTCTTTGAAGGAGACTGATTTATTTGGCGGGCACCCTTCCTGTGTACCTTAAATTTCCATAACTAGATCATCTCTGACCTCACCCATTTGTCATTAGGTGTTTTATACAAAATTAAACAGCTTACAAGAGTGATTAACCCTAAAACTATTGATTAATCAGAAAACCATAATGATTATTGATAATATACTCTGGAACCCTGAGATGGTTATAACAATTAAAATGAAAGTAACAAATTTTAAAACATAAAACTTCAATACCATGTAAACTTTTAATTGATTCCATTTTGAAAATAAACAAGCTAGTTTTCTCTTATGCTTAATCTACTTTGGGGAAGAAATATATAGGAAATAAAAGAATTTTCCTTGATTTTTAAAGACCTGAAGATTGAAAGAGGTACCAAATAAAATTTCCCCTTGAATTACTCACAGTTTCAGAGACGATGGCAAATGCTCTACTATTTGAAGAAAAGGTAGCAATGGAATTCTAAATGTTGATTAGTGCTTGTTAAAAAGGACATCAGGTATAAACCTAAGATTTTGCTCCCAACCTTGCCATTTCTTCAAATTATCCTCGACTTTCATGTTGGGAAAATTATGCTATTTTGGAAAATTCAAATGAAAGAAAAGGTAGGGAAGGCACATATACAATCAAAAACATGTATCAGTTTACTTGGTGTGAAATATAACTAAAGCAAAGATTTATAATTGCATACATAAAAATTAGCTGAGTAGTTATTTGTTAACTGCTTACCAAAAATATCACAGGGAAAGGTTTTTAAAAAATAATTCATCACTACAGAATTGGCTGTCAGTGAATATAATAATCTCTTTCAGCAGAACAATGCACTTATTAAAAAGTATAATTTGCTGTTTCATCATACCTTCTATCCACCTTGGATTTGAATGCTAATCATTCATGGTTTGCTGCTGTTGTTTGCAACACCTTTAAAATTCATTACAAACTATACCGAGATTGTAAACACCTGTATATTTCTGCATACATATGTATAGAAAATCAATATTGCTATGCTAAAGTGTTTGAAAAAATATTACAACTATCTCAGCAGTTCTACCGATCCTTTACTATTTTGATTTCCTTTTATGGTATTTTTTATGTTTTTGCAATACAAGAAAATATATGGCCCCAGTTTACTAATCCCTCTTGTTAGGAGAAAGATAGTTCACCAAGTCAATTAAAGTTTCTTTTGGAAGGTATCTTCCAAAATGTAAAAAGTCTTTATCCAGATGCTAAAATGAGCAAATGAATATTTAACAAAATTTAACAGGTCCTTTCACAGAATCCCTCCTACACAGTCATTCTCAGGCTACAAAAAAAAAAAAAGAGAGAGAGAGAGAGTTTTCTTGGAGACAATACTGAATAAACCAACTAACATTCCTAAGTCTTTGAGTATTTTTCAAATGTTTTGGAAAATTTTCATAGGAGTCTACGCAGCCTTCTTTCTGAGAGCAAAACATTGACTAGCTCGTAAATAATTTTGCCAACTTATGACTCTCTAAATGAGGGGCATTCATTCATTCATTCACTCATTCATGTTAACCTAAGAACTCTTGATTGAAAAGAAATTTTAAGAGGACAGTGTGTACTTCAGGAGAAAATAGACCCATTTTGGGATAAGAGCAGGAACCAAACTATTCTGAGGTTCTCCTCCACTTCTTACAGGACACTGACTACAGGTATTTGAACACCAATCTTCTAAAAATATATAGTACAACTCACACTGTAAATTTTTCTGCTTGGTTTAAGAGAAAGAGAATAGGACACTGTATCAAATGACTTCATTTTT
Source organism: Mesoplodon bidens (assembly GCF_964165515.1). Classification (NCBI taxonomy): domain Eukaryota; kingdom Metazoa; phylum Chordata; class Mammalia; order Artiodactyla; family Ziphiidae; genus Mesoplodon; species Mesoplodon bidens. Next base: position 68,125,195 of record NC_138166.1, on the reverse strand, counting down.
CATTCCAGTAAAACTTATTACCAATGTGACTGTGGGTAAATCTTTTACCTACTGTTCATTGTCTCATCAGCAACATAAAGACAGCTTTGCCTACGCTGGGTAATTCCTGACAGAGTTGACCCTCACAAATATTATTTTATTCTATATTTAAGGAAAAACAATATCAACGTATAATTCTAAGGCACACTTCCATTTTAACCTCGAAGTCTATTCGGAGTCAGGCAGAGCGTCTGTTTCTATTTGGGTTGATCAGGGATGAACCTAGATGTCAGAAACGTAATTTGCACAGTGTCATACAGGATGTAAGGTAAATAGCAGCACCTAGACTTGAACCCATTTTCCTGACATAAACCTGGAACACTGCCATGATTCTGTTACTTAGTTAAATGGCCATATAATGTTGCTAATGGGGTTCTGTAAATCATCCCAAATCTAAATTATCTGCCTAGTTCTTTATTTTTGTCCACATCAAACAAGTGGCATATTCACTGTTTGGGGGCAGAGCTACTTTCTCTACCTAAGCGACACTGACACTGCTATAGTGACTCTTTCAGTCTCATAATAGTTAGGTAAATATTCACATGTGTTCTCAGGAAAGCCCAGACAATTCAAGTCACACAAATGCAAATACTTCTGACTAGGGTATTAAGTATTCTTTCAATAATTGTAAAGCCCTCTAAGAGGGGATGGAACTCGGAGGACATGAGGTGTTGGAAAGCAGGGTGCAAGATGGCCAGGAGCTCACCTTCCCAGAAAAGCCTGCCCAGCATGAGGTAAGGGGACACTGTCAACATCACAGGGAATTTGTGGGGCAGCCTGGAGAGGCCCATCAGTGTGCAAGAATGTGGTGACCTGGGAGCTCATGAAGGACCATGTCTACTGTTAATCTTCCTTACATTACCCTGCTAACTTCTGCCATAACACTTATTACTATCTTTTCTTTAGCATTACGTATCCCTTTTCCAGCTGCCAACTATAAGTCAAAAAAGGTGAGTATTATGTCTGTGGTTTTCTACCACTGACTCCTCGGTACCTGCGATAGTGGCTAGGTACAGAATAGGCACTAAAATATGTATTTATTGAATGAATGAATGGTGCCCAAAGCAATATTAGGAGCAATGTACACCAGTCAGAATGAGAGCACTATTAGAGGATTCACAGCTATAACTAGAGGATGCTGAATGAGAAGCTGTGGTCCCTTATTTTGTTGATGGGAAATGTATATCCAATAATAGCCAGTTGAGAAACATAGAAAATGAAAAGGATTTTTTAAATTGCAAATGAGATTTTCCTTGTACCATAGGAACTATATTAGGTTAAAAGTTTCCTTGACCTGGCTTTATAGATGGGATAGCAGGATGAAACTATCTTAACCCTTTCATGCTTTTTTCATGAATGTTCTGTCATTTGACACATACAAGCATTCTATTTCATCAGAAAAATAGAAGGTTACCAGTTATACCTGTTCAGTTAAATGTTTGGAAGACATAAACAAGCTTAATTAATTCATATATTAAAATCCCGTTTACTCAATTTACCAGGTATTGTCATCAGCAGATACAACTACCAAATTTTCCTTTGTATTACATTTTTCTCTTTCCCCTCTGACAACAGTGTTGGTATAAAAAACTACAATCATTACCTAAATCACCTGTAGAAGTTCTAGGAATGAAAAATCCTTTTATCAGTGTGCTGCAATTCTAAAATGTCTATAATCTGAATCTAACATTTTAAGAAACTCTTCCAACCACCTGAGCCCATGTTCTGTTTCACCTTTGGTCCTAATTGAACAAACAAGACAGGATTTGTAAATCCTACTTTGTAAAAGCTACTAAAGAAACAAGCTTTCTTCATCATTTTACCTTGCCTATGCCATTTTCAAACATCTGGTAGTAAAGTGTTCACCTCATCCCAAAACACAGCCTGGCAGCAAGGCCCCTTTTCAGTTAAGCTAATGGGCTCTTATCAGAAAAGAAAGAATTAGGGAATTCAATGGTTCTTCATGGGCCTGATATTCATGAAAGTTCTGTGGATTGGAAAGAGAGTGGATTGGATTGCTACTTCATTTGAATTACAGAGTAATTAGACTTCTCCTTTTGGAAATATTTTCACATATGTGTTTAGAAATAGTTATTTTAATGGAAAGACCAAATTGCCATTTGAAGCCCCTCACTGGCACTCAGACGTCCATTTACTCATTATTTCATTCATTAATACATTGAGTGCCTACTATGTGCCAGATACCATACTTGGGGCTAGGGTTTCATAGCTAAAACAAAAGTGAAAACAGAGTTTCTGTCCACGAGGCTCTTACTATATGGTGAAGAACTAGACAAATAAACCAGAAGTATAATGGAGTGTGGCACTAAGTTGGAGATAAATAAGGTATAAAAGAGAATACGTGGATGGGTAACCTAACAGCCAGGACAGCAGGGTGTGAGGGTGGGGGATGTTAAGAAAATATTCCATGATAAGCTGATACACTGACTGAGTCTGGAAAGCCAAGTTTATGTGATTCAGGCAGAGAAAGAAAAAGCCTTCTAGATGCAGAGGACAGCATGCTCAAAGACACAGGAGAATGCAAAAACAGGTTGCTGCTGCTTCAGGTGAAGGTGGTTGGTGAAGAATCAGGAAGGTGTTGCCCAGTGTTGACTCGAAAGAAGCCACACCATTAGGAAGATGCCAGATTAGGACGCTACCACCTGCTGAATCAGGAAGCTACCTCTACAGCTACTGGCTCCAGAACCATGCTGCTTCTGCTACAATCTGCTCCCTGCCCCCAAAGTGGATGCCCCTTAACCCCAGATTATTCATTTATGAATCCAAGTCTTATTCAAGTGCATCTAATTTATACATAGAACTGCAGCTGCAAGGGAGTCTGGAAAATGTAGGTTTTAGCTTTCTATTTTTTATACTGTAGAATATATTTAGAATGAGTAGTGAATGGCCCAAACCCAATTTGTGCCATAGATTTCAACTTAAAATCACAAGTCAAAATAACTATTTATCCATTTTGAATAGCAATTTCAAGACTGGCCTAAAATTATATACGAAAAAATTTAAAAAATAGTATAAGTAATATAAAATACTAAATATTACAGACTCTCTAACATAAAACAATTATATATTGCTTTTGAACTTCTGAAACATTCCTATTCTTAATTTTATATATTTCTTGGGTTGAAAAAGACTTGCTATTAGAGAGACATTTATCATCTCAACTCACCAAGCTGAGGACATACTCTGGACAATATTTAATAGCTGTTATATCATGAATTCCAGAATTTAAGGGGATGAGGATCCAATGGTCCAAATCACTGACTGTCAAGTATTTTATTATTTTTACATCATGTGAGGGCCTGTAACCCACACTCTGTCCACACCACATGCTGAGCTTCCTCTGATCTAGTTATTGCTTTATTACCTTCTCAATTATTTTTATGTTTGTCCTATTATAACCAAAGTTCTAGGTATATTAAAATGCCAGTCAAGTGAAGTTTTAGCTCTCATGTCTTTGACCTGCAGTCAGCACTTCTAAGGTCACTCTTCTGACCAGTCAGGAAGAATTCTGAGAAATATCACTATTAAAGGAAAGGCAGTATTAGGGGACCCTGAAAATAAAGGAGGAGTAAACATGGGAATAAAACTAAGAGTATAATGTCATGAGAGCAAAGGGAAGAAGAGTTTGGTTAGATGTGCTTGGAACAACAGAATTAAATGCCCAGGTTGAAAGAGAGAAAAGGATAAAAGAGTCCTCCCTGGATTTGGCAATTCAGAGAACAGTGGTGAGGAAAGCAGTTTCAGCAGAGCATGCAGGGAGAGAGTTTGGCTTTGAAGGGGAAAAAGAGAGTGACAGCTGGACTCAAAACATAATTTTGACAGTTTTTTTGGTTTGGTTTGGTTTGATTTGATTTTAATGGGAGATCACGCAACATAATTAAATGACAGAACACATTTAAAGAACCAATCCCAGTATCTAGTCCAGTCTTGGACTGACCACACTATTTGGCATTTATATGTTGGGCTGACAAAAATAGCTGAAGTATTTCAGGCTTTAGGCTTGAAAGAACCAATATGTCTCATTGTACTGGGTGTTGTGAGTACTTAGCAGAGTCAAAAGTTTGCTGACTGTCCAGTCATTCTGTAGAGAGCCCATCAGGGTCACACATACATCAGGTGTGTCTGAGAATCTGTGGGGGTAATGCTGAATTATTACAAATAAAATCTGAAATTGATTTTTTTGCTGGTAATTATAGTAAATTAAGGAAGTCTTAAGTTTGTAAGAAAATTCAGAAAATTCATAGAAAGTGAAAGTTTTTAAGAGACATAATAGGATTCACAGCTCATTATGGACCAGAGAGACAGAGAGAAAGCTCTCCAGAGGGACCACTTAGAACAGTCAAAGGTTGATAAAAATTCATCTATTTTAGATTTTAGCATATAATGAACAATTCATACCTTCACTCTCGTTTGCAAGGGAACTTCGATTCCAGTATTATTCACATTAGCTTCATTGTCCTGGAGAGTTAAAGAAGATAATGGAATAAAAATGTTTAAGAGATTATTTAAAAGTTCCATGTGTAGTTACTTTTTATGCATAGTTCAGTTTTGTAGTTATCACTATCTTGTATATTTCATTTTATTTATAAAAATTAATGAGTTGAGAAGAAAAAGTTTTAAATCCCATGTAAAGCTATTCCTTATTAAACATTCTTAAAAATCATATGTAAGCCATACCATGATGGTATAACAGAAATATTTACCCTAAACATTTTGAAAATGAATACCATGTTCTACATAAAAAAATTAATGGATTAAGCTTCACATACTTGAGTCAAACTTACAAAAAATTGGTCATCTTTGAATTAGTAGTTAACTCCATTATTAATAAAGTTGTTAAAGTAATATATTACAAGTTGATAGGATTTTAATACTTTGAGGGATCTTAGATACTAAGTTCCTCACTCTTATTTACTCCTGAAGAAGCCAAGCTCATGATAGGGTATTTTTCGCTCCCATTTTTTCATATCTTAATTAATTAATTGATTAAAATTGCCAATAGGACTTCTTAAATTATTTTTGGACAAAAGATGTGTGTGTTGGGGGGGGGTGGGTATGGAATATAGAGAAGGAGGGAGGGAAGGAGAGATAGAGATGAAGCTCAGAGGAAGAAAAAGGGGAAGACGGGGGAGAGAGACCCTCAGTATCATGTCCTAGCTAAGGGCATCTTCTCTGCTTGAGCATAATCCCAGGCCTAATCCATTACTCAAGGACATGGCTCTAGCAATTCTCCCTTCTCCCCTCTCTCTCCTGTAGAACCAAGATTTCTGTCTTTCATTGACCACCAGTTCATAGCCATTACAGGCATTTCTCTAATCTAAAAAAAGTAACAAACAAAACTCTACTGACTTCAATTCTTCTAGTCAAGACCTCTTTGTCTGCTCTCCTTTATAACAAAATTCTTCAAAGGAGTTCTATACATTCATGATGCCAACACATCCTCTCCTCCAATTCCTTCTTAAACCTAGGCTTCTGCCCACAATTCCTCTGAAACTGCTTGGTCAAGGTCACCAACGGCCTCCATGTTGCTAAATACAATGTGTATGCTCAGTCCTTATTTCCAGACCTGTCAGCATCATTGGACACAGTTGATTACTCCTTCAAATGCTTCCTTCACTTGGTTTCCAGGACGCCACTCTGCTGAATTTCTTCCTTATATCACTGCTTTCCACTCTCCTTGGTTGGTTTCTCCTCATCTTTCCAACTTCTAAACATGGAGGAAGCACCCCTGGCTTCGGTCCTTAGACAATTTGTTTGCTTACACTCATTCATTTACATACCAAGTAGAGGTAGATGAATCCTAAACAGATATCCCTAGACCTCAACCCTGAATTCCAGACTCACATATCTAACTGCCTTCTTGACAACTCCACCTGGACCTCTAGTAGGCATATCAAACTTAAAATATCCTGAAACAAATTCCTGATCTTCATCTTCAAACCTGTTCTTCCTACAGCCATTCAGTAGATGGTAACACCATTTTTCCAATTCTATAGGCTGAAAACCTTGAGGTCATCCTTGACTCCTTTCTCTCACGATCCACATATAATCCTTCAGCAAGTCCTACCAGCTGTACTTCTAAAATATTTCTGGTCAAGCCTCACTACCTCCACTGCTAACCCCATGGTCTACTGTCATTGCTAATCATTACTTCACCTGTATAATTGGAATAACCTCCCAGAATTTTTCTTGCTTCAACTCTTGCCCCCTGCCCCCAATATCGGTTCTTTACATGGCAGCCAGAATGATCCTTTCAAAGTGTGAGTCAGCTCATGCTACTCCTCTGCTTAAAAGCCTCCAGTGGTTTTCCATCAATTTAGTGCCAAATCACCACAATGACTTAAAAGCTCTACATGGTCTGGTCCCCACTATTTCTGACCTCATTACCTACGGCTCTCCCTCTCCCTTACTTGGCTCCTGCTGTCCCTCAAACATTCCATCCATGATTCAGTCCTGAAATCCCTGCTATCACTGTTCCCTCAACTTGCAATGCTCTTTTTTTGGACGTCTACATGACCTGTTCCCTTACATCCTTTACACCTTTGCTCAAATATCCCTTCCATGAAGCCTTCCCTGATCATCCTATGGACAACTGCAAACCCACCCACAACCCAGCACTCTATTCCATCAACCTTGTTTTATGTTTATCCATAGTGTTTACTACATCTAGCATACACATTTCACTTTTCCTTTTATTTATTGTGTTTTTTTTCCGATAAAAGCAAACACTTTTATCTACTTTATCAACAGCTATAACCCTGGCACTCAGAACCAGGCCAGGCACATAGTGGGCACTCAGTATCTCTGTCTGACCTTGTATTTAACAACTTCTCAGTAAGTGTGTAGAAAAAACATAAAAAACAAATATTTGAGGACAAAACAATAGAGTATTGTCTGGAGATTTTCTCTTTGTGAAGCTCATCTGGGTTTACTCGACTTTTAAAATCCCTTGAGTTTCATCTACCATTGATTAAAGTTAATAAAGAAGTAAAAGCACTGCCAGTTAATGCAGCATGTCATTATTCATTTGTGCATAGTCACCTTTTCTTTATTTAATGCTAAGAAGAGGATTCAAAAACACATTTGAAAAAATGAACAGAGTGAGCTGACATTTGTTTCTTATAGAGGCCAGTACCAAGTTCAGAGCCTGGCCAAGGCAGTATTAAGGCTGAAAATTATCGTGTCTTCTACCTCAAGTATATGCATATTCTAAAAAACACTAAATCGTAAAATGAGGTTGTAAAAGCCAAACACAATGCTACTTTGTCCAATTATTCCTATTTCATATATATTTTTGAAACATCAATGCATTCTTTAAAACATATTCAGCACCTTTGCTGTTATGGACAGACTATTTGTTTCCCCCCAAAATTCATAGGTTGTAACCCCACCCTCTGATGTGGTGGTATTAAGAGGTGGGGCCTTTGGGAGGTAATTAGGATTAGAAGAGGTCATGAGGGTTGAGACCTCATGAAAGGGATTAGGGCCCTTAGACAAGTCACAAGAGACCTTGCTTCCTCTCTTTGTTCTCCACCATGTGAGGATATAATAAGAGGTCAGCAGTCTGCAATCAGGAAATGGGGTCTCAGCAGAACTTGACCATGCCAGCACTCTGATCTCAGACTTCTAGCCTCCAGAACTATAAGAAATAAATTTTTGTTGTTATTAAGCCACTCAGTCTATGGTACTTTGTTATAGCAGCCTGAACAGACTAAGACACTTGCTTTGCTATTGCCTTCAAGCACTAGCTTAGTCTACAATTCAACCCTAGATGCAGCAGAAGAAACGTTTACTGAAAGAAAAAGTGAGTAGCTATTAATCCAAATGGATTTTTTTTTTAATGCTGGGAGGAGTCACTAAACAGAACCTTGCCAGATAAGAGTAAATTTGAAAAATAAATGTCCTCTCTTTCTTCTCGCTGTCATACCCTGAAGGAAATCTGGCCTGGCTCTAAGTACTAGCTACACTCCAATGATTCCCAAATAATTCCTTCCAAATAATACCTTCTATCTCTGACACTACTCTTGAGCTACGGGGTAATATATGCAATGGCCGAGGCGACATACTTTCTTGGCTCCTCAGTTTTAACTTCTCCAGCATTGAAATCTTCCTTTCATATCCCCCACCAGCCTCCAAACCTGCTCTCTATCCAGGCTTCTCCATCCCCCGGTAGCAACCATATTCACCTAGTCACTCAGGTCAAAAATTTTGAGCCTCCCTTCATCCTGTTCTTATCTGTATCCATTTCTTAAGCAAAGAATATACATCTTCATGTATGTCAAGCCTCCCTAAGGATGCTGTTACCACCCTAGTCCAAGATTCATGCTCACATTATTGCAGTGGCCTCCTAACTAGTCTCCCTGCTTCTGCCCTCCAGCCCCTAAACTCATTTCACATACAACAACCTGAGAGGTCCTCTTACATGTAGATTATGAAACTCTCTTCTTTAAATTCTCCAGTGGTTCCCAGGGTCCTCACAATAAATTCCAAACTTCTTCCCTGAAAAAATTCCATGGTCTGGTCTCGGCCCAGCTCTCTGGCCTCAGCTCCAGCCCATTTCCCTCCTTGCTCACCCACTAGAGCCCTATAGGCCTGTTTTAATTGCTCCTCTGACTTCAAGCTTGATGTTATGTGGTGGCCTTTGCACTTGCTCTTGCCTCAGCCTCAGTGCTTGTGCTCAGGTCCGTTCGGGACTCTCCCTCTCACTTCCCTCTAGGTCTCTGCCCAAATGTTACCTTTGACCAAGATGGCTTTAATATTCCCCTTAGCTTGACTAAACTTTACATGGGTTTCTTCCTGGCTATAGACCCCTGACAGCCCTTTTCTTTGAGCATTTACTTTAGAAAACTTCCAACATTAAATTCTTTCTCAGTCCCATTTGAGGTGTAAATCTTCCAACCTCTAGCCAGTCTTACAACTGAGGAATGTGTTTCTCAAGGACCTGGGAGCCACCCCTTTGATACATAATCATCATGGAAGGTGGCACCACTATCGTCACTATCTTCCAGTCTTTGTGGGTGGACAGGAGCCTAATTTTTATAAGGGAAAATTAGCAAACACAGATGGCCAAATCACTTGATCACCTACCCATAATATCCTCCAGTACTTTCCACTAGCTCACCCCAGTGCTTAAAAATTCTACTGCCTTTTGGGTCAGCAGAATTCACTCTGTTTCCTCTATTGCAATAGTCCTGACCCCACTGCAATAGTCTTGAATAAAGTCTCTCTTGCCTGTTTAATTCTGTCCAGTGCAATTTTTCTTTGACATCTTCTCAGAGATTCTGCTCTGATCCCTACGTTTAGAATAACCTATTCTCACCATCCTCCCCACACCTAAATCTAGTCACTCTTTATGCCTCACTCTGCTTTATTTTTCTTAGGAGGACTTATCACTACCTGACATTGTATTATACATTTATTTACTTATTACTGTCTCCATTGAAATATGAGCTCCATGAGTCTGTTGACATTGTATCCTCAACACCTAGAAGTATACCTGGCATGCTGTAGGCTCACAATAACTGTGTGGTCAGGGAGGGAGGGAAGGAAGGAAGGAAGCAAGGAAGAAAGCCTGGTCAGCAGGTCAGCCAACCGGTCAGAATTAGGGATATTAAAAAGACTGAGCGTGGAAGAGGAAATGTGAAAGAAGTTTATGTTTTCAATTCTGCCAACCCTGTATTCTCTTAGGCTTCCTGAAAGCTTGGGACTTTTTTCTGGTATTTTTGAGCTACTTATACATCCTAATTGTACAGAGTTCTCTGCTTACATCAGGCTGTAATTAAAGTTCCTATCCCATGTTCACCTCTTTCCCCAATCTGAAGCTTTGAGAGCAAAGCCTGGAAGGGGGTAATGTTCCCCAAAGGAGCTCAATCTTCTCTGTGGACAAGCAGTCCCATCTATTTTTTCTCTTTGAGGGATACACAAAGACATTCCCTCGTTGTGTTTCGTCCTGTCAACCACTCCCTCAATTTCCAGGTAGGCTAGGAGAAGAAAACCCACTTCTCAGCTGACCATTCATGGCCCTGGATCTCAGAGGGTGTGGAAAAGTTAATTCATCCTTTCATCCAGCAAACATTATGGAGGCATGGGCATATGATAGTAAACAAAAGCTGTGCTACCTCCTCTGCCCTCAGAGCCATCATGGAACATCCATTCTCATGGTGAAGATATACTTACAGTTATCACGAGAAAGTAAAATGAAGATTATGAGAGAGGAACTAAAGGGGCAGTAGTAGAAGAGACTAATCAAGGAAGACTGAAACTTAAAAGATAAGTGGGAGCAAGCCAGCCAGGCAAGAATATGTTACAAGGAAAGGGGAACATATGTCCAAACATAAGGGTAGAGGACGGGAGAGTCAGGGGGCATTTAATTCAGTACAGAGAAAGGGGGACTAATGAGAGATAAGGATGTTAGGGAGTCTGGGCTTCTGAGGACAATAGCGACATTGAAAATTACAAGGATTTCTGCTGTTCAGAAAGATCATTCTGACTTGCAGTGAAGTATACATCAGAAGGGACCAAAACTGAAGCCAAGAATTTTATTTCCTAAAAACTAAGGACAGTTTTAGGAATCCAGGCAAGATACGTTCATGGCATGAGTTCAAAAATGGGATGTAGAGAAGTAAATGGATGAGTTAATTATAATAAGATTTAGAATTTGGATGTGAGAAAATGGGGGAGAGGGAAGAGTTACAGTTGGTTTCCAGGTTACTCTTGGGCCTCCATTCACTGTTAGGAGTAATACTGGAAGAAGAGTAATGTTTGGAAAAAGTTGTGAGGCCCACTTGTCCTGTTCAGGGCATTTAACCATGACCCATGTCCTCTTGCTCCCCAGCACAGGTAGGCAACCACTCATAAACTTCAGGGTTACACAGGTGTGCAAACTACTGTGTTCAACTTTAGCTCAGGCTGTCAATTATATTTTATAAGCTACCTCCCAGTCATCTGTTATTGAGATCAGAGAAAAGGCTACAGTTGTTTTTTTTAACTTCTTTATTGGAGTATAATTGCTTTACAATGGTGTGTTAGTTTCTGCTGTGTAACAAAGTGAATCAGCTATACATATACGTATATCCCCATATCCCCTCCCCTCTTGCATCTCCCTCCACCCTCCATATCCCACCCCTCTAGGTGGTCACAAATCACCAAGCTGATCTCCCTGTGCTATGCCGCTGCTTCCCACTAGCTATCTATTTTACATTTGGTAGTGTATATATGTCCATGCCACTTTGGGATGAAGTGAGGGCTACAGTTTTGATGCTTGAAATTGATGGGTAGGATCTTAATGGTTACGGCAAAAGTCTAAGGCATATCCGGTCACCTTTTGAAACTGAACCTTGATAGGAGGCCATAGAACCTCTGCCTTGTTAGACTCTTGCTAGTAAAGCATAGATTTCAAGATGTGGCTTATAATTGCATTTCACATTTGTCTTTTTTCTACTCCTTTCCTTTGTCTTTGGATGTGGATCTTAGAAATGCTATGGATGGAGAAAAAGGAAATAAGCTCCCATGGAGAAAAGACTAAAAGATGTCAGCAACTCTTTTCTCAGATAAGAGTGCACAGCAGGGAGTTGTTCTTTTCTATGCCTATAGCTGGTCAGGCAGCTACATTACACTTGATGGATACATTTCAGACTGATTATTTCCTCTTTGGAACACTGGACCTTTTTTCACATTGACTCACAATGGGCAAAAGGTTAGAAAATAGGAAAGGTACTAGTAATTGAATGTTCCTTTTAGAACATAGACAGGTCACAGGGGCTGAATGGCAGAAACAGGTTTTCATGCTGAGTCAACTTCCACAACCCAGGTTAAGTTGCTACTAAGGGATTTCTGATCAAATGAAAGTACTGGAGCTTTAGATTTAAAAAAGGATGCTTATTTACATTACAGTGATGAATGTCTGAGAGAATGATGTCTACATAATCAGTAAAAGCAAATATCAACAAAAGTCATCAAGTCACTGTGGGTACTTTATGGCACAGGCAGAGTTGCTGTGCTGGGAAGTTCCAAATCCAACACAAACACTGAGCAAACAAGGAACATCCAGTAAAATTCATTTAGTGCCTCATCATTTTTACACACAAATATATTATAAGTTCATTTCCAGGATGAACAGAAGATAGACAAAGGAATAGAAATATTAATATATATAGGATCTCTGGAATTGAGCATATATATATTTCTGGGTTTTTATAATTTTCAGTCCATCGACAGAGGAATGGATAAAGAAGATGGGATACATATATACAATGGAATATTACTCATCCATTAAAGAGAATGAAATCATGCCATTTGCAGCAACATGGATGGACCTAGAGATTGCCATACTCTAGGTGAAGTAAGTCCAACAGAGTGAAGTAAGTCAAACAGAGAAAGAGAAATATCATATGATATTGCTTACATGCAGAATCTAAAAAAGAAAAGATACAAATGAACTTATTTACAAAACAGAAACATACTCATACACTTAGACAATGAACTTATGGTTATGGGGGAGAGGGTGGGGGAAAGGGATAGTTAGGGAGTTTGGGATTGACATGTACACACTGCTATATTTAAAATGGATAACCACCAAGGACCTACTGTATAGCACAGAATACTCTGCTCTATATTATATAACAACCTAAATGGGAAAAGAATTTGTAAAAGAATAGATACATGTATATGTATAACTGAATCACTTTGCTGTATACCTGAAACTATCACAACATTGTTAATCAGCTATACTTGAATATAAAATAAAATGTTAAAAAATAAAATAAAAATTTCAAATATCTTTTTCTACTGGCCTTGGATTTAAACCACAAGTAACAAATGTGGCTACTTTGGTCATGTTAAATTAAGGAACTTGCAAATTTCAAGAAAATAAAATCGTTCTACTTATGGTAATGCAACAGTTCAAAAGTCCTAATAAAAACAAATTTTGCTCATCCCATGCCAGCTTAAAATGATTTCTTGTGCTAGTTGTTTTCATATAAAAATACATTAGTGAAAGAAAAATTCTGGAACTAAAATTGAATGCACTTCTATACATGTTTAATCTTTATTTGTAAACTGACCTTGAATAACATTAAGCAACAATCTAGAGTAGTCCAAAACTAAAACTGAGGTTATTGAACAAATCCAGAAAATCTAGGTCCTATTCAGAAAAATAGTGCATAAATGGCTTTATGTTATCTGCCAATTATGTTTCTCTAAGAACCATCACAAGCATGTCCAATGTAAGCCCTCCATCGAGGCCCACCATAGCTGTTGGTGAGTTTCTCTCATATCATCACCCCAGTAATTAAAGAAATATATATGTAGTCACCATCATCACTGAAGCCTTAGAACCCCAGCACTTTCTCCTCTCCTTTGAATTTGCTGGTTTCACCCCAAATTCAGTTTGTATATAGCATACAGAAATCTGCTTTATTTTCCAGGTAAGAAATCCTAGGGCAGGCAAGACAGAATAAGAAGTCTGAATTTCGCTCACCTCTAGAGTAAACTGGCGGTTTCACCTCATATTCAGCGTGTAGAAATTTACCTGCTTTTCCAGGTGAGGAATCTGGGGGCAGGCCAATTAGAGAGAGAAATCTAAATTCTCATCGTAGTGAACACAGCTAGGTCACCTGAGTTAATTCTGTTTACATGAATCTCTAATTCTTAAGGAAACCCAGTCTATTCTGACTCTTTAGTACAGACTGAGGCTGAAACTATTCTCAACAACTGACGACTCACCATTTCTCCTCTGTGCTTTCCTGATGTACACACAGAGTGTGTGTGTACATGAGTGTAAGGTGTGTGTGTGTTTTCTCCAGCCCTTGCTATTGAATAAACAATACCCACCCTCAACAATGGTCTCTTAATTCAGACTTACTCCTTTCTATTCCAGAGTATACCTAGTCACTTCTTTGAGCACACTTCTCCATATGCATCCACAATATCTGCTTCTTTAATGTTTACTAATTCCCCCCCAGCTTTACTGAAGTATAATTGACAAATAAAAATGATATGCACTTATGATGTACAACATGATGATGTACAACATGATGATGTACATATCATGTACAACATGATGTACAACATCAGATACAACATGATGATGTACAACATGATGTCAAGTATAATTGACAAATAAAAATTATATGCACTTATGATGTACAACATGATGATTTGGTATACCTTTACACTGTGAAATGATTACCACAACCAAGCTAATTGGCACATTCATATCTCACATAGTTGTGGGTGTGTGTGGTGAGAACAGTAAAGATCTACTCTCTTAACAAACTTTAAGCATACAATACTGTGTTATTAACTATAGCCACCATGTTGTACATTAGGTCTGCAAAACATATTCATGTTATATCTGAATTATGTACCCTCTTACCAAAGTCTTCCCTAGTTAATTGCTATCAGTTATAAAACATCTTTATACAATCCATATTTAGACTCCTATAGCAATAGTTCCTCTATTAATAAAAACTGAGATGATGAAAATACATATGCCTCTGAAAATGGGGAAATTCACCATAGTGACTATTGTATAAAATTAAGCAAATCAATAGTTTACCAAGGAAGGAATTTTCAGCAAATGAACCCTATCAGTGTTTAGCATCATTTAGCTACCATGGGCTAAATTACATAACCTGTAATTTTGAGTAAATTATGTTGCTATCTCGAGTTTACTGGAACACAGAAAAGATACTCCATGTATATAGTTTTGGGAATGTTGCAAATGAGAATTTAGTTTTGTGGAAAACATCTTGGTACAAAAAGGCCCTAACCTAGGATGAATGAACTGATTAAGGAAGAGCTAATGGAAAAAAGGGAGGTAGGGAGGGAGAGAGAGAAAGACAGGAGAGGAAGAAAGAGACAGGAAAGGAGGAAAGGAAGAAATGGAAGGAAGAAAGGAAGGAAGGAAGAAGATAGGGAGGGAGGGGAAAATAAGTGAGGGAGAGGGATAGAGAGAAGGGAGGGAGTGAATAAAATATAATTTAAGAGAAACAGGAAAGTTAAATTGAAAACTACTATAAGAAAATACTTGAAAGTAAGAAAAATCTTTTATGGTGATTTGGTTCAGTTAGACAGATAAGATTCAACAAGGAGCAATATGGTTGGTGTCCAAAGATACACTCAGAGGAATCAAGACCCATGAAGTCTGAGTTGAAATAGTTTTGCAGAAAAAAAGTATGGAGAGATGGTTCTGAAGTTTTGTGAAGATGGATCATCTGGCCAACTTGGAAGTAAAACAGAAGCACAGTAAAAATTTGACCAGTGAATTAAGTAGCACTGATCCATTTTAAATAATGGGTCTGTGTATTAGTAAACTATTCTCTATATTGTTTGAACACTTTGGAAACATAAATTGTACTTTGCAATTGGATAGTTCAGGCTCAAGTCATTTCTCTCCAGTCATTAATGTGTAGATACGTTACTAAGCCCTCTCACTTATCAGTCAGAGAAATAAATAAAGCAATATCAGATCAGTGTAGAGGAGGTGCAAGATATTAAACCACTTAAGTGAAAGATAATGAATAACATTTATTTTGAACAATACAGAGACTATGTCTTTAAATTATATCTAAACATGGAATACTAAAGAAACATAAGCTTTGAGAGTATAAAATGTAAGGAGATAAACACCTAGATAAATCATTACAAAAGAAAATACAACTCATAAAAGTCTTAAGGTCCCTCAAAATGTATTAACTCTATGATATGCCTTCTACCATTCAATGTTTTAGTAGACATTATTTCTATCAGTATTTCATTAATCTTGAAGATTACAAGAGGAAATTTTCTGCAGAATATGTCCCCATCATGCACTCCTTTAAACATAAATGAATGTTTCTTATGAATCCTTTTGAAATAATTTTTAATTTTTCATAGGCTAAATTATACTCAATTAATTTCTAAAAGTGATTTTAGCTATATCTTTTAAGGTTCTAATGCTTTGATATAAAAGTACCACAATATTTAGCTGTAGTTATACCCTGAAAATTTTCAGTTATAATACATGCTGATCATTGGATACTGTTTTACTAATAGTCTACTGAGTTTTCATCTTTTTCATGACTTTGGAAAATTGAAGATTTTTCTATATTCCTGGAAAACTCTTGTGTCTTGCATAGGATTTGAACCTGGTTGCTCGTGAATTTCTGTCATTGATATGAAGCTAACCAGTGTCAACCACTAGAACTAATCCATCACATATAGTTGTCATAGCAAAAGAATGCCAATTATCTCTCACAAAGTAACTGAGATGGCAAAATCAATCCAAGAATGTGCAGCAAATTATCTTCTAAATATAGCATGAAAAGCTAGAGTCTGTGGCATTCTCAAAAGTTGCTTCCCTAAAGAAAAGCTAAATGACAGTCTGTTAGAAAACACACCAGACAAAGAGATTTGAGACCTGAATAAAAGCCTTTAAAAAATGGGAAAATTCCATTGTATCTCAAATGGAAGAATCCAAGTATAATTATAGAGGTGAAGAAAAGCAATAGCTCTCTGTTATGAGCTAATCTCTTTTTCTTGTTGGCCCACTGAAATAGGATTTACGTTAGTTTTCCAACTGAAGAGAGAGGAAGGAATGGTATCCACTTGGCATGATGTTCTTTTATTCCTGATTTATATCAAAAAATCCAATCTCTCACATATGGGGTTTATGTGGATGAATTATGAGAGAATCTAAAACATAGTTTAAAGTGATGCTTTATGTAGAAGGTTAAGGTCAACTGCTTTCGATTAGCTTTATAAAAGAAGTAAAATACTCATAAAACATTACTTAAAATGGGGATATTGTTATTTGCATACACCACTAAAGGCCAGATACTTACAAAATTTATGTTAGAATTTAGATAATTTAGTCTGCATAAACAAGGGCAGCAGCATGACTTATTTGCTAATGTTTATTGAGCGCTTATTATATCAAGCACTGGGCAAGGCAATGGTATACAGTCATGAACAAGCTAAAAAGAACTACTACCCTCATGGAGCTTACACTCTGTAGAATAAAATGTAATTCTTAAGAAACATAGCAGTAGACACCTCTTATGGGATTTCTCCCTCTTTGTGCTTTACATGTTGAGATGCTTACCTGACTATATTAACAATAAAAGGACCTTGTCCTGACAGTGTGTAATTACCCTAAGCATATTGCAATTATTTTGCAATGTCAAATAGAAAAAACAAGAAGGGAATTGTATGAAAGCCTCCTTTGAACAAAGAGGAATAATAGATTTTATTAACAGTTTCAAATGGAGATAAAACTTGTGTTTAATTCTGCTTAGAGTTTAATGATCTCCACCTGACAATTAAAAAGGACACCCTAAGAGATCAATATTAGAAATTCAACGAATATGTACAGTAGAAATTAAATAAATTGCCTTCCAAAACACATTTTATTTATTTTGACAGGTGTGATTTAGTTTCAATTATTTAAGGTCATTTTAGTAGTACTGTGTTATTAATCTTGTAGAACATTTCACAAAATTGGCTATTTAATTCTTTCCTAGGAAATTAATGGCATTGATGAGCAATTTAATGGGAATGCCTGGGTTTTTTTTTTTTTTTTTTTTTTTTTTTTTTTTGCGGTACACGGGCCTCTCACTGTTGTGGCCTCTCCCGTTGCGGAGCACAGGCTCCGGACGCGCAGGCTCAGCGGCCATGGCTCACGGGCCCAGTCGCTCCGCGGCATGTGGGATTTCCCCGGACTGGGGCACGAACCCGTGTCCCCTGCATCAGCAGACGGACTCTCAACCACTGCGCCACCAGGGAAGCCCATGCCTGGGTTTTAAGATTAACAAAATAAGAAATATTAGTCTTTGCCAAACATCTATTTTATTTCTTAATCTGCCAATAAGTGAAAGAGGACACTGAACAGATTGATTTTTCTAGGAGGTGTGGGTTTTGGTGGAGGCAAGAAACTGCATAATCAGTAACTGGTTATTCCATACAAATGAACCACAAGTCAGTCAAAAAGTTATGACATTGCTGAATTATATGATGTATAAGGTGGTGGGAGTGGAAGGAGAAGTAGTCCTTGAACTTCACTGTCTAAGCCATTTTTAAGTGACAGAGCAAATAAATGGCACCCCAAGGGAGCAGTAGACACAGATGTATTAATCTTTCAGGCTTAGAATTAATGTTCTTAAGAACTATGTTTAAAGAATAAACAGGATCTTATGGTTTCCCAGTGACCGTTTAAGAAATTGACATTTAACCTCCTGACTCTGTGCTGCTAGGCCGTTGTTGTAAAATCCAAAAAGATGCCATCATGCAATCCTCTCACTCAATACACTATTCTCTTGAAAGGCAAAGAGTTACAGACTGTACATGTCTGACCTTGGTATTTTGAACACTGCCAAGAGCAATATTCTCTTAAATTTTCTCCTCCTAATTAGTACAAGCTGTCTCTTGCTTTTTATCTCTCTACACTTAAGTGGAAATATGAGTCAAAAAAAGACAAATTGTTCTTTGCTCCTTTCCTAGCTGCCACCAAGACAAATGATGCTCCTATAGGTTATGGGAACACTTCAAGTAGCTAAGAGCCCTTTATTACTTTTTACTAGTGCCATGTGTAATAAAGGGATGAAGAATTAGCAGTATGGCACATCACTTAGATAACGAGCACCTAGTGAAATGTGAAGCATTAGATGTTCCTTAGTCAACCATTCTATTGTTAATTCCTTTATTTTTTTATATTTGGAGTAAAAGAAGTGAACAGAGGGATATATATAAGTATATATATACACACACATATAAATGCATGCATGGGGCTCTAAGTGTGGGTGTAGGTGTATATTCTGCTACGCAATTTGCAGGTGCAGATGTAAAGATAGTCTCAGGGATGATAAAAGGTAATGCCAATATCAAGAAGCATATTTATGCACACACACACACACACACACACACATATATATATATATATATATATAACTTACATGGTACATGGCATAAAAAGGTTTCCAAATACATTGGCATGGGAGTTCTACATGACAAGAAGGATAATGGATCTTAAGGGATAGGTAACTCTGGGCCTGAAAGGATGGATAGATAATTCTTTGTCCATATGACAGTTAAGTTCATGCAGAAATCTGCCCCAGTACTCCCCATCCCTTGATTATGCTCCAGAAAAGAAAAAAAGTGGAGAACACACTCAACCATATATATGTTTTACAGATGTGAAACAAAAGTAGCATGGAAAATATACACAAACACTGACAACAGTGTGAACTATGGAGGGGGATGATATGGAAGAATGCAGCCAGAAGTGGTGGTTAAGGACCCTTTTACTCTCTCCACAATGATTTCTTTTCCTTTTGACAAGTAAAAATTTTGCAATAAAAGATGATAAATTAACTGTTTTTCACTATGAGTGGCAAGAATATGGATGCTTATTATATTACTAATTATTTTACTCTTTTATTTTTTTAAAGGATTGATGGAATTTCCATAGTGATACAGAAACGGAATGGAGAAAGTCCACAGGACATATTGAAGAAATGGTCACTAATTCAGCAGGGTCATCAAGATATATAAATCAGAAATTATCACTGTGGACTTTTTTTTACTGGAGTAAGAAGTCCCGATTTTCTTCAATAAGCAGTAAGTAGCCTTATAAAGCTTTTGAAAAATATGATATAACAGTAGTTGTTTCTTAAGATACTAAACCTAACAAAAAATTCCTAAAAGGTTCAATTCTTGAAATCTGCATAATTCATCATTTGTCGATTTAACCCAATGCTCTTTCCTGGGCTAGAGAACTGAGAGAGACAAAGGTAACAGGGGTTACTCTATTTGAATTGTTTAGTGAGATGTTACTAAGGGACTGAACTAAGTGGCAGCAGGAAACAATAGATGAAAGAGGTATAACTGATTGTTTGGACTTAGCAAAGGGATAGAGAGGAGCCGAGAACATCTCTTAAGTAATTGGTAATGTTAAGGGCAAAAAAGGAAATTGGAGTTTTTTTTAAAGATGAGAGATATTACAGCTTCTTTATCTACCAATGGGAATAACAAGATAAGAAGGAAAAAAGGGTGCTGCAGGAGAGAAGGGTCTCTTACAGGAGCCATGTCCGTGGTAGGCAGAAAGGGTGGAACCCAGTGCCTTTATCAAGGCCCTACCCTTAGATAGCATCACTGAGAGTTCCTCCATCGTCACTACACATGTAGATGGGTAGATTTGGAGATGTTCCTATGTGACTGTTCCCTTCTGATCGTTTCTATGTTCAAATAGCATGCAAGTTTGTTAGCTCAAAAAGAAGAGAATGGTAGAAATGGATGTTTGACAAAGAAGAAGAAGTAAAATAGTCATCTAGGAGAGTAAGAGACAATTTATGAAGGAAATGTAAAGGGTTGCTGTACAGAACTAGGATCCAACTTGAGGATAATGCTCATTTCTTTAAGATAAGATCAGGGAATATGGGTGTATACTTTTTTTTCCAGACATGAGTAGATGCAGAAGAGGCTAAAAATTGAATATGACTGGAGTTGGGTTTTTCAGGCATATAAGAAGATGTGATGAAAGGGACCAAAGAACTGTAGATGTAAGCAAGAGGCAGGTGTAAATATGAACTACAGAATCTAAGTTTGGATGAAGGAATATGAGAATTTTAAGGAGTTGAGAAAATGTTTGGCATGAAAAAACCATGTGACCAACAGACTGAAGATCTCAGACAAGTGGATGAATTGTGTGGGGAAGGAAATAGTAGGAATGTGTTAGAAAGATATGAAGGATGGATTGGAGAGTGGAGTGCGTCAAACTGAGATTATGCAGGGAGAGCTATTACTAGTAATGACAAAGTCTAGGGTTACCCCATGAGAGTGAGCAGCTGATATAAAGTAGGGAATGAGATTCTAGTCAAAAAGGAGAAAAAGGAACTAAAAAGTCAGGAGGTTAACAGGATCATCTGCATGAATACAGAATCACCAAAAATTGTGACAAAGTACTAATGGAGTGAATCATGTGATAAAATCTTCAAGAAATGAAGAAAAGTGATCTGGGGGTTTGTTAGATACAACAAGTCTGGGTAGTGAGCAATCTCTTGGTAACAACTTCAAAAGAAATAAGGGGTTTTGGAGGAGGAGAGAAGAAGGAAAAAAGGTCTCAAAGAAACAAGAGGAATCAGGAAATAACATTATCTAAACTCCAGACCCAGTAGTACGAAGGGCATGAGAGAGAAAACCAACACTACTTGAAAAGACAACTCTTTAAGCCATCTCTAGGGAGAGCCAGATTTTACCTGGAGAAAGAGGATGAAGGCAATATTCTGAGAAGAGGTGAAGTATAAAGGGGACGTCTCTGATGACTGACTGCATATTCCAGAGGGCGAAGAAGAAGGGTTTGGGATTGAGGAAGGTGGGAGATGTGGGCTAGTTAAAGGATATTCCAAGAATGAGCATCCATGTGATGAGATGACTTGAGTATCTTGGGTTTCTTGTGTGACTGACAGAGATCCAGATATTGGGCATGGTGAGCTTAATGCTGGAATTTTCTAAGAGGGTAGTGATGTCTTTGGTGCTGTGTGGGGAGGAAGCCATCTGGAGAGGAGCACATGTAACTAAGTGTGTCACTTCTTCAGTTGCATCAAAATACATTGAGGTCGGGCATTGCTAGGGGCCCTGAACCAAGATGGTGGAGTAGAAGGACAGGCTCTCACTCCCTCTTGTGAGAACACCAGAATCACAACTAGCTGCTGGACAATCATCGACAGGAAGACACTGGAACTCACCAAAAAAGACACCCCACATCCAAAGACAAGGAGAAGCCACAATGAGACAGTAGGAGGGGCACAATCACAGTAAAATCAAATCCCATAACTGCTGGGTGGGTGACTCACAGACTGGAGAACACTTATACCACAGAAGTCCACCCACTGGAGTGAAGGTTCTGAGCCCCACGTCAGGTCTCCCAACCTGGGGGTCCAGCAACAGGAAGAGGAATTCCTAGAGAATCAGACTTTGAAGGCTAGTGGGATTTAACTGCAGGACTTCGACAGGACTGGGGGAAACAGAGACTCCACTCTTGGAGGGCACACAAAAAGCAGTGTATGCATCGGGACCCAGGGGAAGGATCAGTGACCCCAGGGGAGACTGAACGAGACCTACCTGCTCGTGTTGGAGGGTCTCCTACAGAGGTGGGGGTGGCTGTGGCTCACTGTGGGGACAAGGACACTGGCAGCAGAAGTTCTGGGAAGTACTCCTTGGCATGAGCCCTCCCAGAGTCTGCCACTAGCCCCACCAAAGAGCCCAGGTAGTCTTCAGTGTTGAGTTGCCTCAGGCCAAACAACCAACAGGGAGGGAACCCAGCCCCACCCATCAGTAGTCAAGTGGATTAAAGTTTTACTGAGCTCTGCCCAACAGAGCAACAGTCAGCTCTACCCACTGCCAGTCCGTCCCATTAGGAAACTTGCACAAACCTCCTAGGTAGCCTCATCCACCAGAGGGCAGACAGCAGAAGCAAGAAGAACTGCAATCCTGCAGCCTGTGGAACAAAAACCACATTCACAGAAGGATAGACAAGATGAAAAGGCAGAGGGCTATGTACCAGATGAAGGAACAAGATAAAACCCCAGAAAAGCAACTAAATGAAGTGGAGATAGGCAACCTTCCAGAAAAAGAATTCAGAATAATGATAGTGAAGATGATCCAGGACCTCGGAAGAAGAATGGAGGCAACGATCGGGAAGATGCAAGAACTGTTTAACAAAGACCTAGAAGAATTAAAGAACAAACAAACAGAAATGAACAACACAATAACTGAAATGAAAACTACACTAGAAGGAATCAATAGCAGAATAACTGAGGCAGAAGAACGGATAAGTGACCCAGAAGACCGAATGGTGGAATTCACTGCTGTGGAACAAACTAAGAAAAAAGAATGAAAAGAAATTAAGACAGCCTAAGAGACCTCTGGGACAACATTAAACGCAACAACATTCGCATTATAGGGGTCCCAGAAGGAGAAGAGAGAGAGAAAGGACCAGAGAAAATATATGAAGAGATTATAGTCAAAAATTTCCCTAACATGGGAAAGGAAACAGCCACTCAAGTCCAGGAAGCACAGAGTCCCATACAGGGTAAACCCAAAGAGAAACACACCGAGACACACAGTAATCAAATTGGCAAAAATTAAAGACAAAGAAAAATTATTGAAAGCAGCAAAGTAAAAATGACAAATAACATACAAGGGAATTCCCATAAGGTTAACAGCTAATTTCTCAGCACAAACTCTACAAGCCAGAAGGGAGTGGCATGATATACATAAAATGATGAAAGGGAAGAGCATACAACCAAGATTACTCTACCCAGCAAGGATCTCATTCAGATTCGAAGGAGAAATCAAAAGCTTTACAGACAAGCAAAAGCTAAGAGAATTCAGCACCACCAAACCAGCTCTACAACAAATGCTAAAGGAACTTTTCTAAGTGGGAAACACAAGAGAAGAAAAGGACCTACAAAAACAAACCCAAAACAATTAAGAAAATGGTCATAGGAAAATACATATCAATAATGACCTTAAACGTGAATGGATTAAATGGTTCAACCAAAAGACACAGGCTTGCTGAATGGATGAAAAAACAAGACCCATATATATGCTGTCTACAAGACACCCACTTCAGACCTAGGGACACATACAGACTGAAAGTGAGGGGATGGAAAAAGATATTCCATGCAAATGGAAATCAGAAGAAAGCTGGAGTAGCAATACTCATATCAGATAAAATAGACTTTAAAATAAAGAATGTTACAAGAGACAAAGAAGGACACTATATAATGATCAAGGGATCAATCCAAGAAGAAGATAAAACAATTATAAATATATATGCACCCAACATATGAGCACCTCAATACATAAGGCAACTGCTAACAGGTCTAAAAGAGGAAATCGACAGTAACACAATAATAGTGGGGGACTTTAACACCTCACTTACACCAATGGACAGATCACCCAAAATGAAAATAAATAAGGAAACACAAGTTTTTATGACAGAATAGACCAGATAGATTTAATTGATATTTACAGGACATTCCATCCATAAACAGCAGATTACGCTTTCTTCTCAAGTATGCAAAGAACATTTTCCAGGATAGATCACATCTTGGGTCACAAATCAAGCCTCAGTAAATTTAAGAACATTGAAATCATATCAAGCATCTTTTCTGACCACAGCATTATGATATTAGAAATGAATTACAGGGGAAAAACTTAAAAAACACAAACACATGGAAGTTAAACAATACATTACTAAATACCCAAGAGATCACTGAAGAAGTCAAAGAGGAAATCAAAAAATACCTAGAGACAAATGACAATGAAAACACAATGATCCAAAACCTTTGGGATGCAGCAAAAGCAGTTCTAAGAGGGAATTTTATAGGAATAAAAGCCTACCTCAAGAAACAAGAAAAATCTCAAATAAACAATCTAACCTTACACCTAAAGGAACTAGAGAAAGAAGAACAAACAAAACCGAAAGTTAGCAGAAGGAAAGAAATCGTAAAGATCAGAGCAGAAATAAATGAAATAGAAACAAAGAAAACAATAGTAAAGATCAAGAAAACTAAAAGCTGGTTCTTTGAGAAGATAAACAAAATTGATAAACCATTAGCCAGACTCATCAAGAAAAAAAGGGAGAAGACTCAAATCAATAAAATTAAGAATGAAAAAGGTGAAGTGACAATAGACACCGCAGAAATACAAAGCATCCTAAGAGACTACTACAAGCAACTCTATGCCAATAAAATGTACAACCTGGAAGAAATGGACAAATTTTTAGAAAGGTATAACCTGCCAAGACTGAACCAGGAAGAAATAGAAAATATGAACAGACAAATCACAAGCACTAAAATTGAAACTGTGATTAAAAATCTTCCAACAAACAAAAGTCCAGGACCAGATGGCTTCACAGGCAAATTCTATCAAACATTTAGAAAAGAGCCAACACCCATCCTTCTCAAACTCTTCCAAAAAATTGCAGAGCAAGGAACACTCCCAAACTTTTTCTAGGAAGTCACCATCACCCTGATACCAAAAGCAGACAAAGATACTACAAAAAAAGAAAATTACAGACCAATAACACTGATGAATATAGATGCAAAAATCCTCAATAAAATACTAGCAAACAAAATCAAACAACACAATAAAAAGATCATACACCATGATCAGGTGGGATTTATCCCAGGGATGCAAGGATTCTTCAATATATGCAAATCAATCAATGTGATACACCATATTAACAAATTGAAGAAGAAAAATAATATGATCATCTCAATAGAAGCAGAAAAAGCTTTTGACAAAATTCAACACCCATTTATGATAAAAACTCTTCAGAAAGTGGGCACAGAGGGAAACTACCTCAACATAATGAACGCTATATACAACAAACCCACAGCAAACATCATTCTAAATGGTGAAAAACTGAAAGCATTTCCTCTAAGATCAGGAATAAGATAAGGATGTCCACTCTCACCACTGTTATTCAACATAATTTTGCAAGTCCTAGCCATGGCAATCAGAGAAGAAATAAAAGAATATAAATTGGAAAAGAAAAAGTAAAACTGTCACTGTTTGCTGATGACACGATACTATACATAGAGAATCCTAAAGATGCCACCAGAAAACTACTAGAGCTAATCAATGAATTTGGTAAAGTTGCAGGATACAAAATTAATGCACAGAAATCTCTTGCATTCCTATAAAATAATGATGAAAAATCTGAAAGAGAAATTAAGGAAACACTCCCATTTACCACTGCAACAAAAAGAATAAAATACCTAGGAATAAACCTACCTAGGGAGACAAAAGACCTGTATGCAGAAAACTATAAGACACTGATGAAAGAAATTAAAGATGATACCAACAGATGGAGAGATATACCATGTTTTTTGATTGGAAGAATCAATATTGTGAAAATGAATATACTACCCAAAGCAATCTACAGATTCAATGCAATCCCTATCAAATTACCAATGGCATTTTTTACAGAACTAGAACAAGAAATCTTAAAATGTGTATGGAGACACAAAAGACCCCGAATAGCCAAAGCAGTCTTGAGGGAAAAAAACGGAGCTGGAGGAATCAGACTCCCTGACTTCAGACTATACTAAAAGGCTACAGTAATCAAGACAATATCATACTGGCACAAAAACAGAAACACAGATCAATGGAACAAGATAGAAAGCCCAGAGGTAAACCCATGCACCTATGGTCAACTATTCTATGACAAAGGAGGCAAGGATATACAATGGAGAAAAGACAGCCTCTTCAATAAATGTTGCTGGGAAAACTGGACAGCTACATGTAAAAGTATGAAATTAGAACACTCCCTAACACCGTACACAAAAATAAACTCAAAATGGGTTAGAGACCTAAATGTAAGAACGGACACTATAAAGCTCTAAGAGGAAAACATAGGCAGAACACTCTTTGACATAAATCACAGCAAGATCTTTTTTGATCCACCTCCTAGAGTAATGGAAATAAAAAAGAAAAATAAACAAATGGGACCTAATGAAATTTCAAAGCTTTGCACAGCAAAGGAAACCATAAACAAGACCAAAAGACAACCCTCAGAATGGGAGAAAATATTTGCAAATGAAACAACGGACAAAAGATTAATCTCCAAAATATATAAACAGCTCATGCAGCTCAATATTAAAGAAACAAACAACCCAATTTAAAAATGGGCAGAAGACCTAATAGACATTTCTCCAAAGAAGACAAACAGATGGCCAAGAAGCACATGAAAAACTTCTCAACATCACTAATTATTAGAGAAATGCAAATCAAAACTACAATGAGATATCATCTCACACCAGTTAGAATGGGCATCATCAGAAAATCAACAAACAACAAATCATCAAAAAATCTAGAAACAATAAATGCTGGAGAGGGTGTGGAGAAAAGGGAACACTCTTGCACTGCTGGTGGGAATGTGAATTGGTACAGCCACTATGGAGAACAGTATGGAGGTTCCTTACAAAACTACAAATAGAACTACCATATGACCCAGCAATCCCACTACTGGGCATATACCCTGAGAAAACTATAATTCAAAAAGTGTCATGTACCAAAATGTTCATTGCAGCTCTATTTACAATAGCCCAGAGATGGAAACAACCTAAGTGTCCATCATCAGATGAATGGATAAAGAAGATGTGGCACATATATACAATGGAATATTACTCAGCCATAAAAAGAAATGAAATTGAGCTATTTGTAATGAGGTGGATAGACCTAGAGTCTGTCATACAGAGTGAAGTAAGTCAGAAAGAAAAAGACAAATACCGTAAGCTAGCACATATATATGGAATTTAAGGAAAAAAAATGTCATGAAGAACCTAGGGGTGAAACAGGAATAAAGACACAGACCTACTTGAGAATGGACTTGAGGATATGGGGAGGGGGAAGGGTAAGCTGTGAAAAAGCGAGAGAGAGGCATGGACACTACCAAACTTAAGTTAGATAGCTAGTGGGAAGCAGCTGCATAGCACAGGGAGATCAGATAGGTGCTTTGTGACTGCCTGGAGGGGTGGGATAGAGAGGGTGGGAGGGAGGGAGAGGCAAGAGGGAAGGGATATGGGAACAGATGTATATGTATAACTGATTCACTTTGTTATAAAGCAGAAACTAACACACCATTGTGAAGCAATTATATTCCAATAAAGTTGTAAAAAAAAAACAAAACTATAAGGCAAACACTAAAAAAAAATGCTGGAGAGGGTGTGGAGAAAAGGGAACCCTCTTGCACTGTTGGTGGGAATATAAATTGATACAGCCACTATGGAGAACAGTATGCAGGTTTCTTAGAAAACTAAAAATAGAATTACCATATGATCCAACAATCCCAGTACTGGGCATATACCCAGAGAAAACCATAATTCAAAAAGGTACATGCACCCCAATGTTCATTGCAGCACTATTTACAATAGCCAGGTCATGGAAGCAACCTAAATGCCCATCGACAGATTAATGGATAAAGAAGTTGTGGTTCATATATACAATGGAATATTACTCTGCCATAAAAAGGAATGAAATTGTTTCATTTGTTGAGACATGGATGGATCTAGAGTCTCTCATACAGAGTGAAGTAAGTCAGAAAGAGAAAAAGAAATATCGTATATTAACACATATATGTGGAACCTAGGAAAGTGGTACAGATGAACCGGTTTGCAGAGCAGAAATAGAGACACAGATGTAGAGAACAAAGTATGGACACCAAGGGGGGAAAGCGCCGGGGGTATGTGTGTGTGGTGATATGATGAATTGGGCGATTGGGACTGACATGTATACACCGATGCGCATAAAATGGATAACTAATAAGAACCTGCTGTATAAAAGAATAAATAAAATTGAAAAAAAAAAACCCAAAAAACCCACATTGAAGTCAAAGAGGAGCACCAGGAGCACATGAGGATCTTCTGAATGTTCCCTGTCAGCTCCTTCAGGATGATGGGCTGGAAGACGGTCAGTCTTCCCTAGGAGCTCATGGGCCTCTATGAGTATTTTTGGTATTCTCTTCCTATCATGAGCTTTAGCCTTGTGACAGCAAACTCCAAATCTCATTAGAGTGATTTGGACTGGGCAGCTACTATCTTTTTCTACCAAACACATCCCCACCTATTTTCCCCCTCACCCACTGTGCAAAGCTTCCTGGAGAGTTATGTGTACAAGGTGAGCTCATCAAACTTGGACAAAGGGAAAAAGAAAGGCTCTGCCCTGGAGAGAAGTTTTTGGCTCTATAAACAGAAACAGAAAGAAGAGGACAGACTCTAAGCAATATCCTAGTGCCCAAAATAAGATAAGTGGACTAGTAGAAGTCAGAAGAAAAATAAACAATGTCAAGACAATGACACCAGACTGTGTGCCTCAGTTGTTAGTGGTGAGGATAGCAGACAATTTAGAGATAGGAATTTCTAAATCTCTTTTGGATTCCTCTAGTTTAGATAGTTTAAATAGGGCTTTTATCTTTTCTACTGGCATATTCATATAGGAACTACAAAAACTAGTGGTCACTAATGGCTTTGATTTTGAAACTTTGAATCCTTTTGCAATGCAAAACTACACATTGACTACCAAAACCAAAACTTGGGTGGCCACATGTGGTCTTTAAAAACAACTGAACATGTGAACACAAACGGTGTGACTCTCTTTTTTCCTACTATCAAGGCCTTAATCAGATAAACTGACATTACCTGAATTTTGACTTACTTTACAGAGCAAACCAATTCGATGAGAAAATGTTAACTAGCCATTCATCATAGATAGGACAGAAAGCCCAGATTAGGAGTAAGGAAAAGCAAGATGATCATTTCACATCCTTGAGGTCTCCAGGCATTCGTAGAGTACCTCCTACACTAGCAGGCCCAACGACATTCACAAAGTATAAGCCCTTCTGAAGTCATCAGTGTGTACTCTCACCTCCCACTCGAGAGGTCTGTGTTTAGTGACAGTCATCTCATAAAAGCTCCTTATGCAACATCGTGTGTGTCAAGGTTGATAAAACAATATTAACATTTGTGTTTCTTGACTCTCAAGTCTATATTGTCAATTTAAACATCCAAATGCTGCTGGTGTTTTCATCTTGTTATGTGCATTTACATATGTATATAAAAATACATCACAGGCATGACTAACCGCTTCCTTCAGGTTCATGAGTATACATTTTCCAAAGACAAGTATTTTCAGCTCCCTGATGTTGCAAGTATCCTGAACAGCGGTTATTCTGGAAATATGTGATTGCACCAGCATCAGCAGTGGCGAGGAGAAAATAGATGTGACTTCGGTATGCTTAATTTATCATATTTTTAGCAATTTTCTGAGAAGCACTCTGCATTTGAAGCAAATTTCTATTAGATGGAGATTATTTTCCAGGTATTAAATCAGCTAAACTCTTAGTTCCTTAATGGTTCTTTTAAAAAACTGAATAATTAATTTTAAAGGACTTTTTTGAATGTTGCCTCAAAATGTGTCCATATTCATTGTTATCTTTGTAAAACTGCCAAATCACTAGCGTAAAACACATTGGTCTTTCATTGCATCGAACCATGAACCATTTTCCTTCCTTAACGATTTAGGGGAACTCAGTGTATAAATATTTTAAAATTATTTCCTGGAAGTTTCCTTGGCCTTCTAGCAATAATAGATTGCCCTTCTGGGTCAACCTCATTCCATCCATATGTCCTAGATAACATTAAAAAATACAATCTCTTTAATCCTCTCAGATTGTTAAAAAAAAAAAAAAATCACTAACCTATGTCCAACACAACATGAGCATTTTCTCCCTAAACCACATCCACTAGTGGTAGTAAGCTGTATTTTCACAAAAAAATAAATTTAAATGCACCTTATCTGCATCCTTTGCTTCATTTCATTATCAAGACAGAAAATATCAAAGCATATGTTCAGAGAAGCAAGCCATTAAACAAAGGGATTTGCACTTTGTTTTTCTTAGGTTTAAAATTCCAAATCATATAATAAGAATAGGTAAAAATATGTAAACCTGTAACTTTATTAGATTCATTTAATTTGGTCACCTTTTCCAAAGTCAGCAGAAAGAAACCAAAAGATCACTGGCTGGAATCAGGGGGCCTGGGTTCTGGTCAATGTTCTGATACTTGCTCTATGAACTTGGGAAGCCTGTGCCTCAGTTTCCTTATTTGTAAGATGAGATAACAACACTTCCCCTGTGTACCACACAGAGTTGTTGTAAGAATCCATTTTTGTAGACACCTAGATACATAATTTATTAACAAACCTTTCACAAACTGTGAAGTTAAATATGAGTGGGAATCATTATTGTTGCTACAACTATTATGTGCATAAGACACATGATGGAATCCAGAAAGTGAACTATCATTAAGTACTTTGTTGTTCCATAAACTTTACTCTAATAGTTAAAAGATTTATCCATGCATACATTTATAATATATTGTTGTAATCAGAGTGTGAATATAACATCCATAAAATTTACTGCAAAGATTCACTACCTTTCTCCAATATGCCCAGCCCTTCTGCTCTTTTCTTCCTACCCTATACCAATAGGGTATGTACAAGAAGCTGTAGTTTTTTATTTATCATCACGACTGTACATTTTTAAAAGTCTTTCAAAACACTTAAAATGACCTCTAATTGTTGCCAAGATGATAAGGTTTTGATGCCTATGAGGCTTTGTTACAATTTGTAATGCTTTGTATGTTGTTCACAGAAACAGTTAACAGGAGAGAGGTGGGGAGTTTATTCCTTGGGAATATCCAAGGGTAGAATAAATATGCCTGGGACTGGGTTAGAGGTACTCAGAGCTAGAGCTTAGGTGAAAGATCCCCTCATTTGCATTGGCAGAACCAGAAAAAGAGTAACAGATAATAAATTACTTTCCTAGAGCTGCCATAACAAATCACCACAAGCTTCGTGGCCTAAAACAACATAAATTTATTCTCTCACAGTTCTGGAGGCCAGAAGCCTGAAATCAAGGTGTCAGCATGGCCATGTTCCTGCTCAAGGCTCTAGGGGAGGATCTTTCCTGGCTCCTTCCAGCTTGAGATGGCCCCTGGTGATCCTTGGCTGACTGTGTTAGCCTGACCCCAGTCTCTGCCTCTGTCTTCACAGAGCCTTCTGCTCTGTATCTCTGTCTCAGTCCCCTTCAGTCCAAGCTAGCAGTGTTTCAACATTCTCAAAAACCTTGTAGGCCTACCATGTATGTCATGGGATCCACACCATTAGACAGGAGGCCCTCCACAGAGGACCTGTGGGTTATCTTTCCTGGATAACCCCATCTCTATTATTGTGCCTGCTGAATTGGTCAATCAGACACCTGAGTCACATACCTAGTCTCTTCAGCAAAAGGTTTCCGAGCCATACCCTCAG
Source organism: Mesoplodon bidens (assembly GCF_964165515.1). Lineage (NCBI taxonomy): Eukaryota > Metazoa > Chordata > Mammalia > Artiodactyla > Ziphiidae > Mesoplodon > Mesoplodon bidens. The sequence goes on along the minus strand of NC_138166.1, from coordinate 68,093,281 downwards.
GCTTCAGTTCAGAGCATGCTTTCCCAACAATGAATTTCCTCATTTTAGCATCCTTTGCAACCTGGGTACCCTGAGAACCTCCCAAATCATCAAGTGCTGCTTCCTTTTTGCTTAGCAGTTCCTTCGTCAATTCTTCTCTTTGCTTTTGCATTTTACTTGTTTTCCATCCAACAGCAGAATACAATTCAGCCATGTCTCTGCCACTGTATAATGAGAATCACCTTTCTTCCAATAACATGTTCCTCATTTCCTACTGAATCGTTACCAGAAATAACTTTAACATTTATATTTCTATCAGCATTCTGTTCACGACAATATACGTATCCTTTAAGACAAGACACTTTCTCTACTGTACTCTTCACTTCCTTCTGATCCCTCATCAAAATAGCCTTTAATGTCATTATTTTCACTAATCAGATCTTCGATGCAGTCTGGGCTTTTTCTATCATACACATCAAAGTTCTTCCAGCCTGTACCCATTATCCAATTCCAAAGCAACTTGCATATTTTTAGATGTTTTTTACAGCAGCAGCCTACTTCCTCGTACCAAAGCCTCTATTAGTTCCCTTGGACTCTTCTAACAAATTAACACAGTCTTGTGGCTTAAAACAACAGAAATGGAATCTCTCACAGTTTTTAGAGCCAGAATACCAAAATCAAGGTGTTGATAGGGCCACACTACCTCCAAATGCTCTAGAGGTAAGTCCTCCTTTGCCTCTTCCAGCCTCTGGTGTCTTGAGTGGTTCCTTGGCTTGGAACTGCATGACCCACCCCCACCCCCATCTTCACAAGAACTTCCCTGTGTGTCTGTGGCCTCTCCCCTTCTTATAAGGATATCAGTCATTGGATTTAGGGTCTGCAGTCCTTAATGTAAAGGTCCTACTTCCAAATAAGGTCATACGGATAGGTATTTGGTATTAGGACTTGGATATATCTAGTGGCTGAAATATAGAAACTAAGGGTCAGTTTGGGATTGACCTACTGAAGTAAGCTGTGACTGACCCTCACTTCTCTCCACCCAACTCTGCTTATGTGGAGGAGGTACCTCCCTCAGGGCCACCATAGTACCCCTGCATATGTGTCTTTATTACTGTACCCACAACATTATTAAATTATTATCTTTTGTAATGTAGTATCTCCCACTAGACTCCAAACAGGGTACAGCATCTTAAACAGTTCTCCTCCATTCACGGGCAGAGCAATCACAGAACTGGAGAAGACTGACTTTATGACAAGCCATACATACAGCATGCATTTTGGGATGACATCAATTCCTTAATCAATACTCTTTGATCATGGTTTTTCAATCAACTGTAATTTCTTATATTTATGCTCACACCCAGTCCTCATTTACTTCTCTTGTTCACAAGGATCTCATGAGAAACACATGAGATGTGTGTACATGTACATGTCCCTAATTGGCTAAGTTAGTAAATCCATCCCATAAGGGAAATAAGTTCAGGTTGACATGACTGCTCTCATTAGAACAACAGTTGAGTTCTCCACACTAGAGCAAAGTCCCTGGTGCCCTGGGGAGAAAGAAAGCAAAGAGAAAAGGGTGGCTGTGTAGTCACAAGCCAACCTAGAGAATGTTCTCCTTTCAGTTAGAGGCAAGACAGGCTAAAATAGCTAATCCTTCTTATGATCACATCACAGAGGCAGAAAGTAAGGGCATACCCCAGACAGGAAACTGCAGAAGGCATTATCACATATTGTTTGAGCACTTCCTTAACCTCTAGCTTGTCATAGGGCAGTGCCATAATTACAGTAGCAGGGATTGCCCAGGAAGTTTAAAAATAAATAGTTGATGAAGACTATAAATAATGTGTAAACCTCATAATTATAGACATATTCCTTGAAATTAGTATAATACAGCATAAAAGGGAGTGAAATTTTATTACTGTTAACAAAAGATGTAGAAAGATGAAGCAAAACTAGGATGAAAAAACTAGGAATAAGACAAGCACATCTTTTTACTCAGACCTGTCCAAGTATAGAGCTAGTTGTTCTGTGAGTAGGAATTAGAAGTTAATGCCCAAACATACATTAGATTATTTACATTTAAGTGTAGGATGTCATGATGGTTAATTTCATATATTAACTTGGAAGGTATTTTTAGATGAGATTAACATTTAAATCAATGAACTCTGAGTGGAGCAGATTGCCCTTCATAATGTGGGTGGGCCTCATTCAATCAGTTGAATGCCTATATAGAACTAAAAAATTGTCTTCCCTGAATAAGAAGGAGCTTGTCAGCTGACTGCCTTCAGACTTCATGTGCACCATTGGCTCTCCTGTATCTCCAACCTGTGAGCCCACACTGCAGGTCTTAGACTTGCCAGCCTCCAGAACTGTGAGAAAAAAATTGTTGTTTAAGCCACCCACTCTGTAGTATTTTGTTATGGCAGCCCAAGCAACCTAATAAGGCACCAAAGTGGGTGATTCTACTACTGCTGCCAGCAGCCCCTGGCTTCTCCTTTCCTTCTGCCTCCCAAAGCAAGTGCTTCTCATTGGTATTCTATTATCCAAAATTATATGGGGAAGGGGATTCTGAGCAAGTGAATTCCAGAATCACTGGCAGTGATGCTGAGTTGACATCATAGTCCAGTACAATTGATTTCCTAAAAACCTAGAACTCTAGAATACCTAAAAAATTGAATGTCTAAAAACCTAAAAATCTAGAACTCTAGACAAAATCTAAGCATCGGGATGTTTTCTTTCTTCTTTTTTCAAGGATAAAAAAATATACATATACTGTCCCTGCTATCTCTAAACGTAAGAAAGACAAATAATATATGGTATCACTTAAATGTGGAATCTAAAAAATAATACAAATGAATGCATATGCAAAACAGAAACAGACTCACAGACATAGAAAACAAACTAGTGGTTACCAAAGGGAGAGGGACGAGGGGAGGGACAAATTAGGGGTATGGGATTAAGAAATACAAACTACTATGTATAAAATTGATAAACTGTGAAGATATATTGTATAGCACTGGGAATTATAACCATTATCTTGTAATAACTTTTAATGGAGTATAATCTGTAAAAATACCAAATCACTATGCTGTATTCCTGAAATGAATATACTATTGTAAATTAACTCCTGAAACTAATATACTATTGTAAAGTAACTATACTTCAATTTAAAAAATAAAATAGACAAAAAAAAAAAAAAGGTAAGTCCACCCATAGAACCTCACCTTAGGTCATGAACTACAAATATGTCTCCCTAATCATTATAAACCCTTCTTGCTCCCAACAACTATCCTGATTTCAAACCATAGATCACTTTTGAAGTTTTGGAAGTTCATACAAATGGAATTACAATATCTATTCTTTCATCCCATACTGTGTTTATAAGATCATTCAGATTGTAGCAAATAGCTATAATTCATATATTTTCACAGCTATATAGTATTTTATTGTAAAAAATATCACAATTTACTTATCTATTCTACTGTCAATGGACTTTCATATTGTTTCCAGTTTTTTATTGATAATAATTACTCTAAGAATATTCTCATACAAGTCTCTTGGGATCGACATACAGTGAACTTTAGAAGATACTCTCCAAAAGTTTTTCTAAAGCACTTGAACAAATTTTACTCCTAGCAGCGCTATATGAGAGTTTTAAAATTTTGCCTTGCTGGTGGCTATTCTCTTTTCTTTTAACCACCACTTTATCATTTTCAGGCAATTTGGCAAACTCTTCTTTATCATGTCCATGGCTTAACACAAAAATAAACTCCAACTATGATGCCAAATGGGAATATTTTTTAACCAGCTGTGACATATTTTAACGTTGGGAAATTTTCTTTTAAAAGTATTGATGTGAGACATAGTAAATCATTCAGTAGCTAGGAGAAACTTAGAAACCAATAACTCAACATTACTTATTATGATGCAAATTAAGAATTTATTCACTGACAATCCACCATGTCCTACTTGATTAATAAGAGATTTTTGCCCCTTCTTACATATTCTTGGGGATTGCTTGATCTTTCTTTTATTAAAGATTCCTATCCTCTAATTTTCTATTAAGATTTCATTCCCAAAGGGCTACTGTACTTCTCACTTAAATATGTGTTGCTGAATATATTACTTTTGCTTGCAATTTTAATTTAATTGTTATTATATATTGATATAACTTTTGCATCACTGTGTGTTTAAAAGGAAATTTTAATTATCATTGTACAGGGGTTGTGATCTTTCTGAACACAAGGTGGTGATTAGCAGGCCTGGTAGCTACGATTTATTGAAGGCAGGTGTGCCCAGCACTGCGCTAAGTACTTTACTTACCCTATCAGGATTTGCTCTCACAATACCATTAAGATGTTGATGCTATGTAAATCAGAGGTTTGTTTTTTCTGCATCTCTGTTTTCTTTCCTCACAAACATTATTGCAGAACATTATTGCTTTAAATTTTCCAGGAAAACAAATCCACTTATACTGAAAGAATTATTGAGCAATAGAGATTTTAGCAAAGGTGTCACTGATAAGACAGAGTAGAGTTTGGCTCCTTCACATGCAGCCTCATTTGACTCACCTCTTCTGATTTGTCTCATCCTGTATGTTCACTTCCAACCCTCCTTTCTCAATCTCCCGATTATGTAATGTAGCGTCTTTTTTCCACTGGCAACCTAGGCCCCCATTGTTGGACTTTCTTCTATGCGACAGTAATCTAAAAATCTCTTTGCACTAACTACTAAGAAAATTAAAATTCTTCATTTTTTTTACAGTCATAAATCTGTAATTTAACCATAAGTAAACTAAGGTGCAGAGATATAAAATTGTCTTCTCTAGGCTACTTAACTGGTAAGTGTCTGCTCCAGGAATCAAATCTAGGATGATATGACAGGCTACCTCCAAATTTACCAACATATTTTTGTTTGTTTTAAAATATGGATCTGAAACCTCCAGGAAATTTACTAAGCACATGAGTTCTCAGTTGATTTCACTTTCTAGTTCTTCACCAATCCTGAATCACTATGTACCAATTTATGCATAAATGGCGGACTTTAATCTCCAAATAAAATGCATAATTAAAGGAGGCAAACTCTAATCCTAACTATACCACCCAAGGTAGGACAGACATGATTTGTGTACCACCTGGCAACAGCTATATAGGAAAACTTAGAGTTGTCACTGCATATTTATATGATCAGTTTGTGGGTGCAGGTTCTTGAAGTAAGTAGAGGTCAGATGATGCTCTGAGTAGCAAGTAAATAGTCAGACAATCCTAGGAAAATCCTTAGAGTCAGTTCTATGTGTTGGTGGAACTGTTCACCGCTTTCAAGCTATGATTTCAGAGAGGCCACAAATCCAGTTTTCCTTTCTTCAGGATACTTCAGTAAAGGAGGTAATGCCTTCATTCCACAAGTAGAGTTTAGGCTTAAACTTCAATAGCCACTGACAGGTGTGGTTCATTGACTGATCAAAATCACCTAGTCATAAATATAAAACATCAGATCCTTTCTGGAGAGCACATGGTATGAAAACAGGTAGTGTGACTGGGAAGCTGAGTATCCTAGACACTGTTTGTTTTGGTATCACATGGGTTAGAATAAATTTAAACCACAAAGTCACAGTGTTAGTGTTGGAAAGGACCTTACGGTTCCACTAATCCAGTGATTCGTAATGAGCATGTGTCCATATCAAGGTAGGATGAATCCACATGTAGTCTGGAAAAAGCTCATTTAAGGTCATAAGTTCTTAGCCATCATTCAAGCTTAGAAAGTAAAACTGTCTAGAACTACAAGGTTGGTGGAGTAAGCCCAAAGATAAATCGTATATTCTTTTTATTGGCGATTCCACAAAATAGAAGGTGTTACTTCTTTACAGAAGTGGAGGAAGTGATCTCCAGAGCAGTGTACAATTTTATCAAATGGAAGCAAGGGTTTAAAGCAAAGATTAAGAAAGAACGTCATGTTTCATACTCCTCAGTTTACCGATGAAAAACTGAGGTTTGTAGATGCTTAAAAAAATTAAAAACTGGCTACTTTTCCACTCTACTAGCTTTTATTATGTAATAGATTACCACAGTGTAACAGCTTGAAACATTTCACATTTACTTTCTCACAGTTTCTGTAGGTCAGAAGTCTGGGTACAGCTTAGCTGGGTTCTCTGCAAGGCTACCATCAAGGTGTCAGCCAGGGCTTGATTCTCATATGGAGGCTTGACTGGGGAAAGATATGTTTCTAAGTTTCTTCAGATTGCTTGTAAATTTCATATCCTCATGGTTATAGGACTGATGCCCCCATTTTCTTGCTGGCTCTTAGCCAGGAGTTGTTCTTAGCTCCTGGAGGTTGCACATCATTCCTTGCCATATAGCCTTCTCACAACATGGTGGTTGACTTCAGTCCAGCAAGGGAGAAAAGTCTCTCCAGTCAGCTAAAATAGTCTCAGATAATGAAACATAATCACAGAAGTAAAATCCCATCATCACCTTTGCTTTATTGACTTGGTTAGAAGCAAGACACAGATTTCCCCTGCCACACACACACTCAAGAGCAGGGGGTTACAAGTGGTATGTATCATTGGGGGTTAACTTAGGGTGTGTATGTCATGTCCACAGATACTTTTAAGAATTTAGAGAAAAATCCAGATCTTCTAACTGCACATGATATTACAGACAACACTGCTAAAATAGGCAAAAGAATCATGGCTCTTCCCCCTGAGTTGTTACCACTGGCATTTGAAATGAGCAGGATGAAGCTCAGGGGAAAGGGATGTCCAAGTGAAGAGGAAAGATGTCATTGTATGGGAACTCAATGCATGTTAAACAACACAAATGCATGGGCATAAGCTTTTCTTGTGCCACTCCAGGATACAGAGAAGTGCATGAAATGGGAAGATGTCTATATTCCAGAACTACTTTAAAGAATACTGGGACTACTGCAATGAAAGAAACAAGTTTTAATGTGATTGATTTAACAATAGAATTGTTTACTATCCTAAAACTAGAAGTCTGGGCAAATCGACTGCATATTTAATTTCCAAGTTCTGCACATGCCTCACTCTGGTAAAACACTGGGTGTATGTATACACACATACATACACACACACATTTACTTTAAAGTAATAATGTCCCATAAGGTCATTGTCATGTAAAAGAAAATGGCTCTTATGGTCCTTCTTTCCTGGAATATCATTCCATTCCTTTTTGAAAACCCCATCATTTTATCTGGTTGCACATCAAGATCCAAAATTACTTCTTCCAGAAACCTATCTCTGCTAAATTCTGTTGAAAAATGAACTCAGAATACTCGATATCTAAGGGATTTTAAAACACACCTGAAGGAGTCCTGGTGGCTGAAGGAAGTTTGATTTTTGGCTTCATTTGCCCATGTGCTAAGAAACAATACTCCCTGAGAAATGGAACAGGCCTGACATAGGTTAGAAATGAAGTTGAAATTCTTAGAAATATGGACAAGAGGGAGGGAGTCCAAAATGAGCTGCATGTAGCCCAAAAGGTTAGCAAGACAATCCACTGGAGGATGGAAGAAGAAAATACTAAAATGTGTGTTTTTCAATATAAAAATATAATAATTATGTTTTGCTAATATTTAATATTCAGATGGGCCCTAGTCTTTGTTACCCTACATGTTCAATAGTCCTAGGTTATCTGTATATCTGGAGCATCCTGAAGGAAAGGTAAGGGCGATTGACAATTGATACCTCTATCTTTCACTTGCTTTTAGCATATTGTAATGCTTTGCAGTTTATTATATTGAGTTAAGAAGACGTAATTATATTGTGTAATTCTAACTATACCAACCCTGTTGAAATGTCTGGGAAGTCTTAAAAGAGTACCACTAAAGAACAATGTATAAGACACCTCTACTGTTGGGTACAGCTCTCTAAATACCATAGAAAAAGGATATTGTGATATTACCAGATCAGACAAAAAAGACCAATCTATGTAAATAATCTAGAAGCTTACTTAAAATATGGATCCATGTCCACCATTGCTAATGCTGTTCTTAATCCTATGTATAATACATATTACACCTATAGGCACTAGTTAATGTTATTTAATGCCATCTTCCATTTGTATTATATTTTATATATATCAGGCTACCTTTATTCATATGGTTATTTAAAACTTATACGGAAATAAACTCAACTTAGAACCCCTCCTCTGACTCATTAGAGCATACATTTTAAACCAGGATTTAAACCAAGAGTTTCAATAAACAAAAATATATTTAGACTTGGAAGACTTGGCAGGGTTGCCTTGGAGCTCCTTTGGTTTGTTTGCAGCCATCAGAAAAGGGATCACAAAAAAGCGAATGCCTGTACAGTCTTCTTCATCATTTGTGACCTGGGATATTGAGTTCTTGGGATGTCAGAATTCCAGTTCATGATGCAATCTATGTCATTCTGGTCTAGCCAGATGAGGCTGAGACTTTTATCTAAAAGACTGGAAGGAGAGACCTTCAAGATGGCAGAGGAGTAGACATGGAGATCACCTTCCTCCCCACAAAAACATCAGAAATACATTTACATGTGGAACAGCTCCTACAGAACACCTACTGAATGCTGGCAGAAGACCTCAGACTTCCCAAAAGGCAAAAAACTCCTCACGTATGTGGGTAGGGCAAAACAAAAAAGAAAAAACATAGACAAAGGAATAGGGATGGGACCTGCACCTCTGGGAGGGAGCTGTGAAGGAATAAAAGTTTCCACACACTATGGAAGCCCCTTCACTGGCAGAGACGGGGGCTGGGGTGGGGAAGCTTTGGAGCCATGGAGGAGAGCGCAGCAACAGGGGTGCAGAGGGCAAAGCGGAGAGATTCCTGCACAGAGGATCGGTGCCGACCAGCACTCACCAGCCTGAGAGGCTTGTCTGCTCACCCTCCAGGGCAGGTGGGGACCGGGAGCTGAGGCTCCGGCTTCGGAACTCAGATCCCAGGGAGAGGACTGGGGTTGGCTGCATGAACACAGCCTGAAGGGGGCTAGTGCGCTACAGCTAGCTGGGAGGGAGTCCGGGAAAAAGTCTGGACCTGCCTAAGGGGCAAGAGACAATTGTTTCGGGATGTGCGAGGAGAGGGGATTCAGAGCACCACCTAAATGAGCTCCAGAGATGGGCGTGAGCTGCGACTATCAGTGTGGACACCAGAGACGGGCATGAAATGCTAAGGCTGCTACTGCAGCTACCAAGAAGCCTGTGTGCAAGCACAGGTCACTATCCACATTTCCCCTCCTGGGGGCCTGTGCAGCTCACCACCACCAGGGTCCCGTGATCCAGGGACAATGTCCCCGGGAGAGCACACGGCACGCCTCAGGCTGTTGCAGTTATGCCGGCCTCTGCCACTGCAGGCTTGCCTCGCATTCCGTACCCCTCCTGCACCCTGGCCTGAGTGAGCAACAGCCCCCTAATCAGCTGCTACTTAACCCGTCCTGTCTCAGTGAACAAGAGACACCCTCAGGCGACCTACATGCAGAGGCAGGTCCAAATCCAAAGCTGAACCCCAGGAGCTGTGCAAACAAAGAAGAGAAAGGAAATTTCTCCCAGAGCCTCAGGAGCAGCAGATTAAATCTCCACAATCAACTTGATGTACTGTGTATCTCTGGAATATCTGAACAGACAATGAAACTTCCCGAAATGAGGTGATGGACTTTGTGTGATTTTGTCTGTATAGCTTTACTTTTACCATTTGCCCTAGGGTTCTGTCTGTCCATGTTTTTTTTTTTTCTTTTTAGTATAGTTTTTTAGTGCTTATTATCATTGGTGGATTTTTTTTTGGTTTGGTTGCTCTCTTCTTTTTTTTAAAATTACTTTTCAATTTTTTATTTTTAATAATTATTTTTATTTTTTATTTTAATAACTTTATTTTATTTTCTTTCTTTCTTTTTTTCCTCCCTTTTCTTCTGAGCCATGTGGCTGACAGGGTCTTGGTGCTCCGGCTGGGTGTCAGGCCTGTGCCTCTGAAGTGAGAGAACCGAGTTCAGGACACTGGTCCACCAGAGATCTCCCAGTTCCATGTGATATTAAATGATGAAAGCTCTCCCAGAGATCTCCATCTCATCGCTAAGACCCAGCTCCACTCAATGACCAGCAAGCTACAGCGCTGGTCACCCTATGCCAAACAACTAGCAAGACAGGAATACAACCCCACTCATTAGCAGAGAGGCTGCCTAAAATCATAATAAGGTCACAGACACCCCAAAACATACCACAGGACACAGTCCTGCCCACCAGAAAGACAAGATCCAGCCTCATCCACCAGAACACAGGCACCAGTCCCCTCTACCAGGAAGCCTACACAACCCACTAAACCAACCTTAGTCACAGGGGGCAGACACCAAAAACAATGGGAACTAAGAACCTGCAGCCTGTGAAAAGGAGACCCCAAATATAGTGAGTTAAGAAAAATGAGAAGACAGAGAAACACACAGCAGATGAAGGAGGAAGGTAAAAACCCACCAGACCAAACAAATGAAGAGGAAATAAGCAATCTACCTGAAAAAGAATTCAGAGTAATGATAGTAAAGATATCCAAAATCTTGGAAATAGAATGGAGAAAATACAAGAAAGGTTTAACAAGGACCTAGAAGAACTAAAGAGGAAATAAACAATGATGAACAACACAATAAATGAAATTAAAAATTCTCTAGAAGGAATCCATAGCAGAATAACTGAGGCAGAAGAACAGATAAGTGACCTGGAAGATAAAATAGTGGAAATAACTAGCACAGAGCAGAATAAAGAAAAAAGAATGAAAACAGAATTGAGACACAGTCTCAGAGACCCCTGGGACAACATTAAACACACCAACACTCGAATTATAGGGGTCCCAGAAGAAGAAGAGAAAAAGAAAGGGACTGAAAAAATATCTGAAGAGATTATAGTTGAAAACTTCCATAATATGGGAAAGGAAATAGTTAATCTAGTCCAGGGAGCTCAGAGAGTCCCATACAATATAAATCAAATGAGAAACATGCGAAGACATATATTAATCAAACTATCAAAAATTAAATACAAAGAAAAAATATTAAAAGCAGCAAGGGAAAAACAACAAATAACACAAAAGGGAATCCCCATAAGGTTAACAGCTGATCTTTCAGAAGAAACTCTGCAAGCCAGAAGGGAGTGGCAGGACATATTTAAAGTGAGGAAAAACCTAAAACTAAGCATACTCTACACAGCTAAGATCTCATGCAGATTCGACAGAGAAATTAAAATCTTTACAGAAAAGCAAAAGCTAAGAGAATTCAGCACCATCAAACCAACTTTACAACAAATGCTAAAGGAATTTCTCTAGGCAGGAAACACAAAAGAAGGAAAAGACCTACAGTAACAAACCCAAAACAATGTAGAATATGGTCATAGGAACATACATATTGATAACTACCTTAAATGTAAATGGATTAAATGCTCCAACCAAAGGACATAGACTGGCTGAATGGATACAAAAACAAGACCCATATATATGCTGTCTAAAAGAGACCCACTTCAGACATAGGGAAACATACAGACTGAAAGTGAGGGGATGGAAAAAGATATTTCATGCAAATGGAAATCAAAAGAAACCTGGAGTAGCAATTCTCATATCAGACAAAATAGACTATAAAATAAAGACTATTACAAGAGACAAACAAGGACGCTACATAATAATCAAGGTTGCAATCCAAGAAGAAGATATAACAATTGTAAATACTTATGCACCCAATATAGGAGCACCTCAATACTTAAGGCAAATACTAAGAGCCATAAAAGTGGAAATCGACAGTAGCACAATCATAATAGGGGACTTTAACACCCCACTTTCACCAGTGGACAGATCATCCAAAATGAAAATAAATAAGGAAACACAAGCTTTAAATGATACATTAAACAAGATGGACTTAACTGATATTTATAGGACATTCCATCCAAAAAAAACCCAGAATACACTTTCTTCTCAAGTGTTCATGGAACATTTTCCAGGATAGATCATATCTTGGGTCACAAATCAAGCCTTGGTAAATTTAAGAAAACTGGAATCATATCAAGTATCTTTTCCAACCACAATGCTATGAGACTAGACATCAATTACAGGAAAAAAATCTGTAAAAAATACAAACACATGTAGGCTAAACAATACATTACTAAATAACCAAGAGATCAATGAAGACATCAAAGATGAAATTAAAAAATACCGGAAAAAATGACAATGAAAACACGATGACCCCAAAACCTGTGGGAGGCAGCAAAAACAGTTCTAAGAGGGAAGTTTATAGAAATACAATCCTACCTCAGGAAACAAGAAACAAGAAACATCTCAAAAAAACAACCTAACCTTACAACTAAAGCAATCAGAAAGGGAAGAACAAAAGAACTCCAAAGTTAGCAGAAGGAAAGAAATCATAAAGATCAGATCAGAAATAAATGAAAAAAAAATGAAGGAAACAATAGCAAAGATCAATAAAACTAAAAGCTGGTTCTTTGAGAAGATAAACAATATTGATAAACCATTAGCCAGACTCATCAAGGAAAAAAGGGAGAAGACTCAAATCAATAGAATTAGAAATGAAAAAGGAAAAGTAAAACTGACACTACAGAAATATGAAGGATCATGAGAGATTACTACAAGCAACTATATGCCAATAAAATGGACAACCTGGAAGAAATGGACAAATTCTTAGAAAACCACAACCTTCCGAGACTAAACCAGGAAGAAATAGAAAATATAAACAGACCAATCACAAGCACTGAAATTGAGACTGTGATTAAAAATCTTCCAACAAACAAACACCCAGGACCAGATGGCTTAACAGACAAAATCTATCAAACATTTAGAGAATAGCTAGCACCTATCCTTCTCAAACTCTTCCAAAATATAGCAGAGGGAGGAATGCTCCCCAACTCATTCTGTGAGGCCACCATCACCCTGATACCAAAACCAGACAAAGATGCCACAAAGAAAGAAACCTACAGGTGAATATCTCTGATGAACACAGATGCAAAAATCCTCAACAAAATACTAGCAAACAGAATCCGTTAAAAGGATCGTACACCATGATCAAGTGGGGTTTCTCCCAGGAATGCAAGGATTCTTCAATATATGAAAACCAATGTGATACACCATATTAACAAATTGAAGGAGAAAAACCATATGATCATCTGAATAGATGCAGAAAAAGCATTTGACAAAATTCAACACCCATTTATGATAAAAATCCTCCAGAAAGTAGGCATAGAGGGAACCTACCTCAACGTAATAAAGGCCATTTATGAAAAACCCACAGCCAACCTTGTTCTGAATGGTGAAAAGCTGAAACCATTTCCTCTAAGATCAGGAACAAGACAAGGTTTTCCACTCTCACCACTATTATTCAACATAGTTTTGGAAGTTTTAGCCACAGCAATCATAGGAGAAAAAGAAATAAAAGGAATCCAAATCTGAAGAGAAAAAGTAAACCTGTCACTGTTTGCAGATGACATGATACTATACACAGAGAACCCTAAAGATGCTACCAGAAAACTTCTAGAGCTAATCAATGAATTTGGTAAAGTAGCATGATACAAAATTAATGCACAGAAATCTCTTCCATTCCTATACACTAATGATGAAAAATCTGAAAGAGAAATTAAGGAAACCCTCCCATTTCCCATTGCAACAAAAAGAATAAAATATCTAGGAATAAACCTACCTAAGGAGACTAAAGAGCTGTATGCAGGCACCTATAAGACACTGATGAAAGAAATTAAAGATGATACCAACAGATGGAGAGATATACCATGTTCGTGGATTGGAAGAATCAACATTGTGAAAATGACTCTACTACCCAGAGCAATCTACAGATTCAATGCAATCCCTATCAAGCTACCAATGGCATTTTTCACAGACCTAGAACAAAAAATTTCACAATTTGTATCAAAACACAAAAGACCCCGAATAGCCAAAGCAATCTTGAGAAAGCAAAACGGAGTTGGAGAAATCAGGCTCCCTGACTTCAGACTATACCACAAAGCTACAGTAATCAAGACAGTATGGTACTGGCACAAAAACAGAAATATAGATCAATGGAACAAGATACAAAGCCCAGAGATAAAGCCACGCACATATGGTCACCTTGTTTTTGATAAAGGAGGCAAGAATACACAATGGAGGAAAGACAGCCTCTGCAATAAGTGGTGCTGGGAAAAGTGGACAGCTACATGTAAAAGAATGAAATTAGAACACTCCCTAATACCATACACAAAAATAAACTCAAAATGGATTAAAGACCAAATGTAAGGTCAGACGCTCAAGAACTGTTAGAGGAGAACACAGGCAGAACACTCTATGACATCAATCACAGCAAGATCCTTTTTGAACCACCTCCTAGAGAAATGGAAATAAAAACATAAATAAACAAATGGGACCTAAAGAAACTTAAAAGCTTTTGCACAGCAAAGGAAACCATAAACAAGACCAAAAGACAACCCTCAGAATGGGAGAAAATATTTGCAAACAAAGCAACTGACAAGGGATTAATCTCCAAAATATACAAGCAGCTCATGCAGCTCAATATCAAAAAAACAAACAATACAATCCAAAAATGGGCAGAAGACCTATATAGACATTTCTCCAAAGAAGATATACAGATTGCCAACAAACACATGAACAATGCTCAACATCACTAATCACTAGAGAAATGCAAATCAAAACTACAATGAGGTATCACCTCACAGCAGTCAGAATGGCCATCATGAAAAATCTACAAACAATAAATGCTGGAGAGAGTGTGGAGAAAAGGGAACCCTCTTGCACTGTTGGTGGGAATGTATATTGATACAGCCACTATAGAGAACAGTATGGAGGTTCCTTAAAAAACTAAAAATAGAAATACCATATGACCCAGCATTCCCACTATTGGGCATATACCCTGAGAAAACTGTAATTCAAAAAGAGTCATTACCACAATGTTCATTGAAGCTCTATTTACAATAGCCAGGACATGGAAGCAACCTAAGTGTCCACCGACAGATGAATGGATAAAGAAGATGTGGCACATATACACAATGGAATATTACTCAGCCATAAAAAGAAATGAAATTGAGCTATTTGTAATGAGGTGGCTGGACCTAGAGTCTGTCATACAGAGTGATGTAAGTCAGAAAGAGAAAAACAAATACCATATGCTAACACATATATATGGAACTGAAAGAAAAAAAAGGTTCTGAAGAACCTAGGGGCAGGACAGGAATAAAGATGCAGATGTAGAGAATGGACACGAGGACACGGGGAGGGGGATGGGTAAACTGGGAAGAAGTGAGAGAGTAGCATGGACATATATACACTACCAAATGTAAAATAGATAGCTAGTGGGAAGCAGCCACATAGCACAGGGAGATCAACTCGGTACTTTGTAACCACCTAGAGGGATGGGGTAGGGAGGGTGGGAGGGAGACACAAGAGGGAGGAGATATGGGGATATATGTATATTTATAGCTGTTTCACTTTGTTATAAAGCAGAAACTAACATACAATTGTAAAGCAATTATACTCTAATAAAGATGTTAAAAATAAAATAAAATAGAAAATATATATATATACATTTAAAAACTTTAATCATTTTTTTCAGTAAAAAGTGTCATTAT
Source organism: Mesoplodon bidens (assembly GCF_964165515.1). Lineage (NCBI taxonomy): Eukaryota > Metazoa > Chordata > Mammalia > Artiodactyla > Ziphiidae > Mesoplodon > Mesoplodon bidens. The sequence continues at coordinate 68,077,703 of NC_138166.1, read as the reverse complement.
TTAAATATTTTGGCAAGAGGAAAATGTCTTCAAGCAGTCAAAAATAAAATAAACATGACATTTAAAATGTTCTCATTTTTCTCATCTTCTGGATTTCTATTTTATGTGTGCTATAATGTACATAATATATTAGAACATAGTAATATGTATGTAACTAAAAATAAATATAATAGCTTTATTAGAGCTGAGAACTCAAAATTTTGGAAACCCTTGGTTTAGATTCTTGCTTTTTACTTGAGTACCTACTCATAAAAGCTTTTTTTTTTTTTGCTTCCTTAAATTGCACAGGCACAATTTGTCAAACTATGTTCCTCTAAGTTAATCTTTTATTTGGGAAAAAAAGAAGTTAAACAAATCAAATCATTTTTTTTAATGGAAACATCTCAAAACCTCCCATATGCTGACATGTCAAGTTAATTTCTGACAGGAGGTTTGAATGTGCAGCATTTCCTAATTTTATTAATCCATCGGACCTTATTTTCATAAAGCATCTCATGGAATTGATGTTCCAAATAACAGATTTTAGAAGACACTAGAAAACATGCTTTGGTTTTATCCATCTATTTGTAGAACTCTAATAAATATTTCTGTAGCTCCAATCTTGATCAAAGTAAACCTCACCTCTGGAACCTCTTCTATCTACTTCCTGTGTTAAACAAGCCTTCCTCAACCACTCTGTGCCTACATTTCAACTCCTAACTGTCCTAACCCACCACCCTCATTCTTTACATCCTCTATTCCCTGATTCTGAGCCCCCTAGTACCTCATTTTTAGCAACTTTCCTTCTCTACCACAGTCATCAGTTTATACCTGAAAACTGTCCTATCCCATCATGACCAGGCTATGGCCAAAGTATTTATTATCTGATAAAGTAACTTATTATAATTATTTCTAGATGTTAAAGGCTTCTTTATAGATGTTCTTGTAAACCTCAGAACTAGAAGTAACACCTAAACTTAAATCAGTAGATTAAAGTAGAAGCGTGGAAACAAAGAGCAAGTCACCTAGATAAGAGTTCAGAAAAGTGCCTATGGATAACCCAAGGATGCTGGAAACATATTTTTCCATGGAGCTGGTTCTGTGGTATAGGTAGGGCCTACTAACCTAAAGACAGTTTTCTCTAAGAAACATGCATTTTAGTGGAGTCTTTAATAACGTAACTCGGAGTGAGTAATGTTGTCATGTAAGCCAATATGGTCGCATCAAGCAAGAAAAGATGCTAGAGAACCAAGCCTGGGGAGTGTGTTAAGGTTATTTCAAATCCCAGTAAAGAGATAGCTGCTTATTCAGTCTATGTGTATGGCTGGCTCTGGATTGCCACTTCAGTTCATTGTCACCTGTATCACATAGTTCATTTGCTCAAAATGAATTCTGTATCTGTGATGGCTACCATCCAGATGGGTCTGTCAGCTGTAGTGACTCAGCAGCAACCCACAGCTCGGCTGGCATAGGAGAGTCAGTTCTTAGTCAGGATGCATGGATGAAATCTCCTGGGCCACAGTTCTAGAAATCTCACATGAACTCAGAAAGTCTATGCCATCTGATGGTACAGCAAAGGGATAAGATTTACATCAACAGGACAAGTGAGTTGCCCCATAACTAGTGCATAGGCAATTGTTAATCATGGTACAAAATACAATATTGCTAAATTAAAATACGGATTGAAATCAGAAAATAATTACAGTGTTATTATTAATGTAGTTAAACTCTTGTGGGTGAAATTTTAGAACATCCCAAGAGGACTCAGCTGCCCAATCCCCATAAATGCCTTGAAAACCTACTCCTTACTGCATAATTTTGTAACAGGAGATAAAAAAACAACTTCGAGGGCTTCCCTGGTGGCGCAGTGGTTGAGAGTCCGCCTGCCGATGCAGGGGACACGGGTTCGTGCCCCGGTCCGGGAAGATCCCACATACCGTGGAGCGGTTAGGCGGGTGAGCCATGGCTGCTGAGCCTGTGCGTCCGGAGCCTGTTCTCCGCAGCGGGAGAGGCCACAACAGTGAGAGGCCCGCGTACCGCAAAAAAAAAAAAAAAAAAAAAAAACAACTTCGAGTTTATGGGCTGCACTACATTTTTTTTTCTTGGTCAGCTCTATCCTGCTTTCTCAATTGATGGGAATTAATTTACAGCAGAAGTGCTTGGTATACAACATTTCTTGTTGTGCCCTATAGTGTGCTTTGATATCAGAAACTCTGAATTTCACAGCTCTAGGCTTCCGTTCAGCTTGAGCCTGAAGAGTTTTTGAAAGAAACTTTCATTGGAGAAATTTAAAGTAACACATGGAAAAAAATGTTACCTATTTGAAACCTGGGAATTTCTCATGCCATTAAAAAAAATGACAGATATGGCATTTCCTTTAATCTGTCTTCAATTATAAATAATCTTGATTTCAGAGAGATTGATTTTTTAAATGCGTATTTTAGGATTGATAAAACCTCTAAATACAATTGGCTGTAGACCAAAAGTGACTTAAGCTATCTTTATATTACACTATTTAAAACTGACATGCATTTGACTGGGATTATCAACCTATATCCCTTTTTATATCAAATATAAATGTGGCTTTTGTGTGTGTGCCCTATAGATGCTACCTCCAAAATACATTTCAATTCTGTCTACCTCTCCTCTTACCCACTGCTTCCACCCATGCTCAAGCCATGATCATCTCTAGCTTGGACTACTAGAAAGGCTGCCCAATTGGTCTTCCTGCTTTCATTCTTGCCCCAGCAACCCATTCACCATAAAGCAGACAACCTAAGTTGGATCCTTTCAATAACCTCCCATTACCCTTCCTGTTAAATCCAAACTCCTCACTATAGCCTACAAAGCCCTGAACAAACTTACACCAGCCAGTTCTCTTGCCTCCAATCTGTTCTTGAGTCACTCTCCCTTTCCATCTTGGCTCCATTGTTTTAACCTTCTTTCAGCTAATAGATCAGGTCAAGATTTTTTTCCTTCCTGAGGGCTTTAGGCTATGGGACTTCTTCTGCCTGGATGGCTTCTCCACTCCACCCTGCTATCATCATTGTATTCTCTTGGTCTTTAAAATTTCACCTTAGATGTTATTCCTCAAGGAAGTTGTCTCTGCCATCCAATTTAAAATAAGTCCTCCTCCATTATTCTCTCTCTTTCTCTTTCTCTCTCTCAGTCTCCTAATTTTCCTTCAGATCACTTCTTCATAATTGAGGGTGATATGGTTATGTGTTTACTTGTTTATGGTATATCTTCTTCACTAGAGTTTAAGCCCCAGATAAATAGGGCTTGGTTTGATTTTGTTTAGATTCTGTACCCAGCATCTACCAGACTAGATTCTCAATAAACACTGAATAAATGAATGGTTTTATACCCTATTCTGCCCACATTTGCCACATACATCCTTCACTCCCACTTCTCTTCATTACTGAGCACATACTTAACACAGCCAGGCACTGTGCTGAGAAAGGTGTATGCATCAACTTATTTAAAAAAGCTGATCGATATGCCTTCTTTTCACTATGTGCTAATTTGCAGTAAGGACTTCGGCCCAGAGCGGTTGGATAACTTGTGCATGTTCTCACATCTGTTAGTGATGGTCAAGCAGGCAGTCTCATATTACAGACTTAATTTTCTTAATCACTAGACTATGGAGCATCTTCTGTAATGGTAACTGTCCTCTTATTTGTTCTATGCCAAGGGTGCTCCCCAGGAGGCTCTGAATTAGCCTACAGGCTTACTGATGACCAGCACACTCAGAAGCGTCAATTATACATAAGTGATTATCTTGTTATGTCTCCCTTAAGCCTCAATAAAAGGAGCCTAAGTGGTGTTAGGCTTACATCACTTCTGTTTGGTCTCTGTAGTAGTGGTTGGTTTATGGATAAACTAGAGCACATCTGCCTGGCAGACCTGCCCAGAAGGCCTGGTCAACTCTAGCTATTTCTCAGATGTCTTTATTGATTTTTACATTGCTTCTGGCTTGTTTTCAGCACATCACTTTAGTGTCTTAACCTGACAGCCCTCTGACCTATTCACTACTGAATTGTTGTTCAGAAATGTACTCTCTTGCCCTGCCTACACAATAGAGATGAATTTCTACAGTGTTCTGATCAGCCGGACATGTTAAAGGGGTGATCATATAGATGTGGTGGAAGTTTCCATGGCCACGATTTAGTAATGCTTAGCAAAATGGGTCTCAGAATGAGACCCATTTTATTGCAACTATATTAAGTGACTTATTTAGTTCAATTCCTAGGTGTTGAGTACACTATCAGGCTAGTATAGTACAAAAATACAGTGTTATATGAAAAAATATATAGTTCTCTTAAACACTGTGTAACCTTATGGGGAAAAAGTTTCCTTTAATAAACACCTTAGATAATCATCTATGACAGCATAAGGTCAAGTACTGGAATGAATGTTGCAAACAATGCAATTGGAATGAAAAGAAAGCATATGGCTATGGACAGGAATTGATGGTGAAGGCTTTATGAGCATGTAAGGATATCTGGCCTACCATGGGAAGCAGTGTGGTGTAATGGTTAAAAGTATGGGCAGAAGCAGTTAGAGGGCCTAGATTCAAATTTGGATTTCTCCATTCACAAACTGAATGGCCTTGGACAAGTTATTGGATTTCTATGGCACCAATTTAATTATTTGTAAATTGAGAACAATAATAGTATTTACCTTACAGAGTTGTGATCAGGATTAACGTGAATAATACATATATATACAAATTTAATTTAGTGGTGGGACACAGAACATAATATGTAACTGCCATTGGCTTAAAGTATGAAGGATGGATGGTAGCTGCATGAGAGGATGGGCTGGGAAAGAATTTTACGAAAGGAAATAGCACCAGCAAAGACCAGGAGCTGGAGATGAGCATGGCATGAGCCCAGGAAGGAGCGTAGACCTGCCTCAGTGCAATCCACAAGAGTCTAGTCCCTTCTACTGGATACTCTGTTCTACCCATTTGATTTTGGACAAAAAGCAAAGCTAATGCAATTGCAATTTATCAACACTTTCACCCTGTCTCCAAAGAGAATTCGATACCATTCTCGCTTTGAAGGGTTGATTTTCATCTGCACGGCACACTGCTCCATTACCATTCCTGCCAGTCTTCGAAGAGATGCTCTCACTTTCTTAATGCAGGTTGTTATCTCCTTGTCAAATGATGCCTCAGTGCAAGGAACATTCCCAAGTTACCATGAATACAGATACAACTTTCAGCTTTGGACTTTTGATAGGCTAGCAATTCAAAGACAGGGCAAAGTAATATATATGCCTCTGCCTTTTACCCAGTGTATGGTACACAGAATAATTTTTTTTCATTTTCATGAGATTGTCTTTTTGTCCTTTGTGGCTTTTATCAGCAGCTACAGTGAGAGGTTCAACAGAAAAGTTAGACTATATCTGAGCCCTTCCATAGAGGCAAGGATGAGAAACCTCAAGCTTGCTGCACAAAAGGGCAGGGCATGGGAAGCTGAGCTGCAACAAGCTAATTTCTTCATATTAGAAAACTGACTCCTTGTTTCTTTCTGCAAACAGCAGGAAAATTCTCCCATCATTTCCATGCAGTCTGTAACAGGGAAATACATTTAAATGGCCTATGAGAAAAACAGTGTTCTCAGAAAGATACTGTGACCACTTTACCCTTTTATCTGAGATGCTCATAATACCTTCAGAAAGTCACATGACCAGCAGACCCTTCCAGCCAGGCTTTGCTTTAATCCCTTCTAATCCTCACAGCATCCCTGTTCTGTTGTTATTCTTCACTTTTGGTCCAAAGCACATAGAATGTGTAGAACCCTCTGTACAGTTTGTGTTCTCAGGTATTCCATACTCACTGCCCTGTACCACTAAGATACCCAATCATCCCACACTTGAGATGTTGTGACTAAGGGAAAAGAAGGAACGCTATAAACTGTGCTATTTTGATATGCAGAAACTTAACAGAGAAAGAGGAAGCGAGGTTTAGTGGGTCCTGCTCATACAATCTGGGCTTCCTGGAGAAGCAATAGATGAGCTGGTACAGGCAGAGGTCATTCTGCCACTTCTGGCTTAATATTCAAATGGAACACTGGCACATTTTGCCACACTAGACTTTGTCCATTTGATGGCAAAACATTCAGAGCAGAATGCAAACAAATCATCTCAACCTCTAGGATTTTGGAGTTATGTTGACAAAATTCCATGAGATTGGGTAAAATGCTTACTTTCCTTTGGGACATGCTGGCAGCCCATACAGAGGTAGAAACTCCTCTGATGGCTGAGCAGAGTGACAAATAGAGAGCATTCCCCACCCCGCTTCAGCTTCTGACTGGCAAATGTCTACCTGCAATGCTTTTAGACTTAGAAGGCCTCGAGCAGCCAGTGCATAGACATGGTGGGCTCTATTTCCCCTTTCAGGTCCTAACAAGCCCTCAGCCCAGGCAGGCTGTGTGATGCCACAACAGTGTCCACAGACCAGGACGTGCTCACAGACAAGCCAGAAAGACATTGGACCACCCTATCTTGGTGCCACTCTTGGGCACTGAAATCCCATTTTTAAGTAATTCCATTTTTAATAAAGCCAGACTGCCTTTTGATGATTTCTCTTTTTTGCTTTAAAATAAAATAACTTGCTTAGTAGCCTTCTCAGGTACCCTTCCTGAGAGAATAGCCCAGACAGACCATGCAACTGAACTTCTGGGGCATCTAAATACTGTGTCGGCGTCTGTGCTTATCCAAATCCAATCTCTGCCGAGCCCCCAAACTTCAAAATTCTGCAGCCAAAGAAGACTGGAAAATGTATAAATCATGATTTTGCTCCTGGGTACCTAGCCACAGTGATGAGGTGCTTAGCATCCTATCCCACCTGCATCCTAATGGGCCATAAGCTCTTCCGGTTTTTCTGAGGCTTCACTGAAAGTAGAGAAGATACGCAGCAGGCTCCATATTTAGTATTCAGGACTGAGAAGAAACACGCTGTAAGCCATCTCTTATGCTTCGCTGTCAGCACAGACTTGCAGGGGGAGCATACTGGATTGGATTGCTTTAGAATGGCATCCAAAGCGATCCTCAAGGAAGAGGCCACAGACTGGTTAATACCTGCAGTGCTCTTGAAAGTTGTCTCAGAGTTCCTCACTGTTAGCAGTCCTGAGGTGATGGTAACTATGATGGCCACGGGTAACACATGGAGAGGACAGAACTCATAGGCGCCTTACACAGTCAACAGCCAAGCTCTTTGTTCTCAGTCAATTTCCCCCTATGCCTCAAGGTAGTCTACCAGTAGTCAGACATCATTTTTCTGATGTTGTGTAGGTCCTGGAAGCATGCTAGGGGAAGAGCTGACATCTGGCAGCAGATCCTGTGGGATTTATAAAACTGACAGATGTCACATGTAAGAAGCATGCTTTGCATTTGACACCCAATGGTGTTACAAAAAAGTCAGTTTTAATGCAGACTGAAAACCAAAGTTTAGCATCCTTTAAGAAAATGAGTTGACATTCTAAGGCATCTCTCTTACAACTTCCTTAAGAATCTCTGCTACATTCATATTGCAAATGACACTGAAATATTTGTTAGATATTGATTTCAGAGAGTAGTTCATAGAAAGCAGACTCTGGGTTTGACCTAATCTTTTTAAAATTGATCTTGGAGTTCCACGTCCTGTTTTAAACAGGAATTAGGGAACAGTTATTTTGGAAAGAAAAATTATTTAGTTTCTTAATAAGCAGTATGACACTTTTACTGTTCTCATCAGCCCTAAGGTTCTTCTTCTTGACACTCATGGGATTGTTGTCTCATGGATTCACAGTTGGGTACAAACAAGCTTCCATGATTCTAGAGAGCCACCTCTCCTTTAAGCTTTCTGGGCAGCTCATGTGGGAAAGCCCAGAGCATAATTAACACTACGTAAAGAAGGTCTCTTGCCATTCCCCAAACCCTCAATCTCTGGAGAAAACAGAAGAGGCAGATCCCATAGAAAGTCTTTTCTTCTTCCTTCTAGTGTTAGCTGTGTCAGGCAGCAACTTGACAGTGGGGACCAATTGTGTAAAAGCACTAAGTATATACTCACATTTCTCATCTAAATCTACTTTCATTCATTAAAAATGTACTGAGGGCCTATTATGTGCTATGCATTAGTCTTCAATGCTACAGCTAGAGGAATAAATAAAAAAAAACAAAAATCCTAGTCTTCTCTATTCCAGCAACAGAGATTGACATCAAGCAAGATAAATAAAATATGTACCTTGCTAAGTAATGGTAAGTGTTAGGGAGTCAAAGAAAAAAGCCAGATGTGTTGGGGTAGGAAAGGATTATAGAAATTTTTGGTAGGCTATCTGGGAAGAATTGCTAAGAAGATAATTTCTGAGTAAATGCCTAAAGGAAGTAAGGTAACAAGCCATGGAATTATCTGGAGAAGGAGCACTCCAGACAGACGAAATAGCAAGTGCAAAATCCCCTAAACATGGCATGTTCAGGAAAAAGCAAAAATGCCAGTGCGCCCAGAGCATATGATGGCAGAGTAGGAGGAGAGGTCATTGGTCAGATCATATAGGGTCCTAGAGGCCATTGTAAGGACTTCTGCTTTTATGCTGAGTGAGATGGGAACCCAGGAGAGGCTTTTAAGCAAAGTAGTTACATCATCTTACTCACATTATAATAGTATCACATAGGCTGATGTGCTGAAACCAAACTATATTAGAAGCAAGGATGGGAAGACCAGGTAGGAAAGAGGCTACTGCGATAACCCAGTCAAGAGGTGACGGGTTTTAACTGTTGAAGGTGTGGACTTTCAAGGCAGGGTTGGATTCTAGATATATATGCATATAGGATGCTTTAGTCAAACTTAATACTTGGTTAAAACTAGGTCAAGCAAACAACTATCAGAAAACCTTTCAGACATTCATAGAATACACAGAATATATCACGTCCTCTGCAAACACATGTAGTAAAAATATCTATATAAATTCATATACAGTATATTCTCCGTACTTATTTACATTCTCTACTCAGGTTGCGTATTTCTTCTTAGTTATCCCATTACTAGAAACATCTTGAATAAACCAAATTTGATGACTTAAACTTTGAGCTCCTTTGGAAAAGCATATTTTATATATGCATAATTTTGGAATACATTTTCATACTTAAATGTAATTACTAAGTGGAAATCCACCATTGTCATTAGTACTCGTAGTCTTTCTAATATTTCTAATGTGCTTGCCGTAATTTGTGGAAAACATTGTAAAACTCTGGTTCTCCTATGCCGTACCTGTCTCAGAGCATTAGTTTTCAGTCCTAGACAAAATATTTGCAGCTCTTCATTTGGAAGTCACCTTTCGCAGAAGTGAGCACCCTGATGAAAGGTTGCGTTCCCTCTCCGGGGTAGCCCATATCCAATGGCTGGTCCATGCAGGGTACAAAGACATGGCTGCTCTGCCTTGACTCACAACTCTGAAGGGCCATGCCAGCTCCAGAGCTCTCTGTGGACTTGACTGTGGCCTATGCTGTAGCCTCATCATGGTTCAATTTCTTCCTCTGCATATCCTGCCTTTCTCACTCCCTCACAGGTATTGTTCCTGAGAGCACTCACCCAATAAACTTACTACATGCAAATCTCAGGCTCAGAGTCTATTTTCCTGGAACCCAAATTAAGACATCATGACCCTATTTATACAACTTTTATTTAATGAAATTGAATACTGAAGCCATGGATACAGCCAAAGTATCAGCCACCTAAATAAAATAAATACTCACCAAAGGGAATGAATGTTAACTACTACTATTTTAAATTTTAATGCTGATCTAATCCCCAAATTGCTTACTACTTCAGTCCATTATTTACCTTATGGAAAAGGCTTTTAAAATGAAAGACGAACTTCCAAGAGAAAACTCTTTGCCACTGTACAAAATGTATTCCCTACTCTGCAAATTATAGAAAACACACATGAAGAATTCAAAAGATAGATGTCCTTAGAAGTCAGAAGTATATGACAATTACCTGGGCATACATATATCTTGGAAGGAGATTAAGACAGTCATGTTTGAAATTGTTGTCTAAATTCCTCAGACACTCAGCCATTAATGAAATGAGCTTTATATATATTAAAAAAATAAAGTTGTATCTATTCATAGGTGAATATGCTTAGAAGTGCTCTCTTGACTGGGGGTTCTTTCGTAAAGTATTTTAAACACAAAGAAACATTGCCTGCCATTGGAGATATCTGTATGCCACTGTCAGTTCATCTCCCTGGAAACAGAAAAGACGTTCATAATATAATGTATTCTGCTAATAGCAGTAACCCTGATAATATATGACATAGAGATAGCAATTTTAACTATGCACCATGAAACACTTTATATATGCATTAATGAATTCCACTAAAATTGAAATACAGTGAGTTGGAATTATTTCTTTTCTCATTTGTTTGACTAACAGCATCTTGAGATCAGAGATTCTCTCTCTAACTCTTGTTTTGGTTTTGGCTTGGGAGTGATTTTTGTTCTTTCTAAGGTTTTTATAAAAACCAGATAAACAGATTGTTCTTTGGGGGGCTGAGAAATTACTGCATGATCACAATGAATCACTGTAATGAGACACATAAGTAATCTGAGAATAATGATATGGGAACAGTTCAGTGTTGTTACAAGATTTCACTTGTCATACTTGGAGCTTTATCATTCCATTTTGTACTGTTAGAATTAGAAATAATTTTAAAAATCACCTATTTCAAGTTTTTTTCAGAAGAAAAATATCAGGCCCAGTAAGATAAAGTTATTTGTCTCGAGGTCATAGAGCTATTTGTTGCAGAATTAAAGCTGGAAATTCAGGTCTCCTTCCTTTCAGGATGGTGAACTGAGCACAAATTTAACTTTGTCCCCTCCCAACATACCACAAAGTAAAGGAAGACATATAAGAATCATAATTTTATAATTATGCTAGGACTCTAGAGAGGATATCATCAGCAGGACAGAAATGCTGAGGAATTTCTAGAAGATATAGATGGGCTTCTGTGTCTCTTAAACCTGTGTTCATGTTGAGTACCTCTGTCTCTTTCCTGGCCCCATTCAGTGAACCCACCAAGAAGGACCTCCCTTATCCAAGGGAGTGGTTTTCCAGCTTATGTGTCTGCTACCTAGTAAATAAATTCACACAAGAGTGAGAAATAGCTCATTCTGCCAGTTTAATTAACAGTGAATCCAGGTTTACTAGGACAATTCAATGTACATGCCTGGAGTCACACTGCCCGGGTATGTAACTGGGACTCATAATTACACTTGCTCATAACTGAACATACTATTTGCATCTTTGGAGACTCAGTTTACTTATCTCTAAAGAATTAATAATAACAGCACCTATGTTTGCAGCTATTATTGTTTGTTATTTTTAATTATCCTTTTTTCCTCCAAGTCTCAAATATAAATAAACCTACTTTTAAAATACCAGATGGGCTCAGATTGATGCTGAAACCAGAGCAAAGCACTGCACATTCTAATATATGTACAGGAGAGGATTGACAAAGGTGTGAGCTGTTCCTCCAAATGAGGATGGTAAGAAACTCTGCATTTAGAAGCAATAAGTGTAAAGAACAGGAGTTTAAAAAATACAGTGATGTTCAGAATAACTAATTAGAAAACTATCAATATCTTCCAGAAAGCTTGGACAATCAGGCCCTCCCCATCTCCACATGTTAAAAGAGCTGAATGTGGACTTTGTCTTCAGGATAAAGCCAAGGAAGCATTATCTAAATTAGAAGCTAATTTAACTAATCTGGGGTAGGACTTAGACATCCGAATCTTTTAACAGCTCTCTAGGTGACTCTGGAGTTAAAGGCCATTTTTCTAAGCCAATGGTTCTCAAAGTGTGGGCCCCGGAATAGCAGCATCACCATCATTTGAGAACTTACTAGAGATGCAAATTGTTTGACCCAAAACAATGATGCTAAACCTGCTAAATCAGAAATTGTGTATGGAGCCCAGCAATATGTGTTTTAATAAGCGTTTTGGATAATTCTGATGCATGTTACTTGGAGAACCACTGTTCTTAATGAAGTGGATTATGTAATTTAGAGGACCCTTAATGGCCTGGGGACTTGGGCCAGAGCCTAAAACTAGGGAATAGTATGATGTAACTCCAGACTTATATGATGGGAAAAAAGATGAGGGAGGGAAAGAGAAGGAAAAAGGATGAAAATTTAACTCTATTCAGGAGAAAAAATGATTTACTTTGATAGCACCAAGTACTGTTAGTCAAAGTCAGCTTTCTCATTCATAAGAAATAAATGATGCCATCATAATCGGCTGTCTGACCAAAAAGACCCTTAAATATATATATTTCAAGACATAGACTCAAAAGAATCAAATGATAAAAAATTTATATCTGAATAAACAGTGTGGGAAGCAACTTCTTTAATAAGAAATCTGATTTAATCAAATAAAATGCACACATTCGACCACATGAACATTCTCAGCACCATTTTACAAAGAGTGACTGATTTATTTTAAAAATGATCATGGGGCAAAGGATACAAGCAGAAAAATCATAGAAAAAGAAATCCAAATGATTTCTATGAAATGATGCCCAATCTCAAAGGTAGTCAGGGAAATGCCAATTGAACCCATATTCCACTTATCAGACTGACAAAAATTGATAACTGCAATAATACCCTGTATTGAAAAGATGCAGAGAAATTAACAGAATCAAATATTGTTGAGAAGGATGTAAATTTCACAGAGAAAACAAAAACAAAAAATTTTGGAAAATGTACATCTCTACTAAGATAGAGTAAAATAAAATATATGTGTTTACACCAAGAAATTCTGTTTTTGGTTATCTACTCTGTAGATTAAAAGTGCAAATATGTAATAAGTGAAAGGTATTTTTACTATAGCATTGTATGTAGCAGCAATAAAGTAAAACTCTATTAATAGGGGACTGGTAGATGTAAGTTTTTTTTTTTTAATCTCTACTATGTACTATTACACTACTATTCAAAATACATATTTTAGATTGTATCTAGGAGCAGGAGAATCATTAATGGTTGAATGATGCCTTTTTTGTTAAAATTAAATGCAAAAAATACTCCTATGTATTTGTGTTTATGTAGTTAATAAGGGATTAAGTCGCTTGGAATTATCATCTCTTCCTCTCCATGCACACACACACACATGCACACACAAGACAGTCACACAGAAATTCAAGATGAAATATAATAAAGTTGCCTTTAAAAATTGAAAATACATGGCTGAACTTAAAACTGAAAAGAGCTCCTTGAAAACTCAGGAGCTGGAAATAGCAGAGATACACAGAGTAGTGATCAGAGGCTGCAGATAAATTGTTTACAGCTATTACAGGTGCATACAAACCCTAATGTTGAGGGCTGTGGAAAAGGACATTTGAACAGCCCAAATTGCTCCCAGTGCTACAGCAGCTCTAGCAGCATGATAGAAAGAAACACAAAGGGCTAGTAAGAGGGACTTGATACAGAATTTGAAAAAGTCCACCAACTGACTCTGAGAATAAACTAAGCACCTTATGATTCACATAGGGCCATGGATTAAAAAAAAAAAAAAGAATCAACCACAAGAAACTGAAATTACACACTAATTAACCAAGACCAAAAGCCAAGAAGTTAACATGAAAACAGATCAGAAATCATGGAACCCATGGGGCCAGATAGAGGGAAATGGAAAACCACTGTCTAGGATTGACTTCACATCCAGACAATTTGCAAAGGAAAACAAAATAATAACAAAAATTCACTGAAGATAAGCACACAATGTATAATAATGAAGATAGTAATGTACAAAGAAGATACAGGAACCCTGATTTCTATGCAACTGACAACACTGTGTAAAACATATAAGGCAAAAACTGATGGAATTACAGGGAGCAATTCAGTAATCCATGATCCAAGCAGAATATTTTAAATCAACTTTTAGAAACTGATAGGTTGAACATTTGTAAAGCTACTATAGCTATAGAAGATTTTAACAACACACATTAACACGCTGTATCTACTAGATATTTTAAACTCTACATTCAACTAATTTTCAAGTGCACATGAAAATGTTCAAAAGCTTACCAGTCACCAGTCCATAAAGAAAGTCTCAACAAATCCCCCAAAATAGCTCTTGTAAAGACCACACTGTATTATCACATAACAATTAAATCAGAAATAGCTAATATCAGAACTATTTAAAAATATATGCATAACTAAAAGTCACACTACTACGTAGTATCTGGGTTGACTAAATCATAATGAAAGTTATGAAAAATTGTATATTTAGAAAATAATAACAAATATCAAAATAGACCCCCAAATATAGAGAAACCTGGTATATATAATAGAAATGGAACTAAATATCATGGGGAACTGTTAGATATTTCGTAAATGGCATAAGTAAATGGGATTTCCATATGGAAAACATTAGATCCTTATCGAAAACTATATTTTGAAATGAGATCCAGATATTTTGGAGACCTTAATGAACACAAAACAAAAAACCTACAAAGAATAAGAAGGCTTTGAAACCATCAGAAGAAATTATAGAAGACTATCCTTATGACCTTGACATAGAAAAGAATTTCTTAAACAGGGCACAAACAGCATAATCAATGAAGGAAATATGTTGATAAATTTGAGAATACCAAAATTTTAAAATTCTGCATGAGAAGAGAACCCATAAACAAGTTTAAAAGGCATGTTAAAAACTGCAAGAACAGCTGGCGATATATATAACAGTTAAAAGATTTTCACTTAGAATGTCAATGAACTACAAATCAATAAGAAAAGGTCAAATCAATGGAGAAAGTATATGAAGCTACAATTCACAGAAGAGGAAACCAAGTGGCCAATAAACTTCTAAGATGCTACACCCCCTTAGTAATGAGGGAAATGCAAAAACAAACAAACAAACAAAACCAGTAAAGAACTGCCAAAATTAAAAAGTCTGAATATATCAAATGCTAAGGAAGTGGTAGCCAACAGGAACTCTCATACTCCAGGGGTAGGAGTGTCAAATTGAACCACTATTTTGCATAGCAACCCACCAGAGCTGAGGATGGGGGCTAGGGTCTGTTGCAGTGGATGGTTAGTTATAGCTACCTATATACCTCACAAACCCATGCTCTTGCCTTTACAAAACAAATATAACACATTTCTTTCTGTGTACCCTACAAACCTAATACCATACGCACAGGGGGCTCAATAAATCTTGTAGGTGCAGGTAAGGAGCCCTTCGAAGAGCACCAGCTGAGCCATATTCCGGTCTATGGGCTCCCTCTTCAACATTTTAAAATTAAATTAGGTTCTCAGTGTCCATATTTCTAGACATTTCAGTCAGCAGCCCCAACAATGTACATAAAACAAGGTGGTTTTGTCAAATGTAATAGAAAAGGACAGACAACTGGCAATTTATCTGTAAATCCACAGAGAATTTTTCACACATGCAACACAAATGCTAGAGTCCACACCCACTTCAAAAGGTCCCATATTTTGGTTTCCAGTCCAGAACTGGTTTGGTTGGCTACAAATTTTTCTTATTTTATTTATTTATTTATTTATTTTGCGGTCTGTGGGCCTCCCACTGTTGTGACCTCTCCCGTTGCGGAGCACAGGCTCTGGACATGCAGGCTCAGCGGCCATGGCTCATGGGCCCAGCCGCTCTGCGCAACGTGGGATCTTCCCGGACCAGGGCACGAACCCGTGTCCCCTGCATTGGCAGGCGGACTCAACCACTGCGCCACCAGGGAAGCCCCAAATTTTTCTTATTTTTAAGATAAATTTATTTACTTATTTTTGGCTGCGTTGGGTCTTCGTTGCTGCACATGGGCTTTCTTTACTTGTGTTGAGCGGTGGCTTCTCTTGTTGCAGAGCATGGGCTCTAGGTGCATGGGCTTCAGTAGTTGTGGCACGCAGGTTCAGTAGTTGTGGCTCATGGGCCCTAGAGCGCAGGCTCAGTAGTTGTGGCACACGGGCTTAGCTGCTCCGCGGCATGTGGGATCTTCCCAGACCAGGACTCGAACCCATGTCCCCTGCATTGGCAGGCAGGTTCTTAACCACTGTGCCTCCAGGGAGGCCCTACAAATTTTTCTCTTAAAAATTTCACTCAGTCCATTAATCAATCAGAATATGACTACCTACTATGTGAAGAAGCAATTCTTCATTACCACTTACAGAATGCAAAGGAGATAAACATATGATTTAACTAATAATGGAAAATGAATAACCACTCTCAAAATATTTTTTTGAATTTCACTTAGGCAAAGAAAAATAGTCTAAGAAAATAGAGCAATTTAGGAGAACAAGGCTGTTAATATTAGCCTTAGGACTTCAGCAGATTTAAACACTTTACTTCTGTATGTTTAACATTTATAAAATAATAGGCATGAAACCTAGGTGCTGTTGGGTTAAGGTACTCCTAACATGCTAAGAACTAAGGGACCTGAATTTCTTCTCTTTTTGAAAAACACAAAAAAATGTATGAGAAGAAATCAGCCTTTATATACCTCTTACACAGAATTGGTTAACGTTGTTATTTTGTTAAAGATTAACAATAACATGTAATAATAAAAGAAACAAAACATAATAAAGTAGAATTCTTGCTTGTATGACCCTGCAACACTTCCCTTCCCACCTTAAGGCTATTTCTCTGCTACCATTAATCAGGTGAATATATCGCCAGTACTTTTTTTTAACAATTTAATAATATACATATCCATAAATAACACAGTGTGTTACTTTCTGAAATTTGCTTTTGTATTCCCTATTGTGTTTTTGAACTCCATTTATGTTGTCCTACGTTCATCTTAACTTTTATACAGCATGCCATTGTTTGAATGTATTACCCTTTATCCATTACTATTGGTGGATACTTGGTTTATATCCAATTTTTCACATTACAAATATTTTACCTGTAAAAAACTGAAGTGAATATCTTTGTATGACTTCTGGTAAACATAAGGAATAATTTCTCTGTTAAAGAGCTAAAGAGTTAAGCATGAGTTCTGGGTTATTAACATTTTCAGCTTTTTTGGCTATTGTCAAAAACACTAAGGGAGTGGGAAGGTAGGCCTTCTCATACAGTATTGTGAGCAGTGAAAATTGGTGCTGTTGCCTTCATGATATGGAATTGGCAAAGTACACCAAAATCAAAAATACATATAAGCTTTGGCTGCAGAATTCTATGTCTGAAAATATATCTTCACAACATACTTGCTTATGAGTACATACATGTATATTTAGGACATTATTAAACATAGCTTTTTTTGTAATAGTGAATAATTAGAATAAATTTGATGTTCTTCTTATAGCATTTTTACAAGAAATACTGTAAACAATTTTGAAGTCTACAGTCCAAACCTCCCTATACACACACACACACACATTGAGCAGTTGGAAAAAACAAACAAACTAGGTTTTATGTCTGGTGCTCTCTAATTTCAACTGTCTCTTTAATTAGCTCAGGTCTTTAGCCAAATGTCTAGGATTTTAAATCACCCTCCCCTTACCTTCTCTTGCTCGTGATGATGTGTGGTATCTGTGGAACTTATTGTGTCCTCCCCGGGGACTACGGGGAGGGGGTCTGTGTATGTGTAGTGACCTTTGGTGCTACTACCCACCATAGGCATGTCTGTACTGTGTGTCCTGATGGCAGAATTCAAGGTATTGTCCCCCTTAATTTGATTGATCTTAATGATGATCATACATCAATGCTTCATGGTCCTGGAAAAAGAGTAGAGGCCTCCTGTTCTCTACACTTCCCCCCCTGTCTCCTCTGTCCTATACTGTACGTCATAGAAGCTACTCTAACTTGCCTCTAATTCATGGCAGCTTCAAAGAAGCTCCACCATCTCTCAGTACAGCTACTCTCAGTCACTGTTAGGGGACTATGGGAAAGTATGGATCCCATACCTGGCCTGTAAGAACTGGGAACATCTCAGAACATCTCAGAAAGTCTGGCCTTTCTCCTGCCTAACTTGACTGCACTATTGAATTTACTTGATGTGGTCACCCCCCAGGTTACTTCTGGAGGCCCCATCTGTGACAATCTTCTTCTATACATAAATTGGGATAAAAACTCCAGGCATTTTTCTCAAGAGAAACTCCTCTGACACCCTAAGTCAAAGTGTGAAGAAAAGGGATTGGGAGCCACATACTTTAACCCCTTCTTCTGCTTTTCTCCCCATTCTCTTTGATGCAGCCTTTGGGTCCTGCTAGGGCTAGATTTTCTCTTAGTTTTCCTACTCTGCCTATTTCATGCCCTGGCCATCACAGGCAGAAGGAATATCATCACTATACTATGCAAGACACCCTATAAATCTGAGTCCTTATAACTTGATTCTTAATATAATGAATTTAGAATATTCTCTCTATATTAGTGCCTGGCTTTAAGCTTGGTGTTTTGTTGTCAAATTCTATTTTGGAAGTTAGAAGCTGAAAAGGTTCTCGTTGACTGCTTGCTGCAACACTTTGTTCCACACCCCCACCCCACACACCCCCGCAAATACACACACCACCATCAAGATGGGCAGAAGGATGCTTTAAGCTGACTGGAGAAGAGCATGTGTGAACACAGGCAAACGAAAAAAGCATATTAACATGTGTCAACACATTACATTCACTCCCCATATACACATGTAACCGGTTATTAAGTAGGAGTTTCTCTGTAATCCTAGGATTGCCTGCTAGGATCAAAAACTGTGGGCAGTGTCTCCAAATACCAAACTTTCCCAAGACAGACACCAATGAGCAGTGTCAGAAACCTCCCTCAGATATTACTGAGATAGCTGAGGAAGCTCCACTATGCCAACCACTTCACTAGCTCCCCTCCTCTACCATCCTGACACCTAGTCTATCAAAGGGGAAGAATAAGGAAGGGGGAGTGAAATAATTAATTGTTGGAGTTGAAAGAGTCATCAGGAGTGTAGGCTTTACGGGTAACTTGGAGCGTTCATCCCCTCAGTGAGGTCAGTCGGTTGTTTCATTTCCCTCTTTCTGGCCCAGAGGTAAAAGGCATTTCCATACAAATTCCTAGCTGCAGGAAGTACATGTTCCCCTCCCCCCATCTCAAACATGTCTTAAAGTGCTTTAACTGGGAAATGAGATGGGAGACTTCAACCAGAGAAGACAGTGGTCTATTTGTGTGTGTTTGCTTCTTGTTGTGTATTTGTTTTAATAATGGGAAATGATCAGAAAGTTTTGGAATCTACACAAGTTTTTGTTAAGGGGGTCAGTCACATAGTCTAGAAGATAGGTAATAATAGAAGAAAGATAAAAGTTTTCACATTCATGCTGTACTAAGTTTGGGCTACTTAACAGAATGGCTACATGTGCATAAAACTTAAAAGACTAGAAGTATATATACCAATATATTAACAGATATTATTTCTTGCTGATAAAATTAAAGGTGATTATTTTTATTTAATGCATTTGCAAATCTTTCATAAATTCCACAATAAACTTAAAAGTCAGAATAAAGCTCCACTCTTTCCAAATGAACAGATGAGTAGAATGTTACGAGTGCATCAGTCACTATTTTTAAGGTATATTACTTGCATATGAATTAGTCTTCTACTTAATTCTCAAGTTAAAGAACAATGGTAATCCCAGTTGTCACTGTACACTTAGAAATTAATATTTTCTGAACACCAAGGTAAAATGAAAAACCATACCCCTGATTAGAACCCCAAGAAGAGAAATAAAAGGGTTACAACCCTTGCCCTCTACATCCTTGAGACCTGTATTTTTTATTTATTTATTTATTATTTTTTTTTTTTGCTGTACGCAGGCCTCTCACTGTTGTGGCCTCTCCCCTTGCGGAGCACAGGTTCTGGACGTGCAGGCTCAGCGGCCATGGCTCACGGGTCCAGCCGCTCCGCGGCATGTGGGATCTTCCCAGACCGGGATAGGAACCCGTGTTCCCTGCATCGGCAGGCGGACTCTCAACCACTGTGTCACCAGGGAAGCCCGAGACCTGTATTTTAAGCTCTAAAATAATCCACCTGATGGGGGACCTGAGGCTCAACAGAGCTTCAACTACCTCTGGGCACAACTGCACTTTCCTATCTCCTTTCACTTTGGTCTCACTCCTACTATCTTCAAAGCTTTCTTTATTTTGGGAACACCAAGTGCTGAATAAATGAATAAATGACTCATGCCATCCACATGGCAGCCAGCAGCCTCTAGTATCCCCTTCAGGAAGAAGGTTATTAATGCAATGTTGTCATGGAATTTGATCACTCCCTCATATCTAAGTGCATTCTGTTTCCATAACCAAAAAGACTTTCCTTGATAGTCTTACTATTGTAGACCAGAAAGTATTCAGTGAGGCCAAGTACAATTTTGATCATCTTAATTCCAAGGACACTAATTTCTTAATTATATTTCAGAAAAAAACCCAGTTATTTTCTGGGATACTGTGTTTCCAGATGGATTATTCTTTATCAAATATTTTAATTTAGCAACTTTACCACTTTTAGTAGATCTTATACCACAATGCAGGGGGAAAAGGTTGGAGAAGGAAACTAGATTAATGACTGAATTATTGTTTTATCTTAAGCTGAAAAATCCTTCAAGCAAAGCTATTGAAAGCACAAGGCCAAATTAACATGTAATTTACTCTTTTCTTCTTCATTGGATACTAAGGTCTCTTTCTCATAGTTATTCTATAATAGCTAGTTCTGGGTTATGAAAGGAAACAGCAGATTCCTTGCTCCTAATTCAACAGGACATAATTAAATGCTGGAAAGAAAAGTCTCATAATTATTTTTAAAAGATATAAAGAAAAAAAACACAATTTTACTAGCAGTTTTACTGACTGGAAGAAATCTCTTCAATTAACTTCTTCCTCTATTGGCCACAACAATTTTCAGTTGGATTATTAGAAGAGTTTTTGCTTTGTATTAAAATTTTCAATCAAGAGGAATCAGAAAGGAAAGTTTTCTTGGCACGGCCCCATACTGACCCCAGCCCGGGGAGAGCGAGTTAGCAGAAGCCCACTTACCCCCTCTTTCTCTCCCACTCTCTGAATATACACTTGAAGGTGGCAGGACTCTGACAGAATCGTGCTCATCTCTGACGTGGATGTCCAGGCTGCTGCATTTCATGCTGAGCCAAACCTCAAGCATGAGCTGCAGGTAACAAGTTTACTTCCTTAGGAGTTAAGGAAAGATACCTACATGGTCAGTTCATCAGAAGTAGTCTCAACAATGTCACAATTCAAAACCCCAGCTTGGAAAGCAGAGAGGCAGGGAAGCCTCTGAAACAGAAACCTCTCATTGCCTCTTGGTCACTCAAAGTACCTGCTCTGAATTCTCTTGTCTCTGCTTTAAATGAGCATCAGAAAACCACAGTCCTGTTGAGGGAGAATGTCCCTGGTTCCTGTGAAACATCCCTCTCCCTTCGAGTCAGGTTTAATTGCAAACCTGAAGAAGTATTGTGACAGGAGCCTCTGCATTTTTCTGATAAGGTACAGTTTTTCATTTCCCTCTGGCTTTATGATCCTCAGGGGTGGGGAAGTGCTGACAATGCAAGTCAATGATCAGAGGTGTTGACTCTCCAAGTGCTGATTTTTCTAAAGGAAGGCGGGCAGAGAAAATCTAGGAATTAAAATTGTGGTGAGGAAGAAAGCGTGGCCATGGCAACTGATTTGGATACTTGAGGAGGAAGAGAGGCTTCAAGATGAGTCAGTAATATCTCTATCTAAATAAGTGCAAATTAAAGAGAAAGATAAAAATGCTTTGTCACCATGACTACATTGCTGGGAAAGCCTTGGTGTTTACATCCATCCTAAAGTTGGAGTACTAGTATTGATGCTGCCAATCTGCTACTACTTCTACTACGATGAATAGCAAAAATAATAATGGTGGGTAACATTTATAGAGTGTTGATTTCTATAACCAAGTTTTTAAAATTAATTTTTATTGGAGTATAGTTGACTTACAATGTTATGTTAGTTTCTGCTGTACAGCAAAGTTAATCAGTTATACATATATCCACTCTTTTTTAGAGTCTAGTCCCATATAGGTCATTACAGAGTACTGAGTTGAGTTCCCTGTGCTATACAGTAGGTCCTTGTTGGTTATCTATTTTATATATAAATATATTCCCAATCTCCCAATTTATCCCTCCCCACCCCTTCCTCCTTGGTAACCATAAGTTTGTTTCCTACATCTGTGACTCTATTTCTGTTTTGTAAATAGGTTCATCTGTACCATTTTTTTAGATTCCACGTATAAGCGATCTCATATGATATTTGTCTTTCTCTGGCTGACTTACTTCACTGTTATCATCTCAGTAGTTCTCACACATTGCTGATATAAGCACTATCACCATCCCCATCTTCAAGAAACTGAGGCTTAGAAAGATTCAGTAACTTCCCAAAGGCCAATGAGCAAGTAAGTGGCAGAGCTAGCATCCAATGCTGTAACTAAGTCCAAATCCTCTAGGCTATGCTGCCTCAGGCTCAGTGTCACCAGAATCATGTCGTACTTGGTCCTTCAGGCTTCTGAGAGGCAAAAACCAACTAGCAAACCTCATCTCTATTGAAAGCCTGCCACTACTGAATGAGCATCAATGGCTTACATGTTTCCCATAGTCCAACCACTCCCTTAAAGTGTGCCCTGCTTGTAACACTGCTATGACAGCTATAATTAAACATTCAGTCAAGACTAACAAATTTCATTTAAAACAAAGCCTTTTTGTCTTGCTACACTTTTATCACAAAGAACTCTCAGGCTTCTCTGAGATTTCTAACAACTCAACCGGTCCTCTGAAGGCTGTAGGAGGCTGACTGCAAAAATCTCTCCCTTCCTGGGCTTCCCTGGTGGCGCAGTGGTTGAGAGTCTGCCTGCCAATGCAGGGGACACGGGTTTGTGCCCGGTCCGAGAAGATCCCACATGCTGCAGAGCGCGTGGGCCCGTGAGCCATGGCTGCTGAGCCTGTGCGTCCGGAGCCTGTGCTCCGCAATGGGAGAGGCCACAACACTGAGAGGCCCGCCCCGCGTACTGCAAAAAAAAAAAAAAAATCTCTCCCTTCCTAGGTTTTAATAGCACTGAAATTACAACCCCGGCACAGTCTACTCCAGGACATAAAAAGCTGCTTCTCTCTCCAACAAAGTGCTCTCTTCAACAAAGTGATAAATAAAAGGAAAAACAAAAAATTCTGTCAAACAATGACAGAGTAAGCCAATTAAATTCTTTACTTTTTCGAGAGCGGAGTATGGTAAATGGCACAATATTTATATGAAGTATTTTTCAAAGTTTAAAGTGCCAGATTATGTGTATCTTTTTAGGATTGTCTATTTCCAATTAAAACTAAGTAGCAAATATTTTGAGCACTCATGTGTAACACCCTACACTAGTTTCAGGGAGAAATACAACACATAAAATGTTGGCTCTCCCTTCAAATATCTGTTCTAGTTTCGAACTCCCACAATTCAATAAGCTCCATAAAAAGTAGGTAAGATATTTGACAAGACACTTCACGAAAGATTATACAAGTAGGTAATAAGCACCTGAAAAGGTGCCGGACATTGTTAATCATCAGGGAAATGCAAATTAGTAACACAACAAGGTATGACTACACTTCCGTAAGGCCTTGTCTTACCTGGACAAGGCCAGGTAAGAATGTAGACCAACTGTATCTCTCCTATATTTCTAGTGGGAATATAAAATGGTATAACTACTTTAGAAAAGGGAGGTCTGGAGTTTTATTTTAAAAAAAAAGTAAACATATATATGCCCTATGATCCAGCAATTTCATTTCTAGGTATTTACCCAAGAGACATTAAAATATATGCCGACCAAGAAACATGCACAAGAATGTTCAAAGCAGCTTAGTCATAATAGCCTGGCACTGAAAACAGCCACAAATTCTTCCATAGGAAAATGGATAAACAAACTGGAATATTCATATCAGGAAATACTATTCGGCAATAAAAAAGAATGAAATACTGATAATGTAACATAAATAAATCTCAAAATATGCTGAGTGAAAGAATCCTTATACAAAAGAATATGTACATTCCTGTTTATTAAAAGGTCTGGAACAGATAAAACTACTCTGTAGTAGAAACAAATCAGAACAGCAGTTTCCTCTGAAACAGTGGCAGAGGGGATTGACTGAAAAGGAGCATGGGAGAACTTTCTGGGTTGATGGTAGTGTTCTATATTTTAATAGGAGTTTGGGTTACAGAGCTGTATATTTGTCAAAAAGCAGCAAGTGTACAATTATGTGTTTTTCATTGCATGTAGATTTTATCTTAAAAAGCTATTACATTAAAAACATTCTAGGGCTTCCCTGGTGGCGCAGTGGTTGAGGGTCCGCCTGCCGATGCAGGGGACGCGGGTTCGTGCGCTGGTCCGGGAAGATCCCACATGCCGCGCGGAGCGGCTAGGCCCGTGAGCCATGGCCGCTGAGCCTGTGCGTCTGGAGCCTGTGCTCCGCAACGGGAGAGGCCGCAACAGTGAGAGGCCCGCGTACCGCAAAAAAAAAACAAAAAAACAAAAAAACAAAAAAACATTCTAGTTAAAAGACACTTACGCTGAAGTATTTAACAGGAGTTGAACTGATATCTTCAATTTACTTGAAGTGTACCAAGAAATAAAATGTACTAAGGATTAATAGAGGGAGAGATAAATGGATAGATATATGATAAAGCAAATGTACTAAAATAATGATAAAATAGTAAAAACCAATTTAATGGTGGATATATATATATATATGGCCACTGTAAAATTCTTTCAACTTTACCCCATGTCTGAAAATACACGTAGTAAAATGTTGGAAAAAACATGCTTCATTCTTTCAGTCTTTACATGAAATGGTTAAAGAGAATGTGTGTAATGAGGAAGAAAAGAGAAAAAGTGGGCAGGAAACAACAGCCAGGTAGATATTATTTTCTATATATACTTAATCTCCAGTCTCATTCAACTGCTACACAGTCTTTGTCACACATTTAACAGATATTTATTGAGTTTCTACTATGTACCAGACTCTGTGCTAGAAGAATTCAGACACATTGATTTGATTGATTGGATTTCAAAAAGCTTAGAGTACAGTGGGCATCCAAAGGTATGATATACATAAAACTTCTTAATAAGGCACTATCATTCTACAATTTTTTTCTCAGTTTCTAAATTTGGAGTCTTTTTAATACTTGGGAAATGACCAAATTAACCAACAGCACTATGATGCTGAAAGCACTTACATTATAAAAAATATACATAATTATTCTGTAATTTATTATAAGGCAACTATGCAGGGCATTTGCTTAATTATTATTTTAATAGAGTACTTTGCCCATTTAGGGAGTTAAATTTAAAATATTATGATAAAATCATAATAATTACGACATTTAGGTAACCTCACCTAAACCTGTAACTTCAAATAAAATTAGTGACTCCCAAATGTGTATTTTTGGCCAACAGCTTGTTTCTGAGTTTCAGAAACTTGAAACCAATGCCCTGCTAGACATTTCTACCTAAGTATCCCTCAAGTACTTCAAATTCAAAACGTTCATATATAAACACAATATTTTCTCTCACAGAGTTGCTTTACCCTCAGTACGTTTTAGATTAGTTATTCATCCCAGTCCCAAGAGTTAACCTAATCCCCTGCTTCATATTTATTCACTAATATCAAATACTATTTATTCTAGGTTGTAAAAAACTTTAAAAGTTTGTTTTCTTGTAATAAAAATAATGCTATCAAATAAAATTCGGAAAGTACAGGAAAACAGCAAGAAATATAATCGCTTGTGATTTTACTATGTAATAGGTAAAATGCTTTGTAATATTTCTACTACTCCTTTTCTTTCCTAAATATAGAGTTTTATAGCAGGTTTCTTTTTTCACTTAGTAATATGTAATATAAATGATTCAGTACGCTGCTTTTAAAAATTTAATGTTATATCATAACATGTTTTCAATTATGCCATTTGGTCCTTGTAAACTCTATTTTTATTATTTTTTGTTTTTTTATTTTTTTAACATCTTTATTGGAGTATAATTGTTTTACAATGCTGTGTTAGCTTCTGCTTTATAACAAAGTGAATCAGCTATACATATACATATATCCCTGTATCTCCTCCCTCTTGTGTCTCCCTCCCACCCTCCCTATCCCATCACTCTAGGTGGTCACAAAGCACCAAGCTCTCCCCATGCGATGCAGCTGCTTCCCACTAGCTCTCTATTTTACATTTGGTAGTGTATATATGTCAGTGCTACACTCTCATTTCACCCCAGCTTATCCTTCCCCATCCCCGTGTCCTCAAGTCCATTCTCTATATCTGCATCTTTATTCCTGTCCTGCCCCTAGGTTCATCAGAACCACTTTTTCTTTTATATTTTTTGGATTCCAGAACCATTTTTTCTTTTCTTTTTTTTAGATTCCATATATATTAAACTCTATTTTTAAATGCCGGCAAAATTCTTAATTACCTAATGTTCTAACTGTTATACTCTGCAATCTGGTTCACATAATTATTTTTTCTGCATTATTATAAAGGTTATTTTAACCAGTCTCCTCTAAAATCTACAATCTACATTGAGCTATAGTTGGCATTCAAATTAAAAAATGATTCACTTCCTTTCTTAAAAATCTATTGTGGGACCTCTGTATCAGGATAGAAGGAAGGTACCTAATTAACTCTCCTCTTGAAAAAATTAAAACACTCAACAAAATATGTAAAACACATTTAAAAACATTGGACATCATATAGCACAGAACAGTTACGCCTGAGATAGGGAAACCAAAGAGTTAATCCCTATGATTGCCCGACTTTATTGCTTGGGAAGAGTTTCCAGGCTGTGACCCAAGACAGGGAAACCCAAGCAAAATCTGGAGCTCTCACAGAATGGAGTAGATGGAGTTGAGAGTTCAGGGAGGCCAGTGTGACTGGAGTTTACAGAATAGAGTACTACAGAGAAGAGAGCTGCAAAGAGGGAAGACTCTGGATATATGTAGAGGGAACCCCTTGAGTACTCATCAATGTTCTGATCAGCATACACATGGAAAGAAACTATCTGAGGCTAAGGAAAGAGCTGCCTGAAAAGATAACAGGGAAAAAGCATCTTTGCAGCACAAACAGAGCTGGGAAAAATACAGTTCCCATGAGCCAGAATAGAATAACTGATAATTCTGAGTATCAGGTAAAGTAGAATTTTGTAGAAAATCCTAAAAATCTTACAAAATCTTACAAAAAAGTAGGGAAGAAGAATTTTTGCCTCATAAGTGGGCAAAAGAAAAAAAATGTTTGAGGAAACATTAATCTGGCCTTGCCCAACAAAGATTTAAATCAAGTTCCAAAAAGATTAAATGATTTCCATGTAATTTAACTATGATCCAGAACAAAGTTCAAGAATGCATTTTATGAATGAAAATTCCTCGACAGTCAATAAAGTAAAATTACAATTTCTGTCATCTAATAAAAAATTACCAAACATACAAATAAACAGGAAAGTATAACCTACACTGAAGAGAAAAATCAATAAATGAAAGACTGGATTATGCAGATGATAGAAATTTTAGGCAAGAACATTAAAACAGCTATTATAACTATATTCCATGTGTTCAGGACAGTAAAGGAAATAGTAAATATATTAAACAAAAATACAGATGATATGAAAAAGACTCAAACCTAATTTGTAGAGAGAAAAAGTACAATGTCTGAGATGAAAATATACTGAATGGGATTAATAACAGATTAAAGACAACAAAAGGTTAGTGAACTTAAAACTTAGCAATTGAAATTATTCAAAATAAAGCACAGAGAAAAATGAGTGATAAAAAATGAGCAGAGAATCTCTGAACTATGGAGTAACATCAAGCAGTCTAACATAGATGTAATGGGAGTCCCCAGAGGAAGTGGGGGGTGCATGCAGAAAAATATTGATAAAAATAATGGTCAAAATTTTTCCAAATTTGAGGAAAATGCAAATACATTCAACAAGCTTAATGAACCCCAAGCATAAGAAATATAAAGAAAACAACATTGGGATATAAAAGAACAAATTGTTTAAAACCAGTGAAAAATTAAAAAATCAAGAAGGCCAGTTTGGGGGAGGGAGAAGAAAACAAATTGTGTACAGAGAAATGAAGATGACAGATTTCTTATCAGAAATAATACTAACCAGAAGAGCACTAACAACATCTCTAAATTAGAGAAAGAAAAAATATCTACCAATCTAGAATTCCTTAGCTAGTGAAATGTATCTCAGAAATTAAAATGAAATAAAAAGTTTTTCTAGATATACAAATTTCATGTAAGTCATTACCAGCAAACCCTCACTTAAAAAAAAAAAGTTAAAGAAATGTCTCAAGCAGGAGGAAAATGATGCTGGCTGGAAATCTGGATCTACATAAAGAAATGAAGAGCACTAGAAATGGTAGATATGTGAGCAAATGTAAGATAATCACTATTCTTTGAAATATAAATGACTCAAGAAGAGAAAATAACAAAGTATTAAGAGATTAAAACATAGTAGACATAATTTATGGTAACAATAATAAAAAGACCAGGAGGAAGGAAATGGAGTAAAGTATTATAAAATTCTTACATTATATGTGAATGGAATAATGTTCAAAGTTAGTCAGAATTAGACTATGTTATTTTAAAGATGTATACAATAAACCCAAAGCAACAACTAAAAAAAAAGAAAGAAAGAAAAGAAACAAGGTGATTTATCTTTTAAGAAAATAAAGGAGATTTAATGGAATCATAAATTATTCAATCCAAAAGAAGGAAGAAAATAATGAAAAGGAAACAAAGACATATGGGAAAATGAGAAAATAATAGCAAAATGGTAGATTAAACCCAACCACACCAGAAGTCACATTAAATATACATTATTTAAAACCCTAAATAAAAGTTAGAGATCATCAGATTGGATAATAAAACAAGATTCAACCATAGGCTATCTGCAAGAAATGTACTTAAAATATTAATATTAAGATATAATTAAAAATAAAATAATAGGAAAAGATATGTCAAGCTAACAGAATTCAAAAGAAAGCTGGAATGATCAAAATATTATCAGACAATATGAATTTTACAGTAAAAAAAATATATAACCAGTGTAGAAAAAAGAAAGGTTATTATTTCATAGGGATGAAGGAATCAATTCATTAAGAGGACCCCTAGAAACTTAAATATTTGAAACTGATAACAGAACTTCAAAATGCATGAAGCATAAACCAACACAACTACAAAGAGAAATAAATCCATAGTTATAGTCACACATTTCAAAATCCATCTCTCAATTAATTGACAGGACAAGTAGACAGTCAGTAAGAATAAAATAAGTAAACAGCACTATCAACCAACCTGAGCAAACTGACATTTACAGAAATCTTCACCATGCTATAGCAAAATGCAAATTCTTGGATGCACTCACAGAAAATGTACTAAGATAGACCATATTCTAGGGCATAAAACAAATCTTAATAAATTTAAAATTATTCAAACCAAGCAAAATATATTTTCAAACCGAAATGTAATCAGATCAAAAAGCAACAGTAGAAAAATATCTGAAAAAAAAAAAATCCCCCAAATTTGAAAACCAAACAACACATTCAAAACAACTCTGGGATCAAGGGAGAAATTAAGAGAAATTTTAACAATTATTCAATTGAATTAAAATGAAAACACAACGTAACAAAATTTGTGAAAAGAAGCTAAAACAATAGACAGGAATTTATAGCATTAAACGCCTACACTAGTGAAAGAAGATCTTGAATTAGTAGCTTCAGCATCACCCTAAGAAACTAGAAAAAGACCAAATTAACTAGATAGTAAGCAGAAGAAAGGAAATAATAAAGAGTAGAAATCACTATATTGAAAATAAATCAATAAAACTAAAAGCTAGTTCTCTGAAAAAAATCAATAAAAATTGTAAACTTTTAACCAGAATAATGAGGAAAAAGAATAAACACATCACAAATTAAAGAGGTGACATCATTACAGATTCTACAGATGTTAAAAAGATAATAAGGAAATAGTATAAACATAAGTACACAAAAAATTCAGTAACCTGCATGAAATGAACCAATTCCTTGAAAGACACAAACTGCCAAAACTTACACAAGAAGAATGAAATAATCCAAATAGCCCTAAATAGCAGGTAAATTGAACTTCCAGCTTAAAAGTTCTCACTAGGAACATCCAGGTCCAGATAGCCTCAGTTGTGATGGATACCAAATTTTCAGGAAGAAAAAATACCAAATTTATACAAATAGAGAACTGAAGAAGAGGAGACATTTTCAAATTTATTCTAAGATAACAACATGACCCTGATATCAAAACTAGACAAAGATGTTACAAGAAAATTACAACCCCAAATCTCTCATAAACATAGATGCAAAATTTAACATTTTAGCAGATCAAATTCAAAATATATAAAAAGTCTACTATATCATGCTCAAGTTGGGTTCATCTTGAAAGTACAAGCATGGTTTAACATTTGAGAATCAATGTACTTCACCACATCAACAAACTAAATAAAAAACCATGAAGGACTATCTCAATAGATGCAGAAAAAACATTTGACAAAATCTAATGTCTGTTCTTCATAAGAACTCTCGGGCAACTTGAAAAAAAAAAAAAAAGGGAACTTCCTCAACCTGATGAAAGGCCTCTAATATAAAAACTAACTAAAAATCAGTCAATACTTTAACATTAAACTAAAAAAATATAAAACTTTGGAAAGAAACACAGCAAAAAATTTTCATGACATTGGTTTAGGCAAAGACTTCTTAGATAGAATACCAAGAGCATAGCCCATAAAAGAAAATATTAAAAAATTATACTCAAAATTAAGAAATTCTGCTCTTTCATAGATGCTGCTAAGAAAATGAAAAGTCACAAATCGGGAGAAAAGATTTGCAAATCACATTTATGATACAGGACCTGTATCCAAAATATATAAAGAACTCTCTAAAATCAATAATAAGGAAAAGCAAATGATCAAAAGATCTGAATGGAAACTTAACCAAAGATATGTCAATGGCAAATATGCAAAGGAAAAGATGTTCAACATCATTAGGCATTAGTGGAATGCAACTTAAAACCAAAATGATATACCACTACATATCCACTAAAATAGTTAAAATTTAAAAGCCTGACTATACCAAGTGTTGGTGGAGATGTGAATCAACTAGAACTCTCACACATTGCTGGAGAAAATGTAAAAGGAAACACTTTAGAAAACAGATTGATAGTTTCTTAAAAAACAAAGCACCTATCATACTGTCTATTTCTTTTTTTTTTCTTTTTTTTTTGGTGGTACACAGGCCTCTCACTGTTGTGGCCTCTCCCATTGCGGAGCACAGGCTCCAGACGTGCAGGCTCAGCGGCCATGGCTCACGGGCCCCGCCACTCCGCGGCATGTGGGATCTTCCCGGACCAGGGCACGAACCCGTGTCCCCTGCATCGACAGGCAGACTCTCAACCACTGTGCCACCAGGGAAGCCCCATATTGTCTATTTCATTCGTAGGTATTTACTCAAGGCAAATTAAACCATATTTGCACACAAATACTTGTGCAAAAGTAGTTATAGCAGCTTTATTTATAATAGCAACAAACCAAAACAACACAAATTCCCATCAGTAGGTAAATGGATAAACAAATTGTGGCATATTCATATAGTATTATGCAACATAGATGAATACCAAAATAATTATGCTGAGTGAAAGTCTAGACCTAAAATGTACATACTCTATCATTTCTTTTATATATACTTCTAGAAAATGCAAACCTACAGTGAGGAAACAGATTGCAAAGGGGCAGGAGGAGATTTTAGGGGTGATGAATATGTTCATTATTTTAATTGCATTGATGGTTTTATGAGCATATAGATCCTTGAAAATTTTTTCAAATTGTACCTTTTAATGATGTATGGTTTTTTTATATAGGGGAGGGGAGGGGAGGAGAAGGGAGAATAGAATAGAACAGAGCGAGGGAGGAAGGGAGAGAGGAATGGAGAGAATGGGAAAGAAACAATCCCTAGTGCTTCCCCAGAGTTCTCAGACTAATACCTGAAGTCTTTAAATCATATTGGTGTCCTTTCATGAAATGGCTTGTCTCCCTCTACAGTCTCCTTTATCACAACTCTATCTCCCATCTATTTCCAATTTCTTTCACCACATACTCTACATTCTAGTTTACATTATCTCAAAGCTTGTTATCCCCAGTGGTCCCTGAAAGTCTTCTTTGTCTTTCAATGATCAGTGTCATCTGTCCTTTTCCCGAGATGCTACTCCCAGGCTGAGTTAGTTGCTGCTGCAGTGCTCCCAGATCAACAATTCATAGCTCTAACAAAACATTCTTCACTCCGTTTGGTCACTGTTGACTCACTTTTTGATCTCCCTTTTGTTGAGAAAGCCCTGAAGAAAAAATTTCCTTGTGCACGCCTAGTCTCTCAATATCTCATATAGTGCCTAGTACATAGTATGCACATAACATAACTTGTTGCATGAAGGAATGGACCTAATTATGTTAATGTATACTCCTTCCCAGTGGTGTCCTTTCAGTACCATAGCATATTACATAGCATAAAGTCATAAAGAGAGTCATAGCTATTTATCCCAACGTTTGTTTCTAGTATGCGGGTAAAAGAGAAAACATTAAAACAAATTCCAGATGTATGAGAACATTAAAAATGTTCACCACATCATAGAAAAACATCTCACCTCCAAGGTTTGTAACAGCCTCATTGTTGAATGATCTGCCAAACAAGTAGACATATAGATAGCTTTTTAAAAGGGATGTCCTGATTGACTTTTACCTGTGTTTTCAACAAGCACAGCACTAACAATAAGACATAGTGGAGCAAGCTGCATGAGAAAGAGCTAACAAACTGCTTCTTTATTTTGAGTGCAGGGTACTTACTTGTGAACCCTTGAAACCTAAAATTTAGTCTGGCTCACAATTTTGCTGCGAGAAAGTGTATGACAATCAAGAAGTAAATGAATCTAATTCTCAGAACAATCCCCAGTGGGAATTATAGAGGAGTGAGGGGAATTCTCTGGGATGAACAGATGTTTTTTCATCAGAATGTTTTTCTCTCTACTTTGACAGTGTTTATGAAATATTTGCAAAGTATGCATTTACTGTAAACAGGTATTTTGCTGCCCACTTATGCTTAGGAGCCACATTTCCTGGAATAGGCTGGACTGAACCCAGCTGTATTGTTTCTGCATGATCCCAAATGGAAGACCAATATGAAAGAAGTTCTGAAATGTCATTGGACTGGATGCTAAGTGTACTCCATTGTGAAATGAACCCTAGAGTCAGCCACTTAAGATATTGTTCTGTGTCATTTAGGTCAGACAGTAGATGGAGAAAAGAAAATGCAAGTGAAGAATTTTTTTAAGCCAAGCTTTTTAAATAAAGCTAAGAAAACTTGGATGAGGATGTGTGAATTTCAGGCACTCTGGAAATAGGTGCAAATTAAAATCTAGCCGGTAATTCCCTCCAGAACAGGTTGTTTCTTCCTCTTGAAAAACACAAAGAAGAAAGCATGCACCAAGTAAAGCCAAATCCCTTTAAAGCTTCTGTTAGTAGTAGGTTCATTTATTTTTCCCCTGAGCAAGCATCATGGGATTCAAATAAAAGGCTTGAGGCATGTTCGGTAGATGACAATAAATGATGAAGAATCTATCTAGTAAAGTTGCAGTGGAAAATCAGAATGGTAAGGTTACTTTTACAAACATTTATTTAATAAGGACATGCATAGAAACCTGGAGGCAAAAAAGAGGTCGACAGGAAGCAAGATATACCTAGAGGCATCTTTCAACATCTATTTCAAACTGATGGGAACTGGAGAAAAAAACAACAGCAAATGAAATCCTCATCAGTCAATCATAAGAAACATGAAATGTAGCAACATGAAAACATCACTCATCTTCTCCATACACAGAGATAAGGGGAAGTCCCCTTCGTAGAGTGTTATTTCCAGTCATGGTAATAAATTTGGAATAACTGAAAACAGCAACTGTTCCAGTCTGAAACACAGTCCAATACATCCACCTGTTACCTACTTCTAAACAGTTTCTTTAAAAAAGAAGTTGATAGTAATTCAACCATTTCATCTCTTCCAGACGTGATTAAAATATATAAAGAATTTAAATTGCCCTGTTATGGAAGATATGTACATGTTCACAGTTAAATCACATTAAGCAGTAATGAGGGGGGTGTGTGTGTATCAATTACCACTTCATTTTATTGTGGATCACCTTTGCTCCTGAATTTATGTGCCTCTTAAATTATAGG
The DNA here is from genome assembly GCF_964165515.1 of Mesoplodon bidens. NCBI lineage: Eukaryota > Metazoa > Chordata > Mammalia > Artiodactyla > Ziphiidae > Mesoplodon > Mesoplodon bidens. The sequence continues at coordinate 68,043,466 of NC_138166.1, read as the reverse complement.
AGAAAACACTGCAGAAATGACGCATGACATCAGGCATATTCTCAAACAACCAAGCTTAGAGGGCAGGTAAAAGATTTTAAATGCTCAAAAGCTTTTCTGCAGTGTCAGTAGCAATTCCAGAAGGCTGTACTTTTTGAAACATTTATTCTTCAACCCAAAAGGTCATGAAGTGCCAAATTTTGAAACAGCAGCATCTTAAAATATATTTTTTAAAAAGATAGTTTCCTCTTTAGTGGCACTATGCATAGAAACTAGTTTTTCTTTCACCCAACATCATGGGCTTGAGGTGGGAGAGGGATAGAAGACAGAAGAGTCTTCAATAGCTACCATGCTCGGGGAGTGAGATCCAGCACTGTGCAGACATGATCTACTTTAATATTTGGAACACCCTGAGTCAAGTGTGATCACCATTTTATGACTGAGTACTGAGGTTAAGTCACTCTAGCCTAAGTTGACCCACTTGGTAAACAGAGGGCTGGAAGTAAAGCCCAGTCAGCCTGACCCCAAAGCCAAGGTTCTTAACTCTACACCAATCAGTTAAATTCTGGGTCCTGTTTATGTTTCCAGTGTGGTTTTATTCTAACAAATTAACCATCAGATCAACTTCTACAGAAAGTCCTTCCTTACAGTTCCCAGACTGCATGTCTCTGCAGTCCCACATGCCAAGCAAATTTTAATCAGAATATTGAGCACATTAAATTAAATTATGCAATAAATCCTCTCTGGAATGTAAGCCCCTTGAAGGTTGGAACCACAGTCTCTTCTGTATCCTAAGCACTTAGTGGAGTATCAGCAATGTAGGAGATGCTCAACAAATATTTGGTGAATTATAATGGAACAGAGAGCTGATTAGATCAACAATTTCCAAACTCTCCTCCATGGAACTCTAGGAATTCTTCAGAGGGGGATTGAATTGCAAGAAGAGAGTGCTGACTGGACAAGAGTCCTGGTCTCCTCCATCACCAGAATCACAGGCACCCTATTTCCACTGGAGTGCTTCTTCCTCAATCTATTTTTCTCTTGAACTTCCACATAATATTTTATTTGAACAAAGGAAGGTATGGCTTAAAAAATGTTTAAAACTATTGGATTAGATGGTCACACTTTCACTTCCAAATTTATATCATTGCTTTCTACTTTCCTCTTAAAAGTCCATTCCTGGAATCCAAGTCATCAAATGTATGCCAAGCACATATGTAACTGAAGTTGCTGTGGGAAACCTGTGTTGGTGCCTGTGGTGTACTTCATTTGTGTAATGTGTTCCAGAATCTCGTGGAAGAAAATCGTGGAATAATCCAACATGTCAAACTCATGATGACATTTCCCCATGTGGTCCTTTGGGAAAGATTTCCTCATCCGATTTTCAGGAGTGTTGAAAGGCCATCATGACTGAGAGAAGGCATGAGTCATCCCAAGTTTGGGGTTAAGCATTGTGAGTTTTCTTACCAATCATGGAGAACAATAAACCTTATTAGAGATTATTCTCTGAGGAGGTACCTCCTAGGATCCTTTTTTGTTTAAGGAGGTTGAAATCACCCCCAAGGGAATAGTCTTCAGAAACAGCTATCCCTGTATAGTAAGAGCAAAGAGGGGAAAGAAAAAAACTAGCAGTAGCTAGTGGATCATGTGGAAACTTTTACCTTCTTCTAATGTTAGTCACTTGTAAGTAGGCAGAACTGATCAACCATAAGGGCAAGGAAAGCCCAGAACATGGTTGGAGTTAGACCAGGGGTTCAAACTGGAGTTCTTTTGCCCATATGCTAATCTCAGTTTCACTGGCAGTGGGAGTCCCCACTCCTCCCCCCAAGTCTTATGTCTGTGGCATATTAGAGGCAAGACTGAGGCAAATGAAGTGAACAGTAATTAGAGGCAAAGTCAGTTGTGGCTGCATCCACTCCACAAGATCACAGGATGGGGAGTTCATTAAAAAGTATTTAACACAGAAAAAGAATATAGTCACGAAGGAGAAATGTTTGAGTCAGTGTTCTTAGGAGTGCTTCTGAGCACGGGACACCCGTTGATTCACCCCCAGAGTCAATGAACAATGCTGTTTCATATCTGTGGTTTTTGCTTGTTATCAGAGCTGCCTGAAGGGAGCCAAGGACAGGCTAAATGAGACGCTCAGTCTTCTGGGGCCTTGTACATACTCATTTGTCCTGAGACTGAGCGACACCCATGCCTGAAGTTTGGTTGTTCTTGCTGTTCTGACTCTCCCTCTGGGGAAGTTGGGGTCGGGCACTCCCCAGAGAGAAGTGTTGAGTGAAGAATCATCCATGACATGCTTTTATCTTTGACTTTGCTCCAGGACAGAGGGGCACTATCATCCACGTTTTGCAAAAGAGTCATCATACAGAGGTTAGCTGACCCGCCAAGCTCCCACAAGGTAAGTGATAAGCTGGGATTTGAATTTGTTTTGTTTGACTCCAGGCCTCAGGTCTCTGAGGACTTTGAAATAGTCTCTTCTGATACCACATTGCCTCTCTCTTGACCTAGGTTGTGCCAGGTGTCACAATAAGTCTTGTAATATCACTAAAAGGTGGGTGGGAATTATTATTAAATCTTTTCTGCAGAAGAGGAAAGTGAAGCAACACAAAGTTTAAGGATTTGCCTGACACTCAGAGTGACAGGGCTAGGATGAATTATAATAAAATCTTGACATCTTCCAATAGGCCATGAATTTTATATTCTAACCCATAAATCAGCAAGGTTATGAGGGTCAACTTTATTCTCTCCTTTTGAATTAGAAAAACAACACAGTAAAGATGTAAAAGTCTTAAATATGGTGATGCCTCTAGAAGATGTGGGAAGCTACCAAAGCCAAGAGATATATAGGCCCACCTTCAAAGAGTGGATATCTTTGTGGAAGTGATTTGTGCTAATGGAATACAAGCAAGCACACACTGGCAAACTCATGCCAGCAGAGGGTGAACAGTATAATATGGCATAGTGGTTGAGAGCAAGGGCTGCAGAATTATCCAGACTGGAGCCCAGGTTCTGATTCTGCCGTTTACTCACTGACCTTGAGAAAGTTACTTTAATTTTTTCATCTTATGAAAACTTCATGGGACTGCTAACAAGAATGAACTAAGTAAATGATGTAAAACCTTGGCATAGTGCCCAGTACATAATAAGAGCTGTATAAAATGCCAGCTATTATTATTGATGTTGCTATTATTGTATTTGCAACCACGTTTCAACATCACACTTTATTTCTTTCCTAGCAAAAACAAATTTTGCCTATTCAACCCTTTCTTATGATGCCATCAGATACAGCAGGAATCTTAAATGTATTTACAAATGATCGCTTCTCACTAGAGAACTCTAAATATAACACTAATGAATTAGTAAGTTAGTCACATTATATATACTTGCATGTGCCAAAGATTCTAGCAAAAGAGGAAATTTAACAAGGAATTTAAAAAAATTGATTATTAATGTTAATTTTCTTAGGAGTGATAATGGCAATGTAGCCATGAAGGAGAATGTCCTCAATCTTAGGAGGTATACATTAAAGTATTTAGGGATGAGGGATGTCTGTAACCTCCTCTCACAATACAGTTCTCAATGGGACCTTCATTTTTGCACATCTTGAGAGCCTGAGAACTAACAAGGTTTTTTTCTGCACTATCTTTTCAAGGATGTTTGTATAGTGAACAGTCTTGAAAGACACACAATGTTTTCCTTTGGGACAAAAGTTAAGCAGATTTAAAGTCCTCTTATAAAAGTCTAAGGCTCCTCAGCTGTGACACAAACCTATTGTGCACCCAGCATCCACCTGGACCCGTGCTGCATCACTCCCGTGGGACTTGGGGACAAAGGAACCAATGTGAACATAAAGCTCATGGTTCCTGCTGGGCTGTGAGTTATAACATTTTGTTTTCTGACCCAGAAGTCATAGGTCTTATTTCAACACAATATCGATGGAACTAAAGCAGACTACCTTGGTTTTCAAATACAGTAAAAATCTCTTCACAGCCCTTGACCTCTGTTTTCACATATTTAAGCATGTAAAATAACATGTATGTCTATGTGTGTTTACTGTTGTAAAAGTCAAGGGATTAATTACCTGTCTTAAGAACATAGGTGTATTAACCTCATCTACAAATCACTGAACTCTACACTTTAGTGCATGGTCCCAAGTGAAAGCTGAAAGAAACCAGGTGTTCCCTGGAGCTGGGTGGGCATGCAGGCATCAAGTGCCTCTTTCAGGATCTCCTGCTGTTGCTTCAGATATGAAATTAAGAGAAAATGTACTCAAAAGGGCTTCAGAGAACCTGAAGCAGCATATATGACTGCCTCAATACTTAGAAAATAGATATTTAGGTAGATAGACACATTATTTACATACTGCTTTACTCTTTAACTCTTAAACACGTTCGTCAGTGTTTCTCAGACATTTAGGGACCTAGGTTGTGCCAGGTGTCACAATAAGTCTTGTAATAACACTAATAGGTGGGTGGGAATTATTATTAAATCTTTTCTGCAGAAGAGGAAAGTGAAGCAACACAAAGTTTAAGGATTTGCCTGATACTCAGAGTGACAGGGCTAGAATGTGAATTATAATAAAATCTTGACATCTTCCAGTAGGCCATGAATTTTATATTCTATCCCATATATCAGCAAGGTTATTAGGGTCAACTTTATACTCTCCTTTTGAATTAGAAAAACTTAACATGGCAAAGATGTTACTGACGTAAAATCTACAATCTACTATTTTTAAAGATATATAATTTCATATATCATTTAAAGGCTAGTTTGATAATGATTTCCACCTGGTTTGGGCAATCTATGTATGTTTTCCTTATTTAACATTTATTTTGAAGACCTTTATTAAAATAGTAATAGTCTTCATTTCCTAGCACATTAAGCTTGGGGAAGTTTGTCCACAGTTCTGAATCTATAATGATTTGACTGGATTCAGATTTATCTTTAAAATGTGAATTTAAGTAAAACTTTCAGTCATTAAATGACTAGCTATGATAATAATCTTTCAGTCAGTTGATTTTGGAAACTCCAAAGATAGACAAATTGAAAACAGCCAAATCATTTTGTTGGCAATATGCCATCTTACCAGGATACATATGTAAACATTTAGTCAATACAATCTTTGGGCATATTCAAGTGATACACTTCACTGAATACTATTTTTCATAATCAGATTTTTACCTGTATGTGAAATGTGGCTGTTGGCTTATGAAGTAAGTTCAAGCTGATCTCAGCCTGGATTTATTCATTGCTTGCCTTAGATTTGAAAATGTATGATCAGCTATTAAAGCCATTTGAATCTTTCGGGATGATTATGTAGGGCAAATTGTCTTAAAAAGATTTTGTTGTATGATTTCTGATTTTTTTTCATTAAAAGGCAAGGAAAAAATCTTAATAGTTTTTTCTTATGGTATTTCATCATATCTAAAGTAGTTAAAAGCGTAAACTGCCCAAAATGAATATAAAGTAAGAAAGATGCCAACAAGTAGCTATGAAATATACACAACAGTTATATCTATGCAGAAAGAAAGGGGACAAAGGGAGAGAGGAAGGGAAGGAAGAAGGAGACAGAGAGAGAGAGAGAGAGACAGAGAGACAGAGAGACAGAGACAGAGAGAGAGAGAGAGAGACAGAGCTAAGGGGAGACAGGGAGGGAGAATCTCTTGAATTAATCTAACTCAACCCAACTCAATCAAATTCAATTCTGATCCTTCTGACTGAAGGATCAGAAAATGGTATTGTTATACTGGGAAGAGTTATAGAAAGAGTTCTCTGAATTTTATACTAAAATGTATAACTCTCAATAGATAAATACAGACATATGGAAAAAGTAGTTTAAAAAAAAACTTCTTCCTCTTACAAGACTAACGGACAGAAAATAGATTATTATATTCAACCTGAATAAAGATGGGAATGCACAGTGTCCTTCATGAATATTCTTGGCTTTTTTATGAGATAAATGCTGACCAAGTCTCTAACCCACTCTAGACTTCAGGCATTTTATCTGAGGAATTAAACTAGATGATTTTTTCTTCAGGTACCTTCTTGTTCTAACTCTTAGTTTCATGAAGGCAACGAGAATTCAATCTCTTCATATACCAGGAATCTTGGAACTATGAGGAAAGATGTCATCTAAACATTATTTGTGGGGCTTCCCTGGTGCCACAGTGGTTGCGAATCCGCCTGCCAATGCAGGGGACATGGGTTCGAGCCCTGGTCTGGGAAGATCACACATGTCGCGGAGCAACTAAGCCCGTGTGCCACAACGACTGAGCTTGTGCTCTAGAGCCTGTGAGCCACAACTACTGGGCCCACGTGCTGCAACTACTGAAGCCCACGTGCCTAGAGCCTGTGCTCCACAACAAGAGAAGTCACTGCAATGAGAAGCCCGGGCACCACAACGAAGATGAAGAGTAGCCCTCGCCTGACACAGTTAGAGAAAGCCCGTGCGCAGCAATAATGAAGACCCAACACAGCCAAAAATAAATAAATAAAATAAATAAATTGAAGAAAAACAAAAAACATTATTTGTAAGCCTTCAGTTTGGCCCAATTTGACCTGAAGTGTTAACTCAAATTTTACAAGTTCTCCTTTCATTTTGTAAATTAGCCTGAGCCTAGAGGTGGTTAAAAATTCTTTTTTGTTTTTATTTTGATCTGGAAATTGTGTCATTTGCTACCACTCTAACTTGGGATATTCTACATACTTAAATATACTTGATAAATATTTACTCAAATGTTGGTTTTAAATTTTGACTCTGCCATATTGAACAGTTTTGTGTTTGTCAGTGAGTTATGGTCTGCCCTATCCTTCTTATCCAAATATCTATGGGAATGAAAAACAAATGGAGAGAAAGATCTTTTTGAAATGGTTCTGATTAAATAATACAACAGTAGAATATAGTTTAGGAAATGTTTTTCCATATATACAAAACATTACAGAATGTCAGGATAGGAAATGATACAAACATTTAACAAAAATACAGATGGCACAACACCAATCAACATACTTGCCTTCTCCACTCTATGCCTTCTATCATTAAGGGGACTGTTCTCAGCGCCTGATCCATATTGAAGCTCAATGAATGTCTGCTGAACAAGTAATGATCTCTGTCTCATTTTATAGATATGGCTATGGAAGTAAAGAGACTGCATCATTTGCTAATTCATGGCAAATCCAAAATTAGAATTGTGGTCTTCTGACTCATAGTCCAGTCGTACTTTTTATGTTACACAGATTTAACAATTTTGATATTGGTTAGATACATAATAAAGAAGAATTTAGATATATGAGAATTTCCATTTAGAAACTGATGACTTTTAAAAGTCATTACCTCAGTTGGCAATGTACAGAACAAGAACCCTTTGCTGTGCCTTTACAGAGTACAGCAAAGTCATCAGGGATCAAATGAATGGAATGACAAGTTCTCAGCAGTGCTGCCTCTCCACTTCATGTGTTCCACAGGGATGCAGTCTGTGTGTTTTGGTTCAGAGGCCTGGGTTTTAATAGGGGCTCTAAAATCCAATAGTATTCTAGAATTCTGTGTGACCCAGTGGATCTTTTCTAGGACCTCAGAATTGGAAAAGAATTAGAAGTTAGCTTACTTGACATCTCACCTAACACAAATCCTTTGTACACTAACTCCTACAGAGAGGTACCCAGATGGAGCTAGAACTCCTCCTGTTAACAGTTTGCACTACTTCACAAGGCTGCTTGAAGTAAGGGAAAAAACTTAAGGCTTTGAAATGAAAAGACGTGAGTGACTACAGTAAACGTTCTTAACTTTTTGGAGCCTCTTTAGTTTTTAAAATGTAAATACTAATATCTGCCTTGCCGATTATTATTACATAATAAATTATATAAAACACTCTCACAAATTAGGCAGTCAGAAATACTCACTTCTTCCACAGATGCTTTATCAATCAATTTGAGTAAAATTCTTTCTAGATGTATTAGTTTCTTAGGCCTGCTACAACACATTCCCACAAACTGGGTGGCTTTAAACAACATAAGTTTATTTCCTCCCAGTTCTGAACCCTAGAAGTTCCAAATCTAGGTGTTGGTAGGATCACACCGTCTCTAAAGGTCCTAGGGGAGAATTCGCCTTGGCGCCTTCCTGGCTTCTGGTGGTTGCTGACAATCCTTGGCAGTCCTTCCTGTGGAGATGCAGCATGCCAGTCTCTGCCTCTGTTATCATAAGGCATTATCCCTATGTGTCTGTATTGAAATTTCCCTTTTCTTATAAAGACACCTGTCATACGGGATTTAGACCTCACCCTAACTCAGTCTAAACTCAACTTGATTACATTTGCAAAGTCCCTATTTCCAAATAGGGTGTCATTTACAGGTTCTAGGTTGACATGAATTTTGGGAGGACAGTATACAATCCAGTACAGTAGAGTCATAATGACAAGTAAACGAAATATTGTGTAAACTGCAAAGTACAGGTTGATTCCATTTCTCCAATTTCCAACTGTTAATTTTTATGTATATCTATGAAAACAAATTATACAAGAAAATTACTTTCAAACATAGTAAAAAAAAATTCACCAATTAGAGGAGAAATGAGATAATTCCTACTCCTAAATAATAGTTATAAAAGAATACAAAAGAGTGTTTATGTCTAGTATGACATTTCATCATATAAAATTAACCCATTTTAGGAAATCTACAGTCATGGGATGTATAAGGCAGGAATTACAATGTATTGAACATCAAATTTAATTTTCCATTAACTTATGTTGATTTATATTGATGTGAGGGTTATTGTGCCCTTGAGCCAAAGCTTAATGGTTCACTTACAGTTTTTTAATAGGAACTTCTGAGGAATGATGAGTGTCACATTGTAACAGCAGGAATAGATTTAGTTCAGTGATTATCCACATACAACTATTTAAATGGAAACGTATGGCATCAATCATCTTTTATAATTCTTTGATTGGGTTATATAAAGAAACCTTGGGATGTTTCACTTATGCTTAAATTGTGAACATTGTAAATATCAGCATTTAAATTAATATTAGCAGAAAAATTGAGTTGGGTGAAGTATTTTCTTCATAGGAACCTGTACAAAATCAATCAATGTCACTGGAATTTGTTGCACTTGGACTCCCAATAGCATATGATTTTCACTGAGTGGTACTGTGTAAAATATACCTCAAATACTATGATCAGCTTTAGGAGAGACAAAAAGGAGACTTCCTTCACAAAGACAAAATGTGATCATAAGAGTACTTCATGCTTTCTGCATTGAGATACAAAAATCCATAAAAACAGTAAAAGGCCTACATTTTATCGGAGCTCTGATCCTAATGTTTTGAATACTTAAAGACACATTTGGGCTGTATTTCTCATATAAATAGCCTATTAGAAGAAAATGAAAAACTTTTTTTTAATTATCTAAAGGGAGAGTGAGGATGGCATCTACAATTTTTTTAATCTTTAGAAATTTTTATCCTCTAGGATAAAAAACAGAATCTCGCAAGGTTCACCAATCCCTTTCTAGAATCGAGTTGTCAGGCCTGTGGAGCTACAAGAACTTCAATGGAATCATAACGGATTATTTACATTGCCATTGTCCCCAGCCTAAAGTTCTTATCACTGTCACCTGAAGCCATTGCATTTATATCCAACTATTCTCCCTGCCATAGTCTTTTCTTTTCCTTAATCCACTCTACTCCACACTTCAGACTGATCTTCCTATAACATATCTTTGCTCATGTCATTTCTTTGAGGAAATATCTGCATGTACTAACACTGTAGTCACAACACCATTGCCTCATTCCACTCATCTGAGATCTAACTTCCAGCCAGTTTCTCCAGTTTTATTCCCCAAATCTTCCTCTCAAAATCCTACACCTCAGACGATCTAGATTCTTCTCCATTGTGTAGAGCTAGTCAACACTTTCCAATTCCTCTGCCTCTGCTCAGATCATTCCACTTGAGTTGGACCTTCTCCATCCAAACCTTTTCCAACCCACTCAAATGTCCTTTCCTTCATGAAGATTCTCTGAATTAAACCCCCTTCTCCTCACAATTCCCTCCCAATTACTAGGTGCATATGTATCAACGTTTAGCACATTCTGGTTTATCTTTAACTTACTTATTTTTCTCCCTTACTGATCCTACTTGTACAGTCCATGAGAAGAGGAATCATGTTTTCATCACATATGAATCATCCCCAGCAACTAGCATAACACATTTTTGGATTAAGTCAAAGGAGTTTTTCATGTGGATTTTTCTGAAAATTCCATGGGAGATTATCATCTTAGACAGAAAACTAATTTAAGACTCCTTCACAGATTACCAGATGAGGATGGCAGAACTAAAAGAAGAGGAATTTGGAATTGTTACAAACTTAGTTCTCAGAATATAGATGAAGGGAAATTATATATAGTAGCTTCTTCAGTAAATACTGTAGGGACATTCCCTAAAATAAAATCTGTACAATTCTACCCCCACTGAGTGATCACCAACACATATTTCTTTCTCTTCTTTATATTCAGGGTTTTCTTTGGCAGATGCTGCTACAATCCTAAAATACAAAATGAAGGTGAGATTTGGAAATTTTTAGAATTTTTAAGTTTATTTGATTGGTATTGTCACAAACTGACTTTCAGGGGGAAAAGAATAGGAGTCTGCCTTGGATACCATTCCTAAGGAGATGGTATAAAAGATGTAAGAGTAACCAATCTTTCTCCCATTGCTTATTTGTGAGGCAAAGACTCTAAAATAAAGCCAGAGTGACTGAAATGCCTTTAATGGTGTTGGAGTGTTTAAAGACAGTCCCTATAAAATAGAAGTTGCATTTCTCTTCACCTGGCCTTCATTCAAACACTTCTCATTTTGTTGGGCTCCCTTTTCAGCAGAGCTTCTTGATGATAGAAAACACATCTTTTACATTCTGCCAGTGGAATTGCTTGGCACTGGAATTCTGGCTGGATGCTGCCCGATGAGAAATTCACTTTTAGTATGCATTGTTGAGCATCCTACTGTGTATTTAGATAAAGCTTTTATTTCATGATTTCTTAGTTCCTCTTCTTTATGAAATCAAGTAGTGTAAATCAGCTCTTCTGACTTGAACATATTAATTAGAGCAGTAGTTAAGAAAAAGTATTAATGAAATCCTTCCTTCCATTAAAATGGAGGTCAAAAGTGGCATATTACTACTCCATAGGGAGTTTAACCAAATTTAAAGGAGTAGTGAGCTCTTTGGCAGATATTAGGCTCTGGAGAATAAGTAAACCCCTGTAAACTTTCTGAAAAAAACCTCACTATCTAATAGGAAATGTTGAATGATACTCTCTTAGACTTTAAACTATTGGGTGTCTTAATGTTTGCCACTATTACTCATAAAGATGGTTATTCACAGAAAAATTAATTGCTCTCCTATTTTACTTTATACTACTCACTTATTTTGAGGATTTTTTTAAAACTTTGCTTTACTTGTTTTGGTATTTAGGTACATTGGTTTCCTCCATTAGACATTAATGTCTGCCTGTTTTACTTTCATATTTGCTCAATCATAGTACATAGGACTGTGAAATGTAATATTCTCTGTCATCTAGATTTCTTCCCCAGTACCAAAATCTGAAAGAAGTTTCATGCCCTGTGTTTATCAATATCTTATATAGAAATATTCGTGGTATTTGATGAGATTTTCATGTATAATGAAGCTAAGAGTGACATACACAATCAGAAATAGGATACAAAGTACAACAAAGTGCTCAATTAATATTCCAGTTTCAACAAGGTAAAGCTTAATTAGGTTAAAAGTACTTCACTTAAGTATTTTTAAAAATACTTTACAAATATAGAAGAGGAGCTATACATTAAAAGTAATTCATATAAATACTAAATGAATAAAAACAGTCTCAGAGTTATTCTAAGCCCTTTAAGTTTAAATAGGAATGAGATGCTCCAAGTCAAGAGTGACTTGACCAAAGTGACTCAGTTACTGGTAGCTTCCCAGGACAACCACTCAGCATCTCCAGCTTCACATGCTTGAGCTGCCACATTACAACAGGACAAAGACTGGGCAGTTTTAATTGACTCTAAACTGAAAATGTGGAATGACTCCAAAAAACAATGTTCTTTTAAGTCAAATTATTAACGAAAGAATAATGTCCAGCACTAAAGAGATAACTTTCTCCATTGGTCATACCCCAAATGGGGTTTTTCATAGTTCTAGATACTGTTTTTTGACTATCAGCTCAATAAAGCACCTTAGGCTCAGCATTCCTCCTCCCTTTCCCAGTCCTTCACTCATGTTCCTTGGGCTCACTTCTCTTAAAAAACAACTGGCAAACTATGTCCTTGCCCCAGGTTTTCTTTTGAGAAGAACCATCTAAGACACATACTGAATCTGCCCCAGGGGGACACAGCAGGCTGGACTTCATAATCTACTTTAATGTAAAATACATTTTTAAAAGATCATTTCTTACCTCGGGTATTCCACAGAACATACTCAGGGAAACACAGAACTAGATTTATTCTCTCTCAACATAGAATAAAATCCGAGTTCCCTATCTTGATCTCCTATAAGAAAATGCGAGGCAGAGTTGTGACCTATATAATCCGGTCCTCAGCTATCTTTTCATACTCCTATCTTACCCCTCTCCTTCTCGGTCTCTTTACTCCAGATCAGCTGTTCTTTGTACTCCTCTTTAAACATGCCGAGCATGTTTCTGCCTCTGAGCTTCTGCCCTTGCTGTTCCCTCTATCGGGAACAGATATTTGTCCAGATAGTGGCGTGGCTCACTTTCCCACTTCATTCCTGTCTCCATCTGACTGTCACCTCAGCAGAAACGCCTACTACAGTATCTAAACTATCTCCCCTAGCCACTTTCTTTCATCCAGCTTTACTTTTCTTCAAAGCACTTCTATTTGAAAACACTTTTCACTTATGTATTTATTGGTTGTCTCTCCAGTAGAATGTAAGCTTCATAAAGGCAGATTTTGTCTGTTGTTGTGTTCCCAGTACCTGGGAAATCTGTGTGTCTTTGAAAACGTGTGTGTCTTCTTCATCATCCTCATTTTTCTCATTTTGTTACGGATGCATGAAAATGCAATCCTAAACCAGCTTTTGGAGAAAAGCATTGCTCTGTAGTACTGAGCAATTTCCTTAGCATAACATAATGCCTTCACTCATTCTGTTTCTTTTGTCCTTTTTGCTTTTCTATCTCACATTTGCCTCGAGAATTTTCCCTCTTCAGCACTCAGATTCAGCTTCCTATCCTCCATGAAACCTGGCTGATGGCCCATACCATCAGAGCAGACACTCTCTCCTGCGTGCTCACTTGTCTTAAAACATGTCTGAGTGTGCTGTAGAGGCTTGATCACGTGTCTGCACCACTAGACTCTCAGTTCCTTTAGGGCAGTGGCCCTGTACCTTTACAGGGAGAGTGCCACTCTCATACCTTTTTCACCACCATCACCCTTGTCTGACACATTGTGTTATTAAATGGAACATTCTTGAAGCTACTTTGCCTTTTCTTACTAGACCTTATAAGTTATTTGTGTGTCAAATGTGGTTTGTCCCATAAAGCCTTTAGTGGTGCAATTTTCTTTTCTTTTTTTTTCCATTATATTTTCAATCTTTGAGTAAAATGCATTGTGAATAATACAGTGTATTACTGGACAGCTTTAACAATATTTTTATATGATTAATCTGTGTCATCTTGTGGCTTGTTTATAGTAGTTATTTCACCACCAAACCAGAGATCACAGCTTTAGGACCTAGCGACCCATCTATTCAGCTCACTGTAGCCTGTGTAAATCTTTTGTAAATGTGAATCTGATCAGGTCACACGCTCTCATGTCCTTGCTATCATGGTTCTCCTCACAGCCTTTGTCAGTGCAGCTCCCTTTTCTGAAATGTTCTTTCCTCCCCCGTCCCTTCCTATGGCATACACCTTCTCATCTTTCAATCTCATAGAAGCCCCCTACTCTGTGTGTGACTATTCTCTCTCTATTACAAGCATTTATAGCACCAACTACCTCTCCTTCCAGTATCTTTCACATTTGTTGTTTCATTTTGGTCATATGATTAATGTCTGTTTCTCCCCCAAAGAATAAGCTCCAAGAGGAAAGAGGCTATAGAAGCTGGGTACTTAGTAGGTAGTCAACTAGTCAATAAATACTCTTCAGGTAAATGAATGAATGGAGGTGCAAAAGTACTTATAATCTAAGTTTCCAACATGCAATAAAAGGGTTGCTATGGAAAAAGAGAACACTTTTCAGGCGTCTCGAGAGGATTTGGTTTCTGAAAGAGCCTTAAATTCTTACAGAGTTAAAAAAGGAGTAACTTTTTGAACCCAATCAGTTTTAGAATGCTAGCCTAGGCTGTAAGTCAAAGGGAGGAAGCTTTATGTTCACAAACCCCAAGGGGTTAAGGGCACGATCCAGGGAACCTGGAAGAAAAGTCTGCCACTGAAGCATGAAAAACCTGGTGTAAACGGGCTTTCAATTCAGGTCCATCTGTTAGGAATTCTAAATTTTACAGTCCTTGATCCTCTCTTTATCAGATTACTTTATAACTCAATTGTTTCCTCAACTCAAAAGAACACGATTTTACTTTTTTTGATTCAGGTATTGAGTGAACTGAAAGAGAATGAAGAGATTAATTAAAGTAAGATAGCAATGGTCAAGTTTGCTCTCTGCTGAGTGGATCGCCCTCATCTTAAATCTTCTTAAACCACATGCAATTATGCCCTCGAAAGCCTGAGGGCACTTGCATGGAAAGGCTAATGGGGTGAGACTTTAAATGATAGAAAGTCCTTAATTTGAAGTCTCTCTACTTTACTGGTTTATGTTAACACCTTACTGATTAATCTTGTGATGACTGAAGCTGTTCTATTCACGGATATCAAATTGACTGAATCTATCCTATTTTTGGTCACGAAATTCTCATTCACCACACAATTGATTGCATTGACTGTACTGTAATCTAAATCTTAAAACTGCAGAAAGTACCAGATTGGTCATTGCTTATGGATAATGTAGACATAACTAGTCTCTGATATTTTCTAAAATTTTTTTAAAAAGTAGATGTAGACATCCATACATATACAACCACAGAAGACTAATTTGTAAATTACCTACGTGTACAACTATAAGAGGCTGATTTGTAAATTATAGCACTTCTATATAAGGGCTGGGTTTTTTTGTTTGTTTGTTTGTTTTTGCGGTATGCGGGCCTCTCACTGTTGTGGCCTCTCCCGTTGCGGAGCACAGGCTCCAGACGTGCAGGCTCAGCGGCCATGGCTCACGGGCCCAGCCGCTCTGCAGCATGTGGGATCTTCCCAGAGCGGGGCACGAACCCATGTCCCCTGAATCGGCTGGCAGACTCTCAAACACTGCGCCACCAGGGAAGGCCATAAGGCCTGTTCTGATGCAACTTTTTAAATAATGTTTTCAGAGACAACTTAATGACATAGGAAATGCTCACAATGTTAAGAAAAAGGGCAGGTGACAAAGCTATATAAGGAATATAAAGCCACTTTTTTGGGAGGGATTTTATATATATATATATATATATAATATATAAATTTTATATTAATATATATATTATATATATTATATATATTTTATGTTATATATATATATACACATACACACACACACACACACACACACACACATATATGGACTAGAAGAAGGAAAGGACTAGAAAGTAGGAGGGAAAGAGGGGGATAAGAGGAAAGAAGCAAGAAAAAGACAAAACGAAAACACACCGAAATGTTAATACTGGTTAAATATATGATGTAATTATAGGCATTTTTTCCTTTCAGCTTCATACATTTTCCAAAGTAGCGTACTTTTATAATGAGAATAAATCAATATTTTAAAAGTTAAAATATACACTCTATGGCCTTCAAATGAAGAAAATAATCTTCAGAAATTTCTCATAGTTTGGGAAGGCTAGTTGTAGAGAAGTGGGAAGGAAGAAAAAGGATTTTATCTCCCATAGTCTTCTGCCACTACTGAAACATGCATGGTCTCCCTCTCTCTGCCTTTCTCCCTGTCTTTCTCTCCCTCTTCCCTTCCCCTGCCCCTCACACACATACACACACACACACACTCACACAGTGATGCTGCTATAGGCTCAGTGCCTTGACATCTAAAAGCTGTGCTGTACCAGTCTATCACTATAAAAGTCCACACACACACACACACACACACACACTCACACAGTGATGCTGCTATAGGCTCAGTGCCTTGACATCTAAAAGCTGTGCTGTACCAGTCTATCACTATAAAAGTCCACACACACACACACACACACTCACACAGTGATGCTGCTATAGGCTCAGTGCCTTGACATCTAAAAGCTGTGCTGTACCAGTCTATCACTATAAAAGTCCAACTGTGTGTTTGTAGCTACTGGTAACCTAGAAATGATGCAGCATTCCAAACAAGCAAAAAGTCCTCTTCATTTTTGACTCCAAACGCTTCTGGCAACCAAGGAGCTGTGTGGCCACCATCAATTGTGAATAAAGAAAAAGGTAAGAGAGGGAATGCAAAAAGACTCACAGAGCAAGGCCTCTCCTATGATGGAGTCTCCATCTCTGGAAGATGTGGATTTTCTACAAAGACTACCATCCCCCTGGACGAGAGTCGTCAGCTTATATGATGTAGCCTGACACCGGGGGCGGTGGGGGGGGTTACACAGGGAAGTCTCTCTCTCAGCCCCTTCCTGGAGCCATAAACACTTTTTGGAGATCTATGATAAAGACAGCAGAAATAAAAGTGATCCTGAGAACATTCCACAGGGCAGCCCACAAGATTTGCAGGGCCCAGAGTAAAATGAAAATCTGGTGCTTCTTGTCTGAAAAGCTGGAACAAAGTGTCATTAAAGGTGCTAAAACATAAAGCTTTTTCCTTTCTTCCTCATCTTTTCCTGACCTGCCACCGTGTTTTTTTTATTTGCTATCAAATGTCATTCTAAGTAAAGAAGAAATTAAATTTTTGATTATTAGCATGAATTTTACCATTCCTGTTTATATTGTGCAATGCCTGTTTTAAATGCAAATAGAAGAGCATTTAGCTCAATTGCAGAATCACCAAAATTACACAATTCATATTTTGTAGCTTTGTACATGCATATGTATGTTGTTCTTAAAACAGTAGCAATACTGCACAAAACTCAACTGTTTTTATCTCACTTCTCGATATGCACACATTCTACCAACACTCTACTTTAAGCCTAACTGACAAGTTAGAAGTAATGAAAGGAAAAGAACTATGGTTTTCCTATTTCCTTTTCCTTCTATGTCATCATTTTCATCATAAGCAGCTGGCTAATACAGGGAAGTAACGTGAGTCAGAAAGGATATGATATGATTCCTTGGTGATTGTGTAGGAAAAGCACTCTTAGTGTTTCTCCTGTACTACTCACACAGAACACTCTGACACTTCTGAATGTGTCTGTGTATGTTGGAGGGGGAGGTTCCTCACACCAACGTCAGCTGGATGTCCTACAATGTAACTCAATTCTGATGCCATCCACCTGGATCCCACAGGCCAAGGGCTCAATTCCACAAAACTGCCCCCAACCTTCACTTTAGAAGCCAATTATAAGTTTCAGATTGTCACCTGTGCTTCTGACTGACTGGCTATAAATTTGGGTTCCCATGACCGCCTCTTGGGTTTGACAATTTCCTAGAATGGCTCACAGAACTCAGGGGAACACTTACTTATGTTTACCAGTTTATTATAAAAGGATATGATAAAGAATATAGATAAATATGCAGATGGAAGAGATGCAAAGGTCAAGGTCTTGAACGGTCCCAAGGAAGGAGCTTCCGCCCCTGTGGAGTAGGAGAGGGCTATCCTCCAAGCACATGGATGTGTTCACCAGCCTGGAAGCTCTCCAAACCCTACACTTGGGATTTTTACAGAAGCTTCATCACAAAGGCATGATAGATCATTAACTCAATCTCCAGCTCCTCTTCTCTTCCTGGAGGATGAGAGGTAGAGCTGAACACTCCAAGCTTCTAATGATGGAGTGGCTCTTTCTAGTGACCAGCCCCTGTCCTGAAGCTCTCCAGGAGTCCACCAAGAGGGACTCCTTAGTACAAAAGACACTGCAATCACCCAAGAAACTGCAAGGGATTTAGGAGCTCTGTGTGAGAACTGGGATCAAAGACAAAACATGAGAAAAAATGCTCTTAGTACTCTTATCACTTAGGAGCTCTGTGCTAGGAACTGGAGGTAGAGACCAACTTAGATATTTTCTATTATTTTACAGTTGTTCATTTTTCTTAGAACACCATTGCCTTCCCTCTTCATCTGAAACAAATTCTGGTTCCAACAGAAAGCACAGCACCCCAGGCTGTCAGTTCACCCACTTTCTCAGTTGTAGATAGAGTATGCTTACCTTAGACTCACTTTTTGTATTGCTGAACATTCATACATTGTGGGTCCACCAGAATTCTGTGCTCCTGGAGCATCCCAAACACTATATGCAAATGAGGTGACCCGAAATGTGGGCACACATTTTGTGCTAATCTCCTCTGCTCACACACATGCTCCACTGTCCCATTAAAGTTCACTTACAAAATACAAGTTGAAAGAGATAACTGTTAAGAATTTCAAAACACCACCAAAGCATTAAATCAAAGACAGGGCCCTTCTGATCACAGACCTACACAGGTTGTACATCCACGAATCCAGCCGGACACACTGCCTTGGTTTTTTGGCCAAGGTACTCTCCAGTGCACTCAGCAGCCTATAACACCTGCTTACCTAATTAATGAAATTAAAATTCACCATGCTTCAGGGCAAAGAGCAGGACATGTACACACTGAGTTCTACACAAAGAGAGATTAGAACAAACTTGCTAAATAAAAGAGCTAACCACATGATCTGATATTCACATGACATTAAATGACTATTTCACCAAAAGCCCACTTTATAATTTATGGATAAAGCTGGTAGTGGAAGAGAGATTAGAGAGCAGCAAAGAAGGAAAACTTGCTCACTGGTTATTTCAGACATAGTTCCCGAGATTGACTGGGACACTAACTGGAGAATCATTAAACGAGAAGGCACAGTCTTACATATATCAAAGGTCTGTTTTCTTTCTGGTTGACAAAACGAACAATTCCAGGAATCATGCTGAACACTGTAATCTGATAATTAAGGAAGGGCTCAGTGGAGCAAGGAAAGGAAACAGGAAAATTAAATTTAAAAAGAAGCTGTTGAAGAGCCAAGGCACCAGCTGACATGAAATCATCCGTTGAAGATGTTCTTAAAGAGAAACTGAAAATGCTCCTCATAAATAAGGTTTAGTGGCATCAAAAAAAAAAAAAAAAGAGAAGCTTTTCTGTAAAATAATACTAAGGCTGTCAAGGCAATGCATTTCTTAACCAAGCAAGTTAATAATGTTTTTGTGTACGGCTTGCTTTAAAATGGGTGAGGTCAGGGCTTCCCTGGTGGTGCAGTGGTTAAGAATCTGCCTGCCAATTCAGGGGACATGGGTTTGAGCCCTGGTCTGGGAAGATTCCACATGCCGCGGAGCAACTAAGCCCCTGCACCACAACTACTGAGCCTGAGCTCTAGAGCCCATGAGCCACAACTACTGAGCCCACATGCCACAACTACTGAAGCCCACGCACCTAGAGCCCGTGCTCCACAACAAGAGAAGCCACCACAATGAGAAAGAGTAGCCCCCACTCATCGCAACTAAAGAAAGCTCAAGCACAGCAACGAAGACCTAACACAGCCCCAAATAAATAATTTATTAAAAAAAAAAGAAAAAAAGAAGGGTGAAGTCAGCCTTATAATATGATCAAAACGAGTGCAGTTGAAGTGAAATGTTTATGCACATTCTGTTGCGTTCTACATACACAAAGTGACCCTCATATCAATACATCAGGGAAGCAAGATTAACCAGAAGTTTTTTGCTAGACACTGATTTGGCATAATTTCTACCTCAAGTTGCCTAGTTTCCTGGTTTTCCACAAACAAACCAGATCTTATGGCCTCCCTCCTAACAAACCATTTTCACTTGAGCAAGATTCTATTACCCATGCCTTCCAGTGTGGTTCAATCTCCAATATTCGTATGTGGAGCAATCTCCATTGGACAAATGGCACCTGCCGGGGTTACAAATTGGACACCACCATATATCTCTCACTATATTTCCATTGCCATCATCCAGATTAGAGCTCTGGGTTCAGATGAGCCAAATCCCAAATCACTCCAAACACTGTTGCTTTGGACCACCCAGCTCTCGGTTCTGAGATCATTCTTTACCAACTAATGTGTTTTCCCCAGCTCTTCAATCCACAAACTAAGAAGGTTGTCTCCATCTAATAATGGCTTATCCTATTGCTACTGGCACCAAGTTGTCAAGAAATCAACATATATTTAACTTGAGTTCATCTGAAATACTAAATGAGTCTCAGGGTCACTCAAATGGGGCATCCTAGCATCTGTGCCTAACCCAAACTCTAGATTTGGGGAGCACTGCTGTTCCCCATCAATGGTGCTTGTGTAGTCAACTTCTGTGCCCTTGGATCCCACTGTAGGTTGGGAGGAGGAAAAAGAGTGCAAATGTAAGAATTAAGAAGTATTAAGAAAGTTCTTTATTTCAAAAATTACCCCAATCCAGGTGCCAAAATATTTGCAATATCTTCATTAATAATTCAATTCAAGATAAACCCTTTTAGCACCAACCAAAGAAGACACAATGGATAACTCTATATGTAATAAAGATAAATAAAGCACAGCTCCTACTCTGGAGGAGCTCACAGTCCAAGTAGAAGAAATAAGATATATTATACTATATTATGGTTATTTTATAGATGTAGATAAAGGAAACATTTATGAAGTGTTATGAGGATATAGACTGAAGGTCATTTTCTTTCAGTTAATCATTGCTCTCTTCCAGACATTATTTTATTCAAATTATTCCAAGTAGTGGTACATCATTTATTAGATCTATCAGTACCTTATCTCTTCCCCAAGCAAAAAGTATCAGGAAAATACTCATTAATTCATTCATTCATGCATTCAATGTTTGTAAATCACCAAAACTAAGGCAGATACTGTGCAGGATGAAAAGTTCTATCAGGCATAGTTACTGTCTTCAAAGGAACACATGTTACCACCTATTCCTTGATACTGAGAAATTCCTTGATATTGAGAAATTAAGTCGGGACTTTTGCAACTTTGAGTTTAATAGCTGCACTTTCAATATTTCAGGATTTTAATATCCACATTCCATTGCACAACAAATTCTTATAGGTACAGACCTACCTTACACCTTTTATTCCATTGAGGAGTCACTTGTGTTCATTCCTACCATAACATTTTTTTTTAAAGAAAAGATTAACTGCTTATACCTATATTTCACAGAATGGAGTCACAGCTACTTATACCAGAAAGATTCACTTGGGTACTTACAAAATACAGAAAACCTGACTCAGAATCTCTGAAGTTGAGGGCCAGAAATCTACATTTTTAGTAAGCACAGATTATTCTGATTAACACTAAAGTTTGAGCACTACTATTCTAGACACATTTGCCTTTACCTTATACTCTTGAGGATTTAGATCATTCCCCTTTTTAAGTAATGTTCTGCCTCCTGCATTCATTTCCATTCAGAATATAATGATTAAGGAACTTCCATAGATATGAGAATACAATTAACTCATAATGTGGCTACAAGGCCCTACAGATCAGACCTCTGCCTTCCTTTCCAAACCCATCCATTACTAAGGTCAGCTGTGCTCTAGCCACAATCTGTCTTCCACTTTCTTCACTGTGTCAAGCTCTTCCCCAACAAATGAGTTTATACCATGTCATGTCTAAAGCTTACAAGGTTCTTCCCCATATTCTTTGCCTAGATAACTATTTTTCATTCCTCATATCTCAGCCAAAATATTCTTTCCATAGAGAGACTTTCCCTAACCACTCAAAGTTAATTAGGTCTCACCTAATATTCTTCTTTAATAGATCCCTGTTCCTTTCTATCAGGGAGTTTATCACAATTTATTATTAACACTTGCATACATTTTGCTTGATGCACATTTCTTCTGCCATTCCAAGCTGCTTCAGAGTGGGGACCATCAACTTTTCATTTCACAAATGAATATCATCTCCTGGCAAAATGCCAGACCCAGAGTAGATATCTAATAAACACTTGAATGAATGAGCAAAATAAGTAAATAGTAATTACCTTCATTCAAGTGAAGATATGAAAAAGAACACTGCATAAATTAAATTATATGTAACAGTTAATTAATCAATTATATGCAAGTCATAAAATGGTTTAGGAATTCAAGGGCTGAGAGATCAATGTGCACCGAAGTGGTCAGGAAAGACTTAGTAGGTGAAAAAAAACTTTAGCTGTGCCCTAGATAGTAATTAACATAGGTAAAGAGGAGGAGAAAGGTCTCATAGAAAAGAGTTCAGAGGATGCGGCTCCTGTGGATGCCAAGAGAGGCGGGAAGATGCTCATGGGCATGCACCTGCCGTGGGTCTTTTAAGGGCTGCTGTGTGGATGACAGGCTCTTGGTGCCCCAGCCAGGTGTCAGGGCTGTACCTCTGAGATGGGAGAGCCAAGTTCAGGACACTGGTCCACAAGAGACCTCCCAGCTCCACGTAATAACAGACGATGAAAATCTCCCACAGATCTCCATCTCAATGCAAAGACCCAGCTCCACTCAACAATCAGCAAGCTACAGTGCTGGACACCCTATGCCAAACAACTAGCAAGACAGGAAGAAAAGCCCATCCATTAGCACAGAGGCTGCCTCAAATCATAATAAGGCCACAGACACCCCAACACATACCACCAGACGTGGACATGCCCAACAGAAAGACAATATCCAGCCTCATCCAACAGAACACAGGCACCAGTCCCCTCCACCAGGAAGCCTACACAACCCACTGAACCAACCTTAGCCACAGGAGACAGACACCAAAAACAATGGGAACTACGAACCTACAGCCTGCAAAAAGGAGACCCCAAACACAGTAAGTTAAGCAAAATGAGAAGACAGAGAAACACACAGCAGATGAAGGAGGAAGGCAAATAACCAACAGACCTAAAAAATGAAGAGGAAACAGGCAGTCTACCTGAAAAAGAATTCAGAATGATAGTAGAGATGATCCAAAATCTTGGAAATAGAATGGAGAAAATACAAGAAATGTTTAACAAGGACACAGAAGAACTAAAGAGCAAACAAACAGTGATGAACAACACAATAAATGAAATTAAAAATTCTGTAGAAGGGATCAATAGCAGAATAACTGAGGCAGAAGAATGGATAAGTGACCTGGAAGATAAAATAGTGGAAATCACTACTGCAGAGAAGAATAAAGGAAAAAAAAAAAAGAAAAGAATTGAGGACAGTCAAAGAGACCTCTGGGACAACATTAAATGCACCAATATTCGAATTATAGGGGTCCCAGAAGAAGAAGAGAAAAAGAAAGGGACTGAGAA
The DNA here is from genome assembly GCF_964165515.1 of Mesoplodon bidens. NCBI lineage: Eukaryota > Metazoa > Chordata > Mammalia > Artiodactyla > Ziphiidae > Mesoplodon > Mesoplodon bidens. The sequence goes on along the minus strand of NC_138166.1, from coordinate 68,020,026 downwards.
AATATTTGAAGAAATTATAGTTGAAAACTTCCCCAATATCAGAAAGGAAATTGTTAATCAAGTCCAGGAAGCACAGAGATTCCCATACAGGATAAATCCAAGGAGAAACATGCCAAGATACATATTAATCAAATTATCAAAAATAAAATACAAAGAAAAATATTAAAAGCACCAAGGGAAAAACAACAAAAAACACACAAAGGAATTCCCATAAGGTTAACAGCTGATCTTTCAGCAGAAACTCTGCAAGCCAGAAGGGAGTGGCAGGACATATTTAAAGTGATGAAGGAGAAAAATCTACAACCATGATTACTCTACCCAGCTAGGATCTCATTCAGATTTGATGGAGAAATTAAAATCTTTACAGACAAGCAAAAGCTAAGAGAATTCAGCACCAACAAACCAGCTTTACAACAAATGCTAAAGGACCTTCTCTAGGCAGGAAACAGAAGAGAAGGAAAAGACCTACAATAACAAACTCAAAACAATTAAGAAAATGGTAATAGGAACATGCATATCGATAATTACCTTAAATGTAAATGGATTAAATACTCCAACCAAAAGACATAGATTGGATGAATGGATACAAAGACAAGACCCGTATATTTGCTGTCTACAACAGACCCACTTCAGACCTAGGGACACATACAGACTGAAAGTGAGGGGATGGAAAAAGATATTCCATGTAAATGAAAATCAAAAGAAAGATGGAGTACCAATTCACATATCAGACAAAATAGACTTCAAAATAAAGACTATTACAAGAGACAAACAAGGACACTACATAATAATCAAGGTTGCAATCCAAGAAGAAGATATAACAATTGTAAATATTGATGCACCCAACATAGGAGCACCTCAATATATAAGGCAAATACTAACAGCCATAAAAGGGGAAATCGACATTAACACAATCATAGTAGTGGACTTTAGCACCCCACTTTCACCAATGGACAGATCATCCAAAATGAAAATAAATAAGGAAACACAAGCTTTCAGTGATACATTAAATAAGATGGTTTAATTGATATGTATATGATATTCCACCCAAAAAAAGAGAATACACATTCTTCTCAAGTGCTCATGGAACATTCTCCAGGATAGACCATATCTTGGGTCACAAATCAAACCTTGGTAAATTTAAGAAAATTGAAATCGTATCAAGTATCATTTCTGACCACAACACTATGAGACTAGATATCAATTACAGGAAAAAATCTGGAAAAAATGCAAACACATGGAGGCTAAACAACACACTACTTAATAACCAAGAGATCACTGAAGAAATGAAAGGGGAAATCAAAATATACCTAGAAACAAATGACAATGAACACACAATGACCCAAAATCTATGGGATGCAGCAAAAGCAGTTCTAAGAGGGAAGTTTATAGCAACACAAACCAACCTTAAGAAACAAGAAACATCTCAAATAAACAACCTATCCTTACACCCAAAGCAATTAGAGAAAGAAGAACAAAAACATCCCAAAGTTAGCAGAAGGAAAGAAATCATAAAGATCAGATCAGAAATAAATGAAAAAGAAATGAAGGGAATGATAGCAAAGATCAATAAAGCTAAAAGCTGGTTCTTTGAGAAGATAAAAAAAATTGATAAACCATTAGCCAGACTCATCAAGAAAAAAAGGGAGAAGACTCAAATCAATAGAATTAGAAATGAAAAGGGAGAAGTAACAACTGACACTGCAGAAATACAAAGGACCATGAGAGATTACTGCAAGCAACTATATGCCAATAAAATGGACAACCTCGAAGAAATGGACAAATTCTTAGAAATGCACAACCTTCTGAGACTGAACCAGAAAGAAATAGAAAATATGAACAGACCAATCACAAGCAATGAAATTGAAACTGTGATTAAAAATCTTCCAACAAACAAAAGCCCAGGACCAGATGCCTTGACAGGTGAATTCTATCAAACATTTAGAGAAGAGCTAACACCTATCCTTCTCAAACTCTTCCAAAATATAGCAAAGGGAGGAACACTCCCAAACTCATTCTACGAGGCCACCATCACCCTATACCAAAACCAGACAAAGATGTCACAAAGAAAGGAAACTACAGGCCAATATCACTGATGAACATAGATGCAAAAATCCTCAACAAAATACTAGCAAACAGAATCCAACAGCACATTAAAAGGATCATACACCATGATCAAGTGGGGTTTATCCCAGGAATGCAAGGATTCTTCAATATATGCAAATCAATGTGATAAACCATATTAACAAACTGAAGGAGGAAAACCATAGGATCATCTCAATAGATGCAGAGAAAGCTTGACAGAATTCAGCACCCATTTATGATAAAAACCCTCCAGAAAGTAGGCATAGAGGGAACTTTCCTCAACATAATAAAGGCCATATATGACACACCCACAGCTAACATCATTCTCAATGGTGAAAAAATGAAACCATTTCCACTAAGATCAGGAAAAAGACAATGTTGCCCACTCTCACCACTATTATTCTACAGAGTTTTGGAAGTTTTAGCCACAGCAATCAGAGAAGAAAAAGAAATAAAAGGAATCCAAATTGGAAAGGAAGAAGTAAAGCTGTCACTGTTTGCAGATGACATGATACTATACATAGAGAATCCTAAAGATGCTACCAGAAAATTACTAGAGCTAATCAATGAATTTGGTAGAGTATCAGAATACAAAATTAATGCACAGAAATCTCTTTCATTCCTATACACTAATAATGAAAAATCTGAAAGTGAAATTAAGAAAACACTCCCATTTACCACTGCAACAAAAAGAATAAAATACCTAGGAATAAACCTACCTAAGGAGACAAAAGACCTGTATGCAGAAAATTATAAGACACTGATGAAAGATATTAAAGATGATACAAATAGATGGAGAGATATACCATGTTCTTGGATTGGAAGAATCAACAGTGTGAAAATGACTCTACTACCCAAAGCAATCAACAGATTCAATGCAATCCCTATCAAACTACCACCAGCATTTTTCACAGAAGTAGAACAAAAAATTTCACAATTTGTATGGAAACACAAAAGACCCCAAAAAGCCAAAGCAATATTGAGAAGGAAAAACAATATTGAGCAATATTGCAATACTGAGAAGGAGATGGAGGAATCAGGCTCACTGACTTCAGACTATACTACAAAGCTACAGTAATCAGGACAGTATGGTACTGTCACAAAAATGGAAATATATATCTATGGAACAGGATAGAAAGCCTAGAGATAAACCCATGCACAGATGGTCACCTTATCTTTGATAAAGGAGGCAAGAATATACAGTGGAGAAAAGACAGCCTCTTCAATAAGTGGTGCTGGGAAAACTGGACAGCTACATGGAAAAGAATGAAATTAGAACACTCCCTAACACCATACACAAAAATAAACTCTAAATGGATTAAAGGCCTAAATGTAAGGCCAGACACTATAAAACTCTTAGTGGAAAACATAGGCAGAACACTCTATGACATAAATCACAGCAAGATCCTTTTGGACTCACCTCCTAGAGAAATGGAAATAAAAACAAAAATAAACAAATGGGACCTAATGAAACTTAGCTTTTGCGAGCAAAGGAAACCATAAACAAGATGAAAAGACAACCCTCAGAAGGGGAGAAAATATTTGCAGATGAAGCAACTGACAAAGGATTAATCTCAAAAATTTACAAGCCGCTCATGCAGCTCAATATCAGAAAAACAAACAACACAATCCAAAAATGGGCCAAAGATCTAAATAGACATTTCTCCAAAGAAGATATCCAGATTGCCAACAAACACATGAAAGAATGCTCAACATCATTAATCATTAGAGAAATGCAAATCAAAACTACAATGAGATAGCGTCTCACACCTTTCAGAATGGCCATCATCAAAAAATCTACAAAAAATAAATGTTGGAGAGGGTGTGGAGAAAAGGGAACCCTCTTGCACTGTTGGTTGGAATGTAAATTGATACAGCCACTATGGAGAACAGTATGGAGGTTTGTTAAAAAAACTAAAAATAGAACTACCATACAGCCCAGCAATCCCACTACTGGGCATATACCCTGAGGAAACCATAATTCAATAAAAAGTCATGTACCACAATGTTCATTGTAGCTCTATTTACAATAGTCAGGACATGGAAGCAACCTAAGTGTCCATCAACAGATGAATGGATAAAGAAGATGTGGCACATATATACAATGGAATATTACTCAGCCATAAAAAGAAACGAAACTGAGTTATTTGTAGTGAGGTGGATGGACTTGGAGTCTGTCATACAGAGTGAAGTAAGTCAGAAAGAGAAAAACAAATACTGTATGCTAACATATATATGGAATCTAAAAAAAAAAAAGTCATGAAGAACCTAGGGGCAAGATATGAATAAAGATGCAGACCTACTAGAGAATGGACTTGAGGATATGGGGAGGGGGAAGGGTAATCTGGGACAAAGTGAGATAGTGGCATGGACATATATACACTACCAAACGTAAAATAGATAGCTAGTGGGAAGCAGCCGCATAGCACATGGAGATCAGCTCAGTGCTTTGTGACCACCTAGAGGGGTGGGATAGGGGGGCTGGGAGGGAGGGAGACGCAAGAGGGAAGAGATATGGGACATATGTATATATATAACTGATTCACTTTGTTATAAAAGAGAAACTAACACACCATTGTAAAGCAATTATACTCCAATAAAGATGTTAAAAAAAAAATAGTTCAGAGGCCAGAAACACAGAATGTCCAAGTTAAATTATCACAAGATTTATTCCAATTCAGCACATTCTGCTTATAGAGAAATGTGGTGAGAAAATTTTTGATTGTGATTGATTCTCTTGCCCCTGTAGAAATGATCCACAGAAAAGCAATATTCTAAATTTCTCAGTGGTTTTATTGATCCCACCACCAATCACCAGAAATAGTAACTCTTGTGTTTTTCAAAGTATAAAGAGAGGTTAAAAGAGCATCAAAATGTGATCAGATATCCAAGCTGATATTATGAAACTTGACAGAAGTGATGTAAATATTGAAACAAACCACATCCAATTTATCAGGGAGTTAAAGCAGAACATGAAGTTGCTGATTCCTCTGATACAAACCAGGATTCTGCATGTCAGTCTCCCCTGAACTTGAAAAACATGTGTCCTTTCTACTTTTATTTCGGCTCAAATTGTTTTCCCTTGTTTAGAAAATGCATCCCCCACCCCCAAATCTTTAAAGAATTTTCACCTAAAGTCCTAGTCTACTGAGCAGTCTGAACTTAGAGAGATGCAAATATAAAATGACTTTTTTTCTAGTTTTCTTTTTTGCCAAACATCTTTTGAAAGCTCCCCCTTCATGTAGCAATGTTGTCACTTTGAAACTTTAAAAGAAGCCTCTTGACTTGTTACTGTGTGTCCTTTTCTGAGACTTCTACCATATTAAAGTAAGTAATTTGGTCTTGCTTGAACTTTGTAAACAACCAGAACTCTGGTTAAAAAAAAAAAAATGAAATCAAAGTTTTTAGGAGTTGAACACCGTGATCTCTAAGAGGATAAACACAAATGAGGTATCCTTCAATCTCCCTGACTTTTGGCCTGGAGGAACATTGTGGACTGCAGCACATGGAAGGGGAGCCTAGGCACAGTTTGGGGGTTTCATTGAGCTCAGGCAGAAATCAGGGCTTGGGTTTGCTGAGGCAGCTGCAGTTTTTCAGGAAGAATACAGAGAGGAGTGAGAATACAGAGAAAGAACTTCAGAAACCTCTAAGGTGGTTTTTCTAGTCTGTTTTTGAATACTAAGCTATCAGGCATAGGATGAAATTCCAAAGACCAAGCAAAGAGCTAATGGAGAGCTCTAAGATGAATAATTCCCAGAGATCAAACTGGACTAGAAGGTATTCAAGTACCAATCAGCCATAATGGAGAGATGTGATCCAGTCATCAGAGCAGATAAGAGAGACTTCAGAAGATTTGCACCTTACAAGGAAGGCTAAACTAGGTGTAAAGAATATACTAGATATATATGAAAAATTCACTGGATAGCCAAAATAGGAGATTATACACTGATGGAAAAAATCAGTAATTGTGAAGACATAGCAATAAAGAATATTCAAACTGAAACACAGAGAGAAAGTGACTAAAAGAAAAAATGAACAAAGCCACAGTGACTTATGGGACAATTTAAAGTAGTCTGACAGATGTGTAATTTAAATGACAAAAGGTGGAATCAGCAGAAAAACTTATATAAAGAGATAATGTCCAAAGATTTTCCATATTTGATGAAAACTATAAACCCATAGATCTGGGAAAGTCAATGACTCAAAAGCAAGAAGAAAGTAAAGTATGAAGTAGCCACACAAAGGCATGCATATTCAAAAAAAGAAAATCTTAAAAGTGATCATAGAAAAAAAGGACTTAATTAAATATATATGAAAAAGACAATGATCAGAGCCTTGTTCAAAAACAATGCTATCCATAAGAAATATAATTTCTTTAGAGTGCTAAAAACAATGTTACTGTAGAATTTTATACTCAGAAAAAAAAAGGAAGATAAAAAATGTCATTTTCAGACCAAAAAAAGCTGAAAATAAAATGTGCTACCAGCAAATAGGCACTACAAGAAATGATACAGAGTTCTTCAGGCAGAAGAAAAATGATACCAAATGACAACTTCGATCTTCATGAAGCATCAAGAGCTTCTGAAATGGTAATTATGTGTGTAAATATAAATGAAACCCACATTTTAAAATTTCTTTAAAAGATGACATGATGAAGCAATAATAACATTACAGAAATATTACATAGGTAGAAATAAAATGTATTACAACAACAGCATAAAGGATGGAAGAGGAATTAGGGGCAAACTTTCTAAGGTTCTGATACTATTTCTGAAGGTGTATCATATTATTTTGAGGGTGACTCTGACAGGATAAAGGAGCTTATTGTTAACTCTACAACCACCAATAAAAAACAAAGAGCTATAACATATACTTCAGTAATGCATATAAAATGAAAGACAAAAAATAATCCAAGAGAAGGCAAGAACCAAGGGACAAAGGAACAACCACAGCAAAAATGGTACAAATAGAAAATGAATATTATTTGGCACTTAAACTCAACTACATAAAATTTTACATTAAATATACATGAACCAAACACAATAATCAAAGTAGAAAGTATTAGACTGAATCAAAATCAAAACCAAAATATACATCAGTCTATAGAAATGCTCTTTAAATATAAAGATATATATAGACTAAAAGTAAAAGGATGAACAAAGAGAACTACAAAAATGCTAATCAAAGGAAGCTGGGAGTGGTTCTATTAGTATTAGACAAAGTAGATTTCAGGACAAGTAATTTACCAGGGATAGAAAAGGAAACTTCTTAGTAATAAGAGGGGCAATTCATTAAAAGACATACTAATATAAATATGCTTATCCATTTTTGAATGGTGACTTCAACACTCTTTGCTCAGGAATTATTAGAAATCATAATTTAAAAAATAATTAAGTACAAAGAAGAACTGAATCACACTATGAACTAACCTGATTTAATTGGCATTCATAGAACAGCACTTTCCAATTATATTTCAAGTACAAATGGAATACTTACCAAAATAGATAGATCATCTGTTGGGCCCTAAAAGCAGTCTCAGTAAATATAGAAAGATTGCATTCAAACAGATTAGATTCTCTAACTACAACATAATTATGTTAGAAACCTTAATTTTGTTTTTGAGTTTCATAGAATATTGCCAAATATTTTGAATATTAACAACACTCTCCTAGGTTACCCACAGATCAAAGAAGTCATAAAAGATACTAGAAAATATTTTGAACAAATGATGATGAAAGAAAACATGTAAAAAAAATTTTGAGATAGAAATAAAGCAGTACTTAGAGGGAAGTTTATAGCTTTAAACATTTATATTGAAATAAAGACCTAAAATAAATTATCTAAGCATCATTCTTAAAAAGCTTGCAAAAGAAGAGCAAATTAAGGAAATATAAATCAAATAAATCAATAAAAGAAAAAACAAGGAAAAATTAATGAAATGAAAGATGATTCTTTAGAAAAATCATTTAAATTGATAAACCTCTACCTAGATTAATCAAGAAAAAAGAAAGCATAAATGACGTATAGCAGGAATACAAGAGGGCATATCAATACAGATCCTACAGAAATTAAAAGGATAATCTGAACATCTTTATGCCAGTTTAAACAAAATTAAGTCCTTGAAAGATATAAATTACCAAAATTGAAATAAGATATAGTAAGTATAAATAGCCATATATCAAGAATTTGAAAGGCTAATTAAAATCTCTCCACAGGGAAACTTCAGGATAATTTCATTGTTGCAGTCTATAAAACATTTATACCAAAAAAATAAGCCAATCCTACACAAATTATTTTAGAAAATAGAGAAGGATGATATACTTCCCAAATCATCCCATGGAGTCAGAAGTACTCCAGTGCCAAAACTAGATAAGAGCATTACAAGAAAAGAAACCTACAAAGTCACTATCCCTCATGAACACAAATGCAAAAATCCTTAACAAAGTATCACATTGAACCCACAATATATGTAAAATATATATATATTATGACTAAGGGGCATTTATTCCAGGAATTTGAGGGTGCTTTAACAATTGAAAACTAATGTTATTCCCTATCTTAACAGAATAAAGGGAGAAAACATGATTATCTCAATAGATGTATGTGATTATACTGGACAACCACTTATATAAGTTTATTAGCAAATTAAGAATGAAGGAAAAATTCAATCTGACCAAAGGCATCTATGAAAAATCTGCAGTTCATGCCATATTTAATAGTGAAAGACTGTTTTCCCTGCTAAGTTTGGGAGTAAGGCAAGTGAAACTCTGCTTGGCTAAAGGGTACAAACTTCCAGTCATAAGATGAATAAGTTCTGGGGATCTAATGTATGGCAGGGCAATTATAATTAATAATACTGTATTTTATACTTGAAAGTTGCTGAGAGTAGATTTTATATGTTCTCACCACAGAAAAGAAATGGTAATTACGTGACATGATAGAGGTATTAGCTAATACTATGGTGGTAATCATTTTGCAATATATAAGTGTATCAAATCAATGGGTGTTAAACTTACAATGTTATATGTCAGTTATATATATAAATTATATAATGTTCCAATGTTATATGCCAATAAAGCTGGAGAGAAAGGAAGTCTGCTCTCAGCACTCTAATAAATATTCTACTGAAGGTTCTAGCAACTATAATTATGCAAGAAGAGAAAAAAATAAAGCATATAGAATTGAAAGGAAAAAAATTAAACTGTCACTATTCTCAGGAACCAGGACTGTGTATACAGAAAAAAAAAAAACCTACAAAACAAGTACTTGACCTAAGTGCATTTACTAAGGTCTCAGTATATACGACTAAAATATAAGAATCAACTATTATTTTATACACTAGAAAATAAGATTTTTTAATGATACAACTTCCAATAGCATCCAAAAAATGAAGTATTTACAGATCATTTTCTACATGTCCAAAACCTATGTATTGAAAACTACAGAACATTGCTGAGAGATATCTTAAAAGACTAAATAAATGGAAAGACATACCAATTTAATGTATCAGTATAGTTAAGACTCAATATTGTTAAGATGTCAATTTTCCCAGTTAAAATACCAACAGTTCTATAGGAATTTACAAGCTGATACGCACACACACACACACCATATATATACATATATCTGACAAAGAACTTGTATCTAGATATTTAAAGAACTCTTACAATTCAAAATAATAAGACGAACTATCTAATTTAAAAATGGACAAAAGATTTTAGCAGGTGCTCACATGAAAATATGTGAAAGAACAATAAGAGCCTGAAAAAGTACTCAACATCATTACCCACCAGGGAAATGCAAATTAAAAATCACTGAGATAATGAAATTTAAAAGATTGATGACCACAGCTTAGAACCAGATCTGGGGGCTTCTACTCCAATAACTGGGGGGGAAGACCTGCACCAGACAGGGCTGTGACAACCCCAGAGCAAAGAGGAGACCCCATCCAACATCCAGTGCAGGCTCTGGTCACCACAACACCACTTACACCCACTATCAAGGGGATAATGGCCAGCACACCCTGAGGAAAGATGTAGCAGCCATCCATACCAAAAACAGCCCTCGCACCAAAAATACTAGACTCATGCAGAGTACACAGGGATGCTCCCACATAAAAACAGCCCATCAAAACCACAGTGGAATGGGACAAACCAACCTCAGGCACCTCTTGATACGACACACTAAGGAGGATTCAACATCATTTCTGTGATATTCCTGCCAAAAAATGCATGACCTGAGTCTAATCTTGAGAAAACATCAGATAAATTCAATTGAAAACGTTCTACTAAATAACTGGCCAGGACTTCAAAAATGTCAATGTCATGAAAGACTGAAAATGATTGGAGAACTGCTCTTGATTAAACGACACAAAAGAGGTAGTTAAATACAATGTGTAATCCTTCATTGGCTCTTGGATGATTAAAAATACAATGAAAGACATTATTGAAATAACTGGGGATATTTGAATAGGGACTCATATTAGGTAATAATATTAAATATAGTATCAGATCATGGAATTGTATCAATTTAAAATTTCCCAAGTGTTATAACTCTATTGTATCTATATTAGAGAATGCTCGTTTTTAGATGATACATGCTGAAGCCTTTAGGAATAAAATGTCACAATGTCTATAACTATTTAAAAAAAAACCCACAATGGATAACTGTTTCTCCTAAATTCATAGAGTCACATAAATATAAGTAAAATGAAGAAGCATGGGAACCACTCCCAATTAAAAGAACAAGAGAATTTCCCTGAAAGAAAAAACAATGAAATAAACCTCTCCAGTCTACTGCATGTTCAAAAAGCAGGTAATAACAATGCTGAAGGAATTCAGAAGGCTGTTGATAGAAATGCAGATCACTGTGACAAGGAACTACAAACTATGAGGGGCCAACCAAAGTTAGAGAACTCAATTGCCAAGATGAAAATGAAGCTAAATGCAATAAATAGCAGAAAATAAATGCAGGAAAATGAATAAGTGATCTGGAAGATAGAATAATGGAAATCACCCAATCAAAACAGCAGACAGAAAGACAAATGAAAAAATATATATTAATGACATCAAATGTTGCTAAGAATGTGGAACAACTGGAACTTTCATATACTGCTGGTGGGAATATATAATGGCATTTTGGCAAACACTGTGACAGCTTCTTATAAAATTACCCATACACCTAACATACAGTGTTGCTATTCTAGTCCATTTACACAGACCCATGAAATTACTGTTCACACAAAGACTCATATGAATGTCTATGACAACTTTATTCATAGTAGCCCCAAACTGGAAATGTAAATATCCACCAATAGGTAAATAATTAAACTGTAACATATTTATACAATGAAATACTGCTCAGCAATGGAAAGGAATGAATACACTGATACAGGCAACACTGATGAAGCTGAGAAACATTATGCTGAGCAAAAGAAGACAGAACAAAAAAAGCACATGCTATTTGACTTCATTTATATGAAGTTCTTGAAAAGAGAAAACTAATCTAAATTGACAGAAAGCAAATCAGTGGTTGCCTAGGACCTACAGTGGAGTGCACAAAGGAACTTTCCTGGTGATAGAAATGTTCTACATGTTGATTGTGGTTGTGATTACATGGGTAGTAATTATATTTATCAAAACTTATCAAACTATGTATACATTTTAAGTGGTGCATTTTATTGTATACATGTAAAATTTACCTCCATAATGTTGAATTTTTTAGCTTCTTAAAAACCTTAGGGTTGGGAGGCTATCAGACCACCCCAGCACTCTCCTCCCAGATCAAGGACTCACTACTCTAACGTATCCTTCTTCTTTAACCAATGTTTCTCTAGTTTTGTCTTCTTGTTGTAGGCCAAATGGCATGGTGAGTGAGGTTCTCAGAAAGTTTTGTTTGCCCCTTAATCAGCCCTGGAAGAAATACATGGCAGCAATCTTGTGCTTTCTGTAGAATATGGATATACTTATCTCTTTGTCATTAGTTTGGGACTTCACTCAGAATTATGAGTCTCCCACTTTCTCCCCCCCCACAAAAAAGTCACATTCAACATCATCTTACATGTTTTACGAAATATATTTTCTAAAACTTCTATTTTGTTTAGGAACCCATTCCAGTAATGATCAAGAGGAGGAATCTTAGTAATTAGGAAGTATAACCTGACATCCTTACAATGTCAGCTATTTGCTCAATAGCTTGTACAAAATGGACAAATCAAGGTGATCTGAGCAGGTTAAGTAAATCTGTCTACTTAGAGGAGTTGAAGGAATCTGTAAGTTTCTAGGTAAATCACCTACTCTTGGGTAGCACTGTATGGTGAATCCTCCTGATGAAAAGGAGAATCAGAGACTGTCACTGGTGAGCGGAGTCCACCTAGAGAACCAGAATCTAGACAACCTTAAGGGGAGATAATGCCAATTTCTGCATGGCTGGATGGAATGGAAAGTTTGTACAGTGCAAATCATCTCAAACATTTTCACAGAAGAATTAAAACAGAGCTCAAAGTAGTACTGTACAAGCATAAAATACACGATTTATTTTAAGTGAACATGAATTAAATATTATTATTTAAACTACTTATTATTGAATAAAAATGACACTCCAAAAGAAGATTCACCATGGTGATACTGTGGCTTTGTATACTTCCTGGTACAGGACCAGATATGTCATGAGCATGCATACTCATGCTCATGAGTTTTCCAAAATCTAGATGTAACAATAGAATAAGAGATGAAGTCAAAATGACTTAGCCCACAGGTAATGAAAAACTATGAAGGGCTTAATGAAAGTAAGTTTTTAAAAGTTTTAGAAAAATTTATTTAGTAGTAAGGTGGATTAAAAGGAAAAAAAAACTGGGACAAGGGCGATCAAGTAGGAAGCTACTGAAATACTTTAAGCAAAAAGGGAGTGCCTCTCAACTAATATTACCCTTAAAAATCTGAAAAAGTCCTCCACAGAACTTTACCAAGTAAAGATACATATTTTATTTTAGCTACAGACAAGGATTACATCCTAAATGCTGCTAAAGGATTCCTTTTCCTTCCACCTTGAAGAGGAATGTTCACAGAAATCCTAGACATAGACAAATGGGGACATATGAGTAACCCTGAAAAGCTAAAAACTCTCTTTTCACTAGCATTTTAGAATATGTTTAATATTTAGTGGTAGCAGTGAGAAACAAGTGTTTTATTAATGAAAGCTGTACAACTCAATTTAAATTTGAAATAAGGAATTTATCATATGCACTGAACATATCATAGCATTTAGAATATTTGAATTGTCATCAAATTGCAATTTTCCAAACCAGAGAACTTCTTAAGGGTCATAATAAAGGTATTTAAATTAGTTAATGAAATAGAGTACTCGTTCCTAGTAAACACCACACCTCATGGATTATTCAGTTTCAAATTTTCAGCTGTGTGCAGCCATCAAGTAGCTGGCCTTGGGATTTGGTGGGTGTGCTGTGGTTGTATAGTACATTCTGCATGGAAAGCCACAAAAGTACTCCTTAAAAGATAAATTGGCAACAATGAGGGTGACTGTTTTCTTGTTTGTTTGTTCACTCAAAGGCAGTAACTTTGTTAGGAGTGGGACCTGTCATCTGTGGAAACCTGAATTTATTGACAGCATTTCTAACTTATTTCTCTGAAGTTTTAGTGCATGTCATAAAACAGCAACATCATATGTCCAACTGGCCAAGCTTTGAGAACTCTTCTGGCCCATTGTGTGTTGGGGAACAGAATTCTAAGAGTGAAAAGAAGTTATAAGTGTTTAGGCCTATGAGGTCTTATTAGTGTTTTTTTTTTTAAATTTGTTTTTGTTTGTTTGTTTTTTGCTTGCACTGTGGCTGCTTCTCTGCCCTGGAAAGTCACTCCACTCTCTGAAGGATAACAGAGAGCTGGGGTACAGTCAACAAAAAAGGAAGCATCATCAAAATTGCTTAAACAAGCCTAGTCCTTGAGAAAGGACCTCTCAGCTCCTCTAGGATCTACACCACAGGTTTTCAGACATCGACGTGTACCGGAATCACCTGGAGAGACTGTTAAAACACAAATTCCTGGGCTTCCCTTGTGGCGCAGTGGTTGAGAGTCCACCTGCCGATGCAGGGGACACGGGTTCGTGCCCCGGTCCGGGAAGATACCACATGCTGCGGAGCGGCTGGGCCCGTGAGCCATGGCCGCTGAGCCTGGGCATCTGGAGCCTGTGCTCCGCAACAACGGGAGAGGCCACAACAGTAAGAGGCGCGCGTACTGAAAAAACAAAAACAAAAAACAAAACACACAAATTCCTGGGCTTCTTCCCCAGAGTTTCTGATTCAGTAAGTCTGAGACAGAACTGGAGGTTTTGCATTTAGCAAGCTCCCAGGTGATTTTAATGTTACTAGGACTGGGATCACGCTTTGAGAACAACTAATTAACTAATTCATGGGGGCCTGAAATTCTGAAGAGAAATTTGGGGTCCAAATCCTGGATATTTCTAAGTGTTTTTCTTTGGTTTTGGCCTGAGCTTCTCCTTTGTAATTCCCTTTTGTCTTATAAACCTGCAGTGGTTGTAGGAAGCCGAAGGAAGAATTATGTCAGAGTTCCAAATACCTCTGTGTACCTTTCAGCCTTGGGCACGTGACCAAAAATAAGCAGTGTGGGTCTTGTGGCTCCCCACTTAGTAATCATGATAATAATTATTATTAGCACTATTTCATAGCTTGTAAGAGATGACATTTGCAATTGGTTGTTTTACTCTTTTGCTACTTGTTTGTTTTTTTCTTGTGTCAGGAGGCTGGAATCTGTAACCCGCTTAAGCTCTGTGGAGGAAGATTTGAGTGAAGACGGACAAGCTTTAACACCCTGCCTCGTTCACAAGGAGCAATCAACAAAATGCATTTTAAACTACCTTGTGTACAATTTATACTGCAACAGCTGTCATCATCAGATATTATCTAAGTGAAAAATAGGAGATGAATGACATTAACATGTTAAAAAGTGTGGAGAAAATGAGAAACAAGTCCAAGAAAAATAATTTCTGTCCACACTGTACACAATATAAACCAAGAAGAAAAAAAAAACCTATTTAGGAAAAGTAAGTAGATTTGATTAATCAGATTCAGAAGGCAAATGACAAATAGGTAAAAATGCAAATCTGGAAGAATTAAAAATGTAAAGAAAAATATAGGAGGAGTTAAGTAAAAGGAACAGACAAGTTTACTAGGAATACAGGATACTTGATACATGTTAAATACAATATGGCTTTATAGTTCTCAGATAAATATGTTACACATTAGCTTTTTCAAATTAATAATGGGATAAAAACAAACAGGATGGATTCAGGTAAAGAATGAAAAAAGGGAATCTTTACCTTAATCAAAATATCCAGTATTGGATGATGGAAATCTATATAATGTAAAACTTAAGTGACACATTGTTTTATTCAGCAGGGACAAGAAAATGTTGATTTGTTTGAGGTTTGAGATACAGTTAAGTATAGAATCAACCAAGGCCTGACATTTGTCTCTCCACATTTCTACCCACTAAGAATTGGTGATTTTAATTATAATCTTAAGGTACTGTAAGATGCTCACTTATAAAATATTAAATTGTGTTCATTATAGTTGACTAAATTTAAATGAGTGTTAAACTTAGAAAATCTTTTGGAAAGATTTTCAATAACCAAAATTGAAGAGAAAGAAGACTCTGTTTATCCCATCACTAACTGACAGGAAGGACAGAGAGAAATGACTGAAGTCAGACTTCTGGGAAGCTTATACAGTACTTGTTTACTTACATTTTAACTGAAGCCTCAATTTTCATATCTCTAAAATGGACCTAATGATACTACCAACCTCATAAGTTTTTGGTGAGATTTAAATTAAATAATTTTTGCAAAATTCTTATGTGGCAGGCACATGATAAGAGGTAATAAATACCACCTATTTTATTATTACTAAAGGTTGCTGTCAGAATATTGTAGTTGTGGTTAATGGATGTTAGTTTTCTATTGCTACTATAACAAATTACCATAAACTTGGTGGCTTAAAACAACACCAACTTATTATCTTATGATTTTATCTTACCACGTA
Organism: Mesoplodon bidens; assembly: GCF_964165515.1. NCBI lineage: Eukaryota > Metazoa > Chordata > Mammalia > Artiodactyla > Ziphiidae > Mesoplodon > Mesoplodon bidens. The sequence continues at coordinate 68,003,870 of NC_138166.1, read as the reverse complement.
GGAAAAGAGATGTGAGTAGGTTAGAAGTCTAACATGGGTCCCATGGGGTTAAATTTAAGGTGTTGGTAGGGCTGCATTCCTTTCTGGAGGATGAGGGTGAATCTGTTTTCTTGAATTTTCTAGCATCCAGAAATCACCCATGTTTCTTGGCTCCTAGGTGGCCACAAAGCTAACCACATGCATCTCTTGACCATTCTTCACTAGTCACATCTCCCTCTGACTCTCTTTTTCTGCCTCCTTCTTCCTCTTCCATTTATAAAGACTCCTGTGATTTCACTGAGCCCACCACGAAAATCCAGGAAAATCTCATCTCAAACTACCTTAACTTAATCACATCTGCAGAATTCCTGTTGCCTGTAAAGTAGCATATTCATAGGTTCCAGGAATTAGGTTATGGACATCTCTGGGGCCATTACTCTGCCTACAACAATAAGTTACTCAGTACGTGCCACTCATCTAGCATTCTAGTTAAGGTTACATCAAAACAAACAGAGAAGCAATACAGTTATCTAGGCCACTAATATTTCAAAGACAGCCACAGCAGATAATTCTAGCCCTCTTTTACAAAAAAAAAAATCTGCTTTAGGGTGTTAGTTACTTTCAGCAAACATTTACACAGCTCAAACTTAATTACAATCACTCTACTTACATTTTATAATCCACACATTTTATAATGTGTGGATTTGCTTTTCTTAAAGCAATATATCCTGTCAAAAATGCAAATTAAACCATAAATACCAAGATAGATGTCACAAGGAATATTAAATTTCTTTCCCTTGCTTACAAATCTCAATAAAGATATTCTGATTTTAGAAATATTAACTCATTAATCCCATTCACTCTGGATTTATAGAATGAGAAAATAATCAAGAGCATTTCTCAGGCCTTTTTTTTTTTTTTTGGCTGTGTTGGGTCTTCATTGCTGTGCACCAGCTTTCTCTAATTGCGTTGAGCGGGGGCTACTCTTCGTTGCAGTGCACGGGCTTCTCACTGTTGTGTCTTCTCTTGCTAAAGAGCACGGGCTCTAGACACGTGGGCTTCAGTAGTTGCAGCATGAGGGCTCAGTACTTGTGGCACACGGGCTTAGTTGCTCTGCAGCATGTGGGATCTTCCCGGACCAGGGATCAAACCCGTGTGTCGTGAATTGGCAGGCGGATTCTTACCCACTGTGCCACCAGGGAAATCCTGTAAGGCCTTGTATTTTGATGGCAATTTCATTTGTTATATGGAGGAAGAAATGGATTCATAAGTTTCATGTTTTTCCTATTTATATATAATTTTTCTAAACATAGAAAATTTATCTATGAGATACAGCAAAACCACCAAGTAGAAAAACTTTGGGAGTTCATCAAATATTATATAATAACAAAAGAACTATTCAAGGATGGTCAGGTACTGTTACATTAAAAAGTATAATTTGTTCTGTAACCTGATTATACAAATACATTCTTCTAATTAGGGTAGATTGATGAAATCTAAGTGTTTAGAATAACTACTCAGGAAAAAAGTGGTATTTAATTAATGCAGCTCATAACAGCTTCTACAGTTCTTTGTACTATTGATTCCTCTTTATGTGAAAAATTACTCATGAATAACTCATATAAAAGAACAGCACCATTCGTAAATATAACAGCAGGATATATATGGTAAAAAAATATTCAGCAATTTACTCAAAGGAAAGCTACTTTATTACTATTTATTTCATAATAATTCTTGGTACTGGACAAAAACAGAGAAAGCTTACTCTTTTGCTTCTTGACAAATGCTTAATTTTATTTCTAGATTCACACAAAAATAGATGAGTATTTGAAATTATCCATAATTAAATGATAATGCATAATCACTCACCATTAAGTAAAACATGTTAGAGTCTAAAACTAACTGCAAGTTGTCAAATGCATATGTGTAATAAAAATTTCTTATTTTCATAATAGTCTATAATTATATATTTCACAATAGACTAATGGATTTTCAGGAGCCATCACATTGTGCGGTGCTCACTCATTAAACAACATGGTGAATAATTTAGAAAGAGCTGTTTTCTTTCTTATGTTATCAAAAATGAATTAAAACCAAGTAAAATTCTCATTCAGGAAACCAGAATCAATTTGTATTAATAGTCTAAAGGAAAAAGATCAGAGTAATTCTTTGTCAGGATTTTTTTTTAATATTTTACTAAAGGTGTAGTGTTAAAAGATCGAATTTTGGTACTAAGCACATCCTTATTGAAACCCATCCCATGGGGTTTGTTGGTTAAAGTAATAATAAATTAATCACTTTTAGTATAGTAATTGAAAGGACTATGAAAGCTAATTCTTAGCTACCTTTTTATATCATACTTTGCCCCTAAACAGAATACAAGTGAGAAGGGGAATAATGTAGAAAAACAAAAAATAATTTCAGAATACTTGTACTGTAGATCTCTTTGTCATGGGTTTCTTTAGTTTTACATCAGATTCTGAAAGACTTTGTACTCCGTGGGCCATGTCTACACTAACTCAGCCCGGCAGGCCATGGGATGAGAAAACTGATTGTGACAAGCCCAATCTACAGTCAGTATTCACAATTGGTATGGATGCCATAGCTCTACTGATGATGCAGTGGTCCACGTTAATTTATAAAACCACAATAGCCATGAAAATAATCTTGGGTTTTGAATATCCTTGTAATTTTTGTCCTGTAATACCATTAGAATAATAATAAAAGAAAAATCAAGTAGCACACACATAATAAATTTTTAGGATTTTATCTTTAGTCAAAACAGCAGAAGTCAGAGGCCATCATTCATATATCAACATTTATTTAGTACTTATTAAGTTCTAGAATCTGGGCAAGGCACGTTCACTTATTCATCTTATCACATATTTCATTCAGGCTTTAAAGTGGAAAATCTAGGTTATTTTGCAAGTTAAACACACCATGATTTCTGTTTTACTGGGGAAAAGTTCAATTAATTTTTTTATTCTTTTTTTAAAAATTTATTTGTTTTACTTATTTTTTTTTTATTTTTGGCTGCATTGGGTCTTCATTGCTGCACACAGGTTTTTCTCTAGTTGCAGTGAGCAGGGGCTGCTCTTTGTTGCGGTGTTTGGGCTTCTCATTGTGGTGGCTTCTCCTGTTGCAGAGCACGGGCTCCAGGTGCGCGGGCTTCAGTAGTTGTGGCACGCGGGCTCAGTAGTTGTGGCTCATGGGCTCTAGAGCACAGGCTCAGTAGCTGTGGTGCACAGGCTTAGTTGCTCCGTGGCATGTGGGATCTTCCTCGACCAGGGCTCAAACCTGTGTCCCCTGCATCGGCAGGCAGATTCTTAAGCACTGTGCCACCAGGGAAGCCCTGGTTTTTTTTGATTCTTTATTCTAAAATTCTCAAATCATTTTTTGGTTATATTTATACATCTTTTATTGGTTTTCATTGAGTTAATTTAATTGGATTTAATTGATCAATTTTATTTATCTTAAATCATCTTTAAGAATAAAAATCTGACTTAAGAATAAAACTACCAGTTCCTTTGGTTCTGATACATTGGTTCTGAAGACTGAGTCTCTGAAAATACATCAGCATTTCTTTAATGTAATGATGAATAGAAAATATTAGATATTTTCTGACACAAGGAGGGGAGAAGAGAGAAAACAGAGAAGAGAGTAATGTTTTTCAGCCAAACTCAGAGCTAGTTGACTTCCTACAAAGGAAGAGGAGGCAGGGGTAACAAAGGTATTTTGTAAGACTAAGGCCATGAGCTGGGCTGGATAGGTACTTGTGAAGGCAGAGGACATTCTGTATATGTTTTTTATAGTTAATTAAATGGTATTTATTATAGTATTGTTCCCTGAGTTGTTAAGATTTTTGGTATCTGTAGTAAAAATTGTCACTTTTTTCTCACTTTCTAACATGAACTAGCTCTTTCTCCAAATCATTTGGTAGGAACTAAATGGTCCTTGGTGTTCCTACACCCCACAGAACAGAGTCACTTCAAAATAGGTATATAGTCCTGAAAACACACATATGAAAATAGCTCGCAGTACCCTACTGGACTGAAAAAGCATGTCAGGTCCTTGTTGACAGGTCTGAGAATTACAGTCATGTCCTTAGCAAGGACTTCAAATTTCAGGGGACAGATCAGCTGTCATCATGGCTCCCCCTGTAGGGCAATGGCATTCATTAGAACAGGGATTGAATTTCCATTTGGCTCTGACAGGCTGTCCTCAGATGCCAACCCAAGACTCCCTCTCTTGTTTATCATTGTCAGCAAAAATATCTGATAGTTTTTTCTCCTTGAGCGGATGTGTAAACAAACAGGAAAGTATGCCCTGTCAAAATGACAATTTACATTGATTCCTCTTATCAAGATGTCTTTGGGAAGACAGCTTATCTCAAATTTACAAAAGAAGGAACTCAGTATCAGTGTTTCTTCATCAATAAATGATGATGGCAGGCCTGGTTTATAACTAATTGCCTGTTTCCAAAGCAACATTTAAAATGTAATGCAAAGCATCCACCCACTATAAACTGATGGGAAACTACCTTTGCTTCTGAATAAAGGCACATTATTTATAAGGGATAAAAAACAAAAACATTATTGCTATTACAAAAGTATAAAAATATACATAATTTAAAGTAAGTTATAAACTAAGAACTAAAGTATAAGTTTGTAAGGTGATATTTATATGAGTAAATTATAATATGTGGACTGTAAGTAATATAAAAATGCATCTTACACATAGGGGAGTATTTTCACTAAGATGTGAAAATACAGTAAAGTGGGTTTTATCACTGATCATCAGGCAAATGCAAATGAAAACCACAATGAGATATCACCCCACACCTGTTAGGATGGCTATTATATCAAAAAGACAAGAGATAACGAGTGTTGTCAAGGATGTGGAGAAAAGGGAGCCCTGGTATACTGTTTGTGGGAAAGAAATTGGTACAGCCATTATGGAAAACAGCACGGAGGTTTCTCAAAAAATTACAAAATAGAACTATTATATGATCCAGCAGTCCCACTTGTGGTTATTTATCCAAAGAATTGAGAGAATGGTGATTACTGGAACTGGGGGGGAGGAGAAAATGGAGAGGTGATAGTCAAAGGGTACAAATGTATGCTAGATACATTCTGAAGATCTACTATATATTAGCACAGTGCCTATAGCTAAAAATACTAGCTAACTATGGCTAGCAAATACTTAAAATTTGCTGAGGGTAAATCTTATATTAAATGCTCATATCACATACACACAGACAAATAATAGACTCTGGAGGAAACTTTGGGAAGTGATGGATATGTCTATGGCCTTAATAGTGGTGACAGTTTCATGGGTATATACTTATCCCCAAACTCACTGAGTTGTATACACTAAACATGTACAGCTTTTTACATGTCAACCATAATTTAATAAAGTGGTTTATATAATAATAATAAAAGAATTCTGTAACTTTTCACTCTTATACTCAACTTTTTCTCTTTATTTTTAAATGCATAAAGTTTGGAAGGGTATCATATTTTATACCAAATATCAAAACCTTCCTATCGTTATAAAATACAGGTATTTATTAATAAGTGTGATTGACCAGTAAATGAGAGAAGAGGACAAAGCTCATCAACTCAGTGCAAACCACCACCTTCTTACCACTCCATCCTATCTCTTTTCTAGGCCATTCCTCAGAATGTAGTGTGAACCTGGGAATGGAGGAGGTAGTTTGCCAGAAAGTAAAAATATACGTTTTATATTTATTTCCATGTCCCTAAAATTTTACCAGATAAGGAGAGTGGCCTAAGTGCATTCTTCTAGTCCTTCTGAATTTCTGGATTCATTCCTTCAGCTTAGGATGTAGATATAAAGAGCTAGAGAAGAATCATCTATAATTACTCAGCTATTACATCTGGGGTGCCACATCCATTCTGAGCTTGAAGTTTGGTTGCAGGTTGAAATCAATCTGAACTGTTTCACTCATAGCAATTACCAACTATGTACCAACTATTTAATTACCCCCTACTTCAGCTTCCTCATCTGTAAAGTGGGGATAAAAGTATTTACTTCAAGTGTCTCTGGAAGGATAAAATGAGAGATTTCACATAAAGTTCTTAGAGCAACGCCTAACACATGGTGAAGTTTCAATAAATTTACAGTAAACACCATTAAACTATAATGGTTAATAACTATGGTTTGGGCCATTTCTTCAAAATGGACATTACATATCAATTAAGCCTAATTAATAAATTATTCTTGAGGATTTGAAAAGCTAAGTTTGCAGTGTCCAGAAATGATCACCTTGACTTCTGTGAAGTCATATAAACTCAGAGATTTTGGCTGAGTTTTACTCATACAAATCAACACCTCTGTTTGGATAACTTGTCCTAAAAGTGTGTAGCCTCAAAGTCAAAAATATTTAGAAAAAGTTGGGCTTTGCTGTGATAATTCTCCTTTACAGAGGAAGGGTTGGGTAGAAGAAGTATACAGTTTATTTTGATAGAGTGATGCATGCTTTGAATTTTGAGTGCTATGTCTCTATTCTTAACATAGACTATTGAAAGGTGTTTCTAAATTTATTTGCCAACTAGCCATGTAAATAGAAATAGCATATTTCTCTGGGAATACTTAATTAAAAAGCTAGGTAGGTCTTACCCCGAATAGCCAAAGCCATCTTGAGAAAGAACAAAGCTGAAAGTATCATGCTCCCTAATTCCGAACTATATCACAAAGCTATAGTAATGAAAACAGTATTGCACTGGTATCGAAACAGACACCTAGATCAATGGAAGAGAATAGAGAGCCACATGCAAAAGAATGAAACTAGACCACCACAGTCTTGCATCATACACAAAAGTTAACTCAAAATGGATTAAAAACGTGAACATATGATCTGAAACCATAAAACCCCTAGAAGAAAACATAGGTGGTATGTGTGTTCGTTGAAATTGTTCTTGGCAGTGATTTTTTTTTGGATTTGACACCAAAAACAAATAAATGGGACTATATCAAACTAAAAAGCTTCTGCACTACAAAGGAAACCATCAATAAAATGAAAAGGCAACCCAATGAATGATAAAACATAAATCACATATTTGTTAAGGGGTTGATATCCGAAATATATAAAGAACTCACACAGCTCAATAGCAAAAAACCAAACAGTCCAATTTAAAAATGAGCAGAGGATCTGAATAGACATTTTTCCAAAGAAGACATACATGGCAAACAGGTACATGGAAAGGTTTCATCAGGAAAATGCGAGTCAAAACCACAGTGCGATATCACACCCGTTAGAATGGCTATTATCAAAAAGATAAGAAGTAACAAGTGTTGGTAAAGATGTGGAGAAAAGGGAATCCTTGTGCACTGTTGATGGGAATGAAATTTGTGCAGCCACTATGGGAAACAGTATGGAGGTTCCCAAAAAAGTTAAAAATCTAACTACCATATGATCCAGCAGTTCCACTTCTGGGTATTTATCTGAAGAAAAAAAAAATCACTAACTCAAAAAGATATAGCACTCCAATGTTCATTGTAGCATTATGTACAATAGCTAAGATATGGAAGCAACCTAAGTGTATGACGATGGAAAAATGGATAAAGAAAATGTGATATATATATATATTATATATAAATAATATATATATGATATATATGTAATATTATTCAGTCATAAAAAAGAATTAAATCATGCCATTTGTGACAACTTGAATGGACCCTCAGGGCATTATGCTAAGTGAAATAAGTCAGACAGTAAAAGACCATGTGATCTCACTTATATGTGGGATCTAAAAACAACACTGAACTCATAGATACTGAGAACAGATTGGTGGTTGCCAGAGGCGGGGGATGAGGGAATGGGCGAAAGGTACAAATTTTCAGTTATAAAATAAATAAATAAGTCATGGCAGAATGTAATGTATAGCATCGTGGCTATAGTTAATTTTACTGGATTGTTTATTTGAAAGTTGCTAAAAGAGTAAATCTTAAAAGTTCTCATCACAAGAAAAAAAATTGTAACTATGAATGGTGATGGATGTTAACTAGTTATTGACCACAATAAGTCTAGTTAACATCCATCACCATACATAGTGATGTACACATACATAATTTTTTCAGTATATATAAATATCGAATTAAAAAAAAACTGGACAGCTCTTCTTCACTCTTCCCTTCTTCCCTCACTGAAAGAAAAGACCAAAGTTTTTGCTTTGGTACCTGTCAACTTCTGAGTGAAGCAGATGAGGAGGCAACTAATGTTCCACCAAGTACAACGTTCGTACCCCCAAACATCAACCCTATTTACCATCTGAGTCACATACAAGATCTGACTGGCAAATCAGACTTAAACAAATCAGAGATTTTACCAGACATTATGTTTTACTAGTAATTTCAAGGATGCAGATAATCAAGAGACTCCACAGAGCAGAAAGATGCCTGGGACATCCAGGGCAGTTCCCCGAGTCTTATCCTGCCATGTGAAACATTAACCTTTGGCCCAGAATAATAGATGAAAAAGAAATCTCTAAAAGTGAAGTCTGCGGGGTTACTTCATATAGTAGAAGTGGGCTTTAATTGTGAAACATCTCCATTTAATATCCTAGAGAGTTATAACACTTATATGGCCTTCTCCAGGAAGCCATGACTCATAGATTCTAGTTTATTAAATAATCCATTAGCCAGGGAATAATTCTACCCTCAGACCTACCAAGTAGAGCCCCTGCCCCAGGACAGGTCCCTCGGAGGACTCTAGAGTCCCTTCATCAGAATTTTCTAAGTTCCGCTTCAGTGTCTGGGACTATATGAAGTAGTCCATCCAGGCAGGATGCCCTAAGCTCAAATCTGGTCCTACATGGATCCTGGTCACCAGGAGAACCTAACTCAAAATTTTCTGTGTCATTCTGATGGCTGGGACTGCCTGAGACCAGCAGTACTGTCTCATCAAGATGCCCTTGGTCAGGACCAGATTCTATCTGGGTCCCTTTGCTAGAAATGTCTTCCACAAAAGTTTCTACGTCCCCTCCAGTGGCTGGGACTGCCTGGAACCAGTAGTTCCCTACAGGTAGGGAGTTACATGTGCCATGGTTTCCATTTCTTCTCTTTGGAGCTCTCTCTGAACCTTTATATTACACATGGAATGGACCAGATGCCCTGAGAAGCTCTGAGATTTATGGATTTTGATGTTGCTCCACAGTCCAAGGCCTGGGCCCCAGTTCCAGGAGGGTGGCCTTATAAACAGATTGCTTCCACTGGACAGAATATTTCTTTCATTACATCTCATGAAACTTGGCTACCAGAATTGTGCTTATACATTGATTCTGTGTGACTCTCGCTCATGTCGGACACTGGACAAGTACAGGGCTATAAATTTCTGAGAGTCCACCTCTGATCCTTGGAATTGAGGCTGCTTGTTTAGGCCCATGTGTCAGCTCTCACCTGTCTATGTCCTGACTTTGGTGCTGTCTATGGGCTTCAGTACCCAAGAGTGGTAGAGGTGGTGGTAGGCATCCTTTAACCTTGTGTTCCCTAGTGCTGGCACACAATGCAGTTACTCTACCGCTTCTGCAGGTTCTATACCACATGTAAGGCAGTCCCCTCAGGTAGTCACATCCATCTCTTCCAAGGATTTTTCAATCATTGTTTTGCAACACTAATGGGCCATTGCAGTTAATATCCTCACTTGCATCTGATTGATGTGGTGATATCATGCTCTCCTAGGCTAGTCTTAAGCTGAACTGGACAAATGACAAGCATTCCTTACACAAATAGAATCTCTCTTTTTTCTCTACCCATGACCTCCTGCCTATTATTCCCTGGTGTTGAAAAAAGAGATGTGGTCAACAGTGACCGAAGTCTCATCATAGGAATGCAGTGATTATGGCCTGAGGAGTTCAAAAGAACACATGGTTGGAATATGTGGCCTATATTTGAAGTAAATTATTGCTCACATTTTCCTGCACACCCTATGAATGAAAGTCTTACGTTTGTGAGTATCAACAACAAAGCCCAGTTACGACCTTAAAGAGAGCCCTTGAGGTCCATATTCATAGGTGCATGAGGGATACTATAGCACCCTGCATAATGATGCAACCAGACTAATAAATATATGGTTTTAGGGAACTGTAGAGCCAATAAGATCCATGTTCTTTCAATACAAATAAGGTTTGAAGATCCATGACATTGTAACAACAGTATCATTACCTTTTTATTGTGTGGGAAATAGAAAATTTGTCAGGAAGGGCACATTTGACGAGAAAGAACATGAAGAACATTGCTCCTAGATGTGAACAAAAAGAGGTACTGTCTGGACACCATGAAGAATCATCATGTACTCTGATCAGAAAATAATAATCATGTACTCTGATTAGAAAATAAACAAATACTTAAGTACCACTTCTCTGTTCATTACTCTAAATTTTCATCAGTATATCACTATACATCATGAGTACTAATTAATTTTGTTACACGTTATGTAATCAAATTATTTATATAGGCAGGGTTCCCATCCCCAAATCATTGGAAAATGTTTGCCCAGGGCTTTATGTGCCCTAGAAGCAGCATCCTTTTAGGAATACTAAATACAGTCTCTTTCTTTTGGGTAATATTATTGCTCTGTTTATCCAAATTTCCAGGTGACAAGGAGACTTGATGGGATCACCTACCTTCTATTCTTTCCCTCAGGGTATCCCCCTTGGATGGAGGGTGAATAAATCACAGACCAGTTCTTTTAACTCTTTTCATTTTGAGAAAAGGCAGCTTAAGAAACTGCCTATATTTCAATTTCAGCTGCACTTTGTACTGGCTGCATGACCTCACACAGTTATTTAACAACTTTGTGCTTCAGTTTAGTTATTACATGTAAAGCATGAGTTTGTTTCACAAATATTTATTGAACATCTACCATGTACTATATAACCTTCTAGGTGGTTGAGATACATCAGTGACAAAAACAAAGACTCCTGTCCTCATGAAAGTAATTAGGAACTCCCTCCCACCATCAAAAATTTTTCCTATATACTTTGAAAGATTTTTCATCTTAAAAAAATTTCCTGTCTTGAAATAAAAATATTCTAGATGGAAGGTACAGTTTAACATGTATCAGCCAAAAACCTCACTTAGTAAACATTTAAGCAGAGTTCAACTGACAACTAAAAACACAAAAATGAAACACTGGTCACATGTTGTTGGGCTGGAGCTGTGTGCTGGTGAGCTGAGTCAAAAAAAAAAAAAGTTTTGATGTGCAGGGTTTGCTGATTTCTGTGGTGTAAACACTCTCTTCATAGCCACCAATAGTAGCTTTCAACCAGCTTGTAAAATTCCTGAATTTTCCACAATCAGCTGAACAGCAGGTACAAGTTGGCTTCAGCAAACCACTGCGCTGGTGGAGAGGGTCAAAGGCAAACAAAGTGAAGCAGAGCTGGCAGTAAGGAAGGCAGAGGAGGTCAAGGAAACTTTGTCCCACGTACAAATACACATAGGATAGGTTCTGGGCTTCTCCATAGCTTCGCACCCCACACACGGATGAGTTTCTATACTTACCAATAACAGCATTCAGTGTTATTTAAAAAAAATAGTAATAACTAAGTATCAGTTGACCTTAACCTTAACAAGAACAATAATTAACCCAGCTACTAAAGCAATTTTATGCTACTTTCAAAGAAGTAATATTCATTCAACTTTAAGAAGGTAATAATCCTGATGTATTCAGCACTAGTGAGAGTATGTCTGACATAGTCTGACTACTTTGGACACCATCTTCATACACAAATACATGCAAACACATGCACACATAATTAAGATCATTTACCATGTGCCAGGAGCCATCGTAAGAACGAGAGTGAGGTATTCTGTTTATGTCACTTCTATTTCTCAGCCACCTAGAAGATTGCGTGGTATATGGTAGGTGCTCAACAAATATTTGTAAAATGAATGTTTTACGCGGAATAAGTAAACAGGCACAGAGAGGTTAAATAACCATCCAAAGTCGTGGAGCTAGTACAGAGTGGAACTGGAATTCAAACATAAGCAGTCTTTTAAGGGGTTGTTCGCAAAACTAAAGACTGGCAAGAGGAAGAGAAATAAGAGTATGAACTTACAGGAAATTAGATGGTACACAGAATGGGTGGCAGACTTGCAACTAGTCAGTCTGGAAGAGACAAAAACTCAGGTTAGAACTGTTTTGACCTAGTAAAATATTAGCTGTTTTGAAAATATTGCTGAGTACCTCAGGTTGGAAGAAGAGAGGTGAGAAGAACTCTAAAGTGATAAATCCTCAGGAAGGCAGAATTTCAGTTCAAAATAAGAGGAATTACTGGTGTCCAACAATGTACGCAGGACATATAGGAAACAAGTGACTCCACCTCTTCCCACTTCATTCATAGAAAGTATTCAAGCAGAGGACAAAGAAGAGATCTCTTCATCAAGTGGCAAGTTAGGTTTATGGCCATTAGGATTTTCCCAGTTCAAATATTCCTTGTCTTAAGTAGAAACAGGAATCCAATAAATGCATTTTAAAGCATCTTCGCCATCTTACGTACCACCAAGTCATAAGTTGGCTTAAATATTTGAGAATATTTGGATATATTTGCCTGGGTTGAAATTGCCCTTTTTTAAAAAAAAAAAAATCAAAATGAAGACTGAGAAAACTAGATACAGACAAAAAATCCAAGGGAAAAATGTTTGCCAATCAACCCCGCCTATAAAGTCTCCAAAACATCACATATTCAATAGCTTCTAAAATTTTATCCTAGATAATTTTTCAGAAAGTGCACAAATTCAATAAGAAATGTTTTTAATCAGTCACTTACTCATCAACATGTCTCTAAGCTATGGACATTAGAAAAAGTTTCTCACAAAGATCAAGGGGTAATATCTCACAGTAGCAGGTCAACGCTTACATATGGGTTTCTTATTTCTCTGTGGATCCTTCAGAAGAACGCAGTCAGTACCAAGATATAATGTAGCTGCTATGCATAAAGTTACTGGAAATGATTTATTATTCTCAGCATTAGAGTTGTGGAACTTCCATGTGATAAATATTAAGAATATTATATAGAGAAACCTGCAGTACTTTATGTCATCAGAATCTACACTGGTGATTATTATTACCAGTGTTATTGATTTTTGGATGTGCTTTTGGTACCCTTAGGGCCAGGACATAAGCACCCTTATGCAAATTAGAGAAAAGGTTCCTGTTGGGCAGATCGACTAAAAACACCGCTCTTCCTGTGTCTGCCTTCTCCCTTTCCTCTCCCCAGGGTCATAACTTGGCAAACAGAGCTTGAGGTAGATTCTTATGCCTCAGACAGGCACCCTTATGAGGACATGATCTGAACAGATACTGGTGGAAACCTGGGTAGATTTTTAACCATAGAATGTTTCTGACTCTGAAAAATATATTTAAGATAAAAGTTGAAAGAAAAACATTCTTTTCCAATTCATTAACTATCCTCCACTCACTACCACTACACCACTCCACACCACCCCCCAGCACAAAACAAATGGGAACAACCCAGAACCAGTGAATCTCCAGCTAATTATTTTTTACATTACCTTCTCAAAACCTAGCACAACTGGTTAAAAAATTCTCACAACTAGTTAAAAAGCTAAAGTAGGCCAGATGCAAATCACTCCTGCTCAAGATTAAGCCTACTTTTTCCTTTTGATCCCAAGGGCAGGCTTGCTCTGCTGGAGTTGAGGTATTCCAAACTTACCCCGTGGCTTTTTACCATTGATTTATTATTGTTTTTTCAAACCTCAGTTTTTGATCTTTTCTTGCTCTTGAGTACTACAGATTCTCAAGATATTGTTTTTGACCGCACCATCCAAACCTTAACCTTCCTTCACACTCCTGATAATTAATAAACTAATCTTTCAACTATTATTCATTAAGCATCTATCATATGCTTGGTACTAGACTAATTGTTGAGAATACAAAAATAATTAGGATACATTGCTTATCCTATCAAGCAGAGCATTCTTAAAAATAAATACGTGAAAATAGTCTTATAAATTCAAAATATGAAGTAATCAGTCTTTCAGGTAAAATAACTGAGACTCAAAGAGAATTAGGTCACCTGCTAAAGTGACAGAACTGAGGACCCAGGTTCTTCCAACTCTAATCTAATGCTATAAACAGTACTCTGTGATAGGGTCATTCTTTCTGTGTGATTAATTTATTAAATGATTCATTTATTTATTCAGAAAGTGTGCTTATGAACAGAACTATGTTAGTCACTGTGGCAAGAAAACTATAAGATGAAGATGCAGACTGTGAACTCAGAGTTTACAAATTAAACCAAAAGGCAGAAAGAGAGAGAGAAAGGAAAAAAAAAAGGAAATGAAGAAAAAAATATGCCTTGACTTATATAAAGTGAATGGCTTAGATTAAATTCCATAAATTTCCTACACCTTTGCTTACATTTTCTGACATTCACAGCACACTATTTACACGGGTTTCTAACTGACAGATGTGAAAGGTCATGTTGAGCAGCTAAATTTGCATATATATTATATTTCTTATTTTGACATTGTTAAAGTATGTTCTTTTTATGTACCATGGAGACATAGGAACATTTTATACATTTTATCATTTTAAAATAGCTCCATTTCAAAGTAATAAAATGGATCAAGATATTTCTCCACAGTTTAGCTCTTACAGAAGAACATGTTAGTTTGAGCTCCCACTTTAGCTAATGGCCTTTACCTGTTTATCTGGTCAACCAAGCCAGAACTAGAAAGGTTATCCCTAATCATCTCTCCCTGCACATCTCCAGATCCCATCAGTCAATCACTAAATTAAGTGGACCTCTTTTGAAACCACTCTCCTCTCTTCAACTACCACAGCATTTATATAATTTTCACCTAGACTATGGCATTTGCCTCCTAAAATACCTTTCTGCCTCTGGCCCTGACCCACTCCAATTCCTCCACTTTATTGCTGTAAGAGTGATTTTTATACAAAACAAATCTCTGGGGCTCAAATCTCTTTGTTGGTTTCAATTTCCCACAGAAAATGGTTAAACCTCTTGTATGTGTTTCTCCTGACTTCTGCCTGCTTTCCAACTTAATCTCCCCTATTGCCTCTTGGAACTCTTAATTTCCATCCATACAAATATCCTTGAATTTCCTCTAAATATTTCATCTTTCAGAACATATGTCCTTTGACATCTTTGCTTAGAATGACTTTCACTTTGCTCACCTGCCAAAAATCCATTTTTCTTCACTCTACCTTGAATTATGTCATTATTAGTAGTATCCTTCCAATAAAAACCTTTTTTTTGTTGCCATATTTTCCTTCCCTGCTAACCTATGAGATTTTGAAGAAATCTGACTTGTTCATCTTTGTATCCCCATATTTAAGTGTAACATCCGACACAGAGCACTCAAAAAATGGTGGTTGAATTCAACACTCTAATATAGAGTGTTTCTAAGGATGACTGGATTTTTTAGACTTTGGGCATTTAGAAAACTGTATCAGAGATAGAAAAGAACTAGGTTGTTCTGGATTGTCTGTTGACAGCCTGACACAACTGCTACTTCTTCCATTCAAGTTTGGGAAATTTATTCACAGAATCCCCTTCTCTGTGTGGTTTCACATTGACATTTGCCAATGAGAGGATCTCACAAACTATTTGGAAAGCGGAAGTGAGGTAGAAGCCATTATTCTTAGGAGGCCATGGGAATCAAACATGATGACCTCATTCACTGTGGTGCTTCTTCAAATCTCTTCGTGAGCTCCCAATTTGAGGTTTCATGTGTTTAACTTCTCAAACATCTTGCAAGATTTTTCACTCATGCTAGTGCTTCAGAATGAAGTGATTAAAGAGAGTTTATCTTCTAGCTGAAGCTTTGCAGACAAATCTCTACCAGCTACACACAAATTTGTATAAATTCAATTCCTATATTAAACCATTTATTCCTGTAATACTTGTAGTGGCTCAGTTTTCCTGGACAAGGACGGACTTATTTCGTTTTTGGTACTAAAAGTGGATCCAGGGGAACAGAATCTTAAAGATGGTAATCTAAAATTGGTTCTATAACATGATTAGATTTAAAGGCACTAATAACCTCATGTCAGTGGTAAATATGATATAGACCACAATATACAGTTGTAAAATAGTTTCTTAAATTATCCCCTGGAGTCAGGTGCCTACAACTTTGGGTGACCAAGTACCTACCTACCTACAAAAAAAAAAAAAATCATAATATAAAACATAAGGACAGAGTGGGGGCAGGGGGAGATGGTTGGCTATTTTAACTGCACAGGAAAGGTTGGAAAAAAGTAAATGATGAGGTCAAGGTTTTAAATTCCCATCTCAAGTCCTGAGTAAGGAACAAGAAACACCTATGACTACCCTGAAAGATTACCTATTGCTTTTAGTTGCAAGTTTGAAATTTTTGAAAACCAAATCCAAAATCTAATACTGCCAGTGGCTGAATTAAAATGTGAGTCAAATTCATAACTTCTTGGGGTTTTTTATAGTATGTCTATGACACTGACTGGGAAGGAATGAAACCCTAAAGATTGAGACAGAGATATCGGGATAAATTCCAATGAAGCTGAGGACCTTGAACCACCAAATTCCACCTAGTAGGAAACTCCTTTGTCTGAGTAAATTCAGCTTCTCTTACCAAAGAACCTGTAGCCTTATGGGAGAAATGCTGATTCTCATAACAACCCACTCCATCACCTCTCATTGATTCTAAACCTTTAAATGGATTCAAGCCTTGGAAAAAAAAAAAGTCTTACTCTGGAGGTGATACTACACATACCAAAAACATTGCAATATTTTGACAATTTACATCAGTGGAAACTGGGGAAATTATCTTTGGGAATGAACACTAAGGATGTTAGAACAGGGAAGAAGAAATACACTGTATGATTGAGCTGGATTTTTTTATATGAATCACTGACAGGTGATTTTGGATTCACCGTGCTACCCTGAACATTTGGGAATAACTATAACACCTTCTTTGGTTGACTACAAATGGGTCCCTGTGGTGGCCAAACTGAACTGAAGGCGGCAGTATCCAAAGGCTTATGGAGATAGGAATGGAATTATTGTTCTACTGCTCACACCCACCCCTTTCTCCAAGTTTTTCAGAAATAGAGTGATGACGGGGAGACAAGCAACCTTGAAAGACTTTAATGGCTATTCTTTGCAAGTCAGGAATGACAGAGAGAGGCTATCAGTGGAGCAGACTCCCAGAAAACAATGAGGATGGTGGGATTCTGAAGTGGCGAGGAGCCACGTGATGAATTTAATTGCCTCTAGAACTTAATTACCAGGGTCATGGTAGGCATGGTTACCATAATGGGTAGGAGGGACATGTAGACATGTGGAGACCCTTGTCTGTGGCTAAATAATTATATTCCTAGGACTAATGGAGATGAACAGACTACTACATTAAATCTACTTGATTTGTATAAGCACAAACTTTTGGGACTGGTGAGTAGAGGCCTGACTTGCATTATCACAATAGTCGTGGTCCTTATTCACTTCCCAGACTTGAGTGGTTTGCAGACTCAGAGCACCTTAAATGAAAAGGAGGCTTGATTCCCTTGAGTGAGGATAAAGCTACTCTGCCAAAAATGTATATTGTACATTATCTATTTAGATCTTTCCAAAAGAACCTGCAGCCATTTACTGGGGTATTTGTGCTTTAGAAAAGAAATAAACATCTTAGAGATTACTGGACACTAGTTTTGAGCTAACAAATTCCTGGGGAAACAAAATAGCACAGTGATCTACTTTTCAGAAAGAGGGCTTAAGAGAGCCAGGTGATTGATGCTGTTTAACCAAGGGTCCCTCAAGACACCGTGTGGTCATGTTCCTTGTACTAAAATGTAGAGCTGAAATAGATACACTCAGCAACATGGGCGTCCACTTAACAAGATTGATCTGGCTATATCAATGCTGAGAGCCTGACCTACCAACAGTAGAGACAAACCATGAGCCCCTGGTATAACAGTATTCTACTGAGGGGGTTTGGGGGCAGACAGCTATATGACGGCAGGTTAATTATACTTCTTTCAGGAAAGGGGCAGTGATCTGCTCTTATTGAATTAGACACTTAAGCTGGATTTGAATTTGTCTTCCCTGCTCGAAAGTTTTCTGATTTAGAGATTTAAGTTTCCAATAAAATAATGATTCTGCAAGGAGATAAAATAATGGTTCCATTCAACTAAAAGCTAAGAATACCACCTAGTCACTGTAAGTTCCTTGTACTATGGAATTTACAGCCAAAAATGTGGTGACTCTAGTGACTGGTGCAGTTGGGTTGCTAATATACAATGGTGGCAGAAAGAAGTATGCCCAATGTGATACGCAGACTTCTAAGATGGCCCCAACAATCCCCACCATTTGATATTTATGCCATTGTGCAATCCACTCCTTTTGAGCGTGGAATGAATGTAGTGACATTCTTCTAACCATTAGGGTACAGCAATGGATTTAGTTTCTCACGGAATGTGTTGCTATTTCATTATTGGGTTACAAAATATCATGACTTCTATCTTGTTAGACTCTACTGTCTTTCTAGCTTGCATAGCTTCAGGAAGCAAGCTGCCATGTTTGCTTGGCAAGGAACTGATGGAAGCCTCTGGCCAACAGTCGGTAAGGACCTCAGGCCCTCAGTCCAATAGCCCATGACAAATTCAGTTATTAAGGTGATATGGTACGAGGAGTAAAACAAGGAAGATGTAATACCAGCTTATGCCTGTGTGACCACAATGCAGAAATAAGGACTACTATAGTGATATGTATTTTCTTGCATCTATATACATACACACGTACACCTATTTGCATTATTTATATATAACATTATATATAATACAGTTATAATATATAGTATGATATAATTATTAGTCAGATGCATGATGTGGTTATTATTCTCATTTGAAAGTTTAAAAGGATTGTATGAGTGCCAAGTTGACAAAAGGGTAGACTGTGCTGGATTGTGCCTGTCATCTTGGTTAAGCTTGGAACTATGACTAATGGAGTTTATAAGTGAAAGAACTTAGTGTTAAGATAAAGCAGAAGTGAAATAAACAACATTTTTCTAGGGAGATCATGAGGGAACTGACTCAGTATCTTTGCTCAAGTGGCTAGTAACTTTCTCTGATCTTTTAGATACAGCCTTACAGACCATCCTTCCCTCAGCTACTCCCACAGCTATGAAACACTTAATTCCTATATTAAATCCCTTGTTCCTTTAATGCTTGTGACTGTTATCTTCAGCAAATCCAGACTGATATACTCAGTAAAATCTGTATAGTAGTATATGTTTTTTTTTTAATTTAGAACTTGTATATTTGATTTTTTTCAATTTACTACTTTAATATAAGCTTGAAAGTAGTGAAGAAGTACAAAGATATATTTTTAAAAAGTTTGTCATCTGCTCCATGTCCCCTCTCCCACCCCATCTTCCTATCACGAGCAAACCCATGTCTTGTGTGTATTTTTCCATACATCTCAACTTGCTTATTCAAACTTATACAAGCATCTTCATGCATATAAAGGGATATTTAAAAAATCCCCTTTGCTCAGTTGCTTATTTTGCCATAATAAAATCATACTGTAAAAAGAATCTGCAACTTTGGCAAAATCTTTATGTAGATCTACGTATGTATGCCTTTTTGCTATTTTCTAATATTAAACATATTTTTCTACATCCTGCTTTTCTTGTTCATAAATACTTTATGGCAATCCCTCCAACTCAACAGACAGCTGTAATTCATTTGTTCATTTAAATTAGTGCAAAATACCCCATAGTTTGGCTGTTTCATTATTATGTAAGCATTTTTCTAGCACCAGGCATTCACATTGTTAACAGTTATGTGCCATCAACATCCATGTGAATATCTTAATTTGCTTTTATTTATATAAGATAGTTATGAAACACTGAGTTATCTATGGCTAAAGGTTTGTGGACTTCTAATGATTGCTGCCAGGTTGTTTGCCAAAAAGTTTGCAGCAATTCATATTTCTACCAGAATGTATGACTGCCTGAGTTATTTTATATTAATTTTTAAGTTTTGTTACTTTTCTTTGCATTCCCACAACTATTAATTAATTTAATAATTTTTCATAAGTTCACTGGCCATTCGGTTTGCTTTTTGTGAACTGACCACATTCCTATTGGTCTGTCTATCTTTATCTCGTCTATTGGTAAGCCTTCTTTGTATTGTATAGAAATGTCCCCCCTTTGGCTGTCAGGTAGGTTGCAAATAGATATTTCCAAAATCTATGTCTTCTTCAAATTAACTTTGCCTATGCCATTTTTTGCAATACTAAAGTTCTATATTTTTATATACTCAAAAGATTCTTTTTCAATCATACAGCTTCCAGTTTCAGCTCCCACATTCAAATAGCCTGAAAGGCATCACTCCCATCCTTACAACAAGAAAAAGCTATACAAATTGAAGATCAACAATTTTTTTGAAACCATCAGAGAACCAGAGTTGCAGATAAACTATCAGCCCCAAATCTGGAGAGACAGGTGCCTCAAGGAAGAAACAGCAACTGAAATCTGCTTTCTTGGAGCAGAAGTTGCTAGAGCAATAATGTGGTGATAGGAACATTTAAATATAATTTTGATGAATTACTGGAGGCTGATTATGAACAAGTGAAGAATGAAAAACTCCAGGGGCAACCACGCTTTTGGGGCTTCTTCTCCCAGAATTCCATGAAGTCCTTATGCTGAGGATTCTAGGAAGATCCCCAGTGGCTCTGGCAGGGGGAGGGGAAGAGCAGCCATTGCAAAACCAGCCCAGAAACTTGTCCATAACAAATGCCTACACTCCAGAGGAAAGAACTTAAAAAGCTCTTGCTAGGGGAAGGGAATTGCTCCCACCCAGCTCCCTCCAGCCTTCCTGTCTCACCTAATTAGGGGGCAGGGGATATATAGCAATCAGGGGTCACAGATTCAGGAATAATGGGGCAAAGGAGAAAAAAAAAACTGTACCACTGGAGTTCAGTTTGTGAGTATCACAGTCCTGAAATATAAGTCCACTGAAGGACTGAGATTTAATTAGAAGATTATAAAACACTCATCTTCCCCCATACCTTAGCAGCACACCAACAGGGTTCCAGTATAATAACAGTGGATTATATCTGAAAAATCTATAACACGCAAACTCTTTAAGGAGGAGTACTTAGGAAAGTCTTAAGTCAAAAGGGAAGATAAAAACAAAGACACTAGCGAAATCTGAAGCCTCTGGAACCTGTAACTCCTATTTTAGTCCAACTCCTAGCTATTAAAATATGTTACTATATTAGTAATTAATAATATGTTATAATAATTATAATAATTAACATGATATGTTAATTCATAAATTCTTGTACTAAAGGCCTATTTACTTTATTTCCTATTACCTTCTACAATGTGTCCAGCTTTCAAAAAAAATTACAAGGCATGACAAAAGGCAAGAAATATAGTCTGAAGAGACAAAGTAAGCATCATAACTAGACTCAGATGTAATACAGATGTCAGAATTATTAGAAAAATTTTAAATATTATTATTAATATTTTAAGGGCTCTAATGGAATTAGGAGAAAATATGCAAAAGCAAATAAGTAATGTAAGCAGAGAGATGAAAACTCTAATAAAGAAGTAAAAGGAAATGCTAAAAACCAAAACCACTGCAAGAGAAATGAAGGATGCCTTCAATGGGTCCATCGATAGAGTAGACATCAAGAGGAAAGTTCATGAGCTTGAATATAGAGCAATAGATACTTCCCAAACTGAAATTCAAAAGAATAAAAATATGGGGGAGGGGGGAGAACAGAGCATCCAAGAACAGTGAGATGAAGTCAAAAGATATAACACACACATAGTTGGAATACCAGAGGAAAAGAGAAAACAGACCAAAATAAACATTTGAAGTTATATGGCTAAGAACTTTGTAAAATTAATGACAAACACCAAACTGCAGATTCAGAAAACTCAGAGAACACAGAGCAGGATAAATACCAAACAAAAACATGTATTCCATATTCATATTCATATTCTAACTTCAGAAAACCAAAGACAAAAATAAAATCTTGAAAAAACCCAGGGGCATGAAGGGGACACCTTTCTTACCCACAGAGAAACAAAGGTAAGAATTACAGTGGATTTCTCATGCTAACACTAATCAAAAGAAAGCTAGAATAACTATATTAATTTCAGTCCAAGCTGACTAAAGAAAAGGGTGGATTAGCACAGATAGAGGCATGATATAATGATGAACAAATAAATTCTCCAAAAACCATAATAATCCTAAACATGTATACAACTAAAAAATATGAGGCATCAGCTGATGGAACTGAAAGGAGAAATAGACAAGTATTTTGGGGTTTGTTTTCCAGTTGTAGTTTTCCTGTTAAGAATGTTTCCCAAATTTAGAATAGCGAAGTATATATGTAGATATCCTTCAAGCCTTGTATTAGGCAATTTTATGTACACAGTAGTATGTTGATAAATGTTTAACAACTGGCTCCAGGTGGGGTAGAAGTGGAAGCCCTGATTTGTAGCGTTTGCTGATTTCTGTGATGTACATTTTCGACCACTGCCAATTTCAAGTTTGAACATGATATCCCAGAATACGGAGTTGGGAAAAGATGTGCATGATTGTCTTATGCAGGCTGTTATGAGCTAAACTCCATCATGCTACTGAATATGTCCCTAAGATCGTTGCCTTAAAAAAAAAGTCATTACTTTTTTCTTGAATTTTTAATGTATGATGTGAGACAGAAGTTAATAATTTTATGTTCTTCTAAATATATATTCAGCTGTGCCAGCACCATTCACTAAATAAGCCATTTTTTCCCACATTGAATTTAAATAGCACTTTTACTGTGATAACAAAGAAATCATATATACTGTGAACTATATCTGGATATTATTATGGTGTTGTCCTTTTTAATTTCCCTGCTCTGTCCCCGTATCAAATTGATTTAATTACAGTAGCTTTATAGTTCTGTATTTTGGAAAGGCAAGGCTCCCATTAGTATTTATAGTTTTTAATTATCTTTAGGAAATTACATTTATTTGAATTTTAAAATCATATATTTCAATCATTACAAAATGAAGTTCTATGCATATCATTAAATTTACACATTAATTCAGATAAGAATGATATTTTCATGATATAAATTTTTCTTAAAAAACCTTTATTATATTTGAATCTATTTTTTTAATCTTAAAGTTATTAGTAGGCATCACAGCTGATTTTCAAAGAATTTTCTGGAATCTATTGGTATAATCATGCTATTTTTACCCAACAATAAGAGTGATATTTTGGGTTATGTTGACAAATTTCCTGTTATTGAACCACTTTTGCATTATTGAGTTTTCTTTGATAATATTTTTTTTACAACTTATTAATCAGATAGCTTTGCCTGTCATTTTCATTGGGGCATTGCATATGTTATCTTTTATATTAAAGTTATATAGCCTTCATATAGTAATTAAGAATTATTTATCATTTTCAATAGTTTGACATAGTTTAAGTAACATGGAATTTATATTTAAAATTTAGATACAAATTGGATGTGAATCCACCTGTCCTATTTCATTTTAATGGTAATCTTTAATCATTATAATCTCTTTTATGTTCATCATTTAGTCAAGTTTTTCTTTCTTTTGGGGGTTATGTTTGATCATCTCCTTTAGTTTTTAAAATTTCTTGACATAGAATTGAATAGTTTCTTATGATCTATTTATCTTCAATATTTGTGAGTTTTCTCATTACTTATCAAGTATATTTTTACTCTCTTGTTTTTAAAAAATTCTTCCTTTGGTATGGTATTTAACACTTTTTCTTCCCAAAGATCTAATTTGGGATTTAGTCTTTCATGGTATAATGCTATCATTTTTTCTTTGTTATTTATATTTTATTAACTCCTGTTTATGTTTATTTTATTATGCAATTCCCAATTGCTTGAGATAAACAGTAATATTCTTTTAGTCTAATGAAGGTATGTAAGCTTATTAATTCTTTTGATTATAGGTTTTTCTTTGTGCCCTGTAATTTGTGGTGAAATGTTTTCCTTTTTATTCCTTTTTCGCTTGAAAGTAATTTTATTTTTTTATATTCCCTAAACCAAAGGTTATCTGGAATGTGTTTCTTAATTTCTAGGATATTAACATTTTTGTCACCATTTACTTAATTTCATTATTTATTTTAAACTTTATAATATAATGTTTTGAAAAGAAATTGTGGCATTATTTTTGTTTTTTGAGGTAAAGAATCTAGTTTTGTAATTGTTCATGGATATATGCAAATATGTACCATCATTTCATATATAAGTATATAAACTTTGCATCTTGATGTATTATGTAATGTATATATAGATATGTTATTTCATTCAATTATTCCATGACTTTACTAATTTTATATGTTAAGTATTTCCAACTATAAAATGAATATGTTAAACTCGTTCATCATAATTTAGCAACATGGCCTTTCATTCAAATTAGTTTTACTCTCTGTATCAGCTCTAATATTTAGACATACAGGATTGTGTTTGTTACATCCTCTTTATGAATCGTAGTTTTTACTGCTCCCTCCTATCCTCTTCATGTTGTTTAGTGTTCTTAATTTAAATACCACATTGTCTAATATTAATATTGCTATGACTACTTGAATTTGCAGTTGCCTTGTGTCTCTTTGCCCAATTTCTTTTATTTCAGCCTGCCTTTATCACTTCCTGTGAAGTGTATATTTCTGGGGTTTGCGTTCTAATCCAAACTGAATCTCTGACTTAAGGGGATTTAAAGCCATTCACATGTAATATAATATCTTATATACTTGGCTGTATTTCTTCCATTTTAATTTATGTTCACTATCATCCTTCATGCCTTCCTGTTTTATTGATCTATATGTTAGCTGGTATGATCAAGCTGGTATGATTCATCCCATTTATCCCCTTTGTTAATTTTGAAGTTCTTTACTTTTTCTACCAAGAAAATAGATTCCTAAGTTCATGCACATTGTTGCAAAAGGCAGAATTTCATTCTTTTTTATGGCTGAGTAATAGTCCATTGTACATATATACTACATCTTCTTTATCTATTCATCTGTTGATGAACACTTAGGTTGCTTCCATATCTCTTAGTTATTGTAAATAACACTGCTATGGACATTAGGGTGCATGTATCTTTTTGAATTAGTGTTTTAATTTCCTTTGGCTATATACCCAGGAGTAGAATTGCTGGGTTATATGGTAGTTATATTTTTAGTGGGTTTTTTTTTTTTTTTTTGAGGAAACGCCATAATGTTTTCTATAGTGGCTGCACCAACTGACATTCCTATCAACAGTGTACAAGAGTTTTTAAATGGAATACAACCTATAAAATTGTTGAATCACTATGTTGTACACCTGAAACTAATATTGTAAATCAACTATATTCAATATTTTAAAAATAAGCAGGAAAAAAATCTCAAGTGAAAACAAAGCAAAAAATAGATTCCAAAAATAAAACACATAATTTGGCAGTTATTCTCAGCTATCACATAAAAATAAGGCACTCACCATTCCTCTTCCAACAATGTGCCTTTTCTTATGCCCAAAAGATAAAACTTATTAAAAAATATCTTTACTTTTTCCACTCTAAAATTGCCCTTAGAAAAGGTTTTTACTTCATCATTATCCCTCTCACCTCACCTTGTAGATTTTACCAAATCTTCTAGTCCTTCCTGTCCTAAATTATTTGTAAATGTTTCATTTGCCTCATCATTATTTAACATTATCCATCTATTAATATATTTATTTATCCACAATGGGGTAGAAGGCTCATTGCTCATTACTGTTTCTTGTTTATCATCTCCTCTCTTGATGTCTCCCTTTGGGATTTGTTACTTAGTTAAATTTTTTTTCATTTGTTTTTTTTTAATTTTTTATTGAAATATAGTTGATTTACAATGTGTTATTTTCAGGTGTACAGCAAAGTGATTCAACTTGGTCAGAATCTTCACCCAAGTATTTTCCTCATTTAAAGTATGTGGTTGATATATTTTTGAATACTGTATATTAACAAGTATCTTTCTTTCTCCTTAACAAGTGAATGCTATCTTAACTAGAATAATGGATTCCCATGTTCAGACCTTCTCACCCAAGAGTCTCGTAGTTGTTATTCCATGGTCTTCCAACTTCTAATGTACAGATTAGAAGTTTGATTTCAGTCTGATTCTCCTTTTACGTAACCTATTATTTACTTCTGGAGGCCAGGAGAAGTCCTATTCAGCATCCAATTCTACTGCTCAGCTTCTGGTACTTTAAGCTTGAGACTAGCAAATCTTCTTTCATCTTTTAACTATCTACAAATAAAAGCTGCTCTACCACCTGCACTGTTTCTTCCCTTTTTTGTTCGAATGTCAAAAAATTCAAACAAAATGTGGGACAACAACTAAAGTTGAAGTAGGAAGTTTTTCCCTACCTACCCCAAAATTATATTATAGGCTCGTGAAAAATTAGCAAAGGTAAAAATGGTGAACTTTTACTCATGCAGCTGAATTCTGGGCAGCAATTTACTTACACTTACACAAGACAGATGCCTACAAAAGAACCAGGCCATCAGCACTGTAAAATAATTTGGGGGAGAAGTGTTTTTAATAATCACAGTTCTGAGTTACTCATCAAACTCATTCACTGTATATATCCCAAGAATGTTGTATAATTTTTCAAATGCCATTGCTACCACTCAGAGAATTGTCACTGTGCAGTCTTATATTTGCTTGCAAAAACCGTCTGTCTTTTCAATTGGCTTTATGCCATAGCGGGGAGTTGCCCAATCGTACTATGAAGTGTTGCACAGTGAAGCATTCGTATAAATATAATCTTAGGCTTGTGCCTCAGGCATTTACCAAATGTAGTAGTAAAGCAACTTTATTTCTTTAGTTCTAGCAAATGTAAGTATTATTGAGTGTTTAGAGGACAGAAATATAAGTTCAAAAATATTTCTATGACTTGCAAACATAAAATTTTTTTATATATTTTTCTAAAACATCTAAAGATATGGATTTCACATTTAGATAATGTATGCACTTGAAATTATTATGTGAGTATATGTTTGCATGTGCACATGTGTTTTCTGTGAGGTATGAATGCAATATTATTTTTTCACACAGTGAGCTTTTTTCAAACACCGTTTCTTAAACAATTCATTTCTCACCAGTGATCTGCAATGATATTACATCATATATTACATTTCTATATATGTATGGATTTATTTCTAGATTCTTTGCTCTGTTCTGTTTGGTCAATTTGTCTTGATTGCCAAAGCTTCATAATAAGTCAATTTCTGGTAGAGTAAGTTTTTTTTTCCCTCAGAATTGTCATTATTGGTCAGACTTTTCCACAAACATTTTTATAATCAGATTTTATATGTTTCAAGAAAACCACTAGCAGGACTTTTACTGACAACATATTGAGTACATAAATTATTATGGAGATAATTAACAATTGTTTTGTTATCAAGGCTATGCAATTAAGTTGTTTCTTAACAGCCCTGAAGTGGATGAATGTGGTCAAAATGATAGACAGTCTTTAAAATTTATTGAGACTTGCTTTTATGGACTGGTCTTTCCTCATGGCAGAAAATAAGTTCTAAAGTTATTCATTAGATACATGTTGTTTCTATAGCTAAATTTTCTATATCTTTGCTGATATTTTTCTGATTGTTTTATCAGTTCCTGAGTGAAATATATTAAAAGCTCCCATTATCGTGATGCATTTGTCTATTTTTTCCCTTGTAATCCTATCACTTTTTGCTTATATTTATTAGTAGTTTCATATATTCTTGATGAATTTACAATTTGTTATTCTGTTCTATCTTCTTTATAACAATGATTTTTAAAAATTTGTCTTGAAGTATACTTCCTTTAAAATTTATGCAGATATAATAGCTTCCTATTGATTAGTATTTTCTTGGTATATCTTCGTTTATCTCTACATTTACTTTCAACCCTCTGTGGCCTAAGATTTTAGTTTTCAGTTTTGTTCTTTTGTAAAGAGTATAAAATCAGATTTTGCTTTGTACCTTTTTAGCAATCTCTCTCAATTAGGTACTTTAATTTGTTTATATTTATTGATTCTACTTATCTATGTCATTATGAATCCATTTGATTTTTCCAATCTTGTTTCTTTTCTATTTTTTTCCCACATTTAGATGGATAAAGTTTGGTAAATCTGTTATTTTTTATTTTGCTTCATCTTTCTATTTGTTTGATAGTTATACCATCTAACCTAGGGATAAGCAAACTACAGCCCACAGGTCAACCCTGCCCTGCTTATTGTCATAAATAAAGTTTTATTGGAACACAGCCATGCTCATTGCTTTACATGTTGTCTCTGGCTGTTTTCATACCACAGTGGCAAAGTTAAGTTGTTACTACAAAGACCATATATGCTTGCAAGGTTTGAAATACTTACTGTTTTTACAGAGAAAGCTTGCTGACCTCTGCTCTAATCTATTATTTTTCGTGGGCATCCTTAAAACTTTAATTTCCATACTTAAAATCCAAACTTAACATCTTTCTTGTTATTAAAATTCCAAAATTATTATTTGAAACAATAAAAGTTTTTTAATATATATAATTTAATAATACTCATTTCATTGCTAACAAATTTCACTGCTTACTAATCTCATTCCACATCTTCATGAATTTCAGTCTTTTGTGCATTCACATCTTCCTCTTGGGATCATTTTCTTTTTACAGATCCTGTTGATGGTATATTCTTTCATTTTTATTTTTTTAAACTGCCTTAATCTTGCTGTCTTCTGAAATAAGTGTTTATAGGTACACAATATTATTTTAGCACTTATTTTTCCTCTCAATATTTTGAAGAAAATCTTTTATTATTTTCTTGCTCCCATTATTACTATTGAGAAGTTTCCTATCAGGTTATTGTCATTACTTTGTAGGAATCTTTCTTTGCATTTTTCTTTTAAATTCTTTATGTTTTTGACTTCTGCATTTTACTACAAGCATAGATATGGCTTTGTTTTTACTTATCCTATTTGGAATCTACTGTGAATATTCATGTCTCTCATCTATTCTGAAAAGGTCTCAGCTATTATCACTTTGAATGTTGACTGACTCATTCTATAT
Source organism: Mesoplodon bidens (assembly GCF_964165515.1). Lineage (NCBI taxonomy): Eukaryota > Metazoa > Chordata > Mammalia > Artiodactyla > Ziphiidae > Mesoplodon > Mesoplodon bidens. Next base: position 67,974,805 of record NC_138166.1, on the reverse strand, counting down.
ATTGTATCTAGAAATACACTGGGACAAACGAAAGAACTTATTTTATTCTCCTTGACTCTTAACCTCTCTTATATAAATTTGATCTCTTCATGCCTCTAAATTGAAGTCTGCCTAATTCTTCAGATCTGTCTTCAGTTCATGAATTTTCCCTTCAGCTCATGAATTTTCCCTTCAGCTGTATTTAATCTATTATTTAACTATTTTATTTTTTGGTGTTAAATGTCAATATTTATGTTTTTATTTTAAATGCTATAGGTGTTTTCAAATTTGCCTAACTACTTGTAATAATCCTTATTCCCTTTTCACGTTATTAACTTTGTCTTTTATTTTTTAAATATCATATTCATTTTTAAAAATATATTTTGATGATCATTTTAGTATCTAATATTTTTTGAGCACTATTTCTGCAATTGAAATTTTCTTCTGATTTTCTCTCACAGTGGGTGGCTTTTTCCTATATTTTATTAAGACTATTTATTTGGCTGATTACATCTATAGTAATCTTGAAAGGCATCACTGAAGTTATATATCATAAGAATAATTTGCTTTGTTTATGATAGGCACTCTGGACTATTCTAATCTATCATATTTTAAAGTAAATGACTGACTTTCCTGAAGCATGATGTTTTATATGGCAAACAGTTCTTAGAATATCTATTTTTTCCATAATACTGGAAAAAAAGCCAACTTTTCCTTCATGCAATGTTAACAAAAGAACTATTAGAGTGTTCCAAGAAAATTTTCTTATTATCATTGTTTAATTGTATATAAACAGATGACTATATTCTCTTTTAGAACTAGAACATTTCCACCTCTCCATTACTTTGCATTAATAAGTGCTAAGAAAATTATAGGGTAAGAGATTGAATACTGCTTTATGAATCATACTGTTCCCTTCTTTTTTTGTAGAGTAGGCTTATGGACATAGTATATAATTTTCCTCAAGTGTACTGATTTTGTCTAAGGTTCTTTCCATTTTTTCCAATTGTTTCCACATCTTTCAGCTTGCCTTTTACTTTTTCCCCCTCTTCTCCTCTCATCTAAATCATCTGTGTTATGAACAATTAAGATTCCTATTTTTCTATTTACTGTGTCAGGTCACCAACCCACCTGAGCATCTCCTTTGCTTTCAAGTGTTTTTTGGCAGTGAGCCTGGAAGATAGGTCAAAATATCTGTGAACTTTTTTTCTGTTGCTCTTCTTACAGTATTAACTTTGTATAGTATCACTAAAGACTTCTAGTCAAGGATAGATGTTCACTGCTTAAGGGATCTAGTTGACCAAATCACACTTTATCAAAATATTAAGATACTGTATTTGTGGGGCTTGAGTTCTTTGTGAAAACAAAAATAAATTAACTTTTGTTTAATTTTTGTATCTTTTAGGAGAAAAAACAAAAATAAAGCAAATTTACTGTGCATAATTTAGACTAGTTTCTATAAGAATTCAATAATTGTGGTTTTAAGCTAAAAATATAAGTTTCAAACCACTATTGTATTTCTAAACAGACCTGTATTGATGTACTTGAGGAAAGCCTAAGGAATTCATAAGCCAACTACTAATTTAAAAAATAAATGCCTTTGGGAACAACTCTTAAATCCCAACTGGTAAGCTGCTTATAGTCTGAAGTATGTTAATAGAAACTATTTTTTTTCTTATTAGATACATTCTTCTAAAACACATAAGTTTTAACTTAAACATAAGCAATATAAATTAAATGGACAACTAGGTAATAAAATCAGTTTAAGAAGGTCAAATATTATTCAAGTATTCTGAATTAAAGGAGATTTCCCTTTTAATGAGTTTACGGAAAATTATCCAGCATTTTTTTGTCTTAGACATTGAAATATTTCAAGCTTTATCTACATAAAAATAGATAAAATGGAGAAAAGTCCATATATATTGTTTTGTTTGGACCCTTCTGTTGCAATAAGGTAACTAAGTAAGGGCTGGATGGGTAGGTTATTAAAGGATACATATGGAACAGTAAATGAGGTAGAATTTCATGAAACAGGAGCTAAAGCAGACCTGGACCTTAATGAGAGTAGCATTCTGGATCCAAAGCAAATTAAGAAATCCTACCAGTAGGAATATGTAAATGATAATCTCTTCTTTTGTTATCTGTTCCAAACTCTTCTTCTGACATCTGTTCCAATCTTTTCTTCTAACCATGAAAATCTGCGCCCTGTACTCTTTTTTCACCTTCTCATAGTCTCTGCTTAAGTAATGGCTTCTTCTCTCTCATGCTTTTGGTTTGTCATCATGCCTTATGTTCCTGTTCTACCTTATGTCCTCGGCAATATACCCATTCAGCGTCATCTCCTTCCTCTTCATGACGTTAGTCTCAGAAAGTTTCCCAGGTCAATCTTCTAAGAGGTAGAGTCTAACTGGTCCAGTCATCTATTTGTATGAGGCCATATCATGGGATCCTGAGCAGCCTACTACTGGCTGCTCACCACTGGTCTAATTAACCATGGCAGGAGGCAGGGAAAAAGCCATACTGTAGAAAACCTAGGCCCACAATACTGCCCCATCCCCTTAAACTATGGTTGAATTCCTCCTTAGAGGGGGCTCTATGCTTTTCAGATATTTTGAGGTAACTAGCCCACGGCTGTAAGAAAATACATTTCTTCCTGGTTGCCAATCAGTGTTTTCTGACTGACTGCTCTATGTTATAAGCGTTTACAAAAGAAATGACATCTAGGTCCTGACCACAGAAAACTTATAAATGCTGCCTCATTCAGCTCTCAATTTAGAGAATCTTATGCCTCTAAATATTTCTTTCAATGGCTACACTTATTTTCTTATCTCTTTGAAAGTAAAAATTCAATTGACCCATCTTCCTTAAACTTCTTTCCATTTAAAGTAAAGGATAGCTAGGCTTCTCTTCCTATCTATCTTTTGTAAATCCTACATTCATAGTAAAAGAATTCAAAGTTGATCACTGATTTCTGGTTTCCAGTTCTGCAATATAAGGACCTTGGAAGTTGAAACTATGTCCTAATAACAAGTAAAAAGCTGAACACATTGAAAAACTGAAAACTTTTTGTGGAACCACAGGAGAGGGGAAGACACTGAGCAAATGGCTGGCCTGACGATTGGAAAGACAGGCAGGCAAGTATAAGGAGGAGTGGCTTACCAGAGTAGAGACTCCTGAGCTGAAACAGCCTTGGGAACCAGGATTGGGTAGGGAAACCTGAACTGTAATTGATGAATTGCTGGAGGCACAGTGTGCCAAGTCTGAGAGTGAAAAACTCTAGGAGGACCTAGTCGTAAGGAGACCTCCACAACACTGTGAGATTTACCTGCAGGAGTTTGACCAGGTTCCCAGAGTAAATATCAGAGAAAAATTTCCTGGTGCTTCCACCTGGGGGAGGGGAAAAGGAACCACTGAAAATATACCAAAGCACTTTGTTCTTCTTAACAAGGCCTGCCTTCAGGGTAAGCTAGTTAATCAGAGCCTAAACTCTGGTATTATCAGAGTTTAGCTAACCCAGAGGAAGAAAAATACCTACCTCCAGCCCCCTGAGACTTCCTGTCCTACCTGAGCAAAAAGAAAGAAAACTGAGAAACACAGGAAGTTCACAGTCCAGAGGCATAGGGTCACTGAAAGACTGAGACCTAATTATAGACTATAGAACATTTCCCCTCCCTCACTACCAGATTATTACAGTCCTATTCATAACAGTTTACCCAGTACCATGTTCAGCTACCAAGAAAAAAATTACATGGCATACCTATAGGCAAAAACACAATTTGAAGAGACAGAACAAGCATCAGATGCAGACGTGGTAGGGCTTCCCTGGTGGTGCAGTGGTTAAGAATCTGCCTGCCAATGCAGGGGACATGGGTTCGAGCCCTGGTCTGGGAAGATCCCACGTGTCACAGAGCAACTAAGCCTGTGCACCACAACTACTGAGCCTGTGCTCTAGAGCCCGAGAGCCATAACTGCTGAGCCCGAGTGCCACAACTACTGAAGCCTGCATGCCTAGAGCCCATGCTCCGCAACAAGAGAAGCCACCACAATGAGAAGCACATGCACCGCAACAAAGAGTAGCTCCTGCTTGCCACAACTAGCAAAGCCCATACGCAGCAACAAAGACGTAATGCAGCCAAAAATAAACTTGTATATGAAAAAAGAAGCAGACATGGTAGAGATGTTGGATTATCAGACTTAGAATTTAAAACAACTATGATTAATATTCTAAAGGCTCTAATGGATAAAGTAGATAGCATCCAAGAACAGATGAGCAATGTAAGCAGAGAGATAAAAATCCTAAGGAAGAATAAAAAAGAAATGCCAGAGACAAAAACCACCATCATCTGGAATAGTTCTAGAGAGTTGTCAGTATCACTCAAAAGCCTTTGATACTGAAATTCAAATCCTATGAATTTATGTAGGGAAATAATCAGAGTCACATGCACACATTAAAGTAAAAGAATACTCATAGTAACACTTCAATTCTTTTTTTAAAAAGTGTAACAATTGGGGCTTCCCTGGTGGTGCAGTGGTTGAGAATCTGCCTGCCAATGCAGGGGACACGGGTTCGAGCCCTGGTCTGGGAGGATCCCACATGCAGCAGAGCAACTAGGCCCGTGAGCCACAACTACTGAGCCTGCGCGTCTGGAGCCTGTGCTCCGCAACGAGAGGCCATGATAGTGAGAGGCCTGCACACCGCAATGAAGAGTGGCCCCCACTTGCCGCAACCAGAGAAAGCCCTTGCACAGAAACGAAGACACAACACAGCCAAAAATAAATAAATAAATAAATAAATAAATAAAAAAGATTAACGAGACATTTTTTTAAAAAGTGTAATTGGAATGAAATTGATAGTACAGTCATAATCTAATACTGTAAGTAAATAAAATTAAAAAATATTGCCACAGTAAAATGCTCATATTATATTAAAAAGGGATTTCCAAAACAGTATGCACATTATGATATGAATGCATAGATAGAGGATAGAAATACATATAGCAAAATATTTAAACTGGTTAGCCTTAAGTTTTAGATGCATGAGTGAGTTTTATTTTTTCATTATATTTCTCCTGTCCTTCAAATTATCTGTTTAGGGCTTCCCTGGTGGCGCAGTGGTTGAGAGTCCGCCTGCCGATTCAGGGGACACGGGTTCATGTCCCGGTCCGGGAGGATCCCGCATGCCGCAGAGAGGCTGGGCCCGTGAGCCATGGCTGCTGGGCCTGCGCATCCAGAGCCTGCGCTCCGCAACAGGAGAGGCCATGACAGTGAGAGGCCCGTGTACCACAAAAAAAAAAAAAAAAAAAAATTATCTGTTTAATTGGAAATGATTTAAAAACTATTTTTATTTACAGTTTTCAAGGGTTCAAACTATTAAGCACAACTGATAAGACACAGAATCAGCCTAGGAGTCACTTGAGTTATTCAAACTACTAAGGATTTGCTCTCTCAAAAATTCATGACCAGGCTTCCCTGGTGGCACAGTGGTTGAGAGTCCGCCTACCGATGCAGGGGACACGGGTTCATGACCCGGTCCGGGAAGATCCCACATGCCGCGGAGTGGCTAGGCCTGTGAGCCATGGCTGCTGAGCCTGCACATCCGGAGCCTGTGCTCCACAACGGGAGAGGCCACAGCAGTAAGAGGCCAGTGTACCGCAAAAAAAAAAAAAAAAATCATGACCAAGACCATTAGACATCCATATGCAAAATAAATAAGTTGGACTCTTACTTCACATAATATATAAAAATTAACTCAAAATGAAACTAAGGCTTAAATATAAGAACTAAAACTATAAAACTCTTAGAAGGGAAAAATGGTGTAAATTTGCATGAACTTGGATTAGGTAACAGTTTCTTCCATGTAATGCCAAAAACATAAGCAACCAAAGAAAAAAATAAATTGGACTTTATTAAAATTAAAAAAAACTCGTGTGTCAAAGGACACTATCAATTAAGTGAAAGGACAACCCATTGAAAGAGAGAAAATATTTGCAATTTATAAATTTTAGAATTTTATATTTGCAAATTATATAGGGTCTGGTACCCAGAATATATAAAGGACTCTTACAGCACAACAATAAAAGGACATATAATCCAATTTTCAAGGGTCCATCAATTAAGAGACATTTCTCCAATGAAGATATACAAATTGCCAATAAGCACATGAGAAAATTCTCAACATCATTAGTTATTAGAGAAATGCAAATCAAAACCACAATGAGATCACACTTTGTATCGATTAAGATCACTATAGGGCTTCCCTGGTGGCGCAGTGGTTGGGAGTCCGCCTGCCGAGGCAGGGGACACGGGTTCGTGCCCTGGTCCGGGAAGGTTCCACATGCCACGGAGCGGCTGGGCCCGTGAGCCATGGCTGCTGAGCCTGCGCATCCAGAGCCTGTGCTCCGCGGCGGGAGGGGCCACAGCAGTGGCCCGCGTACCGCAAAAAAAAAAAAAAAAAAAAAAAAAAAAAGCAGGAAAAAGTGTTAGCAAGTATGAAGAGAAATTGACATTCTCATATACTGCTAGTGAAAATGGTGCAGCCACTTTGGAAAATAGTTTGGCAGTTTCTCAAAAGTAAAACAGAATTACCATAACATTGAATTAGCAATTCCAATCCTAGGTATATACTCAAGAGCATTGAAAACATATGTTGACACAAAAACTTGTACATGAATATTCATAGAAGCATTATTCAATAATAACCCCCAAATTCAAAGAATTCAAATGTCTATCAACTGGTAAATGAATAATCAATATTTGTCATGTCCATACTATTATATTATTTAATCACAAAAGAAATGAAGTATTGTTACATGCTACAACATGGATGAAACTTGAAAAAATTATTCTGAGAGAAAGCAGATACAATACAAGAGGCAATGTATTTTAAGATTCCATTTATATGAAGTGTCCAGGATAGGCAAATCCACAGGGATAGAAAGTAAATTAATGATTGGTAGGGGAAAGAGGAGAATTGTAACTGCTAGTAGGTTTGGGGTTATGGGTTTTCTAATTGGGGTGATGGAAATATTCTGAAATTAGATAGTGGTGACAGTTACACAACATAGTGAATATACTAAAAGCCACTGAATTGCACACTTGAAATTGTGAATTTTACGTTATGTGAATTATATATCAATAAAAATAAGTCCATGACTGCCTATGTCTTGCCAACTCCACCTGTTTTAGATCTCTGGCTGTGATAAGAGCTAACCTTATAACCAGATTATTTCTTAAAAAGTTTTTTGTAATTACATTGGGAATTGGGCGGGGGGGGGAGATGTTAATTTATGTAAGAGAGTTTTCTTATAACAAACGTTGTTTCCCCCCACCTTGGAAAACTAAAATATGTGTAGTGGTAAAATGATAAAGATATATATTAAACTAGTACCAAATGTCATATATTACATCTTCCTCATTGGAACCATACAAATCAACTACAATTAATACCCCATTTTGTAGATGAGGAAATGTATAGCTTTAAGTAACTTATGTGGAATTATTACAGAAAGTTTGATTCCAGGGTGCACACTTTTCACTGTTACATTATTTTTGTGTGTTTGATTTAAAGTATACCATAAGTGAAAGCTAGCCAGCTAGAACATGTTTATTGTTTCAAAAATATCTACTTCAGTACAGTAAGAGCAAGGAAGCTAACAGTTTCATCAGCTTATTCTACCTGCTGTGCTAACCCATTACTATCCCATCTTCCAGTCTCTTCAAGTAATTATGGGGAAATAAGCCTGAAAGCCATGAGATAATAGGGTTTATCCATTATAAACAGTGAGGGTGGCCTTCTAGACTTATCTGTCAAGAAGACAGTCAACTTTCAATTATACCCCTCAGCTCACTCAGTGGTCAAAAATGAGAATCACAATAATAATATTGATAATAGATACTTTGAGATCTATTACCATTGCTACTCCTACATCTATAAAAGTAGATATGGCTGGACAGATTAATTTGTGCATGTCATATAACGTTAAAAAAATTGAGAAGCATTAACAAGACCATCTCTCCCACTTAGTTTGTTAGAAGAGCTGCTGAGAAGATATACAACTTTTTTTTTACATTCACATTTGATTGACAGGCATTTACAGTACCTATATAAGGATTTACTTTCATGATAGTTATGACCTGTAAGCATATAACTTAATGATTATAGCTTGTGTGAGCAAAGCATGAGTGGAGCCCAAGTTAGGGCAGGACTAGATGCCTGTGTGGATTATTTCTAAGTGCTTTTCAGTGAGGTAAACTGACCAGTCACTTCCTGGATTGCTGATTCCAATTGTAGACCACTGGTCAGTATGGGATGTAATTAAGGAAATGCAAGCTATCTCCATTATGAGGAAAAATCAGACTGAATAACAAAACAACAATAAATGCTGTTCATATTGTTGAACATTTGTGGAGTATTGCTTAAGTCAGGAAGCTTGCCAGCATTTTACTTGTGTCTTTAATCGTTGACCTGCACCCCCCGCTATGTGCAGGAAGCATAGCACAATGTTTCCTTGGTACAGGAAAGAGCAACTGCCCCATTTACCTTTATGCTCTCTCCCTTCCCTGGGGTTTCTCTTCCCTTTATTTAGTATTCACCTCCAAGTCCCTAGCACCTGCCTTCTCTGATTGATTGATTCAGCCTGCCGACATCTAGCTCCAGCTAAAATTCTTTGTGGGCAACAGGAACTGCCCTCAGCCTTGTTTATCCATGCAATAAGAGCAGGAGCACTTGCAGCTCTCTCACTTCAACACCCTGGGAGTCACAAGCCACCACCATACTCTCTTCACCCTTGGAGAGCGTTCCTGATGTGGAAATCAAAATAGAGCTGGAGAAAGGAGCCCCAGGAGACTTGCGGGCAGGCAGCATTTAATGTCAGCCATACTGCATGATTGATAGCAAAGGTTATACCCTACGCACGTTGAATGAATAAAGGCCAGATCATTGTATTTCCAAAATGTCTTGTGGGTGAGAACTGTAGTCAATAATATCAGCCACTTCCGGGAATTAGAAAACTCTTTGCTATCATTAAAACCAGAAAAGAGACCTTACTGGAAGGATTGCCTGTCCACACACTAGGGACATAGGGAACGAGAAAGATGAAGGTAGGGTTTACCTCAAAAGAAAGGAATTTTCTGAAATGCCTGCAAACCTACAACAATAAAAGAGTCTCAGGATGACTAATTTATTTTGAATATTTAAGACCTTTATTTACCTTGATAAGAATCTTAAGCAATAACCACAGGCACCTTTATGTTAGGTCACCACTCAACAACAATAGCATAATTATGCAATTCAGTGCATCCTAATGGAAACACAAATGAACTGGCTAATAGCTCATTGTGATTTTTGCAGTCAACACTGCACTTGATGAATTTTGTGGCTAGCTATTTATCTTCTCTTGGTTTCACAACTACACATGCAAGGTACAACACACATGTAAATGGTCACTTAAAGTACAAAATCTGAATGTTGCTGATGCTTTTTCCACATGTAAATTGTACTTAATAATGCTATTTAGAAAATAAATTCAGTGCTATAAAGAGGCCAACTATGAAATGATTACATAAAGAGAATGAGGATTTAATTTAAATAGGACTTAGACATGTAGAATCAGCTTTAATATAAAAATAATGGAAGATGCAAGAAACCATGTGAAAAGGTAAAAATGGCTACAAAAAACACTCAACAGAAAAAACAATTATCTAAAAACTAAGTAAAAATAAAATAAGTATGTGATCAATTGCAAACATTCAGTTCAGGACTACAACATGAAATTTTCACAGAGAAATATGAGATTCCACAAAGCACTCTCTCTCTTAGGTCATTACTATTTATGTAAAACACTGTATGTTTGAACTTTATAGGTACTTTATTTCTTACACCAACAATATTAAGAACATTCTCTGAGTTTATGTGAATATGCCCATCCAACGAATAAGAGTTTGCAGAGACACAAATGTGAGCATTTTGTTTTCTCTTCCAAATAAATTATTGTGTCTTTAGAACAAAGTAAAATAATGAAGTCAGCTTTTTCTTTATTACAAAGCAGAATGCACATCCAAATATACACACAGATATACAACACCTGTTCCTCCTTAATGGATTGCTTTCCCTTACATCAAACATCCAGTGTGCCAGTAAGTTCTGACTTCAAAATACATCCCAAGTCCAACCACTTTTCATGACCATCACAGAGTTCATTCTGGTCCCGTCCACAACCATTTCTCATTAAGACTCCTGTCAGAGCCTCCTAACTGCTCTCCCGGTTCCCATTCCATAGCTCCTACCCCATACAGGCAGTAGAGTGATCTTTTACTATACCCATCAGATCATGCTACTTCTCTGTCCAGAACCCTCCTGTGGCTTCCTACAACATTCATAATAAATTCTAAACTCCTTTTCATGGACTACACAGCCCTGTATATCCTGGCCCCTCCCTGCCTACCTCTCCAACCTCCTCTCCCACTACTCTCTCTGCTGTGCTCACTCCGCTCCAGCTACACAGGACTTCTTGTTACTCCTCAGTCACACCAAGCATTTCCTGCCTCAGGGCCTTTGCACTTACATCCCGTCTGCATAAGTTTCTTTTTGAAAAAAAAAACAGCTTTATTGGGATATAATTCTCAGAACATACAATTCTCCAATCTAAAGTGTACAAAATTCAATGTTTTTTAGTGTATTCACAGGGTTGTGCAACCATCATCACTTTCAATTTTAGAACATTTTGTCCCCTCTGAAAGAAATCCCATGGCCATGTCTTACTCCTCATTTCTCCTTATTCCCCTCCCTGCCCAAGACCTAGACAACTGTAAATCTACTTTCTGTCTACATTTCCCTGTTTTGGACATTCTATATAAATGGAATCATACAATATGTAGTCTTGTGACTGGTTTCTTTTACTCAGCATAATGATTGCAAGGTTCCTCCATATTGTAATATGCATTAATACTTCATTACTTTTTATTGCTAATATTCCATTGTATGAATATACCTCATTTTTAATCTATCCATTTATTAGTTGATAAACATTGAATTGTTTTCAATTTTTGGTTATTATGAATAATGCTGCTATCAAAACTACAATGAGGTGTCACCTCACACTAGTCAGAATGTCCATCATCAAATAGTCTACAAACAATAAATGCTGGAGAGGTTGTGGAGAAAAGGGAACCCTCCTACACTGTTGGTGGGAATGTAAATTGGTGCAGCCACTATGGAGAGCAGTATGGCGGTTACTTAAAAAACTAAAAATAGAGTTACCATGTAATCCAGCAATCCCACTCCTGCACATATAGCCAGAAAAGATGAAAATTCAAATTCAAAAAGATACATGTACCCCAATATTCATAACAGCACTATTTTCAATAGCCAAGACATGACAGCCACTTTAATGTCCATTGACAGATGAATAAAGAAGATGTGGTGTATACATAAGTATGTATGTATATATATATATATATATATATATATATATATATACCACAATCTTAAAAAGTGATACAAACAACTTCTTTACAAAACAGAAATAGACTCACAGACATAGAAAACAAACTTACGGTTACCAAAGGGGAAAGGAGGAGAGGGATAAATTAGGAATTTGGGATTAACGGATACACGCTACTATATATAAAATAAATAACAAGGACCTACTATATAGCAGAGGGAACTATATCAATATCTTATAATCTATAATGGAAAAGAATCTGCAAAAGAATATATATAGAAAATATCACTTTGCTATACACCTGAAACATTGTAAATCAATAATAATTCAATAAAAAAAAATAATGGTGCCATGAATGTACCTGTACAAGTTTCTGTGAAGACGTATGTTTTCATTTTTCTTATTATGTACATAGCAGAATTGTTGGAGCATATGGTAACACTATGTTTAACATTTTGATGAATGATAAACTGTTTTACAAAGTGGCTGTGCCATTGTATATTTCTATTAGGATAAAATTTAAAAGACTGGCAATGCCAATTGTGGGCAAGGATTTGGAGGAACTGGAACTCACACACTGCTACTGAGAGCATAAAATAGTATAATCTTTTTGGGAATCAACCTGACAGTTTCCCATAAACACATACTTACCTCTGTGACCTAACAACACTACTTCTAGGTATTTGTCTAAGAGAAATAAACATAGGTACACATGCACATACACAGATGACTTGTATAGGATGTTCATAGCAGCTTAATTCATGATAACCAAAGACTGTAAACAATGCTAGTTGTTTCAGACTAATAGTAATTCTCCAACAACAGGAGAATGGATTTAAAATTCTGGTATATTTAATGCCCATTAACAATAAGAAAATACTGCCAGATGAGCTGCAAGGGTAAACATCAAAAAGTGGTAAAATGTGCTAAACACAAAAGAGTTCATACTGTTTGAAGTTCTATAACAGGAAAAATTAGTACATACTAGAAAAAAAAATCAGAAGAGTACTTCTGTCAGGGAGGTTTTAACTGGGAAGAGACATGCGGAAGTTTTCTAGGATAATGAAAATGTTCTGTGTTTTGATAGGATGTCGGTTACACGTGTGTATGCATTTGTCAGAATTTATCAAACTCTACATCTAAGATCTGTGCATTTCACTAAAAATGAATTATACATCAGTGAAAAACATTTCAATAAATATATGCTCGTGTGAATAATACACAGATTGAGAGCAAAAGAGACAGAAAGCCAGCCAATATTTACTAGGCATTGTGGGTCCCCTGTGTAAAAGTGATCTCCATGCCAATAGAGCTTACGGTCTACTGGGTGTTGTAGCAAACACTAACTAAATATCTGCTATTTAAACCTCTGTGAGGAATATGAATGAATGACATAGTTTTGGTCCTCAAGGAACTGACAACCTTCTTTCATCTCCCACCCTATAACATCACTAAAAATGAGCCAGATACAACTAAAACCAACCTAAAAAGGAATATAAAGAAAATGCATGATTTTTCTGAATATTCACTTGTCAATCTGTAAATAAGAGTTTCCTAAGAGAGCATTCCTGTAAATAATATCGCTGAATCTGAGCAAAGCAACTGAAAAAAAAATTAAAACAAATAAAAAGAAATTTATGAACTTAGGGTATCATAAATTAATGGGGAATGTGCAGCAGGCTGAGTTTACTGTTAGCAAATCATGACAATTGATTTTTATATGAGTACAGCTGGATGCAAAAAATTAGTCCCATAAAATATTTTACTTCAAAAATATACTCAAGGAATGTTAACTAAGAACACAGCTATGCAGGATTTTTAAAAATATCTCAAGGACTAAAAATCAAAGACAATGATACATGAAGACTCATCACTGGGGGATTGTTATGACCAGGTGCTGCAAGGGTGGTTTGAGTCCAATACTTTGAGATGCTTATTAAGGAAATAGAAGTGTGGGTAAACAACATGTTAATTAAATTTACTGTTAATACTAAAGTAGGAAGTGTTAAAAAAATCAGTAGAGACAGGCTATTATAGTTGGTTGAGGGGGAGTAAGGAAGTTAGAGAAAAAAAATAACAAAGGGACTGTTATTCTGGTATTTGCTTGTGCCTTTTCCATGTAGAATGATGCATACTGAAAATTTAAGAGCAACCATAATAATCTGTGACAGAGACCTAGGAATATTATTACTATAAATGTGTAAACAATGGTTGGCCTTCCTCCAAGAGATTTCTTTAATAGGTTCTTCCCAGTCTAATGTTCCCTGCAGGTAGAAAAGAGAGAAGCACCTAGATTTATCCTCTAAAATTGTCCATGGATGGAAGCATTGCCCTGAACTAGGCACTAAGTATGCAGTCATATCTCTTAGGGAAGAATAAGAATAAATAAGGGACAGAAAGCAACTGATACTGCATTCTGAAAGAAACTGGTGAGGACTTTTACAAATCATCCTGATCTACCCACAAGAGGTTCTGCCTCTCATCTAGGGGGATCAGCCTTACCCAAATACAGTGAGGTGCTGGTAAAGTAGAATACTTAAAAATTATGCCAGATTCATCTACATCCAAGAGTACTTGACAAAGGTTGCACATATTATACAAGAAGATAAATTTATAGTATCCATGGGGACTTACTGATATTAAAGATTTGCATGAATCCACAAAAATCATAGAATCTTAAGATTTTCCAGGTAGAAAGGAACTAAGAGCCGGTCTGACCCAAACTTTCAGTTTCACAATAAAAGTGTTCCCCTACAAAGTAAAGGGACAGACCTACAATTGTGATATAAATTACCTCATCCCCAGAGCTTCTCTCAATATCCCCAACTGCCCTCAAATCAGGATCACTCCCTGGAATAGGAAATGAGTAGCCATGTTGTCTAATCTACATAATCCACGGTCTCTGCTTAATTCACAGCTGGTCTCGGCATTCATCTGTAAACATGACAAGTGTGTTGATCTTTAAAAGACTAGCTGAAGATAAAACTAATAGCACAAAAATGCTATGGATCGTATTTGGATGGATTTGAACTGAGCCCTCCACAAGATTTAATACATATAATTATATGCATATATACAAGGTAGATGCTTTCTGTGGTAGAAGAAAGCAGGAAACTATCACTGATCAAAGAGTATTATAATTCTTGAATTTTCAGCTAGGTTTGATACTAACATTCTTAAAGGAAATGTATTATATCACTGTTTCTTTTTGATCTACTAAATTGATATCTCTGGATTAGGTTTTTAAAAAGTGTGTAAATTTAATTCTGTGAAACAAAGCAGAACAAAGAATTGTGAGGCCTTGAGGTAATCTTTCCACAAATCTTTGCTTAGGCCACTCTTTAGAAATCATAGAGGAAGGTGCTCTATTTATGCTTTTGTAAATCTTCTACTCTGTCTCCTCATTAAATTGACTTCAGCTGTAATTTGATCTGCTTAGCATACAGCCATTAACTTTGTACCTAAAGGTGTCTAATCGTCCTTTGTCTAGTCCAGAACTGGTAATAAATCAATGGACAGAGTAATTGACTTTTTTTTTTCTGGTTACTGAAATTCCTTGCAATCCTTGTCAGGATAAACATCAAAGGACTAGCAATTTTTCTGTTTGTTCTTAATGCCACAATGGCAAAATATTTATGGTATTCTGGGAATGTGTAAGAAGAATATTAAGTTCAAAGGCAAAAGAAGAGGCCAGACTAGGAGCTTTTCTACCTGGATCAGAGGTTTTGAATCCTTGAGATGTAGTCTCTGTGTGGTCAGAAAACTAAACATTTTTCCAGAAAGTGTATTTAGTGTCATAGGTATTTTGCTAGGACCTAGACACTGTCAGTATGTTAGGTTCTAATAAAACTGAAAGATACCTAGCTTTTCTGTTAAAATCCCCCATGTGATGGAGATAGGTGTTTCTCAAAAGGTGATCTATGGATCACCTGTGATGGAATCACCTGGGAGTGGCTGTTAAAAATGTAGATTCCTGAGTCCCACACCAGATACAGTGAATCAGTGTGGGAGGTTAAGGGCATCCCCAATCCACATTTTTAACAAGCCTACCAGATAATTTTTATGCACAAAGAAAGTCAGAACCATTGTACAGATACCATACCCAGGAATTAAATGGTAGCTGCTATATAAAAACTGTAAAGAGAGCGAAATGCAAGAATTACCTTTTCCTGTATATCTCTACGATGAAAATGGTAATAAGAGTTTATGAACCTTGACACAACTCAGCCAGTCCTTGTATAACCTTTTACAAGATATTTAGTCTTCCTGAAACTTCATTTCCTCATATGTTAATAATATCTACATTACAAGGTATTGTCTCTCTTCTTTTACTTTATATATCTCTTTAATCCCATATGTCTTCATGCAAAAGACAGTGGCACAGTTCTATCTTTTATATTTTACAATTGAGAAAACCAAAAGATAATAAATGTGAGTTGTCTAAGGCCTTCCAACCACAAAATCATGCATCCTGATTGTAGTACATGATTCAGACTTTTGCTGTGATTACTTTTTACCAAATTTGCCATAATTTTTCTTAAAAAATTATAGTTATCACCCTGCTAGAAATTTTTTTAAACAGTGAAACACACAAAACAAACTATAGCTTGTTCCATAATTGACTTTAGTCATATTTCAGAAGGGGGTTTGTGACATAAAACAGACATGAAGAAATAGTGTTCCTAAGTCTTATGTTAGTCCCCTTACCTCAGCAATATCTAATCTTTCTCACTGGACTGTACACTTATAGAGGAGCATCCTCTCTTGCCCTACAGACATTAAGGACAGCACTTTATAAGCAGATTTCAATAAATAGTTTAAAATAAACACATGGATTTTTATTTTACATCTTTTATATTTTCATGTCATTTTACTCTGGGTAGACGTAGGAAACGATGTTCCTTCTGTAGTTACTTTGGTCATTCATTTGTCAACAGGTTCACGTGTGAAATAAATGGCAAAGCTTTGCAAGAAACTTAGTGGAAATGATTACTCAAGAATGTATTTATTAAGCAGATAATAATACTCCCTGTTTTTCGAGAGGCTTTGAGAACTATCAAAGTATTTCAAGAAATACAAATGTAAGTATAAAGTAATAATGAAGGATACCACCCACTGGGTGCTTCTATAATCAGACACTGTGATATTTGTATTAACATCTTTACCTTACTGATAAATCCTACTTTGCTTTTGAGTCTCAGAGTAAGTGACTTGAAGTTACAAAGAATTCAACCTATCTAATGCTTTCTACGCAAATGTGGATATGCTTAGGAAGGCACCATGGGCACTTTGAGCTGCCCTAACATCAAGTTGGGAAGGTACTTTAGAGATGAGCTAACCTACCCATTGATGATATGTACAGATTTTTTTCCCCTGAATCCTGGGATAGAACAGTAGGCTTTCTTCACCTCCTGATGATTCTGATAGTTTAAACGTCTCTCTCTAGAGGTAACATCCAGGACTTATAGGCCTATTTGCAGGCTAGTGACCATGTAAACAGGCTCCAGTGTGGTGACCTCTGACTCTAGGATCCTTCCAGAGTCAATGGGCCATGTCCTTTGCTTATGGAGCAGGGTCAGCTTTCCAACTTTGGGGGATCTTGTCATGCTGGCAAAGATCATTAGATACAATAGCATCTACTTTTCTTCTTCTGCAAGCTTGGTTTTCATAATAACCTACTGATGTCTTAAATGTCCTCTATCATTCTAGTCACCCAGGGCCTGAACTAAACATTAATCTTCAATATGTATATGAGATGATAGAGGCACCAAAGTCATAGCATGGAGTTCAATGAATGCCTCTATTGCTACATCCCAGTCATTTTTTAGTGGAGACCATTCAACTGAGGATGCAAACTGACTGATTCTGCTATAGTGGCAGCACAGAGCTAACCCGTGGAGTCAGTACTTCCTAAGAACGGTGAAAGATCCTAGATGTAAAGGTACTTTCATCAAATATTTGTCTATCATTGGGGAGAAATGCCCAAAACAGGTCCATTGTTGAAGTCCTTGGTGATTCCATGCTTAGTACTTTATTTTACTGTACCCTATAAGCTAGATATTAATACTTATAATACCAATCCAGGGTCATTGAAAATATATAAAACAAATAACAAATATCTTTGAGTCGTATCTCTTTTAATCACATGAACTAAAGCCATTGAGGCTTAATTTACACCCAAGCTAGAAACCTAGAACTTTTTAAAAGCTATGTCTGCATTTTCCTGGAGATATTCCTCTGAGCTTTTATAAAATACTTTTAAGAGACTCCTTTTTAGGATTTATCGATTGTTTTTATGTTTTCTGTTTTATGAACTCAACTCTTGTGGTATAAAATGCACTAGTTGCTTTTTGGTACCATGTGAAGTTTGGATGATTATAAAGCTATAGGAAATATATAGAAAATAACTCATTGGTCTAAGCTGGAGGGGGGAACTGTTCCAATGCCACTGACATACATGGTAGAAAAGGAACCCCTGAAAATTACAAAAACAATCATTTTCATATTTAATGAGTGAGCCATTAAAAAGTAGCTGGCATCTTAAAGGCTCTAGAAGGTCCAGATCTTATAGGCAAAGTATACATTTTTAAAGAAATAATTTTAAGGAACAGTTTAATATCCGATTCAATGTCTTACTTAAAAACTGCATATTTTAAAATGTTTATTGAGTACTTATTGAAAGCCAGACACTGGGAATAGAAAATAAACATTGACTGACTTGTCAATATATTGTAATTGAATGATTTGTCTATTTGCTATAAATAGATGGCGGTCTAAAATGATGTAGAATTAGGGAGAAATTCACTAATACAGCTGGTGTTATTCACTTACTCAAAAATCTTTTAAAAAATACTTTCTATGTTTCTATCAAGGTACTAGGCACTAGAAATACAGTGTAAGAGCTGAAGAGACTCATACATCCACACACATCCAGAGTCCCTGCCTTCAGGTTCTTTTCAGTGTAATGCAGGAATAGAGAATATGTATGAAACCACGTGATGAGTGCTGCCAAAGAAGCACAAGATGGGAGAGCATGTAACCCACTGCAGGGTTCAGACAAAGCTTCCTGGAGGTGAGTATGTATGAGAGCAGTCTTAAATGAGAGCAAAAGTTAGCTAAGCAAGAAACATGGGCAACAGCAGCCCAGAGAGAACAATATTTGCACAAAGATCTAAGAGAGTTGATGGCACTTGTGGATACCCTGATTAGTTCAGAACTCTATATTAAGCCAAGAGAAGGGGAAGAAGAGGAGCAAAGCATAAAGCTGGAGAGAATGGTCTTTGGAAGCCATACTAAGGGGTTGTATTTTATGTTAAAGACAGTGTGACTTCATTAAAGGGGGGAAGGTGGACTTGTTCATATTTACATTTTAGAAAGATTATTTTTGAGGTAGGATAGAAAAACGATGCGAGAGAGTCAAGGATAAGCAGGAAAACTAGGTAGACTGCAGTCATTAACAGGATAGACAGTGAGGGGTTTCATCCTGAGTGATGACCTAACCCCTGGCTCCAAAGCTGAGTTGGTATCTCAGGCATAGTGGTAGAAGTGGTGAGATGTTTATGGATGACAGGAGACTTGTCCTGGGACCACCCTCCCGATACCTCTCAGGCTGAGAAGAGGGCAGGGGAGCTGTGGGCGGGACCAGCACACTCCCTCCTGCAACTCAGCTCATTCTAGGAAACTTCCGTGGTGACTGAGGTATCAGTTAGCTTTGCAATGTTCAAAACTGAACTCCTCTCTGCGTATTTCTGAAAAAGACCTGAGTTTGGGGTGCTGCAGATTCTCTGGATGTCTTGGCACATGGACAGACCCACACCCTCCAATCCTGCCAGACCCCTTGTACAAATACCTCCACTTTAAGAGTTCTTCCATCTAATTCAGAAAATAAATGAATAACAACCCCCTCCCCAAACACCCAACAAAGAAACAAATGAACAAAAACATGGGAGAGGTAATGAGATGATGAACTAAGTGACAATCAGGAAGGTGGAGGAGGGGAATAGATAAACGGATATTAAAATTAACGTTGTTTGGTCATCCATTGAATAGGATAAGTTTTTTTTTTAAAAAAAAGGAAAGGAAAGGGTCAAAGGTGGTATGCAGGTTTCTGGCAGAGGCTTTCATGAGGATAGGGAAAACAGGTGTGGGAAGAATGGGAACAAGTGCTGGTGTGCAGAGCTCAGGTGTTGGCATTCTGTGTTCCAGGTGTCTGTGGGACATCCAGGTGGAAATGTCCAGTGGTCACTTGAATATATAGGTCTGGATTATAGGCAAGAATTCTGGGATGGAGACAGTTCTAATAATAATGAGTAGCTAACATTTTTGAGCAGTTAACCTGTGCCAAGAATGATTCTAGGCATTTTTATTTTTACTTATTTATTTACTTAACATCTTTATTGGAGTATAATTGCTTTACAGTGTTGTGTTAGTTTCTGCTTTATAACAAAGTGAATCCACTATATGTATACGTATATCCCCATATCCCCTCCCTCTTGCGTCTCTCCCCCACCCTCCCTATCCCACCCCTCTAGGTGGTCACAAAGAACCGAGCTGATCTCCCTGTGTTATGGCTGCTTCCCACTAGCTATCTATTTTACATTTGGTAGTGTATATATGTCAATGCTACTCTCTTACTTTGTCCTAGGTTACCCTTCCCCCTCCCCATTGTCCTCAAGTCCATTCTCTATGTCTGTGTCTTTATTCCTGTCCTACCCTTAAGTTCATCAGAACCTTTTTTTTTCTTTAGATTCCATATATATGTGTTAGCATACAGTATTTGTTTTTCTCTTTCTGACTAACTTCACTCTGTATGACAGACTCTAGGTCCATCCACCTCACTACAAAGAACTCAATTTCGTTTCTTTTTATGGCTGAGTAATATTCCATTGTATATATGTGCCACATCTTCTTTATCCATTCATCTGTCGATGGACACTTAGGTTGCTTCCATGTCCTGGCTATCGTAAATAGTGCTGCAATGAACATTGTGGTACATATCTCTTTTTGAATTATGGTTTTCTCAGGATATATGCCCAGTAGTGGGATTGCTGGGTCTATACATAGTTCTATTTTTAGTTTTTTAAGGAACCTCCATACTGTTCTCCATAGTGGCTGTGTCAATTTACATTCCCAATAACAGTGTAAGAGGGTTCCCTTTCTCCACACTCTCCAGCATTTATTGTTTGTAGATTTTTTGATGATGTCCATTCTGACCCGTGTGAGGTGATACCTCATTTTAGTTTTGATTTGCATTAGAAAGCCCAGAGATAAACCCATGCACGTATGGTCACCTTATCTTTGATAAAGGAGGCAAGAATATACAGTGGAGAAAAGACAGCCTCTTCAGTAAGTGGTGCTGGGAAAACTGGACAGCTACATGTAAAAAGAATGAAATTAGAAGACTTCCTAACACCATACACAAAAATAAACTCAAAATGGATTAAAGACCTAAATGTAAGGCCAGACACTATCAAACTCTTAGAGGAAAACATAGGCAGAACACTCTATGACATAAATCATAGCAAGATCCTTTTTAACCCACCTCCTAGAGAAATGGAAATAAAACCAAAAATAAACAAATGGGACCTAATTAAACTTCAAAGCTTTTACCCAGCAAAGGAAACCATAAACGAGATGAAAAGACAACGCTCAGAATGGGAGAAAATATTTGCAAACAAAGCAACTGACAAGGGATTAATCTCCAAAATATACAAACAGTTCATGCAGCTCAATCTCAAAAAAACAAACAACCCAATCCAAAAATGGGCAGAAGACCTAAAAAGACATTTCTCCAAAGAAGATATACAGATTGCCAACAAACACATGAAAAGGTGCTCAACATCACTAATCATTAGATTCTAGGCATTTTATATGTATTTAAGTCTCAACCACAATTTTCCCATGTAATAGATTACAGTGAACTGATGCACAAGTGAAGTAAAGTTTCTAAGATCACACAGACACTATGTGAGACAAGTTTGGTTAGCCAAGGTTTTACTGCAGTCCTTGGTGAGCAGTTAAAAATGGAGAAGAAAGAAAAGAAGGAAAACTTACGATATGTTAAAGCATGAATGAGAGGTAAAGAACTAGAAGCAATGAGTGTACATCACTGTTTTCTCACACAAATATCCAGGCCTTACTGGCCACTGAGAATAAAATGGGATGACATTAACCTTTTGTGTTTTATTTGTCGATTCCTACATAACCATCAAAATCAGGAAATGCATTGATAAAGTTTTCCCATCTCATGATCAAAGTCCATTCAAGCTTTAACATATGTCCTTAATGTCTTTTACAGCAAAAGACATCCAGTCCAGGATCACACACATTTGTCATTTCTCTTTAGTTTCCTTCAGTTTGAAATTGTTTGTCTTTCCTTGGTTTTCAAAGACTTGATACTTTTGAAGATTACAGGCTAGTTATTTTGTAGAATGTTCCTCAGTTTATCTGCTGCTTCCTCATGATTAGGTTCAGGTTCTGCATCTTGAGCAGGAATGTCACAGAAGTGATACAGTGTTCTTATTGCATCTATTATGTGCTGCTACATGATTACCATTTTCCCCATCATTAGTGGTGTTAGCTTTGATTCTCTTGATTAAACTAATATCTGCCTGGATAGTAGCTGTGAAATTACTCTATCTCTTTGTAATCAGTTTTTTTATGGGGAGGTATTTTGAGATTATGTGAATATCCTACTCATAATCAAATGTTTGACTTATTCACTTATTTATATCAGTATGAACTCATGTCTTATTATTTTATTCAATTGGTTATGATCAATACTGTCATTTTTTATTTTGATGCTCAAGTTATGCCATATTTGACCATCGGGAGCCACTTGGAGCTGGATTCTATGCCCTTTGACATGTCCCCACCCTTCTATTAGCACATTCTTATTTTTTAGCAAAATAAAATTCCCAGGCTCATCTTGTACTTTCTCTGTCCCAGTCCTGGAAGCAGACTTTTCCCAACAAGCCCTGGTTCATTTTAGTGAATGGTATAAAAAAGCCAGATCATGACACCACTTTTACTGGAGTACTGCCACTCAGGACCTTAAATCCCCATTTCCTGTGCCAGGTTATATAATACTTGAATGAAGTGTATTCAAGAATGTTGAATAATTGATAGAGAAATCTTTTCCACCTTTAGAGAAAATATTCTTCCCATTCATAGGATCATAGCCTTTCCTTATGGACAATTTATCCAATATCAGTACTTTCTGCATCAATCAGATTTATATAACATTGAGTATTGGAACCAGTCCGGTTCCCTCTTTCAACTGCTCTTCAATGCCAGGTGCAGGTAATCCACCTTGTAACAATTCCATGTCCTTTCTGCAGTCATCTAACTTCTTTAACTACTTATCTCTTTCCTTAACCTCTTGAATAAGAATGCCCACAATTCCCCCAAGACCAAGCAGCATTTTGCAATACTGGTCATTCTAAATTTATTCAGGACCAAAAATAGTTCTCATCTCCTCCCATCACATAAACAAAGGCAAAGAACGTCTCAGAGATGTTAATCTACTCCAGAAATACAGAACAGTTTGTACTACCAACATAATACTTAACTTCTAGGTCCAAAAAAATATCAGATTTGGGTTAATAGTGTTCTGTTCTCCACAAGAACAACAGGGAAATGTTTGCTTTATATTTATCTAACAAAGATGTCTAATTAAATATTTTTCCAGAACAAAAAACCATTTTATTTTGCCCTTAAAAAATCTGCTTGCTATTTTGAAATGACAAAGTTTCTAGGGTCTATGGTTTAGGTTTTTCAAAATGATTAGGGCCGAGTGTCTCAGCCAGGATACCCCCAACTGCATTTTTAAGAATTTTAGACAGTGAAAGGCAAGATACTGGCAAATAGTGTGGATTGAGGATGGGTTGAATCTTTTTTTTTTTTTTGGTTGGTTGAATCTTTTTAATGTGGGAAAGAACAAAGCATATTTACAGTTTGAGGAGGAAGAGCCCATAGTGGGGAGAGACTGGTGATCCAGAGAAAGAAGACAGTTGTTGAAGCAGGTTCCTGGGGAGATAGGGCCTGCATTTTGCGTGGTGCTCAGTGGTGACATATTGGTAAGCATATAAAACAAACCTAGAGATTCCCTAGTCTCAAGCTTTTATACGTGATTTGGGCATACTATTTTCCTAGTGGTGATATAAACTAAGGCTTCAGGTAATATCTGAGCCCTTACCAAATGGGTACATGTGAGTCTCTGCTCAGACTGTCAGAGCCATCCCTACAGTGTTCTGAAACGGGAAAAGCTCCGGAGCCCCTGAAATTTATAGCACAAGGGGATCTTGTGTGGTACATGACTGGCCAGTCACCAGGGAATCACAATTATACTACTCTCCCCACTCCCACCACCAGGGGTTAGTAATGGGAGATTAGAAGTTCTTTCAACATGATTGGATGATTGGAGACAGAATCCCTGAAATTAGCAGTAAGAGGCTTGGTCAAGGAATCCTTCTCTTTGAACTTTTGCCTTCACTTTCAAATTAACTTTCTCTTCTTACACAGTACCTTACCCGGAAATGTAGTCACGGTGTTTCTTTTGAGGTTCGGTGCTTAGCCTTGCTGCAGGACAGTTTAGTAGGTGACTAACACTTTACTCCAACTTTACTATATTGAAAGGGATTTATTACAGGATTTTAGGTGATTTATAGAATTAAGAGGGTTGAAGAAAGAGACTCAAGTCTGAGTGTCTAGGAATAGTTCCCAAACTACAGTGCAGGACAGGACCACCAAGGGAACTTCTGTCCTTGCTTCAACTAGAAGCTGTGGAATTAGGGTGTTTCTATGACAACCAACTGGCTCCAGAACCACATTTTTTTCTGCTAGATGTATCCCAGCCTCTCCAAATCCCAGTTCCAAATTCAAGTCTCATGAAAGTACATCTAGTTGAGAGAACTCACATTACATCCCAAGTCCTAGTATTGAAGGAAGTCTTACTGTCTACACTCTGAAGTACAGAAGACACACTAGAAATAAAGTAAATTGGATACTGAATGGGCCAACATCTACCACAATGTTCTACCTATATTCTTGCAGTTAAGGTTGATGATTCCTTTCACCAGAGATATTACTTCCTTGACCACTGGCTGTCAGACATCAGTCACCACTCCTCATTCTTAATGGGATATTGCTTGAGCTCTAATATTCCTTCCAAATTGAAGTGGGGAAGAAGAAACTTAAGTTCAAATTTCTTAGTCTAGCCAGACAGTTTTCATTTTATGCAAATAAACAGCATGAGAAAAGAAGCCTTTTCTTAGCTTAAGAATATACCCTGAAGATAGCTCTGCAATGGTACATATATTCCTCAATCTATTTTACCTATGACTCTAGTCTCTTTACCTATGACTCTAGTCTCTAGAGTTTTTAGCATAAAGGACCAACTACAACGTTCCTAATGTCTAAAAACTGACAGTCTTTAGTTCAAAGAGACTTAGTCTTTTTGAACAAAAAAACTAAGGCAAAGTCTCAGTTCAAATAGACAACGATACTGTGTTTGCTTGAAACAAGTAAGAAACAGAAATCAGGCCACAGGCCTGAAAGTGTTAATGCGTTCCAAAACCATTTCTTTTTCATCAAACTCTGGTTTGAGTTTGAGTGTGCTTAGTTTCTAAGAACAAAGTCAAAAAAGTACAAATGACTGAAACAAAAGTCTGAAGTATTGGGGAATATTAAAGAAAAAAACAACTTTAACACATGTGTGAAGAAGCTATAAAATTATGCTTCTGGGTCTTGAAGAGAAAATTTATAAAAACTCATGTAGATTTTGTATGGATGCTGGGTTTATTGTATTTTGAGCTACTATCCTAGTGAGATCATAGAATAAGGTCACGACTCTGGTTACAAGTTGAAGCCTTTTCTAAACAGTATAAACTTGCCCAGTATTCATCCCCTAGGGAAGAGATGACAAGGGTATGAAATTCAGAACATATTGTAAAGCAGAGGTCCATGTGGTGCTGGTCTACAGGCCAAATTCAGTCAGCAAACAGATTCTATTCAGCCAGAACTATGTAGGAGTTTACATGTTATTTTAAAATTTTTGCTCTCCACTTTGTAATTTGCTTTATTTTTTTCACTGTCAAAATTTCTGGATTATAATATTTCAAGTAAAAATCCAGTTTCCCATCTTTTTTGGAAGTTCTTATAACCTTGGTCCCACAATCTATAATGGTGGCAACAGAGAGATCTGCAGTGTTGCTGTCCCCAGTTTGTTGGGAACCCACCACACTCCCTATGGTCTCTTTACCTGGCCCATTGCACTTACTGAGATTTATCTGACAGGTGTCTGTATGCGTGTGAGTTAGTAATTTCTGCCTAAAAGAGTCAGGAAAAGAAAGTCCCACCTGTCATTTGGCTCAGTCTCTTAGACATGTCCTTAAAGGATTCCAGATGAGGTAGAACGCTCACCTAGTGAAAGAGGCATACAGAGGGCTCTACAGGGGACAGCCAATGCACAGAGCCTGCTGCACTCTGCTCAACAAATGTTTGTGAAAGGAATGAGTAAGTGATGCAAAAAGAAAATCAAAATGGAGGAAAATTGATGAGTTTGGCTATCAACTTTACTCATTTAAAAGCTGATTATTGTTTCTTATAGAATCTGGATTCTGTTCTTATTTGTAGCAAGTTTTCATATATTAATTGAACAAACATTTGTTACTTATATAAAGCACTGTAATAAGTGTTATGAGAATATACATTAGGCATCACTGCTCCCAAGAAGTTTAATCAAAATGTATCTATAAAATGGCCAAAATTACCCCTTTGATAGTAATTAAAAAACAATTAGTAAACAATAGTAAACAGTAATTAAATGATTTGAGTCCTATTTACACTACTTTTATTGATTAATCATTTCTTTTAATAATGTTATTCTTTTGAGTGTTACAGACATGTTCAAATTTCACACCTACCTGTTTTATGGTAGGAGAATTAGTTGAATCAACTCTTACTTGAACTGATGTGTAAAATGCAAAAAGTTTCCCTTAATGGAAAAGATAATAAAAGTGAACCATGCATTGTCTAAGTATTAATTCCTATTATGATGCTTATATAGCCTTTAGATTAATATCAATTTAATAACAAGCAGTATGGTCTTGGTTAAGAGCATTAGATTACACAGTCAAGCTGTCTACCTTGGGTGAGTCGAACTGATCTTGGGCAGGTCATTCAATGTCTCAAAGTCTTAGTATTCATTCACAGCTGGAAAAAGCAGATCTTAACACTTCTGTGTCATTGTGAGGTTTAAATCAGATAAATTTAAATTAGTACTATGCAGCCACTTAATACGTGTTCTGTAAGATAAAAAATTCTAATGAAAGCATTAAATAAATCTTTTTAGGTCATTGAACCATGAAAAGCTAGTTGACATATGCCAAAATACGTAGCTAGAATCCTTTGAAGTAAAATGGGTTTTGTTTTTCCCTCGATAATTTAGAAAATATAAATTTAATACAGTTAAATGATTTGTCCATTAATTTTATTTTACTTTTAATCTCTAAGAGTAGTCTCTAAACTTTGTTTTAGAGTCAGATAAAATATTTAGGCAATTCAAAAGTCAAGTCTACAAAAGATTTATTTTAAAACTACTATCAAACTACTACCTCTGTCCACTCCTCTTTTCTTAGATAAGTGATAACACACTGTACACGCCATTTTCCACTGAGCTTTTTAGCTTAAGAATATACCCTGAAGATAGCTCTGCAATGGTACATATATTCCTCAATCTATTTTATAGCTGCTTAATACTCAACTGTGTGTATGTAACATAGTTTATTCAACCAGCTCCTTTGATGGATACGTATTTGGATTATTTCTGCTTGGCCAATAGAGCTTCATGAATAGTCTTGTGTATACAATAAGAGCATCTTCGGATGGATCTCTAAGACAATTTCTAACCTAATTGAAACTTAAAAACATCCTGTAAAGTCTAGGAATTAAAATACTTCATGAAGTACTGGGTTACTGCCTATATGACGGGCGTACTCTTGCCTTTGTATGTTATTGTGACAGCGTAGGAAGCAGTCTGCCTCTTCAGGAAATTAGATGATTTGCTAAAGTTTTTTGCTCTTTTTCTTTCATTTGTTCCTGAAGATAGCTTTCATCTCTCTGCCTCAATGAGATGCCAGGAAAATTACTTAGTAGAAAGCTGACATAAAACGTTTTTCATGGCCTTTATTGCATTTCCTCATTCTCACACATTGTAAGGAGAAAGAAATTTTAAGATCTTTTTTCTCTCACTTTTCTCCAAATTTTTAACCACTTTAGTAAAAACTTATTTTCTCATTACAGCTTTATTAGGCTATAACTAACAGCATAAAATTCACCACTTATTTCAAGTCTATAGTTCAGTGTATTTTATTATATTCAGAGCTGTGGAACCATAATCACAATCTAATTTTAGAACATTTTCGTAATCCGGATAAGAAACCCCAGATCCCATTAGCAGTATCGCACCCCCCTGACTAGTTCTAGGTACCAATCTACTTTATGTCTATAGATTTGCCTATCCTGAATATTTTACATAGATGAAATCAACAAAATGTGGCATTTTGTAACCAACTTCCTTCACTTAGGATAATGTTTTTGAGATTGGTCCATGTTTTAGGATGTATAAACGCCTTGTTGACTTTTATTGCCAAAAAATATTCCATTGCATGGATATACCATATTTTATCGATGCATCACTTCATGGATACTTTGTTATTTTTTCCACTTTTTGACTATTATGAATAACACTGCTATGAATACTAGGTACACATTTTTGGACAGATCTTTTCCTTATTCTTGAATATGTACCTAGGAGTGGAATTACTGAGTCATGTGAAAATTCTATGCATTTAACTGCCAAACTGTTTTCCAAAACAGCTGCAACATTTACATTCCTACTAGCAAAGTGAAATGTATGCACAAGGGTTCCATTTTTTATACACTTTCACCAACACTTGTTATTGTCTGACTTTTTGAAGTGTATCTATCCTAGTGGATGTGATTTTGGTTTGCATTTTCCTGATGGCTAATAATGTTGAGCATCAACATGCTTATTGGCTATATAAATATCTTTTTCAGAGAAAGGTCTATTTAATTCTTTGCAAGTTTTTAATGGGTTCAATTTATTTTTTATTGTTGAGTTATAGGAACTTTTTATGTACTCTGGATAGTAGTCTCTTTTCAGATACATGATATACAGTATTTTCTCCCATACTGTGGGTTATATTTTCACTTTGATAATGTGCTTTAAAGCATGAAAATGTTTAATTTTAGTGAAGCCAATTATCTATTTTTTGATTACTTTTGATTTTGTTGTCATATCTAAGAAACCAGTTTCTGATCTAAGGTCACAAATTTACACAGATTTACACCTATGTATTCTTCAAACTGTTTTATACTTTAGCTCTTACATTTGGGTCTTTGATTAATTTTGAGTCAATTTTTGTATATGATAAGGGTCCATATTCAATCTTAGGGATGTTGTTATTCAATTGTGCTTGAAAACTTTTATTGAAAATACTATCCTTTGCCCATTCAACTGTCTTGGCACCTGGGTCAAATCAGTTGAACATAAATGTATGGTTTATTTCTGGATTGTCAATTATATTCCATTCTCTATATGTCTCGCCTTATGTCATGACCACACTGTATTGATTATTGCAGCTTTTTAGTAAGTTTTAAAACTGCAAAGTTTGAGTACTCCAACAGACACAGGAAGTAAATCTAGAAATACAGGTCTAGGTCGGTTATGAAGGGGTTTTCATTTTATTTTGAGATATTTAATCAGGAGTGTAACATGATCAGATTTGACTTTTAGGAAGATAAGGGACAACAAGATGGAGGATCAGTTGGGAGAAGCAGAGCCCCTGTGGCAAAAAGACTGGTTAGAAGGCTGTTGCAACAGTTGAAAGAAGATGAGATAGCCACTAAGACAAATGACTGTAGGGAAGATTTGGATGAGATAAATTTAATCAATACTTAACACACAATGAACATAAGTGAGAGGGATATCAAAAATGACTCCAAGATCCCAAATCAAGATTTCAAGCAAGATGTCTGGGAAAATAAGATATCATGCTGACTTGCATGCTAAGTCACTAAATTACTGACCTAAATCTTGACCTGGGTCAGAAATGGTCTCAGAGCCTTAGATGAGGTTGAGCCTGCCAGTGGGCACTCACTAATTGGTCCCACATTAGATGAACTGGGTCAGATAGATCATTGCATTGTGTTAAGAGCCAGCTTCCATTTCTCCATCTCATTCCTAAGGATATTATAACTTGGTCACATTCCTTGCTGAAGTATGTCCATAGCATCCCCTTAACCTACCTGTCATATAACCATCCCTTAAAAAGAAAGAGCACATTTCACCTGGCTGAAGGTTTTCTCTATAAACTAATATCTTGCTAATACATTTTTTTCCCCAACCATTCAAACTCATTTAAAACATCCATTAAATAGTTTTGCTAGGTATTTACATTAGGACTGTCACTTCATAGTTTTCCAATGTAATTTTCCCCTATTTTTGAAAGAAATCAGAATGACATTTGCCAACCTTCCATCTTCTGGATCATCTCTTATTTTTTATGATTTATAATCAAACACCAACACTTAACTTTCCAGGTTTTTTGACATAAGACATCTGCCTCTTGAACTTACTTAAGATTCAGAAATGAGATTCCCCAGGACTATTAAGTTAGTATTGTGCATTCATTCCCTCAGGCAGATATAAATTTAGCATATTTGAGACGGGGCATTAGACCTGTTTATCTGGAGTCCCATAAGCAAGCTGGAGAGCAGTAGATTATGGGATTAGGGCAGGTAGGAAAGGGCCAGATCATATAATGCAAATTAGCATAGACTGAAAAACTTCTGAATAGATGAATCTTAATGACTGAATGTTTGTGTTCCCCCAAAATTCATGTTCACCCCCAAATTGATTGTATTAAGAGGTAATGCCTTTGGGAGGTTATTAGATTTGGATGAGATCATGAGGGCAGAACCTTCTTGAATGGGATTAGCATCCTTGTAAGAGTTACTAGAAAGCTTGCTGCTTTGTGTGACTGGAGGATTCTATGAAAAGGCAGCAATTTATCAGCCAGGAAAGAGGTCCTCACCAGACAGTGGGTCTGCTGGCACCTTGATCTTGGACTTCCAGCTTTCAGAGCTGTCAGAAATTGTTTTCTAAGCCACTCAGTCTATGATAATTTGTTATAGCAGCCCAAACTAAGACAATGAGCAAAAAGTCAACTATTTTATACTCCCAAGTTGGTTTGCCCACCATGTGTTTACTTAGCATCAGATCACAATAACAATACATATTTATTGAGTTCTTTACTAAGCACCGGACAATATTAAGTTTTTTTTACATACCTAGTTTCATTTATTTCTCACAATATGTCTACAGGGTACTATATTAGCATTTAGTTAAAGAACAAACTCCACTCTAGTTAAGTTAAATGAGTTTTTATTACAGGGTATTATATAGCTTATAGAATCAAAAGAGAACAGTTCCAAAAGCCACACCACAAAATCAGTGTTGCCTCTTCTAAGATCAGAAAATCATTGGTCTCAAAACTAACACTGGTCAGGAAGCCACAACAACCAGGTGGCTGCCACAATCAGAGAACTGCCATAAATTAGAAGCTGTTCTAGCTGTCAGCCTAGGAATCATTCCATGCTAGCTACAATCTGCACTAGCAGAATGGATGTCCCATGTCTGCCACTTGGCACCTATAAAGCAAATGACTGGTGAACTCTGCTTAATGCTGCCACAGAACAAATGAAATGCCTCCAATACATCTTGGCCAGCAGAAAAAGCAGAAGTACATCATCTGCCTCACTTCAGCCTTTTAAATTTCAAGAAATGTATCTTACTGTTTAACTTTTATCACACCCACAGCCCTAGCTGCAAGTGAGACTGGAATATGCAGCTTTTGAAGTGGCTTTATTGGGATGCAGTTTACATGAAATAAAATTCTCCCACCGTAAGAATAGAGTTCAATGAGTTTTGAGAAATTATACAGTTATTTAACTACTACCACAGCCAAGATATACAACCTTCCCTTCATCCTAAAATGTTCACTGGTGTTCCTCCCCAGTCACTCATCACCTGCCACAACAGTGCGAGGCAACTATGGATCTACTTTCTATCATTATAGTTTTGCCTTTGAGAATTTCATATAAATGAAATAATACTACATTCTCTTCTGTGTTTGGCTTTTTCACTTAGTTTAAAGCTATTGAGTTTACATGTTGTTGCATACATCAGTAGTGATTTGTTTCTTTTTATTGCTGAGGTCAATGAGCCAAGAAAAAGAAAAAAAGGGACATAGAAATTGGTGAGAAAGAAATAAAATTGATTTTAATAGAAGATAAATGATTGAGTAAAAATGAAGTCTAATGAATTTACAAAAAAAGCTACTAAAACTAATAAGTGAGTTTAGTAAGATTGAAGGTTATAAAATAAATATACAAGAATCAATACAATATGGTACTGGCACAAAAACAGAAATATAGATCAATGGTATGGGATAGAATGCCCAGAGATAAACCCACGCACATATGGCACCTAATTTATGACAAAGGAGGCAAGAACATACAATGGGGAAAAGACAGGCTCTTCAATAAGTGGTGCTGAGAAAACTGGACAGCTACATGTAAAAGAATGAAATTAGAACACTACCTAACACCATAAACAAAAATAAACTCAAAATGGGTTAGAGACCTAAATGTGAGATCACACACTATAAAACTTTTAGAGGAAAACATAGGAAAAACACTCTTTGACGTAAACCACAGCCAAGATCTTTTTTGACCCATCTCCTAGAGTAACAGAAATAAAAACAAAAATAAACAAATGGGATTTAATTAAACTTAAAATCTTTTGCATAGCAAAGGAAACCATAAACAAGACAAAAAGACAACCTCAGAATGGGAGAAAATATTTGCAAATGAAGTGACAATGGATTAATCTCCAAAATATACAAACAGCTCATGGAGCTCAATAACAAAAAAACAAACAATCCAGCGAAAAAATGGGCAGAAGACCTAAATAGACATTTTACCAAGGAAGACATACAGATGGCCAAGAGGCACATGAAAAGATGCTCAACATCACTAATTATTAGAGAAATGCAAATCAAAACTACAATGAGGTATCACCTTACACCATTCAGAATGGCCATTATCAGAAAAGCTAGAAACAATAAATGCTGGAAAGGTGGAGGTTCCTTAAAAAACTAAAAATAGAACTACCTATAGACCCAGCAATCCTACTACTGGGCATATACCCTGAGAAAACCATAATTCAAAAAGAGACATGTACCACAATGTTCATTGCAGCACTATTTACAATAGTCAGGACATGGAAACAACCTAAGTGTCCATCAACAGATGAATGGATAAAGAAGATGTGGCACATATATACAATGGAGTATTACTCAGCCATAAAAATGAAATGAAATTGAGTCATTTGTAGCGATGTGGATGGACCTAGAGTCTGTCATATAGAGTGAAGTAAGTCAGAAAGAGGAAAACAAATACCATACGCTAACGCATATATATGAAATCTAAAAAAAAAAAAGGTACTGATGAACCTAGTTGCAGGGCAGGAATAAAGAGGTAGACATAGAGAATGGAGTTGTTGACATGGGGTGGGAGGGCGAAGCTGGGGTGAAGTGAGAGTAGCGTCGACATATACACACTACCGAATGTAAAACAGTTGGCTGGTGGGAAGAAACAGCATAGCACAGGGAGATTGTCTCAGTGCTTTGCGATGACCTAGAGGGGTGGGATAGGGAGGATGGGAGGGAGGCTTAAGAGGGAGGGGATATGGGGACATGTGTATGCATATGGCTGATTCGCTTTGTTGTACAACAGAAACTAACGTGGTATTGTGAAGCAGTTATACTCCAATAAAGATCTATTTTAAAAAAAAAGAATCAATACAGGAAGCTCAGCTCAGTGCTCTGTGATGACCTAGAGGAGTGGGACGGGCGGGGCAGGGGAGACAGGCTCAAGAGGGAGAGGATATATGTATATGTATAGCCAATTCACTTTGCTGTACAGCAGAAACTAACAACATTGTTAAGCAATTATACTCCATTAAAATAAAATAAAATGGCTCCTAAAAAAAAAGAATCAATAGTATTTTTATAAACATCCTGGCAATGAATGATTTAAAATATAGCATTTACATTGGTATCCAAAAATTTGAAATACGGAAATTTTAACAAAATATGTGAAAATTCTGTATACTCTTCACACTGAAAATGATAAGACCTTGCTAAGAAAAAAAATAAAGAATATCTAAAGAAAATGGAGGCCTATACCAGCCTGAATAGGCCTGGTGAATCAGAATCAGAAAATGTATTGTCATGAATCAGAAAATGTAATGTCACTGTCTTAGTTGGCTTATGCTACTTTAACAAAATGCCAGACTGGACAGCCTAAACAACAATCTATTTCTCAGTTTTGGAGGCTGGGAAGTCCAAGATCCCAGTGTTAGCAGATTTGTTTCTTGGTGAGGACCTTCTTCCTGACTTGCAGGTGGCCACCCTCTTGCTATGTGCTCACATGGCATTTCCTTGGTGGGTGCCGGTGGAGAGAGATCTTGTGTCTCGTCCTCTTTTCATAAGGGCATGAGTTCCATCATGAGGGGCCCTCATGATCTAATCTAAGCTTAATTACCGCCCAAAGGCCCCATTCTCCAAATACTATCACCTTGGAGATTAGAGCTTTAACATTTGAATTCGGGAAGACACAAACATTCAGTCCATAGAAATATCGTAGCTTATTTTTGTTTACTTGTCATATAAATTTCTGAGAGAGGAGTACCGAAATCTTCAGCTCTAGGTATAGATCTTTCTGTTCTTTCAGTCTTATCAGTTTTGGGGTCATGTATTTTGAAAGCACTATTATTTGAAAAAGTATACATTTAGTACAGTTATACCTTCTTTAACTGGCCCCTTTTACCTATAAAATGTCTCTTTTTTTCCCCTGGTAAAAAAAAAAACTCTTGTTCTTAAGTCTATCTTGATATTAGTATAGCCTCTGGCTTTCTTCTGATTATGGTTTGCACAGTATATCTTTCCCCATCCTTTTTTTTCTTTACCTATTTTTCTCTTTACATTTCAAATGGGTTCCTTTATATACAATACGGTTGTGTCTTGCTTTTTCACTCAATATGAGTCTTTTGTCTACATTTAGAGTGCTTAGACAACACCATTATTGTGATTATGAGTATTTTCAATGTGTTATTTTGCTGTTTTTCTTCCTCATTAACTGCCTGGATTTTTCACTATTCCTTTTTCCTCTTCCTGCTTCTTTTGGATTGAGTATTTGATTATGATTCTATTTATCTCCACTAATGGCTTATTTTCCATATATATTTGTTTGGTTTTTTTGGGGTTGCTCTACAACAACCTTTAAAACACACCTTTATGTTACTGCAATCTGCCTTACATAATAATTTCAATATTGTTTATATCAACAGTGTACGTCCATTTCTTCTCATTCTTTGTGCTGCTTTCATACTGTTTACTTTTATATGTGTTATAAATCCCACAATGTATTATTTTGCTTTTAACAATTATTTTTTATCTTTTGAGAGATTCTAATTGAGATAAAAACGTGTTTTGTATTTACTCACATACTTACTATTTCTGGCCACTTTTCAGTTATTTTTATACATATTTTTTCTGTTACCAATTTTCCTCTGCCTAAAGAAATTCCTTTAACATTCATTGTAGTACAGGTTTGCTGGAAAACAATTATCTTCGCTCCCAATTGTTTGAAAAATATTTTTCTTTTGTCTTCATGCTTGAATGACATTTTGTGCCTTTGGCAGCTTTTAAGATTTTTTCTTATTATAACATTTTTTGGACAATTTGATTATATTGTGCACTGACGTAGCTTTCTGCACTTTTATTTGGCTTGGGGTTCTTTGAGCTTCTTTGATCCAAGGGTTTAAGTTTTCACCAATTTGGAAAACTTTTGGCCAATGTTTTCTTCAAATACTTCTGTCCTCTGCCCTCTCGCTACCCAACCATCTTTCTTTCCTTCTAGGACTCAAATTAAACGTCTGTGAGACATGTTGATATTGTCCCACAGATAGCTGATGCTCTTTTAAATTTTGTTCAATATTTTTTGTCTCTTCATGCTTCCTTTTTAATCATCTCTAGTGCTATGTTTTCAAGTTCACTGATCATTTCTTCATCCCTAATTTGTTATTAATCCTCTCTGGTGCATTTTTCATTTCATACATTGTGTTTTCATTGCTTTAAATTCTACTTGGGTCTCCTTAATGTTTAATTTTTTCTTTTATAAATTAATAAGATTCATAATAGCTGTTTGGGATCCTTTTCTGTCAATTCCATTGTTTTTATCAGTTTATATCTGTTTCTATTGATTTTTCTCTTGGTCAAGGGTAATGTTTTCCTACTTCCTTGCATGCCAGGGAATTTTTTCATTGATGCCAGACATTGTAAATTTAAAGATAATGAATGCTAGATTTTATTGTATTCTCTTTAAAATGTCCAACTTTGTTATGACCTGCTATAAAGTGACTTAGTTCACTTTGATCCTTCTGTGGCTTTAAACTTTTTTCCCCTGCATGCACAGAGCAGTCTTCCCTCTAGAATAATCTATCTTCACTACTAAAGCATGACCTTTCTGAGTACTTTGTCCAGTGGTTTGTGTATTATTAAATTTAGCCACTCTGGCTGGAAGGAATGTGATGCATTCCTAGCCTTATATGTTTCTGGAATTATTTGGCAACTGACTTCCAATGCTTTTTTAATTTCCCCCAGCCTCATGATATTTCACCTCATATTTACATAAATCAGTACTACTCAAAGACTAAACAAGACCCCCCTAAAATCTTTGGTGCTCTCTCTCTTTACAGCTTTCTCCTTTCTAACATTTGATCTTGCAAATTATAGCTACCTTGGCTTCCCTTGACTCTAGTCTCTACCTCCTCGATTTAGCAAGGCTATCAGGCTTTCTTTGGTGTCCCTTCCCCATGTTGTGACCTGGGAAATATTCTTGGGCAGTGAACACTTCATTTGTTCCCCTTCTCTCAGGGATCACAGTCTGGCAGTGCTTGTTGTCCAATTTTAAAAAACATTTGTTTTTATAAATTTTCTCCATCTTTCTAGTTGCTTATGGCAGAAGAACAATTCCTGTAAAAGTTCATCCTTTACAGGGAGAAGCAAACACTCACAGAAATGCAGTTTGTAGTTTTCTACCCTGCAGAGAGGAAGGCAAACTAGACAGAAAGTAGAATAATTTTTGAGCATCATCCAACTACATCTATCCATATTATCCTCAGGCTGCAAAGAAGAACACTTGGGCATAATAATTCATGGAGATAGTAAGTGGTAGAATTAGGATTAGAAACAATCTTATCTCAGAGCCTATGCCATTAGTCATTCCTCTCTACTTCCTCCTTAATTCTAAATATTCACACTCATCCATGCCCGACTGATTCTTTTCCATTTGGGATCTACTTTTTTTAATATCCAAACCCAGTCTAATAGAATAAAGACCCTGGAACCCTAGCTAACTCATTAAAGGAGTAACCACTTTCACAGATAAACAAGAGAAAACATTTAAACCCATGGTTATCATCAGGCCAACCTGACATTCAAAAGAATTAAATTTCTTATTGATGCTGTAGATATATCCCCTCTAAATGAAGTTCTCAGCACCTCATCCTCCTTTCATTTCATACTTTTTCCCCAGTCTCCTTTTTTTGTAATTCTCCTTAACTTAAAATAATCAAATAGTGGGGCCTACATGTTTACTATTAGAATTAATGGGACATTAGAAACAAAAATTCTATGGGCCCAATGTCCGGGCCCAGAAACTCTACCCCAAAAAGGTTTTTATATACCTGTTGCTTAAAGTAGCATTCTGTTATTTGTTAGTTTACTCTCTCTCTCAACAAATATTGCTCAATCTCTGGAATCATGGCTTTATAAATCATGTAAGGCAACACAGGTTCTATTTATAAACAGATTTCAAGGGCCATATTGTGTCTCCAATTCACATGCCATACTCCCACTGAGATCTAGTCATGTGCAGATCAAGGTCTTACCACAGATAACACTCTCACTTTCATCTCCATGTGAGAAACTAGGGTGACAGCATAAGTCCTTTACATCAGTAAAGTTCAAGCTCCAGTGTAACTGAATGGGGTCCAAAGCCAAACACAAAGGCTGATTTTTACAGGACTGTTGCCATGGCTTGATCACCTCACAGATGTGCATGCATATCAAAAGCAACAGACACAGACTGTTTGAGACTGCTCAGATCAGAACTAACCAAAGGACTCAGTCACTCAGAATCCAGCAGAATCACTGCCTTAAAGCTGTCAAGCAATTGGCTATTGATCATCCAGAATTGATAGCTCTACTCCTGCCTCCCTCTCACTTACCCACTCAGTGTTGAGCTGAGATGATACAGGCAAAATATATTTTAAGAAAAAAGGAAGCCCATGAAATTGCTAGTCTTAAACCTTCTTTCTGCAAAGGTAATTCTCTATAATGATTCTTATCTTTCAGTGTCTTGAGTAATTAAATGATTTAGAAACTTTATCCTAATTTGTCCTTTGTATCAAGCAGTATGTTATTTTCTTTTCAAGCTACAGGGATCATAATTTCTATGCCACTGTTGTTTTGGAGATGATATATATTCTTTATCACTTCAAGCAGCATTTGATGCATTACGTTTAGCAAGTATCCACACAAGTCAAGTGGAGGAGATCCTGTAATAATGTGGACATTTCTGTGCACTACTCACTCAGGTGAAAAGGTGAAGTATACAGTGGTTGGAAATTTATGAAAAGACTCAGCCTTTTCCACTTGAGAAAATATCACATTCATATTCTCCTGTCTTTCAGAGCCAATATTAGAGGTGATGTCCCATTTCAAGTCACAACAACAACAAAACGGTTGCGCTGGGTTTAAACAGGTTTGCTAAAGTTTAGACGTCACTGTTGCGTTGTCCTCATTTTTTCTTTTTATTTCAATAGATTTTTTTCCTGCTTCTGCTGTTTAATGCAGGCTTTGCACTGAAACCGTCTTAGAAAGTCTGTTATGCCAGATGTCACCCTTTTGCCCTTTTGCTCTATCTACAGATTTTCTTTTAAGAACAGCTGAAGCCCAAGTTAGCAAGCATGTATTTTCTACAGTAAAAGAGATATTATGAATAACACCTTTTGTATTTTGAATAACACCCTCAAAGAGCACAGCACTTTATTCATGCACCACATCTCTAAAAAAGGATTATTCATGGGTCCTTTAGATTTAAAGAGAGAACTTTAAGGTTTTATCAGTTTAAGATCAGTGTCATCACCTATAGTAGAAGCTGATGGGTAAGATTTAGTATAGTGGTTTGTTTTTACCTTTAAACTGATCTTTTCTAGGATAAAAAAATTTTTTTCAAAAGACACTGTTCTCGGGCTTCCCTGGTGGCGCAGTGGTTGAGAGTCCACCTGCCGATGCAGGGGACACGGGTTCGTGCCCCGGTCTGGGAAGGTCCCACATGCCGCAGAGCGGCTGGGCCCGGGAACCATGGCCGCTGAGCCTGCGCGTCCGGAGCCTGTGCTCCGCAGCGGGAGAGGCCACAACAGTGAGGGGACCGCGTACCGCAAAAAAAAAAAAAAAAAAAGACACTGTTCTCTCAGTAAGTGCTTTATGTCTACTCTATGCTACCAAACAAACTGTAGGTAGTGAAACTAACCCCTCCCCACCATGATGAAGCAGACCTCCCCAACCAAAGTGCTTCATTAAAAGGGTGTGATCAGTTCCACTGCAGAGAGAAGAGTGCCCTGGGTCAATAGCTAATTAAGGCAGGAGGAACTCCTGGATAAGTTGCTGCACTACCTCTGACTTTCCATTCTTTTTCTACTTTGTCAGCTTCCAGCTTTAGAGGTTTCTGTCTGGAAGTTGGTCAACAATCTAAGAGCTGATTGTAACAGAAAACGTGCCAACCCAATCATAATGTAGGACATTAGATATTTTAGATTTTAGAAAATTGAAAAGGTGTGAAAAAAAGAGGTTCAGGGCAAATGAATTCCTTTTCTCAGGGACACCTTATTCTAAGTAGCCAGTTCTGAGTTTCATGTAAATTTATTTCTACCCATCTCCATCACGAAGTATTACACTTATTTACAGATGCCTAAGCTGTAGTATAACAACAGCAGTTAATATACAAGGTCATAGATGTTGCTCTTTTAAAACAAACAGGTCTCAGAGATAATCTAATGTTAAACTGAAAAAGTAAAAATAGGTAGGTAATAAGCTGGCTTCCATTTTAAAATGACTAACAGTAGCCATTAATCGATACTTCTAACTACAACAAAGCCATACACTAACAAGAAGTAAAGGAAAAGAAGAAAACTGAAAAGGAACCAGCTGTCTCATTTCATATGTGAGGAACACAAAATGCTGAGAGAGGAAGTGGTCTGTTCAAGGTCAGAAACAGAGTCTCTTCCCTTCTTCTCCCCACTTTGCCTACTCCACCGCACTACAGATCATTCTGTGAGGCAGTTCTGGTCAATTGGTAGTGGTGCCTTCCATCACTCTTCAGAAGGCCACATCAAGGCTCAGTGCAAAAGGATGACATGATTGATACAGTGTCTGCCACAGGCTCCAAGGAGGCTGGTGGTTACAAAAATGCCATGTGAATACCATCCCCAGGCTAGCTGGCAAAACTGGGTCCATGGAATGACCGCATGTCATCACATAGTCAAGCCATGAGCTAAAGAGCAGGAATAGGTTGCTGTTTATCTGCCACCAGGATATCTTCTAGAGAACTTTCTGGAGCTAATTGTATGGTCCTGCACCCAATTCAGTTGCACTTTATAGACCCAGACATAAGAAACTAAAGAATAAATTTGCCTGATTTTTAATCTGACCAGGAACACTTTCTTTTCAGTGCAATTCTGCACACACCCTAGTAAGCATCAAATGTCAGACAGACCAACTAGAAACTTACAAAAAGTAAAACAACTGAGGGCCAAAAGGAAGTTAATTGAATTCTAGTGAAGCAATTACTATTACTTGGGCATTTAAAACACTTTTGCCAATCCTTAGCCAATCTTCAGTTTCCAAGATCTGTTACCCATTAAAGTGAAACGGAAATACAGTTTGACAAGCATATTCAAACCTGTGCTGATGTGAGCGTCTGTGCTTCTTGCACCAGCTGTTTAGAGAAAGAAGCACTGCCTTTAACTTGAACTGCTCCATGCCATGGCACCCAGTCTCTGCTCAGAGTGCACAGCTTTATAGTGGAGGTGGAGAGTCGATCCATGAGAAAGTCTCCGTTCCTCCCAGACACTTCTGCACAGTCACTGGTTCCCAACCCAGGCTGCAATTTAGAATCACTTAAGGGAGTCTTGAAAACACACAAACCTCCTGGCCTTCACCCAAGAGACTCTGATTCAGTAGGTGTGGACTCAGTAACCTTTTTGATTACTTTTAGTTAAGTTCACCAGGTGATTCTTATACAGCTAGTCTAGGATCCAGTCTTTGGAAAACAGAACCATGGCTTCTCTCTGAGCCAGAATGGTGTTTCATCTGCTTTTATCCATTCATTACTTTCTTACCTATCTTACTTTCTAGGTAACTGTGCCCATCAGGGAAAGGACTACACCTCAAAGGGGAAACAGAGAGAAATAAGATCTCCCATAAAAGCAACAAACCAACAAAATTATAAAACGTAGAACCTGGGTAGGAGTTCTGAAGACCATCTATACCACAGTATACACTCTTACCCCTTTAAGTTTTGATTGGCATGTCTCTAGAAAGAAATGACCTTTCTGGCTTGGCCAC
This sequence comes from Mesoplodon bidens, assembly GCF_964165515.1. Classification (NCBI taxonomy): domain Eukaryota; kingdom Metazoa; phylum Chordata; class Mammalia; order Artiodactyla; family Ziphiidae; genus Mesoplodon; species Mesoplodon bidens. The sequence goes on along the minus strand of NC_138166.1, from coordinate 67,933,545 downwards.
AGGCTGTGACACTATTTTATTATATCCTGGCCCTATTAACACAATGGTGTTATTGTCTGGCTCTCCTGTAGACAGGAACCCCAAGCTGCACACCTCTAGAAGGCACTGTTCATCAAGGTTTTCCGTTAATATAGACAACAATGGGATTATCATACCCTGGAATTGTGCTCACCCAGGGGCCCTGACCACAGGCATTTGAGTTCTTGACTTCTGATCTTGTCCAAGTCTCTCATTTTTCAGATCTGGAAACTGAAGTTCAAAAATGTAATGGGACTTACCTAAAATTATATAGCAGGTTAGTGAGAGAGTTAGGTAAATAACATACCTGAATTCATAAGAACATGCACCTAGCTCAGTATAGACATTCCACTCAGCAGTCCCAACTCCAGATAAAATAAGGACAGAGTGATGAGATAAAAGAGATAGCCCATTGGAAGTGAAACAAAATACTGTGTCACCAGATTCCTGCCACTGAAGTCTGTACTTCCTATACTCCCACAGTCTGAGGGATCAAAAGCAATGAATTCAGCTACACTGCAGTACATGTTCTCATTTCAAGAGACTTAGGCACTTGACAGGAGAAGGAAGCAAGGCAGTGTTGTTTAGTTAAGAGAGAAGGTAATAGCTCGCTCTCTAAGATTAAAAAGACACATTACTGCTCTTAGGATTTCCTCTTATATCCTCTATTCTTGGCCATTCTAGAAAAAAAAAAAAAAGGCCTGTATTAGGAAGTCAGAAAAATCATGGAAGCATCTCAAGAATAATAATAGGATTAACCTATCAACTAAACAGTAGCACTCTCAAGATAATGTTTTTGGAGAAGTTGGGCAAGGTAACTGAGTTGGTACACTGTGTTCCATACTGAAGTATGGGCTGTCGGGTGACAATTCTTCATGGGTATCTGGTGTTATGAGAAGAGGCATTGACTGCCTTCGTCCCAAACTATCTTTACAAGGACAATTATAGAGAGAACAAACTTGAAGGTAATGAAAGCATCTCTCTCCAGAGTAAAGGGCAAGTTTCTTTACTGTCTCATGTAATCAAGATAATATCTTCCTCTGGGTCAAAAGACAGGCCCAGAGGAAGGCAGGCTTACTGCCCATTGTAAAAGATTCGGGTATCCTAGCTCAGGATTCCTCACTTATAATGCAGCCCGTGTGCGTGCAGCATTCTCCTGGGTCTCTCTGTGTTAGCCAGGGGAGCTGATGCAAACATGATGCTCGTTCCACTCGCTGTTGTTGTAATAGAGTCCTCTGTCTCTGACCCAGGAGTCTCAGGTTTTCTGCTAGTATAGATGAAACTACAGCAAGCAAACATGTTAGCTTGCAAGTAGGGTAAAATCTCAGAAACTTCACAGTTCTTAACATGGGGAAACACCACAAATTCCATACAAAAACATAGATTTTCTTTTGCCACAGTATGAAAATGAAAAGACAAGTTACCCCTTGTTATTCATACAAATACTAATAAACAAAGCTCATACAGATAAATCGTGAGCTTTTGTTTCCTAGTACTCTGTCACACAAATACCAGACTACTGCATGAAACATACTAGAGGCAAGCCAAAATGTAAGGAAAATAACCAGTTCCTGGTTTGGAATCCAAAAATGCTAGTTGGAAATTCAAGGCATAGTATCCTAAAGATGTACCAGGCTGAAGCAACAAGCAGGTGAACAGTGTTTGGTGCAGGGTTAAGAGGGCTGGAGGAATCCAAATTATCAGGCGGGTAGAGAGCAGATGCTTCCTGGCAAAGCAATGGATATTGTCACTGAGTAAAACAGAGGTTTGGGCACAAGAAACATAATCCACTCTCACCCATAAACTGAGTAGGAGGATGAAGAGTGGCCAGCAATAACTAGACTATATTAGTGGAACAAATCTAAATTAGGACTCCAACTCATGAGATGGGAAAACTAAGCAGGCTTACTGGGCAAATATAGAATGGGATTTTAAAAAGGATTTCAATTGTAGAATTGGGCTAACGAAAAACATGGGAAATACTGAGAGACTTGGAAGATGCACAGACCTCAGGGCTATCCCTGGTCCATCAGGTATTGTCTTGAGACTAAGGCTTACAACATCTTTTTGCTCCTTCCCAAACTGCCGTAACAATTGGGTGGGCCTGGACCTGCTGCTGGAGCTTTCAGTAGATTCAGTATGAAGATAAAGGCAGAGGAAAAACAGCAGACAAAGAGAAACTGCCACTAGTCAGTAAGAATTATATCTATTTTGTAAAAAGTAGCATACTAAAAATGGTTATGTTTTTCAAAATATCAGAGAACTGAATCACATGACAGTCAATTCAATCAATGAACCGTGCCATTTTTGTCACAGAACCAACCACTCTGAAGCCAAAATGAAAAGATATGTACAGATATCTATATGTGTAGATTTGATCTGCGTGGGGCATATGGTTTTTTAAACATTGGTAAGAGGGTTTTTTTGTTTTTGTTTTTTAATTGCCCCAACACCAGTTCATTTCTAAAGACTCCGAATGCACTGGCCCATCAGTCCTGTAGGGAAGGGCTGGGATAATCATCACAGCATGTACTTGTCATGGTGTTGCAGAGCCCTTCCTCTTGGAGACCCAGCCTCCATTTCAGTCAATGAATTCTAGGTCTAAAAAATGGTTCAGGCCTGGAAACTAGACAGAGATCATGATATTTTTATTGGGGAAATTGCTCTCAGTCTCCTGCCCATCTATTTCTTTGCCATTACGTATATTCCACAGTAACCTTGTGGGCTGTCCATCTATGTTGCCATGTGTACAAACCATCTTTACAATTGTCTGCAGGTTAAGCCCACTTGGCTGCCCCTTTATGACATCTGGAGGTTAAGTGCCACCACCGGGCCTCTATTACTTCCGGGACCCATTATCCCATTTCTACCAACGAGCCACCTCTGTAAACACTGTCTTCTATTACCAGCCCTGCTTTCCAGAGCAGAGCCACCACTGAGTTTCTTGTTGAAGCTGTTCCCCTTCTCATTACCTTCCTGATGACCCCAGTGAATCCTTTAGCAGGAGGTCTCCTGGCCTCACAACTTAGAGCCACTCCAGCATATCCCCTTTCATGAACATTTTAAGTCCCTGCTCTGCTCTCTGCCATAGAAATTCAGGCTTGTTTATTTCTCTCAGCACAGGCAAGCGCTTTCTCCGGGTTCTAGGAGACCTACCCAGAGTGAGTCTGCACCAGGTTCTAAGGTCCTTGGCAGGGTATTACATCTCACGTGCCAAGAAGTTTCCTTCGGGTCAATAAAACCTCCCTTATTCAGTCTTGTATTCTGGTTCCCTTGGTGTAGAACCTTCAATATTCAGTCCCATGAGTATTCCATCAGCTTCCTCTGGTACATTCTGGCATCTTTGGGGTATAGCTCTCTTTCTCCCTTTTCAGACCCCAGCATGTCCCTAGCTGGGTTAAGCTGCAAACTAACCCTAGTTATTGATCTGACAGCCAGAAGTGCAAAAGCAGGAGGAGATCCTGAGGGGGATTCTCAGAGCCCTGAGGGGCAGAGTGTCTTTCCCTAACGGAATGGGCTCAGTTTCCTGCTTTCCTATTATAGAAGATAGGGGGCTCTTTATGATTTCTATCTACCAAAGAAGCCTTCTGGACTACATACTTAGTTTTAAATTGTTTGTTAACTGTTCTCAGATTTTCATTAATCCTTTGTAGGCAATCAATATAACAATAACAACCAGCCAATTCCACTGTCTATGTGTACACTGTTTTCCCTACACACTTTCAAAGCCTGAATCACTGCACCTTCAAGTTGCCTCCACAAAGATATTCTCTCACATCACCACCAGGGAAGACTTTAGCAACTGGTCCACCGTCTGGTGCCAGGGACTATCCCACATACAACCCCATCTCACTGCCTGCTTTCTCAGAACAATCGTGGCCCTGCTGTGTCAGTAAAGTCCTCTTAGAAGCAGACACTGAGAATGGGTTAGGAATGCTAAACTCTAACATTCTGAAAGGAAAAGAGAGGAAGAGCAAGATTCAGCAAGAAAAGGCACCAAACCATAATGCAGATCTGTGGTCTGCGTTTTGCATTAGAGGTGCTAGTTTCTGATGAAAGAGGCTAGACCCTTTACCACAGTCTTGCTCAGTCATTGGCTGGGATCACCCCCCAAAAAGATGTGAGTTCAAAAGTGAAGTAGGTCTGAAGAAAGTTAACAGCTAACCACTCTCCTCCAGCAGGGCAACTTAAAGGGGGGCCCAGGGGGCATGTGTTTGGCCTCACTGCTTTCTTCCATTTCCACTGCACAAATGCCAATGGCACACAGGTTTTTGTGGCTCTTAGTGGTTGGTCCCCACCTGCTTGTACCTTGAGGTTCTTAAAGTTGTGGTGATAACTAGTATCACTGTAAGTGCTGAGCATGCATTTTTGCTTTGGCTTTCCAGTCTCTATTTTTATGTAGGAATTCAGGAAGAACCAGAAATCAGGCTGCTATTGATGCCACCTTCTCAGAATTAGGTAGATGTTTTATTTTTCTAATCTACATTTTTAAAGTAAAATGTAGAACACACAATGAGAAATTTGATATCTGCTTTAGCATTTACGCTGAAACAAGCAGTTGAAGGAATGTCATCAGGAAAGAAGACATTTAAAACAGAAGATTAAATTGCAAGTTATCATATAGATTATTTTTTTTAAAGCCAAGAAAGTGATGTGCCTGAAACTGATTCAAAGAATAATGAAATTACGTTGTGCCTTCTTTATACCTGTCACATTCCACAGCTAATAATATAAAGTCTGAAAGACACAAATTACATAGAAATCGGAGACTAAAGTGAAAAATACAGTGGCCAGATCAAAAAAAAGACAATCTGAATTTGCACAAATGTTCACTTTTGAAAGTGGAAGAAAGTTCATGCTTGTTATTTCACACAAATGGATTCACCTAACCATAATTAAAGGCTCTAGCCAGTTACAGTTGTAATAAAACCACAGACAGCTAGCTGTAAAATGAATAGAAGAAGAACCCTCCTGAGGAGTCATAAGGTTACTTATGGCTCTGTTTTAGATCTTAGACTCTGAGAAGATGAAGACTCTCAGGACTTTCATAGTTTTGAATGAAATTCTTTCATTTTAGAGTATTTTCTTCCTTTTAAGAATTTTTTTTCTCAGGTATACAGCATGTGCCATCAGATATGCAGCATGTGTGATTCCTGTATGAAATGTAGCCTTTGAGGGCCTGATCTGCCTTTCCTCTTCCAGGCCCATACATTCAATCAACACTCCTTCAATCTGGGTAAGAGTCAGGATGGTTCAATGTGAGGGGAAGGAGTTTTAGCAGTACCAGGCAGACCTGGGTTCAAATCCATCCCAGCTCTACCACTTAATAGAGCGGTATTGGGCAAGTGGCTTCAGGCTTCTGAGCCTCAGTTTCCTCTTCTGTAAAAATGAAGATTATACACATTACCTTTTAGATGGATTAAAACAGAGATAAGTATTTAATCACCTGACATATAGATGTTTAATAAATGCTTATTATTGTTATTAATCATTTCATCTCACATTAGTTTGGAAAAAATGTTATACACAGTATCCCAAATTATTTCTACCTAAATGTCAGTAAAAACATTTGACGTACATTTCTACTGAAAAGGCCAAATCAGCTGGCTTTTTTATTTATTTATTTTTTTTTACTGTCATGTAGACAGGGACCTGTCTGGGGAATAGTCAAAGGAGGAACAGAACTAGACTGGTGACTGAATGTTGGAAACTGTTTTACACTGGGCATGAAGAGGTAACAGCAACAACATAAAACTTTTTTTTTAAAAAGGCATTTTGCCCATATTGTCTACTTAAAATATTTGAAGAGCAGACCTAGTATCTGTATAAAGGAGAGAAAAAAACAGCAACAAAAAGCCTGTTGGTGTCTTTTCATTGCTCTGAAGTTGGCTTTGGTTTTCGGTTTCACTGTTTTAGGGTTTTTTTTTTTCTTTTCTTTTTTTTTTTTTTTAGAAGTAACTGAACCTCATAATTAAATCAGAAATTCATATTTTATAGTCACAAGTACACCAGTTCAAAAATATTTTAGAAAGTTGAAACAGTTCATTTCTTTGTCTGCTGCTACTTTTGTGAGTGTGATATTGTAAAAAAAAAAAAAAAAAAAGCATTACAACAATATTTATCTTGCCAAGAATAAATGTCAGTCATACCTGCAAGAACACTGAACTTTTTATTGAAAGCCAGCTGCTGAATGCAAATTAACACCTATAAAGTAATATCTGACAACTTCTTTGAATATCAGCAAGTATGAACCTAAAAATTGATGGATGTTCATATAAGAAATAATATATATCTGGGACTTTCCTGGTGGTGCAGTGGTTAAGAATCTGCCTGCCAGTGCAAGGGACACAGGTTCAAACCCTGGTCCGGGAAGATCCCACATGCCGCAGAGCAACTAAGCCTGTAAGCCACAACTACTGAGCCTGTGTTCTAGAGCCCGCAAGCCACAACTACTGAAGCCCAAGAGCCTAGAGTCTGTGCTCCGCAACAAGAGTAGACCCCGCTCGCCGCAACTAGAGAAAGCATGCGTGCAGCAACGAAGACCCAATGCAGCCAAAAAAAAAAAAAAAGAATAATATATACCTGTACATATGATATGGTAGTAAAGGCAAACCTCTTTCTTGAGATTGAGATAAATTAATATTCAGTTTTTAAAACTTTTTGTTCAATACATTAATACATAGATATTGATTCCCCACCAAAACTGTTTAATACTCAGGGGTATCTAACAATGAAATGGATGACTTTAGTAGGCAATAAGCTCACTGACAGTAAAAGGTTTATAAAAGAAAGCTAGATGTTCATCTTCAAGGGGGCTGCAAGGGAATTCATACATTAAATCAGGACAGAGATATCAAATAGATTTCTAGCCCCAGTTGATTGGTAGGGACTGCCTACATCTCTTTAAGGAGAATATTTCTGAAGCTACAGGTTTGTTAGGGAAGAATGCCATGATCTCTTAGCAAATTCTGTCCAAAACACAGGAGGGAGGCACGTGTTATTTATTCACCATTTATTCATTAGATTTGCTTTTACTACCAAGCACAAATATTATTAGTTACCTCAGTCCAGCAGCCTATCTAGGTAATAATTAACATTAATGTGTCATCAATAAACTGTATTAATAAATACACAGCACTGACTATGTGTTCTAAGCACTTCACCTCTTATCTAATCTTCTCAACAGCCCTCTGAAATACGTGTTATCCTTCTTCTACACATAAAGGAAACTGAGGAATAGTGATGTTAAATAACTCACCAAGTGAATATTAAATAGTAGAGGTAGGATGTGAATGCCATTCTGCCTGGAATCAAGGCCCTGCTCATTCACCCCCTAAGAAGACATGTTAGACCCTGCCAGGCTCAGCAAACAGGAAGCTGAGCCCACCAACTACTTGTTCTGCTTTGTTGTTGAAAATCAATAGCCAGGAACTCAGGGACCAAATCCAACACTCAGTGTTGAGCCACATTTGCTCTGTTTCCCCAGCCTTGGTCTGCAATACTCTTAACCAGACCCCTGTCCTTCAAAAAAAAACTTAGACCCATCTATATTCTAGAATTGGTACCTAGATCCCTGTCCTATATCCCTGATTCCCTTGGTAAGTTGTCTAATATCTTAGGTCCTCATCCTGGCCCCACCTTTCTGTTGCTAGGTTCTTCCTCAGTCTAAACCCTTATAGCAACCCAGTATCTGGGGACACTACAGCTAGATCTGTGTCCTTGCTGTCTGCACCACCCCAGAGGGTGGATGAAATCAGAACTCCCTTCCATCCCCAGACTGCCTAGCCCGCAGCAGATAACTCAGCATCCTGGGCTATAATCCAGGATGGGATGAGAACCTCTGAAGGTACTCCCAACTCTAAGATTCTACCCTGTGAACCTGAGTATTCATAAGGTAGGAGATTATTTTTTAAAAGTGTTTTTTAAAAAGTGAAAGGTTTATCTTATAGTCCCAGCTTGTACTGAGTCACGGTGAGGGTATTGAAAGAATAGAATGTGTTGACAGTTAAACGAGCACTAAGAATTTCACAGGGAGCCCTTCACTCCTCTCCCTGGAGCCTGGGCAAGGTCAGGTAGTGAGATGATGAAGCTCCAACTCAGGCTTGACAGCTGGAACAAAGCGGCGGCAGCCTTTTTGTATTAGCCTGATACTAGCCGGGTAACACTTGCATTCCCTTGCCAGGAGGTACAACTTTTAGCGACAGCCCCAAACAAAACTGAGATGTAAATAGTGACCATCAATGCCAGCAAGCCCCTCCTACTCTCTGCCCCTTGCCCTACTTCTCCTCTGATTTAGCACAATGTAGTGGAAATATCTTAGGCTAGGAGTTAAACAGATTTAGGTTAAAATCTAAGCTCTGTCCCCCTTACCAATAACGGGTAAGTCATTTAAACTCCCTGAGCCTTAACTTCTCAGTTTGCAGAATGGATGAGATGTTTATCTCAGAGCAATATTGTGGAGATTAAATATAACTAGTATTCTCGGCACTCTGTATAATTTCAGTAAATGTTATCATGATTCCTTCTTCCTTATTCCTTGCTTCAGCCCAATCTGCAAGAACCAGAAAGCTTCCTACTACTCTCTAGTTTCTCAATGTTTCCTGCTCAAATCTTCCCCCCTTGTCACTTTGTTTATCACATACACCTGCAGACTCTAGTGACCTCTTCTTCCTCCTTACGACTTATAAAAACACTGATTACTTAATCCTGGTATGTGATCTTCACATAGTGAAAAAGATTGTAGAAAAAAAACCTTGAGTTTTCCTGGCTTCCCAAGCACTGTCCTTAACTTCAGAGTTTAAAGTCTAGAAAGCAGGTGCCGTGGTCTGAGCACTTGTATCCTCCCAAAATTTGTAAGTTGAAATTCTAACCACCAAGGTGATGGTATTAGGATGTGGAGCCTTTGGGAGGCAATTATGTTACGAGGGTGAGCCTTTGTGAATGGGATTAGTACCTGTGTTATAAGATGCGTACTTAGTCTGCATCTCCAGTTCCCTGCACAAAGCTCCTAAAACCCTTGAAATCTGAGTGAGAGAAATGTCTTTTGTTACTCATAAGGAGCCCCTTTTGAGAACACCCGAGTTTATGCTAATGAGGTGACTTAAGGTGGGGACCCTAGAGAGCCCAGGATGGGGCTGGTCACCAAAAAGACCAAGTGATTAGAAGGCTGGAACACTGAACCACACCCACTGACCTCTGAGAAGGGGAACAGGGGCTACAGATTAAGCTCTATAAAAAACTCTATAAAAACACCAACAGTTGATGAGCTTCCATGTTGGTGAATATGTCCATCGATGTGCTGGGAGGGTGACACACCCTAATTCCATGGGGGCAGAAGCTCCCACACTTGGGACCCTTCTGGAGCCCATCTTATGTACTTCTTCACCTGGCTGTTCATCTGTGTCCATTATAATATCCTTTATAATAAATTGGTAAATATAAGTAAATGTCTGAGCTCTATGAGCCTCTCTAGCAAATTAAACTTGGGGGTGAGGGGTCATGGAAACCTTCAGTTTATAGCCAGTCCATTAGAAGCACAGGTAGCAACCTAGATTTTCGATTGGTGACTGAAGTGAAGGCACTCTTGTGGGGCTAAGGCCCTAATCTGTGGGATCTGATGCTGTCTGTGGGTACAGTCAGAATGAGTTAGTTGCTTGGTGATATTGAAAAAAAAAACACACATCCGAGTCTCTTATAAAAGAGGCCCCGGAGAGCTTGCTTGCCCCTTCTACCATGTGAAGATATAGTAAGGAGTCTGCCACCTGGAAGAGGCCCCTCACCTGACCTTGTTGGCACCCTGTTCATGGACTTCCAGACTCCAAAATTGTGAGAAATGAATTTATGTTGTTTATAAGCTACTTAATCTGTGGTATTTTCTTATAGCAGAACTAATGGAGTAAAACAACAAGCAAAGGGGTCCCAAGCCTTAGCAGAGCACTACCACCTCGTCAGATTTATGTATTACATTTTTGGGTTAAGCTGTCATTTAGAGTACAGATTCTGCCCGTTAAAAATAATAATAATTCAAAGAGAAGAAAAAGCACTGATTTATATTAGGAAGATCTTCATTAAAATCTCATGAAAATCCTATTTAATTAACCCTAAATCCATTTTCTTTAAATCTGATCTTAGAAAAGCTTTAGTATCTACTATAGGATAACATGCCACTTCCTTGAATGAGTCAGAGAGGAGCAATATAGAACCTTAGAGGTATCAGGAAATAAGATCTATTTTCACCACCCCACTATAGCTTCACATGGCCCTGTCTAGAGAATGTCAAATGCCCTCAATCTTAGGGATCTATTATTTTTAGATTGTGCGTAACTCAGATCCTTCCATAAAATCATGACCCACTTTACCACGCAGGCATTTTGCTTGAGAACATTGCTTTGGGGAAGAGTAGAAAGTATGGGCATTTAATGGCTAGCATGATGTGGATATTCAAAGAATGTTCTTTTCTAATTCAAGAAGAAAAAGGATTTTAAAAATGCTCCTGATACTACATATGAACACTATCTGGCTGTCTGAAAAATCTCCTGGAACCCCTTAAAAGAGTCTAATTCGGGATAAGGGAAAACCACACTCCATCATGCTCCTATGAGGGGTACCTGGGCTCCAATGAGGCCCTCATTACTGCACTTATGCAAAACTAAGATGATATAGTAGGACATTAAAAAGTAAACACTACGTGACCTCACTAAGGAGAAAACAGGATTCTTTTTACTTTGAATTAATCATATTTTATTGTATAATATACATATTAGGAAATGCTGAGTCAATATCTTAAATTAATTCCTAATTACAGTAAGGACGACAATCAATTACCTTTAAGATGGTACAGTGGTTTCCTCAGTTCACCTAAAAAGTATTAAACTATTACTTCAGTGGATGATAAAGTAACTTTATCAGGATAAAAATATAGTAACAGGGTAATAATAGTACAATTATAATATTAATTAAAATATAAATATTATATGAGTATATATATGACATATACTATGACTCACACTAAATTTAGCAAATGCTATGTGTCTATTCCAGAAAACAGAACAGGTTCTTAAATTCTTTCTTTTATGAGGAAACTGAAGCTTCCAATGATTAAGAAACTTGCTTAAGATCAGGGAGCTAGTAAGTGGTAGAAACAGTGTTTCAATCTCTGTTTATCTGAATCCTAATCTCATTGCTGTTTTGACAGCACACTTTTTCCTCCATAGTTTAGCTGTTTCCTCCATAGTTTTACTACTCAAAATGCTTACTTCAACCGTGGAATCACTCAGTCACCCAGCCATGTTATAGTTGGAGCCTTTAGCATAAGACTGAGTAAAATGTTCTTAAAAATCTGAGATGTCATTCTGGACCAGCCACGGGATCTCACAGTTCTACTTAGGGTCTTAATTCCACTCCCAGAGTCTCTGCAAAGGAAATGTTTCTCTTGTCTCTTCTTCAGCTCTGTCTTCTCCAATCTCCCTGCCTACAAACACACACAAAACCTACACTATTCCCAGATCCCCCACCCACACACATACTTCTAAACAATCTTCCCTCCTTCTTACTACCTTCACCAGGTTAAGTGAAATCTCTCCCTCCTCTGACTCTGCAATATTATGCTTTTAACTCTTGAGAAATGTCTCATTTTGTGCTTTATATTATTGTACTTCTGCCTTACTTTTGTTCAACTAGAAAGTAAAATCCTTGAGGACATGGACTGACCCTGACCTATCTGGTTGCTGCCCATACTACTTGTACCAGAGCCCCTAGAATTGTATACTAGACAATCAATGAAGGGTCAGTTCAATTGAACTAGATCTTTGGGGTCCTAGGATTCTGAAGCAAATGGGTAATGGGGCTGATTCCTGATTTTGTTTTTGCTTTTTTTTTTTAATAAAGGAATTATTTGATCTCTTTTAAAAATATCAATTCTAAATCTACTAGTTTTCAGCATTTCTTTCATCTCAAGGAGGCCCCTTCCTTAGTGAATGAAGTCACTCCAGTCACAGAGTAAAGGACTGGCACTTTCATTCCAAAGCACTAAGGTCTTTTTACAGAAAGCCCAAAATAACCTTTAACTCTCATTCTGTCATTTCCTGTCATGCTTCTGTCCAATGCAATTAGTAAACCAAAGGGAAACTACTTTTAAAGTGCTTATCTTTTAGGCTGTTCTCACTCTGATGAAAAAAGACATCATGATTTTATTTTATTTTATTTTTTTACTAGTGGTGTTCTTGTTGTAAGACAGAACCCCTGCTGAATTTACTAAATATAGTTCAGTTATGTCTTTTTGTAATTTAATGCCATTTATAATCTCTATAAATAATTCTGAATTAAGTATGCAAAGTGTATCAAAAATATTCCTTTCATCTCTCTCTTATATAATGTTAAAATATTTTTCCAAACAGTGCAGTGCATATTTTACTAGAGCAGTGCTTTGCCTAATATAAATGTGGAACTTAAAGATACTCCTATACGATTCTATAGGTGACCTCCTTCTTGTAAAACAAACACACATCATTCCACTGGTGGCACTTTTACATAAACCTACTGTGGTAAATTCAGACCAAGTGTTCAAAACGTTACCCCCCTTTCAGGCTCTAGCTATTTGTATGGATTGACGGGCCATTTGGCCAAGCTCGCTCATTAGTAACAGCCACTTGTAAATGGGTTATTAGGATGATATTGACTTGCTAGTAAATTTTTTAAAATGGTCAAACAAGTAAATGCTACATTTAGTATTTCTTTTTGTAACCTTCTTTGGAGGATTGCTTTCCCTTCATAAAAGTTACTTTTCCTAAAGTATCGCATAATATATTTTCATTTCCTAATGCTGTCAAGTTATGAATATGATTCATCATTTCTAATAAATGAATTGTGTTGTAGTTTGGCTAAACAACTAAAGTTTAATTAAGTTTTCAGTCTCTGTGAGAAGAAAACCATTATTCTTATAAAGAAAAATTGATCACCTGGGAGATTTTAGGAGATTAAAACTTACATAACAATTTGACTGGGTATTGTTTCTTTGATAAGCTGTTCCAATATATAATGTAAGAGCATTATACTTTTAATGTCAGGGTTGTATTAATATGCAAAAAGGAGAAGCAACTATTTAATGTACCTAAGTGCCTCAGTCTCTATTTAATAAGAATATCTGTTTCACTGGCCCTTCATGAGACTCATAAGTGATATATTAGAACATTTTGTAACAGAGTTCTATAAAAATATTAATGACACGCTTTTTGTCAACCATTCTGTACAAATGGATTTTTATTATATTTAGACTTACAGACATCAGTTTTTTTTTTTATAAAAAATTCTTTAATTTCTACTTCCCAAGAGATCTTTACCTATTTTTTTGGTCTGGGCAGAATGAAGAACTACATGGAACTTTGCCTATTATTTACTAACATCTTAGTATTTAACACTTGTTGAATGACCAATTCCATCAAATATAGATATCAAGCTGCCTAGGAGAAATAATTTATACTATCTGGAGAAGTAAATCAAAAGTCACAGAGTGCAGTGGCCCACAGTACAGGCTTATAGTCTGACTCAGGTACAAGTTCTTGCTCCAGCATTTACTTATAAGTGGTGTGACACTGGACAAGTTACATAATGACTTTAAGCCTTAGGAAATACCTATCCCATAGGATTGTAGCAAAGATTTGTCTAAAGTACTTAGCCCAGGGACTTCCCTCTTGGCTCAGTAGTTAAGAATCTGCCTACCAATGCAGGGGACACGGGTTCCATCCCTGGTCCGGGATCAACTAAGCCCGTGCGCCACAATTACTGAGCCTGTGCTCTAGGGCCCACGTGCCACAACTACTGAGCCCACGTGCCACAACTACTGAAGCCCCCATGCCTAGACCCCGTGCTCCACAATAAGAGAAGCCACAGAAATGAGAAGCCTGCACACCGCAGCGAAGAGTAGCCCTCACCCACCACAACTAGAGAAAGCCCACAGGCAGCAACGAAGACCCAATGCATCCCCACCCCCGCCAAAAACAGATAAAATACTTAGCCCAATATACCTAATAAATTGTAGCTACTATACAATTATGAAAAGCAATGTATTTTTTCCAAAACCATTCTGCTTGTTCTCAAAACACATCTGTTGAATACTTGGGGCAGATAGAATATTCTGAAGACTCCCAGAACTGCATCTATAGCCTAGACCTCTGCTTAGCTCCAGAACTCTGAATTCAACAGTTACAGAGTATATCTATTTAGACATGTTATAGACACATCAAACCCTACAGGTTAAAGACCAATTCACTGTAATACCTCTAACCTCTATACTTATACCTCTAACCTCTCTTTGTGAACAGCTCCACTATTTTCTCATCTGGCCCAGCTGGAATTAGGGAATCAGTCCTGACTCCACCAGCTCACTCACCCCATGGTCAATCTAGCCAGTCACATGGACCTGCCCAATCTACCTCCTTAACACCCCTTAAATAACTTACTTCCTTGTCATCTCACTAATTCAGGCTTAGTTCAGGTCTTCACTGTTCCTCCATTGGCTTTCAGTTCCTCTGTTGGCCTTCTAATTCTTCTTCACAACCTCCCTATGCTGCTACCAGAGTGGTTATTCTAAAATGCACACTAACCCTTTCATAATCTGCTTTTTGCTAATTTACACTAGTTTAATGTAATGAGTTTAATAGTATTAAATCTCCTGTCACTCTCTTCCCCACCTACATTCTTTGTTTAAACTATACAGAGTTATCTGGACTTCTCCAAAAAACATCCCATTGTTTCATGCCTCTGAATTCATATCTACCTCTTCCTCAACCTAGAGTGCTCTTTCATCACTTCTCATTTACTCTATTTGTCTTTCAGAACTCAACTCAGGGGCTTTCTTTCTCCTTCAACAAAGATTTTGTTGACTACACCTAAGTGTTTTAACTGTCCCTTTGGACATCAGTAGCCCCAGTGCATTGTATTTATTATGGAATTCTGCATAATGTTTACTACTCTGTATCCCTTACCAAATTATATGCCCTGTGAAGGCAAGTATCAGGAATTTTGTTTGCCTTTGTTTTTAGCCAAAAGTATCATAAATGCATGTTGAATTGGTGCAACAAGTGAAACAAGGAAAGAAAGGTAGGAAAAAAAATCATGTTCATTTCAGTATGAATGAGTTGAGATTCATGTGTTTCTCAACTCTTAAGATGAGATATTTTCCACATACTTCACTAAGTGAACTATGTGAGATGAATATTCTCCTGTTATAACGTAGTTTGTTGCAATATTATCAGTTTGTTAATTTCATCCTTTGATATTTGACTTTCAAATTAACAGAAATCCTAAAACACTATTGTTATCTGAAAGTATTCCCATCCTTTAGCTCCTACAGGAAAACAATACCAGAATAAAAAAGCAAAGAGATACATACCTTACAAAATATCTTTTAGATACCCTATTTGGAAACATAAGGTAATTTGATGGAAAAAACAGGAACCATAATGCAAGTGAGTTAACAGTGCTTCTCTTTCCCTGGTCTGATGAGCAAGCTTTTTATTTCCTTTGCATTTGGATAAGACTCCATAATTTAGGAAAGGCAAAATGCCTTTTTTTATCCAATAATGGATAAAATTGGATATCCAAATATCCAATAATGAAATAAAGTTTAATAATAGGAAGATGTCCATTAAAACACTGAGTTCTAATGTAATGTAGAACCTAGGTGGTAAACATTTCTTAGGATTATTCCAGATGGCTGAAGCTTTAAAGTACTATAAGTAGGAAGAATACTTTCATAGCACATAGGAGGTCTCTATTTATTAGCTTTAAGAATGGTTACTAAAAAAAAAAAAAAAAAAAAAAGAATGGTTACTAGGAGTCACTTACAATCAGTGCACACTCATGAATTTCTTCCTTATTTTTAATCACTAATGGTCTTTTGATGCCTTCATGAAAGCAACCTATCCTAAAAAGGCTTCCTAGATCTTCTAGCTAACCAAGGTATGGTTGTTCATGGGATCTTATATCCATCTTTTTTTCTCTTCAAAATGGTAGCAAACAAATCTGAGCAACAATATAATTTGATACTTATGCTATTTATAAGTAAAGCAATGGTGTTTTATGAATATACTAAGATGTAAGAATAAATTCTTCCCTAAGGTTTTGATTGCTTCACAACTTAATGGAAAGTAGTTTATCTTAATAAATGTTCCTTCCATTTTTTCCAGTAGGTTTGTGAGATATAACAAAACTTCAAGAAAGTCACATGATTAGTGTTCCTTTTACAAGGAAAAACTTCCTTTTCAACCAATGATGAAACATTGGGAGCACAGTTTACCACAGTTGATCGTCTGAATCAGTGCTAGCTTTTCTTGATATGGTAGATGTCACAGTAACATTCTTTTCACATCCAAGAGGATGTAAATTAAGGTGTTTGCCAGTCAGAGGAACTGAAGCCCTGGCACGTGTACGACACACACACCCACACACATGCTCACTCACAGCTCTCGACTGTCAAAAATATAACCAAGAGAATCTTCCAGGTATTCTTTGATCCCTAACTCATTCATGGCAAACTCTGGTGAGATTTCACGTTTTGGTAGACATTCCTAGTCTGCCTAATGAAGAGTCTAGCTCCCTGTCACTCTGTTTGTCCCTTTCCTTAAATCCCTTCTTGTTCACAGTGCAGAATTATGTTTAGGTTCAGCCTAAAAATACCTTAAAATCCCATTTCTTGAAGATAAAGCCAAAAAATAAAGGAAACAACATGTTAAAGTGTCTGAATACTAATTTTACATGCTAATTCCAATCTGTAATTGATTGTCATGTGGGAATCCATGAACTTTGAGTCTTCAGTGTGAAGTATATCTGAGAGACTGACAGGAGTCTTGATATATAGAGTCAGTCTGGCCTGACAGGAAATGGGATTTAAACATGTATTATTTCACATGGAGAATAATATACTAACTCCAATAAATCCAATCCTCAATCTTACTTGTCTCTAGAAGGTTTTCCCTACAAAATCCCATTCTTGCTAGTTTCATGGTAGAAGCCAGCCCTGTGGCTGAATCTTTGGTGATATCCCCAAAGACAGTTAAGTGAGGCTCCAATTAAGGAATCACTTAAATCTGCCTTGGGCTCAAACAACACTCATATGGAGTTAAAGAAATGTCAAATTCATACCTTAAAATAGCATGGAATTATTTAATAATAAAGGTCTAGAGGACTCCATGGAGAATTAGATCATAGTGTCACTCAGTATTTGGTCAGCCTTAATAAAAGAGGAGAAATTGTTTTTCTATAATAATCACTGATGATATTAAAATTATTCAATGCCTCCACGTTCAAGTTCTTCACTTACTACTAGGGTTCCTGGGATTCAGAAGACTTTGCACGTAGTCTAGAATCTGGGGGAAAATGATATCAAACTAAAAGGCCTGTGAGTTGCTTTGTTGAGGGATGTGATAATGGTGGGTAAGAAAGAATAATCAAAAAGAGACGTAAAAGGTCACCAAATAAGAAGTCGAAAGATTAGAATTCTAAATAATGTGTGACCTTAGCTAAGGTACTTTAACCTTTTTGGACATTTATCTTCAACTCTTCAGTAAGAGGGGATTAGGACTTCTGCTTCCAGCAGATGAGAAAAGGCCACAGAAGAAATCCTCCCTCCACTGGTATGTATGAATGTGGAGTGAAATATAACCTACAAATGATGCTTGAGATGTTTAAAAGAATGAGAAAAAAGAAAATTCTCAGACGGCAGGAGAGAAAAGAAAGTTGAGAGTCAAAGTGGCAGCCCTGGAGTCTTAGGAATGGCTGGAGATTGGTCATTTTTCATCCCCATGGGACATATGAGAACTTGGGGACTTGAGGCAGTGCCATGGGCCTGAAAATCTTGAATAATTCCTGTTCCTCCTGAAGGCCACAATCCTAGTTAAGGGGGAATTAAAATAATCTTGGCTCTACAGCCCAGGGAGAAGTCAAGGAAGTTGCTCTCTACACCCCAGCTCTCAATGGAAAAAATGTCTTCAGAGAGAATTTAACTCTAGCTTTTTCTCACAAGTTTGGAGGACAAATTTATATGAGACATGTGGTGCAGGAAAACCCAAGGCCAGAAATTAATAACAGTGACAAAATAGCCCTGAAGTGGTATTACCCCAAAGCCTGCCTGTAGCAGAAGTACTGCTGTGAACGACCCTTCAAACGCCCAGGCTTTGTCTTACCCCCCCAGAAGAAAAATCAATCTTCCCTCACTGAAAATTCAAATTCACATTCAAAAATTTCAAAACCTAAAGGAAGCAATCTATCATCAGACATGAAAACCAGATAATTAACACTCCAAGATCTCAAATTTTAGATCCATAATTTTAATGAGTCTGTGATGAGTTGAATTTTGTTCCCTCCACGTCCACCTCTAACATTCATACACTGAAGTCCTAACTCCCAGGACCTCAGGATGTGACCTTATTTGGAAATAGTCATTGCAGATGTAACTAGTTAAGATGAGGCCTTACTGGAAAGGGTGGGCCTCTAAGCCAGCAGTACTGGTTTCCTCATAAAAAGGGGAAATTTGGACACAGAGACATACACACGGGGGTAAGACTGTGAACCATATGAACATGAACGCAGAGATCAAGGTGACGCTTGTGTAAGCCAAGAAATGTCAAAACTTGCCAGCAAACCATGAGCAGCTAGGAAAGAGGTCTGGGACTTCCCTGGTGGCACAGTGGTTAAGAATCCACCTGCCAATGCAGGGGACACAGGTTCAAGCCCTGGTCCAGGAAGACCCCACATGCCGCAGAGCAACTGAGCCCGTGAGCCACAACTAGAGAAAGCCTGTACACGGCAACAAAGACCCAGTGGAGCCTAAATATAAAATAAATTAATTAATTTTAAAAACACACACACACACAGCTCTCCCCTCACAGCTCTCAGAAGGAACCAATCCTGCTGACACACTGGCTTTGGACTTCTGGCCTCCAGACTGCTGACAACAAATTTTTGTAGTTTCCACCATCCAGTTTGTGGTACTTTATTACAACAGCCCTAGGAAACTAATATAGAGATATAAAGTAAGTATGCTTAAAATAACTAAAGAGATAAGAGAAGGCAAAGATATAAGATAAAACATTATAAAAAAACAGAAGTTGTATAAAGAGAAATACAGATACACCGATTAAAATCTCCATGAGCAAGTTAAACATCTGACATAACAAAATAAACACATAAATATGTAACTGAGAATATCACTCAGCATGCAACATAAAGAAATAAAGAGGTTATACTTGAAATAAAGATTAAAAGACACAAAGGATAAAATAAGGCTGAATATTAGCCGAAAAGGAGACACAGAAGGAGGAAATAGAGAAAATGGAGGCTATCACTTGAAGAAACAACGTAAAATTTCCCAGGGTTGATGGAAAATCTCTCCTCCAACTCAGGAAGATCAATAGAGACCAAGCAGAACAAATAAAAATAAACTCACAACAACATGATTATATGAAATTATAAGAGATCTAAAAGCAGCTAAAGAGAAAGGATAAATTACTCAAAAAGTGTAACAATTAGACTGACAGCTGGCTTACAACAACAATGGAAAAGGACAGCAGAAAAAAAGTATCTCTCAAAACTAGAGTTGGATACTCAGCAGACCAAAGGTTGTACTTCTTGAAAAATAAAATTGAACACAGAATGAAAGAAGCAATAAAGAGCAAAGGAGCTGAAAGCATTGCAAACAAATCTGAATTCAAGTATATTAAAAATTAGGTTGAACCCTATTGGTAATTACATATGATTTGACCTAACAATAGTGACTAACTTGAGGGATGTTAAAAAAAAAAAAAAACCAAAAAACCCATGATTTTTTTTTTTTTTTTTTAGATTCCATATATATGTGTTAGCATACAGTATTTGTTTCCCTTTCTGACTTACTTCACTCTGTATGACAGACTCTAGGTCCATCCACCTCACTACAAGTAACTCAACTTTGTTTCTTTCTATGGCTGAGTAATATTCTATTTTTATATATGTGCTACATCTTCCTTATCCATTCATCTGTCGATGGACACGTAGGTTGCTTCCATGTCCTGGCTATTGTAAGTAGAACTGCAATGAACATTTTGGTACATGACTCTTTTTAATTATGGTTTTCTCAGGGTATATGCCCAGTAGTGGGATTGCTGGGTCACATGGTCGTTCTATTTTTAGTTTTTTAAAGGAACCTCCATAATGTTCTCCATAGTGACTGTATCAATTTACATTCCTACCAACAGTGCAAGAGGGTTCCCTTTTCTCCACATCCTCTCCAGCATTTATTGTTTGTAGATTTTTTGATGATGGCCATTCTGACCAGTGTGAGATGCTTTCTCTAATGATTAGTGATGTTGAGCATTCTTTCATGTGTTTTTTGGCAATCTTTATATCTTCTTTGGAGAAATGTCTATTTAGGTCTTCTGCCCATTTTTGGAATGGAAAGGTGTATACATTTTTCAAAACTCACCCTATGTACTCTTGACATGTGTGCATTTCATTTCATGTAGAGCCCAGAGATTGATTTTTAAAACAAATGGAACAACAGTGCTAACTTATACGTTAGAAAAAGAGCATTCATTACATTTAAAGCTTTCCAATATATTTACATTGTTTTGGAGGAGAGGGAAAATGGTTAACTTTAGACTGTATCAAGGTAAAAAAGTAAACATTTAAAGTAAGATGAAAAGAACGGAAGCAGAATGGAAGCCCTAAGGGTACAGGGACAGTGTGCTCCTCATTCTTCCTTTGGTGTGACTTTAAAAATGTAACAGGCACAGAAATCATGCAGCAGTACCAAATTACGAGGGATCAACCTAATAATCTGGAAAGCTTTTATTAGAAGGTTATTTAAATGAAAACAAGAAACTAAACGAAAAAAAAAAAGAGAGAGATTGGCCATGCAGGTCCCTTGAGGATACATCTGCAAGTCAGAATTTGAGTGATTTTTTTCATGTTAATGAAGTGGAATCTCCAAGTGATTAGCCATTTCATGGAACACAGAAAATGAGATGCAATAGGGCTGGAATAGGGGCATGGGTGCAGATGTTGATATTAAAAAAAAAAATCAGACTTGGGAGAAATATATAGTATCCTGTGGACAAAATGAGTTATAGATCACAGTTCATAAATGAATGAGTGCAAGACTTCAGGTAAGTGGAGAACCTTTATAAATTTCTAGGTCAGGCAGTTTATTTAATAGATGAAGACACTGGGGTCTAGAGAGGCTAGTAATTCATGCTACAACATTTGTATTCCTGAACAATCAACTGCTACCATATTCTTTCTTCCAAGAGTAATTACATAAATCTTTGTCTCTGGTGTGAAAAATGTAACACCCTGGAAAATGCCTTTTAAAAATGTGCTATTCAGGAGAGTTGTTTCAGTTAAGGTAGCTAATTGGGTACTTAAAGTAGTTAGTGTATTTGCATGCTTAATTAATTATAATTTATTTTAATGTACTCCAATATCAAGTTACTGTGGGGTGCATTTGAGGTGAAAATTATTCTTTTAAAAAGTTTTATTTCTCTCCATTTCTTTTACAGTACAAGGTAAAACTAAAATTTTATTCCATTAAAGGAAAATCATCAAGTGGAACTAAAAACACAAAATGAAAAAAATGAGTAGGGATAAAATGTTGAAACTAAATAAAAACAGATCATTAAAGACCCATTCAAGGATTACAAGAAAAACAAGTTAATCCAAGCAAGAATAATTTGCAAATAAAATAGTAGTATGATGTGACAGAAGGTATTGCAAACTAAGTTAAACTACTTGGATTTCAGTAGCACTTTATCACTGACAACTCCTTAATGTCTCTTGACCTCACTATTCTCATCTGCACAATGGGTTTCTGTGGTTACCTTTAAATACTAAAATTCTAATGGACCAGATTTGGTTAAGTGAAGGTACTTTACCTCAGGTAAAGGTACTATTTATCACCTGATAAATCTGGATTTTCATCCAATTCAAATAGCCTATGTATAACATCCACCCTTGGTTTATGGTAGCAAGTGCTTATTGCTAAATGCCTAAAATGTTTTCCGTAGACCTAGAGATAACAATTGGAAGGTATGTGAAGTTTCAAATGACATATCATTACCCTCCTGTTTAATATAACAAATCCAAAAAAGAGGTGTTTTAGTACATAGTAATTGTTTCTCTATGCCCAGATCTTTAATATCTCTGGAATTCTTCCTCTCTTCCCCATTCTTATTGTCAGTGTCTTGCTTCTGATTCCATTAGTTCTTACTTATCTGGAGGCAACAGCCTCCTAATTAGTCTTGCTTTCTCTGCCAATCCATCTTCCAGAAAGCTCTTAAAAGCATCATGAGAACATGTACATGAGATCGTATTAAAAATCTTCAATGGCTGCCCAAAGTTTTCAAATAAAGTCCACAATCCTCAGGATGATATCCAAGGTCCTTAAAGATTAGACCCATGCCTCTCTCTAGTCATCTCACTACTCCCATTTCAACAACTCAGGAGTAGCGTGGGGGCGGGGAGGAGAGGCGGCGGCGGCGTAGGAGCTACGCCACACGCGGCCGGGGCGCTGGGACCCCGAAAGCAGAGTGGGGTCGTGGCGGCGGTGGTGAGAAGAGGGAGGCGGAGGAGGGGGTGCCATGGCGGGGCAGCAGTTCCAGTACGATGACAGCGGGAACACCTTCTTTTACTTCCTCACCTCCTTCGTGGGGCTCATCGTGATCCCGGCCACATACTACCTCTGGCCCCGAGATCAGAATGCCGAACAAAATCGATTAAAGAATATCAGAAAAGTATATGGAAGATGTATGTGGTATCGTTTACGGTTATTAAAACCTCAGCCAAATATTATTCCTACAGTAAAGAAAATAGTTCTGCTTGCAGGATGGGCATTGTTATTATTCCTTACATACAAAGTTTCCAAAACAGACCGAGAATATCAAGAATACAATCCTTATGAAGTATTAAATTTGGATCCCGGGGCAACAGTAGCAGAAATTAAGAAACAGTATCGTTTGCTGTCACTTAAGTATCATCCAGATAAAGGAGGTGATGAAGTTATGTTCATGAGGATAGCAAAAGCTTATGCAGCTTTAACTGATGAAGAGTCCCGGAAAAATTGGGAAGAGTTTGGAAATCCAGATGGGCCTCAAGCCACAAGCTTTGGAATTGCCCTGCCAGCTTGGATAGTTGACCAGAAAAATTCAATTTTGGTTTTACTTGTCTATGGATTGGCATTCATGGTTATCCTTCCAGTTGTTGTGGGCTCTTGGTGGTATCGCTCAATACGCTATAGTGGAGACCAGATTCTAATACGCACAACACAGATTTATACATACTTTGTTTATAAAACCCGAAATATGGATATGAAACGTCTTATCATGGTCTTGGCTGGAGCCTCTGAATTTGATCCTCAGTATAACAAGGATGCCACAAGCAGACCAACAGATAATATTCTAATACCTCAGCTAATCAGAGAAATTGGCAGCATTAATTTAAAGAAGAATGAGCCGCCACTTACCTGCCCATATAGCCTGAAGGCCAGAGTTCTTTTACTGTCTCATCTTGCTAGAATGAAAATTCCTGAGACCCTTGAAGAAGATCAGCAATTTATGCTGAAAAAATGCCCTGCCCTACTTCAAGAAATGGTTAATGTAATCTGCCAACTAATAATAATGGCCCGGAGCCATGAAGAAAGGGAGTTTCGTGCTCCAACTTTGGCATCCCTGGAAAACTGCATGAAGCTTTCCCAGATGGCTGTGCAAGGCCTTCAGCAGTTTAAGTCTCCCCTTCTGCAGCTCCCTCACATTGAAGAAGACAATCTTAGAAGGGTTTCTAATCATAAAAAGTACAAAATTAAGACTATCCAGGATTTGGTGAGTTTAAAAGAATCAGATCGTCACAATCTATTGCACTTCCTTGAAGATGAAAAGTATGAAGAGGTTATGGCTGTCCTTGGGAGTTTCCCATTTGTGACCATGGACATAAAATCACAGGTATTGGATGATGAAGATAGCAACAACATCACAGTAGGATCCTTAGTTACAGTGTTGGTTAAATTGACAAGGCAAACAATGGCAGAAGTATTTGAAAAGGAGCAGTCCATCTGTGCTGCAGAGGAACAGCCAGCAGAAGATGGGCAGGGTGATACTAACAAGAACAGAACAAAAGGAGGATGGCAACAGAAGAGTAAAGGACCCAAGAAAACTGCTAAGTCAAAAAAAAAGAAACCTTTAAAAAAAAACCTACACCTGTGCCCTTATCACAACCAAAGCAACAGAAACAAAAGCAGGCTAATGGAGTCGTTGGGAGTGAAGCTGCAGTAAAGGAAGATGAAGAAGAAGTTTCTGACAAAGGCAGTGACTCTGAGGAAGAAGAAACCAATAGAGACTCTCAAAGTGAAAAAGATGATGGTAGTGACAGAGACTCTGATAGAGAGCAAGATGAAAAACAAAACAAGGATGATGAAGCAGAGTGGCAAGAATTACAACAAAGTATACAGCGAAAGGAGCGAGCTCTACTGGAGACCAAATCAAAGATAACACGTCCTGTTTATAGTCTTTACTTTCCTGAGGAAAAACAAGAATGGTGGTGGCTTTATATTGCAGATAGGAAGGAACAGACATTAATATCTATGCCATATCATGTGTGCACACTAAAAGATATGGAAGAGGTAGAACTGAAGTTTCCTGCACCAGGAAAGCCTGGAAATTATCAATATACAGTGTTTCTAAGATCAGACTCCTATATGGGTTTGGATCAGATTAAACCATTGAAGTTGGAAGTTCATGAGGCTAAGCCTGTGCCAGAAAATCACCCACAGTGGGATACAGCAGTAGAGGGGGATGAAGACCAGGAGGACAGCGAGGGCTTTGAAGATAGCTTTGAGGAAGAGGAAGAAGAGGAGGAAGATGATGACTAAGCAGTACTATGAATGGACCACAATATTTGCACATATTTGCAGATTTTTGCTGTTTTGGAAGTGTGTAATAAACCAGAAACAGTGCAGAACTGATGTTGAAGGAGGTGTTAGTTCTTTACTAGAAATGGGTGCATAATATAACTAGGCAGTGGTGGTGCCTTGGTACAGTCTGAAAAATGCTTAAGGCTTGTGAAAGCCTTTCAAGTATGGGATGGTGCATTTATTTCATCTGCAAACGATAATAAACCCTTTGTTATAACTGAAAAAAAAAAAAAAACAACTCAGTACTCTATGTATCCCAATGATTTTATTGCCAGAGCCCCTAAACTTGCACTCCACTGCTCTCTTTGCCTCATAAGTCCCTGTCATTTCCACTCTGCGTACCCCTTTTCTGCTTGCTTCATTCCTACGCTTTGCCAAATTCCCTCCCTGTCATTTAGATAAAGTGCCCAGAACACTGTGTGGATAATTATTGGAACCTATCACACTGTATAATAATCATTTAATTTAAAAAAAAATTCTCCATTAGATGGTTAACTCGTTGAAGACAAGAACAATGTTTTAAATCATCTGTGTTCCCTGTACCTAACTACAAGTTTTATCTGAGAGTAGATGGTCTACAGATAATATGGTGATTGAATAAATATCCTCTTCCGTATTTTGTCACAAGAACAAATAGCTTCTCCTCAAATACAAAACCCTGCATGTAAGATTCTAGAACATTAAATCTTTATACCTTTTCTGCAAATTTGAAAATTCCAAGTTATGTACTTATGAATGTTGGGTCCATCTGAGTTAGAGATAAAAAGAAACATCTAACATTTGGATGGAGAGCATATTTTCTGCAAATAGAGCTTTTCATAAGAACTAAATGATATACCTTAAATTGCTTCTGATGGTAAATGGAAATTTTCAGTAACTTATTAATGAACTAACAGGGCTATATTGTTTTTTATTGTAAAATGTAACAGTAACTTTAAGGCAAAAAAAAGCTAGTTGTAAATAGCAGGTGGAGAACAGAGCCAGAGATTTTAAGATCAAGAACAGGAGTAGATATGATTGAAGATATCAATTGTTCTGTCCATTATTATTATTGTTGACACCAAGTTACATGCTTCTGGTGACCAGTTAGACTTTCCAGCAATGTTAGCTATCAACACTATTATGTTATATGTTATATTCTCAACATCTTGCACACAAACTCATTTATTCTTCACGACACCATATACTGTAAATAAAATTATTTTCTCCATTTTATATATGATGAAACTGAGGCACAAATGGGTTAAGTAAGTGCCAAAAGTCGTTTAGCTAGTAAGGGACAGAGCCAGCAGTGGACTCAGTACATTCTGGCTTCAGATGTTCTCCGTTACACTGCTCTTAAATTTAGGTTGTTGCCAGGATTAAGTTAATACCTGTAGTAGGTTGTATTATTGGTCCTAACCCTTCCGCTCTCCCTATCTTCATGCTCTTTGTCATATGATGATTTTCAGTTCCTTCCTCTAAAAGGGTAAGTTACTTCTCTACCTCTTGATTTGGGTTAGGTCATATGATCTGCTTTGGCCAAAAGAATTAGTTAAACTTGATGGTGTGCCCATCAGTGTTCTTATATTCTGCCATTGCCATGGAAGGAATGCATCTAGGGTAGCCCCTGGACCCAGGAGAAAGATGAGATATGTGATGCAGACTTGTCCAGGTGCACCAGCCTAGATCAACCAACTCCAGCTGCCCCTCAAATGTATGAGCTAAATAAATGCCTACATTTGTACACCTGAGATTTTGTCATTCTATCAAATACAATAACTATCAAAGTATACCTAGACCAGCAGGTGGAATATGGATGCTTTCTATAGAGATTAGAGATCATACTTGCTGTCTCATACTTGCTGTCTCTTTGTGTTCATAGTTCTGTTTTAAACAAATAAATCCCTGAAGATATTAAATTTTCTTTTTAATTATGGGGTAAGTACACATAAGGGATAGCTTTTTCATGAGACTATAAACACTTTGAGGGCAAAAACTATGGGGTTTTCCTTTTATACTAAGCTCCTCCAACAGTATCCTAAGTAAGGGTTCAATAAATATTTGATGAAAAGACTAGTTTTTCTTCCAAGTGGAATTGTTCCAGGTTGAGCTACTGCATTTGGTAGTAACAAGATAGAACAAGCACTTTGGAGACTGTTTAGCCACATTCTGCATCACTATCTGTAATTTCTACAAGAGAAATTTTATGTTAAATCTATTACAATGCGTGTTTTATAATTAGACCCACTTCAATAATTAAACTCCCAAAGAACACCAACTTCAGGGTTTTGTTACTGAAATAGTAACTGGTTGTAAAGGAGTAAAAAGCACAAGATGAGTTTATCATGCTGCCACCAGTTACAAGGAGAAAACATGCCTCTTAGCCTGTGCAAATTAAGAAAATCAAACTTCTCCCCCACCATCCAATCTGTACTCCTCAGCAAACATGAATAAAAGTATGAACTACATCTACCAGACTGTACCTATTATATCGAGAAGAAATTCTGCAAGTAGTAATTGGATGCTCCATGTCCCCTGCTTCTCTTTAGAGCAGCCAGAGGTATTACTCTGCCGGGGCCCATTGAGACTCCTAGAAGTCCCACCCCATCTGGGCCCTGGCTCTGAGCACTCTCTGGGCTTTTGGTTTGCATGGCCAGTTTCCAGCCTCAAGACGCACACTCATCCCTACCAGTTTCAGCCTGCCCTGGGCCTCTGATTCTCCATGACTACTGAAGCCCACTGAATACCCATAAATTAGTAAAGGGAAGGAGTAAAACTTCTTCTTTCTTTTCCTTTAGTGTTCCAACTTTTCCTTCTTTTATTTTTTCTTCTTCCAGAAGAAGAGATGCTAAATAAAATGATCTTTACTGTTAGTAGAAGCCACCAGCAAACACTGCAGCACACTTTCTAATACTGGTTCTCAGTTCGAATATTTAATGATTCCCCCTCATCCTCATACACGCACACTGCAGGTCAATGAATCTCTACAACTATCCTGTGTTACAGGAGTGATGTGAGCTGCACTGGCTGAGGGACAAAAGAGTGGATATTATTTTGGGCACTTTTATATCCTTCCCTAAACCTGTTAAAGTGTTATGTACGAGACTTTAAGAATTTTATAAGGGTTACTTATTTTACATGTTTGTTGCTGATCTTTGTTGCCTTCTCCTAACTTGAAGCTTTGCCTTATAAGGTGAATCACATGAAGAGTGAAGTTAAGAGTTGCTGCTGGGCACTGCCAAGTGTAAAGCCTATAAAACCAAGAAATTAGTGCTACTCAAAGTTCTTGCAAAATCAGTATTTTAATCACTCTACTCAATTGTTTAATAAAAAGGTAAAATTTGAGAGAAATCATTTTAATCAAATCATTTTAATATATTACATTATGCTAATTAAGAATGAATTATAAAAGATTTATTTCTCTCTGATTATTCTGTTTCCCTCCCCCCTCCACTTTAAGATGTTCACTTCTGTATAACTACTCTGTAATATGCATTTGTAAGGTGCTTGAATATTTGAAAAGTCGATATTAAGTTACTTAAGGAACTCAACGGGAATCTTAAGAGATACTTACAGAAATATTTTCTCCTAGGCAAACAATGTAAGCATTTAGTTTTCTTTAAAAATTTCAATAGGCATCCATAATTAAGGGTATTTCCTGATTTCTGTCCTAAAGGAGACTGTCTTTTCAGTGAGGAGAACAACTTGTGGGATTGAACTACCTGAAGTCAAATAAGAATTGCAGTAGGATTTGGTTACATAAAAATAGTTCCCTGCAAATACTAAAAAGTGACACCAAATACCTCCTCATATTTCTAGCATTAAATTTCCATTGTTTATAAAATAAGTCATTTGTAGGTTGTGTGTTGTATTTACCTGTCTTTTGAGTACTTATCACCCAGCAACACTCAGCAAGTTCTGTATGTTAAACAAAGAACATCATCAAGCAGCCAGCAAGAGGAGGGGTAGTAGGTAGAATTCTAGGATGGACCCCAAGATCCTTGTCTCCTGGTTTAACTATTTCTGTATAATCCCCTCCCCTCTAGAGTGGAGTTGGCACTGTGGATAAGGAGGTTACTTCCGTTATTAGGTTTTTTACGTGGCAAGGCGAAAGGGACCTTGAAGATGTAAGTAAGGCCCCAAAAGCAGTCGACTCCGAGTTTATCAAAGGAAGATTATCTAGAGTGGATCTAACCTAATTCAGCCTTTAAAAAGAAGAAAATCCTGCTATATAGAACATTGATGAACCCTGAGCACTTTATGCTAAGTAAAACAAGCCAAGTCACAAAAGGACAGATATAACCTGTGTCACTTATACAGAGTATCAAAAATAGTTAATCTAATGGAAACAGAGAGCAGACCAGTAGCTGTCAGGGGCAAGGGATATGGGAAAATGGGGAGTTGCTTATCAATAGGAGTAAAGTTTCAGTTCTGCAAGATGAGTAGGTTCTAGAGATCTGCTGTAAAACATTGTGCCTGCAGTTAACAGGATTGTATCATACATTTATAATGTTGTTAAAAGGGTACATCTCATGTTAAATGTTTTTACCACAATGAAATAAAAATTTAAAAAAAAAGAGTGGGTCCTTTCTGAAGCCACAGATTAGTGGCTTAGCACTGGAGAAATTTGAAAAAAGTGGTCCCTAAGGCTCAATAGAATGGCTTCAGATAAGCATTGTAATAGATGAAATGGATTGTGTATTAATTTATTATTAACTATAAGTTTAAAAGGAAGATGACATTTTAATCAGAGAAGAACTGTGTATGAATAGGATAACAGGATATGAAATCTTAACAGACTCACTTTCACACTCAAAGTATAAGAAGAATGAACAAGAGGAAACTAGAGCTAATAGTTCTATTCATCAACACTAATTTTTCCTAAAATATGTCTGTAGCTCATCTGCCTCAGAATTACCGGTGGTGTTTGACTTTAAATTCCCAGATCTCATCCCATGGCTAGTAAATCAGGATCTCTGGAGGCCCGTGCATTTTTCTTTTGGAATCTCAAAAAGAGATCTGGGATCTGTTGATATGCAGAGTTAGAGAACCACTCACTTACCCACTTCCAGATAGAATAACTTTGTGGGAGAGGGTTAAGTTTGTAGAAAGGGACCAGGGCTGGGACTTTTCAAAGAGCCCAGACCAGAGAGCATCATATACTTTTTGGTAGGTCTTCTTTCCCAGGGAATTCTGAGGTCTGGAAAGGAGTAATTCTGAACACCCAGACTTTAACTTAGAAAGGTCGTGTTCTTTGGAAAACATACATAGGTATACCTTGGAGATATTGTGGTTTCACTTCCAGACCACCTCAGTCAAGCAAATATCACAATAAAGTGAGTCACAAATTTTTTGATTTCCCAGCGCATAACAAAATTACGTTTATGCTATACTGTATTCTATTAAGTGTGCAATAGCATTATGTCTAAAAAAGAGTACATATTTAAAAAATACTCTATTGTTAAAAAATGCTAACAATCATCTGACAACATCAGGTTGTTCCTTCCAAACCTTCAATTTATTAAAAAAATGCAATATTTGTGACGTGCAATAAAGTAAAACACAATAAAATGAGGTGTGCCTGTATCCTTTCTTTTCTTCTCCTTTAGGGGTATCAATGACACAGAGCCTCTCATATTTTGGAGTTAGAAAAAAGACCCATATGTATCCTCAACACAATGAAAGCCTTCTCTTCCCCTGACCAGATGGCTTCTCATTCTAATGGGGCAGAGAGGGAAAGGAGAAAGGCTAGAGAGAATTATTTTGCGACAATTTGTGGAATTATAAAACTGGATTTGGGTCCTTTTACTAGGACCCAAATGCTTTCACATTTACCATGTCATGGATTCCTAAACTTGTGTCTCCCAACTCTTCTGAAATCCAGTGCCGTATTTCCAACTGTCTGATATACCCAAAACAAAATTATGTCTTCCCCTTTTTCCCTCCTGTATTACCTATTTCTGTAAACTGCACCCCCCTTCCTCCCCTACCCCATGTCAGAGAAGGTGCATAAGAGATGTCCCAGACTCAGTCATCTAAGAATGCAAATTAAAATTGTCAGAATGCAAAAGCACTAACTAGAGTGGCTAATTCTACTAGTGTAAGGAGTTTGTGGAGCAACTACAACCCTCATACACTACTGATAGGAAGGTAAAATGATACAATCACTTTGGAACATTTTTTTTTTTTTTTTTTTTTTTTTTTTGCTGTACGCGGGCCTCTCACTGCTGTGGCCTCTCCCGTTGCGGAGCACAGGCTCCGGACACACACACAGGCTCCGCGGCCATGGCTCGCGGGCCCAGCCGCTCCGCGGCATGTGGGATCCTCCGGGATCGGGGCACGAACCCGTGTCCCCTGCATCGGCAGGCGGACTCTCAACCACTGCGCCACCAGGGAAGCCCCTGGAACATTTTTTGATGGTTTCTTACAAAGTGAAGCATACACTCATCCTATGACCTAGCAATCACACTTCTAGGTGTTCATCCAGACAAAATGAAAGCGTAGCTATACAATAGCTATATAATGTGCAAGAATGTTCAAGCAGCTTTATCCATAATAGCTGAACCTAGAAATAACCCGAGTCCATCAACAGATTTTAAAAAATAAACCTGTGTTATTCTCGCACAGTAAAATACTACTCAGCAATAAAAATCAACCAAATACAGATACATAAAACAGCATGGATGCATCTCAAAAAACACTATGTTGAGCAAAGAAAGTCAGATACAAATCATTGTATGATTGTATAAAGTTATATAAAGTCTCCTTATATAAAGTTGAAGAATAGAAAAAAATTTATCTATGGTAATAGAAATCAGAAAAGTATTTGCCTTTTGAGAGTGGGAGATTAGAAAGGGGATATTTTCTGAGTTGATGAAAATATTCTACATCTCGATAGGGGTGTGGGTTACATGGGTATAGACGTTTATCAAAACTCACTGAGGTGTTCAAGATAAAATCTATGTACAGTGAAATGTGTTTACCTCAAAAAAGTACTATTAAAATTTATGGCAGAAATTTTTTGTTATTCTTGTATATTTTGCAAGAGTAGGAAATAGTAAACTGTTCTTTGTATTTCATACAGAAAGCATTTTTCCCCCATCTAGGAGATCATCATCTATGCACACTTAGAACTCACAAATTCTATTTACGTGTTCTGTATCAAGCACTTTATTCCCATTTCTTTAGGACAGATCATATTTACCAACCTAGAGTCATTTCTGTTCTTTGTCCTTGAAAGCTCCTAGTTTTAACTGCTGGTTTCTAAGTTCACCAGGGTCCATTAGAGACAGACTGAAGAAGCAGAAAAAGAACAAAGCACCAGGTATAGGAAAGAAAATAAAATGCACTGACAGTCTATTATTTTTTCCTTGGAACTAACACTGCTTTCAATAGTACCCGATGTCAAACAATCTATCAGCTATCGAACATGCAGTCCTGAGCCTTAGAAATAAGAAGTAGCAAACATGGGCTTGACTAATTGCAGTGGCAGCACCTGAGGACATAAATATTCCGCAGTAGAACTTGAGACAAGGCTGGTTCCTCATGTACCCCCCTCCAGATAGATGAGGATTCAGTTGCAGTGAAATGCTGGTCAGAGTTAATGAAGAGTTGTCAGGGCTGGAAAATGTTGAGCTTGAATTTGCATTTGATTGAATCTGGCATATTGTAAGCCAATCAGTATGAAAGCCAAGTACAAACAAAATACCTGGTAATTAGTGATGGCCAGTTCAACATGGATCACACTCAAAATCTTGTCACCACCTGTCATTTGTTTGAAAAGCCATTAAGACTATAAGATCTGCCTTATTACTACCTATCTTGTTTCATTCCATGTGCTACCAGTTATCTGTTGCAATTTCCTCAATTGTGTTGGATATCACTTATTAAAAAGAAACTTATTTTCCTTCTCCAAATAAATTATAGTCAGAAGCTTGTATGTTTTAATTTCCTGGACAAAAACATTTTCATGCACCTTAATAGGTGCTTACTTAAATAACAAGTGATGAAAGGAAGTGGGACATATTTTGAATTGAACAATATAATGTAGTTCTGGGACACCACAAAAAACCCACACTGAGTCCAGCTCAGAATGCATGGGACTATCATTTCAAAAGCCCCTCAAAGCATCCTAGAGATCTGGACCTTCATGTACATGAGCTACGAATATCTTATATTGACTAAAAACTTTAACATTCCTCCAGGGAAACATATGATTTTGGATAAATAAAAACTTGAAATTGGCTCATATAAGTTCAGATCAGGGTTTGTTGCAAAAAGAGTTTGCCAAAAACTTTCAAGAAAACTGTTCACTTTACAGAGTGTTTTGGATTTTGGACTTACAACCTGGGCTTGGTGTTTATATTTGGCTTTCACAAAAATTGGCTTGGGGCTTCCCTGGTGGCACAGTGGTTGGGAGTCTGCCTGCCGATGCAGGGGACACGGGTTCGTGCCCTGTTCTGGGAAGATCCCACATGCCGCAGAGCAGCTGGGCCCGTGAGCCATGGCCGTTGAGCCTGTGCGTCCGGAGCCTGTGCTCCGCAACGGGAGAGACCACAACAGTGAGAGGCCAGCGTACCGCAAAAAAAAAAAAAAAAACTGGCTTGCACTGTTAACCCCTCATTAACTCTGATTATCATTTTCTTGCAGCTGAATCCTTATTTCAGGTTGTACTAAGCCATGAATTTTCATTTTTGTGGTCTGAGAAAACAGAGGAAATGCATTAAAACCTGCAGTGGAGTTGAACAAGAAACCCCCTATACAGAGGGTTCCAGATATATTTAGTCTACAATCTTTTTCAGCATGACAAAGAGCTCCATGGACCCTTACCCGCTTCTGTTTGCTAATACTCTCTCAGCACTGCCCCCTTCTAAAGAAAAAAGTTTTACTGAAAGGAAAGAATGGACTGTTATCCTTCAGAAGCCAGATGTGGCCATATATAACTTCCCATGAATTCATTCATCAAAATTATATTGAGCACCTTATATGTGTCAGAAACTGCTGGAACAAGGGATACTGCCGTGAGCAAGGCAGCCAAGCACTACGTGTCCAGAGTTTACATTCTCAGGAGGTGCGATGTGGAGATGAATGAATGGAAAATAAACAGAAAGTAGGTAATTATAGAGCACAAGTAAGAAAGGCCATAAAGAGATTGGAGAGAATAACTGGGTGTGGAGTAGATTTCAGATAAACTGGATAGATCTCAAGTATGAAACAGAAACAAGGTGCCAACCAGGAGTCAAGTCTTCCAAAAAGAAGGAATTACAAGTGTGAAGACTGAAGTATGAAAGAGTTTGGTAAATTTAAAGGCCAGAAAGGAGGGAAGTACACCTAGACAGTAGTGAGTTAAGGGGACAGTCTTACAAGATACAACCAATGAGGTAGCAGGGGTCAGACATGGTCAGACATGGCCTTATAGACCACTAGTTACAATAGGTACAATAAACCTATTCACTCTAGGTAAAATAAGCCAGTAAAATGCTTTAAGCAGGAGAGTTCCATAAATCTAAATAAATTTTTTTTAAATCACTCTGATTTCTTTGTGGATATTGGATTACTAGAGGTCATAAAGAATAAAAAAGAAAACATGTTAGACTTGTAGCAGGAGTTTAGGGGAATGATGGTGGTGTTTTAGGATAGAGTGGGATAGCAGAGGGGGAAATATGCAGGGCAATGGCAAGACTTGCTCATGGAATAGGTGTAGATGGGAAAGTAAAGATATAAATTGGTAGGTCTAAGTTTAGGATAAGCCACTCAAGGGAGAAATCTGGTCTGGAGACATAAGTTTGTGAGCCATGAGCATAGAGAAAAAATGCAAAGCTATAGGACAGGAGGAGATGACATTAGGAGAGAATATAAAAAGCCTAGGACAGTGCCCAAGGGCCCTTCAATGGTTAAAGTTTTAGTTTTGGAAAAAAAGCAAATATACTAAGAAGAAGATATGAGAGAGGTGAAAATATGGAAGTATCATCACAAAAGCCAAGGAAAAAAGTATCTCAAGAAGAGACGAAGGGAAGGAAGTTAAGTAAGCAATGGACCAAAGAGTTCATTAGATTTGGCAATACTATAAATTATTTAGTTTCAAAGTCAATTTTAACCTAACAGCATAAATACTCACTCTAGACCCGACTACAGTAAAGACAGGCAGGGATTGCCACAGTTTCTGAAATATCTACTTCCCCCTCCCCCTCTCCATAAGTTAAAGGAGAAGATGGCATCTAAGTGTTCTTCATAGCTCTGGCAATGTAAATGTATGCAATGCCAATTCCTATCTGAACAGGAGGAGAAGGTATACGAGTGAAAGAACATCTGTCCTGACTTTTACCATCCAAATCACACATCCTTATTTTGCCATGATGGAGAATGACCCAGCCAGGCTCTGACCTAGGACTTAAAGTTGATCAAGACTGAGATCTACAGAATGGAGAGCAAGAGAAGGAAATCTTGAGGCTGTAGAGACTAACAATGTCAGTACAATGCAAGCCATACCTAAAAACTGGTTGGGAGGAGAGGAAAAAAAAGGGGCACCATCTCAGGACAGAAGAAGGCAGTAATCAAATCAGATATCTGAACCAGAGACTAGATAGAGTGAAGACATGAGTAATTTCTTAGGTTCATACCAGCCATTCTGGACAGCAGAATCTTTGTGTACCTTCTGTATTGAATATATGTATACAGACAGGAACACCCCAACCAAGGTCCTGCCCATCTGATGTCCCCACTCCCTTTCTGGGCCCAAGCTCACTATAACTTTGGCCTGTACCTCTCTCTTCTTTCTCCTTCCATGGGGTCCAAATCAAGGAAGGTGAAAAGCCTAGGCAAAATGGCTGCCCCCATCTGTCCATTAAGGTGCTTCTACGTATAAGGTGACTGTTCTCAGATCACCATCCACATGGAGGCATTTTAAGCCTGAGACCTTAATCAATATCACAGCCTCAGGATGGCCAACCATACTTCTGCCAGAAGTAGGTGGTAAGCTACCTGGCAGATTTTTTTTTTTCCCCAAACCAACTCTGAGACTGAAAGAAAAGCTCAACATCAAAAAGATAACAATAAAAAAAGATATATGCAAATTCCCAAGTATTTACATACACAAATCACATATTGGTTCCTCTAGAAGAATTTGTTGCCCTAGACTAAAAGATTTTTAGTACATTAGAACCCAGCTCTCCAGCATAATCCAGTATTACCCACTCACTGGCCCACCCACAGGCAGCCTCACTTTGGGTGTACAGAGCAGACAGCCAGCATCAGGTGGTGCTGATAAGTCAGAACCTTGTTTACTCTCAAAGGTAAGTTTTAAAAAGATGTAGACTTGATAATTTAAGTTCTGCAATACATATAATTGAGTTCAGCTATATACAAATCACAGAAAAATATATTTCATAGCAAATGTCTTAGGGTTTGGAGTTCTCTGTATTAATATCCTGCTGCGCTCACACATGTACCATGCACATGTACCAGCATATCCCCTGCCAAAATGTTTTTTTTTAAGTATTCACATCATGATTTCCCCAAAAGAAAAACAAAGAAAAGCCAGACAAGGCAAATTAAATGTAATTTTCTACCAGCACCACCTACTTGATTTCCAGGCGGATCATTCAGTGCTCACTGTCCATGGTTACCCTAGTCTCTGGAGACTTTTTCATCCAGGGAGAGGGGGAATGATTCTTGAAGGTTTTTCTAGCCTGAGGAGCCAGCTTAATTTAGATATGATTTGTATAAATGTTACCATTCAAGTCTTTCATAGTGAACTCTATTACATTAGGAGTCATTAAAAATTCCACGGCTTCAAAGATGATTTTGCTCTAAGGTGCACTAACCCTGTTCAAAGTGAAGGCAAAACCATTAAGAACAGATGACCAGGGATGGGCTTCAGAAAGATTGTTTCAATTTGGCTGAACACTGCAAGGACTCTGTGCAGCGTGATAAGATAATTTATGATAAAATGAAGATGGACTACAGGCATGCTGTTATGAGATACCAGATGGACTTGGTTTTAACTCTTCAGAGAGCAGTGCACACAGTTTGGTAAGGTGAAATTGCTATAGAAGGAAAAAGAGCTATAAAAAATTGTGAGTGCTGGGTTCCTGGGAAAGAGACAAAGTGAATCTGGACATCTTAGTAAGAAGATATAAATAAGGAGAGTCAAGGGACACCATGTTTGGGAAAATAAGCTTCAAACAACCTGCATTTGTCTCTTTAGAAAGGCTTTTGAAAAAATTATGTCATGACTTGAGAGGGGCTAAGCTGTATTTTTAGGAACCTACAATATGATTTAATTTGTAAATATCTGCTATAAGCAAAGCTCATAAAGAATATTTACAAATATCTGTATCATGGAAGAGCCAGCAGATAATATCAAATTTTTGACATTTAGTTTATATTTCACTTGTTAATTGGATATAGTATTTGTATACACTCAATAGCATACATAGTTAGTATACTTGACAGAGCAGTACATTTATTATTATTCAGTAGCAAAAATAATATTAGCCACCATTTATCAAGTACCCTGTTTCAGGCATGGCCTTGTGTCAGGCATCATGCCAAACAATTTCTACATTGTCATTTTAACTTAAAACTTTCCTGAGAGGTGGGTATTATTAGTCCCATTTTAAATATTACAGAAATGAGATATAGAGAACTTAAGGAATATACTCAAGGTCACACAGATGTCTAAGTCTAAACCTATATTTACCCATGACTATACTACCTAGTAATTGTCAAATATTTTAGGCACAATCAAGAAAGCTTCTTGAAATTCCAAACTCATGTATTATTTTAACTTAGGGTTTTCTATCAATTAGGGCCAGTGTAAAATTCTAATGTAAAGATATATATTCATGGATGTATAATATTTTTCGCATTTAGTCAAACTTATTCAGTCTTTCGAGCACATTTCATTTGGAAGTAATTGTGCTAGGTCCTGGAATGTTTATAATGAAAAGTAGCAGAAGTCTCTGCTCTAAAAATATATTAATAACAACAATTTATGTCAGGATGCTATACTGAAATTCTATCTGTATCAGTTTAGGCTATGCACTAAAAGCTAAAAACCAGATATAGGTGCCAAAGTGCCCACAATCCAAAGGCTAAATTACTGATGGCAGAAAAAGAATGGACCTCACTTTGCAACCACCATTTTAATAATCAATTCAGGCAATAATGATTAGTGAATGCTAAAATATTTAGGAGAAAGCTGATTTGGAATCAGGATATTCACACTGTCTGAAGTATAAGCTACCAGATTACCTATTAGTTACAAAAAGCAAAGTGCACAATAGGGATCTGTTAGGGTACTCCCTTAACAAACAATCTAATAGATCATCCCTAATAATGTGACAAACAGACATTATGTTTCTCCTAGTGTGATGTTGCAGAAGGTACACACAGTTGTGTCTATGTAGTGCTCATTTCAAAAAGGTTTACTTGAAGCTTAACATGAGAAAACAAGACAAAACCAGACAACTGTTTTTCAAAAATGCCAATGTCTTAAAAGAAAAAAAGAGGGGGGGTGGCAAGCAGGGGGGAGGGAGGAAAAGAAAACTATTCTAGAATGAAGACCAAAAATGATCTGACTGCTAAATTTAATAAGTGATTTTTAAAATTATATTCTACATTTTTAAAAAGCAAAACTATGAAGAACATTATTGGGTATTAAGGAATGCAAATTTAGGCTATGTTACATAATAGTTTTATAGCAATGTTAAATTTGAGGGTGAAAATTGTTTGTGGTTATCTAGGAGAGCATCCTTATAGATAGGAAATGTATGTGAAAAATTTAGGAAAAAGTGTCATGATGTCTGTAAATTACACTCAGGTGGTTCACCAAGATGAAAATATTGATGACAGGTAAGTGATTGGATAAAGATTATATAACCTTATACCTATATATATCTAACATATAGTACATAAACCTATTAAATATATATCATTGGTATATATAAAGTCTATAATAGAAGAGATTATATATAAATCTAAACATTCTACATTATATACAGTAAGATATTTTACATATATATTTAGAGATTATGGAGAGATAGATTATATATTAAGAGATTTATATAATATAAATAGAAAAATATAGAAAGATAGATTTCTATATATAAACATATACAGTTGACCCTTGAACAACACGGGCTTGAACTAAGGCAGGTCCACTTCTACGCAGATATTTTTCAAGAGCAATCAATTCAAGACTGTGGTTGGATGAATCTGGGGATGCAGAGGAACGACTGATACGAAGGGCCAACTATAAGTTATATGTGATTTTCGACTGCCTGGAGGGTTGGCACCCCTAACCCCCTCATTGTTCAAGGGTCAACTGTATAGTATATTTTAAAGAATGCTAATAATGTACGGTTGGCTGGTCCCTCCACTTCAAAGGCAGATTCTCTCCACTCACATTTAACCAAAGGAAGGAGCTTTAGGAGAACCACTGAGACAGATTGTAATGTATTCCCTGGTATCTAACTCTTATGGTAGACTCTGAAGGGGAGGCATATCTGCAGCAGTATTAAGAATGTGCTGACTTAAACCCCCATGGAACAAATGTGCATGGTTCTCTTGGACCAAATTTAGACCTCACAGAAGGACCTTAGAGGGGCAAAGAAGGCTTAACAGAAAATGGACCTAGTAGAATCTCAGAGGCTAGGATGGATGACTGCTCTAACGTGGAGGCTAGAGGAAGCATTGCCTGAGTCAAATATACAAAAAAAAAAAAAATAGACATGGTCCCTGTCCTCATCAGTCTTAGAGTCTAGAAGGGGAGATAAGCATTTCATATAATTACACAACTCAAAATTAAAATTACAATCATGAATTTCAGTAACAAAGACAAAATGCATTTTATTATCTATTTCCCTCTCAACCCTCATCAAAAACAACAGAATGAAAAACAGAGGGGAATCTCTCTCAAATGGAACAAAGAAACTATCATAATCCTAAACTGCAATTTGTGGAACACACTGGCCATAGCAAAAGCTGGAGAGAAATAAAAGGGCATGATAATTACCAGCACATACCTCCTTGAACCTCAAAAGTATGTGTCAGTCCTAGAAGATATGTACAGTGGTCTTTTAGAGGTGGGGACTTCATTGTGGAGAACAAGTTTGACACTGTCGAACAGCAAGCAGGAGAAGATGAATGAAAAACATCAAAAAGAAGTTTATATCTCCTATCCTGCCTTCTAATGGAGGGAGGCTACAAGAGAAGTGAAGAAGTGACAGAGGGAGAGGAAACAGGTTCTAAGTGATCGCCAAATGCAATTTAGATTTACAAGCCTCTGCTGTGACCCAAAGGAAAATTAGGAAGAAATGCACCCTAAGTCAAAAGAAACAGATTGAGTGACAGGTATAAGAGACAATAAACCCAAGTAAAGACTGTAAACAGCTTCTAGCTAATCTCCCTCCCTACCCTCTGCCCACTGCTATTTTTCAGATAATAGGCATCTCCATTTAAAGATAAAGCAAGAGGGCTAACCTAGTGGCACAGTGGTTAGGAGTTCACCTGCCAATGCAGGGGACACAGGTTAGAGCCCTGGTCCAGGAAGATACCACATGCCGTGGAGCAACTAGTCCTGTGCGCCACAACTACTGAGCCTGCATTCTAGAGCCCGTGCGCCTAGAGCCGGTGCTCCACAACAAGAGAAGCTACTGCAATGAGAAGCCCACGCACCGCAACGAAGAATAGCCCCCACTCACCCCAACTAGAGAAAGCCTGCGCACTGCAATGAAGACCCAAATCGGCCATAAATAAATAAATAAATTTATTTTTTTAAAAAGATAAAGCAAGAGTCATTTAGGAAAAATCATGAGACTGAAACTTAGGAAAGTTACTAAACTTAAAGCCGTAAAAACATGGGTACGCAGACCAAAAAATTATATGGGAAGGGTGCACATATACACACAAAAAATCAGGCTGGCTTCAGACTCTGCCACAGTAAAACAATGTGAAGAGAGTAGAACAAAGTTTACCGAATTATTAGGAAAGTAGAACCAAAGACTGAATACATCGCCAAGTTGTTCAAGTATAAAGCCAATACAGAAACATATTTAAACATCCAAGAACCTGTGAGGACAGCTTTTTTGTACTATGCAGCACTCATAAACAAGAAATGACAACAAGCCAAAATTCAAGGCAACAAAAGTGATGAATCTGAATAAAATGCTCAGGTTTCCATTCAATATAGAGTACTGAGTTCACATTTGATCTCCTATCACTGCTGAGTCCCACCAAAGATTAAACCCCTCCCTCACCAAAAAGTCTTGTAATAAAGAAAAGAAGCTAAAAGCTGAAATAGAAAACTACCGAAACTATGCTACATGAGCCCTGTCAGATGACTTTTAAGTTGAAAGGCTATAATTCTAAATGTCTTGGGGTAAACTTTCGTCAATACTGCACACTCAGCAGACATATTAAAAATGTGAGTTTGACTCAACTGTTTACATTTTAATATTGTGAAACTTTTCTCAACAGGAATACTACATTGACACTGAAGAAAAAATGAGAGATACTGGTGTCACATCAACTCTTTGTTATTCCCTCTTGGATCCCCTCAAGGAGATGGTCTTTCATTGCTCCATTAACACATTATTTCAGAAAGAGTAGTCAGAGTCCTAGATTTGGTCCTTTCAGATGCAAAGATCTAAGACTCAAAAAATATACATTACATGACATGTCAAAGAAAAAACTGTACCACATAATTAAAACAGGCAAGGAAGACTTTCTAAAGACTCTTGAAATAGGCGAAAGAGACTGAATTCAACTCCACTGAAACAAAAAGCAGGAGAGGTTAGTGGAAAAGTACTGAAGAAAGTTATAGGGCAGCTTGGTCAATGGGATCAGGGCATTTTGTTTCCTAATTGGCCCTCATTGAAGTTAGGCTCCTATCTTCCCACAGAGACTGACAAATAGGGGCACTACCTCCGCTTCTCAACAATTTACATTTCAAAAGGTTGGATAGCAGGTCCTTGAGAAAGACGCTCCTGGGTTGAACTAGCAAGAGACTGGGAGAATATTTACATCTCAGGCAGAGAAACTATAAATTGTAATTTACAAGTTTTCTAAAGTAAATACTCTAAGAAAGGGAGGTCGGGGACCTGTTAAATTTTAGTCAAGCTAAGAGGACTCTCAGGCAGGCATATGGAATGAACTCTCACTGGTGATGGCTACAGGAGAACAAGTCTGTCCCTAGGGAGCTTGAAAACCGAAGTTAAGGAAAAATATCTTTCCCATATTATTTTTTCAGGCACATTAGTGACCTGGCTAGTGGCTAGAGCCTAGAAAATTCCTCTTCTGCATTTCCATTGACTGAGGCAAATCTTTTCAACTCAGTTGGTTCAGCTAATATGGTGATAAAAACTATTGCTTTCTACTTCACAAAAATGTTGTGAGAATAGGCAATGCTTATAAAATCTTTCAATTTCCAGATGTAGAAAAAAACATTTAAGTACAAGGTATGATTCCTATAAATTCAGATGAAAGTATTATTAGCAAGCTTGTTAAGGACCAAAGTAAATTAAACCAGAAAAAAAAAAAGAACCTTAACTATTCTTCTGTAAGACATTATTTGTACAAGAGCTTCATTATGAGGAATTTCTTTGTGAGTGTAAATGAAGAATAAGCTAAGTATTGTATAAATAACAATAGAAGAACAGCAGTGGTCCTAGAGCATTGAAATCAGTTCTATAAGATGGAATTTTCTTTATTTCTTCAGTCTTGCCACAAGTTTCCCATTTTTAAAAAAAAATTAAATGAAGTGCACTTGTGTATATTTTGCTTTAAAGAAATAAGATTCGGTAAATTATAGATTATCTCAAAGTACAGAAAATAAAATCCCTAGTTTCACCACCTTCGAAAATAGCACATGGATTCAATTACTTCTAATCTTTTTGTTCTGAAAATATTTCAGAGTTCTAATCATATGACATATGATTTTATACTGGTATAAGACGGTATAGATTTTTATTTACAATTTGAACAAAACTAGAAATTTTCAAGAGTATCACCTGACAGAAGAACTGATACTACTTTTATTATTTCCTTATAGTTTTTGTTTTTTCCTAGTTCAGCATGGCTTTTTCAGTTCTATGTGTAATGTCTCCCCCTCCCCTTCATTTCTTTAAATTTCCCTTCTTTCGGTCTGTCAAGTGAGACTGGAGGGTATTATTAGTACATGTACTAGTACATGTAGTGGTGATTTTTAAAGTACTGTTACCTCAGGGACACTTACTGGGTTTAACTGGACTGTGAAATGAGAGCTTAGCCATAGGTAAAAATCTGCCAGTGGTTTACTACTCTTTATTAATTAAAATGCATAACCCACGTTATTCAATATGGATTTAAAGATGTAAAAAGTCATCACTCAAGCTCTCTTGTGGTCAAAATGGCTTTTATGTTGTTCTTCACAACTTTTGTATGAGGAAGAGAAGCTATTTAAGAATTCTCCCTACAGTGTATCATACTGGTGGTCTACATGGTGCCTTCATGACAACTAGAATATCCCACCCTTCCCGAGAGAATGGATTAGGAAGGGGTACAGCCCTGTGGGCACAAGGTTTGAAATGCTGACCAGGAAAAGTCACCTCTTTGTCTTTCTTTATGTAGACACAGCCCTTTCCTAGGGTGCTCCTTGATGAGAGGACATTGGGTCAGACTTCAGTCCCTTCCTGCCCATTCAGTCACATTTGTATAGGGCACAACCATTCAACTGTATATAGCAGTTCTGTTTATAATTATACCTATCTAAATGTATAGATATTAATGTATATATTTGTGTTTATATACACTTACCAATTTTTATATTTAAACATACATACTTATCTATAGCTGGAACCAAATTATTTGAGGTAGTCTTCAAAGATAGCAAGAGATTAAATCTTAACTGTGGAATAAATGATATGACTTGCTGCGTAAAGGTATAAGAAACATTTTTCTGCTTTAGGAAAAGGTGCAGAAATCAAGAGAAATTATTTATATAAAATAGATAACCAACAAGGACCTACTGTATAGCACAGGGAATTATACTCAATATTTTGTAATAACTTATAAGGGAAAAGAATCTGAAAAAGTGTATATAACAATCACTTTGCTGTACAATTGAAACTAACACAACATTGTAAATCAACTATACTTCCATTTAAAAAATTATCTATAAAAAAGAAATGATTTAGTAACGTATTATAGACCTCAGGTTTGGATCCAGGTTACAAAAGCCACCTGATAACATTTAGATATCATAATTTTATATAAAATAAACAAGAAAAGATTCACTTTAGCTTGACAATCTCATAGTGAAGTTATTCATTTTGACTAATTATGCTCAGTAGTCTTTATTAAGAAAAATATGTAGATAATGTATCTTCTCTTTGAAGTCCTTGCACACTTTATAGATTCTTTTTGCCTTTACATATGAAAGACAGTCACTATTGGTTAATCTGCACCCCTCCCAATTTTTTTTTCCCCCAAAATATCCTGATCCACTTGTTATGTTTTCTATGCTACAGAGGAACAGTCTCAGGTCCACCTGATTTGTGTTACTTTGTAATCAATAATCATTTACCCTGACTCATGAGTGCTCAATTTTCTTTACCTTTCCTAAAAACTTTTGGTGGAATGGGTTTGGGTTTAGATATGAATCTCTTTCCTTTGACTTTTACATCAGTATGGGAAGTCTTTAAATCTACACTCTCAGATATTTTAAAAATAAAATTTAACTAAAGTTCAGTAATGTATTTAATTGTATTTTTAAATATGGTTTTTATTCTAATATCTAATTCAGAAGTACCTTTAATTTCTAGATTGAATCTTTGTTCTGTTTGGTTATTACTGTCTCTATCATGACATTA
Organism: Mesoplodon bidens; assembly: GCF_964165515.1. NCBI lineage: Eukaryota > Metazoa > Chordata > Mammalia > Artiodactyla > Ziphiidae > Mesoplodon > Mesoplodon bidens. The sequence goes on along the minus strand of NC_138166.1, from coordinate 67,888,764 downwards.
ATCTCTTTGTACTTTTCCTTTGTATTCTTGGAGAACTTTACGTTTGTTCTTTATTGATTTTATTTCCCACAATGTCATTCTAGTATATACTATATCTCCAGTGTAGCTTTTGATTTTGCTATTGCATTTTTTGGTTTTTTGCAACCATTTTACCATCTCCCTTTGTTTCTTATTTTAACTTTTCACCAAAATCTCTTCTCTCCTTCCAATAAACTCTTGAAGAAGCAGAACAACATTTTGATGCTGCATTTCTGGTTCCTTCATGAAGTCTGAAAATAGACTATTTTCAGTGGCATGTTCTGCTTCTCACTAGTTGTAATAATCCCATTTTCCTATTGTGCAGCTTTGTTGTTGCTGCTGCTGTTGCTATTACTGTCCTTGCTGTTTTTACAGAATCACCTTGCTTTTTATTCTATTTACTTATCTGTGTATGAAAAGAACTCTATCCAGATGCAACATTTGCTGGCAGATAGTGTAGACAATTTACCATGATTATGCTCAGTTCCCACTCAGGTGCTTGTAGTTCCTTTCTCTGCTTTAAAGCCAGTGGCAAATTTATGGGCCCAGGTTGTTGTTTAATTCCCAGTGTTTATCAAGCATTCACCCTTAAATTCTACTATGCTAAGGAAAATCTTCTCCATGCCTGTTTTTCTGTTCCTCTGAAGTCTTGAACTCATAAGAATCTTGTTTTTTTAAGTACTGCGTAACTTCAACCCCTATATACAGCACCACATTTGAGGTGTTTACAGCTGTCACAATGCTTAAACCGTCATCAACCTCCCCTACTTCCCACCCTGTTCATTTATTGACATTAAACTCCAAATGGAGGTAAGAAGCATAGAGACATGGAACTGAGGATAGTGACCTGTTACCTTAAAAAACACCATTTCTGCCATAAACAGCAGTTTGCCCATGGGCAGAAGACCCAAATAGACATTTTCCCCCAAAGAGGACATGCATACGGCCAGAGAAACAGAAAGCAAAACCATAATGAGATATTACCTCAAATCTGTCAGAATGGCTATCATCAAAAAAGTCTACAAATAACAAACGTTGGTGAGGATGTGGAGAAAAGGGAACCCTTGTACACTGCTGGTGTGAATGTAAATGGGTACAGTTACTGTGGAAAACAGAAGGAAGGCCCCTCAAAAAATTAAGAATAGAACTACCCTATGATCCAGCAATACCACTCCTGGGTGTATATCTGAAGAAAAAGAAAACACTATTTCATAAAGATACATGCACCCCAGTGTTCATAGTAGCATTATTTACAATAGCTAAGGTATGGAAGCAACCTAAGTATCAATCAAAAGATAGACAGATAAAGAAGCTATGACTACACACACACACACACCTCAGTCATAACAAAAGAAATTTTGCCATTTCCAACAACTTGGATAGACCTGGAGGGTATCATATTTAGTGAAACAATTCAGACAGAGAAAGACAAATACTGTATGATATCACTTACATGTGGAATCTAAAAAAAATAAATAAGCATAAAAAACAAGAAACAACTCACAGATAGAGAGAACTAGTGGTGACCAATGGGGAGAGGGAAGCGGGGAGGGACAAGATAGGAGTTGGGGATTAAGAGGTACAAACAGCTATGTATAATAGGTAAGCTACAAGGATGTATTTTACATCACAGGGAATACAGCCAATATTTTATAATAACTATTAATGGAGTATAATATTTAAGTTTTGAAAGGTAGAAGAAAAAAAAAGCAGTTGTCTCACCTTTCTGCTTGATCTGAACCTAGTCTGTGAATCTAGAAACTAAAACAGAGAGAGAAAAGATATTCCTGGCTTCTATTAAGTGGATTGTTCTCAGGCAAAGCCTGAGCATTCATCAGTTGTTTTTCTCCATCTAGATTTATTGCCCTTATGGTTAGTGGAAGTGGAGTGAAGCAGTCAATTCCCTGTCAGCCTTCATTTTTTGAATTGTTGTGAGTGTTGATCTTTTCTAAAAAATTGGCACTTTTTTCCTCTGCTTGTTCCTAATCACCAGTCCTATCATGACTCCAGTTAAGCTTCCACTAAAAGCCTCAGTTAAGTGTCTTTGCTGTTTCCAAGCCTTGCTGATATGTCCGAGAGATTTTTTTGAGGTCAAATGATAATTTACTAGCCAGGATCCCCCATGACAGAGGCCTGGGATTGTCAGCAATTTCAAAATTAAATATGTCACTCATGAAGGCATATTTCTAACTTTTAAAAAACCTACAACTTACTTGAATATTATCATATAAAGCCATGATGAACACAGATCTTCAGTACTGGGGAGTGGGGATGCTCCATACCTGCATGAGCCCTCACACATAAACACACTCATTTGTCATCAGGAAACCTAAGGTGATGAAGGCAGGAGAGTGATGTGTGAAGCACTTTACACATATTCTTTGTTACTCTCAGAGTAACTCAGCAAGGAAGCTACCAAGGCTCAAATGATTTTAATTATTCATTTATGAAATTCACCAGGTGCCTACAATGAGCTCAGCACTGAAATGGCTAGAAAATTACTCAGTGATACTGGTGACTGTCACATCCAAATCTAACTACACTGTCTGTGTTCTCCTCTTCCTCCTGCTAAGATGTAGGACTGGTTTATTTTTATATATTCTTTTTTCCTAGAACACTATTCTCACAGAAGTTTTTTTTTTTCCCTACAGAAATATATCACTTTACCTAATTAAACTGAGGTAGACAGTTTTTAATGGAAATTTCCATACAGTTTTTCTCTTTCAGAAATGTTGAGTAGAACTTAGGCTTAAAATACTAGCTTGGGAAAATGATGATGGCAGAAAAGTTTTTGAATATCTATCTGAATCCCATCCCCTTCCATGATAACTGACAGAGCAACAAGAATACTAAAACCAAAGTCTCAAAGTACTTCTGCAAAAAAGCAGCTGCAAGGTGTCTCCCAAACCCGAAAATACAAACTGAGAGATAAGGCACCAATAACAAAAAGACCCATGTGGAATCTGCAATTTTAGAAGAGGAAAAAGGAAAAATAAAGACTTCCAATGGCACGAAGACCCAGAAAATTAACAGTACTAACCAGGATACTCAACAGGCCAATCTGAGAGCAGCAGCCAAAGATGGCAGGGAGGTTTATTGGCTGCAATTTGCAGGTTAGAGGAATAGAACCACGATAAAGTCAGGTGGTGCTGGAATGGTCTGGGTCTTTTAAACTCTGGAAACTAACTAGCTGAAGGTTTCTTCTAGGACAAAACGTCTCACTGAGAAGAAACTATTGGAAATAGAAACCAAATTGAACGAGAGGAATAAGACAAAAGAAAGGTCCCCATAATAGTGGAAGTGAGAAGGAGGGCTTCCATATCACAGAAAGTACAAGGCCGTACTTTTGAACACTTTGTGAAAATAACAGAAGTAATTCTTAAGCTCTAATGTGAGGAGAGCTATCCTGGCCCATCTTCTAATAAGAATAGAGGAAAAACGATCCCATTTAGGCATGAGAAGCAAAAGGTTTACGATAAAACCCCATTCAAAATATGTTTAAAGAATAAAGTGCAGATCGCTATGCTATACAACTGAAACTAACACAGTATTGTAAGTCAACTATACTTCAATAAAAAATAAGGTGCAGAATAATGGTTTTATAAACAAATGAATGCCTATCAGAAAGATATTCCTGAAAAAGTGAAAATTATAATTTAACACATCAAAATAAGTTACGAGAAATTATGGAAATAATGAAGTAATGACATATCTGATGTACAAAACTCAATTTAGGTGACTAGAGGAAAGACTTGGATAGCTGGAAAAATACAGAAAAGACTTAAAGAAAACTATTTCAGAAATAAATAACTAGAAGAACATAAGAGTGAATACTAGGGATAATATACTAAGAGAAATAGTATATGAGGAGAAAGTTCTAAAAGTTAAGAAATGAAGATATAAGATTCAAGAGATAGTGATAGAATTAGAGGAAGCAAAAGATATAATATATACTAAAAGGCAAGAAAAGAACTACAATGAAATAGAACACTAAAACATTTAATTTGGTAAACTTTAAAATAAACAGCAACTTGGCATTACAACCAGAACAGCCAACATAGAAAAATACACTAATAATATGGAGAACCTTAAAGAAAAAAGAAAAAAATGGACTCCATGGGACAGCCAGGGAGAATACTAAGTTACTAATTTTAAAAAAGATGAGATTATCAAATTGCCTCTAGCCACAGTTCATGACAGAAGACAATTTAGTAAAAAAGAAACACAGGGAGTAAATGTGAGCCAATGATTTAATATTTAGCATAAACAATTTCAATGACAAAAGCCATGACAAAATGTTATGAAAATTCAAGAGTTCTAAGAATATTATGCCTATAAACCCTTCCTCAGGCATTTTCTAAGGATGGGCTTCTGAAAATCAAAATGACTAGAGTGAAAACATTAGGATTAGCAATGAACATTAAATGAATATATGCCTGAAAAATTAAAGCTAAATGGTGTTTATAGTTGAGAAAGCATAGTATGTAATGGCTATATATCCTTAAACAGCTATTGAAAGAGGTGAATAATGGGGAAAGTACATGAAAAGTAGATAATTATAAGGAAATGATTATTTTTATTAACTGAGAAAGAATAATGCTGGGAGAGAATGGGGAGACGGAAATAGGTCATTAGCTACTTTCAGTAGCACTCATAGTAGGAAACCAAAGGACAACATCTAGAAAGAAAGGGACTGTGGTTATTATATAAAAGTATTAGTAGGATTTCCTTGGTGGTGCAGTGGTTAAGAATCCACCTGCCAATGCAGGGGACAAGGGTTCGAGCCCTGGTCCGGGAAGATCCCACATGCCGCGGAGCAAATAAGCCCGTGTGCCACAACTACTGAGCCTGCACTCTAGAGCCCAAGTGCCACAACTACGAGCCTGCGCTCTAGAGCCCATGCTCCACAACAAGAGAAGCTACCGTAATGAGAGGCCTGCCCACCGCAATGGAGAGTAGCCACTGTTCGCCACAACTAGAGAAAGCCCACGTGCAGCAACGAAGACCCAAGGCAGCCAAAAATAAAAAAATTTTTTAATAAATAAATGTTAATTGTTATTTAAAAAAAAAAAGAAAAAGTATTAGTATAATCATTGGAACAAAACCGCAAACCTTCCTAGGTACCAAAAAACAAAAAGCAGGTTTTGATGGATCAATTAAAATTTTTTCAAAGTGTTTACCTATATGGAAAGTAAGGCATGAGGTCAGGAAGACAGAGATAGAATCTATTCTCTGAATTTACCTTGTTTATAGATTTTACATTGGAACGATGAATATGTACATAAAATTTTTTAAAAGGCAAATCCTAAAAAGCTAAAACAAAGCAAATAAACCCAACTATGTATTGAGTTTGTAGCAAAATAGGACTATTTTAAGTGACTCTGAAACACAGTAACTTTTACCATGTATGTCAGTTGAGACATAACCTGAGTACAAAAGGAATTGGAAAAAAAATCTTAATCACATTGCCTGTGGTAGTGTTTGTATTTTATGAGTTCATTGCGTGTGTATCATGGGATAAAGTAAATGAATGATTTTATTGATTTCTTTGAGAACTGAGATTTTCAGCATGAGACAAAGAAGACATATATGTAAGATCGATGCAGTTAAATAAAAACTCTGTAGTCTTAAGTAAGTAGACTGTATCAGTAAGAACTCATGATGTAATTTATTCAGTGAACAGAGCGTTTTTTGTCTTAATAAGCCTAGATACAATGACCAAACCAAAAGCAATAACTTTAACAATAAGCAAATAACCCCTAGCACGCAAATTGTTACTTTTAATACCATTTCCTGGAATTCTGGAGATTTCTAGGTTTGTAATATAAAATGTATAAAATGAAACTGGCACTTTCTGTCATACCAGAAAATCAGGAAGCTGCTAGAGAGTATTACAGAAGAGTCAAAAGGGTGTACAAACCAACTTAAAGAGGCTTCCATTGGCTGAAGATAGGACAATTAAACATCAATACGTATAACAGCTTCTATGGATTGACACATCAAAAATATATAGTATGTGGTAGATAATAAAATTTACTGGTTATACCTAGAGGATGTTGGGAACCAATTGTTATTTTGAACTAGTAAATAAAGAATCATGCAAACTGAATCTGTATACAAACTGAACCTTAAGATACCTAAATAGTCGATAAGGAGAAATATTTGTTTACAGAAGTATCGCAGCTAATAAATGAAGTGAGAGTGATAGAATTTTAATATTTTAACACCATAATTAAATAATGGATCTAGGCAATAATCATTAATGGCTATTGTTAACGTCATAAAAAAGTTAACAGGATATTGTATGCTTCCTAGTAGAAGTATGACACATTCTCAAGTATTCTTGTCCAAAACTTAAAACTAAATCTAATCAATTCAAGATTTTACTACCAATTTACAGGAAATAGATGGGACAGTTGATTGACACATTGGAATGCAATCAGCAAAATCCATACAGAATAAATGACCTGGTTTCTTCAAAGAAATTATAAGAAACAAAATTAGAGATGGAGGGGAAACCTACATAGCAAAAGAGACTTCAGAGTTATATCAACCAGTTGTAATGCGTGAGTCTTATTTGAATGTTGAGGATTTGAAACAATTTCTGACATACTCAAAGAACTTGAACACTTACTATCTAATACTCCTAGAAAATTGTTAATTTTTAAGTGTAATAATAGGTCTGTGGTTCTGTATTTTGAAGAGTCCTTACTTTATAAAGATACATATTGAAATATTTACATACAGAGAAATTATATAACATTAAAATAATCTGGACAGGGGTAGGGCGAGTGGGTAGTTTAGGCAAAACAAGGTTAAACATGAGTTGATAACTGGAGAAACTGAGCAATGGATACATAGAGGTTTTATAATCTTATCCTTTATAATTTGTATATACTTGAAAAATTTCAAAAGTTTGTTTTAAGTATAGAAAGGAAGCAATAAAAAGAATAATAGTTGAGGGGGAGAGGAGTAGGAATCCTTGCTTATTAAAATAAAATGAATAATTTGTTTTCAACTTGTATTACAGTTATGGAGTAAAAATACTCCAATTCTTTAAAAAGTTTGAAAACAACAGCCCTAGGTTTAAAATAAGAAGTGGAGTCTTAAACCTGTAACCAGTCATTAATCTGTTTTGTTTTGTTTGTAGATTTTTTTTCCTGGTAATTTTAAACAAAACAATTCCTTTAAGACATAAATAGAAAAATGTAACTAACTAGAAATCTCACATTTATATTTTTAAACAAACACCTTTTTTTGAAGGAAATAAATTTAAGTATCATCTATTCTCTCTCCAAAAGCACACTTCATTAACATGGCAATAGATTTTTTATATGTAATTTACTCCCCCCTTCCACTGTATTACCTTATAGCTCTTTTACTTTTAAAAAGCATAAAAGCATTAAAGAACAAATTTTTAAACAAAATAAGATCTCTCCATTTCTGAATTAGAACTAAAATATATCAGATATAAGGTAACAAATTAGAAAATAATCATAAACTCAGAAGGCCTATATTTTATATATTCCTGGGAGGTTTAACCTGCAAACTGAATAAACTCTCACTTGTGACTTTGTTACACTGTTTTGAGGACTCATTAGCTTAGCTCAGTACAGCAATGTATTGATATGGCTGAACCAGTGATCATAGTGCTTGATGGAAATAAAAGTATCATTATGCTCTCTAGGAGCTATTTATTGCTAATGTAAATAAGATTAAGAGGAATATACATGCAATAGGGAAGGCAGTAAGTGATAGGCAACTGCCTAATTTGACTATAACATTTTCATGAGAATGCTGACTCAGGACCCAAGAAAGAGCTGATGAAAGAGCCAAAGTTTCAGCTCTAACTATATAACCAAATACGGGTAAAATGATTAGTTGTAGAAGTGAGTTGATTATCTGGATAACACCGAGTCTCTTCTCTAACCCCAACAACTACACATCTCAGAGAATCCAAGTCTCAATATTGTGTCAAGTTTCTGTTGTAAAGGAGGCTCTTGGAGGACCTAAGTGTATCTGAATACCAGTTTCATAATCATTTTATGCAGGCATTGGCAATCTCATGGTAGAACATAAAAATTACAGATAAATCACTTGGGCTGCTACCCTAAATTTGCCTTTTAGGGAAGAGTATATATGTAGTAGATGCTGTGATGCACCATTCTGACCCCTCTTCAGGAATAAGGGACTTGCTCTGCCAGCCCTCGTAGGGAGCTACCTTGGCTGAAGACAGCCACCCTACCCAAGGCCATGCCCTTACTCCTGGGATAGCCCTCGTCCAATGATTGATCAACATGGGTATATAAAGGCCCAGCAACATTGCCCCAGCTTGTGACAACTCTGAAGCAACCTTCCAGGTTCAAAGCTCCCACTGGGCTGGCTAAGGATTGCAGTGAGACCATACCACAGCCCAAGTTTTCCCTCTGCCCAATTCTACTTTCTCTCTTCCCATCTCTGCACGCTCTCTAATAAACTCTGTGCACACTAATCTCTGAATCAGATTCAGATTCCTGCTTCTTAGGAATCTGTGACAGGGACTTGTGGGAGGAGACAAAAGACATGTAGAAAAGACAAAACTTGTATAAGACTAAATAGATACTGGATTGAGGTATGTCCCCAGGTGTCATCTGCATAGCAGTACATCTTTGAGTGCCAAAGGCTTGGATGACTGGGTACACTTTATTCACAGTGAAGGTCAAGAAAATAACAGGTATCTCAGTTCCAAAGATGAGGAACCCCTTTATGCTATACAGTTTCCTGTCACTGATCATACAAATATAAAGGCCGAATTTCTGTTGAAGGAGGTGCAGTCCAGCTTAATGTATTACTGCATATATAAAAAGTCAGCATATTATGGTACTCAATACTGGGAAGCTTTCAAGGAGGTCTAATGACAGTATAAAATACTGAATTTACATAATACCACTGGCTGGTCCAATTGTGTTGGCAGAAAGTTGAGGGTATTTCTTCCATTTTAAATTTCTCCACTGGGTTACTATGATTATTGAAAATAGCCACTGATATACCCCAGTACTCACTGAAGTCTTGCTATGAGTCAGGAACTGTGCAGAGGATTTTATATAATTGCATCTATCTCTCTGCTGGACTCTAAGCTCCTTGAGGACAAAAACATTCTCAATATGCTTACCTCTGTATTCCCCAGGCCAAGCAGAGGACCTAGAATTCAGTGCTGAAAACACATGTATGCAGTGAATGAAGAACATCAAAGAATCCTCTGAGACCCCTCAGAGATAAGTGCTATTACCATTCTCCTTTTATAGATGACAGACTGGAGACTTCAGTAAACGTCATAGAGCCAGGTAGAAACAAACAATTCAAACTAATGCTCTCAGATTACAAAACACTACCAGATAAAGGCATCTCCACTCCGCCTTACCCAGTTTCACAGCAGAGGAGGAGGTGAGAGAAGACACGAGGAAAAAGGAAAAAGATTCCTTGCTAGAGACACTCTTTCTCAATCGTTTGCCACATTCTTTAGGGCTCATCTCCAGCCCCAAGAAACCTTCATTGGCTGTTCAGCTTGTTTTGTTTTCTCTGAACACCATCAGCTTGTAATATTCATTAAAGAACAACAACGACATAAGTTACCCCCAGCTCTCCTGCAGAGCTTGTTCTTATTACGTGTGTGGGATCCTCTAAACTCCCCAACTATACCATAACGTCCTAGGGGCAAGATACCTATCATTTTCCCTATTTGTAGAACAGTAGAAGAGCACACAGATGAGCACAGGTTTGGGTCTCTAACTACTCAACTGTTAGATCAGCTGGAGGATGACACAGTGATATAAATGACACCAATACCAGACCAGAAACATCCCTCCTCCTCTCCTTTGCGAAATTCTTTCCAATGTCACACCTTAGAACTGGATGACTTTTCTAGTTCTTTTTGCACTCACCTTTTTGCACTGACTGATCTGAAGTGCTGAACAAGCCAGGAAAATGCCCTAGCAAAAAAAAGAAAAAAAAAATTAGAGGAATAAAATGTGGTGAAGGTTTTGCTTTCTCCATTGTACACTTCGCTTAACTCAAAGAGCACTTGGTTTTTATTTCATGAAAGACCAAAGACTCCCAGTTCAAAAACAGTGATTAAGGCCAGCACAATTCCTGTAAAAGAGAAAATAAAAAAGCTTCGGAGACAGTTAACTGACCTGAAGCAAGAATAGGCCAGTGTTTTTTGTTGTTTTATTTTGTTTTTGTTTTTTTAGCACTCCCTGGAAGTATTAGGTGGAGATTTAGTTAAAATTATCTATTTCATTACAAGAATTGTGCAAGGCTGTTTTATGCCAGTGCAATTATTTAGTTAATTGCTCTAGAATGAGTATAATCCTGTTTCCAGATATATAACATACATTTTACCAAATGTGATTTGACTTATGCCAGCAGCCTGCAACAGTTTTAGCTATAAAAGTTACCAGTGGAATTAAAGGACACCCACAGGAGCCTTTGGCAGACTCAGAACTACAGAGAAGAAGCACAGGGAAGGGGAAAGAAGAATGGGACTGAATGTCAACAACTAGGACCAAGGAGTCCAGGGAAGAATAAAGAAAGGAACTTGGAAAGAAAGGTACAGGGAAATGAATGGAAGAACTAAAGTGTAGTGAAGAACAATGGCCTTCCCACTGGCATTCAAGGAAGACAATATGTTTTGGGCACTATAGATGTTACTGCTTTTTTGAGAATTAAATAAAACGTATAATGAGCTGGGCAAAGTGCCAGACACAAAGTAACTATGTTAGGTCTTTTCCTTCCCCAAAATGGGGTTTTTGTTTGTGTACTCTATAAATATACAATGTGGCTAATTAGGATAACAAAAATGATAATGTTTCTTTAATTACTGGGAGAGTTTGGACTAGTCTAAGCTTCCTGGAAAAGGCTTGTCCTGATAGATACATAAAATACTCCATCTATCGTAAGCCATAAGCTTTGCTGGCACTTCAAGAATGATAATTAGTTTTTAGTCCTGTATCAAATAAATTTGGAAATCAAGGTTATGCATAACAAGTCTCTCAATGTATTTAAGAACTATGCGTCTCCTGCCTCTTAAACTCTCCTTTATGTCATAGCCATTACCTGCCTATCAATTGCAATAGAACACATAAAAGTATGTTTCTGAACCTTGTCAAAATCTTAATCTCCAAATCTTGTTGTAATCATGGGTTTCAGTTTTTTCCCCTGAAGCCCTTTGATCAGAGTTATTACAGGAGTTAGATGGATTTCAACTTCTTATATTTATGATTTCCTCAGCCTGTGTGTGTGTATGTGTTATAATTGGTGAGTGCTGAAATGACCCAAAAGTGAGCTGCAGGAGGAAAGGAAAATAATCAAAAAGCTCAAACCTCATCAAATGGCTAATCATTCTCTAAATAATTGAGAATGAAAATGACATACTGGTAAGAACATTCATGTCATAAAGGGGTCCCAACATGTGTCCACTTTGTTATCCTCAGAATAAAATTCACAAACCCAACCATTTCACTGTGCAAAGGAACTTTGGTGACCATGGTGAAGGGTCTGTGCCATATCCCACAGGTCCTTGGTGGCTGACCCAGCTTTAGTAAAGGTCTCCTAACTTCCCAGGTAGTGTTTCCCACGCATTACCACACAGCTGCCTCAGGGGTCTGAAAAAAATCACCTGAAATTGGTTATTTTTAAGAATGTAAACATCTAACAGCTCCTGGAACATGAATGGCAGTCAATACATTAGGCCCCTGACTACCCTTTCCCATTCATGCCAGTGGCATGTATGGTGTGGAAGAAAACCTGTCCCAGGAATTTTTCTTTAACTCGAATGAGCTCCCTGTGTCTACCCCAGGAGACTGGATGGAAGCTTGCCTCCGTATTATTTGGCCAAAGTGTAACTACTAGTGTAGAGTTGTCTTCCCTTTCCCTTCAGAGAAATAGAGACAGATAAGAAAAGGGATTTGCGATAGGGGTGTCAATGACCTGTTTCTTTTTTTTCTTTTTTTTTTTTTTTTGGTACACAGGCCTCTCACTGTTGCGGCCTCTCCCTCTCTGTAACGAACTTTGAAGTAGGAACTATTATTTTCACCATTTTTCAGATGGGGAAACTGAAGACTAGAAAAGTGCTTCCTTACTAAGTAACCATTTTTAAAAAGAATGTTATTGCAGAAGAAAAAATTTTCTCTCTGCCTATGTGATTGAAATATACACATTGTATCAGAGGTGAGTAAAATCTTTTATGAAAAATAAAATTGGATTTTTACAAGCAGTGTGGCAGTGTTCATTTAGGTGTTTTCAGCAAAGTTTACATTCTACATCAATTTCTGTACCTGAAAATGGAACAAAAATGTTTGTTTTCCTCCTATTGCTTTAAAAACAAAACCAAAAACAGCTGAACATAAATTGTTCATTCCCCCTAGGACCTAATCTGAGCTTGAAAAATACTCAGAAAAACAAATTTTTCCACCTCACCATTTATGCCTTCTGCAGTGTTAGGATCATCCCTAGAAACTTCGGGGAAAAGTGTGTTCCTCCCTCAGGTACTATTTGCACAAGTCACTCATCTATTGATTCCTTATGTTGATGGTCTTAGTAAGATAAGGCTCCTAATCCATCCACTGAATGTTACTCTGCCAGAGATGAAATAGCTTTAATGCCAACAAAGTACTGTGATGTTAGGCAGGAGAAGATTGTGTTGTTGGAATTACAGCAGCCCCAGGAATACTTGCCATCTCGTACTAACGCCAGATTGACATGAAACACTGGCTCTACCTCTCCTACTCAGAAACCTCAGGGGATAGCAGCCGTATTTGGGTGCTTAACTCTGGCAAAAGGCTTATTTCCCATCACAGACTATGGTAATTTCCTTTCAACTGGCCTCTTCCTTATATAAGAGATTTATTTAGTTGTTCTTAAGGAGGTATCAATTGTGAAAGGCACCGTCAGTTAATAATAGCTTTTCAGAGGAAGAAACACTACATGAAATATGAGTCAATATAAAAAGCATGCTAGCATCAGAAAACTTTTTTTTTTTTTTTTTTCTCAGGTGCGCGAGCCTTTCACTGCTGTGACCTCTCCCGTTGCGGAGCACAGGCTCGGACGCGCAGGCTCAGCGGCCATGGCTCACGGGCCCAGCCACTCCGCGGCATGTGGGATCTTCCCGGACCGGGGCACAAACCCGTGTCCCCTGTGTCGGCAGGCGGACTCTCCACCACTGAGCCACCAGGGAAGCCCCAGAAAACATTTTAATGTGCAAAAATACGCATCTTAGAATTGAGGTGTATGTGTGTATATATCAATATCGTGTCACAGATATGCATAAACCTACATTTATATATACAAAAATACACTGAATACATATATTAGAAAAAGGAAAGGTCATGGAAAAACTTTATATTTACATCTATGTGAACACACACATTCCATTTATTTTTCTGCTTATTTCGGATTGATGTCACAGAGAGCATGGCATACAAAGAACTGAAGTATAATCTGTCATCTACTTTGAATAGGAAGAAAATGGAAAGCCGTTTGCTCACAACACTAATTAGTACTAATTATTAAAAGAATATATATATTTTTAAACAGAGACAACACTGAGAGAGAACAGAGGTTTGCTTTTTTTGTTTGGTTTTTTTCTTTCTTTTTTTTTTGGCTTAGTATATCATATAGGGAGACTGTGGAACAAGTGATGCAAAGCAAGATCCAGACTGTTTCAGGTAAGCCAATAACATATGAAGGAGCTCCCGTCAAACTCTCAACAGGAAATATCTAATTCAGGAAACAAGACAAACAAAATGGGTGCGCCAGGACAGGAAGCGAGCACATACCCCCCCTTTTTGCACACTGCAGAAGGACCTGGGACCCAGCCACAAAAGGGAAACGTCCACCCTCTTCACATTGCATTCATTATGTCCTCCTTGCCAGTTTCTCTGCAGCGTAAACAGGCCTCCTCAAGGCTACATTACATCAAATATAATTTATACCATGTAACAATACACAAAGATAAGTAAGACACCCATTACTGCCAAAAGAAGTTTATATTATGACTGTGTGGGTAAAACAGATACACAGTCAAGATGACCCGTGAAAAGGAAAAATGAAATCTAAGTTCATCAGAGGAAAGATTATAATCTGTGGGAGAGATCAGAAACACCTTCATGGGATGAAGCTGGAAGATCATAGAATAGTGTGGAAGGAGAGCACTGGAGACAGAGAGAGCAGCCTAAATGTTACTGCCGCCCAGAGCACGTCCTAGGAGTGGTGCATAAAACATGTGCACACAGATAGTAGGACAAAAGTGGGACCCTAGAGGCCTTTAATAAGTGACTTTCAACACTCCTGGGTGGTCAAAAACACAGATCATATTTTAGTAGCTAGTAAGTCAAGACTATCTCATTCTACCAATTCCTTAACAGCAATAAACTATTCCAAACAAAGTAATGAACCAAGTGAAAATAAAATATGTACCAGAGAACTAATCTAACAACTAAACTAGTAAAACATGAAGCAAACTGGAGGCTTGTCAGAGGTTCTTTACTTAATTGAGCCTGATATTTTCTTTTTTTTTTCACTAATTCCCTTTTTAAAAAAATGAACTTAGTTAATGGAGTATGTATATAAAGAGGGTTATTATTTATTTGTTTAATGAATTGCTATGTATAATCACCTTGTGCATGAAGACCTTCAAGTTAGATCGTGCTCCTGTGGGGTCCTTAAGGTTGTCAACAAAATCCATACAGAAAATTAAAGTAGGTTGATTTTTTTCAGTGGGAGAGTGCAGTAATTAAAATCATGGGTACTGGAGTCAGAGAAGCCTGGGGTTAAATCTCATCAGCGGCACTCATTGTTTATAACTAAGCAAGTAACCTGATCTAAGCCTCAGGCTCCTCATCTATGAAATAGGAATAGAAAATATAGTAGGAATATAAAATATGCAAAAGGGTCATTTGGAAAGTAAAGGAGAATGTTTGTAAGTACTCTTTAAAGCACCTAGAACATTGCTTGCCATGTAATAGGAGATACTTGTTGAAAAGCAACTCGATACAGAGTGCCAGGAGACAGTTTTCCAAGTGTGCTGTGCGTTTCTGCATGTTTTCAATGCAGAGGCACTAACTGCCCTTCTGTTCTGGACTCTTTCAAGGACATTTATCCAGTAAATAGCTTGGATGAGGAAGACAGTCTCTCTTCAGGGCAGAATGCAGGTTTGCTTACTATCCAGTATCATATAAGGAGAACGTCCTCCTCTGGGGCAAAGTTCTGGCAGGTTTACTCACCAGAAAACATGTAATAAAAGAGTTGGGTTACCTGGGCTTGGGGTACCTCTCCTCTCCTGTCACATGATCCATCAGGTGTGCAGGCATCACTAGAAGCTTGTTACATCATCCTATGGGAATTGGGCCTCGGGAAATGGCAGGAGAAATCAGTGAGACTGGCTACCACTACTGCTGTGAGGCCTATCACATAACTTGTCCTGTGTCTGCCCCAGGAGTCTCAGAATTTCCGCCAGCTTCTGTTTAATTGTGGTGGGCTAACTCGTTAGCTGTCAAGGGCAAAATCTCAGAACTTCATGGTTCTTGACAGAGCTCTCAACACCCAGTTCATCTCCAAAATATTTCCCCATGGATTTGCCATGTGGACACTAAACACTACCACCACAGCCAATCTTTTGATTAAAGAAAGCTCCTATAAATTTGTAAATATATTATCTCTAAGAGCTGCTGCAGTGAGTCATTAATGCCTAATTGCTAATTGGCTTATCATCTAGATTGTAAAGCCCTTAGCAAATGCCAGCTGTAACAGAAAATAGGAGGGTCAGTTTGGAAAGGAGTTCTAGTGCTAACAAACGCCTTTCCTGGAGTGACTCCATCCTTGAAAACAGCACTTCTTGGTGGTAGAGAGTGGAAGAAGGAAAATGAAGCAGAATATATAACTACTTTTTCTCATGCTTTGTTGCATCCTTTCAAATATTTTTTAAAATGCAATTTTAACTTTTAAATATAGAATCATAAAAATGGTAGTGTTTTCAGTACCTTCATTGGTCACTACTCTGCATTTGTTAAATGTGCCATAGTAATTTGTTTTATCCCTTCCTCCCCCCACAATAGTGTGTCAACACCACTGGCAGGAAATATATCTTATTGATTTTTTCATCCTTCCTACCCAATCCTTAACCCTTACCCCTAGCGTCTTCCCTTCTAAGACCTATCACAGAACCTTGCAGATATATCAGAGGTGCTTATCAAATACTGTGTGAATTGTATATTGCTCTGTTAAAAGAAGAAACCATTAGAACTATGAATTTACACTATTCTGTCAACCATCACCAGAAAATCAGAACCTCACAAGCAGTATGAAAAAGGAGCCAAGTAATTCCAGGCTATGCACAACATTTAAAAATCAAAGTGTAGGGCTTCCCTGGTGGCACAGTGGTTGAGAGTCTGCCTGCCAATACAGAGGACACGGGTTCGAGCCCTGGTCCGGAAAGATCCCACATGCCTCAGAGTAATAAGCCCGTGCACCACAACTACTGACCCTGAGCTCTAGAGCCCGCAAGCCACAACTACTGAGCCCACGTGCCACAACTACTGAAGCCCAGGTGCCTACAGCCCGTGCTCTGCAACACGAGAAGCCACTGCAATGAGAAGCCTGCGCACTGCAAAGAGTAGCCCCCGCTCGCCACAACTAGAGAAAGGCTGCGCGCAGCAACAAAGACCCAATGCAGCCAAAAATAAAATAAATTTATAAAACAAAAAATATCAAAATTGTAGTATTCACAATGTTGAATTAATTCATTCACATTTTATTAATGTCTATTTAACACTTTTAAATAACCTTGCATTAATCACTTTCTAAACCAGTCCCTGTGAAGGAAAGTATTGCTTCATTTCATGTGTTGCTTTATTTGGATAGCAATTATTTAGTTTCTCTTTCTGGCTTAACCATGGGCTAGGTTGGGAGGAATTTTTTAAAAATGCTAATTCTCTCATTACAGAAGAATTGAAGAGTCAACATACAGAAGTTCAAACTGACATCACAGTGAGATTAGACACTGGCTGTTCAAATAAATAAGATGATGAATGCAAAGCTTTTAGCATGTGGTAGGGACTCTATATATAGTAGCTATTATAATTTTGCCAAAAAAGTTAATCCCAAGGCTCTCTTTATGTTGAGTTCTAATACATGTTCAAATAAATCCATTTATAAAACTAAATGCTCAAAAGGTTTTTCATTAACCTATTAAATATTTAAAGTAGACTATACTTAAAAGTAGAAGGCATATGAGCTCATGAAGGCAAGGATTTCATGAATTAATCATAGTGAAGATTATGAAGGAGTATTGATATCTATGCCCTATGCAATCATGCAGAATTAAATGTATATATTCCTCAAAATATGAATTAAAATATGGCCTACAGAAAGTTACACTACCCAAAGATTTGAGGTAAGAGGACAAAAATGCTGACTTCCTCATGTAGATCCCTGAGCTACATTGGGGTTTTTGGTCATAATTGTGTGCCACTTGACTTCTATGAAGACTGATGCTGCTGAGCTCTTCAACACTTGCCAGGTATTATATGCACATCTCCAAACTCACTGTGCAATAAGTCCCGAAGCAAGCAGAGACACAGTGAAAAGCTTGCTTGCTTTAACTGAATTAATGACTACTTAAATAGTCTAGAAAAAATTATTTTTCTACATAAGAATTTTTTTAAACTTTCAGACATCACAACTGGAGGTAAATGCTTGTGTGGTATATTAGTACCCCTTACTTGCTTTCTTAAATTGAGCCACAGAACATAATTGCTCTCCTGAGACTTATAAGAATTGCCACCGATAGATTCATAAGCTGAACCAAGGCAAGGTGGTGCCCACCCTGACATCACAAAATCCAAAAAGGCAAAACAAAGAAATAGACACCTATGATATCATCTGAATTAAAAGGGTTCACTCCACTTAACAAGAGAAAAATCAGAATTATGAGTCATAAAGTTATCCAATCTTTTCCCCTTCCTTCTCAAACATAACTATCTTCACCCAGTATCCCATCTATCCTTCCAGAGAAAAATCAACCCCAGATCAAACTCTCCATTTGTGCTCTGCATCCTGTCCCCTTCTTTTTCCTCTGCACACTAGTTCCTTCAATTATATTTCCTCTTTTCTGTACATTCAAACCCTTCATCCCTTCCAGCTCCCTCCTTCAACCTACAAGTACATTAGAAATACTTTCACATACACTTATTTCTCACTTCAAGGCAATGTCCTGCACCAACCACACAACCCCCATTGCTAACCCGCTTTCAGGTCCAAACTTAGTAACGTATATACTACATCTACACTTAACTTCACCTCACTCTAGAATTTATAATTTGATTTGCCCCACCCTAGATATTGAGATTTCTTTGGAATGATTCTCTGTTTATCACTGGTCTATTTTCAGTCCCAAAATTTAATGGACTTTTAAAGCATTTTCCAGTGATAATTCTTTTCTTCTTAAAAATCTGCCCACCTTGGCTTCTAACCTTGCATCTTTCCCTTCTTCTGAGCTCCAGTCCTCATGCCTTAAATGCTAGCATTTCTTAGGGAAGCCATTCTTCACACTTTATTCAGATCCTTCACTATGGGTGTTTAATGTTGCCACCCATAACCTACTCCTTCCATATTCTCTCTTGATCTGAGTTATCACCATATGCCCAATCACTTAAATTTGAAATTGCAGTTGTTCCTGCCATTTCTCCATTTGCTATTGATTTCTCACATTCAGTATGACCCAAAACATAGTGACCCTTCAAGTCAAAAAGACCTGAATCCAAATTCTTGTCCTGCTCTCAAAGAGTTTAGAATCCTGTGTCTTATGTGAAAGAGAAGCAGGCAAACGCCAGTGGAATTACAACACATGTCAATATGTGGGTACTTACAAAATGAAGTGGGAGCGCAGAAAAAAAATTGTGCTTTAGTCTGCATAAGCGGTAGGTATTAAGGAAAGCTTACCATGAGAAGGGAGAATTTGAACTGAAATGTGAAGACTGCTAAAGAGTTAGATAAGTGGGGGGAAGAATGAGATGGCAGGGAGAAAAGAAGGAGTAATCAAAGTCAGAGAGGGGAAGGCTAGAACAAGGCGAGGGGAGGAAGCAGGAACTAGACCTGTAGACAGAGCTCTTACAGTGATGAGCCTAATGTGCCAAGGGTGGTGACCCTATTGTGGTTGATGGTTACCCATTAAGTATTTCTGAGGATATACCTAATTTGTGTGCCTGAAAATTCTTCATAGCAGCATACAGTTCGGACTGGAGGGAATAAAGACTGGAGTGAGAGTCTACTTAGGAGGCTAAGCCTGATCAAATAATGTTAATTTATTCAACAATATTTGTGGCTACCACTGGAGATACAGAATAGGAATGAGAACATTGGAAGATTGGTGCCTTCTCATTGGCTCTGGTTTGTATAATACTGAAGACCCTGAGATCTCATCAACACTTTGAATAAACATTACATAATTTGATGCTTCTGTCTTTTCTTTAGAAGAAGGCTACAGAGTAAAATGTGAAAAGAGCACAAGAGAGGGAGAAAAGAGAAGAGGGACAATAGGAAAGAGTAAACAAAATTACTGTGGGCAAACATGGAATGCAAGGAGAGGGAAAAGATGGAAATGGAGGAAAATGAGGGAACGTATTCTTTTCTAAATGTCTGAAAAACAAACTATTTCTTTCTCTCAAGGTTTTGAAAAAATAGAGCCTTAATACAATTTTTGAGTTTGATATGGTTGCTTTCATGAGCCTATGTATTACCGATATTGACACGTTTGAAAATGGTATGTTTTTATTTTACTGGATAGGACAATAAACTCATGTGTTTGCCAGTAGTAATGATTTATCCCTCAGGTTAGTTTTTGTTCTCTTTGATCATGACACAATTGCTTGTTTAACCTACAGTTAAAAGGCTTTTAGAAAAAAATTTTCACGTAGAAAAAATGCCCTATCTTCTAAAAAATATTCAAATTACAAGCGAGAGTAGAAGTTTTATATGAAAAGCGTAAGTGCCATATTAAGTATTAATGTGCTAGACGTACTACATGTGAAGGCATTGCATTAATAGCATCACTTAACCTGAATACTTCATTCCACTACTTTAACCTTGATACCAACAGACAATAAATTCAGCTTTTGTTTTCAATTATCTGTTATGTCCTACAATGGGGTTATTGTAGACACTGTGAAAACTATTATGACCCCTCAAAGACATAAGGCAATTTTCTTCTCAGCAGGATATTTTGAACAAATTACTGTTTTTTTGTTTTGTTTTTTTTTGCGGTACGCGAGCCTCTCACTGCTGTGGCCTCTCCCGCCGCGGAGCACAGGCTTTGGACGCGCAGGCTCAGCGGCCACGGCTTACGGGCCCAGCCGCTCCGCGGCATGTGGAATCCTCCCGGACCAGGGCACGAACCCGTGTCCCCTGCATCGGCGGGCAGACTCTCAACCACTGCGCCACCAGGGAAGCCCAAATTACTGTTTTTAACATGAATAAGCCTCTGAATTTTCACTCCCCAGATCTGAATTCATGGAATTCAGCTATAACTTCAATTATAATTATCATATCATGGCAATAAATTGAGATTAAAAAAATACTACAGAACGTAAAAGCTTTCTTTCTTTGCCTGATTTTACTTTCTCCGTTTTTCTTTTTTTCTCTTTTGGTCTCAAGCCTAGGGAGCAATTTAAAGTGTAATTATTTTGTAGGTTACTTGAGATAGTTCTGTTTGAAAAGATAGTGGTGTAGCATCTAACTGCTGTTAGCATTACTAACAGCTTGCAATAATTAAATGCTGTTACAGTTAAGAATTTTATGATTAGCCCTATTATGGCTCATTGAGCTTAAGTTTTGAAATTTTGTACTGAGTCCAAGTCTAAAATGTTTCTTAGTCATAGAATGCATTTTAAAAATTAATTTGGACTTTTTCAGAGCCCTTTTTTCTCCACTCTTGGGTTACCTTAATGTCCTTTCATGGCATGGTTAGTGGTAAGGCTAAAGGCTCAGGCGCAAAATGAGCAATTTAGCTTCTCTATTTTAATGTAGATACCCTATCCACTTCAGAATGTTCCCAGGCAAGGAGCATCTTTATAAAGTAGCCTCTGGACTCAACTCACCTGCTAAAACCACAGCTACCAGTACAGTGAGTCAGATACTAGAAGTCCAGCTCTAGAAAGTACAGCTGAAAGAAATCTTGACTGAAAGATAATCAAGCTTTGTTCCCCCGCCCCCATAAGCCCTTCATTGCAGTCACAGAGAATATATAGTTATTTAAACTTTGACAATATTAGCATGATAATCCAAGTCTCACTTGCTTTTTAAAATGTTTATAGGTATAAAATTAGGCCTCTAACAGCGATGGGGACAGGGAGATTGCTGCCACCAAAACTTTTTTTCATATAAATATCAATAACAAAAGAGGTAACTTCTTTCCCACTCTTTCTCCACCTCTGCCCCTCCCCCCACCGTCCCCTAGCCTCTCTCCCAAGACCTATTTAGGGGGTGATGGGATGAAGAGAAGAGAGTGAAGCATATGTAATCAAGTGCAAAATACCCTAGTACCATTACAGAGAAAAAACGGGGTGGAAAGTGAAGAGTAGGGGATGGTTAGGAGTTCTAAGAACTTCCCATAAAAACAGGCTCCTGCAATGTGGTTTCTGGGAGAGTGGGTGTTGGGAGTAACAGTGAAACTGTTATAGACTTTAAATTTTTTTTTTTTTTTTTTTTTTTGCGGTAAGCGAGCCTCCCACTACTGTGGCCTCTCCCACCGCGGAGCACAGGCTCCGGACGCGCAGGCTCAGCGGCCATGGCTCACGGGCCCAGCCGCTCCGCGGCACGTAGGACCCGCCCGAACCGGGAGCACGAACCCGCGTCTCCCCGCATCGGCAGGCGGACTCTCAACCACTGCGCCACCAGGGAAGCCCTAAAATTTTTTTTAAAGGTTAAGAACCTAACCAAAGAGAGAGTGGCCCTTTAGCGTCCCCCACTCTGGCCCTTGAACCAGTTGACCCCCTACACGTCCTCCCAAGAAACAAAGGAGATTAAATAAACTACCACATGGATGAAACTTGAGGACTTCATGCTACGTAAGATAAGCCAGTTACAAAAACAACAACAAAAAAAAACTGTCTGGTTCCACCTATATGAGGCACTTAGTCAAAATCATTAAGACAGAAAGTGTAATGATAGTTGCCACAGGTTTAGGGGAGAGGAGAATGAGGAATTTTTTTAATAGGTATAGGGTTTCAGTTTTACAAAATGAAAGGGATATGGGGATGGATGGTGGCCATAGTTGCACAACAATGTGAATGTATTTAATACCCATAAACTATACACTTAAAATGGTTAAGATAGTAATTTTTACGTTATGTGTAAGCGATACAAAAACCTTGAAACAAATTGTGTCAAATGACTGAAACAAAACAGTGTAAATCAACAAAGACAATAAGAGAAGGGCCTTAGGCAGATGAAGATACCTACAAGTTTTTAAGAGATAGAAACGGGACCTAAAGGTAACTAATTATAGCCTGAAGCATAAAACAATTTACCTTGTGAGACCCCAGCCCACAAAAAAAGCAAGAGGAGTATAATGCTCTTTACAAAGGGATATTTCTCAGCTCTTTTAGAAGGTATCCTTAATGAAAAGACTGAAGGGTAAATTCATTACCATGGTATCACACAAACTAAAACACATCTCAAAGTTTTGTGAAATACTAGGAAAAAAACATTTGTGTTCATACCTTGACAGATGTCAGATTGGGGTCCCGGGTTCAGCTCCAGAAGCCCACTTTGCTGCAAGTAAGCCTTTGGCCTCTTGGATTGCCTCTGGGGCAAGGCACTGCTCCACTGTGCCTCTGAACAGGGAGAGAAGCGCGTCTTCCACAAGGGGTGGAGCTTGCTCCACACGTGCACTGAGCCAAACTCTTTATAGACTAGCCTGGGAGGTGGGGCCTCCCATTCCAGGGCACCCAGGTGTTTCTCATCCAGGACTCCCCATAGAGAACTCCTGAGATCCCAGGTTGGGTTTCTTCTGGGAAGAGTGGTCAGGGTGACCTTGCCTCGGGCCTGATTTCACCATTCTCTGTTTTGAAAGCTGTATTAACACTTTCAGGACTGTAAGATGTCTGCTTGTACCCAGCAAAGAATAGCATCACCATGTCACACTTCTTTTTATAAGGTTTATGAAATATGAAATCCCTGTTAAAAGTCCATCTTAACCTGTATTTATATATGATTTCTATTAAAGAGGGAGGGAGGGAAGCAGAGAGTTTGAGAGAGAAAAGAGTAAAAGAGAACGTAGAGTCCACAAAAGCACTGAATACATTCAAGAACAGTTCCATAGTATTGTTGACCACTAGGAAAACTTGAGCAGCTAGCTCTGTTCATCTTAATTCTGTGTGGGGAATTAGACCCACCTGGATAGGGATTTAAGCAGCTCGATGAAATTAGATTCCTTCTATCTCACCATCACCCCTGTAATTCATCCTAATCAACTTTTTTTTCATCCTAATCAACTTTCTAATTAAAGACTTAAGAATTCAAACCAGCCGATATTCAGAATCCAAATACTATAAAAATTTCTTTCTTCTGGCTTCAAGATAAAAGACTAAATAGTCCTCAGTATGTTATAATTTCATTTCAAATGTGATTTTTAGATATATAGAAGAGTAGTCACTCTTAGAGTGGCAAAAGCACCAAACCAGACTATATTCCAGGACCTTCTATATAAACTGTGACAAGAAAACAAGAGAGGAGGATGACACTCTAAAGCATTGTTGAAAATGTCTCAATAATAAAATATCAGAAAAAGAAATTTATTTTCTTCCCTCACATGTAAAGGTAGAAACAGTTCACCAGTTAGAAGCTTTCCTCCAGATCTAAAAGGTCTAGGGCTCTACTC
The DNA here is from genome assembly GCF_964165515.1 of Mesoplodon bidens. NCBI lineage: Eukaryota > Metazoa > Chordata > Mammalia > Artiodactyla > Ziphiidae > Mesoplodon > Mesoplodon bidens. The sequence continues at coordinate 67,864,835 of NC_138166.1, read as the reverse complement.
TGTACATAATGGCATTTAACTGAGGGCCCCAGTGATTTTCCATAGTTACTATGGAAACCTGAAGTGCTGCTAGAATAGGCTTCACCAAATGAGTCTTCTGGAACATCCTTGTGTTAACCAGTTACAAAACTTTTAGAATTTTACTCAATATCAGAATGATGGTGTTATTTTTGTCAAGACTAATTGCTTAGAAATCTTACAAATAAATGTTTAAGTATTTAATATAAAAATCCCAGAGATAAATGGAATCCTTAAACATTTTAGAAAATCTGGTCTGCAAAATTAAATGTTGAGCTCTTGAATAGACTAGGGTCATGTAGGGCAAAATATGAGAAAATGAAGGGAATAGTACATACATTAAGACCCTAGAAGTCAGGGCAAGTATCCTCCTTATAGATATAGAAACACATAAAGAATTATAGTTAGGTCTTCAATAGAATCACATACATGACAGATTCACTCAGTATAAATAGTGAAAAAATAATAATTTTGTGCATGTTTATTTGTATTTAGAAAATGAGATAACTATATCCCAGGATTTAAAAATCAAGTGAAAAATACACCTAAACAAAGAAGCTGAAGAAACGTACAATAGCAGCCAAAGGCAGCTTGGTCAAATTCAAAGGGAAGAAAGTTGATATTTATGTATGGTAATAAATATGGCTATGATATTAGGACCATATAATCATTTCAGAGCTGGAATCATGGTATATAGTCTGAGGTCTGGCATTAACAGTGAGTTTAGTCTCGTGTTCTTTGTGGTAATTCTGGGCATTTAAAATGCGCCCAATGGTTTTGCAAGCAACAGGAAGGCCAAAGGCTCTGCCCAAAGTCTCAGTACAGTGGCAGAAGTCAACTCTCTTGAAATCAAGCTGAATGTCACACAGTAAATCTCAAGGTCCCTCTCTTTGGAGCCCTTAAAAGTCAATTCCATAAGCCATTTTTCTTTTGAATATTAGCAAATCTTCATCCATTTTTTAAAATTAACTTCTGTGTGTTTTTCTACATGCATAAATTGACAGTAGACTTTAAAATGTCTTTGAAAATCTAAGGATTTATGCTCTCAGACTCCTTTAAAATTCTGGTAAGACAACCAACCCCCTTAAAATTTAGTGGCAGCTATATCTATAATCGAATTTCTTCCCTTTGTACCCAAATCAGCCCTCATTCATCTGCAAAACATTGTTCTCTGTGGGTCTTTATCAGCTGCACTCTCACCTTAGTAGAAATTGATCTTTCTCTCTGGCTCCATCATAAATTGTTCATACTTATTTTATTGTACAAACCACATCCTTTCCATGCATTACGAGTCTTTTGCCTGTTTGAGGCTCAGAGCCATACTCTGTCCTCTCCCTGTTCTGTCCTGCCTAGTAGTACCACTACATTTCCCTGCCTCTCTTGTCAACTGGCATCCAGATAGGCACAGCCAGTGGGAGATTGTGAAGGACTGGAGCATGGGAGGAAAGGAGAAGCCAGGGTATTTCTCCCTCCCTTGTCTTCCTCAGGTGTGGGTAGTTGTCCCCACTGCAGCAGCTGCATCTTCTCTGTAGTAACCTTCATCAGACATCTTCTTCCTCCACGACTTAGCACCTTCCAGACTAGTCCTCACCATGAGTGCAGCTCCAGTCAAACTGCCGCAGCTGGGGCTTTGTCACATCACCTCCTTCCTCTCTTTCCCTTCAGAGTAGTGCTAGTGCTTCTTGTTGTTGCTAAACTCTGGGTTGCCTCACAATTTCATGTTTGGCTTCCCAGCTTTTCCAACATCTTTGTAACCAAGTTTCTTCATTAAAATCCCTTTGTTTGAAATAACAAGAATGGTTTCTGTTTTTGTGACTGTAACCTGTCTGATATACAGGGTTATAGTCCTCTTCTTGGCTGTGAACCCCTGGAGGCCAAGAGCAATGTCCTTAGTCTGTCATTCTGCTTCCAGTCTGAACTCCCCTTTAATCTATCTATTTTTTTAAGTCTTTATTGAATTTGTTACAATATTGCTTCTGTTTAATGTTTTTTTGGGGGTTTTTTGGCCCCAAGGCATGTGAGATCTTAGCTCCCCGACCAGGGATCGAACTGGCACCCCCTGCATTGGAAGGCAAAGTCTTAACCACTGGACTGCCAGGGAAGTCCCCTCTTTAATCTATCTTGACCAAGCTACCTGTATTATTCATATCTTTCTAAACTAAAAGTATAATTAATTCATCATTCTTTTTAGGAATCTCTGAGGGGTCCCCATAGTTTGTGCCATTTTTAAAAAATTTCCTTTTCCTAGGGAACACTCTTGCACTGCTGGTGGGAATGTGAATTGGTACAGCCACTACGGAGAACAGTATGGAGGTTCCTTAAAAAATTACAAATAGAACTACCGTATGACCCAGCAATCCCACTACTGGGCATGTAGCCTGAGAAAACCATAATTCAAAAAGAATCATATACCAAAATGTTCATTGCAGCTCTATTTACAATAGCCCGGAGATGGAAACAACCTAAGTGTCCACCATGGGATGAATGGATAAAGAAGATGTGGCACATATATACAATGGAATATTACTCAGCCATAAAAAGAAATGAAATTGAGTTATTTGTAATGAGGTGGATGGACCTAGAGTCTGTCATACAGAGTGAAGTAAGTCAGAAAGAGAAAGACAAATACCATATGCTAACACATATATATGGAATTTAAGAAAAAAAATGTCATGAAGAACATAGGGGTAAGACAGGAATAAAGACACAGGCCTACTAGAGAATGGACTTGAGGATATGGGGAGGGGGAAGGGTAAACTGTGACAAAGCGAGAGAATGGCATGGACATATATACACTACCAAACGTAAGGTAGATAGCTAGTGGGAAGCAGCCGCATAGCACAGGGAGATCAGCTTGGTGCTTTGTGACCACCTAGAGGGGTGGGATAGGGAGGGTGGGAGGGAGGGAGACGCAAGAGGGAAGAGAGATGGGAACATATGTATATGTATAACTGATTCACTTTGTTATAAAGCAGAAACTAACACACCATTGTAAAGCAATTATACTCCAATAAAGATGTAAAAAAGAAAATTTCCTTTTCCTTTGTTTTTTAACCTGTTTTTCAGTGAATTAGAAGCTGACAAAATATATTTAATAAAAGAGAAAATATGAATATAAACTCATCATCACCATAGAACAAGTAAATAAGTGGATTACACCAGAAGAAAAGTTGGAAAGGAGACATACAGTTACAAAATGTGTTCTCCAAACATTTTGACAATCATAAGAAGGAGACACTCAGTTAACTGCCTCTCTTTCAGAGGGCTAGCAAAGTGTTCTTGGCATTTCCATCCGATGGAGATTGCTCACCTTGTCAGAAGTGAGGGGAAGTCAAGCAAGTAAGACTTAAAATTTCATGTAAAGAAAGGGTTCAGCAATTAAAAATGTATTTGAAAGTCACAGTTCACTTGGGATAGATGAACTGCTTGTCATTCAAACAATCTTTTGTAACTTCTTGTTGTCTCTAGGATTTTAATAAATGTGAACAGGAGGGAATCAGCTTTGTTCACAGGCATTCTCTAGTGCTATTATGAACAGTTCCATACTCTTTAAAGGCCAAATAAACAGCAGATAAGGCTAACGTTACTGGATGAAATTTTGGAGCAGCTAACTATGACTCATTCCTGAATACATGATCTTTCCATTTTTTTCTGCTATGGCCAAAGGAATACCTTCAAGCAAGGCCAGGATATTTCCCTTAAATTAACAGATACAGAAAAAAAAGAGGGCCTCCCTGGTGGCGCAGTGGTTGAGAGTCCGCCTGCCGATGCAGGGGATACGGGTTCGTGCCCCGGTCTGGGAGGATCCCATATGCCGCGGAGCGGCTGGGCCCGTGAGCCATGGCCGCTGGGCCTGCGCGTCCGGAGCCTGTGCTCCGCAACGGGAGAGGCCACAAGAGTGAGAGGCCCGCATACCGCAAAAAGAAAAAAAAAAGAGTCCCAGCTCTGCTCCAGACATGAACAAATGATTGATCAAGTCCCTTAACATTTTGTTCTACAGTGAGTAGCACAATTATTTAAGTAGGATTTATAAAATTTCCACCAATTCCATAGGAAGTAAGTTTCACTTTTCCTCAGTGAATATCTAATTGAGTAAGAAAGTCCCCTATTGAAATTGCTAAATACTTAGTAGGAATACATAATTCTAAACAACCAAAACAAATGATCTGCTCTACGGAGAGTTTTATTTTTTTAATATAAATTGATTACAATTTAGAGACTTCTGCCAAATATAATTTATTCAGTTTTAGAATAATGGATTTTAATCCATTCTCTCTAATAATTACATTATAGCAAAACCAATTGTGTTGAGTTCACTTCCAACTTGAAAAAATAAAAAATAAGAGTATAAGGGAATTTTTAAAATGATAATGCCTAATGTTGATGAGTGTGTGGGAAAAGAACATTTTCATAAACAGCTAGTAGACATGAAATCAATAAAACCCCTCTTCTGGGTTATCAATAAATATCAGAATTCTAAATATATGTGTGTACCTTTTGATTAAATAATACCAGTTCTAGGGATTTATTTTAGGGAAATACTTATGGGCATGTACAAAATTTTCTACACAGATGTTCATCACAGTATTGCTTCTAAAACTAAAAAATTGGAAATGACCCAAAAGAAAGTTATTAAATAAATGATCATATATTCCCACAATAGAATATAATGCAACTATTAAATAATTATAATATATTATAATAAATATATTATACAAAGAAACCATTGCTAAGGAGACTTCCAGTAAAAGATGGTAATGGTAGATTGAACACATACATTTAGACTCACTCCTTCCTGAACCCTAAAAGTGACAGTAAGGAGGCTTTTTAAAGGAAAAAAAACCCACAGACACAAAGACGGGAATAGAGGAAACAATAACAGCAACATTTCAGATGCTGGAAAGCAGATAGACATGGGGTCACTAACCTAGATACAAGAAAGCTGAGCCCTAAGTCAACAATGGAGAGAACCAATAAGCAACTCGATTTCCATTTTGTTCCAGAACCCATGAAAAACTCAGAAATTGATGGCATCAGGTACTTATGAAAGTAGCCTAAAGGAGGTACTAAACATATAAAGATTGATTGAAAGTTAGATTAAGAGGTAGTAAGGGAAAAAATTTTTATTGACAAAGCAAAATAGGAAAGCAATCAGAGGCTAAACCTCAAGCTCTGTGGGTCAAGAAGTTTTCTCAGAATTCATTTTCTTCCTTTTATTTTTATTCTAATAAAAGCTTAAAATGTATATTTTAAAAAAGAAGTAGAAGCAGCCAGACACCTAGAGACTCTTCCTGATTCCATGCAGCTAGCAACTACTATTCCCCTACCCAGAAGAGGACTGGAGACTTATTTCCTGGACAGTAGATAGAGCATCTCTGGCACAGATGAGGGTGGGGGAATTATATTGAAGATAGGAATTAAGTCAAAGTTTGTATAGCAAACAAAAAATATGATCCTAAAATCCATATATAATTTCAAGGGACTTCAAATATCCAAAACAATCTTGAAAAAAGAACAAAGTGAAATCATACTTCCAGATTTTTAAAACTTACTACCAAGCTACAGTAATCAAAAACAGTGTACTACTGGCATAAGGTAGATATATATTTGTTTCTGGACTCTCAATAGACTTGAGAATCCAGAACTAAATACATACATCTTTGGTCAATTGATTTTCAATAAGAGTGCCAAGACCATTAAATGGAGAAAGGTTAGTCTTTTGAACTAATGGTTCTTGTAGAGCTGGATATCTATGTGCAAAAGAATTAATTTGGATCTCATACCATATATAAAAATTAATTCAAAATGAATGAAACATCTATATGTTCAACAAATCTTGAAGCAACCCTTGGTCGTGATTGTAAAATTGTCCCTCCCTGTAGGAAGTGTAGCCACAAATACACTAAGAGATGAAGGAGAAGATATATCTGAGTAACAGAAATCTCTGTGATCCTTGATGTCCCTGCAGACTTCACAATGAGGAAGTTTTCAAGTTACTTCAGGCAGGATATATTTCTGGTTTTAAAAAGAGAATGTCTTTCTTCTCGTAGAGACATAGAAACAATGGTGACATAAAACACTAAGAACACATTACTTCTTGTTCATTGTGTAAGCACTGAAACAAAGTTTTTTGACTATGTAGGGTAAAATGAGCCATTCCTCAACTCCAAATGAAAAATAATAAATCACCAATAACCTTTGATTCCTTTTCAAATCAAAATTGACACATAATGATTGTAGTATCAGCATATTAATGATTACTATATTACTACGAATATAATTAACTGTGTTATATTAATAATAATAATGATAAGGAAATCCATCATAATATATTTTTAGATCTTATTCTTTCTGGATTAATTTTCTTTCTTTTATTAGGATTTAAACCAAATCCTTATGAATCAAACCCTGCACCAGTGTCATATCAGCAAATTTAACTTAAACAGAAAATTATATTAATTGGTTTGGATCAGATCAAGCATTACATTCTCCCACTTATATATTGTCCTTTGACTTCTCTGACAGTGATGATCTCAATGAGTCCTTTCTGTATATAATAATAGGGCTTACTCAGCTGAGGTCACAATGCCTCCTAGATCTGTCTGACTGACAGATGAAAGTTTGACATGTGCTTAGGGGGAAACAGACACTTTAATTATCACAGTTACTCACAAGTGCCTTGGACACTCTGCCCCAAAGTTGATGACTATAATAAATGTTGACAGGAGAACTCTGGTCTTTGACTAAAGAGACTCTTAAAAAATGGGGAAATCATTTAAAAGCACTAAATCCTTCAATCCAAGAGTCTCAAATCATAGATCTTTAAGCTTTCATTTCCTACTCTAGGCCTGAGAATGATTAAACTGGTAGTGCTGCAAAGGGAATTTAGTGGAGAAAGGATAGTCTTTTCAAGAAATGGTCCTAGAACCATTGAAAATCCGATGCAAAAAACCAACAAAAAACCCTGCAAATTTCAATTCATTTTCCACACCATATATAAAATTATTAACTCAAAAATAGATGATAAACTAAAATGCAATACCTAAAACTTATAAAACCTGCAAGAGAAAACATTGTAACTTTGGGAAAACTTTCTTAGATACAATATGAAAAGCATAATTCATAAAGAAAGAAATTGATAAATTGGATTTAATCAAAATTAAAAATTTCTATGTTTTAAAAATCACTGTTAAGAAAATGAAAATGCAGACTTCCTTGGTGGCACAGTGGTTAAGAATCCTCCTGCCAATGCAGGGGACACGGGTTTGAGCCCTAGTCTGGGAAGATCCCTACATGCCATGGAGCAACTAAGTCCGTGAACCACAACTACTGAGACTGTGCTCTAGAGCCCGTGAGCACAACTACTGAAGCCTGCGTGCCTGGAGCCCGTGCTCTGCAACAAGAGAAGCCACCACCATGAGAAACCCGCACACTGCAACGAAGAGTAGCCCCAGCTCGCCGCAATTAGAGAAAGCCAGCACGCAGCAACAACGACGCAACGCAGCCAAAAATAAATGAATAATAAATAAATTTATTTTTTAAAAAAAGGAAAAATGAAAATGCAAGCCACAGACTGGGAGAAAATAATTACAAAACATATAATTAAAGGACTCGTGTATAGAATATATCAAGAACTCAATAATAACGTGCCTAAAAACCTAATTTAAATATAGGCAAAAGATTTCGACACTTCAACAAAGGAGATATGTGGATGGCAGATAAACACACGAAAAAATGCTCAACATCATTAGTCATTAGGGAAATGTAAATTAGAACCACAATGAGATACAACTGTATATGGACTAGAGTGGATAAAATGAAAAAGATTGACTATGAGAAGTTTTGGCAGGAATATGAAGCAATTGGCAGTCTCATACACTGCTAGTGGGAATGTACAATTGAATAACAAGTTTAGAAAACATTTTGACAGTTTCTTAAAATTTAAACATAAGCCTACCGTATAATCCACCCATTCCACTCCTAGGTATTTACCTAAGAGAAAGGAAAGAATACGTTCATACATAGACTTGTACATGGATGTCCATAGCAGATTTATTTGGAATAGCCAAAAGCTGGAAACAACCAAAATGTCTTTCAACATGTGAGTGGATATACAACTTGTGTGTATTCATACAATGGAATACAACTCAGTAATTAAAGAAATGAACTATTGATGTTCATACAATTTGGATGAATCTCAAAATATATATATTGAGTGATGAAGACAGACAAAAAGGAACATATACTGTATGATTTAATTTATATAAAATTCTGGGAAATGCAAACTAATATATAGAGACAGAAATCAGATCAGTGGTTGCCTGGAAATGGGAGTTGGGGTAATGCAGAAGGGTCGGGAGGGAGAGATTATAAAGTAAAACTAAGAAACTTTTGGGGGTGATGGATATATTCACTATGTTAATTGAAGTGATTGTTTCACTGGTGTATACATATGTCAAAGTTAATCAAATTGCACATTTTCAATATGTGCAATTTATTTTATGTCAATTATACCTCACTAAAGCTATTACAAAAAACTTCAACCCTTGCTAATTGTGCGACTGAGAGTAAGTACTTGACCTGTCTGAAATTTACTTTCTTTATTTGTAAATGACAATAATAATAAAATCCTATGTATCCTCAAAGTTACTGTAAAGTTCAAAGGAGATGATTGTAAAATGTTTAGCAAATTATAAGAAGCTATCTGTACAAAATAAAGTATTACTGTTCACATGGTTATTATTATTTTCAAGTAACCTGCATGAACAATCAACAAACCAGTGACTTGTGGTGGGGAAAAGGCATGCAGAAAAATGTGAAAAGCATGAGAAGCAGAGTATTAAGTTCAAGTACAGTCGAATTCTGAAGAGAGCCAGTGGCCACAACCTTTGACTCATGCTATTGATTTTCTGTCCTCAACTGCCCACATTAGCCCTTGACACCTTAGCTCCTTCAGATTCAGACCTATGCTGCACTTTCTTTCACCTTCTTTCTTTTGTCTTTCTCCTAGTTAGAGTGTGTAGAAGGAGTGGCCAGGACAGTCATAACTTGCAAGCAGTGAAACCCAGATGGCAGTTGGGGTCCCCTGTGCCATTCTGAGCCAAGTTAGTTTAACTCAACACCCCTACCTCCATACACACACACACTCCTTCACCATTTCCCTAGCTGGTACAAGTTCAGAGTGCACCTCAAGATTTCTGAAAATTCTCTTGCAGCATCCCTGTTCATGGGTTCTTCTGGCTTCTGGATCCCCACAAGTGGAGACACTGTTTCTATTTATGCTACATCACCCCAGACATGAAACTCCCATCACTTGTTTTCACTAAATACACATATATAATTATGAGTTTAGTAGATCTTACTGGAGAATTGGAGGTCAACAAGAGTGATCACATTACAGACCATAAAGCCATTATCAACTAGTTCTATCTTCTAATTCTTCCTTGTTCTACAGTTCTAGGAGCTACAAAAACTCCTTTGGTTAAGCAGAACAATTCAGCTCTCTGCTCAGAAGCCTTGAGACCCACCCATGTCCAGGCCTGTGGGCCTTTCTTCTAGCATAGGCATTGATCAAGGAATTTTTCTAGTAAAAATAATTCCCTCCTAAGAGGATTCTGATATTAGCTATTAAGATAATAATTATTTTAAAATTCCAACTGTTATTGTATGATGTGAAGGCAATTCACAATCAGAAAATCATGTTTCAAAAGAACATATGCAAGACTGGTCTTAAGCCAAATTGAAGGATTTGAAATTCTTTGCCTTTTTTTTTTTTTAACGAAGTAAGACCCTTTCTTTCCACCAGCTGTATTTCCCCCCTCTCCTACTACTCCATGTACATTTCTCAATTTTCATTATCTTCCTCAGAAAGTATTTAAATGATATTCATAAATTTCAGGTAAGGAAGGATAACAATTATCTAAGGCGTGATAGGTCCTATAGGTATTTTTAAAGAAAAAATTGTTCTATACCCAAAGAATGAAGTTCTGGTAGAATTGGCTGCAGTGTTTGGTATTTGGGAGGCAAGGTGCCCCTCTTCCATAGGATCTAAGAATATGAGTAGATGAGCAATTTTCTTCTTTGTAGAGGTAAAATACACAATGAATCTTAAGCAGCGCTTCATTAGAATCATGTATAAGCCAGACTTACTCAGTGATCACATAAAAATATAGGTAAATCACATAAAAAGGATTATTGCCGTGCTTACTTTCTATATTTAGAGAGATAATATGTCCCATGACTAAAATCAAATAAAAAAATTAAAAATTAAAAATAAAAATAAAAATATATAAAATATATAAAAATATATAAAAAATAAAATAAAAAATAAAAAAATACCTAAACCGAAAAGCTACAGTCTTCCCTAGGTGCTAGTTGCCAAAGATAGCTCAGCTGAATTCAAGGTGAATGGAGTTCGTATTTATTTATAGAGATAAATACAGTTTTGTATCTAAGACCACATGATCATTTTAGAGCTGGAATCATGGTCTATACTAGTCTGAAGTCTGGCATTAGTAGTGAGTTTGTTCTCACATTATTTCTTATTTAAAATGTAATTAGTGTGAATGAGCTATATGAAAGTTATATAAACTCCATTTCCCAAATGAAGAAACAATGGTTTCAGATTTAGTGGGAATTTCTCTTGAAGGTGAAATCAAGTTCAACATAATGCCACAGAGACAGAACATAGAGGTCACTTCCTAAGGCTGTTCTTCTGGATATTTACAAATCTCCATCCAATTTATTACTATATTCCATATAAAATTTCTATACTTTTCCTTACACATAAATTAAATTTGCAGACTTAAAACCTCCTTCTAATGATATAATCAAGCTCCTTAAAATTTAGTGGCAGCTGTATTTATAATCAGATTTGCTCTTTTTGTTCCCAAATCAGCTCTCATTCATTTGTAAACACATTGTTCTCTATAGGCCATTATCAGCTGCACTCTCACCCCAGTGGAAATTAATCTTTTTCTTTGGCTCCATCATAAATTGTTCACCCTTATTTTATGGCACAAACCACATCCCTTTACAAGCAGTACCAGTCTTTTCCCTGTTTGAGGCTTAGAGCCATACTCTGTCCTTCTGCTCTGTCCTGCCTACTAGGACCATTACATTTCCCTCCCTCTCTTGTCAACTGGCATCCACATAGGCTCAGCCAGTGGGAGATAGTGAATGGCTGGAGCTTCAGAGAATGGGAGAAGCCAGGTATTTCTCCGTCCTTTGCTCTGCCTCAGGGGTGGGTGGTGGTCCCACAGCAGCTGCATCTTCTCTGTGGCAACATTTAGTCAAACATTTTCTTCTTTCCTCCATGATTCAGCACCCTCCAGATAGCCCTCAGCCTGGGTGTAACTCCAATCAAAATCTCCTACTTTCTAGGCTCTGGCATCCCCATCAATATATGAGTCTCTGATTACACAGTCCTGAAGACTGAACAAATGGAAATCCCTAAAAATGAATGTTCAACATTAACATCAGTAGTTAATAGCCATATTCTTGATATGGTATGATGAGAAGGGTAATTTTCACCTGTGGTTTTCCTCCCCAAAACCTACAACTCCAGTCCAATCATGAGAAAAACACCATATAAAACCACATCAGAGGACATTCTTCAAAATACTTGACCAGTACTCTTTCAGATGAATGTTCAAGATATTTTCTCTAAAGCCTTTAGTAACTCTTGTAATATCCACCATTTTATTCCTTAAAAACAGTGAGACTGGGCCTCCCTGGTGGCGCAGTGGTTGAGAGTCCGCCTGCCGATGCAGGGGATACGGGTTCGTGCCCCGGTCTGGGAGGATCCCATATGCCGCGGAGCAGCTGGGCCCGTGAGCCATGGCCGCTGGGCCTGCGCATCCGGAGCCTGTGCTCTGCAACGGGAGAGGCCACAAGAGTGAGAGGCCCGCATACCGCAAAAAGAAAAAAAAAAAAAAAAAAAAAAAAAAAAAAAAAAAAAAAAAAAAAAAAACAGTGAGACTATGTAATGAAGTCTTCGTTGTAATGAACATTGGAATACGCATTAAAGATACTACACTTTGGGACTTCCCTGGTGGTGCAGTGGTTAAGAATCCACTTGCCAATGCAGGGGACACGGGTTCGAGCCCTGGTCCAGGAAGATCCCACGTGCGGTGGAGCAACTAAGCCCATGCGCCACAACTACTGAAGCCAGCGCGCCTAGAGCCTGTGCTCCACAACAAGAGAAGCCACCCATGAGAAATCCGCACACAACAACGAAGAGTAGCCCCTGCTTGGCGCAACTAGAGAAAGCCTGCACACAGCAATGAAGACCCAATGCAGCCAAATATATAAATAAAATTAATTAATTAATTTTTTAAAAGACATACCCTTAATATCTTACAGCCTTATTGATTTATACCTCATTAATTCATATATAGTATGTTCATATCTATGAAACGTACATAATTCATATCTATATATGTTTTGGGGTAGAACTACTTTGTGTCTGCTTTCAAATGCAAAATAGAATAGCTTAAGTAGTTCAATTCCAACACAACACAAATATAATAAAATAATACAAAATTAAACTTTTAAATGAAAATAATATATATTTTTAATTTTACCCTGTTTTCCCTAAATTTAATTTCCCTGAAATTACAACTAACAAACTATTCAAAAAACAACTGCACATATTGTTTCCATGTCTCTACTCCCCAATCATTTCCTAACTTTTAAAACCTAAGATGGAAGCCACAGTCTTTTATAACCTGATCTTGGAAGTGACATACTACCACTTCTGCCATATGCTCTGGTCACACAGTCCATCCCTGATATAATGCGGGAGGGACTACAAGAGGCAGGGATCACTTGGGGTCACCTTGGAAGCTGATTACTCCTGTACAATCAGCTGTTAATATCAGACGCTTTCTTCTCCCTAATTAACCCCCAGCACCCTGTATCTATTTGTAGTGACTTATATGAATAAATATTTGTTCTATAACTGTTAAGAAAAGGAGACTCTTTTGATGGAGAAGGGATTGGGGGAAAAGAAGGGAAAACTGGAAGAAATAGTTTGGCTTCTTTGGTTGATTTAGACCCTTGGACTGAGTGTGAAGCACTGTGATTGAAGGGGCGCAGGCTAAAACATGAAGAATCCATTTTTAAGAAAAACTGCAGTTTCAAGAGAAGGTAAGGCCTAGAATATGAAAGAATTCCTAGAGTTTTTGTGAAACTCTGTACAAAATTGCATTGAGGTTCAACTGACAAACCACAGAAGTCTGATAAAGAGCCGACTCACCTTGTAGGACTAGGACCACTCTAGCCCCTAAGCTTCTAGGGTCAGAAGACTTGGCATTCTGTATGATTCTCCCTCTAGGGACTCCCAGAAATCGTTCCCACAGTGATCCACAGCTAAGTTCCTGCTTAGGCAGGTGAGGAAGAGGTAAGATACCATAACAAGAACATAAATGCAAATGTGAATTGATTTTGTAGACGCAGGTAGGTAAGGCCAAGCTTTTCCAATCTCTGTCTTGGGATTCTCACTTACTTTTTAAAATTCCAGAAATGTATACAGTTGTCTCTCAAATATGTTTCTTTTGTCTCATCCTGTCTTCTGAATCTCAAAGCAGCATATTCAAAAGTCTACCGGACGTTTGTACCTACTTCCCAGCAGCCCCTCAAACACATGACAAAAAACCACTATTTGCTCCTCTTTCCCACATTGCTATTTCTATTAATGGTACCATCATTCTCCTGATCAATTTGAAACCTTGAATACATTATTATCCCTTTCCACCCAGCTCCCTTGGATCCATGAGGGTGATTCTGGTTGTTTAACAGAAACTGTTTCTCAAACTGTCTTAAACAATAAGGAAATTATTACCTTGTGCAACTGCAAGTACAGGGGCAGTATGGAGGAAAGGGAGGGAGAGGAGAGTAGAACCTAATCCACAGCCCAATGATATCAACAAGGACTTAGGCTCTTTCAACCTCTGTGCTCTATTGTTTCATCCTAAGTCTAATTTTCTTCGTGGACAAAGATTCTTAATGTGAAAATTAAAACAATAGTCCTTGTTCTAGCAGGAGGAAGAAAGCATGTTCTCATTGAAAATAAATCCTTCCCTTCCATCTGACTGAGCCAATTTCACTCACAAGCCTGCTTCTGGGGTCTAAAGAGTTGCCAGGTGAAAACTATTCATTACTTATTAGTTACTTAAACTAACAAGAATCCATTCCAGGAGGAAGGCAGAGAGAGTCATATTCCCTCAAGTCATGTGAGCAATGTCTGGGATACCTAAACAAAGTCATGTTTCTATCAGGAAGAAGACAGTAAGGATGCCAAATCAAACAGTGATCAACAGGATGACATATCATAGATTACTCACATTGTTTCCCTAAAATACAAATCTGATCATGTCATTATGGTTCTTTTTGTCTTACAAAATAACAGCTAAATGCTTGTAACACTAAATTCATATTTCCCTATAATTTGGTCCCAACACAGCCTTAAAACATGAACACTCTTTACACTCCAACCAGATCATGTCACTCCCTGTTCTCCACGTGCTCTGCTCCATCTCATGTTCTTGACTTTGTGGGCATTAATGTTTCCACCTGGAAATTCCACCAACCCCTATTTCAATCAGTCAGCTAAACTACTGCTTCTACTTCTAGGAAAATTGTTCTCAAAAGTAGTTAGATATTATAATCATGTGGGGAGATTATTTAAATTACTTATGCCTGCCTGGGACCCTTTCCCAGAGTTTCTGATTTAATTGATCTGGGGGAGGGCACAGACATTGTTTTTTGTTTTTTAGACCTTTTCAGGTGATTCTAATATTCAGCCAAGATTGAGGACTACTGTTCCGAACAGTAGCTCCTTCTTTCACGTCCGCAGCTGAAAGTAAATCTCTGCCACTCCTGAGCTTCCACAGCACTTTTCATTTCTCTCTTACTGACTGTGACTGTGGTTAGATATGTGCCGGAATCAAAACCTCTCCCAGATTGGCTGTTCTTTGGGGACAAGGTCCATACCATATTACCTACCACAGTGCCTAACATGTAATAGGTAATAATAATTGATTCATGAAAACATAAAGTATATAAACTTAGAGATAAAGATATTTAGGATAAAATATACTTTTCAAAACTATAATAAAGATGTACGTTTTGTAATGAGCGCTAGTTTTATCAGACTGTCAGAAATTCTAAATTGTTTATCACCACCTCTGGGACCCTGCCAAACAATGATAAAAAGAAGAAAGGAAGCTTAACTATGATATACACAAATTAAGTCCTGCTAAACTGTTGTCAAATTTTATAGGATACGCATGTCCAAAAGGACTTTTAAAAGGACTTTTAACACTTCAAACCATTGGAACCAGTTCTCATCAGGATACATATATCAATCTAGACTTAATTTTGGAAAGAAGCATGCAAAGATTCTTAAAGGAATACAATGTATTGAATGATTACTCTGTGCTCAGTTCTTTGCTGAGCTCTTTTCAAACATTATCTCATTTAATTCTCAGAACAATCTTATGAGGGAGGTACTATCATTGCTTAGTTTACACATGAAGAAATTAAGGAGTTGAGAAACTTGCCTAGGGTTACACAGCTGGTAAAAGGCAGCATTGAGGTTCAAACCTCAAACCTAAGTCTGTCTGATTCCAAGCTCCAAAGTCTGCCTTCATGACTGGAGTATGTTGCTTACTATCCAGAATTCTTCAAGTAAAAAGCAAGCTCTTCCCAGACAACTTATCAATCATTTGTTTCAAAATAACTCACTTTGGTAAAGCAAATTAATTATCTCTATTACAAATGACTTCTTAAAGCAAAAACTTGATATCCAATAACTTTGGAATCTAGGAAAAATGATGCCAGAATCCAATCTCCACTCTAGAGACTCTTCCTTTCCCGAAATGTAATTGTGACAGTACAGTGACAGAACCTGTGAGAATAAAGGATGGAGCCTTCAAGAATCTTCTATCAAAAGAGTAATACTCAGAAAAGAGCTGACAGAAACTATCACTCTTAATATTGGTAATTCTATTTAGGGTTAGTTTGCACCAGTAAAGTTCTCCAGATTTCAAAAGGGGGAAAGCTTATTGAACTTTCATTTAATATATATTTGAAATAAAAATAACTCAGGTTCAGGTGATAGCTCTATGCCACCAAAGAACAAAACTCTTTTTACATAAAAACCTTGCTATATGAGATTCATGAACTCCATTCTCTCCGGTAACTGCAAGCATGTTTAGATAATTGATCATGTGTGCTGCCCTTGGGTTCCTACTGACTGTCAATTAAGTTTGTTCTTAATGTCACTGCATGGAAATCGCTATAAGCAAAGACAGATGACACTGCTGCTTCAAGGTGATAGGATTTGAAAAACATCATGACAAATGCTTCTGACAACTCACAGCAGAATATTCAGATGTAAATTCCACTTTACATCAATAATGTAATATTTATCTTTGACAGTCCTGATTGCCTATTAGGAGGTCCTTTTTAGAGATTAGGTTGAATAAAATGCTGTTTTTTAATTTTTTTAAATTAAAATTCTCATAATTAAGAATGGCAACAATTAATTACTTCATTGAAGTCTTGTGGAGGATTTTTTGTTTTTCTTTTTGGTTTTTTTCCTTGTTTTAGCTTTTGTTTTTTTAGGAAAGTAAACTTATTTGAAAGAAACAGAATGATGGTGAAAGCCACATTTTGTATTTGGATTTAAGGATACTAAAGGTAATGGCCTCTTCATTTTTTTTATTGAGTTGCTGCCTTATTAATGTGATGTATGTTATGACGTTTCCTGTTTCAAGTGACTGAATCACCCAGTGAACCAGCTAAAATGGACAATGGGAAATTTATTGGTTCATATAACCCATCTGCTGAAAAGGCAGATGTGGACCTGACCTCTGGACCTGAAACGAAGGACTCAGACCTCTTTAGTTGGATGTTCTCCCTCTCAAATCTTTCTATTATTTTCCTTCCCTCAGATTATCTTCTCCATGTGGCAAAAACAACAACAACAACAAAAAACATAGCCCTGGGTTTATCTGACTCATGCTCCCAGAGCTTATGACTAGAGGGAAAAGGCTCCCTTTTTGCAACTTGACCTTGAAAAGTCCCCATAAAGGAATTGCATTGTCCCAGCTTGGATCACCTGCCCATTGCTTGGGTCAGTCACATGGACAAGAGGTGAAAAATTCTGTTAGACCCCCACTCCCTCAAGGTCAATGCCCACCACAATACCTAGGGCATTCATTTCTGCGGTAGAAGAGGAAGAGATCTAGATAAATACAAACAAGAGATATTACATAGAGCAAAGATGACTTGGACAGTGTAAAAAAAGTCTTAACATATTATTGCTTATGATAATAGTGAACAATCATTAATGTTAGTGATAAGTTTTTTTTTTTTCTTTTTTGGTAACCATACTGAATTGGTTTGAGTCATCCACAAGGTTACTCTTTCCCACCTTCAAAGAGCACTGCTTTTAGGTGAGCTAAAAGAAATACAGGATTTTTCATTTTCCTTTTTTGTAGATAATTTGCACCCAACATTATCATTGGCCTAATTAGAATTGTTTTCCAACCAACAGGGAAAAACTACAATCTTAACAACATTATAATGGTAACTTTTCCATCCATGAGGTGCCACATTAAACATTTAAAGATATTCTTTGTACAGATTGCAGCCAGTTTGCATGTGTTAAACTATTGCTCAGGCAAGTACACGTGTTTGGGATAATTATGCAGTTTTCCCTATTTATTTTTGAAGTGTCACATTGAAGTTTAAACCAAGATTTATCATTGAATATAGATACCCCATTCATAGCAAACAGTAGTTCCCTCTTCAAACTGGTTGTTGAGTGTTAAACAAGTTCAGCTTTCAAAACCAGCTGTTTAGTATTTAAAGACAAAACTAACCAAATTAAACATCACAGAGCTTGAAATGAATATAACTCACACTGGCTAAGAGCTTGAGGAGTGAAAATCCATTGAATAGTTAATAGGATAATCACATAAGTTATTCATGATAAAATGTAGGGTCTACTTTCATTATATTTCTATATTCTAGCATTTCTAATGTTGATTCTTCTAATGTGAACTTTCTGGGTGGCTGGATTCTGCAATAATTTTTGAATTCATTGACATAGTTCATGAATTACGTGTAAAAGAAAAGTAAAAAAAAATTCAAAATTGAGATAATTAATTGCCAAAATATTCTATTTCATCCTTCACTAAATCTGCCAAATCACCTGTTATTTATTCTCAGCATGTAAGACTTGCAAAATTCAGCTTGGCTCATTAGAAAATCAAGCTGGAAAGAAACAGGAGGTACCTGGGTGGGCCTTCAGGGAAGGGAAGTGAATAGTTATTCCTACCCCCCTCAAGGGATGTTTTGGAAGTGCAGGTAATCATGCAAGCTCTTTTTTTTTTTTTTTTTTTTGCGGTACGCAGGCCTCTCACTGTTGTGGCCTCTCCCATTGCAGAGCACAGGCTCCGGACGCGCAGACTCAACGGCCATGGCTCACGGGCCCAGCCGCTCCGCGGCATGTGGGATCCTCCCGGACCGGGGCACGAACCCGTGTCCCCTGATTCGGCAGGCAGACTCTCAACCTCTGCGCCACCAGGGAAGCCCCATGCAAGTTCTTGATGCAAGGGAACACAGAGTACTCAGGATTGACCCAGGAAAGTGCTATCCAAGTGTGAATCTGAACTTAACAGCTGCAACCTGCCTCCCAAGCTCCAGACTCATTTATTCAACTGCTTACTTCTTTCACCAAGTATATATACTGAGTATGTGCCAAGAGGATAGGTGGTAAGGAAAACAGACATACATGATGCTGACAGTCTAGCTGAGGCACCACAGATAAATCAAATAGTCACACAAATGGGAATGCTTTAAAAGAAAACAAAACAGGATACTGGAGGAATACTGCACAAAAGCAGCTGGGACAGGGTGGTCCTAAAGGGAAACCTTCCCTGAGGAAGTGAGTGACTCAAGCTGAGAACCAAAGGATGAGGGAGGAGTCCCAAGGCAGAAGTGGAAAGGACAAGAAAGATCATATTAATGTTAAATCTTCCAGTAACAACATTTTTTTTAAAAAGGCAAAATTAATAATGTTTTATTTAACACAACATATCAAAATCATTTCAATCTGTAACCAATATTAAATATTATTAATGAGATATTTTATGTTCTCTTTTTGTATTAAGTTGTCAAAGTGTATTTTACACATACAGCATGTCCCAATTCAGACGAGCCATAGTCCAGGTGCTTGATAGCCTCATGTGACTAGTGGCTACCATCTTGAACAACACAGCCCTTGACAAAAAAACCACATAATTATAACCTGTGCTAAGTGCTCAGGAGATCAAGGCCAGAGAGTGCAAAGGTGAGGAAAGCTAATATAAATTGGAAAAACTGAGAAAGTCTCTTCGATAAAATAACATTTAAGATGAAATCTAAAGTATGGCTGGGCATTAAGCTGGACAAGTAGGCACAAATGTTTCCCTTGAAGAGGGAGAAACACGTGAAAAAGCTCTGAGAAAGAGCCCAGTGCCTTAGAGAACCCAAGGAAACTCTGGCCAGGCAGGGATGCACCAGATGAGGAAAGATCATGGGGAGCCTCAGGGGTCACCAAACAGATTTAGATCATATACCACATTCCGCTGGAAGCCAGAAAAGGGATTTTAGGAAGTTAACATTCCCTTCATCTACCCTCTCTCCATCCACCCCTGATACACTGAAACACTGGGTAATTATTAGCCAAATCCATATCACCTGTCTTCACTAATCAAGTTATTTTTTAAAAATCTGATCCCTGCTCATATCTCTGCACTCATTTTCTTTTCTTTGTTTTTAATATAAATTTATTTATTTATTTATTTTTGGCTGCATTGGGTCTTCGTTGCTGTGCACCAGCTTTCTCTAGTTGTGGCGAGGGGGGGCTACTCTTTGTTGCAGTGCTTGGGCTTCTCATAGTGGTGGCTTGTCTTTGTTGTGAAGCATGGGCTCTAGGCACGTGGGCTTCAGTAGTTGTGGCACACGAGCTCAGTAGTTGTGGCTCACTGGCTCTAGAGTGCAGGCTCAGTAGTTGTGGCGCAGGGGCTTAGTTGCTCCATGGCATAATCAAGGTTGTTTTAAGACTTGCATGTCCTCCAGGTGGTGTAGCCTAAACAATAAAATGTTTGCCAGAGTTGTTTTCCAAGAACTTGGAATCAGCTGTGTCTAGTTCAAGCTGAGCTAGCTAAGACTGGATAGGACCACTGACCTTCCAAGTAGGCATGAGCAAGGGTCCACTCGGTGATCCTTTGACCTCAGAGAGCCAAAAGCTCCACCCTCAGATATTCCTAAACACCTCCATTTTGAATGTGCAGAGGCCTGTATCTTAGTTACACTTGTGCAGAATGATGATTACCACACATTTTTCCAATCACATTTCCCCACGCTCCCCATGCTTTCCACGCCTGCCCTGCTGCTTTATTCTTTATATCATAAGTACCCTGAGCCCCTTACTTTTGGGGAGGCAGATCTGAGACTAGTTCTCCTCTGTCCTTGCTTGGCTGCCTTGTGAGTAAACCCTTACTTTTCTGCAAACCTCATTGTCTCAGTGTTTTGGCTTGCTGTGCATCAGGCAAAAAGAACCTGGTTTGTTAACAACACCACCTGCACAAGCAGAATCAGGTCTCTCTTCTCTGGCCTCCCATTGCACAGGGTAGACCAGGGTAAGGGCAATTGGCTTGGTGATGGGTTAATGCCTGTCTTCCTCACTCATCTCAAACTTGCTTGAGACAAGAATGGCAGTTTTTCCCCTTGATTTCTCCAGTATCTAGCACAATGACTGACACAAAGTAGGTACTTAATATATTTTTTAAGGTAGAAAAGAAGGGAATAAAGGGGATTGGAAAAGAAGGCCTGGAGAATAAAGTAGAGCCAGGTGGGTGGCAACATTGAAAGGTGGCCTCGAGGTAGTGCCTAGGGTGTTGGGTATTGTCCAGAAGAATAGCTCCTCCCTTACTTTGTCCAGAGTGGAGGGTTCACAAAGCTTATCAGTGGAGCAGCCCTTTGCAAGTCTTCAACTGAAGAGAGCTGGGCAAGGAAACTGCCCAGTTCCTTTTTAAGCATCCCTTTTAAGAACGGTTATACAATTATGCAGACTAGGCTGAAAGACAGGTCATGAGTAAAAGCAGGCTCCCTTTCAGTGAACATTCAGATGCTCAGGGCTCACCTCAATCACTCAGATAGTGGTTCCAACTCCACCTACTGCCTATCTGTCCTGATTAGTCAGGATGAGCTCAATTAAGGCAGCAGCTGCAGACAAAATCAATAATGATGCCAGCCGGAATGGACTGAAGAAGGTTTGGGTTAGTAGTAAGGGCACATGCATGCATAGTTGTCTCTTTCGCTCTTTCTTTGTCTCCTTCTTTCCGTCCCCTCCTCTCTTCCTTTCATATCTTTCTGATAGTCAAAGGTGACAAGAATGCATTTAAAGGAAAATATAGCAGCAAGACTATGTATACGATTATCCAGAACAGATACATTTGATCAGTTCCTATACACAACCAGCTAATTCATCTCCACAACTAAACTAAGAAGGAGAGAAGATTTTGCAATAGAAATACTTGATTCTGGAACAACCTCTTAAATGTTTAGTGATATGGATCATGTACATTTCATATTTTCAGACTAGATAGGATTTGCTTTTGTGAACTTCATTTTCTCTACATATGAGGCAACCTTGATGAAAATCATGAAATATGGTTGACTCAGTTCAAAAGACCTAGAGTTGACCTACTATTTTGAAACATGGTCTCCTTCCACAAGCAAAATTAATTTTTTCAGAATATAATATGCAATAAAGCATTATAGTATATATAATGAATACATGATGTCACTACTGAATTAACTCCCAAGGGCATAGTAAAGATTTATAATTAGAGCTTCATTTTAATAACGAGAAACTAAAAGTATTAGATCGCTTGATTTTGAAATTTAAACAATGAATTTTTGAAACGATGACAACCTTGTTTCTATACTATCCCTTCAGATCATGACTGGCTAGACTGCAATGTTTAAGCAGCATTTTCTTGACTGTACATAATAATTTGTTTACTTCTCTTACGTATCTAATTTGTCATTACTGTGCCAGTCTCACTTTTTAAGTTTAATATGTAATTTCAAAGCAGAAAATCAACTCTAGTTTCTATATTAATTATGGGAATTATCCAGTTTCTTTTTAAGCATTGACAGGGCCTGGAATATGCTAAACCTTTGGCTGAGTCCCCATTGACTTTGATTGTAATGAAAGGCTGTGGTTTTCCCGGGGTAGGTAATTATATAGCCACCTTTTGTCCATGAAACTAAAAACAGAAAGAAATGTGTTTGAACGAATGTAAGGGCAGGGTGCTAGCTTCCTGTAAATACATTATTTTCTGCATTCTGTTAATGGAATATTAGATGAGTTAGACATACGTCCCTTTGAACGTTTATTTTCTCCATCCCTTTAAAAATATTTTGAATCTAAATTCTGATGTGAACTAGATGAGCTGAATTATACTCTCCAGTCTTATTTGTCAGTTTCCATTTTCATTTTTAAAAAATATTTTTGCTAAAAAAAAATCTAATACATACTACTTAAGAACAAAGAGAAGTTTCCAGGGTGGTCAGAAGTGTGTTCAGCATCCTCTCAGGTGTTACCAAGCATGGAATATCACTGTTTTTTTTATTGACAGCCCTCTTCACCCAGAACCTATTTGTATTTCATCAAAAAAAGAATATATATATTTACTGCTACATCTGCTGATATAGCAGTGTAATGGATGAGAAAGATAAATGGAAGTGTGTGGAAATATATGCCTTCACAAGTGTGTTTAAATGCAAGCAACCCACCCTTTTCTGGTGATCGTTTTGCCAGCAGCCTATACCAGTGCTCCTATACTACTCCTATACCAGTGCTATTCATGAAGGGAAACTTGAACATCAACACTTCACCCAAGGAGTCTTCAAATGACTAAGAGTTAGTTTAAAGGACTAGTAGGACTTGAAATACAATCTAACCCCAACTTCTTGAATCATACTTAAACCACAGCAAATAAGAAATTATTCTTTCATAGAAATTGGCAAAGGAATAGGACACTTTTTCTCCATTAGCAACTTATTCTGATTTGTAATGGCAAAAGTGCTCAAGAAATTCTTCTCTGTCACTTATACCAAAACCTCATACCTTAATGTAAACTCAAGTTCCATTCATGACCTGTGTGTGAAACAAAAACAACCAGCCATTATCCTCTGCAAAGCAGCACTTTTATATTTGAAGTCAACATTTCAATTCAACCCAGCCCTCTCATCTGCACCTCGAATGCGAACAGATTCCATGGATTTTATTGGCCAATTATTTTTCTCTATAAATAGTAAATGTCCCTCTTTAAATTTTAAGGGGAGACACTGTCTCATTATCTTCTGGGCAGTATTAAAAATACTGAAAGTGTTACTATAAGACTCTTACTTGTTAAACAGGTGGCATTTTTCTCCCCACTTCTTGGTTTTTCCTTGAAGCTAAAGTCCTGGTAGCTTCTTTTTCATCTCATAGACAAGTATGACTGTCCTTGCACAATGGTTTAGGTACCCGGAGGCCTAAGTGGTTTGTAAGCCTGCCCCTAGACACAGGAGATGAATGTTGATTATGGCCACATCATAGCTCTTCTAGCTATGACTGCTCTGGACATGGGCACATGACACATCTCTTATCAATGAAGGAAATTCTTTGTGGGGATTTCTGGCATAGGTTTCCCACTCTGGTTTATTGGGATAGAGAGAGAGGGAAAGAGGAAAAAGAAATTGGATAATTCCCATAATTAATATAAAAACTAGAGTTGATTTTCTGCTTTGAAATTACATATTAAATTTAAAAAGTGAGACTGGCACAGTAATGAAAAATTAGTCACATAAGAGAAGCAAACAAATTATTATGTACAGTCAGGAAAATGCTGCTTAAACATTGCAATCTAGCCAGTCATGATCTGAAGGGACAGTATAGAAACGAGGCTGTCATCATTTCAAAAATTCATTGTTTAAATTTCAAAATTAAGTGATCTAATACTTTTAGCTTCTCTAGCCTCCGAGCTTCATTATTAAAATGAAGCTCTAGGGCTTCCCTGGTGGCGCAGTGGTTGAGAGTCCGCCTGCTGATGCAGGGGACACGAGTTCGTGCCCCGGTCCACGAAGATCCCACATGCCGCAGAGCGGCTGGGCCCATGAGCCATGGCCGCTGAGCCTGCGCGTCTGGAGCCTGTTCTCCGCAGTGGGAGAGGCCGCAGCGGTGAGAGGCCCGCGTACCACAAAAAAACAAAACAAAACAAACAAAAAAAATGAAGCTCTAATTATAAATCTTTACTATGCCTTGGGAGTTAATTCAGTAGACTATATTCTATTAATTTGTAGTTGATAGATGCATAAAATTTAATCTCCTCAGTATTATCTTTCCACACAATTTTTGCAAGTGCATCAAAGAATTATTTCAATATCCTTGCTCTATTTACTAAATTATAAAGAATTTGAGAGCAGAACCCTTCAACATACTAACATATGCCAGTTATTAAATATTTAGTGGCTGCCAAGTGCTGTTCTAAGTGGTTTACATGTATGACTATGAAGACATTTAATGCTCATAATAACCCTATAAGATTTTTAATTAATAATTACTATTATTATCACCTTTTGATAGATGAGAAAATTGAGGCACAGAAACAGTACATAAAAGCTAGAAGAGCTAGAAAGTGGAAGGGCTAGGCTTGAATGTAGTCAGCCTCACTCCAGAGCTCACAGGCTTAACCATCGTCCTGACCCTTAACCACCCTATCTTGACCCTCTGTCTCATTCACTGTTGAATCCCCAGCAATAAGCCCAGTGCCTGACTGTCTACTTTCACTGTCTTCATTGAATGAATACCTAATAGCTGTTAGGTCAATACCAAAATTAGCCACATAAATGTGTTATACATTAAAACAAGGTAGCCAGGAAATGGGACTGAAATCCTGTTATTTAGGAACAGAGGACGAAACTGATGAATGAATGAAGGCTGCAGGCAGGAAGGCTCTGTTGGAGTGGAGTGACTACAAAAGGAAAGGAAGTAGCTCTCATTCCTGCGTTTTGTGTTATTTCCCAAGACACTGATCTACCAATATTACCACTAGTATTTTATTATTTTTAAGTGTCAGAATTTGTTTTTGTAAAAATCAGGGAATCCATGTCCTTAAAGCATTTCAAATATGAAATGTATAAACCCTGTCAGATATCCCTCTGGCTCCCAGGCTCCTCTGACTTCAACACCAGGCTCCCAGGGGCCTCAGAGCTGCAGGCTCAGATGTGGCTGGTCCGTTGGGATTCCAGCACCTTCCTACCCTGTTCAGCTCCCTTAAGGGATCTTTTAGAGGCACTGCCTCTGGGACTCTCCTCTGCTCAGGCTGGTGGTTCTGAGTTACAATAGTTCTAATTTCTCTCCCTGACCCAGAGGTGGCCTGTCCTAGGCCTGACTCCTGCTCGTCCACCTGCCTCAGAGGAGCCATCTGTCAGACTCAGGCCTAGGCTCTCATTTGTTAGTTTGCAGGAGAGGAGGAGTAATCAGGGACAAAGGTGGGAGTTCTAGGAGTTCCAGAAAGGCTGGGAGAATGAATGACAAGTATTGGAGCCAGGGCAGGGGAAAGAAGAGGGATCAGAGAGAGAAATTAAAGAAAGAAGATTAAATGAAACTGCCGAACTGTATTGATAGGGAACTGTTGACCGAAATTACCACCTTGGCCAGGCCCGCTTGCTTGAGTTGTGTCACGCCATGAGGTCCTGATAAGGAACATGGTGCTGCCTCCAAAAACTAATTCTCGGGAGAATTTGGGAGGGGCCAAAAGAGGGAGGAGATGACCAGCCTCTCAGAGTCCTTCTCACTGGAGTCCATGTTGGCTGAGAGATGCACACCACCAGGAAGGACCCTGAGTCAGACTATGGACCAAACAAGATGACTGGCCAGAAACTAACCTCACTACCATAAAACCCGAGACTGCGAGCCACGTGGCAGAACAGTTCTCCTGGGTTCCCTTACCCTGCTGCTCTCCACTCCCACCCCTGGGCACCCCTATCCAATAAAGTTTCTTGCTTTGTGAGCATGTGTATCTCCTCAGACAATTCATTTCTAAGTGTTAGACGAGAGCCCACTCTCGGGCCCCGGAAGGAGTCCCCCTTCCTGCAACAATATTGGATATAATGGTATTATAGTAACAAAAATATCATATTGGTCATGAAAAATAGCATGTTGTGAAGGAATGCACAGGAAACCTGCTACTAAAAGAAGGAAATTGCACCACAAGCATAAAAGTTGCCATCATCTCTTAGGAAAGGACACAGATTTTATTTTATTACTTCAGAGGGCAGAAGAAATTGCCAAGAAGAAAATTTTGGACTGCTGTAAGAAAAAATTTCAAACAAATATCCCTATCTGAAAATTAATGGGCTGTCTATATGTCAGTGAATTTTCCATAACTTGGGGCAATTAAACAAAACTTGGGTAACTGCTTCTTAGGAATCCTACACTGATAAAGTCCTCCTAAATTCCTTAAATCAAATGTCCAGTATTCCTTCCAGCACCAACAATAATTGTAAAGACTACATTTCTGAAATCCCCTGTAGCAAGAGAGCTTTACATTGAGGAACTAAAAACCTTAGTGGGATAATTAATGTTAAAATAACTAAGGTCATGAAAGGGAATCAAAATATTTTAAACATTTGCTAAAACTAAGACAATAACAACCTCCACACACAGCAAATAAAGAGGTTATCAGTAACTCTTACATAACTTAAATAGTAATAATTGGTCCTGAGATGCAGTTTTCATATCATACTTTGCTCATGCTCTTCTTTTTATTCATTATCAAAGAAATGCTTGAAATCAATTGTGCTTTGTTGTAGAAACTGTAAAACAAAGAATGTTGCTTACCATCCAGTTCTACAAGGATTAGGCACTGCAGTACCTGACCTACAGTACACCTGAAAGGAATTCAGGACAAAGGATACAATGAGGCACTCTGTGCTTTGGGAAAACAGGCAAAACAGGCCCTCAGATAGTTATACTTTAGGAAAAAAAGTGATTTATGAACCCAAATTCTTGCATCTTCCTATACTTAGGAAAACACTAAAATCATTAACTGAGAAATCTGTTTCTTCTGACTTACAGTAAACTTCTATTGAGATGTATGCTTGATTGCACACACTTCTTAGCCAATATATATATAGGGGCCTCTCCTAGGAGCAGTTCCTCAGAGCTATTGGAGAAGCTGCCTCCTCCTGGGCTATAGTCCTCAATAATGTTCCAGAATAAAAGTGAAACTCACAGCTCCCACGTTGTGCGTTTTTTATTTCAGTCAACAAAACTATGCCCTGTGAGAGGCATTTTCTTCCACCCCACCTCTCCTCTAGTCTTCTTCCCTCCAAGACATCAATCTCTTTCTAATTTTATAAATCAGAGTTATTAACTTCTGTCTCCCAACTTCTTCTGTCCAACCTTACTGCATGGCTACAGAATAACTTGCATGCTTCAGATAACATGCTTGTGTTATCTTATTTAACACATATGTTCTAGCAGAAAATGGGGTATGTTTAAAATTCCTGAACACAAGTTATTCACCAGAGGATCCTAGAATGAAGCAGAATTCTTAGACTTGGCTCCACCAGCAACTTTTGTAGGACTCAAGTCTTCTGCTCCTCCCAACACCCAGGAAGAAGCTTCTAAGACCCAAGTTATGCCCTCTCTGCCTCCTTTTTCTCTTTGAAAACTGCTGCAAAGACCTCTATTCCTGCTTAACCACATGCTCCAGCTCCATTTTCTTCTCCCAAATCCCAGTTCCACCCTTTTCCTAATTATCTCTCATGGTGGGCCGTCAATATTTGCTCATTCTCTGAATGAAATTCTCTAGATTACTGAGCAAGTATATGAAAGTAAATTTGACTGTGCTGGAATTTTGTTTTAGGGAAATTCCTGGCTGGAAAAATTATGTATATGATTTCCCAAGGACATTTCAATTATGTTCTTTATTATGTTAAAAATAAAAAAAGAAAGACCATTAACTGTGAATTATAGTTAACTCTTTAGAACAGGACAGTTGCTTCTTTTAAAAAAAAAAAGCCTTTAGTATGAGTTAAATCTTAAATAAGAGAAAGCAGTAATTTCTGTAAATTAAGAATAAGTAACCAATAGACAAAAAATACATGTACTCAAACGCCATACTCAAATTCAGATTGTATTTAATGGAGGTGGAGGGGTAGACGAAGGACAAAATTTTTTGAGGAAAACAAATCTTTCCATTCAGTTTCATGTTTAATTACAATCAGAATTATATATTATTGTTAAGAAAAAAAAAAAAGGCCCCAAATGGAGTCATTTTCCCCTGTGACAGCAAAACATGACTTAATTACTGTTTCAGCCTCTCCCAGGAATGTGACCTTTAAACAGTCAATCTGAAATTTCCTGATCAACACTAGTGAGATCATCTGCATGATAAAGACCCCTGCCTTTCCCTTACTCCAAAAGAAGGCCTGGCTTGAAACAATCCATTCTTTTATTCTGCTGCTATCTTCTTGCATTACCCTCCTTCTGCCTATTGAAAAAAACCTTCCATTTTGTACAATCTCTTGGAGTGCTCTTCTATTTATTAGGTGGGATACCACCCAACTCATGAATTGTTCAATAAAGTCAATTAGATCTTCAAATTTTCTCAGTTGAATTTTGTTTCTTTAACAATTATTATTCAATAAATAAACTTATAAATGGGCTTACTGTGTTCATTATTGTCAGGATTGAGGCAGGAGATAGATGGGCCCCAGGCTGAACAGCAGGAGTTTGTCCCCTGTGTACAGATACTCCCAGATGAAGAGAAGGAGGAGTTAAGCCCTGCCCAGATAAGAGACCACAAAATTCTCATTCTCGAAGTCAAGGAGACATTCCCAATTATACATGTGCAGAAAAACTCCTTGGAGGTCAAAAAGGTAGTGATGTCAACCTACCCATAGGCTCTTCTCTAGAATCCATCTTGGCTAAGAGATGAGCACGCACACATGGGAGGACCCTGAGATATACCAAATACGGACTCAGAACCAGGCAAAGCAAGATGATTGGCCAAAGGAAACCCAGAAGAAATGCCCAATATAAGTGATTCAAACTACCACAAGGGCGCGTCTCTCTCTGAACCCGCCGGTGTGTCTATCCACATGTACTCTTTTTCCTCCTAATAAACACTTGTTTCACTATTTTCTGCTTCTTTGTGGAAATTCATTTTTTGCAAAGCTATATGGGCCAGGGTCTTGTCACTGGCCACCTGGTCTAGTGGCTAGGATTCAGCGCTCTCACTGCCGTGGCCTGACTTGAATCTCTGGCTGGGAACTGAAATCCTACTTCAAGCTGCTGCAGGCCATGGCCACACGAGATCAGGATGAGGATGTGCAAATAGCCAGGGGCACAGAGAGAGATGTGGAGTAAAGAGAGGCATATGAGACAGGATAGTGGAATGCTAGGGGGATACAAGAGAACAAAGGAGTGAGGATGGGACATTGAGAAAGAGAAAGAGATATATATCAAAGGAAAGCAAGACAGGTGAGTCAATGAAAGAAGGAAGATCATGAAGGAACAAGATCAATATCTACCACCAATAGCGACATGAGAGAAAAAAACAATTATCAACTGTCACCAGTAGTCCCTTTAGGCAGCTCACAAAGTGGTGGCTCATTTGCCAATTTGTCATCAGAAGGTTGTTTACTCTTTTTAATTGGATTTGAATGCCTTTAGATGCAGCATTTTCTCCCCAGTTTACCACTGGACTAAACATGTCTTAACATCTAAAAACCTAAGAGGAATTTCAGGGGTGGTATTGGATTTCTCCTAGAATGGAGGACTGAGGTTCAAACAGATCCCTAGTCTGCAGTCACAGTCAGCATCACCATCCAGAATTTAATTCCAAGATGTCTTCCCTCCCTTCAGGAAGCACTGTGTTTCTCTGCCACTGAATGGAGAGACCCTTTAATAAAGTATTTAGATCTTTATCTTTACTCCAGAACTCTCCTCAGATAAGCAGAAAATTGAATTTAATTTTAACATAAGGGGTAAGAAGGCCTAACAACATTTCATGCTCAGTTGAGTAGGCATGACACAGTTAGAAAACAGTTCTGAGACACAGCTCATCTCCTTGGAAGGGGTGGTGTCAGGGAGTGCAGTGCCCAATCCCTTCTCTGAACCCCTTGGGCCAGGTGTGTTTTGGAAACCAAAAATATTTCTAACATTTTTGAATGATAAATATGGAGATTATAGTATAGACTGCAGAATCCCCTTCTCAAGTCCAGGGGATCAGAGGCAACACTCTAAAGTAAGCATATTAAGGGGCTGCCGGGAAATGTACAAATATACACATCAGGTTGTGTTACCTGAAAACTGGGTTAGCCTCTTGGTGGGTGTCGAGCCAAAAGACACAACCAAGCCAAAGAGTGGGAGAAGGAAGTGTTATTATTACTTGCAACAAGTAAGGAGAACATTGGGGATATTTCCCAAAGCAGTGTCTTCCCAAACAGCAAAATTGGGGAAGTCTTAAACTAAGGGTGCATGTATATTCATGAAGCGGCTGAGCCAAGGAGAATTCAGTGTAGAATTGGGGCAAAGGTTGACAGAATCAAGGCTCTAATTGATTGAAATCTTGAGGGTCAGCAAATGTCTATATCTTCATTCCTTAGGTTTTAGTTAGTCTGGTGGTTGAGTGCTTGAGGGAGTTTGGATCCTGCAAATAGTTCACAAGAATATGCTTCAGGTTAATCTTTACCTTTGAAACAGAACTGGGAGTCTTACAACTGATTTATTTTCTCTGATATAGTTGTTTCCCTGGCCTGGTAATTTAGCTATTTGTTCTTACATTCTTTTGTTCCCTTAAAATTATTAACTACTGAGATCTGTTCTTCTGCACGGGCAAGCACTGTGGCCAAGCTTAGGTCACGCAGTAGTTTAAGCCTAAAACGACTCTTTTTATGTTAAGAAAGCCTAAAACGACTCCTTTTATGTCAAGAAAATGACTCCTTTATGTTAAGGTTCTCTTCCTCCAGAGGACCCCTATCCAATCTGCCTACAGTTGGCGAAATACAGTATTCTCTAAATAGCCTTTTGTCAGTTCAGGCCAGTTTTTGTCCTTAAATAAATTCAGATCAGGAGAGTTTTGCTAGCAAACAGGTAAAAACAACCAACCAACCAATCAATAAAGAAATCTCAGTTTTCAGGAAATTTTGGATTTCAGAATTGTGGATAAAATGTTAAGAACCTGTACCATAAAGAAGGGAATATGCAGAGAAGTAGGAGAGGCTCTTTAAGGAAAAAAAAAAAAGAAGACGCAAGCAAGCAGAAACAAAACTAACCGAGGCATGTGTTGAATGAAGAATGAATGAATGAATGATTATCATCTGCAAGAGGGAGGAAAGTGTGGCAATGCCGAGAGGTGGGAACCTTAGTGGGGACATTTTATCCACACCAAGGGCATGATTACCAGAGTAATGCAGAAAGGATACAGATGCAAGCGTGCATGAGACCAAAAAAGCAGCCAATAGGGCCCAAAAGTGCTGGAGAAAAAGGTAGGGGAAATGGGGCAGTGAGGCGGGAGGAGGCTTAAGCCTTGAGACAAGGGCAGGCAACTGGAGCCAAGAGGAAGGTGATCCAGGAATCTTCCTATCACTTCAACAACCAGGAGCAAGGAAACTGCAGTCTCAGTGATGTGAGGTGCTATGATCTGCATGTTTGTGTCCCCTAAAATTCATATGCTGAAACCTAACCCCCAAAGTGATGGTATTAGGAGGTGGGCCATTTAGAGGTGATGAGATCATGAATGTGGAGCCCTCATGAATGAAATTAGTGCCCTTATAAAAGCCACCAGTGAAAGCTCCCTTGGCCTTTCCACTATGTGAGGTTACTGTGAGAAGATGGCCACCGATGAAGAAGTAGGTTCTTACTAGACATTGACTCTGCCAGGATTTTGATTTTGGACTTCCCAGCCTCCAGAGTTGTGAGAAATAAAATTCTGTTGTTTATAAGCCATGCAGCCTCTGGTATTGTGTTATAACAGCCCAAAAGGATTAAGACAGAAGGGATATCAGTTTTCATACTTGATCTGTTAACTTAGACTTCCTTATATGTTAGTAAGTGTCTGAATTCTCAACTGTATAAAGGATTTATCTCACTGTTGAGTTTTTCATATTCATTCATATTAATTTTATCCTGAATTTACACACGAGGTATTCTGGGTCAGAGACAGATTTCTTATTACTTCACAGTAAATAACAAGTGCATCATCCCTTCCTTCCCTAGTCTTTACTCTGGAGCAATGCAATAAGAGTCAGGTCCATTGTCCTACATGAGTAGCTGGACATTCCATAGGTGAGGGATGAGGAAAAGTAATTTTTCTCTGCTTTTAAATGGAAAGAAGTCTCAGAAAGCTAGCTTTTTGTTTTTGCTTTTGTTTTTTTTTTACAAGATCACTGAGAAATCCAAGGAAGTTTTATTTCCCCATACTCATTCACATGGTTTTAATGAAGATCAAATGAGAATTATGGAAGACATTAATGCAAAGTCTGGCATTTTATTCTGTATAATACCCTAATTAATTTTGTAGTAAGGGTAAGTTGAACAAATATTTTCTATCCTGTATTACAGGTATTTCCATGAATGCCAGGACAATGATGTAATATTCTTTGAGGTATGTGATGTAATATACCTTGAAAACTTAGAAGAAGGTACCCTGACCTAGATGTTATATTAGATTTCTTTAAGAAATTATGTTCAAGTTTAATGAAATGAAGTAAGCCGGAGATGTTCTATCTCTGTCTTAACATGTTGAAGCTACTTTAAGTACATTTCATATGCTAAATGAGATAAATCACAGGATGAGGACAAGGTGATCTGAGCATGGTTAATACCACTGCAAAGCAGAAGTTAAATCATTTCTACAAAGATCAATCTCAACTTTATATCGAAATATAATTTGTTTTATTTTTAGGAATTAGATCTAAGGAAAATATGCAACTCTAAGATAAATATCATTTAGGAAAAAAAACATAGAATGGCAGAGAGACAAAGCACTTTTGCATAAATGTTCTTACTAATTAGTATACTTAGAACAGAATATTTAATTGAATCTCATAAAAATGTTGGAAGTGCTAATTACTTTGCCATTATATTGTTTTACATACTTATAGTGGTTTCTGATAAAAATGTAATACCATATAAAACATCTATTATTTATTTTATGTTAGTGTTATTAAAAACAAAAATCATCTTTGGGAGATTGAGGAAATGCTACTATGTATAGAATGTAAATTATAAAAGAGGCTTCTAAAAATGGATTGATGTTGATTTACTGTTTTTCTTGATCATCCAAGCATATGCCAGGCTGCAGCAGTAAAGGATGGTGCAGTGAACTGAGTCAGATCAGTGAGGTCTAGTGCTGTCTCTGTTTCAGCTGTCCTATAACCTTGGGCTGCAATTTCTCCAACACTAAGCCATATCACATACCTTTGCCCATCATGTCAGAAATTTATCAAAAAAAAATTAGTAAGAATCGTATCTTATTTGTCTCTTAAATCCTAATGCCTGGTATGGAGTTTGTTCTCATTAAATGTTTTCTTAATGAATGAAGAAGAAGTAAAGGAAAGATAGAAGGAAAGGAGAAAGGAAAGAAAAAAAGAAGGGAGGGAGAAAGATAGAAAAAAGCAAAGGAAGGAAGGAAGGAAGGAAGGAAGGGAGGGAGGGAGGGAGGGACTTGCATAGTGTGTGAGGCAAAGCCCTATGGCAATATAGGGAACCTTAATATGGACTGACTTTTATGTCTCTTATGCTAAAGCATATCTAGGTCAATCAGCCCACCACCTGTTTTTATTGGAACACTGTCACATCCATTCATTTATGTGTTGCCTATGGCTGCTTTCATATTACAACTAGAGTTAGTTAGTTTCACAAGAGACCATATACCACCAAATGTGAAATATTTACTATCTGGCCCTCTACAGAAAAGTTTACCAACCTTTGATCTAAATATTCCATGTAGCCCTGGCCTGCCCTAGAGGATGTGTTTCAGGTATTATAATATCAGAAGACTCCATCACTAACTTGGACACAGAGATCTAGGGTTATGAAGGACATTCCTCAAAATACAGCTGCATAGGGCTTCCCTGGTGGCGCAGTGGTTGAGAGTTGGTCTGCTGATGCAGGGGACATGGGTTCGTGCCCCGGTCTGGGAAGATCCCACATGCAGCAGAGCGGCTAGGCCCGTGAGCCATGGCCACTGAGCCTGCGTGTCCAGAGCCTGTGCCCCACAATGGGAGAGGCCACAACAGTGAGAGACCCGCATACCACAAAAAAAAAAAAAAAAAAAAAAAGACAGCTGCATAGTGGAACTTTCAAAACTGTTACTGACTTAAAAACCCAATTCCTGGTAGTTCAGAAAGTAATAAGCTTTTTTAAAAAAATTTTTTTAACATCTTTATTGGAGTATAATTGCTTTACAATGGTGTGTTAGTTTCTGCTTTATAACAAAGTGAATCAGTTATACACATACATATGTCCCCATATCTCTTCCCTCTTGCATCTCCCTCCCTCCCACCCGCCCTATCCCACCCCTCTAGGTGGTCACAAAGCACCGAGCTGATCTCCCTGTGCTATGTGGCTGCTTCCCACTAGCTATCTATTTTACATTTGGTAGTGTATATATGTCCATGCCACTATCTCACTTTGTCCCAGCTTACCCTTCCCCCTCCCCGTATCCTCAAGTCCATTCTCTAGTAGGTCTGCGTCTTTATTCCTGTCTTGCCCCTAGGTTCTTCATGACCATTTTTTTTTCTTTAGATTCCATATATATGTGTTAGCATATGGTATTTGTTTTTCTCTTTCTGACTTACTTCACTCTGTATGACAGACTCTAGGTCCATCCACCTCACTACAAATAACTCAATTTCGTTTCTTTTTTATGGCTGAGTAATATTCCATTGTATATATGTGCCACATCTTCTTTACCCATTCATCTGTTGATGGACATTTAGATTGCTTCCATGTCCTGGCTATTGTAAATAGAGCTGCAATGAACATTTTGGTACATGACTCTTTTTGAATTATGGTTTTCTCAGGGTATATGCCCAGTAATGGGATTGCTGGATCATATGGTAGTTCTATTTTTAGTTTTTTAAGGAGCCTCCATACTGTTCTCCATAGTGGCTGTATCAATTTACATTCCCACCAACAGTGCAAGAGGGTTCCCTTTTCTCCACACCCTCTCCAGCATTTATTGTTTGTAGATTTTTTTTGATGGCCATTCTGACTGGTGTGAGATGAAGTAATGAGTTTTTTAAGGGAACAAGGACATGTCCTACAGAACAGGACTGTCATACTACCGTCAAACAATTAATGTCGATCTAGAACACATTCTTCCAAAAAGTTAGGGTGATCATACATCTGTGTTTACTCAAAATAGTTCCAATTTCCACCTATATTCCCAGTGTAATTACTTAGAGTGCCACTTCTCATTGTCAAAATGTCTAGGTTTGGAGAATTTTAATATGGTCACACTTTATATAGCTGATCCCAAATTTATTGTGTTTGCTCTTGTCAAACCAAAGTTTTCTTACTATCTTTTAAGTATCTTGCTGGACCTCAGGGTATTTAATCCATCTTTGTTTTTTTTTTTTTTTATTCATGGCGTTTTTATATTCTGAAGTAGGCTTTGCTAAAAAGACCATAGCTTTTAAATTTTGACTCTGTTTTTGGGGAAAAGATGTAGTAACAAAGACCTACATTCAAATGCTCTCCATGTGTGCCTCTCCCAAAGAAGACAAAAATGGAATTCTCTTGAAAATACTCTTTGACTACCAGGCTCAAATATTTCTTCCTTAGTTCCAGAAGACCAATGACCCTGTGGCATCACTGGAAAATCATTTAACTTCTTTTCACTTGTGGCTATGTCTAAAAATTCATCTCAAAGTATTTTTTGAAGTCATATCTGAAAATCAGTGATCATTAAGATGCTTAAAATGTTTTCCCTGAACATGGAAGCTTTAGCTACAGAAAAACATCTCATCCCTGGTACATTTTCTTTGCTAACCCCCAATGGAAAAGTACTTGAAACCAATAAGCAGGTATGTTAGTCTGCTCTGTGTAGATTATTTAAAAAAGGAATTGATGGCTATAGATAAAGAGTTTAACCTGAAGCCAATTTCACAACGTACATAGGCAGGCAGGTTCCATGTCTAAACGGTTTTAAGTATCCAAGGGGCCATGAAAACTTTGCTTTGCCCCTAAAAATATTTTTGTGACTTTCGTATAGCTCTGCACTATTTAATACAAGAATCACTAGCCATGTAGCTACTTAAATTTTAATTAATTAAAATTAAATAAAATTGGAAATTTAGTTCCTCAGTTGCACCAGCACCAGTTTTAGGTGCTCAGTAACCACAGGAAGCTAGTGATTGCGGTATTAGCACAGATATAGAACATTTCTATCATTTCAGACAGTCCCATTCATCAGCAGTAGATAGATGAATGAAGAGAAAAGGTGGTTAGGGTAATTCACTAATAGATCTATAAAAATACATCATCTTTCTTCTAATTAGCAAATGTTATACTGTAAAGTGGAATTATTGAATCACTGATATATTTGGACCCCATTTCTTTATTAGCAACTATTATATAATAGACTGTGCCAATTGCTGTTAAGAATTAAAGAAAGAAAAGTGTTGCAGTTCAGGATAGCTGACCTGAAGAGTGAGCTGCAGCCAAGCATGTTTCGGGCAGTGGAATGGGTATGAACAGCTAAGCATAAAGAGAATGGTTCAAGCACAAACAGATACCAGGAAGAATGAACCATATCCAGTCATCCAGGTTTCTTAGAAATATCTCAGAGAGGAAAATATTCATTTATTCATTCATTCATATATTCACAACAACTCTTGAAAAGGGCAGAACAAATCTTCACAGTTTTATAGGATGCAGTTAGTGTCTTGCCCAAGATTAACCATCAGTAAGTGATAGTACCAAGATTAGAGCAAGGCTCCCAGTTGGGTGCCTTTTTTTTTACTATATAGCAATCTTATAACCTAGAAGTTTTAGGTTTTAAAAAATTGAGAAAGGAACTGTACAGGGTAATAGAAAAACATTAGCTTTATAGGGTACTTTTTCATTAAAGGGAGATGTTTTTAGTAAGGACACAACTTGAAGTTTCAATTTTCTTCTATTCTAAAATGTCCATTAAGTCTAAATGTTTGAGGAAAAATGTCATTTCCCAAAATGTTTATGATGCTTCTATAGGTAATGCAGTTATGAAAATGAGGTACATTTATGGACTAGTTCTGTGTATGTTCCAAAATAAGAAACCAAAAGAGTTACACTGTGCTGATTCTAATCTTCACCTAGAAAAGGGGTTGGATGTATTTAGAGGCACCATCATTTGGAGACCATCCTGTTTGGCATATGGCTGCATTGGCTTTCTGATCAGAAAGGGCAGCAGAAGGTTTAGCATCACTATGTACATTTTCATGAGTTACCTTTTAAAGACTTCACTTAATCTGATAGAGAATGTGGGAAGAAAACACACTTTGTAAATGCGTATTTGTGGTAATATAATTTCTTTTGAAGGGCATTAGGCTATTTCTGTTTGAAAGGTTAAAGTAATTTTAAATTATTTATTTATTTTATTTTAGCTGTGTTGGGTTTTCGTTTCTGTGTGAGGGTTTTCTCTAGTTGTGGCAAGCGGGGCCACTCTTCATCGCAGTGCGCGGGCCTCTCACTATGGCGGTCTCTCTTGTTGTGGAGCACAGGCTCCAGACGCGCAGGCTCAGTCATTGTGGCACATGGGCCTAGTTGCTCCGTGGCATGTGGGATCCTCCCACACCAGGGCTCGAACCTGTGTCCCCTGCATTAGCAGGCAGATTCTCAACCACTGCACCACCAGGGAAGCCCCTAAAGTAATTTTAAAGCATACATATTTGAGTGCCAAATACAGAAGTAGAATAATAGTTCATTTTCCAAATATTTAGCAGTGTAGTGTAAACCCAAAATGACTCTCTTTACCATAAGACTCCTTAGCTGGCTCTCTGGTAGACACTCTGTAGTAATGGTTCTATAGTTCTGGTTTATAGCTTCAGGCTGTCTTTTTTTTAGTGCTTTATCTTTTCTCTTCAGGCTGAGATATTTCTACCCTGGTGTATAAAGCACATAGAAAACAGTAGTTGTGGTCACAAAAAGACCAGAGATCTCTACAAAGAGGAGACAGAGAA
Source organism: Mesoplodon bidens (assembly GCF_964165515.1). Taxonomy (NCBI): domain Eukaryota; kingdom Metazoa; phylum Chordata; class Mammalia; order Artiodactyla; family Ziphiidae; genus Mesoplodon; species Mesoplodon bidens. Next base: position 67,826,525 of record NC_138166.1, on the reverse strand, counting down.
AACTAAAGACCAGCTTCATAGAAGAAGATAATTAATATTCGCTCTGCCATCTAACCTTTGCTCTCTCTCACCTCATCTTTCACCACCCTCCCTGACCCCTCACCTCACTCAGCTCCAGTCACACTGACTTTCTTTTTTGCTGCTTGAACGTGACAAGCTCTTTACACTTAGAATCTTCATATTGGTTCATCCCATGCACCTATTCAGTGAGATCTTCCCCCCACCATTGCATCTGTCTCTGCCCCTTTTCCCTGTACTTTCAAAGCACTTAGCACATCAGATTGTAATTTTGTTCTCTCTCTCCCCGCAGACTGAGAGCTGCATGAAGCCAGAGGCACGCTCTATTTCTTAGCTACATCCCCAGCAGCAAGAGCAGTACTCAGGGTCCACGGTAAGCACATAATAAATATTTGTGGCATGAATGGATGGAATGAAAACTTTTTATTATATTCATTTTCTCATTTTATGTTCTAAGGTTAACATTTTATCTTTCCTATCTTGCATTATAAAATGACAACTCAGAAATGCAAGTTTAAGAGAGGAACTGGTAAAGGTGAGAGAATCTGTGCAGTTCTGTCTTTGATCTATTTAATTCAGATTGATGGTGAGAACTCCATACACCTAGGACCATGTAGAAGTGGACTGAGGGGGAAATTTGAGGATGAAGAGGGAAGATTATTTGTGCATAATGATCCATTTGAAGATGGAAGTTAGCGTCTCTTAAATTGGGAGGTTTAACAACCATCTTGGCTTCTCCAGAAAGAGTAAAGGAAGTGTTTGAGAAGCTTAACTTTTTCATCCCTCCAGGGCACCTTTATGAGGCAGGCACTATGGAATTAGTCACAGATTCAATTGATATCAGAACACAGTGACATGATTCCCCACAGATATGAGTTCTAGGGCCCCAGATTATGAAGATTTCTGGATATCTTTTCCATTTGCCCTCAGACTATCAAGAATAAGGACATCTCATTATCTTTTGTTAAACAGTGCCTTGTCTTTAAACATACTCAAAGTCCTTAAGTGCTACCTATTCCTGACTTATTCTCCAGGAGCATTTTTATTTTTAGCTTTGCTTCTTGCAACTAAAAAGTTTAGTTCATTCCCCAAGGAAATGTAACAGCCTTTTCTCTGGGAATGATACCTAGAAACATTTGTCCTGAGTGATATACCTCCTGTTTGGGGTTTGCACACATATTCCACCAGACATTTCCAGGGTATTGTTTGACATTCAGAGGTAACATGTAAAATTGAGTATATGGTACCTTTGTCACACATTAAAGTGATATGAGCCATGCTTGAGCTAAGAGACACAAGATTTTTTTATTTCTCCCACAGCAAGAAGTTATACCCTGTAACATGTGCTTGGTAATTACAAATCATTTGTGGGCATCAGTGCCATATGTATAATATACCCTGGTGGCACCATTTCAAGGTTGCAGAGTCACATTTTGTAGGCAAATAATTTATAATCATCACTGCTACTGCAGCACTGACTGTCATGTTTTGCTCTGAATGGGTGTTTCTATGACAAATTTATAAAGTTGCTAAGAAGTGTTTCTTCTTAAAAATACAAGTTAATGTTAGTGTATTTGACATATTTCTTAAAGACCAGCACAAAATGTCACCATGTACCTTGAAAAAGGAGTTAGATAGACAGAAAAAAGAATGCTAACCAAATTTCTTTCACTAGTTATGTTATTAATCACTTATGCTAACAGTAGAACCACCTAGTAAAAGTCATAAAGACACATGAATATTTTTGTACTTCTCTATCAGGGCTATTTACTTTTTGAATTATGAAGATTCTGATGAGGTGACGGGGCTCAAATATCTTTATTTGTTTAGTCCCACTTGGTCACATTATAAGACAAATGAGGATTCATTCACTCACTCATTCATTCATTCATTCATTCATTCATTCATTCATATTTTCCTTTATTTTAAAAATTTGATCCTTTTGCAACCTTGCAAAATATGTATTCTACTAAAAAGAGAATATCAAAGTGGTTAAGAGCATTGGCCCTCAGAGATTGAGAGTTTGACAGGCTTAGCTTAAAATCCTGGCTCTACTGATCCCTAGCTACTGTGACCCCCAAGTCACTTAACTTTCTGTACCTTGGTTTCCTCATCTGTAGAATGGGGATAATGACAGAACTTTCTCATTGAATTGTTTTTAGGATTAAATGAGATCATTAAAATCAGTATCTGACACATGATAATTGTTCAATATTAGACATTATTTCTATTATAATCATTTTACAGAGGAAATGATAGATTCAGAGAAGTAATATAATTCACCCACTGTTAGTAAGTGGTTGAAGTGGGATTTGAAACCAAATATCTCTGACTGTAGAGGTCACGTGCCTAAATTCCTATCATATCAGAAATTAGGAGGCAAATAGAGGATTAGTTCACTCATAGAGGATGATTGTGAGGATCACCTGCAATACTGAATGTAAAACCATGTTGACAAGTATAAATAACTTTATGCAAAGGTGAGCTCTTTTGATTGTGTAGATTTTAAAAGTTTGGCAATCTATGCTTAGCCTAAAATAAGCCTGAGCATTGCTGTGACAGAAATTGACTAGCTATTCACCAAACCCATTTCCTCTTCCTCTTAGGCACACAGTCAGACTACAGTTGCCACCCTCTCTTGCATTAGGTGTGCCATGTGAGTTTTGGCCAGTGGAATATGGGCAAGAGTGTTGAGCATTACTTCCAGATATGGCACATAAAAACTTCCTAGGTGCAATATTCTTTGTATTCTTTTCACCTTTTGGTGGTTGGAGAGGAGATGATCTCCAGGGCAACCTTTGGACTACACACAGACAAGGAAAGAAAGGAAGGAAACTGAGTCCTTGAATCACTACTAGGGCAAGGGCCACCACCATGTAGGACCTCCCATTTTGGAAGTCATCTGAAGGAGAAATAAACTTCTGTTGTGTTTGAAAACTAATACAGTAAGTCCCCTACATACGAACATTTAAGTTGCACACTTTCAAAGATGTGAACATGTGTTCCATCCACGTCAGGCATGAGTGAAACTGCAGCTTGCCCTCCATCTCCTGTTGCTGACAGTCCTCCAGCTGTACCATCTCCCACCTCTTCTCCCTCCTTCAGTCAGTACCTCTTCTTGCCTATTCACTCAATGCCAGCCCCTGTATGCCAGCTGTTGTATGGTACTACTGTACTTTTTCAAGGTACTGTACTGTAAAACTAAAAACGCTTTCTTTACTTGTTGTTTGTTTTCTTATGTATTATTTGTGTGAAAAATATTATAAACCTATTACAGTACAGTACTATATAGCCAATTGTGTTAGCTGGGTACCTAGGCTAACTTTGTTGGACTTAACGAACAAATTGGACTTACAAACGTGCTCTCAGAACAGAACTCATTTGTATGTAGGGGACTTACTGTATTTTGAGATTTATCTGTTATAACAGCTAGTGTTACCTTTATTAGTACAGTTACCCAGTGCCCATCTCCGGGGCTGAATAAGTAGGGTGTTACAACTGCTAGGAAACATGAGATGTCAGTGTAACATCTTTTACCTCTGTGTTCAGTAGCATATAACATAATCCTTTTGGGAACTAAATAGGATACACATTTCACCTTGGTCATCCTATATTTTATAACTACTAGAAACATATCTTTAAAAAATTACTCATAGGATTTTAGAGTCAGGAAAGTTTTAAAAGTCTCCTAATTCAATTCATTGTGAGTCTGTTACCTCATACAGCATCCCTACGTAGTTTAAGTACCTATAGCAACAGTAAACTCAATTTTAGACTGTTCTGCTATGGAGTAACATCTAGGCAGCATACAGTAGAAAACAGAGGTTCAGGACTCATGGTTCCAGTCCATTCATTCTCGGCAGCATATAGTAGAAGACAGAAATTCAAGACCCATGGTTCCAGTCCATGTCCAAAGGCAAATATGTTTTCGCCCATCATTGTTTTTGTTTTATGTTAAATTTTAATTGATGCAGGTATTCTCCAATGTTCCACAGGCCCCACTATTCCCCACTGTTGCTCCCTGCTCCTTCACATATTTGTGTTATTTGTCTGGTCCCTAAACATTTGGATTTGTGTCTGCTAGTTGGCCTTGAGATCAAAGGACTTGGGTCCAGTTCCCAGCTCTCTACCTTTCCCAGTTTTGTGATCATAGGCAAGCTCCTTAACCTTTTTGAGTTTTCTCATCTATAAAATGGATTTAAGTATTTTGGCACTTCTTATAGACATGAAGAATAAATGAGATAAGGTTCTATAGAGATTTAAGGTATCAGAATTTTTAATGGGGTAACACAAAAATATTTTTATTACATCTTCCATGTAAAAGTATTCGAAATATTTGAGGAAAGTGATCATGTCATTCCTGTGGCTTCTTTCCTCTAGTCTAAAATTCCCCACCTCTTTCAGATATTCTTTGAATGGCATTATATCAGTTGCCATATGGTTCTAAGCTAGGCTGGTAATATAAATGTGTGAAGTAGGCTAAGTGTGGACTATGGTAGACAGAAAATGCCATGCCTGGTATAAAGAGGGAAGCCAATATACTAGGTGGCAATATTCACTTGGACAGATCTTCCAATTTTTCAAATGAAGGAGGCAATCAGGATTTATATGTAAAATCTCTAAATTTGGCCTCGAGGTCTCTAGTTTATAAAACTCAGTCTCAAATTTTTAGGCCTTAATACATACACATTTTGGAGTCTATGTGCAGAAATCAATCCATATATAGATGGTCCAAATTTGACAAACCATTTATTAACTACCATGATCAAAATCTTTTGAAAGATAAATTCTATTAATTAAAATGAGTAATCTCTCTTTAATTTACATGAGACAGTTTCTATATATGAATCAAAATGTATAAGCATATAACACCTGTATGAATTACATGGTAATTACCCTAAGTGTTCAATTGCTGAAAGAGTTCACTAGACTCAGCTCACAGTCACAAAACAGCTTTATCACAGGCAAAAATTAAAGCATAGTAATAGCAGGAGGGTGTGCATTGAGAAAGGGGTCTGGATATCTCAGGTTCAGGTTTCTTTGTCTTCACATCCTGGCAAGCCAACATCCCTGGATTGCCAGTATGTGCTTTACTTCCAGGTCTGTAACCATCATATGCTTGAGAGCATATAAAGCACCTCTGTAACAAGAGTCCCTGTTTTTACTCATGGTGATATCTATTACAGTGAGTTGGTCACAGAGGCATGTTATAGCTACATCACCAATCTTAACTGGCAAGAATTCCCAGGCTCCACCAGATAAATCACCTTGTTCACCCTGTCCTAAGACAATTGACATACGCATGGTTACAGATAAAGAAGAGCCATCTTATTGCTGGATTTTTTCAACAGCCAAAATCACCTTTTTGATGATTGACCAAGACAGTATTACTGTTCCCCTCAGTTTGACTAAGCTTTAGACAGATTTCTTCCTGACTATAGGCCCCTAACTGCCCTTTTCTTGGAGCATTTATTTTAGCAAACTTGCAATTGTAAATTCTTTTTTCTATCTCTGAGATGTAAATCTTTTTCCAGCCTCTTGCCTGTTTTACAACCCAGCAATGTCTTTCTCAAGGACTTGGGAGCCATCCTTTGGAAATGTAATCATCAAGAAAGACTAGGTCCCTACCTCTCAGTCTCTGTAGAAGGGTAAAAATCTAACTTCTATAAACACCAATGTTCAAACACAGATGGCCTAATCAGTTGATCAGCCTCCCTGCTAACATCTGCCTGTATTTTTCCATAGCTCACCCCAATGCTTGAAAACGCTCCTGTGCTTTGTTTCAAAGAAGTTGAATTTAGTCTCTCTGTCCTATTGCAGTAGTGTTGACTCCTATTGCAATAGTCTTGAATAAAGTCTTTCTTGTACGTTTAACTCCGCTGTCACAATTTTTCTCTGATGTGACAATATGATTAAATAAACAAAGTGAGTTTAACCATATAATAGCACTTACTAAATATGAACATTACTTTAAAAAGTAAGTTTTGGGCTTCTCTGGAGGCGCAGTGGTTGAGAATCTGCCTGTTAATGCAGGGGACACGGGTTCGAGCCCTGGTCTGGGAGGATCTCACATGCCGCGGAGCGACTGGACCCGTGAGCCACGACTACTGAGCCTGCACGTCTGGAGCCTGTGCTCCGCAACAAGAGGCCGCGATAGTGAGAGGCCCACGCACCGCGATGAAGAGTGGCCCCCGCTTGCCACAACTAGAGAAAGCCCTCACACAGAAATGAAGACGCAACACAGCAAAAATAAATAAATTAATTAATAAAAACTCCTACCCCCAACATCTTAAAAAAAAAAAAAAAGTAAGTTTTAGGAATTAGAATGAAATACCTAGGTTTTCTATATTTTATTCTTCAAGAAACTACTTGATTCTTAGTCTTACTAAGGGCATAAATTTTCAATGATTTGGACACAATCTTTAATAATAAAAGGAAAATACTTTGAAATAACAGCTATTTCTGATACAGAGCATTTAATTTCAGCAAAGCTAACTTTGTCCTCAAGTCCTTTACATTTAGTTTTAACTTCTTAGTTTTGAATAAAGACTGTCCTTTTGGTAGAGTCTTTGTTTTCTTAATAGCACAATGTGCTTTTGAAGTGATTAAACAGGAATAAAGCCTTTTTGGAAAATAGTTTGGTACAATTTGAAAATGTCAATATATGTTTTTCAATATTAATATCACTGCCTATGACCAGAGTAATTTAGGAGATTTTAGGCAGAGTTGTTCTTCTCCTGATGACACAGCAGACAGATAAAAGTAAATACTGCTCAAATTGTTAAGTGGCTTTGTACTTTTTGGTAACATGTACATAAAAGTGGTGGTGGTTGATCCAGTGTCAGTGATTGTGATCATGGCAACTTTAAGGCTAAAATGATTAAAACATAGCAGTGCCAAAAATGGTAGCTATATTGTACACAATACCCTCTTCATTGAGTTTCTGACATGTCCTTGGATTAATTTTAAAATTAAATGCCTTTTCTTCTAAACAAGTATAAGTGTCTGGACCATAGACCTTAAAGTTTCCATGAATTTTTTCTTCATTTAGTGCTATCACTAAACTTTAGCAAATACAACTGACCCTTGAACAACATGGGTTTGAATTCTGTGCTTGACTTACACATGGACTTTTTTCAATAAACACTACAGTTCTACATGATCCTTATTTGTTTGAATTCATGGATACAGAATCATGGATATGGAGGACTGACTATGGGACTTAATCATCTGCAGATTTTGGTATCTGTGGCAGGTCCTGGAACAAATTAACTGTGAATACTGAGGGATGACTGTACAGACAAAAAAATGATCCAGCAATCCCACTCCTGGGCATATATCTAGAAAAGACAAAAGCTCTAATTCAAAAGGATACACGCACCCCAATATTCATAGCAGCACTATTTACAATAGCCAAGACATGGAAACAACCTAAGTGTTCATCAACAGATGAATGGATAAAGATATGATACACACACACACACACATACACACACACACACACAATGGAACATTACTCAGCCATAAAAAGTAATGAAATAATGCCATTTGCAGCAACATGGATGAACCTAGATATTATCATTCTAAGTGAAATAAGTCAGACAGAGAAAGATAAACATTATATGATATCACTTACATGTGGAATCTTAAAAAATAGTACAAATGAACTTATTTACAAAATAGGAACAGACTCACAGACTTAGAAAACAAATCTATGGTTACCAAAGGGGAAGAGGAGGGGAAGGGATAAATCAAGAGTATGGGATTAACTGATGCACACTACCATATATAAAGTAGATAAACAAAAAGGATTTACTATATAGCACGGGGAACTATATTCAATATCTTGTAATAAATTATAATGGAAAAGAATCAAAAAAAGAATATAGATATATACATATATGTATGTATAACTGAATTACTTTGCTGTACATCTGAGACTAACACAATATTTTGTCAACTAACTTCAATTTAAAAAGATGACTTGTATTATTATTTTTTAATTTCTTATAACTGTAGACTGTGGATTATAACAATTTTTTTCTGGGCTGTTTATTTATTATACCTATTATTCATGATTGAACTAAACAATATTTTAGCAATTTTCATAATTAAATTTTTTTGGAAACACATCCTTTAATGAGCTATATAAGTTTTATTTTCATATATCTATGGAAAAATAATATTGGCAGAATGAGACATGTTTATCACCAATTAAATTTCTATTTTTCATTTTCATATATGTAGAGATTAAGAAACTTTTCGCACATAAATAAGTAGATAGAAATGAAAGATTTTTTACAAGAAGGAATTTAGTTCTTTGAACATGCAAGTTATAGGTAAAAAATGACACAATAACCTATCATTTAAAAATAACTGACAACTCAATTTTGTTGAAATCAAAGAATTGGAGATGACTACACTTGTAAAAATTTTTTTAACCTAGGTATAAAAGTCATTCACTTTATCAACACCTAACGTATTCCATTTTAAAAAATTCTTTGGTCTTAGATTTTATAGTGTGTGGGAAAGTACCATACTAAGATTGGGGATTGGTAAAGTATGCTTTTCTTCTGTGAGAGGGAATAAGGCAAACAGAGCAATTTTAGAAAATCTAGAATGGAAAATGATTCACCTAAAGCTACCTATGCCTCACACCTCCTGGAAAAATCTTAATGTTTTCCCAGGGGTAACCCAAGAATAAAGAAAGCATCTCCTAAAAACCCTGGAAAAGAGAACTCCTTGCTCCTGCCTCAACCATCTGTCTAGGCAAAGCCCACAGTTAAATTAGAATGCATGATTATTTGCATTGAAAAAAGTGACCCCCAGCAGATTGTGACAATGGTTCAAGTTGGAAAACCACCAAAATAAAGGAGAGACAATGTGCTTTAGGGCCAGATGGATGCTGGGTTCCAATCTTGGCCCTACACTTACTAGCTATGTGACGCTGGGCAAATCATTTAACTTCTCTGAGCCTCAGGCTTCTCAACTGTATAATAAGAATAGCAATCTACCTTTTAAAGTAAGTATTGTTGAGAAGATTTTATGATATAATTTATGTAAATCACTTAACAGTGTCTGATACATGGAAGGTATTCACTAAATTGTGGTTGCAGTCATTGTCATTTTTGTCATCATCATCATTTTATTGGCTGGAGTTATTCCCTGGGAAGGAATAGCACTCCATAGTGCCATAGTGTCAGAGAAAACAAGTGGATATTAGGGGCCCAATTCTTCTTCATTGTGCTCCACCATGGAGATAATTATGGAGAAAAGATCACACTGATTGCATGAATATGAGAGAATTACATGAATATGAGAGAATTACATAGGAGAGAAGGCAACACTTTAGCAAACCTCAATACTTTTTCTCTCAAAGGGAAAATTAGAAGTAATGAGGAACCAAAACCTCAGATATAAAAAACGAAAATATTTAAATTATCTCATCCACTAGACATATGTCAGACCGTCATATAATTTCAGCAATTTGATCCCATTTAGGAGATTTAGTGACCTTACTTTAAAAATCATCTAAAAATTAAATTCAATAAAAATTAATGTATACTCATATCTACCTGACTTAATGAGAAAAATTAGGTTTTGCTATAAAGGTCTCCAAATTTGATTTAAAGTATATGTGGCTGCCACAGGAAAATGGAGAAGATGTAAAAAATATCTTGGTTTTGGGATGATACAGGGACTTAAATTTAGAGACTAAATGAGAGCTAAGGGAAATCTATTCCTTTAATTATAATCTCATCAAAAGTACATTAGTCAAATGACAGCAGCACATGAAGGACTTAGATCTTTAAATGCCAAAACACAGGATTAATACATAAAACCACATGATTACTCAGTAACAATTTGTGTGAAGATGATATCCATGAGTGACCAAACAATAGCTAGGAAGAACTTTTCTGAAGGAAAAAGTAAAATTTGTCATTTGTTTGATTTATTATTAGTACAAGGGTATTGAATATCCAGCTAATAATGCAGAATAATCCCCTAAAATGTAAATTTCAAGTAGATTAAAAATGTATGATTTTTATTCAATTAGAAACTAAACAGAGGTTTAGAAGAGAAAACTGCAGAATAATAATGGTAATCATGACATCAGGGGAAAACATGCTCATAACTCAGTCTGTCAGTGTTTTAAGCTGGAAAATTAAAATGGAAAACTTGGAAGCATCCATGTTCTGCAACTTGGTAGTGAGTATTTGAAGATAAGAGAGCACGCATAGCTTATCAGATAAAGTTTGAATACTCCAAAATACAAAGAATAAATGACTTTCAAATTTATTCTGTCATGATATAATCCAGACTAAGTTTATGTGCTTTATTAATTCATACTTCTGCCAGACACTTTGAGATATTTTTGTGATATACCTTCATTGAAGACTAATTTATTAAGCAAGAGCCCTTAGTAAGTCTCTGAAAAGTGTCTCTAACTTTTATGGTAGAAGAACTAACATATTAAAAACTCTTTATTCAGTGAAATTTCGTTGAAATAATATTCCTAGACAAATAAAGAATAATATGGTGATATGTATATTAGACTATAATGCAAGTATTAGAGTAGGCTCTGACATGAATGTTATAAAAGTATTTTATGCTATTAAAACTATACAAAAAACAAAGCTCATATCTTCTTTAGACTTCACCCTATGGAAATTTAGAGTTGTAATAAAGAGGAGAAGACTATAAATTGGCATGAAGACTGCTTGACACACGTGAGAATGGAGTGGATAACTTGGCAGTCTCTGAAAAGGAATGGAATCTGACTTGGTGAATAATAATGAGGAACGGAAAAAGAGAGTGGATAAGGTAAGACGATACAAGTACAATGGTTCATTGTGTAATACAAGCAGGAAGAGAAAAGTAGTTCATCTCTAGAAGTTCTTGTGAACATGCATGCATTGATATAAATGACTTTTGCAAGGACTTCTGGGAAGATGCTGAAATGAAAGTGCCCAGAGTGCTGTCCAGCTACTACTCAGCACTATTTTTCTAAAAATCAATAGATTCCAGAATTCATTCCCTTTCTGTTAATAGAGTTGCTGTGATTTCTCTCCATTTGTGTTCGATTCACTTATTTAAATTTAATTTAAAAGAGGTTTTGATGTTCAATTTACAAAACAATAAATTTTTATCATTTTAAAATAAAATTAAAATTAAAAAATATCATTTGATATCTGTTAAAGGGAATTCAAAATGCATAAACTATTATTTAATATAGTATTTATATTTTCCATTGAAAGCAATATGAAAGCATTAATTTCCACCTTCCTCCTACCCCTCAAATCCACAAAACTACATTCTAAAATTTTGTGTAGTAAGGAGTATTTTGATTCTCTCTTTACTGTTAGAAAATAATTGATGAATTGGAATAAGCACCATAAAAAAATGATGGTCACACATAAATAAACAGTATTCAATTACTCAAATACCTTAATACAATGTTTCTACTATGGTTGCTCTAAATTTAATAGGAACTGTGGTAAGGAGGAATAGTGTTATAAGGATTATTTAGCTGCACAAATTAAATATATTAAATTTCAGCTTCTGCCTCTCTTTATCCCTCCTGACATTTCTCCCTGTGGTCTTAACTAACCATTATCTAGTAGAGTTTCTGGTATATAATAAGCATTCACATGTATCTTAAATGAATGACTACTTGATCTGATTTCACATGAAACCAAAGAGATACGGAATAGAATCAAATGCAGCATTAAGATGAATATTTGCCAAATACGATTCCTTTGATTATCTGGGAAGCTATAAAGATATATATTTATATATTTATATATATAGTGATTAATTTGAACATCACATTACATCTAAATTTGTATTGTTTGTATAACCAAGTAATATGCATTAGCTAAGACATAAACCAGTGACATATATTAAAGGCAAGATTACAAAAATTTTTTTCTGGATTGCAAAATTTCAGAAAGAGGTTTTAAAATGTTATGCCAGAACATCTAACCCTTGAGTCTAGATCTTGGAATAGCACAGCACCTTCTTTGCACCAAACTTCCTATCAACTATGACTAAAAATCTGAGCAATTTATTTTACTGAGCATTACCGAGGACTTTCAGGGTCAAGAGTCTGAACATAAAAGAAACCAAGAGATGTGTTATGACATTTGGCTCATTCTTTTCCTTGAGGCATTTGACAACCTGAATGCAGCAGCTGAGAGGCTTAGAAGCTAAGAAAATGTTTTGGCAGGCTCAAAAAGGAGGAGGGGCCCTGGTAAACAGTACAGATTGGGGACCAAAAGATCTACATCCTGGGCGTGTGTCCAGAAATAGAAATCTTCTTTAGTAAATGTTAATGTTCATCAAATTATCTGTATTATTATATATAAATGACCTCAAATTAGCTTTAAATTTTTAAAACATGTATTTTCAGACTGAAGTAAAAACATGTAAGTACACAAAATTGCAAGACTTGACCAAAATCCAAGATAAAAAATAGACAGCAGAAACAGACACATGAGAGATTCAAATATTGATGTGATTATATAGTTTAAAATTAAAATAATGATTATTAATGTTTTTAAGAAATACATGATAAAATGAGGAACATGACAGGAAACTGGGAACTATAAAGAGAATCAAAAGGAAATTCTATGACTGAAAAATATGATAATAGAAATTAGACAATTAATATATAACTTAATAGCCATTTAGACACTGAAAGAATTAGTGAAGCAGAAGATAGGTCAGAAGAAAATATTCAGACTGAAGCAGAGAGAGAGAAAAAGGATTAAAATCAGAAAAAAAATAAAGGAGTCATATGGGACACAGTCAAAGACCTGATATTTAGAGGTTTTTTGTTTGTTTGTTTGTTTTTAAAGGAGGAAAGATAGAATAACATACAAAGAAAATTTGAGGAGATAATGGCTGAAAATTTTCCAAAACTGATGAGAGACATCTAGCATAGACTTAATCACTATGAACTGCAAGCAGAATAAATTAAAAGAAAATCATACTTAGGGCTCTGTTCTCTTTTTAGAAATATCATAGAATCCTGTATCAGACCAGCCCTCCTGCAGATAACAATTATAACTCTGGGCAACATATTTCAAAACTACTTAAAATCATTGGAGAATGACCAAAAGGAGGCAGAAACTGAAGTGCTAATCTTTTTTTTTTTAAGTTGATGTAATATTGACATATAACATTATATTAGTTTCAGGTATACAACATAAGTATTCCATATTTGCATATATTGTGAAATAATCTCCATAGTAAGTCTAGTAAATGACTGTCACCACACAAATTTTTTTTTCTTGTGATGAGAGTTTTTAAGATTTTCTCTCTTGGCAACTTTCAAATATGCGATACAATATTAGTAACTATAGTCACCATGCTGCACATTACATCCCCAGCACTTATTTATTTTATAACTGTAAGTTTGTACTTTTCATCCATTCATTCACTCTCTTACTCTCCCCTACCTCTCCTCTGGCAACCACCAATCTGTTTTCTGTATCTATGAGCTCATTTTTTGTCTGTTTGTTTTGTTTTATTTTTGTTTTGCTGTATTTTGTCTTACTCTGTTTGACTTATTTCACCTAGCATAAGGCCTCAAGTTCCAACCATGTTGTCACAGATGGCAAGATTTTCTTATATTTTATGGTTTAGTAATATTACTTTATATAAATATACATTTTCTTTATCCATTCATCCACCGATGAACACTTAGGTGGTTGTTTTTGTGTCTTGGCTATTGTAAATAATGCTGCAATGAACAGAGGGTTGCATATATATTTTCAAGTTAGAGTTTTTATTTTCTTCAGATAAATACCCAGAAGAAGTGGAATTGCTGTATCATATGATAGCTATATTTTTAATTTTTTGAGGAGCCCCCACACTGTTTTCCATAGTGACTCCATCAAGTTACATTCCCATCAGCAGCGTGCAAGTGTTCCCTTTTCTCCATATCCTCACCAATACTCATCATTTCTTGTGTGTGTGTGTTTGTGTGTATGTGTGTTTTAAAATTAAAGCCTTTCTAACAAGTGTGAGGTGTATGGTTTTGATTTGCATTTCCCTGATGATGAGTGATGTTGTGCACCATTTCATGTACCTGTTGGCCATCTGTACAGCTTCTTTGAAAAATGTCTATTCAGGTTCTCTGCCTATTTTTTAAGTGGATTGTTTGTTTGCTATTGAGTTGTATGAGTTCAGCATCATCTTTTTGCAAGAAGGACAGACATCTGAAGTCATTCTAGCAAATACCTTGTAATTCACTTCATAAAGAGGAGTAGAACAACTGCCCTCTAGTATAATATGGTCTAATCATTGGAATCTATTTTCCACACTGTCATCAGAAAGACCATTTAACAAACATGAGTGTAGCTAATTTTTGCAAAATTACGGAAAGGGGCAAATATTGCAAAGTTGGAAGCAACGAAAATAGGTACTGTTAACTTATAAATTTCAAATGAGAAAAAAAGATGTAAAAAATGTTTCACATTCAAAAAGTAATGTATTGTTCTATCATAATAATTAATATTTTTATTACTGCAGATTTTAGACTCAAAAAATCAGCTATTACAGTAAAGTTTAAGTGTCATTATTTTCACTCATAACCCGATATTAATCACTCTAAAGATTCTCTGAATTTTTCCGTTTGGTGGTATCATTTTAGGTTACTAACTTAAAGTCACTATTATAAATAAAATTATTTAATAGAGGATATTATTAAAATATGGGTTACCTCATGTTCTTCATAAGTCTGAGGAGCAAGCAAAAAGAAGAGCCGGATAAAGTACTTCCAAAATGAAATAGTTGAAAATTATGAAGTGTACAAGCTCCTTTCCAGGAGATGCCAGAACTCTGGAGCAAGGCAGAGGGAGAACGCAAAGATGGTGTCCACTGGCCTCCATCACGAGAGTGTATTGGTGGGTCCCTAGATGTGTGCCAAACTAGATCCCTGTCCCACATGCCAAAGCTCCAGGACAAGCAAATTAGCCCCTTTCACAGAAACACTGGTGGTGTGTTATAGTCTTCTGTCTGGGCAGTGTCCTGGGGATGGTAGCCATCTAAGAACTGTCTCTGTGGTAGTTACAGTCCTTTGGGGCCCAGGAACACAAGCTCTCCTGGTCACCAGAGCCAGGTGATCGAGGGGTGTCTCCTGGGTGGCAGTTGAATAAATAAGGGAAACCAGATGCCCGTGTAAGCTCCCATACAGGCGATACTGGCGCTCTGGAGCACAGCAGAGGAAAAGCACGAAAACAGCACCTACCCTCAGAGGTCTCTGGAAAGGATTACAGTCAGCTCTTAGACTTCTGTTTAATTAGAAGCCTGTCCATCTGAGTACAGCTATGAAGACAAGCTCATAGACCTCTTTCACAGAAAGACTGGGCTCCCGGGTCTGTTGTCTTTTGCTGTGCCCTGTGGGTGGTAACTGGTTGAAAACTGTTTCTCTGTTGGTTACAGCCCGTGGGACCCGTGAGCATAAGCCCCACCTGCCACTAAAACCAGGTCATCTAGAGGTGTCCCTTAGCAGTTGCTGCAAAAATCAGGGTGCCAGATGAGGGTATAAACTCCTTTCTGGGAGACGCCAGCAAGGTTGGAGAGAGACACAGAGAACGTGTAAAATGATGCCTGCCAGCCTCTGTCCCAGAGCATACCCCAGCAGGCCCGTGTGTGTTTGTTAAATTAGATGCCTGTCCCTCAGTCTGACACTTTAAGATAAGCAAATAAGCCTGTTTCACATAAAGTCTGGGATCCTTTCAATCAGTTGCCTCTGCACTGGTTTTGGGGTGAGTGAGTCTGAGCATGCAAGCCCTTTAAGAGCCATTTCTCAGTTGCCTATAGCCTTGAGAGTCTCTGAATATGAGCCCTGTTGGCTTTCAAATATTGATGTTTTGGGGGCTCATCTCTCAGTTGCAGGACTTAAAAGTGGGAGTGCCCTGTGTGGAGTTCAAACCCTTTGCTTTTCCAGGAGAAGCTCTGGGTTTTTAGTTCCCTCCTAATTGTGTGTCACTGCACTGGCGGTGGGGTTTATGGTGACATTATATCTCAGCCTGTCCTACATACTTTAATGTTTGTTTTTTTCTTGATTATCTAATGTGTAGGAGTTGCTCATCTAGCTTTTAGCTTTTTTTTTTTTTTTTTTTTCAAGGAAGTTGTTCCTTATTGTAGCTGTAGATTCAGGGTGTTCATGGGAGAAGGTGAGTTCAGGATCTTTCTATTTTTTTTTAAGACTCATTTTATTTTATTTTATACAGCAGGTTCTTATTAGTTATCTATTTTATACATATTAGTGTATATATGTCAATCCCAGTCTCCCAATTCATCTGACCACCACCACCCTGCCCCCTGGCCTTCCCCCTTTGGTGTCCATATGCTTGTTCTCTACAACTGTGTCTCTACTTCTGCCTTGCAAACCAGTTCATCTGTACCATTTTTCTAGATTCCACATATATGCGTTAATATACGATATTTATTTTTCTCTTTCTGACTTTCTTCACTCTGTACAACAGTCTCTGGGTCCATCCACATCTCTACAAATGACCCAGTTTTGTTCCTTTTTTATGGCTGAGTAATATTCCATTGTATATATGTACTACATCTTCTTTTTTCATTTGTCTGTCGATGGGCATTTAGGTTGCTTCCATGACCTGGCTATTGTAAATAGTACTACAATGGAATTCAGGATCTTTCTAAGTTACTGTCTTGAACTGGAAAATGGGTGTCTCTAAATTCTTATCATAATACTTATGTCATGGCTTGTCCTTATATCTTTGACTTAAAAAGACAACATAGACTTGACTGAATGTTTTGGTGATTATGTATGTATATATGATGCTGTGTTCTAATGGTGAATTTGTATACACAGAGTGTGCATGTGCATTCATATGTGAAGCATTAGCATATACTCCAAATAGTTTTTCTTCTGTTGTGAATTAAGACATGTATCAATCTAATCTCATAAAAGGGGATCACAATATATGTTCTGGGCCAATTTCTACTTTAAACTCCTTAACAAATAACAATTTAAATCCATATTAAATACTCCCAATTTAACACCTACAATTCTACAGACATTGGCTTTCATACTACCTTGCTGTGAATAAGAGATCATACATGAGAAAGATAGATACTCAGCTATCCCCCAAGTGATGTCTGAGATACTTCCTCCTAGGGCAGGGGTAGGGTTCCATTTTATTGTTCTATGCATAAGACAGAGAACTGGCTGTAATAATTCAGTCTACACATAAAACAATAACCAGTTCACAATAATCAATATAAAGTAAAATTTTAAATTTGGGGAATCCAAAGTAAACTCCTAAAATTTGGTTGAGGAAAGACCAGATTTTCTTACTGAGTATAAACAAGATTTTCCCAGATTATTTTTATATCCACCAATCTTCTTTCTCAAGAATTTAAAGAAAAACTCTTTAATAGCTAACTATTCACTCTTTCTAGAGTCATTATGCTTAAAGTTGTCCATACTGAATTTTACTGCCACACTAGACTGGTTATCTCCCAGACAATACGTTTTTATTTCCTGTGCTCCTGGGTGGTAACAAAGAAATTTAGGGAGAGGTTTGTTCCTGAGCTTGTAGTTTAAACAGAGAATAGAAAATTGTATACTATTTAAGAATTGGGGGTGCATACTTTATCTTATTTTACAGTAGACTCTTCGCTTTGTTGCCTCCCAGACAGAGTTTGTCATCTGCCTTTGCTGTGGGCAAGGAGACTTTAAGGTCTAAGAACTTATTTCGAAATCTAAAAGCAACTCTATCAATTCTTACTAACTCAGAAACTATGGCTATTGAACGGGTCCAAAGTGTCACAGAAACAAACAGCATATCAGATAATATTTGCCCCAGAATGTTTGATGGGAATATATTATGGGTAAGCATTCATATTCATGGGGATGCTTAGGGATTTTCTTATTCTAAATGTGGATTTTCACCTCTGCATGAGGAAAATGACCATCTCTTTAGTGGTATTTCCCATTGCTATGAAACATAAGGACAAGAGATTGCCAAGTAAGCAATCAACTGTCAGAAATACAGATTTTCTTTTAGGACCAGCTGAAAAGTCACTCAAGGAAGCAGCTGGGATTTCACAGCCTAATTATGAAATAGAGATTACATGAGGTAGGACAAATGTAAAAAAAGTTTTTATCTGGAAGGCAGGCTCAGTCTTCAAGAACATTTGACCCTTGAAAGCAGCAACATTTCATGGGTGAGTGGCATACTGAGGAGGATAGAAAGTGTGCTGAAGATACCAAAATTCCTGAAATATTATCTGAAAAACCAATTTTTAAAAAATAAATTGATTTCTTTTATTTTTGGCTGCGTTGGGTCTTCGTTCCTGCATACGGGCATTCTCTAATTGCACTGAGCAGTGGCAACTCTTCATTGCGGTGCACAGGCTTCTCACTGCGGTGGCTTCTCTTGTTGCAGAGCATGGGCTCTAGGCACGTAGGCTTCAGTAGTTGTGGCACGCAGGCTCTAGAGCGCAGGCTCAGTAGTTGTGGCACATGGGCTTAGTTGCTCCGCAGCACGTGGGATCTTCCCGGACCAGGGATCGAACCCGTGTCCCCTGCATTGGCAGGCGGATTCTTAACCGCTGCGCCACCAGAAAAGTCCCTGAAAAACCACTTTAAATTATATCTACTGAGAATCAGAGATGTTTGGATACAGAGTTGGAGGCATTGTGAGAGCATCAGTAATACCACTTCACATTTTCTGGGTCTTTCTGGTCTCTGTAGGTGATCGTGGCTTTGAAGTCAGCCCTTTTGGGGAGGCAGAATGGACCATTGCTTCATGAATGTCAATACTTCCTGTCTATTACAGGTTATCCTGCAGAATGCATATGCAGCTTACACATATACGAAGGATTTTCGGAAGCATCGTCAGGCCTATTGAATTTCACGTAGCCTCATCCAAGGCTTTTGATGATGCTTTCTGCCTTCGTGAATAAATTCAGATGTGCTGAGAGAGAATGAGGACTGCTTAGTGGTCACATGACCAATTGGCTGCTTGTTGAAAGCAGTCGTGTTGGACTCTTTCATGATGGAATGGAAAAATAAATGACTTAACTCATCTCCCAATCTCTTTACTCTCTCTGGGAGAGGCTTTCACCATGTGCACTGCAGGAAGAGATTATTTGGAGAAGAGATAAGCAAGAGATAGTTGGGATACAATATTTCCTAGGCCTTTTTCACATGACACAAATAACTCAGGCCTTCAAGCTGATACCATAAGAGGTGGAACAGTTCATGGAGGCACTTTGCTGTGTGCAATGTCTCACAGCTGTAAAGAGGAGTATGATAATGAGCTTCGTGAATTGTGTACACATTTCCTTAAAGTATACTCTTTCTGTCTGAATTCAAGTAATCTGAAATGGTCCTGGACAATTTTAGTGACACATGGTCAATTGGCCTCCCTACTTGCCATGGTTGTTTTGATGGAATAATAATGGGTTGTTTCTCCCAATTTCCTAGTTGCTATGTGGGTGAGGCTTTGACATTTTTCATATCAACAATAGATTGAATGCAGGCAGCAACCACAAATGTCTGATACTAGCATTTCCCAGGCATTCCCAGGTGTCATAATATGCCCTGATCATGAAATTCCCCCAAAGTTGGCAAAATTACAAAGATCTTAAAAATTACAAGACCTATTGCAAGATCTTCTAGCACCTTATCACCTTATCTCTGTGAGTGTGAGAGCAAAGGGAACCTTCACTTATCAGATGTCACATGTAACCTACACAAAAAGCCTGTGGTACTGTTTCCACACCTCAGAGAATTTTTCCTGGTTTCACTTCCTGTTTTCCATCAGAAATTGCTTCATGTTTTCTGGGTTTCATGCTAAAACACATCCTGATTCTATCTCCCTACCTGACTTCTTGTTTTGATGGTTTGTCATACCCATTTCATTTTGCCTTTTGATGCTTTATCAAATCCTAATATCTTGATTTATTTGCCTCAGAATATTTGTACATACTAAAGCATTACAGGTAGTGCTAAAGTCCCCTCATGCATGTCTCTCTCATCCCAATTCCTTTCTCCTGAGCAGTAGTTGCTTTCTTGAATTTGGTATTTATCATTCTATCCATGTTTTATATCAACACTAAAATGAAATATATCCGTAGACAGTTATATGACTTTGTTTTGCAGGTTTACTGAATTCATTGCTAGGCCATTTACTTTTTAAACTTAGCTTTTGGGGCTTCCTTGGTGGCGCAGTGGTTGAGAGTCCGCCTGCCGATGCAGGGGACATGGGTTCGTGCCCTGGTCTGGGGGGATCCCACATGCCACAGAGCAGCTGGGCCCGTGGGCCATGGCCGCTGAGCCTGCGTGTCCGGAGCCTGTGCTCCACAATGGGAGAGGCCACATCAGTGAGAGGCCCGCGTACCACAAAAACAAAAAACAAAAAAACTTAGCTTTCAGTTTTTGAGATTTGTCCATGTTAAGTTATGTAACTATTTTAATTGTTGTATTCAGTATTACCACACCACTATTTATTTGTCCATTCTTCTGTTAATGGATATTTTAAAACATTTTTTTTTGTTATTAAAAAACAATAAGACAATGAAAATTCTTGTAATAGGTTTCTGGCACAGACATGCAAAAATTATCTGCATTATGTACCCAGAAGTAGAGCTGCTTGATTGAAGGATACACACATTAATGCATATTTACTTTGCTTGTTGCTATCAAAATGCTCTATAGTATATTTGTCCCAATTTACAAACTCATAAGCACTACAGAGGATTTCCATTTCTCCATGGCTTCTCCAAAACTTTGTTTTGTCAGACTTAAAGACTTTTGCTAATCTGTGACCTGAAAAATTGTATATATATATTTAAACTATACATCTCTGATTCCTTGTGAAGTTTAGTTTTTTTCTTTTTGGATTTTTTGTGTGAATGGCCTGCTCTTATGCTTTTCAAATTTTTCTAATGGTCTGCTTTTCTTTTTTCTCATTAATTTTAGGAGTTCTTTATAAATTCTGAATACTAATCATTTGACAGTTGTATACTAATAGATATCTTCTCCAAGAACAAAGCTCTTTTAAATTTTAAAAAATTTTTCCCTGAGACTTTTGATGGATTGCTTTATTGTCTGCTAGCATCCAGTCTTTTTATTTTATTTTATTTTATTTTTTAAATTTATTTTTGGCTGCGTTGGGTCTTTGTTGTTGCACGCGGGTTTTCTCTAGTTGCGGTGCACAGGCTTCTCATTGCCGTGGCTTCTCTTGTTGTGGAGCACGGGCTCTAGGCGTGCGGGCTTCAGTAGCTGTGGCACACGGGCTCAGTAGTTGTGGCTCACAGGCTCTCGAGTGCAGGCTCAGTAGTTGTGGCGTGCAAGCTTAGTTGCTCCACGGCATGTGGGATCTTCCTGGGGCTCAAACCCACGTCCCCTGCATTGGCAGGCAAATTCTTAACTACTGCACCACCAGGGAAGACCCTTTAAATTTTTTGTGTGTATATTTTTAGAATATAAGATTAAGTTTTAAGGCAGTTAAATCTACTAATCTTTTTCCCTTGTAGAATTTATAATCTTTGTATCTTGTTTAAGAAGTTTTTTCTACCCAAGCATCATTAAAATAGGCTCTTATATTTTATTCTACAAGTTGTAAAGTTTTGCTTTGGTACAGTTAAGTTATTGATTCATTAGAATTTCTTTTTGCACATAGTGTGACGCTGGGACATAGGTCTATTTATTTTTATATAGATAACCAGTTGTTCCACTGCAATGTATTGAAACCAGTTTATCTTTTCCACGTAATTTGTAATGCCACCTGTGCCACACATTAATTTTGTCACTTCTTCACACACAAGCCTATCTCTGTGTTCCAGAAGTGTGTTTGTTTCTGCCTACACCAATACCATACTTTCTTAACTAATATAACTTATAGTAAGTAAGCCTTGATACCTGATTGGATAGTTGTCCCAACAATGGAATCCTGTTCCCATAGGATTATTTTTACAATTCTTTGTCCTTTACACATCTATTCTTATTTAAGTATTGACTTCTAAATTCCTTAAATAACTGTTGGAATTTTGATTAGAATATCAGTTACATTTACAGGTTACTTTGGGAGATTATCATCTTTTACTTGCATTTCTCCATTTCTTCAAGCACCTTTTCTGTCCTTTGATGATCTTTACAATATATCTATGAAAGGACTTGTGTGGTTTTTGTTAGATTCATTCCTGAGTACTTTAGCATTTTTGTTGATTCTGAGAATGATTTCATTTCTACTGTATTTATTAATTACTTGGGTGTGGGAATGCTCTACATTTTTGTAGTTGATTTTGTACCCAGTGGTCTTGTTTAAGTTTCTTATCAATTTGTATATATTTTGCCACTGATTCACTTGGATTTTCAACATAAATACCCTCAACATCGGGAAATAAGGAAAAGTTTATATTCCTTTACAATTCTTAAGTCTTTAATTTTGTTTTCTAATCTTTTTGTATTGACTAGGACCTCTAGAAATTAAAGTATTGAGTAGGAATTAAAATAGCTGACATCCTTGTCTTGTCCCTCATTTAAAACAGAATGATACTAACACAATTTTGATAAAGAAGAACAAAGTAGGAGGAATAACTTTATCCAATGTTAAGGCTTATTGTGTAGCTGTAGTAATGAAGACAGTGTGGTATTAGCTAAGTGACAGATATATATCAATGGAACAGAAATGAGTAATCAGAACAGGCCCACACAGATATGCCCAACAGATTCTTTTTTATTATTTATTATTTTATTTTACTTATTTTTTATACAGCAGGTTCTTATTAGTTATCCATTTTATACATATTAGTGTACATATGTCAATCCCAATCTCCCAATTCATCACACCACCACCCCCAGCCCAAGAGATTCTTGACAGTGGTACAAAACAAACTCAGTATGGGAAGGATAGCTTTTTCAAAAGGAAACTGGAGCAATTAGACATCCATAGAGGTTATATATATATATATATATTTCAGCATAAACTTCACACTTTATACAAAATTAAATGAAAATGGTTTATGGATTTAAATGTAAAATATAAACCTATAGAAAAATGTTAGAAAAAAATGCTAAAAATCCTTGGAATGCAAGGCAAGGTGAAGAGTTTATAGACTTGACACCAAATAATAATCCATTCATTTAAAAATTGCTAAATTGGATCCCACTGAGATAAAGTAAATTTTAAAATAATAAAATAATTGTAATATTCTTATTAATTGTTATAAAATGTTATTAGAACATTTATTTGTCCAGGTATAATAAAATAATTTAGATTTAAAGAGTGTTCAAAGATTTTTCAAAGAAAACAGTAAATACATGCAGCCACATAAAAATGAAAATATTTTATCACAAACAAAATATGGATACACAAGTGTTCTGTTTTAGGCTAGCAACATCTTCAGTCATCCAAAATGTCAACAATATTTTGGAAGAACATGTCAATTTAAATATATTCTTATATCAGTTTTATCTCCCTGGATCTTTGAGGATACTCGGGTGGAGAGAGGCATTTAAATCAATACATACCAATGTATAAAGTAACTCTAAATCTTTACTTAGTATGTATCTTATTCACAGTTACCTAGTGTGAAGATTAAGTTATAATCTTATTTTATTTTCTCATTAGAAAATATTATTACTGCATATGCTATTTTTTAAAATGGAATTCCGTCTTTTAATAAAACATATGCAATACTTTTGTAAAAAAAAAAAAAAGAAAAAAAACACATCTTGATTTGAATCACTTTGACATTAACTCCAAAAGAGATGATACAAATTCAACCTATGGCTTTGAGAAACTTCTCAAGCAGTTTTTGAAATTTTCATGTCTATATATGCTCCTTTAGAAGAATATACTACTTGTCAAGATGTTTGCTTTTAAAATAAAACTTTAAAAAATAATTTAGCATTCATATAACAAGATTATGTAAAATGGAAAAACCACTTCTGATGTAGTAAAATGAAAACAGCCTGAAGAAAGAGGTTTTCAGGGACAGAGAAATCAGAACCAGAAAAAGTAAGGGAACATAAACGTGGGATAATGGAGAAAATCTAAAGAACCTGCACAAAAGGATTAGAAGCAGGATTTAAGAAGGTGCCAGGAAAGTAATAACAGGGAAGAAAAGAAACTCAACGATAGTGAGGACTGAAAGAATGTGTTATGTACTTAGCTTGACATCGTTGCCAGCCTGAAAAACTAAAAATTTTTGTGGCTAGGTTTTAAATGTACGTGTTGTAATAGCCAAAGTTTTCTGTAATCTCCAGGGCAGGGCTGAGGTATTGCTGCAAACATTTTCAGAATGGAGTAGGTTTTGCTCTGAGGAGGCCAGTATGTGGAGACACAAGTGGGAGGGAAGATACTAGGTGACAAATTGTGTAAGAGAATCGGAGAATCACTGGAAGCAAACAATATAGAAAGATGATGTCAGAAGTAGAGACAATTCTAGTGAAGGAGGAGAAAAACAAGGGCCACTTTAATGAACTATTCTAAAGCTACATTTTAGAAGAGGCACCATTATTCAGTAAACTAGTCTAGAATGAGGGAGGGTGAAGAGGGTGCTCACATAGTTTGAGAAAAGGAAAAATGTATTTAGCTTCAAAGGAGCATGCTGTTATTCCTTCCTTCTCTTTTTGTGTGAATGCTGAAATGTACTCACCAGGAATTGTTACATTCTACTCTGTATATCAGATGCTAGATTCAAAGTCCTTTTTTTGTTTTGAGGATTTATTTAGTGATTGCATGCTTTTTCAATTCTTAAATGTAATCTCAATTTAGTTTTGGTTATGTGTTCTTTTATAAACTGAAACATTTTACTCGGGGTAGGGTTGATTAAAAGAATGTGGCATAGATGGTTACCTAAGATGTGAGATCTGAAGGGCAATGGAACCATCTCCTAGCACTTTTTTCGCCTGGTGCCACAACCTGAAATTCCACCATTGACATTGCACTGCTTTGGACTATTGCTCATGAGTGTACTAATAGGGTAGTGTAGGTGAATTTACTAGACAATCTCTATAAGTTTAAAGGAAGAGAAATTGGGAGACATGATAGTATTGGCCTCATAGCTGGAATTCAAAATGATAGAAAAGAGTTGTTTTGTTTACCATTGCATGTATAGTGCTTAAGAGAGTTTACACTCCATAAATATTGGCTGAGTGAATGAATGAAAGGGTAAATAAGTATATTTGTATAATATAATATTATAAAGTGGTAAAAATGCATGAAACATGCAATAACATGAATTAATCTTAGCTGTATAATATTAAAGAGAAATAGTAAGTACCCTGAATTGAGCATAGCATAATCACTTTTCAAAAAATTAAAACAAAGAACACACACAGACACACATGGACACCGACTCCTGTGCCCCACATTTTAGGAATACATATATTTGTAATAAGTTAAATAAAGGATACAGGATGTGCCCTTTATTTGGATATGGTTGATACAGCATTCAGGTTACAGGGGAGGCCGGAAGATGAGGTAGAGTTCATTCCATGAACTCTATGGTAAGATGAAATTTATTCTTAAGGTTCTAGACTCTATTTGGATACTGGCTTCAAGAGTGCTTGTTACAGTATTACAAATAACTAACTAAATAGATAGAAATGCATGGATTAATGATGTGTTACTAACCCAAAGATTACTGGTACACTAGAAGTCCAAACTGATTAAATGCATGCGTACATAGAAGGAAAGAGAAAGAACTCAAAGTTTAGACTGAGGTCTGCTAAAAACAAAGAGCCCACACTACGATGCTTACCTCTGGGTGAGGGAATGTGGAATAGCAGACGGCCACTGAGGAATATGCCCCTCCACGGTTTTATACAGAGGCAAATATTTAGTCTTTCCCAGTAGGGGACTTGAGAGGTATCTACTGAAAAAATCCTGAAATGGAGTTGGCTGCATAAAGAGCAAATCATCTGCCATTATAGAGGCTAATTAGAACTATGTAACTAACTGTTTTTCTTTTTGCTCTGGTTCTCAGGAAATGCGGATCTTAACATCATGATCAATCATTGGAAATCTTTGTTTTCATAGTTCTAAAATCTTCCACATTCTTTTCATGAACGTAATTTTATATTTTTAAAAATTACTTAACTGCTTTATGTACTATAAATACTTTAAATTATGTTTTTAATGAAGTGGGTTATAAGTAACAAAATGAAAACACATGCCACAAATGGCTAAAGCCTTTAGCTTAGAAATCGGGAAATCATTCACTGAAAAGACTAGCAGAAACCACTTGGATTTGCATGGGGTGCGATTCCCTTCTGCAACAATGTGTTATCTATTTCACTTCAATAAGGAAGGATGTCTAGAAAATAATATTTATAACACATTGAGCAAGCAACATATTCAGCTGAAATAACGGAAGAAGATAATTGACCTCACCTTTGGCTATATGTTTCAAAACTGTGTGTTTCAGTCTTGTGGTCAGGTTGAGTCAGTCTCTTAAATTTTCTGTTTCTAAATACCACTGTAAAAATGTTATGTGGGCTTCTGGTTTCAAGGTGACAGCAAGCAGAAATTTCTATTCCCTTCTGCTTTCTAAAATGACCCCGCAAAATAATAGAGTAAGCAAAAAAGAAACAGAAGAAATACAAAGTTGATCTTCAATAAAACTAGGAGACATCAGTATCCCCAACCACAGGATGTGAGAACCAGTGGAGTTACTGAGTGACTCAGCGAGCAGAATAAGGTACGACACAGCGTCTGTGGAGGAGGTTACCCGTGAAGCCTCAGGAAGACTTGTACTTGGAGTTATCAGACACTTGCAGGTCTGGTTTTTTGTGTCTGTTTTTTTGTTTGTTTGTGAAAGTCTGTATAACTACCCATCTTTAGTCTCTGCACAAGTCAGGAGGCAGACTTGGCAGAAATTGAAACAGAGCCAAGCACAGCTACACGACTTGTGGGGCCCAGTGCAAATGAAAATGTGGGACCCTTGTTCAAAAATGAAGAATTTCAACATGGCTACAGTAGAGAATTAAAGTACAGGGTCCTTCTAAGTGCAACTATATGGTGGTGCACCCATGAAGCTGGCTCTGCAGAGAGCCTCCAAACTCAGAAACACTAAGTAGAGAGGAGGGCAGGAGTGAGGTATGTTACTGAAAATGAAATTACATTAATATCTATATACTCAATGGTGAGGTACCAATCCCACCATCATTAATGACAGCCTTACTGTCATTCAGGCAATCCACTAGCTTGAGAAGTCTGGAGGACCCACCTAACAGAGAAACTGAACATTTAGAACATAGAGGAAGATACTGGCATTTGGTAGTTCCCAGCATAAAATCTATCTGGCTGCCCATATACTCACAGTGACAGACCACCTAAAAATAATCTCCATTCACCTGGAGACAAGTCCCATCCATGTACACAGAGCTTATGGAGGCTTTTAGTGTTTCACTAAGAAAGAGTTACCAAGGATTTGAGGAAATAAACAACAACAGCAACACTAAAAGAGCTATAAACAGAGAAAAATGATTAAAGAGAAAAAAGAGACAATGTAGGGGACAGAATAATATTTCAAAAGAAAATATTAATATTAAAAAAATAGTCATATTCATAATAGTGTCACATTGCCTTTTGCCACACTTTTCCCTTTATACTTTCTCCTGTAACATAGGAGCTGGAAGCTGGGAAACCTCATTTCTCAAAATCTTTACCAGCAGATTCAATGCCAATGAGAGGCACTTTCATGATTCAGATTCAGAAGGCAGAAGAACAACTAAAGCTGTTACAGCTACTTCAGGATTGGAAAGCAAGAATGTGATTTTAAGAGGCAGCAGGTGTGCAGTTTTGCCAGTGACTTTCAAGCATTCTCTTGTGAAAATTGCTTTGGTGCTGCATACATCAATCATGGTTTTCTGAGATTCGTATATCTTCCTTATTTCCTGAAAGTTAGGGGTGGCTTTATCTAATCTATGTCTCATAGCCTTTCCATAATATTAAGAACCCATTTCTCTGAATTAAATACATTCCTATTTAAAGTATCTAGTGGAGTTTCTGTTTTCCAGATGGACCTCTGATAAAATAATAGGTAACTTTTATATAGTATTTGTTATGTAGCAAGAACTGCTTGTTATTGTATTTTATGTTTGAAGTTTATTTTATTTTTAACTATAATTTTTTATATCATTCAAATGTCAAACTATTAGAAGATACATACATGACACACACAATGATATGTGTTTTGTCTTCCCATACTCCTTATTCCCTATTCCCATCCCAACAATATGTAACAATTTAAAATATATTTTTGTTTATCATTCTAGTTTTTCCTAGTTTTTCTAATTGAAAATATCAATACCTGGAATAAAGAACCAAAGAGATTAAAAAATAGAAGAGAAATAATATGATATTTATGGTATATGTTCAGGGGATTGAAAGTCCATCTAATGGGAGGTCTATAAAGAGAAAACTAAGAAAATGAATGGGGTATTATACAAAAACACCTCCCGCAAAGTTTCCTAGAACTGAAAATATACCTGTACATACTAAAAGTCTGAGTCCTCAGCACAAAGATCTATCTGAAGGTACTAGAGATAAACACCAGGGATACAGAGAAGATCTCATAAACTTCAGAAAGAAAAAACAAATCACGTACAAAGAACTAGGTATCAAAATGGCCTCAGAATTCTCAAAAGTAGTATTGGAAACTCTAAGACAAAGGAATAATGTCTTCAATATTCTGAGTAAAATGGTTTTAACCCAAATTTTTATACCCAGCCTAAGTATCAATCAAGTATGAAGGTAATATTGGGATATCTTATTGATAACACATTTTCAGAAATATTAAGCTTCTCTGCACTCCTACTTAAGAAGTCACTAGAGGATATGTTCCATCAAAATAAGGAAGAAAACAAAAACAGAGTAAAATACAAGATTCAGGAGGTAAGGAATCCAACATACGAAAGAGAAGTAGGCATTCCAAGGACCCTAGTCTCAGTAGCAAACTAAAGTAGGCAATTAGGCCATATAAGAACATGAGGACAGAAGGAAAAAAATGGAACTGATAATGACTGTCTGTCTGAAGTTTGATGTCAGGAGCTATGTAAGGGATTTGAAGAAGAATAAGCAGATGGAAAATAAAGGGACAGTTATTTTCTTCGAGAAATATAAAACTTACATAGAAAGGAAGTATAATCATAGTGTACAAATTTGGGCCAACAATGAACCATATACACATAGCCATATTGATGAAAACATTAAATACAGGTTTAACAACAAAAATAAAAAGGTCATATTAACAAGAACAATAGGAGAAAGGAAAGGAGACAAGGGGGAAGTGGCGGACTGCTTGTTTCCATAATCACTATTTTGACAAAGGTTAATAAGAATTGATGGAGGATGAGATCAGATATAAACACTCTCATAAGTTATGCATTTATTTACTTCTCTAAATGATTCAGAAGATTATGAAGATTGACACAGCTGCAGATTTTAGGTTTGTAAGATTCAGTTAAGAAGAATATATTATGAAAATAATGCCTGAGAAAGTGAGGGTCACATCAGACTCTCTGGAAACATGACTCTCACCCTGTAGGACAACCTTGTAGGTGTATCCTGCACTTAGGACTCTGTGGTTATGTGTTAGAACATATGCTGGGCCTGGAATTTCTCTTCAATATTAGAGTCTCATAAAAAAATGCAATGCATTTAGTCATAAATATATTTTTCATTCATTACCTTCAGATTCTCCAGGATATTTCTTTCTATTCCAAGCACATTCCTAAATAAAATGCTACTTAGCCAGAATAAGGGTCAAACACCTCAAATTCTGTAAGTCTCCAGGGTTGAGATTTTAGATAATAATGAGTCTGTGAAGCCTTTTATCATTATTTTCCTTTATAAACTATGTACTGTACAGGTATTACTTTGACCATTATAAATAAAAAAATGATAATAAATTCAATGTTATTTTAAAAATAAACAAATTCTGATATTTCAAAATTAAGTGTAAGGATAAGGCTCTAATGCCTTTAATGCTTGGGATACATGGGTACACTGTTGCAGGTAGAAGATCAATACAATACTACTCTTTTGTCCAGATTTTTCACTAATAACTTGCAATACCTTTCAGCAGCCCCTTGACAAATGATTTGTACATGCTTCTGATACTCTGTTAAGGCTGCTTTTTCAGTCACAGAAAAAAAAAAAAGATGAGAGAGAGAAAGAGAAATTTGAAGGAGACACTTAAATCTAGATCTGACCAGTGAATGGAAGATAAAAGTTAACCCTTTTCCGTCTTCCTTCTTACATCTAAATTTTTGGTGGGACCCCAACTTACCAAAGAATAGGTTCTGCTAAAAAGACCACTGCATTTATTTCTAGCCTCCCAAATAATACCTCACATACATATCTTCCCAGATCAAATTTTCATTTTAATGTCCCTACAGTATGGGAATAGTGGTTTGGAATTGAAATGCTCTCCTTGCTTCCCCAAGAAACAATTTGGCCAGAATTTAATTGACTCAGTGGGAATTTTTCCATCATTCAGAAAGACCATAAATGAATCGTCTGAGCTGTTTGCTTAGCTGTTTAACGTTGCTTAGGGATAATGAAACTTGACAGTAATGTGCTAAAATCATTTCTCCCTGTGAAGGCTTTTAAATCTTACCCTGTAAACTACATTTGATGATCTTTAAAGAGTTTTTCAAAAATTTTGCATTAAATCCTTAATATTTCCTGTGCTTCTTCTCAGACATTTAAAATGTTTTTTCCTTCATTGTAGATTTAAGTAAATATTTCCTAAGAAGCTATGAACAGTTTGATGTGATTCAAGGATAAAGACCATGGCTTTTAAGCTGGTTTTAATACTGGTGGTGGCTTATGACTAAATATTAGCTTGTCTGAATTATCTATTTATCTCAAGATAAAACAGAAAACTTTAAAATCTTTTCTCCATATTTTTTCATTTTTCTTATGCAATCACAACTGTTTAAAATCACTTCAATTTATCCCAGAGTAACATAAATTTATACTCCTCCTAAGTGATTCTTTTCAATAAACACCATTTTCCTTCCTTGTTTTTAAATGCAAACATAAAGCAGCCTAACATTTGTCAAAGCTCTTATACCAGACAGGGGACCATAGCAAGTCATCTGGTTTATTCTGCAATTTTAAGGCAGGAACATACTGCTGATTATATTATCAAATGCAGCCAGCTGTAGTTTGAGATAGCCTATTAGTGAGAGAGGTTGATATAACCAATCAACAAATAAACGGGTTAAAAATCTTCTCATTTCATTTGATGTGATTCTGACAAATGAGAGGAACACGACCCTATTAGCATGAAGAACAACAAGGTAGAAAACCACTCACAAGAAAATAAGGGAGGCAAAATTAGATCATAGTCAAATTGCCTCCCTCCTTTAATAGACTTTTCACTCTGAAACCACCTGCCCTGGAATGTCTAAATTCTGCATCAGGCTGATGTAGTTATTGCTGTATTACTTTGACTTTCTCAGATAAGTTTGTCTTCAGATGCTGAATGGCCATCCTATAGATTACAGGAATATGGAGCAGTGATAGATATCAATAGAAGTTTGTCAAGCGGTTGCCTTTATTCATTAGAGCAATAGCTGGTGTTCTCTTGCTACTTCAGAATCCTTATAAAAGCTTTTATACCTAAAGCTGGCTGTGGAAGGGTATAGATGTGCAACTCTTCAGAGTTATCATATGCAAATCTGGACTGCTTTTTCATTTTCTGGAAAACTGTGTACAAAGCAAAATTGTTACAAAGATATCTTGCTTTTAAGTTGCAATTAGAGAAACAATACATCTTAAGTGAAATAAATATTGAGAAGAGAGCAGCTATGCTTCTGTCTGGATGGATATGACCATCATTAGGAATCTGGACAAAACTTTAAAGTCTAGACAGATCTGAGCAGTCATAAGCAGAAACAGATAAAGCTTCCAGAATAGAAGGGATACTGGTTATTCTTCTAGAGTCATGCCATGGCTCTGAGGTAGTGTGTATTCAGAGATTTACAGACACTTTAACAGATTCTGATCATTGGTTGAATGGTCAACAGTTGACCATTATGAGCACCTAAACTATAAAAAACAACATACTGAACACCACAGATGATATAAGCATAAGTGGGCAAATTAGGGTAGATGAGAATCAAATTTCTGGGATTAGAAATGCCTAAACCTTCAGCATAACAGTATGTACAGGAATACAGGCAAGTTGGTCCAGGGCAATAGTGATCTATAATTCATCATTACTTCTTGTGGGCCAGTAATTCTCTTCTGGCTATTGATTTCTGTCCTGTTGTCAAGATTCAACCAGATTTATCATGCTTGAGCAGCCCTTCTGGCTCAGACTTTTCCTCTTTCCTCAGAGTCCTTTACTTGGCTTGGTTACAGTGAGTCAGTTTGATAAGGCAATATTTTCCAGGCTCACTATAACATAATAGTCATTGGGGCACTTGTTAAATGCAGATTCCCAGGGTCAATGTGTATAAATATTGAATCAATATGACAGAAATTCTGTATTAAGGAAAAAAAAGTGTCCCTTAGTTGACTCCCATGCTCAGACCAATACAGGAAACATTATGATAAATGTTCCATCCTAGATAAAATGTTTATTCGAAGGAATGAGTATTTTAAA
This sequence comes from Mesoplodon bidens, assembly GCF_964165515.1. Taxonomy (NCBI): domain Eukaryota; kingdom Metazoa; phylum Chordata; class Mammalia; order Artiodactyla; family Ziphiidae; genus Mesoplodon; species Mesoplodon bidens. The sequence continues at coordinate 67,793,882 of NC_138166.1, read as the reverse complement.
TAATATGTTAACACCCCCCCACCCCCCCAAAAGTGTCAAGCAGTAGAGATTGTATGAAAGATTCAGTATTCTCTGTTATTCAATAATCATTCTCTATTCTAAGGTCTTTAGTTGTTGGAGATGTGTCTGTGAAAAGGCCACAACACAGTCCTTGGCCTCAAGGAGCTTAAGAGGTATGTTAATGGTTACAAGTGGCTTTATTATTATTTGTAAACTAAGTAAGAAAACATACAGGCAGACACTAGTTTACCTCATACATATTCTATGCAATACTTCTATTGACAATATTATGGTATCTATTCAATCAGATAATGTTGATAAACACACACTTATCAAGATAAGATGGGAGCAAAATTTATCTATCCAAGACCAGAGTGCTAGAATGTGCAGAGTTCCATGGCTATGCTGAGGAAGTTAATCCAAGGCACAGCTGCAACTGTTAGCATTTCAGAACGGGTTGGATATAGTTGTAATACAAGATGGATATCAAGATTGATAGGTAATACATTTCATAATTGGTAGATTTTTCTTCCTTTTACATTTCTGAGTCAAAGTATTTATTTTGATCTCCCACATTCTTTATTAAGCTCATCATATACCTAACACCCATTCATTAAAAACTCTTTCTATTCATTGGATGAATTATTTCTGGGCCAATTGTAAATTTTGCACATCTACAGCGCCAGATCTTGCTTCACTCCCTACGCCAATATGGTGAAAATCACATGTAGTTAACAGCTTCTACCTGCTTTTTCTGGGAGCATAGAAAAGAAGTCTGAGTCTCTTGAAAAGTCAAGGAGTATTGTGTAGATATACACAAACTAGAAAAAGATTATGTCTTCCTCTCCTTCCTTTATTTTCCTTTATCAGTTTGGTGAAGATTAAAGTTTTCCTTCCCCAAGATTAAGGCAAGGATACTAGAAAAAAAATGTGTATGCTGTTAAGTAGAAAGAAAATTTTTGTTTTCTTTCATGAGAAGATGATAGGCTGAAGTTCTTAGTAGAGGCTCTGGTGATGGGATTAGGCTCAGGAAGGAATCTGTAGTGATTACCCTCTTTTCTTGGAAAGTTGATGACACTGAGGAGATGGCAGAGACATGATGCTGGGTGTTCCATTTAGCTTATTCCCAGAAGCACACCTCAGCCTCATGCACCCACAGTGATAAAGATGCCTATGAATTTTTACTCTGCCTTTAAGAAGGTGGAGTTATTTTTTTCTGGTTTGGTGCTCACTCTATACCAAACACGGAGCAATGTCTGGCAAGTTTGTAATTATATTTTTAATAGTTAAATTTTTTTTGTTTTAATTCTTTGCAGGCCTTGTTAGTCTAGGAGGACCTGTGGAAAAATCCCAGTTCACGTGTGGCAGCATGACATCTACACAGGTAGCAGTATTTATGCTGTGGGGGGAAAATGCTACAAATCAGGAATTTTTTTTTTTTTTTTCTGGAGAGCTTGTTGTTAACTATTTACCAGCCTATCACTGTCAGAGCAGAGTGTTCCTCATCTCCTGCACACAACTCGTGGCCATCTCTTCATCCTTATGGATTAGAGGCTCTCTTTGCACAGGCTTGCATTAGCCAGCAGGAGTGGCAGTGGACAACAACTCTGAGCATCGCCATTAACATCCAACTCTAGGTGTGATCTGGTCCTGGCTACAAATGGGGTGCAACCCACACTTCTGTCTGGCCATAGTTTGGGGGCCCCAACTTGATGGTTGCCAAGCCAGGTTCTCAGGACACAAGATGAGACAAAGAGGGCAATAGCTGTTTCTGGGATAGAAAAGATCGATAACCAATGGGTACCTGAAAGCAAATTCACAAGTCATAATACAACAGCTTACAAGCATCTTCTGCCAATCTGAATTTGGAAAGGAAGGAACAACATGAAATTTTAGCTTCCTCTTTCGACCAGGCACCACAGAGATGTTGGGGAGCTGACTTTGGTGAGGCTTCTCACCTTTTGCTGGCTTTCTGCAGTTTTCTCAGGATGCCATCTGCAGGTTCTGGAACAAGTGGGGGTGTTCCAGCAGGTCTCATCCTTGTCACCAGAAACCACAGAGGCAAAAAAATAATTTCCCTTCTACCCTTTGCAGTGAATGCCTGGCTGAGCCCCTTTTACTCTAGGGCATCTCCTAAATGGATAAGCTTATCTAAGATGGTTGGAAGTTCTCCACCATGGCTGTGGTAATTCAAGATTATCTTTGGTAAGGCTAATGTTTTTTCAGGCTTAAAATAAAATTTTATTCACCTGAGTCCTCACACTGGACCCAGTCTAGTTTAAGTCAAATCCACTCTCACCCTGGACCCAGTCTAGTTTCTAAGTCAGACCCAATCCAGTTTTTTAAGACCAACCTAGTTTGACTCTGGCTGGTTTCAGGACCAGTCTAGAAGAAGAAATGCTCAAATAAAGTCTGCAAGCTCATTATGCTAAAATTGCAGGCCTAGGATCCAAGAAGGACTTACTCACCACCTCCAGAGGCAGCAAAGAAGCAGCCAGCTCAAGGGGTATCTACTATATCTTGCTCTTGGGGGCTGTAAGAAGTCTCCTTCAGGTCCCTCTTCTGACATCAGAACTGTTAAAAGATAAAGTGATGAATATTAAAAACTTTGAGTTTATTTCAGCAAAAATTGATTCTAATCAGGCAGCATGTAACCTAGCAGATAGAAAGGTGCTCCAAGGAGCTCTACAAAATGAAAGACTCATAGCCATAAGGGAGCTGGAACAAGCAAGATCTACTAGGTAAAGAAGTGGGTTCTTTAGGGGATGGCAGGGGTCTATCAGGCACCTAACTAATCAGGTGATTCCTGATTGACTGTTTTAAGATTCCATTTCTGAGAGAGCTGAAACTGTAATCAAGTCTTCATTTGGTGACATAGGGCTTAGCAAAAGTGACTCTATTTTGGGTCTATTCTCTTGTTTTTAACACCCACTAGTATTATTTCCATGGCTATAAGAAGCTAAATAGTATTAGCAAATATTTGCTAAGACTAGTGGCCAAGTACCCCAAATTAATTAGCTTCCAACCTTTGAGCAATTATAAAATTCAATCTAAAATTAAATTATATTTTTATTATTCTTAATGGTTTCATGGATAGAACCATTTTGCACAGTTTTGGTACTTTTATAAGTGTTTTCTTCCATTTCTGTAAAATGGACTATTACCTTTTTTTGACTATAAAATTGCAGGCTTCCATCCTAGGGTACTGCCCAGTTTTGTGTTAATGTATTTTCACAGGTGGCTGAACACACTTGCTTTTTGCATGTTGTAAATAATTAAAAGTTTCTTTAAGCTCTGTGTAAATCTTCTTAGGTAGATTTAAATCATATTTTAGAGACAATACCACCATAATGGTGTCCTGCAGGGTAGGGTAAAATATCACAGGAAAGTGTTTCAAAAAGATTCTTAATGCTAATTACAAGCCTTTCCCTCTTACCAAAAAGTCAAAAGACTGCCGATGTTTGTAACTTTGCAGAAAATTTACCTCAAATGTTGGCTGATACTGTAGAAGGGCATATAGGTAATTGGTTAAAATCAAGTTTACATCTTCTAAAAATTTTGCTTTTGTCCTGTGTTTTTGAATATGAGTCATTGGTGGTGAAAAGAATTGTGTGTCCTGCTGAATGCTTGTTTGGCTCCTAGGACACCTCCAAGTTTGTGGAGAAGGACAATGTTTGAAATCTTATCTATCAGAACTCCTTCCTAGAGATGCAGCTTTGTAGTTTTAAGCAGAAAATTTAAATTCACATCAATTGATTTTTCACCTATTTTTTATCCAGTACGATGTTAAATTTCTTTTTCTTTATTGTTACTTTCTAATGTTTTAAACTATTTTACTTGTTATTCACTACCTTCTCTTGAAGAAAAAAAAATAATAAAATGAACACACTGGGTTATTCCAAGGCACTTTCTTTACCATGCCTTTTCTCACCTTCAGCCATGTACCCTGGGGATTGTTGGTGACAAATGAAAAGGAGGAACAAATATTTTATAAAAATCTTGTCCTAATAGTCTTTGAAAATATTAGTGGTCAAAATCCAAAAATATGCAAGACTTAAGAAAATAGGCACATGCTACTTTTGTATGTGTGGATATGTTGTTTAGCAACTCTGGTCTGGATTAGTTATTTTTATATTTTTCATTGGTTTACTGTTTATTTTTATTTCCTTAAAATTAGAAAGCCATCAATAGGTCCTCAATACTGAGTCCCATGTACATGAGACTATGGAGTCTCTTCAACTTTTTTTTTTCCCCTTTTATACTTTGGACATTCCACCCTTTCCTTCTTTGTTGTTTTATTCTCTTCCCAGCTCCTGATGTATGCCTGACCCAGGTTCTATTATTGGTCTCCTTTATGTATGGTCCTGCATTCTCTGTCTCATAGGAATTTCATCCATTTCTACATCTACTACCTATTGCTTCTGTGCATATCATTACCATAACTCTAAGACTGGTCTAGACCTTGTTTCTAAATCTCAAACCAGCATGTTCAACCTTTCTGTTTGTTTGGAAAGCTTCTTAATATCAAGATATCAAAAACTGAACTTGTTGTTTTCACTTCACATATTTCCTCTTCCCCTTGCCACTAACATTCTTTCAGTAAGCCAGGCTCAAAACCTGGGGATCAGATTTGTTTCCACACTCTCCTTTGCTTTCTACATTCAAACCAGTTCCAAAGGTCATATACATTTGATCTATGCATCTTTCGTTCTTTTTTTTCTAATTATGTCATCATCCTGGTTGATCTGTCTTGCCTCTACTGTATTCTTTGTGTTCTTTCTCTCTGCTCTATAATCCCATGCTATATATTATAATCAGTTCATGTCTTAAGTTTCAGATTCAATCATCTTGTTCTGATAAAATTCCTCCAATGATGTCTCAATTTCTGTATTATGTATAAATTTCCCTTTTTGTCACTCTGGTCCAGGTTATAATTTCCTTTTGGCTTAATATTTTACTGCACATATTGCTTTGATGGTCTTTCCATCAGACTATTTCCTTTGAAACCATTCTGCATTTTCTCTCCTCATTTCCTTACATTTTCCCATTGAGCCCAAACCTCCAACTTCACTACATATAGTTCTTGTTAAAGCCCTATCCTATACACAGCTTCTCTTAAAACTCAGCTCCTCTCAAACCTTTTCTGATGCTTTCAATACTGACCTTACCTAAGGTCATGACATTTTATATATGTGTATATATATATATATATATATATGGATGTGTGTGTATATATATTTAAATATATATATTTAAACTAAGTAGGATTTTTTAATATCAAACTTGTTTTATCCATTGCCTGTTTGAAAACTATCTGAGGGTTCCTTTGTCATCTTTCAAGTACTAAGCACCTTGCATAGAGGTAGGACCAGATATTACTGATTTTTCTAGAACTCTTATGACATAATTCCTACATGACTGGCAGCAGGGGAATGGAAGAAGAGAATAGACTATAAAGTCGCTGCAGGTCTATTATCATTTTATTCCTCTTTCCTTCTCCTGCTTTCCTCTTAAATCTGTGGCCATGAAGCATGACAGACCTGATAGATTTTTGAAGGGAAAGACAAAAAAATGACATCAAGTATGTATAGAGCATTGATAATTTATAAGCTGCCATAGATAAGCTTTTCCCACAATTGAAAGTGGAGCGAGTCTCTCTGAGTTTTCGCCTGTCCAGAGGAACAACTGGGAGGTTGACAAACAACAATTCCCTCAGGACAGTGGTTACCTGGCTCTGTAATTTTGTTTCTTTCTCTCTGAAATGAACGTAGGTAATTTTCTTGCCCAGAAAATGTGTGTACTGGGAAGAATATTCCTTTAAGTATCCTGATAAAAACAAGCAAAAACCACAGGGCAGTGCTGCTTCTGCCCTCATCCTCTAGTTATTGTGTAACACAGAAAAAGGCTCTAAGATATCAGGGTGCAGGGAGTGACATAAAGGAGAAGGAAAAGTATCCCAGAAAGGGACAATGCGGCACTGTGCTCCCCTCTCTGTAATGTTTGTAACTACTTAGGTCATGTTTAAAGATCAAAGACTCAAAACACACAGATGGGAGACTTGTAGATGTCTCTTGTTATTTCACCTTGAGTGAGCCAGTTCTATGCACACAAACCTAAAATGGTCTTCAGTATCTGGAAATGTGGTGGTAATTCTGGTCTCCTTATTGCTAACAATTCCCTAGCTTTGCTACAAGAATTCAGAGATTCTTTACCTTTGTATTCCAATTATGCAACCCAGAAGTTTCCATATCTACCAGCAACAGTTCTTATAGCCCAGCCGCTAATTAGAAAATTTGTCTTCTTGCTGGTGCTAATAGGAACCAAAAATAGTAGTGTTTTAATATGTAGCAATAAATGCTCTTTTCTTGTTTAAATCACTGTGCTTGTTATTTTCATACAACCAGATATTACCTTCTGAATATTGGTGTCAGCACAAGAGTTCAGGCACGTGAGAAAGTTCCAAATGCTAAGAGGCTCATTTTGTGGCTGTTAAGATTGTGGTGATTTTAATGATTCTATAAAAAGGACAAGCAGTCTGATCATTGTGGTTGCATGGGTTTTACATCTATTTCCACTCTAAGTGCTAGTATTCTTCTGCTTATATTCATTAAGCTTCCTAGAGTAGAAGCTTTTCAGTAAAGTTTCCAGCAAAAGTTATTACATGGAAAACATTGGGTTTTTCTACAAGTTATGACTTACCATTCCCAATGACTACTTATTAGCAGGTATATTCATCAGCTGGAATAGTTTTTACTACTGAGTTTGAGTCTGTCTTAGACTTATTCCATAAAGCATATATATTTCTTCTAAGAAGCTCCTTGGTTTGACCAAGTACTAGTGAAAAAGATAATGTGTATATCAAGTGTCTCACTAGCCCAGATTCAAGTCATGGGTAGCTCTTGTGCCCAGAGCTAATGTACGACTCTTGCATTATCATCATGATTCTTGATTTGTGTTACAGCAGTTGGTTTGGGTGATAATTTGGTTAAAATGACAAATTGGTCAGTTTAAAATATTTTAAATCCCTGATATTTCATACGTAGTTGGGATTGGTAAGGGGGTGGTTTGGCAAAATGCACCTTTCAAATTTTGTGTGTTTTTAAGAATTTATGGTATATTTGACTTTTTCTTGTCTAATTCTATTTTATTTTCTGCCATGGACCACAGTTTTGTATTTTATGCAGAAAATCATAGGAAACAAATCAAACAGCTTTTAGCCAAATTATCTAATCACATTGCTGTTATACTTTTTCCTAATTTTTAATTCCTATAATGTTAGGTGCAGGGGTCTAACGTCTAAGGCATTAGAAAAAGAAGGAACAAAAGAATATAATCTAGAATATGAAGGCTTTTATTTCTCACAGGGACATGGACCTTTTAAGTAATAGAACCTTTATAAGTAAAAGAAATCTGAAGTGTTGTATAGCATTAGAATGTTGTTATAAGGACGTGGGAAAATTATTATCTTTTCTGAAAACACATGGGGTATTAGTTTTCAAATTTATTATGCAAATGACCTATATATTGCAGTATCTCATTGCTTTGGAAGGCCTTTACTGCTGTAATTTTAGAATTAAAAACAAAAACAAAAACACCTTATCAGAAATGGAACGATGTAAAACTTTCAGCTTTACTTTATGTAGGGCTATGACTACTATGCAAAATAAGATGTTAGGTGTATTTTATTTTATTTTTCCTTTCAGTTTTATTGAGGTATAATTGACATACCGCACGGTGTAAGTTTAAGGTGTACCAGCATAATGATTTGACTTACGTACATCATGTAATGATTTCCACAATAAGTTTAATGAACATCCACTGTCTCAGATGGATACAACATAAAAGAAAAAGAAAAAAATATTTTTTTCTTTGTGATGAGAACTCAGGATTTACTCTCTTAGCAACTTTCATATATAACATACAGCAGTGTTCATTATATACTTATCATGTTGTACATTACATCCTTAGTACTTTTTTATCTTATAACTGGAGTTTGTACCTTTTGTACTAGGCATATTTTAATTCCTTGCCTCTTGAATGTAAACTTTGTAGGAAAAGGATATTGTTAGTTTGTTCTACTAGTAACATACTTATATCAACAGAATAGCAAATGTTCTCTCTAGATAAACATGTGGACAGAAAGCAAAAGTTAAAAACATATTAACCAAAGTTCTGTTATCAGCTTTCAATGTTATACAACTACTAGGTCAATCAATAGCTATAGATCTTTGAGATGGAACTTGCTCATTCATAGAATGTTTTTCACTTCATGTATTCCAGAATAGCATAAATTTTATTTCCTTACTTTCTATTTCTTTGTATTAGAACTTTTAAAATGTTAAATAAATGGAATAGTGCATGAATGAACTAAAATTTGCTACCTTCATAAACAAAATGAGTAGGAAGTTAAAATTTTTAGACCATATTACTTTAAAAAGGTGATGTGAATAACTCTTTAATAACCTTTCCTTTTTCTAGGATTCTTAAAGAATTTATTTTTTCAGGATTGAACATAGGTCTGCCTACTCCCACAGGCAAAATAATTTTCCATTAGGAAATAGGAGGTTTTAGAGTTTGGATCAGCTTCTTCCTAGCCAGACAACACTGAGCTATAAAAAAGCTGTGGGTTTGAGGCTTATTTCTTGCATTCATTCTGATCCTCAGTTTCCTCATCCCCGACACTGAGATTCATGTCTTAGGTCATGTTAGAGAGGAAACAGACACTAAACTGGGGGAGGTATATTGGACAGGGAGAGGTGCTTTCAGGAATGGCATCTGTGAAGAAGTGAGGGAAGCAGGGGAGGTTGAACTTCTACACATTTGAAATAAAGGCCTCTGCCAAGCCTGTGGTGGGCTCTAAAATAGAATATCCCTTGAATTAAGGTGTCTTGAATTGAGGTAAGTGATTCAGGCCTCTGTAACGTTTCATCAACAAATCATTGGGTGCAGGTTGCCCTGAGAAAAAGGTATGTAATTTTGAGGGAGATAGCTCTCTTTGGCCAAAGGAAATTCCTAGGAAGTAGCTTAAAAGCCAACACTTTTGGCAGCTGGCAAATGAATGCCTTGTTCCTGAGAGGCGGGACTGGGTGGCATGCTACAGTGAGCACTACAGTTGTCTTAAAAAAACAGACCTGTGCGTATGCCTAGCATATGCTTTCTACATTGCAGTTATTAGGATTCATATAATTACGAGGATTATATAATTTTTCTGAGGCACCTATGGAACTACATACACATTATTTAACAATTATTAAATGCTATAAAATATAAAATGAGTGGTTCATTTTGAGGCCAATCTCTAGCAAGTTGTTTCCCTGCACACACAGAAAAAGAGCTGATTGATCATTTCAATCATTATTATAATCCCTTGCATCACACAGTCTATTCATTTCTGCTGGTGTTCCTTACATGGAGGTTTAATTCAAAAGCCAAATACAGACATGCATGGTGGCTCAAAGTAACTGTTTAGGAGAGACTTCCTAAAGCATTAAATTTTTTCATTGGCCAGTTAACTGGCTTTGAATTATTTTTAATGGATAAAACATTTTAGCAGTGTTCTCTAGAGACTGTTCTGATTTCAAATGGAGCATTTCCAATTAATCTAAGAAAGACATTACATAAACACAAGTTAACCATCTCATGGCAATAGATAACACAATATTGCTGTAAATTATTATAGCTTTATTCACTAGGCAATTCAAAGAGTTATTCTAGACATAATCAAACCCATCCTTGCGTCTCCACAGACTCTTTGGATGCAGGTATTACTGCCCATAATTAACCCTTAGGGGAGATGTTTAGAATGAACTACCTAATTTGCCTTTTCTAAGCCGTGAATTACTAAAATCCATTGACTACTTGTTGGAATTATTTGTCAGTTCTATGGTTATATGTGTGTGAAGAGTGGCAGTGTAGTAAAAATGACTTTTGGAGAAATACATTATAACACCCCAAGAGGAATAAGTATTTTTCATGTACCATTTGACATTGGGTATTTCCTACCCTTATAACTCCTTCCATATATGCCAGATTCATGAGTATAAAAGTCTGACACTCCTGGTTCAGTAACTTCTTAATAACATTTGAATGGATTTCTGTTATAAGAGAAGTTTATCTTAAAGAAGGGCTTTGTTTAACTGAGTAATCTAAGTATATAGCGTCAAGATACTATTAAATGTTTCAAAATAGGGCACAATGCCTTTCATTTTGTATGTACACTATTAAATACTTTTTGAAATTATTATCTACATATGTGTAAAGGTAGAATAGAATGGAATGGAAATGGCAAGACATAGAATAGTCATAGCCTGTGCACGCTGAGTTTCTTTTGCTATTTCATGAAATGTCATTTGCAAACATGGTTGCTAGTATAATTGGGATTATAAGTATCTAAATTGTGTGTCATTAATGAGTGCTTGTGGGGCTTTTCTACTCCAAGTGACACCCACGTAATTTTACTTTGCACAAAGTAAGATAATGTACACCAAGTACAGAGTCAGCCACAAAAACTACTGTAGGGATAGGTGGACCAATGGATAGCAATAAGAGATTGATCAGATAGCAATCAGATGCTGAAATACATTTGTCTATGCTAGTAAGCATCACATAGCAGCAGGTCATCAAAGACCAGTTTGAACATACTTCATATTTTCTCCTCATTAGCTGAGGTTTTTGAGCTATGGACAACACAATGCCTCTTACGTTATTTTTTTCCAGAAAATCTGACTCTGAATATAAGTAGTGCTTTGGTTTATGAGGATTATAGAACAGTTTCTTTCTTATAAGGGTTACCCATACTTTTGAGATGATGGGGCTCTGACATCTATGAGTGAGGAAGTGGTAGCTTACATCCTGAAGCAGCTGTTATGTTCACACAGTGTTAAGAACAATGGAAAACCCAACTGTTAAGGTGATTATCCAGGAATGTTAAGAAAGAAGTTCAGATGTATGATGTTCTAAAAGGAAAGCTTTTGTGCTTGAGGAAAATTATTTACATTACTTTCACCTGCTACAAAATAAATGGAATATGAGTTTCTAAATTCCCCTTCTCATAGAGGAAATAAGCATCAAATATTATACCAAAAGAATAAGTTCAGGGATAGGCTAGTGTAAACTAGTCAATAGTTCATTCATATAGCTTTCATTGAGAATCTATTCTATACTAAACTCTGCTATTCATATCCTAAAATCGTGGTCACTTTTAGCGTATATTACGTGACCACATAATGTTAAAACAACACCATGAAAATCACAAAATTTGGGTCATATAAAATATTTTCTGCCAATCAAGACAATCACAAAGTAAAACTTTTGTATCATAATTCAGAATTCTGAATACTGAAATGGGGATTCTGATACTTTTGAGCCCAAATATTGCCCAGTCCTTTTCCAAATGTGGCTCTGTTATAGGTGGTATGAAGTAAGAAAAATAAGAGATGCTTTATTTCTGGGAGCATATGATCTACAACTTGATTGAACTGTGACTGAAAAAGTTCAATTTCTATTTGCTATAGTTTATTATTGTAGTCCTGCAAATAACAAACAAACAAAAAAGAAATACTGAACTCAAAAAACTATTTTTAAACCACGGCAAATCAGATAGATTAAATGTTGAGTGATAACTAATTTGCGTCTCATCCAGCTGTATCCTATGATAGGTGGAATTATATTCAGGTGAACACTGATTTATTAAGAACCACAAGGGTTACAAGGATCTGTAAGACACTGAGTTCTCTGTCAAGCAACCTACTTTCTCATAGCAAGATACAACAAGAATATAAATAACTGTCATGTGTGGTAGATTTTGATAAATTCAACAGGAGAAATATAGATGAAAGACTATAGGTATTTAAAGGAAATAAATACCACCAAGAACTGAGTGACTCCAAATTTGGAATAGTTAATAGAGGGCATGAATAGAAGGAAAAACACACAGAAGTGAGGGGCTGGAGGAGGGTGAAGTAATTGGGGGGAGGAAGGGTGGAAAAACACAGTGCAGTTGGTATTCACAAGAAAGGAACCACAGGAATCTATTCTGATGTGCATCTTTTTGGGAAGGAAGATTGTGAAATCAGAGTTAGGAAGCTAGGATTTTGGAACCAGCTCCCTTGAAACCTGTGTGACCTTAGGCAAGTTACTTGAGAAAATTGGTTAATGAGCCTAATGTGAAGAAAAGAATGATTGGACCTGCCCAGTAATCTATAAGTTCCTTTTAGCTTGGAAGTGGTTTGATTCTCTGGGTACTGGCACACAAAATTGTAAGGAATACCGTATATATGCTCACATAGTTAGGAACATGGGCTTATCAAGCAGGTGAAATACGAAGGATTTTTGACTGTACTTTATGACATTAAATGGAGACATCCTTATAGCATGTTACAACTGTGAAAGTTGGTATAGATATGGAATCAGGAAATACACGGTGTAGCAGGTTTGAAAGGCTTTTTCTGCTGGAAAAAATAAGTCACTACAAGACTGAGTGGGGTCATAGAACATGTGATCAAGACTTAATGTGACGACAAGGGGGAATGAAATCACTATGGACTGAGGTGTTCTGGGTAATGGATGTAATTAGATAGTGCTTGAGTGGGAAGATTTTGCTACTAAAGACTGGAAAACAAATGCAAAGGAGGAAGTGAGGATAGAGTTAGGAGGGTGTATGATGCTTGTGAGCAGAGAGAAAATGTATCACCCTCTAGAAGATCAACTGGCAGACCCTTCTGTACAAACACTTCAGTATGGTATGGGGAAGGTGAAAAGAGTTAATGCACTGTTTTTGAGTATGAGTAAGCCAAGGAAAGTTGATTTACAGAGAGTGAGAGACGACTGGGTAGGGAAAGTAGCACTCAATATTACTTAGTAATTAAATTTCTTACGACCAAACAAATGTGGTCACAGTGTTATATAGTTTTAAATCTTAAGTTTTCATCATCTATTTTTATTAACCTACTTTATGGCATATTTTTTTATTTCCAGTTTTATTTCAGTTTTTTCTTGTTTTCTTATTCTTATTGGTAAGTGATTTGGAAACTGCACAATATAAAAAGTACTCACTTGAGTTAGCACATTCTTTTTTTTTTTTTTTTTTTTGCGGTAGGCGGGCCTCTCACTGTTGTGGCCTCTCCCCTTGCGGAGCACAGGCTCCGGACGTGCAGGCTCAGCGGCCATGGCTCACGGGCCCAGCCGCTCCGCGGCATGTGGGATCTTCCCAGACCGGGGCACGAACCCGTGTCCCCTGCATCGGCAGGCAGACTCTCAACCACTGCGCCACCAGGGAAGCCCTGAGTTAGCACATTCTTGACTTGGTGAGACCAAGAGTGGTAAATAGTGAATTAAGTTTTTAAAGATTTTCTTCATTACTAATCTTACAGATGTCCCAACAAGTGAGAGGTCTAGATAAATGTAAAATTAATGTGCAGCACAACACTTTAAAGCTTTGGTTTGTACATAAATAAGAAAAGCTATTCATGCTTGTGAATTAATTGGGGAAATCAGGATTTTATCATTTAGATGTTTTCAAAAAACGATAGGAAGCTTTACGCAGGAAAATCCATCTGTATTTCAACAATATTATGCTTAAGTTATATCCCATTTTAGGAACAAAATAAAATGACCTCAGGCAACCTTTTAACCCAAGATTGCTGATCTGCTAGTTAGATTATAAGCTCCTAAACATCATCGGTCACAGTTTATAAACACATATGAATCTAGTACTTGCACACAGGAGTTCATCAATGTATATTTATGGAATTGAACCAAATACATATGTGTGTGTGCCATATATATCTCCACACACATTTTTTCATATCACTGTGAAAAAACATATTTTGTCTTTTATGTGAAATTCCTTTGAATTCACAGCAAATTATAATTAACCTAAGGCATAGGCTTCCAGAACTCCTCAAACTTCAGTTCTGTCTGACAGAGCTGCAGGGGAAGTGTGAGCCACTGGCCCAGAAATCTAGATAGAACTAGCCAAAAAGCCCGCTAACACTGCTGGAAACCACTGTTATACAAATTGGCCTGGGGTGTGTGTCTTTGATTGCAGCAGGTTCTGGATATGAAAGATGGGCCCTGGAGGTGCAGAAACACCAATAGACCTTGGGAGAATGAAAATGGGCTGGTACACTATTTGGAAAAGCCAGAAGAGGACCTGGTTTGAGACAGCTGGGAAAAACACTGTACTAATTACAGTGTTAGAACAAAAAGAATAACAATCTTCAATTTTACTTTTAAGGGATTATTTTCTGTAAAGGTTTACTCTCAATCAAAAGATAATCTGAACTGGGTTCTATTCCTCACATCACATGAGGGGTATTCACTTTTGAGTCATGTAATATTGTCTCTTTCCTTTTCTATAGAATAAGAAATATTTCAGTGGTAATATTTAGTTTGCTCTCACAGAATTATTAAATTAGAAATAAAAGCTATGATGTGCCAGGACAATATACAGTTCTAACATGTTTAGATACCATTTCCAGGTTTTTAGGCAAAAATAGGTACGTAGTGGATATAAGATAATACATAATAATACATTGTTCATGTCCTTTCAGATATATGATATATAATTTCTATTATTATATATAATTGTATAAATATATAAAATATAGTATGTTGGTATGTGGTAGATATAAATGACTTTTAGCACTTCTTTATCTCATCGTAAGGAAAAAACATTTTATTCTTTTTTCTCTTTTTTTTGTGTGTTTATATGAGATGATTATGTTAACTAAACTCGTTGTGGTAATCATTTCCCAATATATATAAGTTAAATCATTATGCTGTATACCTTACACTTTTACAGTGCTGATGTCAGTAAAACTGAACAAAAGGGAAGTTGTATGAAAATTTTAAATACATCCAGACCTGACAGCATTTAATATTTTAGTTTTTGCCACTACAGAAGATGAAAATTTCTTGAGGACAAAAAAGTAATCAATATTATATTTAAAGCATAGGAAGTATGCTATTGGGATTTCTTATATTCCAGGATGAGAAGCGGGCCCAGAAGGTAGCAGGAAAGAGCTGAAAAATTGCCCAAGTTCGTTGCATATCTCTATCCACATGGCACCCTGTTTTCTCAGTCTCATGTTCTGGTCTCTCTCCCCCAGAGGCTCCTGTTTCTTCTGTCCCTTCAGTTTCTTCACCTCTGTGAACCTCTAAGAATAAATATTTTTCCTGGGTTGACTTCCAAGTCAGTTTTTGGTTGTGTTTTGTTTTTACTGGGTAAATTTCCAAGCACAGATTCATTTTTTTTTTTTTTAGACTAGGAATCTTCCTTGCATGCACGTTGGCCATTTGAGACCAGTCACGTGGCCAAGGAGAACCACACCAGCCACTGCTTCCCCTACTTCATCCAGAAGCCCCATTCAAAGTCGGTTGGGTTCTTCTTTAATCCTCCAAATAAAGTTTCAGTCTCCAGGTCAAATTCTTGGTCCAGTTCCTCTTCATATTCTCTGGAGACTTTGTAAAGTTGTTAGAAAGAAAAGAAGTGGAAGCCTAGGGGGTAAAGAGACAGTTCCCATCGGGACAGCATTGCTCCCTGTGACAAAAGGTCCCAAGGCCAACAATGAGAGTTTCCTTGGGCTGGGTTCCTGCAGTGAGCAGTGTGCAGATCTCTCCCACCCGTTTGTTAATTGCAGGTCTGGGGCTGCCAGCAAGTTTGGGAGTGGAAGAGACTTTCAGCACTTCTGAAATAACTCTGACAAAACATGCCACAGAAGATTTCAGCTAGGATAACCATGTAATATATAATCTCTGTATTGCATTTCTAGCCTATCTTGTTTCTATTGCAAAATAAAAATTAGAACTCTCCTGATAGCAGCAATCTAAATCCAAGCAATTCTGCAGCTGACAGGAGTTAGGGAATGTTTAAGCTTTCCAGTTTATTGATAAACAAACTGTTGCAGTTCATTGATAAATAGTGGCTAATTTATATAGATTTGTTCCTGTGAACGTCTGCCTAATATTTTCAATTCAGGGATTTAAAAATTAATGTCTTTAAAAATATAACTTCTACAATTTGAATGGAAGTGTGGCAAATTGAAAACCATTTGACACCATTTTGTAACTTAGCTCTGAAAACAGTTGATTTTTCCAGTGTATGCATTAATTTTGTTTTCATCCTTAAGTTTGGTTTGCTTTATTTTGGCTAAAGAAGCAACATCACATTCACCGCACCAGGCAGGTTAGACAAGATCCAAGTGCTGAAACTTCCTGGGTAGATTGTTGTGAAGGCTTCTTTGACTCGGCAGCCTAGGAATCTGGCAGCTTGGGAATCTGGCAGCTAGAGAGCTAGAAGACTGTGGTGCCCCACTCTGGTTGGGCTCTCTGGGCATCTTCCAAATACACCATGAGCCTGGCACACTTGCCCTGGAAGGATGAAGTCACTGGCAGTCCACTGTGCCAGTACACATCTGTCTTCGGCCAAGGGCTGTTCCACCGCCAGGCTGTCTTTCTGCTCGCTCTCTAGGTAGTAAGTAGGGAGAGATAGTCCTGTGTCTTCTCTCTGAATCTTCTGAATCTTCTTCATGTATAATTCATGGTCAGTGTAATTTCATGCCTTTAAGTGTTATTTTTTTCCAGTAAATAACAATAACAACAATAATGATAATGTTCAATATCATGCAGCATCAATTTTTTTTTGTTAAATGTAGATATTCTATTATTAATACTAAGCATTTGACAAATTCAGAGTTTATACTCTAAATTCTGGATTTTCTAGCCAAGATCAAGTAGAGAGCATTAAAAATAGGCAACAAAATTTCAAGAGAGATTTAGTCTACCTCTCTGCCTGTTCCTTCTTTTTCATCCCCTCAAACCAAATTTAGTGTTTGATTTTTTTTTCAATTTTTACAAGTAGTGAATGCCACAACATTCTTGTTGTGAAAGAATAAAAAGCATAGAGACATATTAAGTAAATTCTAAAGTTCTCTCCACTTAAAATGCTCACCTTTCCTCCTTCAGTCTAATCTCACTTTCTTCCCCAGAAGAGGTGACTATTGTCCATAGTTAGGTATCCAATGGTGCCACTGAACGTTTTTGGAAGATGGAAATGTTCTACATCTGTGCTACACAATATTTGAAGCATGGCTAGTATGATTAAGGAACTGAATTCTTAATTTTACTTAATTTCAATTTACATTTTTATAGCACATGTGACTAGGAGCTCCCATATTAGATAGCACTGGTTTTTCATCTGTCCCCAGGGCTACTGCAAGACTCATCAGTGTCCCTGTACTTAGGCTCATATTCTTCTTTGCCAGCATGAGCCTTATACAAATTTGTTCATATTTCCCTGCTACTATGAATCCTTCAATGAGTCCCCTTTCACCATGATATCATTCTAAACCTATCTGCATGATACATAAGGCTCATTATGATCTGGCCTTTGCATACCTTCATCTCTTACCAATCTTTAAGTTCAAAGAAAATGTCATGCTTTCTCTTGCCTCAGTGTCTTTTCACATGCTGCTCCCTCATCTGTCTAACAAATTTCATCGTCTCAGGTAACCCCTATCCCCCCCAACCTTTTTTGCCCCATATATTTTCTAAGCAGCTGTAGACGATTTTCATCTCTGTATCCTCCAAGCCACAACACAGAAAACCAGTAGGTGCTGCATAAATGCCAATTCCTTTCTCCCACTCTCTCTGCTAGCACCCAGGATGGTTATTATGCTCTCATGTAAAACTTTGTTATAGTATAATTGAAGGAGTAAAAAAAAAATCCAGCAGGAAGTAATTTTACTATAGTGTAAATTTCACATGGGGGAGTGGGCAAAGGTTAATCTTTTGTTCACAAATACTCTAATCTCTTAAAACAATGCATGGCACAGATTAGGAGCACAATAAATATGTGTAGAATGAAAAATTATCAAATTATATTTTCACATTTTTTCATGGTTATCCATTTTGACCCTTCTCAAGTATAATAGCTAAATTCTGGCAAACAACTGCCAGGTTAAAATAATTTTTGTGAATTTACAAAATATATAATTGAAAACAGCCATGAATCCCCAAATCTTCCCACTCTTTTGTGGTTGCTGCTTTCTTCAGGCAAAGAAAGTGACTGCTTTAGGAGAAAAACACATAAACAAAATGCCCAAATATCGTCTCACTGAGACAGAATCCCAAGCAATACTTGTCTAAATCACCTGTCCTCCACACCCTGACTTCTTTCCTGCTCAAGCCCAGCACAACACATTCTGTCATTTTTTACTACTCTTCCATTTTAATATAATCAGCAGATGTAATTAAAGCTCATTTTTTACCCATTAGTAAGTACTCAAATACTTTGTTTACCATTAAACCCAATGGCTTCCAACGCATAAGTTCACTGCTATGTGAGCTGATTGGACCCTTAACCAGTAGGCCCCATTAATATTAATTTGTGGTTAACTTTTACTTAATCTAAAAATCTGTTTCCTATCTACAGGATTATGTTCATATCCAAACCAATTTATATTAATTTTCGAAGTCAGGGGACATCATGTCAAAATTGTTAATGAATCCTTAATATAAAACATCTATTGTATTCTGCTCATAGTCACACTCTTCAACTGAGTAAAGCTATTAGTAAAAGAAAATCTATTAAATGTAACTTTGTCACATTACTGGCTTATTACTCTTGATTTCATTACCCACTCTCCAGATACCTGGATATATTATCTCAATATTTTTTGTGCTATCTTGATTGAATGACCATTTATATGAACAGGCATTTTATCTCTTAAAGGGAGATATGGATTTTATAAATGACTCAGTATTTTGGTCAGCCATGTTCTTTAAGATACAAAGCAAATAGTTGTGCTAACACGGATATTACTTATTCAAAGTTTTATATCAATTTTGTCATTAGTATCTAGTGTTTTAGTTTTTGAAATACTTTCCACTTGTCCATTTGTATTTTCCTTTCCTATTGGACATAGTTCAAAAACAAACATACTGAGAGATATTTAAAGAACACCAGTTGAACGTTTTTCAGTGTTATATTATTTGTTTAGGATATTGTTTTTATTGAAACTGTTTATAACCTGAAAACATAAAATGCCTTCATACACTAGTTTTTACCCCCTGAAAATTTCTCATTCTAGTATGTGAAGAAAGCATATTCTTTTTTATTCACTACACATATCCACTACAGATTTTTCTTTAGAGATTCACTCAGATTGGACTTTCATAAGCCCATCTCACAGCCTCCTTATTTTGTTTATGCTTGTCATTTCAAATATAAACTACAGACATTTTAATTATAACATCATAATATAGTCTCATTCATTAGTGAAGATTAACATCCTTTCTCAATACTCAATGCCCATTATTTTTTAATTATCTCAAATGTGGCTTGTACCCAGAGTTTCTCATTAGGAAAATTCAGATTTTTCTTTTATCATTGCTTTGCAGTTCATTCAGAGCCCACTAGTGATGAATATACGACTGCTTTTAGTTTCTTTTTTGTTTTAAATTAATTAAGTTATTAATTAATTAATTTATTTTTGGTTGTGTTAGGTCTTCGTAGCTGCGCACGGGCTTTCTCTAGTTGCAGTGAGCAGAGGCTACTCTTCGTTGTGGTGCGCAGGCTCCTCCTTGTGGTGGCTTCTCTTGTTGCGGAGCACGGGCTCTAGGCATGCAGGCTTCAGTAGTTGTGGCACGTGGGCTTCAGGAATTGTGGCTCATGGGCTCTGGAGCGCAGGCTCAGTAGTTGTGGTGCACGGGCTTAGTTGCTCCGCGGCATGTGGGATCTTCCCGGACCAGGGCTCTAACCCGTGTCCCCTGTATTGGCAGGTGGATTCTTAACCACTGCACCACCAGGGCAGTCCCTGCTTTTAGTTTCTAAGAGCTATTCTGAAGGTTGAGATTGGGTAGGAATCATATTATTTTATAACCACATGTTATTTGTGGGACATCCTGGTAATTTGAATTGAAATCCTTTGAGGTATTAGGGGAAATTTCTCCTACTCCTATATTTCCTCAGGTGGACTTAGTATCAACCAAAAGAAAAATTCTTATTAAAGTATAAAATTAGAGGAATCTGGCTATTCCATTTGATTCCAAGAGAATATAATAGGCAAACATGTAGATTTGCTATATAATTTCTCTATTCATGTATATAATAAAGAAATTGCCTCCAAAACTCAATCTTCTTGCATGTTCGTATTCTCATGTTCATTATGTACAACATAATTGTTGTTCACTATGCACAACATATTTTCATGTCATACATTCATGTTTGTATTTTTTCTTTGGAAAGTAAAATTAAAATTTGGTTTATAAAGGTAACATAGGTAGAAAATGAGGTAATGTATAAAACTGTAGGAAAATCAAAATCTTCTGAAATTGTACAACTGAAAGGTGATTAACATTTTGACATAGTTCCTAATACCTCTCAATGCATTGACATCCATGCATTTAGTCATTTATTCAACAAGTACTCATTGTGTACTTATTTTGATCTAGTCATGATTCTACACTCAGAAATGTTGTAGGGAAAATATTAAACCTTTACTTTGTGGAGCTGATTCTGGTGAGGGCAATTGTAAACAAACAAAAAAAATACATAGCAAAATTTCAGGTACGATAAGTTCTGTGAGGGAAAACAGAGTACGGTCAGGGGATAAAGAATGATAGGAGGGGGGATTTATTCCAGGTAGGGTAATCATGGAAAGCCTCTCTGAGGAGGAGACGCTGGAACAGAGCCCTCCACTGAGGGAAGAGCCATCAAATGTCTAGAGGATAAACACATCAGGAAGAGATAGTGTCCTCCAGCTCCAAGGCAGGAATGTGCTTGGCAGGTTAGAAGGACAGCCTGAAGGCTTCTGAGGACAGACTAGAGGGACAGCAATGATGTTGGAGAGGTAGGAGGGTGGGTGCCTCGTAGGCCAAGGTACAGAGTAGAGTTTTTATTATAAGTATGAGCGTAGCTCTTGAAGGTTTTGAACAGGGAAGTGATGTGATTTGCTTTACATTGTTTAAAAAAAGATCACTGTAGTGACTGTGGGAAGAATGAACTATAGGCATAAGTGGACTCGAGGAGATTTACACAGTCTCAAAATGTAGTATAAGGTGAGGAGAATAAATCTGCTATTTCTCATTTAACAATACATCGTGGACCATTTCAATGTTGTATGGGTTAGGTTAGGCTCGGCCAGGGCTTCTCACCAGTGGTACTATTGACACTTGGGACCAGATAATTCTTTGTTGCGGGGGGGCTGTCCTGTGCATTGTAAGATGTTTAGACTCTACTCACTAGATACCAGTAGCCCTTTCTTCCCAGTTCTGACAAACAAAAATGCCTGCAGATGTGACCAAATATCTCTGCTGGGGCAGAATGATCCCTGATTGAGAACTACTGGGAAAGGCAATGCTGTGGTAATAAAACCCTCCAAATTTCCGGAGTTGAACACAGTGTTCTTATTTCTCCCTCATGCAAAATCTGCAGAGTCTAACAGTTCTCAAGGTTAGCTTCTTTCTAAGTTGTAGGATCCCGGTGGCGTGCATCCTGTACAGACACCATCTGGCTTTCAGGTGACTATGGCAGGGAAGAGAGAACTAGACCTTAATGCTTCTGCCCAAGTGACTCACGTCACTTCTGCTCACTGTTGGGCAGAACACAACTTCTTTTAACTGCAAAGGGAATGTGGAAAGTGGGGGAACACGGAGATGTTTGGTGATCAATAAATGTATCTGCCTCACTTCTAGGCACCAAGTATCACCGGTCTAAAGCAGTTCTAGAATTCTGCTGGGCAGACACTGTGAAAATCTTTTACCCTAGGAGTGTGGGGAGGCCAGTGACTAGGCTTCTGGAACTGCTGTTGAATCTGAGGCTCCCAGACTCCACTTATCATGAGGTTTTTTTTTCTTTTCAACTTTCTTGGGCACGTTTGAAGTGCGTGTTAGGGTTTTGCTCTTTTTGGTAATTGCATACCTTTGTTAGTCTAGTTCCTGACGATGGAGAACTGTGGAGCCAAGGGCTGTTTCAAGTGTTGAACAATCATGGGCTTTTTAAGGCAAAACTCATAATTTTTTTGGCACTATAGCTCTCTCATAATCTTAAAAGACTTCCTATCTTTCAGATTACTCTATTCCACGTGCCAGTAGCCTCATCTGTAATCATCTATAATAGCCCTTCCATCTGTTTTACTTCTTTTCTTTCTTGCCTTCAAAGGTCTTTCTCTCTCAATTTAATAGTGTGTAATGTGAGACTGGAAAAGGAAGGAAGAAGGTCATACCTATTAAGTTTTTAATATGTGTATTTATATGTATTATTCCAAAAATAGGTACAAGGTTTCTGAGGCAGGGACATATTAATTATTACTTTTAGCAATAACTACATTGGTTCTCTTTGCCTCAATTCTTCCCCATGTTCTCGGTGACGTGATGAAAGTCAGATAAAGGTGACCTTGATGTACCTGGATTTCTAAATGAGGAACCCTCAAAATATGAAGCTGAGAGTTTATACAGGAAGATAACTGTTCCTCTTCTCCTCCTGAGAGAGGGGCACTAATCTTTAACATGTAAACACAATACCCTTGGACCTTACTCTCTAGAATGTAAATAAACATCTGGAGGCATGGGAGTGGGATTAGGCAAGCCTCTTCCAGTCTACAGCTCCTAGAATATCTCTATGGCCCAGACCTCATTCCCTTTTGATAGATAACACAGACTTCTAGCGAGGCAAATCTTTAAACCTTCCCTGAGGTATATTGTTTATTCAGTTATCTATTAACTTCCAAGTCTTTCCCTTAACTCAAGTTTCAGCAAAATGCATTTCTAAAACCTTAACATGAAAATATTCACTTCCTGACAATGCCCTTAGCCTAATTTGAGACCTGAAACTTTTCAATCTGCTGATATGTTTTACTATGTTTCACACAAAGTCCTTTTTTGCAACTTAACCAAAATAATAGCTTTTTATTGAAAGAACTATTCAGTTACAAGTGTCAGAGCTATTTATAATCGCCAAGAAATAATAGGAGAAAAGGTTTGTAGAATGATAGCTAAATTTCTAAATGTGCTATTTCCACTGTATATTTTACCATAATGAGTTATGATAATATTTACTGTATTAATTTCATTGTTATGGTTATGTTAGATTAATAAGAAGGTCTAATCAACATTTTCAGTTATATAAACCCTTTCTTTTCCAGGGAAAGTTTGTATTTATGCTAATGTACATGGTCCGATTATTAAAATTATTCAATTGCTTTTTGAATAGCTTTATATTCTACAGTGACTGAACTTATTACTAAAAAATTCTGTAATCTTTTCTAGAAAATGTTTGGTATCACATCTGAAACATGGTTTATAACACAAGATTATACCTAAGGGAAAAGCTTTATTTCCCCCTACTATCACATTTGATAAGATTTTCCTTACTATGAATTCTTTGACAGAAGTTTCAATTTACTGTTGCACACATTCACACTTTCAAATGTTTATAGTGTTTTCCTCCTATTTCAATTCTCCTCTGTTCACAAGTGCTCACATTTTGCATCCAGAGGCCTTATCACTGGAATGAGTCAATTCCTCTGGGCCTGCAGCCCACCGTCCCCACTCTTCCCATATCCAGCATCGTTCTGCCCTGTGAGGTGCATTTTGTGAGGGTGTGTGGCACCCCACTGTGTACAACCAAGCTCTTTCCTACAGTCAGCTCTTGTGCACAGGGTGAATGGCTTAACACAACTTGTTATTGGAACGTCCCAGGATGAGGAAGAAGGGACAAGGCAGAAGAGGTCGTTGTCAAATAAATGATTTTCTACGTAAGAGCACCAGGGAGTAGTGGTTTTACTCCCAATCCCTATGTGTCTGCACTGCATTTCTCCTACTGAAAAATTACCAGAGCTGTGTATATCATAATATCCTTTTCTTAGACATTGTAAGTAGCATTAAATCTACTGTGACAATAGGCTCAAGTAGTCGAGGGGCTTGCATTAAAACCTGGGGCAATCTCAGGCCCCTCTCTTCCTCTGGATCCCACTCAAAACTGTTAACCTTATGGGTTACTCTGTAAATTGGTGAGAATACCACATTCCAAAGTGGTATACTTCCTCTCAAGAATCCAAATGACTTCTAACCATTGTACCTCTTTTTCAATACCAAAAAAGTGAAAATGCAGTAATTTATCTTTTACTTTGGAGGGACTATCCCAATAACTAGCATCAATGAAGTAACTAACCCATGAAATCTCGTTTGATTTATCTCTCCCACTTCCTGTTAACATGTGTCTCATTAAATTATCTGAGGTAATTCCTGCTTCCTACTCATCAGGTCCAATTTTCATGTCATCAGTGTAGTGAAGAAATGTAATCTGTAGGATTTCACTCAGACCCAAACCCAGTCAGACTAGAGTTTGGTAGAGAACTGGAGAGTTAATTTGCCTCTAAATTACTTTCGACCCTGGTGCGTAAAAGCCGACTTCAGGTTTCTTCACAGTTACTGTAAGGGAAAAAAAACAATTGTCCATCAACAGCTGCGGACCAGGTCCCCGCGCCCTGACCTTAAGCAGAGGTGCGCTCGGCCTCTCGGCGCTCGCTTGCTCGGGTCTGGCCATGACGGGCAACTGAGGCGGGGAGAAGGCTCTGGACGCTTGTGGGCCGAGCCTGCAGGGCGGCTTACGGAGACCTCCGTCCGCCTGGCCGTCTCCCTGATCGACGTCAGTGCGTCAGTGCGTCCATGTCCCGGCTGACGCAGTAGCCCTTCCTGTGGGCGGGGCCAAGCTGCGCCTGCGCACAGTCGACTGGCCACGAGGTACCGCCAAGACTCTCTCCGGTGGTCGCCTCCTTTCTCCTCGAGACACTTCCCACGCGACCTCCGCTGGCCTTGCCACCACCTAGCCCGGAAGACCAACAAACAGGCATTTGTCAGCTGTAACCCTCAAATCACAGACAGTAACGTTGTGCTACTTGTGAGAAACAAGATCAAGGAAGAAATGGAGGCTTTTGTGGAAAGTTCTAGCGGAGTGGCAGAAGTGAGGATTTGTAACTTATGTACAATATACATTTAAATAAGTGGATTGAATTTTAAAAAAACGAAGACAAATAATGAAGTTGACACGTTTGGAAATGAGAGCACTAAAGCCGTTACGGCAATGGAGGCAGCACGCAGTGAACACCAACATCGCTTCTCTGGCAGCCCTTCCTTATTCGCAGATAGGAAGTGCACAGTCCTGGGCGGCCTACCCTCCCAGCACTCGCTCCTGGACTTTCAACGCAGCCCCTGGCAGAATGTTGTCTGTGCTCATTCTGAATTCCAGGTACATCAAGTTTCTAGCGCACGATCAACTCTCAACGTACTATTAGTCATTAAAAAAAAAAAAAAAAAAAAAAAGGAAAGAAAATGCAGAACGCCATTAGGCAAAATATATTCTGGACTGCTGTTACTGATATAATCCTGGCTGGAGAGAGAGCCAGAATATGATGTGGTGTGGCCTCAGTGTTCTTCCCAGCAAGGAGTCTCCCTTTGACACGGGAAGCCTGGGGCCTTCAGATGCCCAGCCTGGCTGCAGGGAGCCAAGGCACAGAGGGAAGCTGGTAAATGTGTCTCAGGTATCAGCACACGCATGCTTGGAACTCCTCCCTTGTGTCACTTGTTCTACTGCCCTAAATGGTTTCTTGCATCCCCACCTCCCACAGCCTGGAAGAAGAATGCAGAGAAATTCGCCTATACCAGCTGCATACCAGGTACCAGAGGCTTTGATAATCTTCTCAAATAAACATACTGTTTCTAGAATAGAAGCTGTAATTGGTGTAGTCGCCTGATTAAGTTTATGATAGTGCATAGTTATTTGCTGAGATCCAGCTGCTTACTGCTGGTGGCTATCTCTCCAAATTCCCAGGTGTGCTATAGCTATGTTTTACTATTATGGTAGAGGAAAATCTAGGGGATTTCACATTGTCCTGCTTTATTATTTTTTAATAGATTAATTAGTTAATTAATTTATTTATTTATTGGCGGCGTTGGGTCTTCGTTGCTGCCCCCGGGCTTTCTCTAGTTGCAGCAAGCAGGGGCTGCTCTTCATTGTGGTGCGCGGGCTTCTCATTGCGGTGGCCTCTCTTGTTGCGGAGCACAGGCTCTAGGCACGTGGGCTTCAATAGTTGTGGTGCGTGGTCTCAGAAGTTGTGGCTCGTGGGCTCTAGAGTGCAGGCTAAGTAGTTGTGGCACAGGGCTTAGTTGCTCTGCGGCATGTGGGATCTTCCCGGACCAGGGCTCGAACCCATGTCCCCTGCATTGGCAGGAGGATTCTTAACCACTGCGCCACTAGGGAAGCCCTGTCCTGCTTTCATTTCATGAGGTAGAGAGCCAATCTGTGGGTTCTGCCACTTACTGAGTATATCTATTTAAATCACTTATCCAGGAAATGGGAATATAATCATAATATGGGTCCTTGGGTCCACTGAGGTTGTTGTGACTTGAATGAAAACACGGTATATCAAATTACCACCAAATGCCCTCTTTTGACTTGGAAAATATTGTGGTATTTTGGGCCTCCAGGGATAAACACCAATTTTGAGCCTGTATTTAATAAATTTTTAAAGGTCTAGGGACTTCACTTTTCCTGTGTACCAGTCATCAAAGCAAATGGTAGTAAATACCTTTGAGCAGACTAAGAGATTTATAGTACATATGTATGGCAGTTATTCAGGGTCAGTCCTAAAGGGAAACTAGCCTCCCCATCAGTCAAAAACTTCAGGTCTGTGAACTTAGATCTGTAAACTAGGTAAGTAGCTATGACATCAGTTGTGCTGACTCAAGTCTGGTTTTTGGCCACAAGACCTATTTTTTGTTTTTTTATCTGTTATATAGATGAAGTAATGGCTTAGTCTGTTCAGGCTGTATACCCATAGATGGGTAGCTTATAAACAACAGATTTAATTCTCGCAGTTCTAGAGGCTGGAAGTGCAGGATCAGGGTGCTAGCATGGCTGGGTTCTTGTGAAGGCCTTCTTCCAATTCATAAACTTCTCATTGTGTCCTAATATGGTGGAAAGGGCAAGGGGGCTTTCTTGGGCCTCTTTTATAAGTGCATTAATATCATTCATGAGGGTTCCACCCTCCTGATCTAATCACCGAAGCCCCCACCTCCTAATACCACATTGGACATTAGTATTTCAACATATGAATTTTGGGGAGATATAAACATTCAGACTATAGCAAGTAATATTTAGTAGGCTGCCTATGTATTTTACTTCTAAAGACACCATGATCAATTACACACTGGTAAATAAACAAACCCCCCAAAATCCATGTTCAAAACATTCACATCACAACTTCATTTTTGAGGCATATTTCAGTAATTGCCACTTACCTTCTCAGTGGAAGTACTGCCACTTGTCCACTAATATTCTGCGAAATCATCTTTTGCATTGAAGACAGGATGTTCAAAACCCAAGCTTGCCATTTCTTTCTGCAAACTTTGCAGTGCAGAATTATCCCTTCCTCACTAGTGTTTTTAAATTATAGTTACATGACAGAAACATGCAGCACCCCTTAGTATCTCAAAGCACGTGAATTGACAGACCTTCACAATCAGTCACAGGTGATCTTTTAATTAATTGTGAATACCATGGAACATCATGGATTACCAGCATCCTATTCTATTAAAAAAGGAACCCATCTCTGTTTTCACGGCCAAGGTAAAAATTAATTGTCCTAGAATTTTATTTTGAGGGCTTGCTTTGTAGGACCTCTTTTGATACCATGCATTGTATCATTCAGAGTTCAGACAGGATAACAGAAACCGTACTAAGTACCTCAAAAGAGAGAGTTAAATATAGGGAATAGGCTAGCAGGTGTTTCAGCAATTAAAACATTAAACAGCAAAAAAGGAAAGAAACACAAAGGTAGGAACTTCAGGAGCTGTTGCTACTCCTAGGGTAGGAGGACCAAACAGAAAAGTTGGTTGGCATTATCATACCTGAAAGCCCAGAGAAGAGGCCCAACAGTTAAGGCTCTAATCTCTTAGAAGGGGACACAACTTGGCTGCTGTTAGTACTTCACCAGGAACTTGGAGGAGGCAATTTATGGAGCTGGAGTTCAGACTCTGGGGACGGTTGTTGTTTGGATGGATTCTGCTAGTAACCATTGCGAGGGTGCAATGAAGCTCGTTCTGAAAGAGCTGAAAGATACTCGAGACTGGCACCAGTTGCTGAGACAATGCTGCCAGTAACAGTAAGCTCATAGAAAGAAGCAAATCCTTTTCATTTCTCTCACCTTATCGACTCCTTTGATTACTCCATTTACTGGAATCAAATACAAAGCCAGCTGATAAATAAATGTAGTTTGCCGAGTCCCAGCTCCAGAATCAGAGAAAACCCGTATATCTATAGGGATTTGTTCCAATATGTGTTTTCTCACTTTTGGAATCAAGTGTTGATTTTCCAGGTCAAAGTTTTTTTTCTTTGTAAGCATTTATTCTAAATTACATTTCCTTCCCTTTTTACAGGAGTCATATTCACAGTCTACTTTTTTTTTGAAGGAAGAGGTCTTATACTCAGATTAAATGTCTGTGTTTATACTTTTTAAATAGAGTATCTCTATCAGCACTTTGCTGTTACTGAACATATCAAAATTTTGCTTGGTGAACACATTGAATGATCAGGTGGCTTTCTCTGGAATCTTGCTATCATCAAATCATTAACTCTCCAGACTTTTTCTGGGTAGCTCTGACTTGGAAATTCTCCTTCTACTACCTTGAGCGCTTCTCCTTGCTCCTACTAAAATGTCTGTTTGGTTTTATGTTTATCCACTGATAAAATGGTCCTCTAGATCTCCATTATCACCTCTCTGACCAGGTTCTTTGAGTAGGGTCCAGGAATAAATAATCACATTCTTGAGTGTTACTGACCCCTATGATTTGTTCATTTGTTGCTGTTCTTAAGAATTGGCAAAGACCCATGAAGGCAGAGCTGCAGGGGCACAACCTTCCTTTTCAGCTTACTGCACAACCCAGGTCATTGTGCCAATCAAAGCCATCTTTAATTTCATTTCCAAATACTTGGTGTCTAGAAGAAATGTCTTTTCCAAGTCTCTAAGTCCCCAAGTTATCTTTTATTTCTTCTTGTAAATTTACTAATTCTATCCTGAACTCATTGTTTTCTTGTAATATCTTGCCATACACAATCAATTAGCAATTAACACATGCTATTAAGTTTATTTAATCATCATGATCATCAGCCTAGAGCTACAAGTTCATTAGCTATATAGCCTCTTTCAAGTTATCAAGTCTTCAGTTTTATTAAATATTTTGCTGCTGTGCAGCATGAATCTGTAGCTCACTGCTGTCTGGAAATAGTTTTCTCACTACCTTCCACATGATAACTAAGCCAGTGTCATAAATTTTAGCGTTTTTTTTTCTTCTTAGAACAGAATCTCACTTTTGCCATAATGTTTTTATTACTCAGGTTAGTCTAGTCTCTATGATGGTAATTAATGTATCCCCAGATTTCCCTAACAACCTATTTGTTTCTTGTTCTCACAGTCTGTTGTGGGTCCAGTAGCTGTTTTCCAAGTAGTAACTCAATGATTCAGACAGTTGCCTTGCAGACATGCTGTTTAGAATATGTAGTTTCTAAGTCAGCAGCAGGGGGAGTTGGATGTTCACACACTGGCCTGTAAATGCTTTAACATGGACGTGTCATTGATGACTTCTGCTTACCACCATTGTCCATAATTAGTCATATTCCCTGGCTTAACTGAAAGGGTGTTGGGAAGTGTGGGGAATCCATGGATATATTAGAGGAGCACATGGGTATATGGGGAGCTGTAAATGCAGAGGCTCAAATGAACATTGATATTCATGGTCATTCTTAAGTGGAACTTAGATAACTCAGGAAAGTTAAGTTCCTAACTGATAGAAATTTAGATTGTTTCCAAACTTCTGGTGTTAAAAAATGCTTCTGTGAATATTCTTGCTTCTGTACTCTTACTGATGTATCTCCGGAAGATATATTCTTAGTGATAGAATTTCCAGGATAAAAAGCACTTCAATTTCCTACTGACACTACATGGGGTAGATAGTTCTTTGTGCCCTCTATAATGCTGGGTATTTTCAGTCTTTTTATATTTGCTAGTCTGGAAGATAAGAAGCAATAATATTTTATTATTTTTATTTATGGTTATTAAAATGAGTTTAAACATGTTTAATTTTTGGTGTTTTACCCTTTAGATTTCTTTAAGTTTCTGTTTATGTCCTTTACCCCAGTTTTTTTAAAATGAGAATCATTGTTATATTTTGCAGTTGGCTCATACCATGACCTCCTGATACCATAGTGAAAAAAAAATCATGCCTAGCAGCCACAGTTTTTGTTTTTTATGTCTCTCTTTTATGGGCAGTTGGAGGCACTGGTTCTGAAACTGATCATCAATAGGATTCTTTCTTTGCTCCTCTCTGCCTACCTGTCCCAGATGGGTGAGAAAAAATTAACTATCTCTTAGATGGGCCATGGTCCTAAATACTAGTACAGATGCACTAGATTATGGGATAAAATAACCCTGTGCTCCATAAGGTATGCAGGAATGACATGTGGATTTTTTGGTTGTGTGGTTTTTTTTAAGCTAAATTTCAGATGTTTTTAGGACATATCATCCATTTGTGATATTAGAATAAAACTGGATTATTTCAATTATTGATCTATATCTTTTGATTATAATATTTCATTAATACTGAAGAATTCTTAGAAATCTAAAAATGTGTTTAACACAAATGAGGCCTTATTCTGTATTTAAGATTATTTATTAAAGTAGTATCCATAGTCAGCTTCTACCTATCAAACATAAAAAATGGACATCTTTGATGTAAGACTGTTTTCTTTAAAAATAAATGTATGTCCTGCTGTAGATAGTTTTTACCTTTTCATAATTCAACTTTATAGTCATCAGATTAGTTTACTGAGAGCACCTGAAAGGTACACCACACTGTATTGTAAAAGAGGTATTGAAGAGATGACTTGTAATTTAGCGAGTATATTGTATAAGAGTTTTGATAGTGAACTCTGGGAATTCATCTGGTCAATTTCATTAAAAATTATCAGACTTCTCATTCACTGATGAAACAGATATGACAAATAATGGCTGATGTCAGTTGCCAATCACACACACAGATGTCTCCAGCCATCATTCTGTTTCCAAAAGAACCCTCTGTGCCTTCCTAACTCTGCATTTCACTTCACTTTAATATACGTATCTTGCTTTTTTCTCTTTATGATTTTATTATGGTCTCACATGCAATTACTTCCATTATTTGAAAATAATATGGACTTAATTTCTTTGGCAAAGCCAAAGAAGAAATATTGTAGGGTTCAATATAGCCTCCCCATATGTATTATATTCTGATTGGTATAAAGGTCAATCTAATTCTAATATAAATCCCCTGAGGTGTTGCATTTTAACAATTCAGATGAGTAGACACAGATTTTCTATGCTTATTTAGGTACTTCAATTTCAAATATTAGCAAGTAGATAGTGTCATCCATCTAATTTTGCACTATACTTATAAAAAATGCCCACAATACTTCTACAGAATGTTTTTCTTAAAGCATAGATTTACCTCGTCTATGTATTATGCTTATTTTTGCCAGACTTAATTTTCATAGATTCTTTTGTATGATTGGACACCTATGGTGCTATTTTGTCACACATTTTTAAGCAAATATAACAGACAGCCAAATTGGACAAGTCTGTATTCAGAGAAAATGATATTTCCTTGTGTACATTGTAAAACACATATTGGTGGCCTGGAGAAATTTGCATCAATCACCTCGAGAAAAATCACATGGTTCCTTTAGTATAGAAGAGGAGGTCGAATTTGTGTGTGTGTGTGTGTGTGTGTGTGTGTGTGCTTGCGTGCAGATGATCTTTATATACTTTCAAGTACTAAGACTGCATAATTCCGTTATACTATATAGGTTTCTAAGACTCAAGTCTTGTGTTGGACCGAGTCATCTTCCTGTGGAGCCCATATACTAGTGATCAGCCATATAAAAGCCTCCATTTAGACATTATGAGTTTTCTTAGAAACAGAGTCCAGAACAACCTCAATAAATTTTGTTCCCTTTATACTTTATCCTCTTTTCTACAAGAGGCGATATCTGCTTAGGAAAGATGCATAGGATGGAGACTTGATATTGGTAATGTTTGCTTAAGGTCAGATTTTTAGGCACAAGACATTTGGTATGCTTCAGACTCCTTAAAATGACATGTGGTTTGAGAAAAAATGTATTATGAACAGAGGGCTAAGAAGAGTGGTTCTGTAGAGATGGTGATTCATCTGCACTGCGTTATCATCCTCCAGTGTGAATTACAGTCCATCCACAAGCACAGATACCAGGGCCAGCAGGCAGGTGGAGTCTGACAAGTTCATGAGAGAAATGGCCTTCCTAGTTTTCAGAAGGAGATGGGACTGGGGACTTAGGGCTTGGTTCTCCTTTAGAACTGACTACGCTCTGGGATGGTAGTAGAGAGCTCTGAGGCAAGAGTCAAGACTGGTTATCGGAAAAAAACTGGCCAGTGGAGATCCCCTAACCCCTGAGAGGAAGGGCAACACTATCTTTCATGAGTGGTCATGGGAGGAAGACTTGCTAGTCTCTTTGGACCTTAAGGATTTACAGAAGACAGAAACTGATGGCTTTAACCCATCACTATCCTGGGGCATGCAGACCACAGATTTCCAGCTGAAGAGAGAATAGAATAGAGGTTTCTTCCTCTTTCCACTGTAAGAGAGTGACAGTTTACCAGCTGTCAGATTGCCAGTTTACAGAGGCAGAGACTGAGAGGTCAAAGAAGGGGAAAAAGGAAGGAAAGCAGATAATGAAATTCTGTTACTTTTGTCTTCTGAGCCTGCAGATAAGAATGCTGATTACACACAATCCCTACAGTGTAAAGCATTGCAGCATCTTGACTTCAGGTGCCTAGAACCTTTTGTATACAAAGGGAAATAGAGCACCCAGAACAGTTGCCTCTTGTTGAAATAGGAATTGTGAAGGAGACAATAAGAACTTTAACAGAAAATAATCGGACACATAAAGACATAAGATGACATTGAAAGATGACCTTAGATCCTGATATATTTAGGGATGAAAGGATGTGATGTCTGAGATTTGTTATAAAATAGTCCATTTGGGTTAGGAGGTAGTGGGTATGGGTTTCCATGAAGCAAAATTGGCCATGTGTTGGTAGTAGTTGAAGCTAAGTGGTGGGTACATGGGAGGTGGGAAGGAAAGGTGTGTATGTTATTATAGTATTCTTTCAACTTATGTATAAGTGTGAAAATTTCCAGAATATTTCATTGAGAAATTATTTTAAAGAATAGGATGATCACTACTGAGAACCAGTTTAGTGGCCTGGAAGATCAAATAGAAGAAATAACAAAAATTTCTGAAAGGAAATACAAAGACGTTGAAATCAGGAAGGAAAAGGTTAGAGACTTGGGAAAGTGTTGGATAATAGAAATTTAGAAGGAGAATAATG
The DNA here is from genome assembly GCF_964165515.1 of Mesoplodon bidens. Classification (NCBI taxonomy): domain Eukaryota; kingdom Metazoa; phylum Chordata; class Mammalia; order Artiodactyla; family Ziphiidae; genus Mesoplodon; species Mesoplodon bidens. The sequence goes on along the minus strand of NC_138166.1, from coordinate 67,760,424 downwards.
AATACATGGAGGAATTATAGTAATTAAAGAAATGACAAAGGAAATTTTCCCTAGTTTGAGTAATGATTTTTAGTTTGTTAATTGAAAGGACTTAATAGGTTCCAGGCAGGATTCATATAAAAAGACATATTTTGGTATATCCCAGTGAAGTTTCCAATTCAGAAAATAAAGAGAAAATTCTTATAAGGCTCCAAACAGAAGAAAAAAAGTTACATACAAAGAAAAAAAGTCAAGCTTTCATTGGACTTCTTATCTTTAATATTGAAAGCTAAAAGCACAGTTTAATAACTTCTGCTGACTAGTGAAAGAAAAGGACTGCAACTCGAGAATCCTACATGTGGATGAGATATAATTCACCTATCAAGGAGAAAGAAAGATATTAGTTTATAAGTAAAGACTCAGAGTATATAAGACCCACACAGTCCATCTGAAGAAAATCCTTGCTAAGAATTCCACCCAAATGATGAATGAATCACAGCAGTGGCCTTAGGAGAATGGAAGACAAGGAGGAGAAGAAGCATTAATGAGGCTAAATGATGATTCTGAAAGTAGAGGAGGCATCATGCAAAGCAGACCTAATAAGAGTCTGCAGTGAAAAGTGCTAAACTATTCTCACTGTATCCCGTGAAACCAAGGATTGGGGATGAAGGAAGAGGAAAAGACAGAAGAGCGAGCAAAGGTCTCTTCTGACACTGGGTTGGAGTGGGTTGGGGGAAGTACTTACACCCCAAGCCTCATCTTGTTAGGTGGGAAAAGCAAATTGGGAATAGAGCCCTGAGTGGGGAAAAACAGTTCTCATCTTTCTTTCATATAAGAGTAGAGACATGTATTCCTTAATGAGTCCTCAAAATAAGAAGATAAACATTACAGGAAAAACATCTCCAGAGTAACAAGAGGAAAGGGGGTTGTGTAATGATTCTATAAAACTAGGCAAAATTAAAAAAAGGAAGAGAAAAAACGTAACCAAGGAAATGAATAGTAAACATAAAGTAAGATCAAGAGATAAAATTAAATCTATCATTATACAAAATGTGAATAATCTACATTTTTCTGTTAAAACACATATACTGTGAAAATAGAAAATGTTCATTAAAGATGAACACACTAGAGTGGTTAAGAGTCCACACTACCACTGCAGGGGGTGCACGTTCGAACTCTGGTCAAGAGAACTAAGATCTTGCATGCTGCGCAGCATGGCCAAAAAAAAAAATTAAAAAATAAAACATTAAAGATAGCTTCAAGATGGTGGAGGAGTAAGATGTGGAGATCGCTTTCCTCCCCACAAATATATCAAAACATCTACATGTGGAACAGCTCCTACAGAACACCTACTGAACACTGGCAGAAGACCTCAGACCTCCCAAAAGGCAAGAAATTCCCCACGCACCTGGGTAGGGCAAAAGAAGAAAAGAAAAAACAGAGACAAAAGAATAGGGATGGGACCTGCACCTCTGGGAAGGAGCTGTGAAGGAGGAAAAGCTTCCACACACTAGGAAGCCCCTTCATTGGCAGAGACAGTGGGTGGGCGGGGGGTAAGCTTCAGAGCCACGGAGGAGAGTACAGCAACAGGGGTGCAGAGGGCAAAGTGGAGAGATTCCCGCACAGAGGATTGCTGCTAACCAGCACTCACCAGCCTGAGAGGCTTGTCTGCTCACCCGCCAGGACAGATGGGGGCTGGGAGCTGAGGCTCAGGCTTCAGAGTTCAGATCCCAGGGAGAGGACTGGGGTTGGCTGAGTGAACACAGCCTGAAGGGGACGAGTGCACAAGAGCTAGCCAGGAGGGAGTCCAGGGAAAAGTCTGGAACTGCCTAAGAGGCAAGAGACAAATGTTTCGTGGTGCGTGAGGAGAGGGAATTCAGAGCACCACCTAAATGAGCTCCAGAGATAGGCGCAAGCCGCGGCTATCAGCACGGACACCAGAGACGGACGGGCATGAAATGCTAAGGCTGCTGCTGCAGCCACCAAGAAACCTGTGTGCAAGCACAGGTCACTATCCACACCTCCCCTCCAAGGAGCCTGTGCAGCCCACCACTGCCAGGGTCCCGTGATCCAGGGACAACTTCCCTGGGAGGACACACGTCATACCTCAGGCTGTTGCAATGTCATGATAGCCTCTGCCGCCGCAGGCTCGCCCTGCCTTCCGTACCCCTCCCTCCCACTGGCCTAAGTGAGCCAGAGCCCCCTAATCAGCTGCTACTTTAACCCCGTCCTGTCAGGGTGGGGAACAGACGCCCTCAGGTGACCTACACACAGAGGCAGGGCCAAATCCAAAGCTGAACCCCAGGAGCTCTGCGAACAAAGAAGAGAAAGGGAAATCTCTCCCAGCAGCCTCAGGAGCAGCAGATTAAATCTCCACAATCAACTTGATGTACGCTGCATCTGTGGAATACCTGAATAGACAACGAATCATCCCAAAATTGAGGCAGAGGACTTTGGGAGCAAATGTAGACTTGGGGTTTGCTTTCTGCATCTAATTTGTTTCTGATTTTATGTTTATCTTAGTTTAGTATTTAGAGCTTATTACTGGTAGATTTGATTATTGATTTGGTTGCTCTCTTCCTCTTTTTTTAAAAAAATGTATGTGTATGCTTCTTTCTGTGATTTTGTCTGTGTAGCTTTGCTTTTACCATTTGTCCTAGGGTTCTATCTGTCCTTTTTTTTTTTTTTTTTTAGTATAGGTTGTAGCACTTGTTATCATTGGTGGATTTGTTTTTTGGTTTGGTTGCTCTCATTTCTTTTTTTATTACTTTTTAATTTTTTAATTTTTAATAATATATTTTTTATTTTAATAACTTTATTTTATTTTACTTTATTTATTTCTTTCTGTTTCTCCCTTTTCTTCTGAGCCGTGTGGCTGACAGGGTCTTGGTGCTCCGGCCAGGTGTCAGGCCTGAGCCTTTTATACTTTTTATATATAAAACCTATACAAATTTTGTTTAATCCTATAAATGTCCCTGTACTAAAATGATACCTGGTATACTTGATTTTCCAGAAAGCACCATGCTTTTGTCATGTAAAAATATACATAGATTCTTGGTAAGATCTGTAGGGTAGGGAAAAATGCCTGTCATGGGAAATTCAGAAATAAATGATATTTCTGAATATCATTTTTCAGAAATAAATGATACAAATATCAAGGAAGAAAATGAAGGGAAAAATATAAAGAAACAAAAGTTGATAAAGAAATGCTGTATTGAAGTCTAACTGTTAAATGTCAGTTTCTACCAAAAGCTTATATTCTTTTAGTATTTTAATAAATTCATTACCTGTTCTTTAAAAAGATGACATGTATTAGCATTGTCCAGCAATTTTCTAGTTTGAGAACCATTCTTCCTCAGTTAATCTATTGTTTATTTGTTCAAACTCTACACTAATAAACAATTATTCTGTTATTCTAAACAAATATGTTAATCGCTTCTTAAGGTCACCTTTTCAGAGTATTACTCTGAAAAGTAATTCAGAGTGATTACAAGATGAAAGAGTGAAAAGAAATGAGCCAAGAATATGCAAATGAAATTTACATTAATTACTTTACAATGATGACAAGGATGAGTGATCTTATTTTTAAATCAGAAATCACTCCTGAACTAGCAATTCACCATTGACACTTATTGTCATGGTGCTTCTAAAATGACATTTGAAAAGATCACTGTTACAATATATGCATATGCTTTAAATATAGACATAGTATTAGCTCAACCTTCTAAAATATTCACACATGTAAAATGATATGCCTACAACATAGATTTATTGAGTTCATTTTGTTGTCCAGCCATTAGTCAAGGCTTTTGGAATACAAAGAAAATAAAACTAAGTCACTAACCCCAATAAGTTTCTGGTTTAATGAGACAGATATCTAAAACAACTTTAATAAAATATATGTGTTATCACAAATTGGTGAGGGTAAGACAAGGGAAGATGAAAATAATGAGTTAAGAAAAGCTCATTAGTGTAAGTGTTCTTTAAACAGGGTCTCAAACTATTTAAGCATGGGATGGCTCAATTATTCCTCACAAAGAAAAGGGTAAGCAGAGAGCACTGCAGGCAGGAAGAAACAGCATATTATACATGTAACAGGAGGGTCAACCAATGACAATGGAACTCTTATTTTTTGAGGGGAATTTTCAGGATCCTAAGGTTCTGTTTGGCATTCATTTAGGTTTATATCATGACCTAACCTGAAAAATTAAAGGACTAATAACACCAAGTCACTAGAAGCAATGTAATTTAATTAATCCTGAAGCAAGATATGCTTTTTTACATTTCTTAAAGATTCACTAGTACCTTTACATATTAATGGTGGAAAAGATGTTACATCTGGCCAGGACCTATGTATGCTACACTTAGGGAAAACAATTAATTTCAGCATTATTTTAAAGGAAAAGTTTAAAATTTTGTTCTGTGTTTAATTACATCAAATTGTAACAGAATCAAATTGTAATTACATCTAATTGTACAATTCAGTGGTCAGATTGACAACATATACACGGACCATTCCATATACAAAGTTTTTCAGCCCAGGGGGGAAAAATGAACTCCAAATATAGTTTTGTTTAACATACAGTTATTGAGTATCTGGTATATGTGCTTGACACTGAGTGATGCTAAAGGATAGGCATGAACTTGGATAAAATGCTGTCTCTTCATATTCTTCAAAAGAAAGAGTGCGTGTAAAGCTGTATTAGAAGAGGATGCATATGTATGAAGGGGATAAGGATAATCTAGTTGGAAAAGGCGCATCCTGAGGAGTTGTTTCTGGAAGCTGTGTCTGTATAGTAAAACTGTCATTTATACTTATATTGTGTGCTTATTTTGGGAGAGGGAACTTTGTTTGGAGAGGCTGCTGGAGGTTTATGGGGTTAAAGTCGTTCTTTGGTGACATCATTGACTATAATCAAAACATTTACTTCAGGAAAAAAATCAAAGAAAAATGCATTGGAATTTTATTCAGTAAGCCTAGGACAAATCCAATTAAAAGGATCCCATGATGAAATATTGGCTAGGCAAAATACAAACACCTTAAATAATAATGCTAAACAGTGCTCTAGTCTGGATAGGGAAACAAATATGCGGCAGAAGTATTGCAAGAATAGACGTCAATATCAATTTATTTGAGAATTCCTAGAAACCGAAGGGCTACTGTAATTTATAAATGATTCCCTGAGAGGTTATTTATCTTTATTTACCTAAGAATCATAGAGAAGATGTCTCACAGTTAAAGCCCTTGAGTACAGAAACCAGAAATACATTTCATTGTGTACAGTTCAAAATTATTATTCAAAATATGTGAGAAAGATGAACTGCTCTAATAAGCCAGAGAGGGACCTGGATAAGGAGGCAAAATATTGAGTAAAAATATCAGAATGAGCAGAGTGAACTTTGCAGAGATCAAGTCATGTTGAACTATTAATCCTAAAAGCTAACAGAATACTTGACCAAACTCTTAGCCTATAGAGGAACTGAGCAACTCTTCTGAAGCAGAGAGGTTTTCTGTCCCCATTCTCAAGTGCAATAATAGCTAATACTTTAATATTTTAATGAATCTTAGCATTTTGGTACAGAGATGCTTTAGTAGCTCCATAGCCTTTGCTTAATGATATATTGCAATCCCTAGCTAGCACAGGATCTCTCTCCTTAGATAATTTGAGTAGTAAGTGTATACTTCAGAGTTTAAAAGACTAGTGGAAACTAAAGAATTGAAATATATTTCTTGTTACTTCAGTTTGCCTCTCTGAAGAAGATAATATACTGATTAGCAATCCAACAGAGTTTAACAACTGTTCTATTTAGGGGAAGGTAATAGAATGGTTAACTAGTGATAGGCTTGTTTCTGGGAAACAAAGAATGTTACTACCACAAGTAAGGTGTCAACCCAAAAGTAATGTGCTCTAAGTCTACAGCAATGATTCAATGATTCAATGATTGGATAGTTTTTTGTTTGTTTGTTCTTGTTTTTCTTCTTAAAAGTAAATCTATCATTTGGGTCTCCCACCTAGGACATAAATGCAGTCTCATCTTCTTTTAACTGAGATTGAATTGGTTTTGGATATGTTCTAATGTCCATCAATATTTCCTCCCTTGTAAGAATATTTATGACAGTACATGACCTACTTTCTGAAAAACGCTTCAGTTTAAGGTTTAGAAGCACTTCCTGCCTTTAGTTATCCTTTAGAATACTCTTTGCTGTTCAGCAAACACTTATCGAGTGGTTACTGTGTTCCTTGTATTGATCTAAGCATTGTTGGGGAATACTATAGCTTCTGCTTTCAGCTGAATTTGGGAGATGAGACTTGCCACAACAGAGTCAGAGGAAAGCTCTGGGAGTTCAGAGGAGGGAGCAATTACTTTCAGTTGAGAAATCAGGAAAAACTTCAAGGAGGATGTAGTATTTGTGTGAAGTCTTGGGAGGATGAGTAATTTGGGGTATTTGGAAAGATGGGGTTGGGGGGAGTACATAGAGTCACAAGTAGAAGGCATATATAAAAAATAGCTCAGGAACAGGAAACACAGTGTATGTTCTTGAATTAACATATTTTTGATTGCCTGCACAGTTTGACTCCTTCTTTGGACATAGTACCTATCTAGAGTTATACGCTGGTTGGCCAACTGCCAACTGGAGTCTGTCCTTCAAAAGGCACTGCGGTAGGATGATAGAGATGAGTTCATAAAAATATCACGTGGGGTCAGGAGAGTGAAAGCCATGTTTGGTATATTTGCTGCTGAGAAGCAAAGAAAGTTTCAAGAGGTTGCCTCAATCCTGAGTAGTTTCCCAAGTCTCATCTCCAGGTTTTATGCGATTTAACTCTGTTCTGGTGCTATTTAAAGACACTATACCCTTTCAATAGACGCTCCTTTATTTGAACTACTTGAGTGGGTTTTTGTTCCTTGAAATCAGTCTTGACAAACATATTATGATCAAATGGTGAGTCTAGATTGATTGGTGCCCAGAGTGCCTAAAGTGAATCAGTACAAACTGTTTTTGAGATAAATGGGGCTCATATTATAGAATTCCCTGATGCCAATCAGTTTTTCTACTTTGGGAACAATGAAAGAATTTTTCTGAGCATGATGATGGGGACATCAGAACTATATCCTTGAAAAGTTAACTCAGCTTTAATATGCAGAATGGATTGAGGGAAGGGAGTGAAATAGACAAATTGAGAGACTGATTGGGTGATGTGATTGTGGTGTCAAGTGATGACAGTAGGAATGAAAAATGTTTTGAGTAAGAAGAATTGTCTCAGTGGGGCAACTGCTCAGATGGCAATGTTAAAAGAGGGAGAAATAAAGAATGTCTTAGGCAGTTTCTGCTTAAATGACTACCAGAAAAGGGGGCACCTTAGGCTATAAATTTAGAAATTGATTTCATGGAGGTAATATCTTGAAGTATGGGATGATAAGAGATCAATAAGCGATGTAGTATAGACAGTTATGGGGATAGGGGCTTGACAAAAAAACCTGGAACCTTGAGAAATGTCTACACTTTAGATAAGGTCAAGAATGAGAAACTAGATTAGTATGGAGATTTCTAAAATGTAGAAGAGCTAGTGACATGAGGTTTATAATTTGCAGCAAGATTAAGGATATGAGAAAAAGGCCAAAGGACTTGGATGGAGTGAATCATTGGTGAAGTTGTGTCAATACAATTTCAAATGAAGTGGGTGATTATGAAGGGAAGACTACTTTCTCAAAACATTTGAAGTAGAGAAAGAGGAATGTATTGCTTGAAGGGGTAATAAGTTCAAGAAGAGATTTAGAAGAGTCAAGACTATATTGTAGGACTTCCCTGGTGGCGCAGTGGTTAAGAATCCACCTGCCAATGCAGAGGACACAGGTTCGAGCCCTGGTCCAGGAAGATCCCACATGCCGCAGAGCAACTAAGCCCGTGCACCACAACTACTGAGCCTGTGCTCTAGAGCCCACAAACCATAACTACTGAGCCTGCATGCCACAACTACTGAAGCCCGCGTGCCTAGAGCCTGTGCTCAGCAACAAGAGAAGCCCGTGCACCACAATGAAGAGTAGCCCCCCTGCTCGCCACAACTAGAGAAAGCCCATGCGCAGCAACAAAGACCCAACACAGCCAAAAGTAAATAAATAAATAAATTAATTAATTAATTTAAAAGAAGATTATACTGTGTAGTGAGATACCTTGGAAATATTGAATATTCAAAAGCATGGTGAAAATACTCTTTAAAGCATAATGGTTATGAAGATGATAGGGAGGGTGAAAGTAGGGCACAAGTGTCAATCTTGTAGAGTGAAGGTAAAGAAAAGAGAATGTGTCAAAATACAGATATTTTGAGGGAGGAAAATTGGAAGAATAAACAATTAATACTGAATGGCCTCAGACAATAATAGACTAGAGTATTTGCTGAAAGGAATAGGGAACTTAAGGAAGGTAGAAAAGGCAATCAGGTGGATATGAATAAATAATTGATGAGTTAGCAAGAGTTTGTAGTAAGACCAATTTGTCTAGTTTCACAATATTTTCTATTAATTTAAAGGGAATAAGGAAAATACTAAATTGAAAGAGTAGGCAGAGAATCATGAATTCTTTTAAGTATAGAATTTTTTTTTAATAGCTTAAGTATTTTATTTGTTTGCAACTAAGCTTGTTAACACTATATAATGAAAATGTACAAAGAATAATGTTCCAGTTTTTGGCTAGATTTAAGTCAAAGATATTCATTAATAAGGAATCTTCGAATGTGAATATTCCAGAAACTTCTCTAAGCCATCTGATCAGGACAACTGTCTCTGAATATTACCTTACTTTGGAAGGTACTGGCATACATTTGAATTAAACTCATTTTTTTCAAAATAAGCCTTAATTTAAAAAACTATTCTATATTCAAACTAAAACAATTTTAATAGAACTTTCCTTTCCAGAAAAAATAATAAAGGAAACAAGGCATTTTGTAAAACATGGTCTTAAACAAGTCACAGTAAAAAATAAATGTGTACTTAACTTCCACCTGCTCAAAACAGAGGCTACTTTCTGTTCCTCAGCCTTGGAAATAAGGTGAAGAACAGTCTGTAAGCAACTTCGGGCAGGGGGTTGCCCAAACAAAGCTCAAGCAATTGAACATGTACATCTCTTAAAACAATCTGGGGGAACCTGACCAAAGGATCCAAATTCTATTTTTAATAACTGATACAAAGGTGAAGTGGCGCCTCCCAAGTAGCAGTGCCTCCGGGGCATGGCCCAGCCCCATGCTCGCCTTTGTCATGCTCCCAAGCAAAGCCTGATGCCCCTGCTCCAGAGGAGACTCTTTTCCTTCTTAGAGGTTCAGTGTCCAGGGAGCTCCTTGTGTGAATGAGGTGAGCACAGACTCCACGTGGGTATTTTAAGGCTTGGAGTCAAAGTAATGTTCTAGCACAGCTAGGCAGAGTCGTGTGTCAAATGGCCTGTCTAGGGTTTGTTCTAATTCCTCACCACGCATTTGTAGACCTAGGACCACAGACCTTTGCTATGTCGTCATAATCACATCTAATGTCCATCCTAACTTATGACTCATATTCTGTGCCTGGAAATAGTCCCTGTATTTAACAATAATACCTACACATAAAACAATCCACTGTTACAACTTACATGGTCACAAAACATTAATGATCTTCTGTAGACCAAAGCAATGTTTTTAACCATAATTGTCATGCATCAAATTCACAGTCAGAATCCCCAAAGTCAAAAAAATTTGCACAATACAAATAATAACAAAATACAGATACACACACTCTCACACACACTTCTTACAGACTGTACTTGGGGAAACTCCATTTGTTGAGTGCCACTGAGGACATATTTTGCTAAACTGCTGCTCCAGGTATTTTTGTTTGGAAAATCTATCACAGCAGGGCACAGCTGTTTTTTGGATGAGCAGAAAAGAAAGATATGCCTGTGGCAACTGGAAAGTTTTAAGGTCTTTCAAGTTGTATAAAATGGACCTGCAGAAACATTTAAGTGTTCTCAGGATGCAGAGTTGGAGCTGAAATGTGATATCAAACTAGTTGCAAAAAGTGTACAGCAGTCATCTCTTGAGGTCAAACCTGGTACCCAGATATGCAAGAAAGATTCAGGACACGTAGCTTGTTGGCCTTGTCCCATATCATCGCATAATCTGATCATGTGTGAATTTCACAAAAGATTCATATTGTTCTGCTGATTTGGTATTGAGGATTTGCTCATACTCCTCCCGAATTTTATCTTCATAGTCTTTTAAGAGACGCTCACATATTATTCCAACTCGTCAGAGGGTAAAGGTGGGCTGGTCCTTCTTCATCCAAGAGGAACCTGGAGAACTAGGTGCTGTGAGCGCTGAGTGAGGCTGACTTTCCGAAGTACAAGCGTCACTCTGATTAAGAACAACTTCTAAACGTCTCCACCGCTGATAAAGACTATATTCTTGTTTTATGTTCTGAAAAATTTGCCCCACAGTTGGAAGGCGCCGCTCGCTGCCAGGCACGGCGGGGCGGGCTGCTGCAGAGTCAGCGGTGGGGTCTGCTCCTGAAGCAGCATTGGCAGCTCGGCGTCCGGGGGCCTGAGGCCCGGAGTGCGGCCGGCAGAGGGGCGCAGCGCCGCCGCTTCGGGGAGCCGGGGCTCAGCAGCGCCCCCTCGAACTCCATGGGCCGCTTCCACATCGCCCCGCACGCCGTGCTGCCGAAGGGTCAGGCACCGGGAGCCGATGAGGCTGTAACTGCGGCCCAACCTCCCTCTCCTCAAAGGAGCTCGCAAGCCAAGCCAGCTCCAGTGGCGGCTCCAGCACCGGCAGCCAAGTATAGAATTTCTTTTACTACCAATATGGTGGGTGACTAGATATTCTGAAAGACACTCTCATCATAAAACATCTAGGTGCAGAAAAATTAATGCAAATAGGCTATAAAATTGATAGCTGAGATTAAAGAGTTGAGAAACATAACCAAAATAGTAAGGACACAGAATCTGTGGCTGCTTTGGGACATTTACTTTTGCTAAGAACTAGACTTGATTTTTATAGACTCTTTGGTGAAATTAATACAATGTCTGGGACTCTTACAAAATGACGAGTTGGAATCGAGACCCACATATAAAGCAAGAACTCTCAAATGGCTATAATGCCAATGAAAGTGTGATAGAAAATCTAACCTGCCAGCAAAGGAAAATGACAAGATAACTTGTCTATTTTAGGCAGATTCAGAATGGGAAAATAAAAAACTCTGAGAATTTGTAACCATAGGACTTCCTCACATTAATTGTAAATTAAATTTACTCTAATTTCAAGGTCCAGAGAATCCTAAGCTGAAAAACTGAAGTGGCCCTGAGTTTATAAAACTGGAAGACATGTGACAGAAACAAATGCAAATAATCTCCCTTTAAAAAGTCTAATATGAGCACATAATAAAGTTAACCAAATGTACAAGGAATAAAGCCCCTATGAGTAAGAGTGAACAAAATTAATAAAAGAGCATACATATATTTCTAAGAACTCTTGATATTGGAATTACTTAATACAAAATATAAAATAATTGTTTTAAAATTGCTTCAACTCGGTGCTTTGTGACCGCCTGGAGGGGTGGGATGCGGAGGGTGGGAGGGAGGGAGATGCATGAGGGAAGGGGTGTGGGAACAGATGTATATGTATGACTGATTCACTTTGTTATAAAGCAGAAACTAATAAAAAAAAATTTTTTTTAAATTGCTTCAGGAAATAAAATATAGATTTAAAAACCATAAATCATAAACATAAAAAGGAATAAGAAACCATCAAAAATTATCAGCCCAATCATAAAAGAATAACAAGAACAACAAGAATAACAAGAAAAAGCAACAAAAGATTTGGAAATGAAAGAGATTATCATCAAATTTTAGAATGCATTAATGGGCTAAATAGAAGATTGCATTAAAAAGAGAATTTGTGGAGTTTTCTTACCATTTGGCAGAGTAAACCTCTAACATTCTAATTGTTCCAAAATGATATGAAGCGACTCTGGACTAATACAAAAAACCAACCACTCTGAGGGCTCCAGAGTGAACAAAAAAGGGCAGATTTTGGAGGGAAGTTGAGACTTGAAGAAAAGTCCTGACATAGGTTAGTCCATTTTTGTGGATTTGGCCTGAGGGTGGGCCATGTTCACAGCACAGAGAAAGACAGCTGAACTTGTAATAAAAGTGCATTGCCTGTGCTGGAGAATGAGAAGAGTGTCCTGGAAAGGAGAGCGTATAGAAGGAGAACCCTGTGTTCTGTGTACAATCACTACCTAAGTGTCTACCTGGTCTAAAAATAGCACATGCAGGCATCCTGGCTAAAAGGTAAAAAAAAAAAAAAAATATATATATATATATATATACTTAAAATTGAGTTGCTACCTGTTTCAAGTGAGATAGAGATTGCAGTAGGAGCCTAATCAAGGTAATTGCTTGCTAAAAAATAGATCAAAGCTTCTCAGAAGAATATAACTATATCAAGATTCTCCACCACACAATTTTCACAATGTCCAGTAAAAATTCCAAATTAATTAACATAAGAAGAACCAGGAAAATAGTATTATTCTCAAAGGAGAAGAAAATCAACTGCAATATCCCAAATGGTGGAATTATCATAAAAGAATATAAATTAACTGTGCTTAATATGGCATGTACTTGTGATAAAGGATAGGAAATCTCAGCTGAAAAGTAGAAATTATAAAGAAGAAACAAATGGACATTTTAGAATTTAAAAATATAATAATATTTAAAATTTTCAGAATTCCCTGGTTGAACTTAACGGAAGAATAGAGGTAACAAAGAAAAGTGTCAGTGAACCTGAAGATAGATGAATAGAAATTATCTAATTTGAAAAGGAGTGAGAACAATACTTTTTAAAAGAGTTTCTGACTTTTTCCCAGGTTGTAGAAAGCTGGAAAGAGCGTCATCACTCCAGATAATCTACAAAGTCATTACTTTAAAACCCATCAGAAAACTGAGGTCTTAGGCAGGCAACTACCCTGATGTATAAGAAAATACAGGTTCTTAGAAGATGTTCTTTGAGTCTTGACTTACCTACAGTAGTGCATGAAAGGAAGATGGGGTCACCATTTTGGAGAGTGAGAATGAAGGTGAAAATTAATCCTAAAGCAAGCTGAAGGAAAGAAATAACAAAATAAAAATCAATGAAATTGAAGACAGAAAAAAAAAGAGATGTTTTAAAAAACCCAAAAGCTGGTTCTTTGAAATATTAAAAATTAATAAAATTCTAGAAAGAGTAACCATGAAAAAAAGAGAAGGCACAAATTATTAAATGAGAAATGAAAAAAGGATATTATTATAGATCCTACAGATGTTAAAAAGATAAGAAAACAGTCTGCTTTACAGTCAGTCAACTTTATGCTCATAAATTTAACAATTTAGGTGAAATGGACAAATTCCTTAAAAGACACCAACTAACCAACCTTACTCAAGATTAAATAATGTGAATTATTCTGTCTATTAAAGAAACCAAATTAATAAAGTTTTTCAAGAAATAAATCCCCAGGACCAAAGGGCTTCACTGGAAAATTCTAATTAACATTCAAAAAGGAAATATTACTGTTTCTACATTAACTTTTCCAAGAAAAGGAAGAGAGAAAACATTTTGCAATTCATTTTTATCAGGCCAAAACCCAAACCAAACAAAGACATTACAAAGAAAGATTAATACAACAATGTCCCTCACAAACTTAGATGTAAAAAATCCTTTGCACAATATTAGCAAATCAAATCCCACAATATATAAAAGGATAATATATCATGACAAAGAGGGATATATCCTGGTAATTCAAGCCTGATATACATTTGAAAAACAAATGATGTAATTCACAATATCATCATATTAGAGAGCAAAAAGCATATCACATTTGAAAACCAAAAATTTGTATAATTTTTTTCCAGAAATATTTCCTGGGATTTATTACTGAATCCATCTACTGATTAAGCCTTGAAATGTCTCTATGGGAATGTTTTATTTTTAGGTTTCACTTCCTTAAAATTATTAAACTATTCGGATTTTATATTTATTTTTGTTTTAATTTTTATTGTTTCTTTCTTGGAATTTGTCAACTTTATCAACATTTTAAATTTATTGGCAAAATATGTTTATACAACCTGTATTAGTTTGCTAGGGATGCTATAACAAAGTACTGCAAACTTTGTGTCTTAGAAATTTATTGTCTCAGTTCTGGATGCTAGGAGTCTGAAATCAAGGCATTATTAGGATTGGCTTCTCCTGAAGGCTGTAAGGAAAAAATCTGTTTCATGCCTCTCTAGTAGCTTCTGGTAGCTCAGTTTTTCCTTGTAAGTGGCATTCTCTCTGTTTCTTCACATTGTTTTCCCTCTGTGAACGTCTGTCTCTATGTCCAAACTTCCCCTTTATATTAGGACACCAGTCATACTCTATTAGGTCTCTCCCTAATAACCTCATCTTAACTTGACTATACCTGCAAAGAGGACTTCAACATATGAAGTTTGGGGGACACAGTTCAATCCATAACAGTATTACTTTTTAATATCTGTAGAATTAATATCTGTAATTATCCTTAATAATTAGTTTTTAATATTTGTAGAATGTACAGTTATACCTTTTTTATTCCTAAAGTGGTTTTTTATGTTTTACATTTACATTTTACATTTATATTATTTATATTGTCAGAGGTTTTTCAGTTTTATTAATCTTTTCAGAGAATCATATTTTGACTTTGTTTATACCCTCTCTTGGATATTTGTTTTCTAAGTTACTCATCTCTGCTTGTGTCTTATGTATAATTTGCTTTTCTTTCTCTAACTTCTTGGTTAGATTCTTGAGATTTTTACATTTTATTCTTCATCTCTAGTTCTATTTGAAGGTTATAAATTTGCCTCTGACCACAGCCTGAGCTTTATCCCTCAAAAATTTCACTCAAATTTTACTTGAAAAATTGTGGGGACTTCCCTGGCAGTCCAGTGGTTAAGACTTTGGCTTCCAATGCAGGGGGTGCAGGTTTGATCCCTGGTTGGGAAGCTAAGATCCCACATGCTTCAAGGTCAAAAAACCAAAACATAAAACAGAAGCAATATTGTAACAACTTCAATAAAGACTTAAAAAATGGTCCACATCAAAAAGAAAATCTTTTAAAAAAAAAGAAAAGTTATGAAGATGGAGACAAACTAAAAGAATAATATAAGAAGTAGAGGTATCCTTTTATAAACTGTTAAGTTTTTGTCTTATTTGTCCTCTCTTTCTCATCAGTAGGTAGGTCTGTTATTTTCTGAACTACTTGAAAATAATTTTTTTTTTTTTTTTTTTTTGGCGGTACACGGGCCTCTCACTGCTGTGGCCTCTCCCGCCACGGAGCACAGGCTCCGGACGCGCAGGCCCAGCAGCCATGGCCCACGGGCCCAGCCACTCTGCGGCATGTGGGATCCTCCTGGACCAGGGCACGAACCTGTGCCCCTGTATCCTCAGGCAGACTCTCAACCACTGCGCCACCAGGGAAGCCCCTGAAAATAATTTAAAATTTTATGACAGTACTCTCTGAAAAAAATTAAAGCTATGTTCCTCTAATAATAAGAATATTTTCCTATTTAACTGAAACATCATCATATCTATGAAATAATTTTAAAAATTTATTTATGTAATAGTATTGTTGAATATAATATTATTTTTTTAATTCCCTAAGGGTCCAAACATATTTATTATGGTGGTTTTAATTTTTTTACTCTAATACCCTATCTTTTTTCACACACCTGCATACATTGGAAAATGGTAAAATGTGATTTAAATTATTTCCTAAATCTTTCTTGTCATGTTTTCTTTGACCCAGTTGATTAATTTAGAAGTGCATTTCTTAATATCCAAACTTACGAGGAATTAAAAGTTATCTAACTTTGCACTTGGCCAGAGAACATATTCAAGATGATTTCAGTACTTTAGTTTTTATTGATACTTGGCTTTGGTGAGGCATGTGCTCAGATCTGATCAATATTTAATGTTCATTTGAGAATTTTGTTTGGCAAGAATTTCTGTTCTGCAAAAAATTTTGTTCTGTAGTTGTTACCAGTAGTGTTCTATATTATGTTGATTAGATGAAGTTTGTTAATAGTACTTTTCAAATCTTTTATATGTTTACTACTGTTCGTCTGGTTATCCTTTCAATTATTGAGAAACATGGGTTAAAAATATCTTGTGTAATTATGGAATTATTTATGCCATTTTTTAAAGTTCTATTTTGTTACTTTATATGCTTTGAGGCTTTGCTATTAGTTGCATACAAATTTATGGATATTACCTATATTTGGTGAATTAAATTTTTATATTAATAAAATTTATTTTTAGGACTTTATATTAGTACACTGCTCACTGATACTAATATAGCTATTTCAGCTTTCATTTGGTTAGTTTATACATGGTATATGTTTTTCTATCTTTTTATTTCCAAATTTTAAATCCATGAATTTTATATGTCTTGTGGAAACTATTTTTTCATTAATTGTTAATAAATTTTTATTAACATGTTTGCATTTTAATTAGAATATATAGAATTTTATATTTAGCAGAATAATTGGTATTTAATATCTAAATTTGCCATTGTACAGTTTTATGAATTTTTCCCACCTGTGCTGTGTTCCTTTTTCTCACCTTTCTTAACTTACTTTGAATTATTTTTATTATTCTAGTTTTCTTCTAGCAGCCAAGTAATTGTATGTGCTTTCACTATATGCACAAATTACAGTATGCATTCTTGAATTTTCATATGTGAGTTAGTACTTTTATCTCTTCCTGGGTAGCTCAAGAATTTTAAACATGTTTAATATATTTAGTCCCGTTGAACTTGCAACTTACTTCTTATAGATGATTAAAAAGTTCTCAATCTTATTTATATTTTTGGAAATGCAGATTAAAACTATAATATGATAGCTCTACACACTTACAAATTTGACCAACATTTAAAAAGTCTTTTAGAGGATATAGAGCTATTAGACTTTTCATATGTTGCTGAATTGGTGTGCAAATTTGTACAATCACTTTGTAGAAGAGTCTGCTAAACAGTGAACACAAATGTTCATAAACGTAATGTTTGGAATACTTTAATACTGGTGACAACCCAAATGACTATCAACATTACATTGAATAAATAACTAGTGATGTATTTATATAATGACATCTTTTAAAGATGTGAAAAGTAATAATGTAGTGCTATGTGTAAACCAAGATAGATGAATCATTCAAACCTAATGTTGAGCTAAAGAAGCAAACCATAAAACATTTATATAAAGTTCAAAAATAGGCAAAATATTTATGACATCCTTAAAAGGAAGTTTCTTTCTCTAAGTGGGATGGAATATAAACAGTTTTGTTGAGCATCTTAAACCATGGCGAGAAAGTCAACATACCTTCTAGTGGTTCCTATTTTCAGAGAATTTGGGAAATATAGTTTGCAAATTCTCAACCCTGGAGTCACAGAGCAGAGTACATAAAGCTGCCTTTCAGTCAATAATCAGTCCACCAGAAACTTTTTTGTTTATTTTTTTCAGGTGATTCTATTTCCCAGTCACATAGATACAGAGGCTATCTTTAAAACTTCTCCATCTCTAATCATTTATAGTAAATGAACTTTTCTTACTCCCTAAACAGATTTTAATTTAAAAATATTTAGAGGTACCGATTATGGCAAAAACAAAAAACGAAAAAACCCCACACTATGCTATGTAGTGGGCAAGAAGGATTGTAAAGATAAATAAGATATTGGTTGAAAATGACATTTTAAATTTTAATTCATTCCATGGCTTAATCCAAATAGCACGACTCATCCCCTATAAAAAGCAGCAATGTGGTAACAAACATATATCTTAAACTTCTATGTTTTACTTATTCTTTTAAATAAAAAAATATTGTGCTTCATAAAATGCTTTTTGAATGCATCATTCTGAGTCTAAAATATGAACACTTTTAATCAAACAACTTTGATACCAGGCAGTGTATTTTAAAATGTTTTCTTAATAGTAATATAATTTCCACACAAAATTATAAATACTTAGGGATTGTGACACTGACTTTTTTTCATTTGCATTGCTCAAGCATTATGAATTATTCTTTATAGACCCTTCTGTTCTTATCACTGAGGTTGCTTCCTTTCAGCAATATGTAATAGGAAATATCATTGTGACTTTAGTTTGCGTGAGGTCCCAAAAAGTTCTACACACAAACACATTCAGTTAGTGAAGAGACTTTTTTTATAAATCAGAACTTAGAGTCAGTTAGACATACTGATTTACTTGAGTTTAGTGTTACTAAATTAAACTTATTGTTCTTGGCAGTAGGGAATACACAAGGATAGGATATGAGATAAATACATAAAAATGGTATATAAATTTCATTAGAAATGTGTTAATCAGTTGTTGTATTGGTCCACTAAAGAGTGAGATTCTACTCATGTGTGAGAAGAGGAAAGACTGTTTAGATATACTGGTGTGATCAGCGGTGGCTGCGAACTTGGAGCATGCCAGCTGCGCTTCACTTAGACATTGTCATAAAATATGAGCATAGGAAAAATGCTCAAAGAGTTTTAATTTTATTGAAATCACATAGCAGACAAAAGAGAAGGAAACAAACAAACAAAAAAACATAGGCTGGTTTGCTACTATAGATTTTTTCCCATTCACCAGTATGGAAATTTCTTTTATTCATTAATATTTATCTTTGAGACATATGTATAAGATATTACTTCAGCTTTTAAAATTTTAGTTAGCATGTTATGAATAAAGTATTTGCCCTATCTGCAATTTTTTCCTGTACTGTATCTCTAATAGGATAACTAATTTGAATTTTTTTCTTAACTCAAGGGTCCCTTTTTATAGTATGATTTAAAATCGCTTACAAATCACTTCATAATTTCCAGCTCTTTCATGTTGTAAGTGTACTTCATCCTGCTCTTCCTTCTGCTTGCTTCTTAGACTTATGCAGAACATGAGTTAACCCATATTTTAATAATCTCCTCTCTTATGGATTTCATGTAAAAGAGCAACTTTAACTTAGTAATCTAAAATGATACCACTAAATGGAAAAATTTAAAGACTTTATAGTGATTAATATCTAGTTATAAGCAAAAACAATGACAAACTATAATGGAATATCTGATTTTTTAAAGTCTAAAAATTTCAACAATAAAAATATTAATTATAGAAATATATATTGCTTTTTGAATGTGAAACATTTCAGAATCTGAAATATTTTTACATTCTTTTTTTCATTTGAAGTTTATAAGTTAACAATGCTTCCAACTTTATAAAGTGAGCTAAGCTCAGGTTTGTTAAATGGTCTTTCTGATGAAACTGAGGAAAACAGAATTTCCAGTGATTAGATTACAATATTATGCCAGAGGACAGTTGTTCTACCCTTCTTTATGAAGTAAATTAAGATCTCTGCTGGAATGACCTCAGATGTCTGTCCTTCTTGCAAAAAGGTGTTGCTGAAATTCATTTGAGGCCTTTTATACTTTATATCTATGACAATTATTAATAAACCTCAGTGTGTACTGGTTCTGAAAGAGAGAGAATATGAGAAGTGGGTGAGAACCTAGGAATGTAGGGAAAACTATGCAACATCTGTGAGTGAAGACAGAGAAACGTGCTGTGTAGGAGTAGCTCCAAAGTAAATTAAGATGCTGTTGGAGAAGAAAGGAAATAATGAGCTAACTTCATTTATGAACTTTATTATTTTTAGCAACTGTATAACTTTTTTAGATGCTCAATCTTTAATATTCTTCTCTAATTACTAGAATATAAACCTACAGAAAAACCTCAAATAGTTGGTATAGATAGATAAGACAGAGCAGAGCTTGTTAAAAGAGAGTGGTGTGGGGTTACAGTAACTTGTCTGAAGGTAGTGCTGTAATCTTACGTGGAGAACATTAGAGGTGGATAGAAAGATGGAGGAAGAGGCATAGATTTTTAGTGGAAGATAATTTTCAAGTGGATGAATTTGAGTTCAGCTGAGAGATTAAAAGAAAAGATACTAGTTTATCTGTCACAATCTAATGTGCTTCAACAAATTCTAATTGAAAAAAACTCATTTCACCTTCCAGATTATCAGGAATAATTTCAACCAGGAATGATAGTACATAATATCCATTTTTCATGACTTCAAAGTTCTGTGCTAAATGGACAACTTGCTTACTGTGGTGATCCCTATTTGATACTCACCCAACATACCATAAACTTTTACTTATAACTTGTCTAAATACTTGGAGGTTTATAGCTTCTTTTAAATTCCCTCCTTTTGGGCCAGTGTTTGGTGAGACTGTAATCTATTTTTTTTTCCCCTAATGGGAAAAAAATGACAATTTTTCTACATATTCATGACAATTTATCTACATATTCCACATCACTTCATTTTCATGTGCTTGTCTGGAATCTACATAGCATTGGTTACAACTGAACTATCAAAATAATTAGGATTAGACCAATTTTTAACTTTCTGCAGTGTGCCCCCCTCAATTGCCTATAGACCTTGTCAAATGTTCAAAGGCATTATCATCTATCAGTTGATAAGACAATGTTGAATCTACAGAGATTTATATCAAGTAGAATATATGTAGTTGTATTATTTTTAATTAATTAATTGATTGATTAATTAATTTTGGCTGCGTTGGGTTTTCATTGCTGCACGTGTGCTTTCTTTAGTTGTGGTGAGCGGGGGCTACTCTTCCTTGTGGTGTGCAGGCTTTTCATTGCGGTGGCTTCTCTTTGTTGCAGAGCATGGGCTCTAGGTGTTTGGGCTTTAGTAGTTGTGGCATGCGGGCTCAGTAGTTGTGTCTTGTGGGCTCTAGAGCACAGGTGCAGTAGTTGTGGTGAATGGTCTTAGTTGCTCCACGGCATGTGGGATCTTCCTGGACCAGGGTTCGAACCTGTGTCCCCTACACTGGCAGGCGGATTCTTAACCACTGTGCCACCAGGGGAGTCCCTGGTAGCTGTATTCTTATTTTCACTGTTTCCTTTCCCCAAGCTTTATAACGCTATGCATATTTACATACAAATTCTGAATCATTAGCAAACACTTTTGTGAACTGTATACACTAATGTTAAACCTTTTCTTAGAAGAAGAACTATGTGTTTACATAATGAAACTAATCCTGATAATAGAAATTTAAAAATGAATTCTTAAGTAATATTTAAATAGATGAATCTGATCACAGCAGGTAGAAATTTCTCTATTAATTTAGACTAGTACTTTTTTATGCTTCTCAAAAAAAGTTTATCTTCTCTTTTCATTTTTTTTTAATCAGTGAGTTGCCTATTAAATTCTTGAATTCTTGCCATAGAAATTTCATGGAAGTCTGTGGAAACTATGAAGAGAGATGAATTATTTTATAATAAAAATGATGAGTTCAATGATACATTTGTTTAAGCTAACAAACATAAAGTGGCTTCTTGATATGCTGTAATATGGTGTGATGACACTTCATGTTGTATATATGTGTGTGGATGTGTGTGTTGAGAGTGGTGGGGAAAGGGTGAGAGCAACCACTTCCACAAACCATTACCATCCAGAAATTTTCAGAAGCTTCAGTGTTTCATCAATTTACTTGAAAAACATCTATAATATTTCTGTTTCCCAGACTTGTGGGGGTGGAGTCAGCAGCAGCATCTTCTACTATGATTTCAAAATGATACAATATAGTAACCATTTCAGTGATACTGTTTTCTCTATAAATGCCATCCACATTCTTTCTCTTCCTTTTCTGAGTCTCTCTCTATTTCTGTTTTGTATTAACTTTCATTTTTAATTTTAATATAGCTCTTTTTTAAATAAGTGTTGACTAATATTTGCTTACGGTGAACGCTAGTTCAAGTAAAGTCTTTCACGCATTGTATACATGTATTAATGTATATAAACAACATAATTATGGTAATTAGTAAGCTGTATTTTACCTTAGAATGTTTCTCAGTCAAGAATCCTGTCATTTAAAAAGGCTATATTCATTTATTTATTTATCTTCTAATGCCATTGTATTTAAATTCCCCATTCTAATATGCTTGCTTTAGACTGGACTCCTAAGGAGGCAGAAGAACAAGGGGTATGGAATTAAGGAACAATATGAAGTCAGGGAATTGAAAAAGTAAAAATTCCAGAGAGAGGCTGAGCAAACCAGAAAAGAAGTCAAACAAGGAAAGAAGTATTCCCTGGGGGAAATGTGGAAGATAGGACAATCATCGATTATAATTATGTTACTCTGAGAATGTGTAAAGCACATGTGCCATCTGTCACTCTGCTCAAGCGTCACATCAGTGATCTGATAGGTACTGCTGTTTCCTCAGAGGGGTTTCTTTTAATAACTCATGATGAAAGAATATGGCGGGATATTCCGAGGAGAAGAATGGATATTTGGGGGAAAATTGTATCAGTGGAGAATATGGTCTCCAGCATCCCAGATCCCAGCGGTATGATTCACCTCTCTGTAAGGAGCAAGTAGAATTTGGTTATGTCCCAGGCTAGTTTGGTTACATCCACCTGATAATTTGAGTTCAGGCAAATAATACCATTGAAGGGATATATATATATATGTATAAAATTTATGATTTTGAAATACTTTTATAAGGACATTATTACCAAAAATGACTTTGCTAAACCTGATTTTTAAATGTGACTAAGTTTTATTTGTGTTAGGAATTGTAACTGATAATAATCAATAGGTGACACACATAGTCTGAATAATGAAACATTTTAATGAGTGAACTAGGTCCCCATGTTTTGGTTAATATGCTCTTGAGAAGGTCCTTATTGTTGACAGTACAATTAAATTTTTTTTAAATAAGCATTTAACTTAAAATGTTCATGATAGGCATGAAAGAACGCTCTTTCGTTTTTCACATGCCCGTCTTTGTATATTTTGCTTCTAGTCATCTGAAATTACTTTTTAATAGGATGCCTATATTGCTTATCTCTTACTTTCTCAGTGAAATTTTTCCCAGTAGTTTTTAAAAACATCCTTCAGAGTGGGTCCTTCTATGAAAATCAAGGGAAAAGAGATACTTTAACTAGAATGACTGACCCAGAAACTGCACCTTAACTTTCTGCTAAAGACTATTTAACCACTAAGTCCACAATGAACAGAAGTTTGTGACTGAACATTTGTGAATGTTCAGAAGCTTTTGGCCCTTTCTTTTTTTTAAACTGCTTGGTGAGTCTGATATCCTTATGGTAAGTTTATAGGGACCATGACAATCTCCTTGTTGCATATCCCATTTTTTCCCCCATACTTTCTCATTCAACCTCTAACTTACAGCATCCAAAGTAACCTTGACCATGCCTGTATGGCATTTAGTGCTCTATGTTTGCTGTTGCTTATCGGGTGTGTGTGTGCGTGTTTGTGTATTTATGTATGTGACATACGTAAATTCTAAAACTCTGCATTATTTTTGTAGTAGTTAACATTTTAAGATGCTGAGGTTTCTTCTCTCCACACTCCCTATAACTCATTATTTTTCATCTACTCTTATTTTGGCAGTGATAGCATTCCATAAGCTCCACTATGAGTTTGAAGTTGATATAGTTTAAGAAAAATAATTCAGTTGAAAAATTCATAATAAGGAGCCCAGTAGTGCAAGTTGAATACAAGCCTTGATTTCCAAGATCCAAATAACTCTGAAAACTAATTTTTTTTTGTCTGCAAAACCTGACCTAATTTGGCTTCAAAATTTGACTTCAAAGAATGACATTGGTTTATTTATAGTCCTTACTTATCTTTCTCAGTCTGAATATCCATACAGTTTTCTATAGCATTTTTAGTGTGTTGGATCTTGGGATGCTGTCCCAGATTCTGCTAGGGTGCTGCTTAATAGGAAGTAAATGCATTTTATTACCTTTTTAGTATTTAGAAAAAATACAGTATTTGAAAACCTATCTGACCTCAAGAAGTTCAAATAAAGAACTGTGGACTGAAAAACTCTGGTGAGAAAAATCAGCAATATATTTTTAAATTGAGTATTTAGTTGAAATGACTTTAATGCCTCAATGGAGTCAAGTCAGAACTATTACTTCAGTGCTTTTCTTTCCATCTCATTTCATAATAGGTAACATCTTAGCACAGTGTGGAGAAATCTCTTGCCTAGTGGAGAGAAAGGAGATGGGGTAGAACATTATAATAAAAATAATAATCTGTAGAACAATGATCTAGAGAACAGATTACTTCCTCCTTGTTTTTCTTTCTCTTCCTTTATCCCAACATTTTACATTTTACTATGGAAAGAATGCCCATGAAAACAACACTGTATCAGATTTAATGTTGTAATGTATTGCAGTTTGTATTGAAAAAATTAAAATATAATAAAACAAAAACATATTTGATACATAGATTGATTAAATTAAATACAACAAACATTTAAAAACGCTAAACGGACCTTTTCTTCAAAAAAGAGCATGTGTCTGCATGAAATTTTACATATGCATTAAGAAGAAAATCAGTCTCATTGAATCCCTGCAAGTAATCTATGAAGAACCTTGGTCCTAAAATATGCCTGAGATTGTGCAAAGGATTGATGCAGGTTCTGCACCATGGTTCTGGTCGTTGAAATATTCCAAGTCTAATAGAGGATACAGACAATTAGACGAATTACACAGTGTGATACAACAATTCTTATAATGAGCATAAGTACAGAGTGATATTGTACCATAAAGGAAGGAATAACTGACACTTTACAAGGAGATTTTTGTGGAGATGACATTTTATTGAACAATCACAAGAGGGATATTGTAAAGAAATATGAGGGAGGAAGCCTGGAGGAGTCTGAGAATAGCTGAACTAAAAAGCATTGTGGGGCTTCCCTGGTGGCGCAGTGGTTGGGAGTCTGCCTGCCGATGCAGGGGACACGGGTTCGTGCCCCGGTCGGGGAAGATCCCACATGCCGCGGAGCGGCTGGGCCCGTGAGACATGGCCGCTGAGCCTGCGCGTCTGGAGCCTGTGCTCCACAGTGGGAGAGGCCACAGCAGTGAGAGGCCCGCATACCGTAAAAAAAAAAAAAAGCATTGTGTACTCTTTCCAAACACAATGTTCTAAATTCAGTGACTGTATTTTCAGAAACAATACAGAACAAAGTTTTAGTTTCTCAGTCTGGTTTTCCAGAATTCATTCATTTGTTCAGTAAATATTTGCTGAATATCTTTCCTGTTCTCTGCTAGGTCTTAGAATGTGGAGCAAAGTGACACAAAGTTTGTTGCTAAGGATCTCATTGTCCCATTAGAGAGACAGCCAAATAAACAATCAATTGCAGCATGACTTACAGGGACTGGGCACTGTGGTGACATTTTGGCTAATGAGCAATGCCAAGTCATCTCCTAAATTTCCATTGAAATAGCCCTGAATGTAGATACACAAATCTGGGCAACAATGCTACCAACTAAAGAGAAGAGCTAAGTTGGTGTCTGGAGAGATTTACAGATACCTCTGTATTATACCTGCTCTGCCTTCTGACCCAGAACATCCCAAATTGCTGTACCTAAATCTGGGACTCAAGGATGTTGTCAGGTAGGATTGCACTGGAACTGTCAGAGCTGGCCAGAATCAGGCTCATTTCTTAAAACTATTTCTCTCACATTTTTGTTTTTAGACACACCGTGGGCTTGCGGGCTCTTAGTTCCCCAGCAAACCCCGGCCCCTTGCAGTGAAAGTGCAGAGCACTAACCACTGGACCACCAGGGAATTGCCTACATTTTCTTATTCTATATTGGTTTTAAGACTGTAACTCCTAAGATTCAATATGTATCAGTCAGTGTTCTTAGTGGCAAGCAAGAGAAACCAATTCTCTTGTCTTAGGCAAAGAATTTATTAGAAGTGTAGTGTATAGAATTTCCTAGAAGGCTGAGAAACTCGGTAAGGAGGTAACAATGCTCCAAGCCACAGGACATTGCAGCTTGTACCCCTGAAAATAATGGAATGGGGCAATGGACACCATCACTAGCATCACTAACACTGCAGCCAACATTGAAACTCATATAACAGCCAGAGAGGGTTCTCTGTCTCGTTGTCTCTTTATCATGGCGACAGCAACCTTTCCAAAGTCCAGAGTAAATGCATATGATTGATGGGTTCTGAGACACAGACCTGCACCCCAGCTACAAAGGAGGCTGAGTGAGGTAGTCAGGGTCTAGTCTAGTTATAAGACCAAGAAACCATTTAGTCTTACAAATATATTGGATCTGTAATGCAGGGTTGGAAGAGCTGAGTAGCCAAACGGAAGACAGTGAGCCCATCCAGAAATTAAGGAACAAAAGGAAGCTAGTAACACTCCTGGAACTAGAGGGAAAATGGGTGTTACCAGAGCTCAGAAGAGAAGGAGATTTGATTGGAACTAAAAATAAATTAGGGAATGCCTGGAGAAAGTTGAGACCCTGAGGGATAAATTGTCCCAGGAGACTGAGCTATGGACCAGATGTGACAGAGATGCTGCCTGAGACAGAATAATAGAGACACAATTACCCTGCCTAGCTTCTGCATGCCTTCCAAGTTCCAAACATCCATCAATGCCTTCCATTGGCCTAACCTCTCCAGAAGTTTGTTGTAGTTTCTTGTGATACAGAGCTAGCTGAGCAGAGAAAGGAAGGAAATGGATCTGAGAGAAATCGGGCACAAGTCATCTGAACACTGGGAGAGCAAGTAGATGAAACTGTCAACTTCAGTAGAAGTTCTGAACTCTTCCTCTTACCAGGATTCAAAAGGTGATGAATTTTCCATTTTAAAGAGGGGCTTTAGGTGCCAGGTAATAAAAAAAAAATAGTGTATATTCACTGCACTAACCACCAGGAACAGAAATAGGTGTTAACATAATGGCAGTACCTCCTAGGAGGAAGAGTCTACGCAGAGAGAACATTGTCGACAAGCAAAAAGTCAAGAGGAGTGTGTGGATTACATGCAGCAGTGTCTTGGGATACGTAGTCCTCCATTCATACAGAACTGAATTACAGACTGCATCTGACTTACTAGCTTGGTTTAAGTATTCCACAGTCAGAAGTTGTTTACTGAGCATTATATTTCCATTCAGGGATTCAAACTGAGAGTGGAAACTGCCAAGACGGAAGTGGACAGTGAGGGGGCCAGGGAATCCTTATCTTACTGATGTCATTCTCTGCACCTCATTGCAGAATTAATAAAGCAAGAAAAACAATCACAATTCTGTAGTACTAGGGAAAAGAAGAATTTCCCTAGAGGATTCAAAGGAAGAACAAACCTCTGAAGATGACTTTTTACCAAAAATGTTCTAACCTTTGCCAAATCCAAATATCACCTTCAGTTACTGAAACTTTCTATATTTGAAGTTGTTGACCATCCCTTTCTTGGAACTCTACTGATACCGTGCCATTTATTCCTCATATTTTCCGGTTTTTTTTTTTTTTTTTTGCTCTGATACTTAATTCTTAGTGTTCTTCAGATTTATTTTTTCTGCTTATTGCCCTTCTCACGTGACAATTGTTGAAAGATATAATTTACTCTCATTTTTAATGTTCACAGATATTTAGGTGACTTCCAGATTTATGTAGTACCACGTTTTTCACCTGCTGTTCTGCAGGTCTAAATTCATAAGAACATGTTTAACATCACTAATTCTGTCCCAAATTAAACACTTTTTCTTTTCTAAAACTGGCTTTTCATGTGCTCCTTTATTCAGTTGGGCATCCCATTATCTTCCATTCACTCTGTCAACCTAGAATCACTCATTCCCAAATCCAATCATTTGTAAACTCCTACCCACCTAATCTTGTTCAAATATCTTTTCCTGTCCAATCCTACTCCTGTTATCCTAGTCCAGGCCTTTAACAACTCTTATTGGGTAATTTTTGTAGACAACTGACTGGACCTCCTGCCCCTAGGCTCATTTCCTCAAATATATTCACACTTACCAGAAATCTATTGAAAAAATGCAATGTCATCCTTACTTTCTTAAAGCCCTTTAATAGTTATAACATACCAGATAAAAACCCTTTCATTCAAATTCCTCAGTTACCTTAACTCTCCAACTCATCTACTGACACTTGCTATTTCATTCCTCTTCTATCTTTCTGAAATTGAGTCTACTCTCCTTCCTGCCTCATGTTGTTTTGTCATTTGGGAAAGAATATCCCTATCCCATTCCAATAGACTTTATCTGGCAAACTCCTATTCAGTCTTAAAGGCTCAGTTCAGGATGACAGTTTTCAGTAATTCTTTCAGACTAGGTCAAACTGAATTAAAAGCTTCTACCATTTCCCCCACCCATAAAACACTAAGCATAATTATAAGCCAACAAATTGTGAGCTCCTGAAGGACAGGACATATTTCATTCATCTTTATATTTGCAAATCCTATCAGAGACTAGTGCATACTGAAATTTTGAGTCTGAATACCTGCATTTGTGTTCGTCTTCTGATATTTGTCAGCTAAGTGACATTAAGAAAAATAACATTTACCTCTTATAACCTCACTTTTCTTATCTATCAAATGGTTTAATAATAATATGTATTTTTGTGGTTGTTATGAGGTTCAAATGAGAGGTTTATAGGTATATGTCATAAAGGGAATATCAAAATAAAGCCAGTCACACAAATTTTTGGTTTTCCAGTGCATGTAAAAGTTATGTTTACACTGTACTGTAGTCTAGCGTGTGCAATAGCGTTACGTCTAAAAAAACCAATGTACCTACCTTAATTAAAAAATACCTTAGTGCTAAAAAGTGCTGTCATCTGAATCTTCAGGGGGTCATAATCTTTTTGCTGGCTGCTGACTGGTCAGGGCGGTGGTTGCTGAAGGTGGCGGAGGTGGCTGTGGCTACTTCTTAAAACAAGACAGCAATGAGATTTGTGGCATCAGTTGACTCTCCCTTTCACGAAGGATCTCTCTGTAGCATGTAATGCTATTTGGTAGCATTTTACCCACAATAGAACTTCTTTTAAAATTGGAGTCAATCATTTCAGACCCTGCTTCCACTTTATCAACTAAGTTTATATAATATTCTTCATCCTTTATTGTCATTTCAGCAATATTTACAGCAGCTTCACCAGAAGTAGATTCCATTTCAAGAAACCACTCAGTTTGCTCATCCATAAAAAGTACCTCCTCATCTGTTAGTTTTATCCTAAGATTGTATCAATTCAGTCACACCTTCAGGCTCCACGTCTAATTCTAATTCTCTTGCTTTTCCCACCACATCTGCAGTTACTTCCTCCACTGAAGTCTTGAACCCTTCAAAGTCATCCATGTGCATTGGTTTCAACTTCTTCCACGTTCCTGTTAATGTTGATATTTTGAACTCGTCCAATGAATCACAAATGTTCTTAATGGCATCTAGAAGGGTGAATCCTTTCCAGAAGGTTTTCAATTTATTTTGCCAGATCCATCAGAGGAATCACTATCTATGGCAGCTGTAGCCTTATGAAATGTATTTATTAAGTAATAAGACTTGAAAGTAGAAATGACTTCTTGATCCGTGGGCTGCAGAATGGATGATGTGTTAGCAGGCATGAAAACAGCATAAGGCTCATTGTACATCTCCATCAGAGCTCTTGGGTGACCAGGTGCATTGTCAGTGAGCAGTAATGTTTTGAAAGGATTTTTTTTCCTGAGCAGTAAACAGTGGGCCTAAAATATTCAGGAAACCATGTTTTAAACAGATGTGCTGTCATTCAGGCTTTGTTGTTCCATTTATAGAGCACAGGCAGAGTAGATTTAGCATAATTCTTAAGGACCCTAGGATTTTCAGGAATGGTGAATGAGCATTGGCTTCAATTTAAAGTTACCAACTGCATTAGCCCGTAACAGGAGAGTCAGCTTCAAAGCCAGGCTTTGACTTCTACTCTCTAGCTATGGAAGTCCTAGATAGCATCTTCTTCCAATGTAAGGCTGTTGCTTAGTCTTACCACCTTCATTCATTATCTTAGTTAGATCTTCTGAATAACTTGGTGCAGCTTCTGTATAAACACTTGCTGCTTCACCTTGCACTTTAACGTTACAAAAACAGCTTCTTTCCTTCAAGCTCATAAACCAAACTTTGCTAGCTTCAGACTTTTCTTCTGCAGTTTCCTTACCTTTTGCAACCTTGATAGAACTGAAAAGGAGTTAGGGCCTCGCTCTGGATCATGGTTCAGCTTAAGAGAATGTTGTGGCTGGTTTGATCTTCTATACAGACTCCTAAAACTTTCTTCTATCAGCAATGAGGCTGTTTTGCTTTCTTATCATTTGTGCATTCACTGAAGTAGCACTTTTAATTGCCTTCAAGAATGTTTCTTTTGCAGTCACAACTTGGCTAACTTTTTGGCATGAGAGAGGCCTAGCTTTCAGCCTATCTGAGCTTTTGACATACCTTCCTCACTAGGCTTAATCATTTTTAGCTTTGATTTAAAGTGAGAGTCATGCAGCTCACCCTCCCACTTGACTACTTAGAGGACATTGTATGTTTATTAATTGGCCTAATTTCAGTATTGTTGTGTCTCAGGGAATAGGAAAGCCTGAGCAGAGGGAGAGAGATGGGGGAACGGCCAGTTGGTAGAGCAGTCAGAACACACACATTTATCGATTAAGTTTGCTGTCTTATTATGGGCACAGTTTATGGTGCCCTAGAACAATTACAATAGTACCATCAAAGATCAGTGGTCACAGATCACCATAACAAATATAACAATAACAAAAAATTTTGAAATATTATGAGAATTACCAAAATGTGACACAAAGACATGAAATGAGCAAATGCTGCTGGAAAAATGATGCAGACAGACTTGCTCAATGCAGGCTTGCCAGAAACCTTCAATTTGTAAAAAATTCAATATCTGTGAAGCACAGTTAAGCAAAGTGCAGTAAGACAAGGTATGCCTATATACTACATGAAATATTCATATATTGATTGTTTTATTGTGTTGTTTTAACTAGTAACAAATTATTAAGAAATTGAGCTTAAGCACAGGTTTTTAGAAAAATAGCATAGGCAGACATTTAACTTGGTAAGAAAAAGAGGAGGGATTCTGTTGTTGCTATAGTAAAGAGAACTACTAACAAAAAGTTAATACGTATACATATAACTGATGAAATGGACATGTAAAATATACTTACTTTTAGATCTATTTAGGAGTCCTGGAAAACTCATGACAAAATACAATTTATTACTTGGCCAATTTAGATTCAAGGGAATTATTTAATTTTTCTTCTAATAATAGGACATAGAACTTATGAGAAAGAAGCCAAAGTGTAAGAAGAAAGGGAGGAAACAGAATTTTGTTTACTTGACATAAGCCTTTGAAATAAGAACATAATTTATCATTGTGATGGTCAGAAATTAATTCAGCTATCTATTTACATATCCAAGAAGTCACTTGCAGTTTTTTCAATATGCTTCACGTCATCCATTTTATTTCTTGTTCCTATATAAACATGCAGTAACAATTTAGGAATGATAGCGTGTCCATGGCATCATTATAAGGAATTAAATAAACACTCAAAATTTATCAATTATTGATTTAAAAAAGCAAAATAAAATGCAAAATGCTATTTAAAATAAAATGCAAAATACTATTAACAATAAAATGTGTATTTGTCCCATTTGCAACAGTTTTAACAGGATAAAATAGTATAATTTCAGAGGTGACTACTGTGAGATAGTTGGGGTATTTTTATTTTCACAACCCCCATGGACATGTTATAACTATGATATCCTTAGTAAACCATTTTACTGAGGTTGTTCATGCAAAAACAGGTTAACCATGAAAAGAAACTTTATAATTTAACAGTTTTATCTGGTCAGAAAACAGACTGAAAAGTCTGACAGGCCATTTCATTTGTATTTTTAAAAGAATATGGGCTAAGGGTAGCAAAGTGTTTCTTAATAAGCTCTATTATTAATGAATTGATCTTAGAAAATGTTCCAAAGCAATTTTCTTAGAAAACTAGGACAGGGTATTCCTACGTTTTTCTACTATGCCACTCTGAAGTCACAATTCAGCCTTAGGAAGGAAAAATAATCCTATTCTCACCAATACCACTTTTCATTTTACAATCTTCTCTCCCAGTAATAAGTCTTTACAGTGAATTAGGTAGGAAAAAAAACCAAAAAAAAAAAAAAGGAGAAAAGGAAGGTATAAGCAAAGCAAGAGAAATGAAGAACTGAAGTGACAAAACAAGTGGTTCAAGGCACAATCTTCAACAAATCAAGAGCTACGTATTTTTATGCACAAGAGTCAATAAAAATAACTGCTATTCAAACTGCAGCTTTGGAATTATGTTTTGCTTATGCCTGTCCCCATTACCAGTTTTCTCAGGAGTGCATTTTTCTTCACATAAATAACTAAATGTGCAAGAACAAACTTATTCTTTTGCTTTGTTTGTTACTGAATATTACATTTTCATTCAAATAAACTCATTCCCCTTACCATATTTAGAGTATATGCTTGCCTGCTTGAATAGCTGAAATAAAGGAGTCACAAAAAGCACATGCATGTATTTTAAAGTAATAGCAAAGCCTTTTAAAACCTAGCTCTCATACCGTGGTAATTATCATTGCCCCACAGATCAGTATGGGTTAATAGTAGATTGGTCAGAATAAATAATATTGTCACTATATAATAAAACAGGGAATTTAAATGAGCAGGGCATGAGTTATTTTCCTACAATAATTGGAATCATGAACAAGCAGATGGAGCCCTGAAATGTTGGTGGTAAACAACTGTACTTGGTTGGGAAGGACATTTTATATACTTCCCCTTTTTTTGAAGATCACGAAGTACACTCCAAATATTACCTGGTATCTCTTGTTCCCCTAAAAAATTATGTTGCTCAGAACCTATTTCTTATGCTGCTGTATTATTGACTTGATTCAGGAAATGGTGTTCTTGCAATGGCTTAGAGCTCTCAAGAAGCCCCTGGTGCCTTTTCAATTATTTCCGTTAAAAATAAGGCTCTGCCTGTTATGGTGAACAGTTGTTAAATTTATCTGAGGGGCACATGGCAGTTGATGAATCATTGCACGTAAAAACAACAATACAGAAACTGTGGCTTAGAAATCAAACAGCCTTTTGAAAATGAGGTCAATAAAGAAGCACGAAAAGAATCTAATCCTTCAGAAGAGTTGACTTTTTCTAAGTCACCACGAAAAGAATCTAATCCTTCAGAAGAGTTGACTTTTTCTAAGTCCTATAGATTCTTATTTAGAAAATGAAATGAAAATGAAGTTCATCCTTCCTATAAAGTCAAGAGTAATCTTTCCAGCTTGATTACTACTGATGATCTTTCAGTGGCATCTCTGAAGGACATCAGATAACCTTTGAGGATTAAAGGAATTATTGCCTGAGATCCTATCTCTGTCTTACAGAATTGTCATTCTACAAAGTACAATCAAATTACTACATGAAAAATTATTTCATGAGAGGACCATTCATGGCCCAACTCCTTCATCAAAGTCCAGAGTATTTGAGGACCCAGCCTACCCCCACCCCTACCCCTCTTTTCCCCATGGTATTAGCAGGATTAACTGGAGCCAGAGGGTGGGGAGCTTTGGCAAAATTTTGCTTGTTGGCCTAGAGTATACACTTCTGCCACTACTTAGAGGCTGGAATTATGCTGATTTTTAATGTTTCTAGTTATTCTTATTTTCTTTGTGCTCATCAGAGCTCTTAAATGCTAAGACCAAACTGGTAGAGACTTAACAGAAAGCTAGGTTGCTCTTGACTCATCTGAACATTCCACTGGGCAAGATTTCTGGTTTTCTGAAAACCAGATCCAAATGGAATTAGAAAATCATAAATCTTGTAGGATAAGATGGAATCAACATTTTTCAAGATATTTTATTGATTTTAAGTAATTTGTTGTACCTGAGGATCCTTTCTTTAGACAAGTTAGATGTGGATAATTTCTACATATGTGCACTGGTCTTGTCTCAGTGCCTTCACTTGAAGAGCTTATTATTATTTGAATGTTCAATTTTCTGATAGCAAATAAGAAATGTAAAGTAGCTTATTTTTAATAATTCTAAACTGTAGTTCTGTTTCTGTAATGTGATGATGTAAACAATAGATTATTCTATCATCCTTCTATTATTTTAACTTTTGTACAGAAGTATTTGTAAACAAAAATGAAGCGATTAGCAATTCAAATATTTGCTGTCTAAAAGGGGATTTTTAAGATGATAGAAAAAATAATTCTTCTTTTCTCTCCAGCGGAAATGATGAAAGGGTTTTAATTTTTTAAAGATTTACCTATAAATCTTAATTACCTCTCAAATTAAATCCCAATAATACATTTATATATTGGGATCCAATATTCTCCTTATTTATTTAGATAGTTAAAATAGCAAATTTGATCTTAGCTTGTTCAAGGGCCAGGCAAATTTGAAAGCCTTAGAATGAAAATGAATCTTTCTAAATTTAAAGTCATAAAACGTTTAGAGATGTTAAATAAGGGAATTTTAGAGTTAATCTTAACAAGCAATCATCCTCATTCACCTATTGAGTCTCAGCATAATATACCAGTGAATATATGAGTAATAGATGGAAAATCACTTTTAACCATCCCTCTGCAAGAATAATTGCACAAGTTAAAGCAAGGAAATTGGTGATAAAGTTAAGCCATAAAATTCTAGGGTTCTTAGAATTATCATGGGAAAGGTGATGGTGACCAGTTCTTAAGCAAAGGAAGAAGAATGTGTTAAAGTAATCCAGCTTCATCAGTCCTGTCCTCTTTATGGAATCCCAGTGTCTTGGAAAAACCGTGAGCTCTACTGGGAGATCCTGTCTCTCTCTGTATTCAAGCTCTGAGCTCTATCACATGGTGTACTTTTTAGTGGCCCCCTTAAACATTCTCATATGTGGTCCCTTTACATACCAAACTAAATTTCATAATGGGTGCCACTACTTATTCTTTCTACTTATTTCAAATACAGTGGATCCAAGACTAGTTACTTCCTCCCTAAATGTTGTCTTACTTGCCGGGCACTCTTCATTAAGATCTTATGGTAGGTAGAATTCTAAGATGGCTTCCAGGATTCCCATACTTTGGAGAACACACCCTATAAAATGGTCTCCCCTTTAAAGTGGGCAAGACCTATGTATATGATGGGATATCACTCCTATTACAACATTACTGGTCAGTTGAGTCTGAGTTAATCAAAAGTGAGATTAACCTGGGTGAGACTGACAAATCAGGCAAGCCCTTTAAAAGAAGTTGAAGCATGAGAGAGGCACTTTCCTGCTAACCTAGAAGAAAGGGGCAGCTATGTTGAGAACTTTTTTGAACTTCCTACAGAGAAGGTCAAGTATATAGAAAAGGAAGGGTGTAAGCTGAATAAGCTTGGGAAAACAAAAACACAAGCTCCAGAAAGGAATTAAGACAGGCTGACACCTTAATTTAGCTTTGCAAGATTCAAAGCAGAGACTCCCATTAAGCCTGGCTTGGACTGTAGATACTATGATACCAAATGGGTGCTATTTTAAGCCACTAAGTTGGTGGTAAGTTGTTACACAGCAGTGGAAAACTAATACAATACTGTGTTTGAAAAGTGGATGATTTCCTTTTTAAGCTTAGAATGCCCATACAGACTTTTCCCTGATATTTTTATTTCTTTAATTACTTCTGTGAGAATCTGAAATAAATGAGGACTTGAGGAAGATGACTTGATTCCTGGTGATCTTTTCCTTTAGTTTTAAACCTCACTTTTATACCTTAAAATTCATGATAAGGTCTGGTTTTTGTGATGAAAAATATTTAGATGCTTAGTATATAGATTATACCAGACAAATTGCTCTGCCTTGCTGGAATATCCTCACCATAGTGACAACTAACCTAAAAATTTGGTTCTATGAGTTTTCCTAAATAAAATATGCTGCAATATTCTACATTAGTTCTATCAGTGTTCTTTGGAAATATGGCTTGAGGAATATAGATGGCATATGGTTTGTCATATGGTGAGCATTAATATGTTGTACTGTTCTCTTTTTTTTCCATAATTTTCAAACAATGTTTTTGATAGAACCACTGCTCTTCCAAGAAGTCAGATGCTCCCACCGTTGAGATAAAAGTAGTTTCTGCAATTCCAGGACATTCTGGTGTTACTTGGCATCCTTTTAGTATCACACAGATCCCTCATTTCGAACAAGGTTTTCATTTTAAAAGCATCTGCCAATGGATGACATATCTCTAATGCATTCTGTGGAAGCCTGTAACTTATCTTGCTTATTAAACTCTCTAGGGAGTTAACCTAAGTCTTCTCATATATTGTCTCTGGATTGACTGTTATATCTGCATCTGTGCCAATTTCTAGTTTGACTTAATAATTTTTCTTGGATAAAAGTAGTGAAGTAAGCAATTTGTATAATGCTTAGAAGGTTCTTAAATAGGAATGAATGTTGCCGCTTTCTGATTGTGTCTGTGTGATCAGGTATGCACAATACATATACAAATCATATACAAATCATTTTCATTCATTTTATGAATTAGTATTCATAAAATGTAGGTTATTTGGAAAGCCTAAATTGTGAGTTTCTGAGGATAATTTGGGGATAGATAATGGAAAATGGAAGTGGTGGAAGTTGTTGATTGAATATTTTCAATCATGGCTTTTTTTCTATAGTCATTTTGTACTAAGACATTTTACATATGGGTAAAGTCATACATGCCATGTCCTTTCTCTCTGGAAATTTTGTGTATTAACCAGGGGATCATAAGAAAGCTTAACTGTCCTATTATAATAAGTTATTAGTACTGATAAGAAGGCTCAGATTGATATTAAATACTGATATTTTTCTTTGTTTCCCCCAATAGCAATCCAAGGTCCTACTGCAAGCTAATATTCCTTTTGTTATTTTCTTCACAAGAAGTCTTTCCTTATGTACTTTGCCGTTGATGGTCTTTGCCTTTTTCCTCAAACAAAATGCATAAAAAATTTTTTTCTCTATATTTTCTTTATGGTTCTAGGATTACTGTAGCTTTTCAGATTTTGGTAATTTATTGATTAGTATTGCTTCTAAAAGAACTCACTTTTATTTATTTTTTGAAAATAATAACAGCTTTAATATATGTCCATATATAAAATGTGTTTGAGATAAAATTCACATAACATGCAATTAACCATTTTATTTTATTGAATTGTTGAATTTTATTTTATTTATTTTTTATACAGTAGGTTCTTATTAGTTATCCATTTTATACATATTAGTGTATATGTGTCAATCCCAATCTCCCAATTCATCACACCACCACCACCACCCCACACCCCCACTGCTTTCCCCCCTTGGTGTCCATATGTTTGTTCTGTACATCTGTGTCTAAATTTCTGCCCTGCAAACCGGTTCATTTGTACCATTTTTCTAGGTTCCACACATGTGTTAATATACGATATTTGTTTTTCTCTTTCTGACTTACTTCACTCTGTATGACAGTCTCTAGATTCATCCACGTCTCTACAAATGACCCAATTTCATTCCTTTTTATGGCTGAGTAATATTCCATTGTATATATGTACCACATCTTCTTTATCCATTCATCTGTCTATGGGCATTTAGGTTGCTTCCATGACCTGGCTACAATTAACCATTTTAAAGTGAGCAGTTCAGTAGCATTAAGTACATTTACAGTGTTATGCAACCATCACATCTATCTAGTTCAAAACATTTCTATCATTCCTAAATAAAACTTCATATCCATTAAGCACTTACTCTTCACTTCACCCTTCCCTCAGTCTCTGACAACAACTAGTCTGCATTCCGTCTTTATGTATTTACCTATTCTGAATATTTCAAGCAAATGGAATCATACAACATATGACCTTTTTTTAAAAAATAGACATGATATTAGATTGGTGAAAATTAGGTCTCTTTTATTTCTACATCCCTCACAAAAATCAGAGGCATCAGTTTATAGATATCTGGGAAATCAGAAAGTATAAAAATAATGAAAATAAAAATAAAAATTGACTTTTAACTTTTATAGCTTTCCCTTTGGGTAAATGAATCTACTGTGTTATTTAATTTACTTAACAAATCTGAGGTCATTGGTTGTATTATTATTTAGGAGAAATCTGACAATAAAAATGTCATAATGATAGCTTCTGCATCTAGCCGTGACAGAACAGTTTGTATCTGATTAGGTCTTTCATGAATGTAAAACAGAACAGTAGGAAACAAAATATAAAAGAAATGTTTCAAAGCATAAGAGATCAACTAAGGCACACAGAACTTGAAGGGGGCGGGGTTTGGTTTCTTTTCTGCTAGAGATGAGAAATACACTGATGTATTTCTCACAGATTCTCTCGTTCACATATTCTTTTCCCTCAGGAAAATGATAATTCTTAATGCATGGCCTAAAGGTCAATCCAAAAGCATGTTGCTTAGGATCTGAAGCATTCTTACCAGAGGAGACACAGCACGCATTTCCAGGCAGTCAAGGCATTCAGGATTTTCAGGGGCTGAGATCTCAAAGAGAAGGAAACCATATAGAAATGAGCTCAAAATACTGTTCACAATTTTCCCTGGCACATTTGTTGTTTCTTGTCTATGCAAGGAACACTGCAGGTGCAAAGAACACTGTATGAAAACAAGTAGAAATCACCAGGTACATGCGTAGAGATATGATCACGTATATAAATAATCTCACAATGTTGGTAATATGTAGGTTGAGTTTAAGAACCCTTCAGAAATACAGGGGTCTTGCTAAATACTTCAAGCTTTTAGCTTAGACCACAGAGAATTTTGCTCACAGAGTAACTACCATGTTTTAGGAGTAAGAGTAAGCATTGAGAATAGTGCAAAGTGGAAATAGCGTAGCCCAATGAAAGGCTAAAATCCAACACAGCTAGATCAAAGTGATCTGCCTATTTTTTTAAATCTTCTGCTAAAAGTAAATTTAATACTATCTAAAGGAATATAATATCATCAAGTCTCTATAATATTTTTCCTGCAAAATACTGTCAATTCAATAAAATTACCAACCTTAACAATAAACAAGACCAAAGGACACAAAACCAAGAGAAAAAAAAGAAAAAAAATCTATAAGAAATCTAGATATTGAAGTTATTTCACAGAAAATAAAACTATGATAAAATCTGGCATAAAAAATAGGGAATATTTTCTCAAAGATCTATAATCTCCTAAAAAATGAATCAGATGGAAATTCAATACTAAAATATACAATAAATGTAATTAAGTATTTTACAGAAGTGCTTCAAAGAATATTAGATGTGACAGAAGAGAATAGAGAAGAGGAAGTTCAGTCAGTAAAGAATATCCAGGTTGAAGGAAAGCAAGAAAAAAAATGTGGAGGAATAAAACTTAACATATGACACATATGGGACATGGTGAATATTTCCGATGTATGTATATTTGAGAGCCTAGAAGCAGAAGAGACAGAATTTGACAGAATTAATATTTAATAAGCACTGAAAGATAAGCTTTTAATACTAACAAGCAAATCCATAGATATGGTATGGTCTAAACTCTAAGCAGGATCTATATGGAGAAAACCATACTTAGGCATCCAAAATTTATTTTCTGACAACCAAATACCATGAGAAAAATTTTAAAGCAGTCAGAGAAAAACTGACATATTACTTTCAAAGAAGTAAAATAAGACTAATGAAAGACTATTTAACATAAACAACAAAAGCTGGAAGACAGTGAAATCACATATTTATAAAGCACTTAAATAACATCCAAACCTTAATTCTATTTTCACACAAAGAAACACTAAGAGAATATGTAATCAGAAAAGCTGTTTGTATTAAATATTAAAGGGATTTTTTTTTCAATCAAGAAAATGAGCCTTGCAGGAAACACAAAAATGTAGTAAGAGAAACAGGAAAATTAAATATGGGGTTAACTCAAAATGGGTATTGTTATTTAAAACAATGACAATATAAGGTCTTTTCTGATTTTAAAATACACATTTAATTAAAATATATGGTGACAATAGCAATAAGGCAGAAATCATGTAAATGGAGTTAAATGCTGTAATACTTTTGCATTATTTGAGAAGTTTAAAATTATTAATTTAAGGTAAACTGTAATAAGTTAAAGGTTGTGTTCTAAAATATCTACAGCAATCACCAAAGGAATAATGAAAGTTTGTAAAACTAAGAAGGTAAAGGGGAGACAAAATGAAATAATAATAGTAATGATAACAATGATAATAACTTGATTAGTCCAAAATAAATAAATAACAGAAAATATAGACATAGAAAACAAATGATGAGATGATAAATTTAAATCCCAATATATATCCAAATATATCAGTTATTACATTAAATGTTAACAGATTAACTATGTCAGTTGAGACACAGAGTGATCAGATTGCAGTGAAACAGACAAACACACACATACTACAACTGATGTGGCTTATCCCAGGAATGTAAGGTCAGTTTAACATCTGAAAACGATTTAGTGTAAATCACCTCATTAACAGAATACAGTAGGAAACCCACATGATTATCCCAAAAGAGGTAGAAAAAGTAATTTATGGTAAAATGCATCAGATTATGACAGCCATTTTCCTTCTTTCTGGCCATTTTAACATTAAGCAGGATCAGATTTTCAAATCATACTCAGATGAATCAGAAATGTTATACGGTACCAACTTTACTAAAAATTTCAAGGATACAGGCAATGAGGAGGTTCAGATGAAGCAGAGAGAGACAGACAGAGAGAGAGAGAGATGTGGGACATCGAGCAGTGTTCCTCTTGGACAAGTGTTCTCTGGCCCAGTATATTAGTATTTTCATATACTAAGTAATTTTAATGGGGCACTCCTCAGAGAAGGGATCATTTAGATTATAATACATGTCTATTATAGCCCAGAGATCTAGAGCTTACATGATATTATACAGAAACCATGACTCAGAAGTCTACAAATAATAGTTTAGTTTGCCATAAACAGTATGGAACCAGGGATGTCTTGTCTTGACAGGATATTTTAATCTTTATCTTTACTTACCGTAACATTGTTTATCCTGCATTACCTACCCTCCAGGGAATGTGGAGAAAAATGAATCACAAAAGAGCTCTTCTAACTTGTTTGTCATACAATTATTTATTTATTTATTTATTTATTTATTTATTCATTCATTCATTCATTGGCTGCTTTGGGTCTTTGTTGCTGTGCATGGGCTTTCTCTAGTTGTGGCGAGCGGGGGCTACTCTTCGTTGCCGTGCGTGGGCTTCTCATTGTGGTGGCTTCTCTTTGTTTTGGAGCATGGGCTCGATGCGCGTGTGCTTCAGTAGTTGTGGCATGTGGGCTCAGTAGTTGTGGCTTGCGGGCTCTAGAGCACAGGCTCAGTAGTTGTGGCACAGGGCCTTAGTTGCTCCACCTGCTGTGAGATCTTCCTGGACCAGGGATCGAAACCATGTCCCATGCACTGGCAGGCGGATTCTTAACCACTGTGCCATCAGGGAAGTCCCCGTTGTACAAATTTTATAGCAGATTTCCAACATAACAGTGAGATAGTAAAAGTTTTTCCTAAGATATAAATTTGATGGGAATGTCCACTATTGTTACTTTTATTCAGAATTATATTGCATGTTCTAGTCATTGCATTATGACATTAAGATTAGAAAGAATTAATATACTTATTCTTTGCAGAAAATATGATTGTATAAAGAAAACTAAAAGAAGCTACAGAAAGAGTTCATAGATCAAAAAAAGTGAATTTTACAAGATTTATGGATATAAGATCAATGTAAAAAATCAAATGTATCCTCTACACTGCAACAAATATATAGAAAATGAAAACTTAGAAACATCATTTATATTATCAAAAATATCAGAATATATCATTTTCATAGATAAGAACACTCAATAGTTTAAATGTGTCAAATCTTACAAAAATAAAATATAAATTTCAAACAATTTTAGTCAAGTTTTCAGATTACTTATACATTGCTTATATTGAAAAGTCAATTTTAAAATTAGTATGCAAATGGTAGGTGCCAAAATGACCATCTTGATAAAGTAGAACAAAATTAGAATTCTTACATACTCAGATGTAAAGATTAAAACTGCATGGTGTAAGTATAAGCAAATATACCAGTGGAACTGAATGGATAATACAGAAATTATTCCACACTTTAAGATCACTTGCCTTATGACAAAGTCCTCACTACAGCGCAGTGAGGAAATTATGTCTGCACTCAATTCAATATTTCAATTAAATTTTGCAAAAAATCTCAAAATAATATAAAAATAGATTTTTCCATTGAATATGTATAAAACTTAAAATATATAATTTAACTCATTCTTATTAATAATATTTTAATAGATTTACTAAACTGAGATTTCTTTATAAATTTTAATGGTCTTCTGAGATTCTCCTAACATCATAGTTCCCATCTGAATCAAAAGGAATAATAGTTGGATAGATTTCTTTCTGATCAATACAATCATTTTCTTCATTTAAGAAGTTGCTCCAATCTGTACTAAACTCTACATCAAAGAATGAGCATCGGGCTTCCCTGGTGGCGCAGTGGTTGAGAGTCCGCCTGCCGATGCAGGGGACACGGGTTCGTGCCCTGGTCTGGGAAGATCCCACATGCCGCGGAGCGGATGGGCCCGTGAGCCATGGCCGCTGAGCCTGCGCGTCCGGAGCCTGTGCTCCGCAACGGGAGAGGCCACAACAGTGAGGGGCCCGCGTACCGCCAAAAAAAAAAAAAAAAAAAGAATGAGCATCACAAATGGTTTCTGGGCTAAAGTATCCAACTCCTTTCTGGACCTGTTACATATTTCAAATGGAATTGAGGATTTTTTTTTGTATTTCTATCTGTTTGTTTTGTTTTAATGCACATGACACTTAAGAAAGGAAGACAACATTTTATATGGAGATAATGTGAATAAAGAAAAGGTAACAATTACTACTATTTCCCGATTCTTCAACCCCTGGACCCAGAGGACTATATTATCATATAGTCTCTGTGATGTTGGCTGCCAGATTAAAGATAGAGGTGAGCTGTATGTCTCATGAATATCATATAAATGTGGTGGAAGTCAGTTGAAATCCAGCAGCTCCAGTCTGTGTCTAGAGTACACTGCTCCTTTTGTTCTCCAACTATATTGTGGTCCTCTTTTCTCAACTCTGTTATATCACGAGGAGAAGGCTTATGTTTTATGGCCTTATTATTATTTTTACATAGAGTTAAAGGAGTAGGAGCTTAATTAATACTATGGCTCAATCACTTCATTGTACTCTGAAAGGTAAGTTACTAAATAAAAATATTCTTCTAATGAATTCTGGATTATTGTTATAGAATTATCTCTTTCACAGCATATTCCATTGTAAACCAAAACATACTTAATATTTAATTTAATATGAGATATTGCAAACAGAACTCTAAAAAATACCTCTATGGGACATCTAATTTAGATATAGTTATATAAATCAGCAACTCGCTTGTGGATGGGTTTAGGAAGTCCTAAATCAGGACATGGCTGAGGCAGTTAAAAAAAAGGAGGAGTGCAATTACACTCTTGCACAAAAGGTACTTATCTATCTGACTGATTAGTAAAGCCATATTCTATTACTTACTTACTTACTTACTTAATTACATTTATGAAGTATTAGTTAAAATTTAGCCTTAAAGTATTGGGGGTAGTAATTATAACTGTGGTTTAAAAACCATGAGTGCCCAACTATATTTTCTAATGTTGTGACCTTAAAAAAATTCAGTAATTGGGACAGAATAAATTCCTTCTAGGATGCATTTCCAGTCAGTTTGAATGGACAAAACCTCATCTAGTTTAGATGATAGTTACTGATGTTGCACCGTGCATTCTCATGGTGCATAGTGCATATTTAGACTACAGTAATATTAATTTTTATAATATGGAGGAATTCTTCATCCTGTAGTAATTAAAGCAAGCCTGTAAATCTGATTTATCTAGATGGATTTGTGACTTGGCATTTTAAGACACTTAAAGTTCTAAATGATCATTCTTTTCATGACGATTTCCAGCTTTTTCTGTAGAGGTGAGTAGACCTGTATGGTACCCTCATGCCGTCAGAATTTTGTTAAGTGACTTGTTCTTACAATGCAGCGAAATGGCTTCTGATGTGGTAAGAGCCCTCCTCTCCCTCATTTCCTGATTCCATGTGGAGGAAGACATTCCTAGAACCTTGCAGCAGTTATTCTTCCCCAGGGCAGAAGGGGTGAATTATCTGTTTGATGAGTGCAGTATTAGCTTAGCCTTCCTCTGACTTTTACTCTTCTCTCATTTTATTTTAGAGGAACGTTTCTCGTGTCTTCTCTTTCAGCCTATACATTTCCAGAAGAGACTCTGACCCTGTTTAAGGGTTCCCTGAAATTTGTTAGCACTGCCTGTGCCTAGATGTATGTGTGCATCTAAATCTGGGAGTTCAGAATTAGAAAGCCATTTAGCTGAACATCTAATGTGTGTCCTTTCATATAAGTTTTGTCAGAAATAAAGCTCACATTTTGAATTCTGTTTATCTGATGTCTGTGTTTACGTCTCAAAATTAGTT
Organism: Mesoplodon bidens; assembly: GCF_964165515.1. Lineage (NCBI taxonomy): Eukaryota > Metazoa > Chordata > Mammalia > Artiodactyla > Ziphiidae > Mesoplodon > Mesoplodon bidens. Next base: position 67,715,996 of record NC_138166.1, on the reverse strand, counting down.
TTGAACTTGAGAAGAATGCCATTTACTGGACTTTCTCTACCCTATCATTATCCTAAGTATTTTCTACTGATTAACTTATGAACTCTTGTAAGGAAGAGAACAAAGGAAGAGTGGAATTGACTGAAAGTTTGCTCTCTACTGTTCTGCAACCTGTCACTGTCAGATCTCACCCCAAATCAAGTCTTCAAATAGAGTTTGGAATAATCTTAATAGATTTTCAATTGTTTCTCTTTTCCAAATACAGTCAGTTTTCATTATTCGTGGGAGTTTTTTTCTATTACATCACCAAGAACACTGAATTATCAAATACTGAATCTTTGCTCCTAGAGGAAATTCAGAGTTAAGTTCCTGTGAGCCTCTGGTTGCAACATGTTCTTCAACTGATCAGTACATAACTTTATGTGTGTTTCTGTTTAAAGGCACCTTATTTAATATATGCTGCTGATTTATTAAGGTTAAGCTCAAGGCCAATAGCACTATAGTCATGCCTGGACGAAGCTTATCTAACACGCACATTTTCTCCAGTAGGCACGTCACAGCATTCTTGTGCTTAGTAGCACTAGGTGGTAGGTCAGCAGTATGCTTCAGGGCTGTTTAAAACAATGAAATCATCAACAAAATGCACAAAAATGTGGAAAATGTGACACTAAATAGATTGTGAGAAGGACACTTGTTTACAGAATGAGCTGGAACAAGAAGGCAGAATGTTGCCTGGTTTGACCTCAGCTGGGAGAGTACACACCGGGCAATTCAAATTTTTTGCCACTATGTGTTATGTCCATGAATGTCCATGAAGCTGCTCTGAGTATTGCTTCTGGAGTTATAAATACGTTTTAGTGAGCTGGTGAATTCACAAATATGGAGTCTGAATAATAAGGCTCTAGTGTATATTAGGCAGAACTCCTAATGATATATTATCTACTTTCTGAGAGTTATTTTGCCTACCTCCAAAATATTCTAATAGAATTACAAATACATGTTTTGAAAATGCTTAATATTTTCGCTCAACATAGCAGCCAGTCAAGTGAGGGCCTTTATAAAATTTCCTGTCTCTAACTTTATCTCTGGAGAAATATCCAACTAGAGAAAACAAAACTAACTTATATGTGGAAGTAAAATCCCAACACAGTGCCAAAACTTAAAACAATTTTTGTGAGGTATTTAACCTGGCAGGTTTTTTATTTCAAAACAGTTTTGCTGAATGATGAAATTGAAAGAATTTTTATAACAGAGGTTTCCTCTGGTGACTTTCCACTTTTTATTTTCACTATCTGCTATCAAGTATAATCCAGTTGTGCTGTAGTTGCATTACTTGTAACTATTATTTTCCATAAAGTGACAGTTACCTTCCATCCTTTCTTATGATTCCTTACAGTAAACATTTCAATCAAACTACTGTACTCCAAAAGATAAAACAAATATAACACCCCAAACCAGTCACTCCTCCAAATCAAAACAGGAGTTATCAAATCACCTCCTATTTTCATTGATGATTCAGGAAGCAATTTTTCTTGTGTCTGCTGACTCTGGTCATTTATTCAACAAATCCTTAAAAAGTAGCAATACTGGGCTCTGTTTTACTTATTATTCGCCAAATATAAATCCTCATTATTATCAATGAATTTTTGTGTGTTGTAATTTATTAGTCCTTGTATCAGACTCAAATTTTATGCATCTTCTGCGATTCCTTGGCATCTCCTCAGTTATTTGCTCTGCTTCAAGTGCCTAACCAACTCCTTTGAACCCAAAAGTTTGTACCATGTGGTGCTGACCACTCATTCCCCTAGGGGTGCTTGGCTGTTCTTATTAGCTGCTTCCATGTAGCACAGTGGCCAGCCACATGCCCTGAGAGTCTATCACCTTCCACTTTTTTTGGATTTGGATGAAAAAACACATGTAGAACATGATATCTGACATCTGAAATAGCAGCTGAAAGGGCCCAATGATGTAACATGGAAGTGTAGGGGAATTACTTCCCAATGGTGCAACTTCAGCCAGTGGGAAACAGGAGAATGGGAGGGGCAGATACAATGCATTTCTTTTCTCTTTTCATAGATGACTCTTGAGGCCAAGTGTATATCTCTGCTGGGTGACCTGCTAAGCAGTAGCCAGCATGGTAGCACATAACTACACATTGCTTCATATCTTCCCTTACCTCATTTCCCCATTTCCACACTCTTGCTGCCCTGGCTTTACACTTTCCAAATAAAGTGTCAGTGATCTGTTCTCCATTCCAGCTCTGTTTTCCCTGGAATCCAAACTAAGAAATTTTTAAATTTAAAGCTTCATCTTTTTCTTACCAAGAGACAGGACTAATAAGAGTTTATGATTTTTCTACTTTCTATTTCTCTTAAAAATAGAAAACCAAATTATTTAGTCATCTGAGAAGGCTTCTAGTATTAATAAGGAAAAAAATCTCCATGGAATTTAAGTATGGTTTATATACCACATTAATACAAATTTCAATTTGTAGGCGTTCTACTTGGGAATAAAAAAAGAGGGGCAGTTAATTTATCTTGAAATGCAGCCAGTACATATGCATAGTGAGGGCCTTTTATAAGAATTTTAGTGTGTATTATTCCAACCATGTATTATTCAGCACAGCTAATACATAAAATACAACTTGGATGACAACAAGTGATAGTCACGCACACTTCCACCTTCTCTTCTGTATCATCCTGTGAAATGCTTTCCTCTAAGCTCTGCTCAGAGAAGCAGAACAGCAGGGCCCCTGCTTCACACAAGTTCCCAAAGAAAAATCAGGCTACACAATTCTCATTTAGAAATAAGAAATTTGGAATAAATCCATGGAAGTGAAAATCCATTAGATAATTGCTGCTAAATGCCTAGCATTTTAATTTGAGGGTTTTCAGTGTCACATTGCTCTTGAAATGGCAGTATAGTTTACAGAGCTCTGTCTAAATCTTGATGGATATAAGGTTTCAGAATAGTCATCACTCCTATTTTCCCTGTCATGTAAGTATTCAACAGCTTTGTGTATTGCTGTGTGCTGTGATGGCCCTTTTGTCAAGGTACCTAGAGGTTCATTATGAATTTTAGGGGGAATATTTAGCAGCAATTTATAGTCGTTTTATAACTAGTTTACATGGGACTGAGAGAATTAGTAGTGGATTTCCAAGTTCTGCCTGGACAGTAGTCAGCCTTTGAATTTAAACATTCTATTTGCTTACAAGTTTCTGCCCTTTTTTACCTGATGAAGCTTCAGAAGTATACATGACTACATTCTAGTGTATCAATAAAGTTGGCTACTCTAGCTTCTGTCATGTGTTAGCTATTCTCTAGTCTCTTTCCCTTGCTCTTGGAATTCTCTCATTCGGCACTATATATCTATTTCTTACCACACAAAGTATTGTTGCTGTTGTCCCTCTATCCAAAATATAACTGGTTTATATTTCTAATTATTAAAAACTACGTTTTAGTTTTCTCCACATTCTTTAATAACTATTCTCAATTTCATCCAAATACCTAAAATGTTTCCTCCAGCTTTCCCAGTCTCATTCTAAATTGCCACTATTCTCATTCTAAATCAAATCAAACAAAACTTTCTCCTTCACCTTTTAGCCTCATTTTAATCCTAAATATTACGTTCTCCATTATTTATTACTTGAGAGACTTTTTGAAAAATTGTCTATATTCTTTCTTGGGAAATCACTTCTGATACATTTTAAAAGTTCCATTATATCAAAAATGTGATTAAAGAGTTAGAGACATATGTGCTTTTTTAAAAATAGAAATCCATCCTTAATTTTTTTCCCATGAAACTGTTACCTCTTTTCACTTTTGGAGAGTTTGCTTGGGGAGTCCTGCATTTGAAGTATGGCTCTTCCTTCTCTGGTCTGTACTGTGTTGCCATGAGTAAGTTAGCTTTTTTGAATATTTGAATTTGTCATTTTCATAAAGAAGAAAAATATTATTTGTTTTCTAGTGTAATTTGGAGCATTAAAGATATTTTATAAAAATTCGTGGAATAATGCCTAGGATTTGGTATTCACTTGAGAAGTGGTGATAATCATTCTAGATGGTATGACCTAATGGCATAATTATTTATTCTATTGAAGGCTACTTAAACCACCACATCTAGTTATCAGATGGAAAGAGGAATTTGGAGGTAACAGTAAAAGCATACAAGAGTAGTAGTATATGGCTTTACACTCTGCCCATTTGAAATGGCTAAACATTTTTTACCCTGATTTCTTGGAGGAGACATTGAAAAGTCTTAAAAGTGCAAAATATTTTGTCTTAAGTAGTTTGGTAGTTTCACTAAAGAATAAAAGAGAAATGTCATAGGACCTTTTGAAGCAAGAAAGATCTACTAGGAGATCTTTTACAGTCTCTACTTGCCTTTATTTATCTCTGACTTTAGGGTAGTCTTGATGATAACACTAAAAGATAGAATAATGGTTATGTTAATTACCTCTTAGAACACAGAAGAATTAACACCATGGATTTGTGTGTCCATATGTTTGTGTGTTTGTGTGTGTGTGTGTGTGTGTGTGTGTGTAGACTCTCATTTCAGTTCATTAGTCCTACTTCAAAAAGATCTGATTAAAATTTTGGTATCAGGTACATTTTCTGAAAAATCTTCATTGTTGAACAAAAACAGAGAAAGAAACAAAACAACACTTTGTTTTCTCATTCATTTCCTTTGTAAATTTTAATCAGTTCTTTAGCCGAGTTGTCTTGTAAATAGTATAGTATACTTGGACTGCAGTGAGCAGTGATTTATTTAAAATTACTAATGGAGAGACTCATTTTATTTAATTTTGCTACTTAGTTGGAAAACCAGAAGGATGCCAGGTGGTAATTTTTTGCTACTTATCTCCAAGAGTATAATAAATCATTTTTCACTTTTATAAATGATAATTTTAATAAGACTTACGATACCTCCTGAGTCCAGGAGAATACTTTCATCTATTCCTCCATAAACAATTCGTAAGCTAGGAAAATATTAAAAATAGCTTAACAGAAGTATCCTCAAGTGACTGAAGATGTTGTAGCTCTCTCTCTTTACACTATGCTTCATGCTGTGTAATTCTGAAGGACTCTGGGGAGTAGAAGGTGTCTTCTCTTTCTCTTCTTCTTCAACTAGTTTACCTTTCTAGTTACAAGACCACAAGCAAGCTCTGAAAGTATTTTTTGCCACTCATGACTATCATAATTAAAAAATTGTGATTATCTGTTTAATGGTTATCTTACTTATTAGATCTTAGAATCCATAATCACAGGAATTTAACTATTTTATTGAAACCTCTATTACCAATGCTTAGCAAAAATGCCACATATCTGGTAGAAGCACAGAAAGTATTTAATTAATCAATTAGGCTGATGAGTAACGTGACATTTTGTGAAGCTGTAACACATGAGCCATTATCTGCATGTATTTTATCACCGTATCTCTGAAAAATAATGCCGAAGTCAGATTTGGAAATGCCTCTCACTTCCTGTGCTAGTCTCTACCTGGTTATTTAAAATTTTTGAGAAGGAAATTTTAGGATATTTGGAGGTATGAGTCAAAGGGTTTAATAATCTTTGATTTTCTATCAAATAATTACTCATGCAGAACCTACATAATGCATTTCCTTCTTTCAGTCACTCACATGATGGTCAAAATCTTCAATTTTCTGATATGTCATGTGATATGTCATAGTATGATGCTGGGAGCAGGTGACAGAGGGGATGGTTATCAGATGAGGTTTTCCAATATTGATTCAGAAAGAAATAGGGTATTGTCATTGGATATTGAAATTAATTATGACTTCTGCTCAATGTGAAATCAGATTATCTTTGTAAAAAATATTATAATTAACTTTTGCCTCATTTAGCATACCAGTGGACATACCTCTTTAGGGCTATACATAATATATCCCTAAAAATATGCATATATATCCCTATTTATGTGTGTATATATATCCTTGTGTGTGTGTATTTCAGAGCATATATGAGTTAGGAGGATATCAAGTAGTAGATATAGAGGTCCAGAGATAGGTTTCCTTCAGTGTTGATTGATTCAGGCTTCAAAGATATCATTGAGGATCTAGTATTTTTTCTGTTCTCAGTTTCATCAATTTCAGTGTTGGCTATAATTTTAGATGCATGGCAAGATGCTGCATAAATTCTAAACATTATATTCAGATATGACAATTTCTAGAGGAATAAAAATGATCATTATTCCCTTGATTTTCACTTAGGAACTACAAAACTTTTTTGAGAAGCCCCTCATTAAACTTTCTTTTGCATCTCTTTGGTCAGACTTGGGCCACATTTTCCATTTCATTAAACTTAGATCAGTCAGGCCCACTTCTCCAGGTACATGTTAGTTCAGATTCCCATGAGACAATATGGAAGTGGGGTAAGTATCTGAAAACAAAATCAGGTTTTTCAGGAGGGAAAGAAATAAATGGATGCAGCATAAGAAAACAATAATATTTTATATATGTATACCTTTCCCTGTTTTTGGAATACTCTTGGCTTGATTTCTGATGACACATTTCTATTCATTTTGCAAAATTTAGCTTAAATGTCTTCTCCTTTGTGATAACCTTTCCTGATTTCATGACACGTACTCCTTTTTCTGGGATCACCTAGGATATAGTGAATGCCTATAATAAATTATTTATATTTAAATGACATGATTTTTTGTCTTTCCATCTAGAAGCTCTCAGAAAGTACCAACTATATCAATCATCTTTACTTACTCAGCGTAGAACATAGTGCCTAAATTTAGAAGAAGAGACAAAAAATTTGAACTGGATTTTTTTCAAGATTCTTAGTAAATATTGTAATGTGTCAGTTTTAAGCATGAAAATCCCTAGGTTCTACATGCGGTTTTTATGCTTTTTGTATGATTGGCTTTAACATAAAGGATGATTTACTCAGCATGTAGTAACTCAGAACTTGTAAAAAAAATCCGAGGGCCATATGGATGTAAAATATTTCAGTTATCTGGCATACATAATAACTTGACAGAGAAAATGTCAGACAAAATTACCCTTAAAAGGTTCTGAGTCCCCTATGGAAATCATGTAGCTCTACTGCAACTCTTTTAAAAATTCTATGCCTGGCTTTGATGACATATTTATTACTAAATAAACATCTTATGCAGACTCGTACTGAGAGTCACTGACTATATCATCCAAATTCAGTCTGAATATAGATTATCTTTTCAGGTGACAATTCTAATAGAAATCTTTAGTTTTTAAATTTATTCTGAATAAAATTTCCTAAAAACATTTATTTTTAATTATGCATACTCTACCCTCAAAAAGACTTTGACATCTTTTGAGTTGGTCTTTAACCAAGAGTTGAATATTTGACTTCAAAGATTATAATATATACATTATTTTAAGGAATAAAAAGTTATAGGTCGTGGCATCAGTGAAAATGGCAAAGTAAAGACCCCAGAAAGTTCACTCCTTTATGCAACAACAAAATAAACCTGGCAAAAGTGATCAGAATCAACTTTTAGAGAACTCTAGAAATTAATGAAAGGCTTGCAGCAACCTGGGGACCATTTAATAAAAAAAACTGGCTGAATTTTGGTTTAAACAGAGAGCTTTGTGGTGTTTTAACTTGCCTTAGTTCAATGTCCCACTCCTCAGCTCTGCAGCAGCCTTGAAAAATAACAGCTCACATTCTCAGTCCTGGAGGGAGCAGAGCACAGCTGGAACTCTCTCAAAGCCTGTTCTGAGGAAGGAGTCATGATTTGCCCTGTTCTGTAGTTCCCTGAAAGTTTTCAGATGAAAGAACTGACTTTATTTGACTGTATCAGATTCACCCTTGTGTTAAAATCTTCTCCTACTGCGACGTTTGTTGAATGTTTTGACATTAAGCCCTTCAAGGCAGCGGGGCAAACAGTACACTAACCAAAAAGGTTAAGCTGAGGATGGGCTGTTCATAGGTGCCTTGGAAAGCTTCAAAATTCTTGGGAATCTAGAAGGCCATGTCCATGTATAGATAGGTTTGTACACATGTTCAGTAAAGATCTAAGAAGGTTCTAAGCTCTTACTTTTGACCGACCTAAGTGCTCTTTATAAGCAGGAAGTAGAGGCTAAGAAAGAATTGTTAATTACCTGGTTGAGTGTGGAAAGCATATCCCAACATCCACCCAGAGCCCCTTGGCAAAAGACTCAGAAACTCATTGGTTCTAGATATGTAAGGAAATCTCTGTCCAATTATTAACTGACTACTAAGCAAGCTGAGTACAGATGTTAGTGGCACACTTGACAAATATACAGTCTTTGCAGGATTGGTTCAGAAATGCCGCTAAACAAACAACAACAATTACAACAAGCAGCAACACAAACCAACCTTGGGCTAGGGATAATCTGATTTCCTGAGCTGCCACATTATACTATTTAAAATGTCCAGTTTTCAACAAGATTATGAGACATGAAAAGAAATAAGAAAGTCTGATCCATAAACAGGGTCCCAGGATAGCCAAAACAATCTGGAAAATGAAGAACAAAGTTGGAAGACTCACACTTGTCAATTTTAAAGCCTACTACAAAGTTATAGTTACCGTGACTGTCATAGTTACTATGGTTCCATGATAGTAATGGAATAGACATATAGATCAATGGAATATAATTGAGACTCCAGAAGTAAACTCATCAGTGCCTAATTGATTTTTGGCATGGGTGTTAATACCATTCAATGAGGAGAGAATAGTATTTCAGCCAATGGTACTAGGATATCCACATGCACAGGAATGAATTTGAACTACTGTTTCACATTATATGCAAAAATTAATTCAAAATGGACCAAAGACTTAACTGTAAAAGCTATAATTATAAATCTATTAAAGGTAAATATAGCGGTAAACTTTATGATCCTGAATTAGCCAAAGCTTTCTTAGATTTGACAGCAATAACACAAGCAACCAAATAAACTATAGGTAAATTAAACTTTAATAACAAATAATAGTTTTGCATGTTAAAAGACATTATCAAGAAAGTGAAAAGACAATCCAAAGAATGGGAGAAAGTATTTGCAAATCATATATCTGATAAGGGTTTAATAGCCAGTTACATAAAGACCTCTTACAACTTAAGAAAAAGACAAATAACCCAAGTATAAAATGGGCAAAGGATTTGAATAAACATTTCTCCAAAGAAGATATACAAATGTCCAATAAGCACATGAGAAGACACTCAACATCAGTAGTCACTAGGGAAATCGAAATCAAAACAACAATGAGATACCACTTCATACCCACCAGTATGGCTATAAATTTTTTTAAAAGTAAAATAACAAATGTTGGTGAGAAAGTGGAGAAATTGGAGCCCTCATTATTGCTGGTGGAATGTACAATGGTGCAAACTGTGGAAAATAGTTTGGAAATTCCTCAAAAGGTTAGCATTACCATATGACACAACAACTCCACTCTTAAGTATATATCCAAACAAATTAGAAACAGATGTTCAAACAAAAACTTACATGCAAATATTTATAGCAGGGCTTCCCTGGTGGCACAGTGGTTGAGAATCTACCTGCTAATGCAGGGGACACGGGTTCGAGCCCTGGTCTGGGAGGATCCCACATGCTGCAGAGCAACTAGGCCCGTGAGCCACAACTACTGAGCCTGCGCATCTGGAGCCTGTGCTCCGCAACAAGAGAGGCCGCGATAGTGAGAGGCCCGTGCACCACGATGAAGAGCGGCCCCCACTTGCCACAACTAGAGAAAGCCCTCGCACAGAAACGAAGACCCAACACAGCAAAAATAAATAAATAAATTACAAATACTTATAGCAGCATTATTCATAATTACCAAAAAGTGGAAACAATCTAATCCAAATGTCCATCAGCTGATTAATAGATAAACAAATGTGATACATCTGTACAATGAAATATTATTCAGCCATAAAAAGGAATGAAGCATTCATACATGGTAAAACACGAATGAACCTTATAAATATTCTGCTGGATGAAAGAAGCCAGTCATAAAGGGCCATGTATCATATGATTCTATTTACATGAAATGTACAGAATAGCAAATCCATAGAGATAGAAATTAGGTCAGTGGTTGTCAGGGGTTAGTAGCAGAGGAATGGGAAGTGACTACTAATGGGTACAGGGTTCCTTTCTAGAGTAATGAAAATGTTCAGAAATTGGATGGTGGAGATGTTTCATCTTGTGAATGTATTAAAAAACAGTGAATTGTACACTTTAAAATGGTGAATTTTATGGTATGTGTATTATGCCCCAGTACATTTTTTTCTAGTGGTAAAGACTTCTGTCTTTCAGAAATAGCTATATATATGTGTGTGTGTGTGTATATATGTGTTTGTGTGTATATATATGAATGTTCTTTCTGCCCTCTTTGACAATGGAATCTAATACTATAATATATGCCCTTGGCAATATCATCAAATGTCTTGCTGTAGGTTAATTTTCCGAAATATATCTGTTCAATGATCAGTTCACCAATGTCCCAATAACAAGCAGAAAAATTGTAGACAAAGAACTACACTCAGATTGAAGATGGTTAATCATGATTTTGCCTCCAGAGAGGAGGATTCAGATTCAGATACAGTATATAAAAATAGAGAAAATGGTAACATGCTTCCAAGGGAAACCCCATCCATTCACATGATGAAAAGCATTAAATATCTGAGAAAGGTTTAGAGTCTAAAGTGTAAAATACGTGTAAAATTAAAGTCGAATCAAGCTGGTTTGAAAAATCCCCAGCTAAGTTTTTTTGGTAACATGGAAGTACTTGTGGAAAAAAGTCAACCATAATTCAATGACTTGGTTTTTCAGTAATTTGTTAGCCAAATTGGTGTGCAGAGGAGAGTTAACTTGTGTCTGTTAACACAAGACACACTAAAGACTAAGATTTGAGTCCTAATTGAGTAAATTTCTGGAAAAAAGGAGGGGAGTATTCAGATACCAGATGAATAAAGTGGATCACTCGGGATCAAAACCTAGAGAGCACCATACCCAGTGTAATTGTTGCTATTGCATTTCCTTATGGTTGTTTTGTGTACGTATAAAGGAACTTCATAAATGTTAAAACCAAGAGTAAGCCACTTAAAGTGGAGAATACTCCATAACAAGTAAAAGGACATGCGTTCCGAGTTATAGGAAGCATGGGGACAGATAATAAAAGAGGTGTGGACTGTAGTTTTTAAATTAACACTTATTTAGGCAAGTGGGCTTATTAATATTTACATAACAGTGGAAGATCATTAATTGTCCCATTCAAAGCAGCAGTTATCCCTTTGTTTCTAAACAGGTGTATTCTGCCTTGTTCTGAGAGCCTTTTGAGGCACTTCAGTTCTGTTTGTTATGCTGCGGGAAGAAGTGTGGCAGCATATATAAACTCCAGAGGTCCGCAACCTCAAATGGGGAGCAGCTGCTACGTAGTTAAAAGTGTTTGTAGAACTTTTTGTCTAGGAGCCAGGGGGTTGGAGGGATTATGTCTCTGGCAGAAGGGTGGCAATGTAATGCAGGGATATATACCATGGCATAAAGTAAGTCAAGATTCACTGCTCTCTTGGTTTCAGTGAATCAATAGAATTAGGCTAAATGGGCCACTTCTTCCTCCTAAAGGATGTAGAGCTGTTGAAAGCCTTAAGGTGCTTAAAAATGTAATGTTTTATGCTGAGCAAGTCTAGAAGAAAGAAAGATGCTATAAAATATCTTTAGCAGATTTTCAGTTAAAATGATAGTGGAAGGGCTTCTCTGATGGCGCAGTGGTTGAGAGTCCGCCTGCCGATGCAGGGGACACGTGTTCGTGCCCTGCTCCGGGAAGATCCCACATGCTGCGGAGCGGCTGGGCCCGTGAGCCATGGCCGCTGAGCCTGCGCGTCCGGAGCCTGTGCTCAGCAACGGGAGAGGCCACAACAGTGAGAGGCCCGCGTACCGCCAAAAAACAAAACAAAACAAAACAAAAAACAAACAAACTGATAGTGCTGTCATTATTTCTCAATACAGTTTTTTTTTTTTTTTTTTTTTTTTTTTTGCGATACGCGGGCCTCTCACTGTTGTGGCCTCTCCCGTTGTGGAGCACAGGCTCAGCGGCCATGGCTCACGGGCCCAGTGGCTGCACGGCATGTGGGATCTTCCCGGACCGGGGCACGAACCCGTGTCCTCTGCATCGGCATGCAGACTCTCAACCACTGCGCCACGAGGGAAGCCCCTCTCAATACAATTTTATTAAATACTTAGAAATAAAACACACACATGGGAACTGAATTATTATTTTTTCTGTCATTTAGCCATAACACCTGAATAGGATGAAAAACATGTAGCATAAAAAGGCTTTTATTAATACCTGATTTTGTAATAACAAGAATCTTTTAAATTCTTTTTTTTTTAAGTTTCATGTTTTATTACATTTAATGGCATTTTTCCTGTTTTTTGAATAAGGGGCCCCACATTTTCATTTTGCACTGAGGCCAGCAAATCATGTAGCTGGCTCTGCCTATAAAGCAAGAATCTTTTAAATTTTTCTAACTAACGAATGACTCCTTTTAACTAAGTTTTGTAGGCATTTTGGAAGAATGACTCTAGAGTAGTCCTTCCTCAAGGGCATGATCTTTATATCCAAGGCATGGCCTTTCTTGTCTCAGTTGAATGCATGGTATGTGAACAGGGTTGGCCCATTACACAACACTAATGATCAGAGGGTCAAATCAGACTCGCAAGAAAAGAGGTCTCACAAAGTATCACAATTTGCTAGTGTGAGACATAGATAAAACATGGAGATATCTGGGATCATAACAGAGTTTCTTGGATCCATTTTCCTACATTAGAATTGCTCTGGCCTGGATTTAACATATGAGGTCTCTCCATAATTTATTATGCGGGACATCACTTATCTAAAAGGGAGCACTTTCAGTCCCTAAATAATCTTCTTTTTATAGTTATGTATTTTATGTGACATTTACCAAAAGCCAGGACTCAGGTGCATTTCGCTTTAAGTATTCCATAGATAAGGGCACTTCTGCTAGTCCATACAATTAGCGTGTCTTCTAGGAGGTTTCTGTTATTAGTGTGTTTACCAGGGATCTGTCTGAGTTGTCTTTCTTTCTTACCCAGGTGTCTTCCAATGAAGGGAAAGAATAAATTGCAGTCTTGTTCTTATTTTTCCCAGTCTAAACTCTTATCTTGGCCAATATCTCCTTGCTACATACTTCTCAGGTTTATTTTAATAATTTTTACACCATTTTTCTGAAACATTTTGTGCAAAATAATAATCTTACAAACTTTCCATTGAACACTAGTATTTAAATTATCCAACTTACTCCTATTGTGGAGTAAGAATTCCAACTTAATTATTCTTTTGCTTTCATCATCTGTAGTTATTCAAACTTTTTAGTATGTGTGGATGTAGATATTTAACTGTATGTGTAATTTTTCTAGGAATGCCATGGTGATATTTATACCTTCCTTAAATGCATTCCATCCTTATGTACATTTGGTATATGAAAAGGAGCAAGTCAAGCTCTGATATATTGACCATGCAGCAGCAATTCATTTCTGAACACTACTGTCTTAGCAACATATCATCATAAATTATGACTTGATAAAGTTCAGAAACTCTGCTGTTCAACATCCACCATCTTATATGATTCACTGGTAATTTCTCTTGGGTCATCTGGAAAAATATTCATAATAATAAGTATAGCCTATAAAATATTTGTCCAATGATTACTGTATTTGGCTATCAGTAAATTGAGTTATTAAGTGTTATTGAAATCACTAAGTTATTACTTTTCTCCAGTACTCTATGTGATTTTTGGGGCAAATATATGAATTAGTATGAGTCCAGTACCTTTCTGAGGAAAACAGGTATCTTCGGGGGGAGAGGTTGTTTGTTTTTCCCAGCTTAGCCAATAATCAGTACCAGATCTGAGATATAGCAAAAAGTATTGTTCTCTTGCTCTGGAACATTCTCATAGAAATAGTGTGAGTTCATTTTGCCCAGGAAATATGATCCACTTATAAGCGCCTCTTCTGTTTTCTATAATATCAGCATATTTTCAATTGAGCCACAAAGTTCTCTTTGGGTCAGGTTGCATAGCTTAACATAATACTTAACAATAGGGTTTACAATTATAGCAGACTCACTATCATTTCTCCTTGGCCTCACCACTGGGCTGATATTAAATCTGACAGGGGAAAATTCACAAGATGATTTCTCACTGCTTGCTGATGGAATAAATTCAGCATTTGTCCTAATTTGGTGAAAAGAGTAACGTTTTGGCACATCCTAAAATACATTATGATTATTTGATATCAAATTTTATGATATGAATATTGTGTCTTAACCATTTATATCACCTTCCTTGGGTATACCGTAACAAAGCCAAAGATTTTGTGAATCTTAAGAATAAAGGTATGCAATTTCCTCCTTCTGAGTCCCTTTATTTCTACTACTTACTTTTAGAAATCATATTAGTGGAGTCTCTATCTTACTTCTCTTCATATTCAACCTAATGACAGTTTTTTAAACAATGAAGCCAAACCTTCAGATCTTTTTTATCACCAGTTTTAATAACTAGTTTTAAAGTTGCCCATTCCAATTTTCAGTGAGACCACTGCTCTGATAATGAATGGTAGGTTTGTGTAAGGTATTTCCTTGCCCATTTATATAAATTGATAACAGTTAACTATGTATTGTCATCAAAAGTGATATCTGCAGTTAGACAATATTCTCTGAGATTGCTTCTGTTACACACGGTAAGGAAAGCCTAGATTAGAGTGTTAATCCTAGCTAACACTTTGCAGTCATTTGAACCTAGCAATAGAGGGCCAACAAAATTCACTTGACAGATATGCCAGTTCCCTTGACCATGGTAGATTCGTCCCATGGCCATTTTCAAGCAATTAGTTTTCCATTGACACTGGGAAAGTTCTTTGTCACATTAGTTGTTCCCACTCTTTTCCCATTAGTGCATAAACTAAAGCGCTCACATGCTTGCTTATTTCATGAACTCAGGTAGTTAACTAGCTCTGGAGATGTGACTTTCACAGATTTGATGAACTCAGGTAGCTAAGGTAGCTCTAGAGATGTGACTATCACAGTATGTATCATAGCATCAAGGGCACTAAATTAGGTATATCCATGCATCTGGTCAGAGTGTAGGGTAGGGTCTACTGTGTTCATGATATTCTTGCTGCTTAGGAAGGAATATTCCATTAGAGTTGACAATAGGTGGGACTTAACTCTCTCAGGTTAAGTCTGCCAAACTCCTTATTTCACTCATTTTAGCAAGTTTGTTGTCATATCATCAGAAGCATCTGCTCACAAAAGTTTGTTGTCATTTATCAGTTTCTAAAGTTTGTGATGGTCTCTTTAATCATTAATTCTCAGAACTTGTACCAATAATGATTAATCAAGTTTCTGTTGATCTGTTAACATAAATGTTAACATTTATCAGTATACTCTCAGGATTCCATGGGTATTTGGCTGGGGCTACCACAAACTGTATAGTTTTTTGGTATTGCTTTTTTTTTTAAATTAATCAAGGGTCTTGAGTTACTTTGAGAGTGAAAATCACATCTGCCTAGCTATCCACTGAAGCATGAAGAGACTTTCCAGAAATAAGAAAAAACTGCGTTTACTGTTATTTTTGCCACTGCTTCAGCTTCCTACTTCTTTGGTTTAGGTTTTATCAGGGCTGCTAGCAAAAGACAGGTAATAGAAGTTTTCACTAATTTTCCTTCTGCCTAACACACTCTAACTATCCAGTAAGCTGGTCTCATGTTTCTAGCTCAGTTTCCTCAAAATCCCATTGGAAAGACTTGTCCCCATATTCTGCCTCTTTAAACAAAGATTTTGCTGCTTTAAACAAAGAATTTTTCTACTTTAAATAAAGATTAGCTAGACAGCCATCTTCGTATCAAATCCTCATTTTTAAATCCTTTATTTTTCTTTATCAAAAATGCCTAGCCATTATGATTCCTGGGACTGAAAGAAAATTCTGCTTCCAGTGCCAACTGGAGTTAATATGAAGACTGGATTGTCGAATCATAGTCACATGGATCAGAGATCTTATCCAGTGTTAAACTCTAATCATTTCAAGGATACAGGTACTTGAAAAAACAGGGTAGAGATATCCAGGACCACCAATGCTGTTCTTTAGAGTCTTTCTTGATGCATTCTGGCACAGATTTAATATATGAGGACTCTAAATTATACATGAAGAACAAAGGAGAACTAATTTGGTCATAAAACATCCCCATTTTATTCACTGATAATTAACAAACCTTAAATAACATTATCCCAAGAAGTCATTTTCCATAAATCCATAGATTTCAGGGTTAAATCTTTTATGAACTATCCTAGTTCATTTGAAGTACATTCTGCTAAATACATTCTATAGATAAGGACTTTTCTACTCAGTGTTTCCCAGGCAATAATATTATTAGCGTATTTGCAAGGGGGTTTCATTGAGTCATCTTTCTTTCTCTACTGCAATGTTTTATGATCAAGAAAAAGAACTTTCTCATTCCCAAACTGAAGTCTCAACATCTCCCAGCACCATACGAGCCATACTATTTCTCTTATTTTCTCAACCTGTTAGTAGCTTCTCGCTGACTGGCCTATGGTCAGATTTTCCTGACACATGGAATATTCTTTTTTAGTCTATAGATTCACGTTTTCTTTCATTTCTGGGATATTTTCTTTGATTATAACTGTAAATATTTTTCATCATCAATATGATTGTCTCATAATAACAATTACGAGTACATTGGCTTTTCTTTCCTTGATGTCTTTTATGTATCATAGTTATCTTTCAAATTATTCCAAATCAGTCATGTGAATTTAACTTTTTATTCCTTTTTCTTTCATTTCTATCCACTGTTTACCTTACTTCAGTTTTCAGCAATGTTTGTTTTCCTTAATTCTCCTTTCAATTTAACTTTCATTTCTATAGTGGTTTTACTTTTTCTTCCTCTTCTTTATTGAGCTGTCAGTTCATTTATTAATCATTTATTTAACAAAGATTATAATGTCTGCATTATTAGTATGCATTTTGCAGAATTAATTTACATAACAGATTTGAAACAACTTTCAAAACTAGTGATACTAAACGTTTGGATTCTATAAAGTCAATAGGAATTGAAAAAAGCACTTACATAAATAAATCTTTAATGTAATTTTTTTTAACTTTTGAAAAACTAAAAACCATAATAGATTTTTGCTCATAGGATTTTCTTTGAACTGATACAAGACATGATTAAATTACCTTAAATTTAGTTATAAACTCTATATAGAATAAGTTGGTACATTTTATTCGGCAGTCTTCAAACAGATGAACCCACATTTATTTAAACTATTTAAGGAGTTTTCTTATGGAAGTAAGATGAAATGCACAGAGAAGTTAAGTGATGTAATCGAAATGATTCAGTAAGTTCACAGAAGAGCAAATATCATAGATGTTGAGTATTGGATCTAATTTTTTAAAACTAATAATTAGTCATTAATATCTGCAAGTGTCACAAAAAAAGTGAGAGAAATGCTGTATAATATAATAACCTGGACAGTACAGTAAATTGTAAAGCTAGTCATTTCCTGCCCTACATTTAAAACTGCTGATTACATACAGGATTTGAATAAGCTAGTCTAGTGGTTTGGGTACACTCAAATAAATACCAGACTATAAACGTTATGACTTCTAAACCTACTTCAGACTGCCTATTAAGAACTGTAGGTTTCAAATTTATTGTAACAATATAAAATGTCTTTAACTTAAATGCAAAATCTAAACAAAAATAAGTATTTCATTTTTTTTCCTTAAAAACCCCTAAGAGGGAGTTGCGAACTAACATTCTTAATAGACTAGAATGTAGTGGGAGACATAGTTTTAGGGTAAAGAAATATTGAAAAGCAGTAAACTTTTTGAGGAAAAGTTTAATTTTAGAAAAATCAGAAGAGGTTAATTAAAATGAAAATGTTTAGTAAAACGGTAAAGTTTTATGATGTTAAATAGTACATTTTCTGATACACAAAGGTATCTTAAATTTTTTTGATGGGATATACTCCATAATGCTATTTATGTCAGTATTTGCAAACTAGTTTGATTTCCTGCAAAATTGAAGTACAGAAAAGTTTTTATTGAAAGATTATTGGAAGAAGTCAGGTTCAATTCTGTATTTTGTGTATGGTTTATTTGAAAATGCTACTAGTTAAATGATAAACATTTCCTAAGATTGAAGTTATGCTCAATAGTAAAGTAAAATGAAAGCTCAAAGCTCATGAAAAAAAAAGTTTTCACTAAATATATTTTAGATCATTTGATTTAGGACTACAGCTTGTGATACTGAGATTTCTGTGTGTGTGTGTGTTTGTGTGTGTGTGTGAGAGAGAGAGAGAGAGAGAGAGAGATACTTTTACACTCAGGGCCATTTCATTAAATAAATAATCTTCCTATAAAATTTTTGCAGTGATACATCACTTGTCTTCTTAGGCACATTCAACAAACAGAGCGACTTGTATGCTCCACGTGAGACCTTTAAATGCTTCAAACATTTTATAAACCTTAGTAGGACTGGTAACCAGGGGAAATAAAAGATATTTTGATATTAGGAGGGCTGTCAAGAGAGCGATTCAATGTTTACTGTTTCATCTTAAAGGGAAAAGGACTGGCTGCTTCAGAAATGATAAGTAGCAATTCCTTAAATAGCAGATCATAAAGATCAGGTCATCCTTTATCGTTTTCTCAGTAGCCTTGCCTGCCTACCTCAGTCCAACTGCAAGACCACGTTCTGAAGCAGAAGGCAATGAAATCTGCATGCAATTTGTACTTACAGAGGTTATCATTAATATTTTTGGAGTGTTACCTAAGGCTTTAACTTAAAAACTATGCTTTAAAATATATTATGTCTTAAAAAATGGTATATTTAAACAGCCTCAGAATCTACTATTTACTGCTGGATCTGATCTCAGGTGGCCTCGGCCTGCAGCGGCTTGAAGCAGGGTTTCAGTTCCTGGCCAGTGATTGAGGTTGGGTCGTGACGGTGAAAGCACCGAATCCTAGCCACTAGACAAGTGGTCAGTGACAAGGCCCTGGCCCTGTGGCTTTGCAGAAAAAGAATTTCCACAAAGACAGAAAGTAGTGAAACAAGTAAAGTACTTATTAGGAGAAAAAAGAGAACAGTACGTGTGGATAGACACACAGGTGGGCTCAGAGAGAGAATCGCACCCTCATGGCAGTTGGAATAACTTTTATGGGGCATTTCTTTCAGGTTTCCTCTGGCCAATCATTTTGATTTGCCTGGTTCAAAGTCCGTATTTGGTATAGCTCAGGATTTTCCCACGTGTGCACACGCATCTCTTAGCCAAGATGGATTCTACCAAAGAGGCCTATGGGTAGTGAGCATTAGTTGCCATCACTTGACATCACTCCCCTTTTGACCTCCAAGGTGCCTTTCTGTTCATGGGTAGTCGGGGAGGTCTCCTGACTTCAAGAATGAGGAATGTGTGGTCTCTTATCTTCTGTCTGGGCAGAGCCCAGCCTCCTCTCTCAATTGTCCTGTTATTTCTGTCTCAGAGTATCTGTCCACAAGGAACCAACTCAAACCATTTGCCCTTGGGGCCCATCTGTCTCCTGCCTCAGATCTACTCAATACCTACATATTTTGCTGATTAAATTTGGTATGGAGCTCTGTGATATGGGTCAGGGAATAATTGTCCTGTTACCCAAAAAGATTTTGGGACCTGTACTAGTTTGCTAGAGTTGTCATAACAAAAGACCACAGAGAAGGTGGCTTAAACAACAGAAATTTGTTTTGTCACTGTTCTGAAGGTCTGGGATCAAAGTATTAGCAAGGTTGAATTCTAAGGCCACTCTTTGCCTCCTAGATGGCTGACTTCTCCTCATGTCTTTACATGGTCTTCCTCTGTGTGTGTTGGTGTTCTAATCTTCTCTTCTTGTAAGGACACCAGTCATATTGGATTAGGTCCCTCACATATGACTTCATTTTATCTTAATTACCTCTTTAAAGGTCCTATCTCCAAATATAGTCACATTCTGAGGTACTAGGGATTAGGATTTCAACATATGAATTTTGGAGAGACATAATTCAGTCCATAAAAGGTCCCAATTTTAATTCAAATGTGTTCAAGAGTCTGAAAATTACATGAGATTACTGGATCAATGTCTTCTAATAGGTTGTAAATGATTTTGACATTGACTATTATATTAGGTTTGTTCAGAGAAATAGAATCAATAGGTTGTGTGTATATATATATATATGCATTTATTTATTTAAAAATATGTATATAAATATATTAAAATCCATAAATATGAATATGTATTCATATATCTATTAAAATATAAATAAATACATATATTTATTTATATTTGTTATTTAAAATATATTATAATTAAATAAATATATTTTAAGGAATTGACTCAGGTGTTTATGGAGACGGGCAAGTCCAAAATATGTAGGGTAGGCCAGCAGACTGGAGACCCAGGAAGAGCCAGTGTTGCAGTTCAAGTCCAAAGGCCATCTGCTGCAGAATTCCTTCTTGCTTTGAGGAGGTCAGTCTATTTGACCTTCAACTGACTGAATGAGGCTCATTCATATTATAAAGGCCAATCTACTTTACTCCAAGCCCACTGATTGAAATGTTAATCTCATGCAAAAACACCCTCACAGAAACATCCAGAATAATGTTTAATTAGTTATCTGGACACAATTGTCTAACCAAGTTGACACATACCATTAATCATCACAAATATAGACTCAGAATAGGAGCTAATATTTATAATCCACTATAGTGTGGCAAGCAGTATGCTAAGCAGGTAAGATATTCATTAAAATTTTTTATTAACAAAGATGCTGGCCTTTGAAATCATAACCTTCCTGTGATATCAATTTTCTACAAAGACTTTTATGAGTAACTTCATATTAAAATAAAAGTGAATATATAATAGAGCACTTTGCAATATACATAATCATCTTAGCATTCTTAGAAAGTAGGAGACCTGTAGTTCAGTAATGTTTCAAACATTACAACTCTTAATACAACACTACAACATTAATGCAACTCTTACTGCTACTCTTAATACCTTTGCTCCTTTCCTATTCCTTGGCGTCTTAAATCTTAAAACTCCAGGGAGTTACGAAAGCAAAGAACCTTCCTTTTTTTTTTTTTTTTTTTTTCCCGGTACCTGGGCCCCTCACTGTTGTGGCCTCTCCCGTTGCGGAGCACAGGCTCTGGATGCGCAGGCTCAACGGCCATGGCTCACAGGCCCAGCCGCTCCGCGGCATGTGGGATCTTCCTGGACCGGGGCACGAACCCGTGTCCCCTGCATCGGCAGGCGGACTCTCAACCACTGCGCCACCAGGGAAGCCCCAAAGAACCTTCTTGTTCATGCCATTATGTTCCCCCAAATCTAAGCTTCTATCAACTCTCTCTTTCTTGCCATTCAGAGTTATGCACAATATGCTTCCTATAATATTTTTATACTTTATCGTGCAACTCTCCAAGTGAAGGTATGACATAGTAGTCTTTGTTCTGATTGATTTTTAAGTATAACGCTCCTCATAGCTTCTGAGCTTTTATTGATTATAGAGCAGAGGATGAGATAATCATGCAGTGGGAAAAGGGAAAGAAAGCTAAGAATTCCCATATATTAATGTTGTATCCTTCCATATTGATGTAAACTTCAAATAAATTTTGAATTTATTTTAGCTTTACTTTCAGAGGTCTGTCTGCATTTACTCTCTTTTACCTTTGGGAGGACCATAGTGGAAAAGTTGAGAATCTCAAAACAATTTCTTGTCACAAGTATCAATAGAAGTCATACATATTCTCATTTTACATAGGAGAACACTGAGATTCTAAGTAGTTTTAAAACTTATCCAACTGTATGTCATTAATACAGCCAAAAGTTGAACCCAACTCTGTCAGACTTTTAAGACCATGTTTTTGTTTTGTTTGGCCAAACAGCACTTATACTGGGAAGGGCAATAAGGCCTTAAGGCAGAGAAAATAAACCCAAGCCTCATTTTAATTTTCTTCTTATTTCAGACAGAAATTATGTTTTCTCTGTTTTTGAGTATCTGTTTGTGTTTATGTGCATGCGTGTGCTTGTGTGTGTAGCAAGAGAAGTGGAAAGAGTAAAATAAATAGAAAATTTCACTATGAAGACATCTTTTACTGAAATAAAGGTGTGTTTGGTGATGTCAAGGGGAAGATCAAAGGATTTTCTAAATTGAGAGCCAATACAATTAAACTCAGAGTGAAGACTTGAGGGAATACCTCAGTGCTTCATTTTTCATAAACAAACAGAGAATATTTGAAAATAAATTTTATTACAAACTAGAATCATTACTCATTTTTTGTTGCCTTGAGTGGTATTTTACAAATTCAAACCATGCAATTAATTCAATAACCTTGTGATAATTTTTTTAAATGAATTGAAAACTGTTCAGTGTTTTGTGTTGTCAACTAGTCATTAAGCTGAGTATTTTAAATTATGAAGACAAGGCATAGGTGAGGTTCAGAAGACTAGAGGTATGTAAGTTATGATAGTGAAAAGATTCATCTAATCTTATAACTTAAGTATGAAGCTTTTAGTTTCCTTAGTCAGAAATACGTTTCTGTTGGCACATAAATATTAAGGAAGATTGGGAAATCAATAATAATGATTTAAAAAATCCATCTGCTGCAGAAATCCTGTATGAGATTAATCACAAATAAAGGCTGAAAGTTTTGAGCAAAATTATTCTGTCAGTACTTTGGCACAGTTATTATAAATATCTCAAAGTAGTTAGTTTAACTGAATAGTAAATTATCTGGCATCTTCCACTTGCCAAGGTTGAGTGATAGCTTTTAGCTTCCAATTAAAATATATCTTTTATGGTATAAGAAAATACTTGCCAAACTACCTATCCATAATTCAAATAATTGGCAAAATAAAAATGTGATTTGGGGTGTTTACATGTTTCTCCATCCATTCATAAATTCATGAAGTTCCTTAAGTAACAGTACATTCTGAAAACTTACTTGCTGAGTGATTATAGGAAGATGTGCCTATAGATGTATTATAGAGCAAAACAACTCTCAGGAATTATTCAGGAATAAATCACTCTGGATTGACATACTTTATAGATAACACAAATACACTTATATAGTGTTTTAGAGCAGTGGTTTCCAGGTATTTGGCATATGTTAGTCCAGTTGCCAACAACATTAGAATTCTTAGCCTCCCTTAAGTTTTCAACTCTCCTAGTGCTTCTGGGTCACCACAAGACTTTGATCACTGATAACTCCCTGTAGCTTCAGTGCCTCCTGCAGCGGGTCATATTGGTTACTAGGTCTCATTCCTAAGCTGACATAGTACTTTGAGAAGCCTCTTAAGAGAGCTTGCCTTCTCTAGGTGTACTTAATCTCTTTGAACTACTGGAATAAATAATCGTCCCTCTTCTCCAATTAAAACATCTGTGTTTGAATTGATCTCTTATATCCTCTAAGAGTTTTCTTGGAGGTGTATCATTCTTACTCTCTAAGTTCTCTTCAACTACTATCAGAAGTCTCTCTTTTATTATTCATCATGATATGAACATTTATTACTATACTGAGTTGTATAGCCCCTAACCCAGACTCTTCTTCCACCTACCTCTCTTCCCTCACCCTCAAATACTTCCATGGTCATCTTTGGAACCCACGATTTCTCATCACCAACCAGCCCTATTTCCTGAACTGTTCTATTAATAGTCCCTTCACCAGTGTGCTCTAGTTAAAATATTACTATATCCCAAAGATATTGCTCCACTGCAATTATTTCAAGGGGTATTTGCTTTTTTTCACTCATAGCACAATTATTCCAAAACAATTTAGTGGTAGTAAAAATCTTTGTTCTTCATTATTGCTTTTGAGTAATTTTTCCTCAATACTTCAAAAATCCCAGCTCTTCCAAAAAGTATATATTCAGATTTTTTTAATGATCCTTCCTTGTCATCATTTATGATGTCTTCCTGGTGACTTCCTTCCTGTGTTGGGGTTCTCTAGAGAAACGGAACCAATGAAGATTTATTATAAGCAATTGGCTTCTGTGATTCTAAAGGCTGAGAAGTCCTCATGATCTGCAGTAGGCAAGCTGGAGATCCAGGAGAACTGATGGGGTAAGTTCCAGTCTGAAAGCTGGCGTGTTTGGGAACCAAGGAGAATTGATTTTTCTATTTGAGTCCAAAGAAAGGAAAATACTGATGTTCCATCTCAAGTAGCCAAACAAGAGGAGTTTCATCTTAGCCTTAAAAATTTTTTTTTCCTATCCCATTCAGTTGATTAGGTAAGTCCCACCCACAATAGGGAGGACAGTCTTCTTTACTCAGTCTACCAGTTCAAATGTTAATCTTATCTAGAATGCTCTCACAGACACATGTAGAAAAATATTTGACCAAATTTCTGGGCACCCTGTGGCCCAGTCAAGTTGCCACATAGAATTAAGGATCATACTCTCCTAACTAAAAATTTTAGATCTGGATCACCCTTTTTCTAACATTTCCTCTCATCATTCTATGTGATCAGTCTAGGTGATTATTCAACCACCCCACAGATATATTGTTAGCATTCTAGATTCTCATTTACTTAATCTCCTTAATTACAATAATTTTCTATCCATCCCACTTTAACACTTTCTGGACACGTTCATACCTAAATCCTAAGGATTAGACTTCTATGTTCAAAATCTTAAGCATTAGGGCAATGCTCCTCAAACTTTAATGTGTATAAGCATCACCTTAGAACCTGATTAAAATGTAGCCCAATTTAGTAAGTTTGGAGTGGGGTCTTACAGTGTGTGGTTCTAACAAGATCTTAGGTGGCACCAATGCTGCTACTCCATAGTTTGAGAAGCATGGTGTCTGGGTAACTACTAGCAGTTGACTTGATAAAAGAACCACAACTGCTAGTGTTTAAAAGAAGTTTTTGTTTTTTTGTCACATAACAATTAAGAGATAGATGATCTAGTTTGGAGGGACAGCTGTGCCCATTAGGTCACTCAGGGACCCAGGTTTTTCCATGATGCCATTATACCATTCTCTGTAGGGGTGTCCTCATCCTCAAGATGGAAGCTGAATTTCACATGTCTGCATTATAGACTACAAGAGTTTATTTTTTGAGATGGGCAGGGTAGAGTCCAGGAAGGTAGTTTTCTTTTACAGAGGTGATCTAGAGGTAGCACTCATCAATTCTGTAGCCACAGATAGCTTCAGAGAGGGCTGGGAAGTATAGACTGTAGTTTGGTATCTATGTGCCTAGGTGAAACTGGGGTGAGTCTACTGCTACAGGAACGAAGGAGACAATAGATTTGGGGGAACTGTGGGTAGTCCCTACTGCTTTGCTGTGGTGGTTAACTTTATGTGTCAACTTGACTGGGCTAAGGATGCCCAAATAGCTAGTACAGTAAGTCCCCTATATACGAACCTTCAAGTTGCAAACTTTCAAAGATGTGAACATGCCTTCTCATGCCCAATCACTTAAGGTGTGAGTGAAATTGCAGTTTGCCCTCCATCTCCTATTGCTGACAATCCTTTAGCTCTACCATCTCCTACCTCCTTTCTCTCCTCCAGTCAGTAATTCTTCTTGCCTGTTCACTCGATGCCAGCCCCCGTATGCCAGCTGTTGTACTTATACTGTACTTTCCAAGGTACTGTAGTGTAAGATTAAAAATGTTTTTTTATTTTTTATTTGTTTTTTATGTATCATTTGTGTGAAAAGTATTATAAACCTATTACAGTATAGTACTATATAGCCGATTGTGTTAGTTGGGTACCTAGACTAAATTTGTTGGACTTACGAACAAATTGGACTTACGAACGTGCTCTTGGAACGGAACTCGTTCGTATGTAGGGGACTTACTGTAAAACATTATTTTGGGTGTGTCTGAGAGGGTTTTTCTGGAATAGATTAGCATTTAATTTGGTAGACCAAGTAAAAAAGATCTGCCCTCACTGATATGAGTGGGCATCATCTAATCCATTGAGGGCCCAAACAGAGCAAAAGATGAATGTAGGGCAAATCCTTTCTCTCTTCTTGAGCTGGGACAGCCACCTTCTTCTACTCTAGGACATTGGAGGTCCAGACTTCAGAACTTAACCCATGGTTCCCCTGGTTCTCACACCTACAGACTCAAACTGAATTATACCACAACCTTTCCTGGTTCTCCAGCTTGCAGACAGTAGACTGTGGGACTTCTCAGTCTCCACAACTGTGTGAGCCAATTCCTAGAATAAATCTCTTTATCTATGTCTTTATATATATATCTATATATCTATCTATATCTAAATCTTTAAAGTCAGCTATCCTATCTGAGGGTTCTGCAAACAAACTTCAGATCAAAAATATCTTCTAAAAAATTCCAGAGCTTCCCTGGTGGCACAGTGGTTGAGAGTCCGCCTGCCAATGCAGGGGACACAGGTTCGTGCCCCGGTCTGGGAAGATCCCACATGCCGCGGAGCGGCTGGGACCATGAGCCATGGCTGATGAGCCTGCGCTTCCGGAGCCTGTGCTCCGCAACGGGAGAGGCCACAACAGTGAGAGGCCCCCATACCGCAAAAAAAAAATTCCAGAAAGTTCCAAAAAACAAAACTTGAATTTGCTGTGCTCCAGCAACTATTTACATAGTATTTATACTGTATTAGTTATTGTAAGTAATCTAGAGATGATTTAAAATATAGAGAAGGATATGTGTAGATTATATGGAAATACTACACCATTTTATATAAGGAACTTAAGTATCCACAGATTTTGGTATCTGTGGTAGGTCCTGGAACCAATCCCCTGTGGATATCAAGAAATGACTGTACCTCTATCTCTATCTATCTATCTATCAGTCATCTATTGGTTCCATTTTTCTGGAGAATCCTGACTAACACAATCACCAATAAGACTACTACCTCTGTTTATGGATATTCTAATTAGGCCATATGTAATTTAACTCTGGAGTGGTGAAAGTGTCTCTTACATGTTCAATAAATAAACATGAAGCCTTTGAAAATTAAAAAAAAACAGAATTCTGAAACCTTGAATTCAACCAGTCTGTGCTGTCTAGCACCTCCCATTTTTCTAGCCAACTTATTATGGCTCCAGCAATTCTCAGACCTCCCATCTATTTTCCCCACTACTTTTTCATTGTCAATCACCAGACCTCTGTAAGAGCTCCTAGATTTCCTTCTTTGCCATCATTTATTCTATAGTTCAGCATTATAATTGCTCTCTGTAATGCTCTTAATGCCTTTTTCTCTTCTTCCACTCTCAGTATTATTTGAAAAAATTGCAAACCAGGCCATTTATGACACAGTTGAAATGTTAGCTCATCAGAGAGGTCTTAACCTGACCACTCAATCTGAAGTAGCCCTCCCTCCCATGCATGTTTGATTCCCTAATTCTGATTTTATTTTTTTCATAATACTTATCACTACTATGAGTTGAGCTATATGTTTATGTATTTGTTTGTTTTCTGTCTCCTTCATTAGAGCTGCACATGGACAGAGATTTCATTCTGTTCACTGATATTCCTCCAGGGTGAAAAATTACCTGGCCTAGAATAATGCTTGATAAATATTTTTTGAATGAATGAATTAGTAACACTGGGTAGGAGGGTAAGAAGGTGATTTTATTCAGTCACTTCAATTTTATGCTGATATGTAATGTGTGTGTATATGTTTATATATCTATCTATATATATATCTCCCCATTAATACCCATAATCAAAGAATAGAAGTAAACAGAACCTTGAAACTTACTTTATCTAAACTAATGGTGCAGTTAAAAAGAAAGTTGGGTGAGCTTCTCTATGATATCTTTAAATTAATACTGCAATTCTTATAGAGCTATGAATATTCTCTTGACTGGAATTATTTAACCAAAATGATACTTAATACTAACCAAAACAAGGAACAAAATTATTAAAACATGAATCATGTGGTTATCATGAGATAAAATATCGACAACAACTCCCACGAGATAGGAATCAAAAAGCAATGGACTGATCAGCCACCTGTGCCCCAGGACTGAGAAGGTTTCAGTTTCTGCCACAGTTGCAATCATCTGCCTAGTCCCAGTTCATTCAACATAGGAGAGCAAGGATTCTGTGAATAAATGTGTCTACTGCTACACAGAAGAACACAGTGATAGGCATTGGGGAACTGTGGCTAGTCTTCGCCGTGGACCTGTTCCCTCTCATTGACGCCTAAAAGACTTCAATTCAATAGGCAAACTTCATTTAGTAATGTGTATTGAGATTTTAAAGGACCTTGTTCCGTGATTACCTCCAAAATGTATATTTGTTCTTTTATCTATAGCACAAAAGTCAGCTTGCTAGCATGCTGTACCAATTCATCAGAAGCAAACTAAAAGTAAATTTTAGCTTCCTTTTCCACCAACCTCGTCGATACAAATTTTGTTGTTCCCTAGAACATGGTTCATGAATTTGAGCCTCTGTGCCTCTGCCTGGTTGTTCCTGCTGCGTAGATTCCTTTATTTCACTCCTCTTTGTACTTCCTTTTTCCCAAATGTCATCTTCTTACACAAACTCCCTAAGTAAAATAGTTTGTTTTGTTGTGCTCACTTAGCACTTCTAAATAGACATCTGTTTTGATGTTTTTCACACCATTTTGTAATTATTTGTTTAGTGTATCTAATTTTCTAGCTAGAGCATGAATTTCTTGAGGTAGAAACACTACCTTATGCATTTGTTTTTGGTAGCAGAGCTCATTATTAAATCCTTCAGTGAGAAAGCTTTTTTTAAATTTCACAATGAGGAATTAGAAAACTAAATGTGAAAGTCTTTATTGATTTAAGGCCTAATATTAGTTTGAGATAGAACCTAGATTGGAACTAATTTATAGTGAAAAATGCTCACTTGGTTACTAACATGTCCAATTTATCCTCATTACAAGAGTAGGCTGCTTCTGGGAGCAGAAGGACATCAAGGACCAGAAAGAGTGGGAAGAGCACACAGGGGGATGAACCATAACTATGCTGACTTGGGATGACTTTCAGAAATTGGTTATTCCTACCCAAAGAATGATCATTTCTAAAAGACTCTGTAATCAAGGAATTACCCTAGATAACAGCTGTATTATATTTAAAATAAAATTTAATAAACTTATTAATTCATGTTTTGTTTTGGGTTTTTATTGCAGTACGCGGGCCTCTCACTGTTGTGGCCTCTCCCGTTGCGGAGCACAGGCTCCGGACGCGCAGGCTCAGCGACCATGGTTCACGGGCCTAGGATCTTCCCAGACTGGGACACGAACCCGTGTCCCCTGCATCGGCAGGCGGACTCTCAACCACTGCGCCACCAGGGAAGCCCCTAATTCATGTTTTTTGAACATTTGTAAAGCAAAGAAAAGCAGAAAGATTAAAAGTCCCATAATTCCACCTCTCAGTCACTATAATGGCATTCTGGTTTCTTTACTTCTAGTATTGTTCAGTTCACATTCAATGTATAAAAATTACCATTGATTTAACATTGTGAATTAACTTTTTACTTAATTTTGTCAATTTGTTAAGCAGAATGGTATTGAATAACTATTTTAATTGATAGTTATGGAATTTAAATTTCCAATGTATTTTTGTGTTTAATTTGATTATTCTGCATACATTGTTCTAAATTATCCCAGTTTTTCAAAATTCTGAATAAATTACTACAAAATGTTCTGGTAATACAACTTTATAAATCATCTGAAATTAGACTGTTATATAAAACAAAAACAATTTATTAGATTCTAGAAATTAATTTAAAGTTGAGCCTCACAGAGACTAAAAGTGACTCCTAAGAAATACATATTATAGTATGTTTGCAAAGCAAAACACATCAGAAACTTCACAAAGCAATTATGCATTTCAATACAGAAAAAAATTTTTAAATGCCTGGAGTGTTTTCTCTATCACCTTTCTGCACTCTTCCAAAAGCTCTGTCAGGACCTCCCAAATCATGTGTTGATTATAGGGACTCCCAGCTCTCACTGAGGGTCAGAGAACATTTTTTGATTAAAAATAAAAATTAAGGTCTTCCCTGGTGGCACAGTGGTTAAGAATCCACCTGAAAATGCAGGGAACAGAGGTTTGAGCCCTGCTCTGGGAAGATCCCACATGCCACGGAGCAACTAAACCCGTGTGCCACAACTACTGAGCCTGTGCTCTAGAGCCCGCGAGCCACAACTACTGAGTCCTGGCGCCACAACTACTGAAGCCCATGCGCCTAGAACCTGTGGTCCGCAACAAGACAAGCCACCGCAATGAGAAGCCCGCGCACCGCAATGAAGAGTAGACCCCGTTCAGCGCAACTAGAGAAAGCTCGCGTGCAGCAACAAAGACCCAATGCAGCCAAAAAAAAAAAAAAGAATTAACCAAAAATAAAAATTAAAATATTTACGATTCCCCATAGAGACATAAAGATGAGTAAAAAGCAAGAATATTCTATAACCTAAAAATCCTAGCCATTGTTTGCTATAGAGTCCCCCTGTATAATGTCCCTATAATAGAACAGGGAGTCTGGAATTTATGTGATCTTGTTCAGAAAGGAAGAACTATCCCCTAATTTCTAATATAATGAATTCTAATTAATTAGATGGGATCATTGCAGACCCCCAGAGAAATAAGAACAAATATCATGCCTTAAGACTGAACTCTGAATAGCTTACAAGCAAGAAAGTAACTTTAGAATTCTATTTCATAAACTATGCTTGTATTGCTATGTTCAAGAAAAAGAACAAAGCTTTGTAAAGCATAACATTTATCCATGTGTTGATATTAGGGCCAGTACTGAAGGTGAGATAAATCTCAGTTTAGTCTTCTTATTTTCTAGTTAGTATGGGCTACATGGATAGCAACACGTGTGCTTTAATTTCTCACATAAAAATAAATAGATGAATACTTGATTACATTGGTAGAGCAGTTGATAATAACTATAATATTCTTGATGATTATTTTTATGTACCATAATTTTTCTTTTCCCAAGGGAAAGAAATCCATGACCAGAGGTTATGTCCATTGATTTAAAGGTCAAATGTGAAAGTACCTACTAAATTTTTAAAAATAAAAATCAATGAACAGTATGACTAACTGACATACATAATTCATTTAGTCTCTCTTGAAAATCTGGATCCTCTGAATTCAGTGTATTGCTTTTACTACTGATGTTGTATGCAGTGCTCCAATCATTTGGCAGTATACCATTTTCCTGGTACTGGTCATATTCTATGGAAATTATAGATAAGACGTCTAAAGATCTGTTAGTCACTTAGGGGATAGGGATATATATCTTTCTTGAATGGAGACCAATTTAGGGACTGGGACATTTTTGAAGAAATTTCAGGGTAATACACCACAAGGATTGTGATCTTTCTAACATAAAATAGGGTCGAAAAGGGGGATGAGCATGAGGCATGGCAGGTCAGGAAAAGTGAGACGGAATAGGAGTCTTTTTCATCTTGCTCTGCCTGTCACCTGGTGGCATGTTTAGTATCACGCCAAGCAAAGGGATGTAACTGAAAAGCATCGGGCCAGCAAATGTGAATGTTCTGCACATTAAGTGCCGAGAGACCATGCAAAATGGATTGAGGAGAATGTCAACAAGCAGTGTCACTGGAGGATTTGGCAGCTGCTCACTTGTCTTACAGTACTCCCCTGTTATGTTCATTTTTCATGGAGGGATACATTACTTTTGTGATAATGCTATCTGAATATTATTTTGTCAGCTTTATATAATTTTGGAACACAAAACTGTAAAGGTTAACTTATGATTTTCACTCACCTGTTGGAAATGTTTTCTTTAGATTAAGATAGTATTTCCCCACCTGAACAACCTAGATTTCTTTACAAAGAAATTTTTTTTTCTGATACAATCCCTGTGACACACAATACATGTGTGCAATATTTTTTCATACTCTTTTCTGTTAAGAGTTTCCAGTTGAAACAAATTTTTCTTTAATTTTCAAAGGCAGGACAATAACAAAGCTTATGATTCTCCATCAAGGCAGCCATGAATCTCACTGGAATATAAAGAAGGAATCAGAGCTGACATTAAAATAAAATGTATCAAAATAATATAGTGAAGCAAACTGCAGAAATGTTATATTCATGTTTCCTCAAAATTGCTGTGCGTGTAAGAGATCTATCAGTTTGCTAAAGATGCCTGATTTTGCCTCATTTTTGGCAAGAAGGCTCCCACCAATCATAGTTATGAAATTTTAGAAATATAATTTGTAGTATAGTAAAGACCTCTAAGAATTGCTTCATTTGAAAAGTTTTGAGATTCTTATATTGCTAATCAGGAGGAGAATCTTCTATTTTATCAGTTTTCCTCATTTTTTTCTCTGGTAAATTCTCCTTTGTAAATAATAACCTAATTTGCCTCACCATATATTTTTCTGTGTTTCAATATGTCACAGACTCATCATTTATTATTTTATAGACTGATTATAAAACAATAAAACCTGATTCTTGAAAATATAGAAATATAATCACTCAAATGAATGTGATATTCATGAATGTAGTATATGTTTGTGTGCATATGTGTATATATGTACATGTATAGGTATATATATGTATTGTATATAATCATATATATATTTATATATACATTTATATTTACTTTATTAACATATATTTTTATTTTATATATTTGATTTTATATTAATATATATTCCTTCTGTTGATTCCTTCTGTTTTGAAACTCCTCTCAAAATAAGATAATAAGAAAGAAATTATTCTCATTATTTTATAGTTAGAGCAATTTTTAAAATAATCAACATTGTTTGCCAAGATGGACTTCAAGTGGCTTTTCATTGTTAAAATAAAAAAAATTTACTTTTATGTTATAAAATAATATCATTTAATAGTCTAAGAAATGTGCTGTAGGTGGGGTAATAGAATATTTTAGACTAAGGACTAGGATGCCAGGGGTTTGGTCTAGGTTCTGTGCTATCTCACTTTGTGACCTTGAGTAAGATATTACACCTCTCTGCCCTCAGTTTCCTCATCTATAAAAACAAAAGAAGATTGAATTAAATTGATGCACACACTGACTTTTAAATTCTAAGATTCTAGGGTTCTAGGTGTTTCCCAAAAAATTTAATAGACCACATAATATCATACTAACATCTTGTTGTTTGCATCCTAAAATCATTGTTTCCTTGATTTTATGTTGCCTCCACAAGTTTACAATTAACTCTCACATCTGTGTCTAATGCAATGCATCATTTGCTTATGTGGGTGCCTCAAAACTTTCATGCAAGGGACTTGTATAAAAGGAGCATCCCATGGTCACAATCGGATTTCGGAATACAGTGATACACTGTCATAAAACACAATAAGCTCCTTCTTTTCTCTGGTTACCTTTGCATTGTTGATGTCAAAATGCAGTTAGAAATCAGTATTTCTCTTTTGCTAAAATACCTCATTTTCTCTGGTTAAACTGTATATTTTAGTAATCACATCGACGTTGTAATAGTACATCAAGGACTCATCAGAGAGATCTTGGTCTCTCTAAGACGTATGACCTGCACAGAGTCATTGATCTACTTTTATCATGAAAAAGCAGCATTAGTAACATGAAACCCTGACACAGGACACTGGGTTTAAGATGCAGGAATAGTCTACATGACACCCGCTTTTTTTTTTTTTTTTTTTTTGGCGGTACGCGGGCCTCTCACTGTTGTGGCCTCTCCCGTTGCGGAGCACAGGCTCTGGACGTGCAGACCCAGCGGCCATGGCTCACGGGCCCAGCCGCTCTACGGCATGTGGGCTCTTCCTGGACCGGGACACAAACCCATGTCCCCTGCATCGACAGGCGGACTCTCAACCACTGCGCCACCAGGGAAGCCCCAACACCCGCTTTTATCATTCCACCACTTGTTAGGAATGCACAGCTTTGGGAGGTTTTAGTGGAAATGCAGCTACCCCTAAAAGCCCCTTATTCTGATAATTTAGATTTTGATAACTTGTATTTTAAAACTTACTTCTAAGCAGGTGTACTTCTTTAGTAATTCAACTTATAGAATCACTTTTGTCATTGTTAAATGGAAACAGGTACAGCTGACCACTGCTCCTCATAATATTTTGCATATTGGACCACTGAAACCAACAGTAAAACCATGTAAATGACAAAATTTAGTTACTCATTTCCCACACGTGAATATTAAATATACCAGAACCCGGGAGTCTAGCTTGATCATATATCCTGTGCTTATTTTTAGAATGGAAAAATCAATCATTATATAAAAAATAATGATACAATGAAAAATAGGCTGGACTGTGTAGAGTATCCCATAACTATGCTGGACCTAAGATTAATCCTTTCACCAGCTATTGGTGAGACTTTAGCTTTTATGACTGGGCAAAAAAGTATTATGTGGCAATGCTGTTAAAGATTCATTTTACTTAAACGTGAAGATTACTTAATAAAAACCTTCTGATTCTATGGGAAAGTACCAGAAAAGCACTTATTGTAGTTTCCTACATTCTGTAGATATACTACATGTGGTGTCTAACAGAGACACATAGGTTTTCTAGAACGATGGTCTCTAGAATGGTGCATGCATACCTCAGGGAGTAAGCAAGATGATCCAAAAAGTTACAGAAAGAAAATATTAGGTCTTTCTTTTGCTAGTGTTTATCACATTCATTTAAAATTTCTACTTTGGAAAACTTTTTATTTTTTGTAATCTACATAAGATCATTTTATTATTTGTAAATTATAAAGTAGAGTAGCCAAAACAAAAACTTTTTACTAATGGGCTGCATGGTCAACAATGTGGAGACTTCTGTTGTAGCAAGTGGGAGATTAATGACATCCCACTTATAAAGGCTAGCAAGTGAGAAAGAGGCTGTCAATAAGAAGTTCATTTATCTGCTTTCTTATGTCTGCAATAAAGCACATTTACCTGAAATATCATACTCTGAAAAGAGTGCCAATGCTAAACACACATAAATGCCTACCTTGTACTAAGTAGCTGTATTGATTTGAGAGGTTACATCAAAGCAATTACTTATGTGTAATTATTGTCTTTCTTCCAAAATGTCTAATGTAGCACAATGCAAAGCTTAAATACTTGGTGTGTGTGCTTTTTATTAAATATGTTCAATATTGTTGAGCCTTTCTTTCTACATTTGATCTATAAACAAATGAATAGAAAATGAGCTTAATAAATCATTGGTGGCAGGTTCAAGAGAGCCTTGCTGTTTCTTTTGGCCGAATGCTAAATGAATATGGTTTAAAATATAAAAGAAGTACAAGAAGAAGGTGAAAAAAGTGGATAATGAAGGAACATTAAAGCTATGAACTGTTTGTAACCTTTGTAGTTCTTTTATAAGTTTTAATGAAAAACCATTGCTATATTTGTCACAGTGAGATTGGTATAATCAATTAAATTGCACCCAGTTTATATTTCTCCTTCAGGTGTTTACTTGTTTGGTGCATAATTCATTTTCCAAATAACATCTGGGAGGGCTCTGTTTTGTACCCCTTTGAAGGGTGTTTTATAGGTTTTTACTTCTTGATATTAACACCTGGTGTAATTTTATCAGATCTGTTAATTCATGTTTTTCTAATCTATTTCTAAAACATAACTTTTTTACTTTTTTACTCTGAGTGTACATCTCAGAGCCATAGTTGAAAAGAATTGTATCCAAGTCTCATTTATTTGTCATTTCAAAACTGCATTATAAAAAAAAAACTACTCCCCAAATGTATGCCCTGAGATTTTAAGTTACATAGTTACTACTTCAAGTCATTCTTCATCAACTTCCTTTTTGTGCCATTAGTCATTTTTCATTGCTTTGAAATAAAGATTCTGTTTACTTTATATATAATATTTTAAATCTTAACTTTCTCATCTGAGGAAACAGATTATACCATGTTACTTTACAATATAACAAGAAAGGTCAAGATTTCTCTAATCAGGTATTTAATTATGGATTTGACACTGAAATGAGGATGAATAAATTTTATTAATGTTTAAAATATATGAATAAAATAAATAACCTTGGCAGCGTGGTGTGATTGTGGGAGCAGACAGTAAGGGAGTGCTTACTGAACTTCATGTTTCGCTTGAGCTTTGAGGTGGTATTAGATTTTTACCAAGTGGGACTGTGTGGAGTGTGAGGTTAGGACAGTATTTTAGGTTGAGGGAAGAGGCTGGAGTGAAAGGTGAGTATGAGGCTGACATTTAGGAAACATCACTTAATCTTGTAATTTAGAGTATATGTAAAGAGATGAGTTTAAAATCATTTCTGACTTTAAAATTTTGACCCATTAAGTTTAGTACAAACCACTAATAAGAAAATCAAATTCAAAGTTAAATAGAACAGATAAAGTCAAACATCATCCTTGTAAGATAAATGGACATTGTTGAAAAATTTGAACTCTTTTATAGATAACCAAGTGGCTGAATAAACTGCGCGAATATAGATAAGCATTAAATTTATGTGTGGTTGGATCATTGTGAACTTTTGCAAGTGAGAGGAGGCTGCACCCATCATCTATACAACTATAAACATAAGGCCCATGTCCTGCAGATACATCTAGTGCAATGTCTGCCTAATTTGACACTGAGTCTAGTTGAAGGCAGCAAAAGAAAAAGAATCCTTTGAAATTTCCTAACTACTAGCCTACACTTAAGCACTTTTGGGGAAATAATCCCATGGGCTGTGTTGTCTGAAAACCTTAAACAAAAATTCTAAAGAGATCCTATACCAACATTTTTCCTACCCATCAGATAGAGGCAAATTAACACTTTAAACCTAGTACTAAAGAAAAAAATATGGCACAGGTAAAATTCAAAAAAGATGAAATCACAATCAAAGAGCACTAAATATGTGAGGGAAAAGCCACCATGACTGAGAGTAACAATACCAAAAGCCTTCAGAACCAATCCCACAAAAACTGTGGATATAGGACAAATCAGATGCAGAATATAAAATAAGTATGTTTGATATGATTAAAATAATAAAAATATAATAATATAAGAACCAGAAAATTCCAATATATATTCAAATTCAATTAGATTTGAATAGGAACTAAACAGTACTTCTAGAAATTCAAAATTTAATTCAGTTTAATGGATGGATTAAACAATGATTAAATATAAGCAAAAGAAAAGTTATTGAATTTTAATATATCTATTTATGAAAAAAATTATCCAGAATAGAGAGACTAAGAGATATAAATTAGAAGAGAAAGATGGAAAGACCTGGAAAATAACATAATGCTATCCTATAAGGATTCACTCAGAATTCTGTGATATATATGTATATAGTAATATATATAGCTATATATATACTTCTAATTTGTGAGTTTAGCAGGCTATCTCAATATAAGATCCACACACAAGTTAATTGCTTTTCAATAAGGAAAGTAAATTTAGAATATGCAATTAAAAATGTCACTTACTATAAATATAATCAAAAGATATCGAGGATAAAATTTATTATTGTTCTTATGGTTACCAAAGGGGAAAGGAGGGGGGAGGGATAAATTAGGAGTTTGGCAGTTTTATATATTATACTACATAGAAAATAGATAAATAAGATCTTACTGTATAGCACAGGGAACTATATTCAATATCTTATAATAACCTATAATGGAAAAGAATCTGAAAAAATATATATATATCCGAATCACTTTGCTATACACCTGAGACTAACACAACATTGTAAATCAACTACACTTCAAATAAAAACCAACAAAAAACCCCACAGTTCCAACAACACAAGGATTCCTCATGTTCCCTTTTATAGCAACACTTAACTTCTCCTCCCAACCCGTAATCCCTGGCAACTACTAATTTATGCTCTCAAGCTCTCTGTATTTTTTCCATTTCAAGAATGTTTTATAAATAAAATCAAACAATATATAACTTGGGGGTTGCTTTTTCTCACTTAGCTTAGTTCTCTAGAGATATCTAGGCTAGTGTGTGAAACAGTACAACATTCCTTTTTCTGAATCTGTGTGTTGAAGGATATCTGTGTTGTTTCTGATTTTTCACTATTATAAGTGAAATTACAGTAAACATTTCTGTACAAGTTTTTGTGTGTCCATAGTTTTTATCTCTCTAATATAAATGGTTAGCGGTGAAAATTTTGGGTTGTATATCACTTGAATGTTTGAAGAAACTGCCAAAATATTTTCCAGAGTAGCTATAACATTTTACAATCTCAAGTAATGTATAAGTAATCTAGTTTCTCCATACCCTCACCAGCATTTGGTATTCTACTATTTTTTATTTTAGCCACTTTGATAGGTAAGTAGTGATTATCTCATTATGGTTTTAATTTGCACTTGCCTAGTGGCTAATGACATTTAGCATCATTTAATTGTCTTATTTGCCATCTATATTGCTTCTTCGGTGAAATGTCTTTTCATATCTTTTGTCCATTATCTAATTGCATATTTTTCTTCCTGTTCAGTTTTTTTGGTCATTATGTATTCTAGATACCAGTTCTTTGTTGGATATGTGTTCTAAAAATATTTCTCTAACTCTGTAGCTTGTCTTTTCATGCTCTTTAACAGAGCCTTTTACTTAGCAAATTTAAAAAAATTGATGAAATCCAATATATCAATTTTTCCTTTTATAGGTCATCCTTTTGGAATCAAGTCTAAGAACTCTTTGACTAGCCTTAGATACCAATGATTTTCTCCTATGGTTTTAAATAAAAATTTTGTATATTTTACATATAAATTTACACATTTACATTTAGGTTTGTGATTCCATTTGGAGTTAGTTTTTTTTTTTTAATCTTTATTGGCATATAATTGCTTTACAATGGTGTGTTAGTTTCTGCTTTATAACAAAGTGAATCAGCTATACATATACATATATCCCCATATCTCCTCCCTCTTGCGTCTCCCTCCTACCCTTCCTATCCCACCCCGCTAGGTGTCACAAAGCACTGAGCGGATTGCTGGGTGGTATGGTGGTTCTATTTTTAGTTTTTTTAGGGACCTCCATACTGTTCTCCATAGTGGCTGTATCAATTTACATTCACCAACAGTGCAAGAGGGTTCCCTTTTCTCCACACCTTCTCCATTGAGTTAGTTTTTGTATAAAATATGAAACTTAGTTGATTGTCTAGTTGTTTTATGTATTGTTGAGAGTAGGGTATTGGAGTCTCTAACTATAATTGTGGACTTTTCTATTTCTCCTTTCAGTTCTATCAATTTTTGCTTCCCATAATTTGCAAATCTGTTGTTCAAAATTGTCATTTCTTCTTGGTATATTGAGCCCTTTTCTATATATATATATATATATAATGCCCTTCCCTGTCTCTGGTTATCTTTGTTCTGAAGCCTACTTTATCTGATATTAATATAGTTACTCCTGCTTTTTTTGAACAATGTTTTCTTGCTATATTTTTTCCTCATTTTACTTTTAACCTGCTTATGTCATTATACCTGAAGTGGGTTTTATATAGAAATAATATAGTTGAATTATGCTCTTTAATTCATTCTTCTAATCTCTGTCTTTTCATTGGCATATTTAGACTATTTACAATTTAATGTAATTGTTGACATGCTAGGCCTTAAGTCTGCCATTTTATTCTTTGTTTTCTGCTTTCCTTTATTTGAAAATTTACTGATTGCTGATTTTTTCCTGAATGATACTTCACTGGCTACAGAATTCTAGATTGACAGTTTTTTTTTTTCTTTCAGTGTGTGAGTGCTTAAAAAATGTTGTACCACTGTCTTCTGCACTCCGTGGTTTCTGATGAGAAATCTGCTGTCATTTGAATTGTTTTTCACTTGTAGATAGGTGTCCTTTCTCATGGTTTCAAGACTTTCATTTTCAAAGCTTTGACTATTTATGTGTTCTGATATGTATTTCTTTGGATTTATTCTATTTGTTCTATTTATTTCTTACACCTACATATTAATCTAAAGTTATCTCAACATATGAATCTTAATTTAAAATACCTTATATTAAGAACAACTGCTCATCAAAATACACTATAAAGAAAGTTACTAGGCAGAGCTGAATCTTTGAAAAGACACTTGTAATGCTAATGACTGACAAAGTGTACCCAGAATACATAATGTATGAAATAAAAAGGAAAATGACTCAGTAAAAAATTGACAAGAAGTACAAACAGACAATTCATGAATGAAACACTAAAGTCTAATAAACAAGGGAAAATATGCTTAGGGTTATTAATATTAATGGTGCTAATTAATAATGAAAAGGTGTGATTTAACCTTGTAAGATTGTCAGCATTTAGCTTTCCTCATTATTAAGTGTTGGTGAGGATGTGAAGATAGAGGAAGATCCATACATTGTAGGTATAGGATATAGTTTGTTAGCAATGCTTTGGAAAATAAATTGATATTACTTAATAAAGTTAAATACGCATGTACCCTACAACCCTAAAATTCCATCATAGATAAATTCCACAGAGGAACTCTTGTTCATGGTACCAGAAGTTATATACATGTTAACAGCAGAATTATAAGTAAAAATGAAAAAAGCAACTTCAGATAATCAAAATGTTTATTGACAGAACTAACAAATAAATTATTGTATATTCATATAATTGAATGCTATGACACTGAAAATGAACAAACTGCATATAACAATGTGGATGGATCTCAAAAATGTAATGTTGATTGAAATAAAAGTAACAGAATAGTACATACTCTATGATTCCATCTTCAAAATCAGGCAAACTAAATGATACATTGTTTAGCACTTACAGATATGGTAAAATTATACGGAGAAGCAAGATAA
The DNA here is from genome assembly GCF_964165515.1 of Mesoplodon bidens. Taxonomy (NCBI): domain Eukaryota; kingdom Metazoa; phylum Chordata; class Mammalia; order Artiodactyla; family Ziphiidae; genus Mesoplodon; species Mesoplodon bidens. Next base: position 67,675,280 of record NC_138166.1, on the reverse strand, counting down.
TAATTTATGCAAAATTTAAAAAGGAGAATGCAATCATGAGGAAAGAAATGGGTGTTTTAATACTTTTTTTTTACTTTTATCATTATTCTTTATCACTATTCTTTAAACAGTCACAATTATTAAAGGTTTAAAATAGTTAAAAAATAGAAATTGCAATTAATATCCTGAATATCAAGTGCAGACTGATTCTTAAAACTTGAGTTTTCTTGTGTCTTTTAATATTTTTGCTATTAGTTATATTTAGATTTCTCAACAAATCATTTTTATGTAGCCATGTGTGCATTCCTGTTAATCAAAATTTCATCCTCCTTTAGCAATCTGTCATTTCTTTTTTGACTACAACAGATGAAATATCTCTTGACTGAATCACATTAGTGGAATGATCTCTGTGTGAAAATCTAACATATTTTCTATGGAGCTGTAATTCATCATTTTAAAAACAACTCTGTGACATGTGAGTGGAGAGGTAAAATAAAAGCCAATTTTATCTTGGAAGATTTGTAATATATATTAGTATACTTCTTTAACTTTTAAAACATAGTTTCCTTTCCTTTTATACCACATCATATCATAAAATCGAAATTTCACAAAGGACCAAAGCATTAATTAGAACTTGGAAGAGTGTTATGCAGAGGATATCAAATACCTAAGCATGAAAGCATGAAAAAAAGAGGGGCAATTTTTATGTTGTGTGAGTGTGTGCATGTATATGTATTTCTGTTTATTTGTTTGCCTGTTTGTTTTGTTGTTTTCTTGTTCCTTTGTGTACGGGCTTCTCAATAAATCTGTTGCTTGGTTTAGTTGATCAGTTTATTTCTTGAATTGCCCCAAAATATTTCCTCTTGTGAATAATGTCAACAGTGAAGTAGGAGAATTGAAACATTTTTACTTCCCTGTTTTTAATCAGGAAATTGCATGTTGTCACTCCGATCCTTCTAAAGTCTTCAAAACCTCTCTCAATGGTAGCTGAAAATCAGTATAAATATTAAATATGGATCCCATGATTACTTCCTTCAGGTTACAAGAAATTAGTCCACATGTGGTGTTAATAAATAGTAGTACTGGGGAGAAGTAGGAGCCTTGTTTAATGTGCTTTTTCCCTCTGTGGATAGAAAGGACATGTAGATTTGAGATTTGGATCCTCATTTGCTCTTTTAAGTGTACATTTTATGTTGTGTCGAAGTTTCTTAGACCTTGCTAAAAATCCTAACAGATATTCATGCTTACTGTATTTTTTAATAAAAATTTGCATGCTCACTAAACTTGCATTCCTGCAGAAAGAGTTTAGCTTCTAATACCTTAAAGCCTGCCTACTAATTTCTTACATTAGTTCTGACTTAAATTCAAAGTATATACATCATTTAAATTGAAAGTTTTAAGAATCACTGTCCTCCTGTCAGCCTCTCAATAGTTACATTTGTAAATGTCCTTCTTTATTCCTCAATATTAAACTGATTTAAATAACTTTCAGTATAATTTTTTTTTTACCTTCTCCCTATCCATTCAAGTATTTGATTATTGAGTGTTTTCAAACCATTCAGAAGTGCCTGTACCTCCCTAAGAGCCTTCACATCAACTCTGGCAGGATAGGGAGGTACTTGGACTTCTGCACACTTCCGGCATGGCCCTGAGTCTTGCTCCCTCACCCCAACTTTCACAGCTTCACCAGAATGACCACTGAGATCATCAGAACTAAAGTGATTATGTCAATTATGTCATTTACTCTGGGATACTTCAGTCATCTCAAGAAGTCAGACTCCCAGGTTACCTTCCTTTCTTAAAATCCCATCTCCTGATGGCTCTGTGTAAAAGGAGGCATCTCCCACTCCTCATCATCCACTCCCTATCCTCTTTGTCTGTATTAATTTTCTCTGTAATGTGTGTCACCCTCCACATTCTATGATTATCTTCTGACCCGACCCTCCACTGGAATGTGAGCTGCAGTAGTGCAGAGATCTCTGTCTGTTTTGTTCCCTGTTCTATCACCAAAGCCTAGTAGAGTCCTAGACATATTGTAGGTGCTCAATAAATATTTGTTAGATGAAGGCATAAATGAATGAATATATGAAATATAGAGAGGAAATATGTTTCTTCAGCACCAATTTGAAATTAGATACCTTTTCTTTTAACCTATTTTAAATCAAGAAGACAATTTTCATCTTATTTTCCTTGTTAAGGTCTTTAATGCTATTGACCCTTGATTTATGAGATTGCTTTCTAAGGATCAATTTGTAATTTATCATTTGAAATTTTCTTTAGACAACTCTAACAACTGTAAAAAGACCAGCAGTGGAATCTGCATTGCATTAAACCATATAAATATCCCCTACTGGTTCACAGGTGTGGGAATGAAAGTGGAAATTGAAGAGGAAGTTGTCATATATGCATAAATGAATTACCGCCCCCTTATACTCATACAATAGTTGGACTTGATGTTGAATTATGACATTTTAGAACAATAAAGAATTTCCTAATTTTGAGATAAGAAAAGTAGTACAGAAAGTTTTAATAACAATCACAAGTGCTTAGGCAGATGGTAACAGATCTAGGGCTAGGATCTGTTTTCTTGACACATAGTTCTGTCTGTGGGCTACAACTGCAGGCCTATTTAAAGGGCTTAAAAAGACTTGTAGGTTAAATCCTCCCCCTAGAAACTCCTCTTGATACCCAGCATGCTTTTACATGTCTCAAAATAAAGTCTTCTTGGGGCACAGACAACATTCCAAGCAGGAATTGCTTATAGGTTATAGGTTCACAGCTCATGTTCCTCAACTAGCTTTGAATAGGCCAATAATCTTCCATGGTTTCCTGCCAGAGCCTTCTGTTTCTGGTGCTGTCCAGCATCCTGACAAGCCCTTGACTCTGGCTTTTCTTTAGTCGATTCACTTCTTTCCTTGGGTCTAGCCTGAATTTATTCTCAGCTCTGTTTTCAGTGAACAGCTTCATGAGAAGCTTGCTTTCTTACTTTTCTTATTCCTCACCCCACTTTTGAACCCATTGAGTTTCTGAAAGTTCCCAGTTTTGATCACTCTAGTGCTCAGATTATACTCACATTGTATAATTAAAAATACAAACCTTCTCTCAACTAGGCCTAGCCTTCTCAAAACCTCACATAAACATTTCATCACAGCATTCTAACTCCACTATGGGATCTCATCAATCAAATGTGATTTAGGAGAGAGACACTGGAAAGTCTTCTCCAGGCAGTACGTAGGGAGGCCTAGAGTGCAGAATTTCACTTTAGAGTCACTTCTGCAAGCACCTATTTTATTTTATTTATTTTTTATTTATTATTATTTATTTTATTTTATTTTATTTTTTATTTTTTATTTTTTTTGCTTTATAACAAATTTAATCAGTTATACATATACATATGTTCCCATATCCCCTCCCTTTTGCGTCTCCCTCCCACCCTCCCTATCCCACGCCTCCAGGCGGTCACAAAGCACCGAGCTGATCTCCCTGTGCTATGTGGCTGCTTCCTGCAAGCACCTATTTTAAAAGAGAGGACCTTCTCATTGAATAATTGGTTCATATTAATCTATTATTGCTTATATAATTTTTTCTTTGTTTTATGGGCCACTGTTTGGGGAAGGATGAGAGCAATCACAAGACACTAACACTACTATTAATGCTAAGACTGCAGGATCCCTTTTAGTGCAATAGTAAGTGCAGAACATGCCAAGAATGAGAATCAATCTTTAAACAAAGCCCCAAATTCTATAATGGTGAGGGTTTGGGGTATGTATTCTCTGTCTCCTCATCTAGAAGTGAAAGGTCTGAGTGAAAGGACAGTTGGTAATGTTCACAAGGGGTCAAAAATAGGTCCTGTTGGCATTGTGCACATAGCTACATCCCATAACAAGTTGCTGTGGTCACCACAGAATGCCCAGAATTTCCTATTCATGGTGTCATTCAGAGTTGGATGTAATGACTCAGAATAGCCTACAGCCACCTTTAAATAACATGACATTTTTATTTTCTGTATAAAACCAATAATTATGTCATTTTATCTAAGTATAACTCTGCAAGTTTTAGGAATTGATGTTCTTAAAGAAAAAATAGTATCTATCATAATGATAAACTAGGTACATATGCCTACTTATATTTCCCCTTCAAATTGGTAGAACAAAAATCCAACATTCCTGCTGAAATAACTTTTCTCCATTGATCTGCCCCTGAAACATTTTTTACATGTACTTTCCCAGTTTCAAACATCCATGAAGTTAATATAACGGTTAAAGTAGTTCACAAGTACTTTGGTGGTCCCAAACAGTGGGTACACTCACCTTTGTCACATATTACATAGCTATTATTATCATCTTTATTTTACTAATAGAGGAACTAAGGTTTGGTGTGTGAATTTTCTATGTCAACTTTACTGGGACACAGGATGCCCAGATATCTGGTTAAACAATTCTGGGTGTGTTTGTGAGGGTGTTTGCAGAAGAGATTAACATCTGAATGGGTGAACTTAGCAAAGGAGATGGGCATCATCCAATCATTGAAGGCCCCAATAGAACAAAAAAGTGGAAGACTGTTGAATTTCCTCTCTGCCTAACTGGCTGAACCAGAACATTGATTCTCTACTGTGCTCTGTGCTCCTGGTTCTCAGGCCTTCAGACTTGGACTGGAATCATCAGCTCTCTGGTTCTCAGACCTTCAAACTACACTACCAGATTTCCTGGGTCTCCAGCTTGCAGATGGCAGATTATGGGACTTCTTAGCCTCCACAATTGCATGAGCCAATATATTATAATAGAATCGCTTATTAGATCTATCTATCTATTCATCCATCTAGCCTATTGGTTCTCTTTCTCTGGAGAACCTTGACTAATATAGTGTGTATATTTTGGATACCTTCAACTCTCATGTGGAAATAGTGAGCATGGGTGAAAAAAGCATGTATGTGCATAGAATTCAGGCATCATTTTATTATTAATCTTAACCTGATGCTTAATACTTATTTCAGGTGGGAAAGATCTTGCTTATTTATTGCCAAAAGAGCTAAGAAATAATTAAGATACATATCCCTCAGTATTCCCATGGTATTTTCATCCCAGTGTATTTTTTCCATTAGAAAAACTACAAGGATAAGGAATTTCACAATAAATAACTATCAGAAAATAAATACACTGTGAACACAGCCAGTGAATGTTTCTCTAAGCTACTAGTTCTGGGGAAATACGAAGTGTATGTCAGGCAGTTTGGTCTAATAGTGAGAGATTAAGTTAGAGAATGAGGTAGATCAAGACTCGAGTCTTGCCCCTCTCACTTATTACTTATGTGGCATTTGGGCCATTTATTTATTTTCTCCTACCCTTACTTTCCTTTCCCAAGAAATGAGACTAAATGTTCCTAATATTTAGGATCTTTTTAAGGGTATTAAATATATCTTATTTATAATCCTTAAAAACCCATAGATTATTACTACAAGTATTATTACTAAATTAGATATTGATTTACTTTGCATATCACTCTTATTTATTGCCAATACACAGTTTTAAGTTATTTATTAATTTTTCTGTGTTGCATCCCATATATTCCATACAGTTCAGTGACATTAAATAGCAGTATTAGAGGCTGAATGACAAAGCCAGTTTTATTTGATAATTAACAGATGCACCTCGAATCAACAAATCATCTTAAAGTGGTTGAATTTAAAGAAGTTGTTATTACCAAATTGCTATATTAAAATGAGCCTGAAACGTGCTATTGTATTCATTTTAAATTTCTGTATGTAAGGGACATTTCGTGACAAACTTGACTTGTAACTAATAGCTACAGAAATGAAGCTTCAATAAATCAAGCCCTTACTTTGTGCTTAACAAGCATTAGGATAAATGCCTTACATACTTTATCTCATTTAATTCTCAAGAAAAACTTTGTGAAATAGAAATAGCAAGATAAAATCTTGACGTATTTATCTTCATGCTTTCCTTGTTTCTGGAACTTCTAGCCCCTTTAAACATTGTCTAGAGAGGAATGCAATTAAAAAGAAACTACTGTTGGTCATGTTTAAAAAAATCTAATTAGGGTCTTGAGAATCAAAGGACATTGATAAAGAAGATTGAAAATAAAATCTCAGAAAGAATATACTGATGATACTCCTTTTCCCATTTCCTTCCTCAACAGATAGAAAATGAGGTAGATGAACTATAATAGTGAGGAAAAACAAGTATGGATATCAGTAGAGGCTCATTTCCTCTCCCTTTCAGAACCTGAGTAAAAATCTGTTTCAGCAGAAACAGATTGAGTTAGTTCAAGGAAACAATGACAGATTCCAGTTGCTGATCTCAGATGCTCCACGTTTCAAACAAGGCCAGTTCCTCAACTAGGAACATTTATAATCTTGCAGGTGTTCCTTGTTGCCTGTCCCTACAAGTCTGTGCAGCATCAAAATAGTCCCACCCCAGGAACCCTTTCCATGGTATGTCCATTACAAGGAAGCCTCACCGATGACTGCTGCTATGTTTGAAAATGAGAACTGGAGTGATGGTTAACACAAGGTTGCTTTTCTGATTATACATATTTTCTTAATAAATTATATTTTACATTTACTCAACATAACTATAAAGATTTCTGTCTGTGCCCCATTTGCTCAACAAGAGAGGGAAAGGAAAAGAGCTTAACTTTGGAGAATAGGATGTGTTGGGAAGGGGATCTAAAGACCTGGTGGTGTTGCTAAGTGGAAAAGAAGGAATCAACTCTAAGAGCCCTCCAGGGAATTCTTGGAAGCCAATCATCTGGCTATATACCAACCTCTGCTCTTTGAGTCTGGTTTGCTCTCCTCCTCATTTGCAGGCTAGGAACTTCTAGAGCCATCAGTGGATCATTTCTGTCAACGTTTCAGGACTCTGTTGTATTAAAGACTGAGTTGTCCAGTGTTCATAAACACTCTGTGCCTCTTCCCGAACCAAGATTGAACTCCTTGATGTGCAGAGAAGCCGTGATGGTGTGTGGGTTAGAGAAGATTCCAACATCCTTGCTTTGGTGGTGGTGCATAGTATGGAAATCTACCAGCATTGCTTGTCGTTTAGCTATTATAGTTATTCTTCTTTTAATCAACAAATAAATTGAGGGTTGGGAAGGTTAAAATCGCTTGCCTATGGGCTGTGTATAAGATTCATCAGAACTAAGATTTACATTTACATTTGTGGGATTTGGAAAAAAAATACTTAAAAGAAACATTCATTCTTAAGAAAATACAAACAACAATTTGTAAAGACTGAGTGTTTTATAAATTAATGATAATAGTGAAGAAATGGTAAAACTAAAGCTTTAGAATGTATTAAAGTAATCTATAATTTGCCCACAGGTTTCTGTTGCGTGATTGTGGATTAGATGGACAATGATAGAAAGTTGTCTTTTACAGTGTGGATTTAACAAAGGCCTGCTTTATCTAACAGCTTCCTGGGCAGTCTGATAGGCCACTAGACTAATGCAATGTATCGTTAGTTAGCTAAAGTGGACAGCAAACATATAACATTATATACATGCTTACATATTATATTCCAAGGTAGCATAATTTCACCAAAAATTTCCTGCTGTCAGTAAAGCTGAGGAAATAGGCCATAAAATACACTTGGATATATATGGAAAGCTTATGATAATCAACATGAAATTGAGCAATCATACTCAGTTAATACTCTTTAATATAAACCTTTGTGAAAAGATTCACAAAGCCTATGAGTATCATTGACTGCTACTGGCAGGCCTAAAAAGAAGCCACAGATGAGAGGATAAAGATAATTTTTTTTTAAAGAAGAAAGAAATGGAGAGATGTTACAGCAGCAGAGGATTAAAAAAAAAAGGGTGAAAACTAACAAGATAGTGGTACATTCACTGTGGATGGGAAGTTTTCCAAAGACCTTAGTACCCCCCTGGATTCTAAGCCCATATTGTCTGGCCTGTACTTCTGTTCTACAAGGGCTGGGGAGAAAAGTTGTCCAGATTCTTCTTTGCACTGTATGTGAACACAGGAATAATCTTGTGGCAGTGCAGCTGTGTATATTAAGTATCTAAGAAAGCCAAGCCAACTGTTTAAGGGTTTCATGTAAGTGTCTTCAAAACAATTAATTATTTTTGGCTATTGAGAATTGAAACCATTACATCAATTGTAGGGCCGTGTAGTAATTGAACAAATTCTTTTATTTTTCACTCTGTAACACTATTCTCTATAAAATTCAGAATGTTCTCCTAAAGGATGCTGTACATAGTTTGAACTAGCAGCCAATATATGATGCTGTTTCTCACAGAACTAGAATGCACAGGTCTGCGAATCAAGATCTAGGACCTAGAAAATTACCTGTAGAATTGTTGATTATTCTTCTTACAATTTTGGACTCTGTTAGCTTGGAGGTCACTTTTAAAACTGGCATGAGTTGGTCATCCTATGCCTAGTTAAAGAGAGGAAAAAACTATTGATATGTTGGTAGTTAGTCACTAAACATCTCTGTTGAGAACAGAGATGATGAAATTTTAGGTTTGATTGATGAGCACCCAGAATTGCACCTTACACATAGTAGTTGTTCAATAAATATGTATTAAACGAATGAATCCTACTCTAAACATAACTTTGTTCTGTTCATAATTTAAATCATCCTCAGATGATCTAGAGGTAATATTTAGCTTACTGTTCTGAGGTGCTTATCTTGCTTTGCATCTGTTATGCAGTTTCACAGCCTAACTAATGTGCCACCACATCATATCACAGTGTCACCAATATGATTGCCCACTCAGCTCTGTTTGTGTTAATATCTGGGAGCTGGTTTAGAAGTTGAATCTGCCATATGACATGCATATGACGTGCATATGTTCAGTGCCTTATTTTATCATATCCTCTAAAAATATACATTGAGAAAATTCTTGCTGACTAAATATTAATATCAAGTAGTCTCCTTTGAAATAAACTAGTTACAGTGATAAACATGACAACAAAAATATACATAGAGAAAGCTGAAAAGTATTTTTGTGAGAGAGATTGAACAGTTGCTACATTTCAAGTTTACCTCCTTCCAGCAGCTGTCATCATGGAGGGGGAGATGAGAATTTCAATAAATCATTTTTATTATGTATTAAATTTATATATCTAGCCTATAATATACACTTGAGAGTACTTTGGAAATTTCCAAGAATTCTTTCAATTCATCATTTAGTGCAATAAAAAATAATTTATTAAGTGGTAGCTTATTTTATATACTCAAATTATCAGATATTTTATTACTGGTAATGTTTTTAGAAGCAAACTCTAATTCTTAGTAAAAATTTCATTGTCATTCCAAATGATGTAAACACCTTGGACTTCCCAGGTGGTCCGATGGTTAAGACTCTGTGCTTCCAAGGCAGGGACAGGTTCAATCCCTGGTCAGGGAATTAAGATCCCATATGCCGCACGGCCAAAAAGTTAAAACCAAAAAAATACCCAAATGATGTAAACGCCTTAATTATTTTAAGATGCATGTATTAATCTATAGATTTTCTTTGAATTTTGAACAAAATATTTAAGGTTGCTTGGGGGCAATATTTAAAATTAAGATGTATTTTATTTTAAAACAGGGCTTATGGATGAAATACTTTTAATATTTCCCTATAGCTGAGGAAATTTAGTGTTGTGTAAATAGATACTCATTATTTTTATGCATTTTAATAAATGTTTTAATTGTACTTGTGCCCTAAGAAAGTATCATAGAGGATACTCTTGGAAGGAAAAAAAAAAACTAAATAAGAAATAAAATTACAGAAACATTTCTAGTAACATTATTATATTACAGAAGTTTTCCATTAATGTGCTTTTAATAGGCACTCAGTTTAAAGAACAATGGTAGTATGTTTGGTCTAATAAGACATAATTATTTTAGTAGAAGGGAACAAAATCCATATTACAGCAAATATAGGGAGTAAGGGTGGTAAAGGAGAGATAACAGAAGCAGAATGAAGCTGCCAAGTTGAATGGGGTCCACTTGTATGAGCAGATGAGGATGCTGACCTAGACCAGAGGGAACAGATAGGGACTGAACCAGAATATGAGTGGAGATGAGAGCAGGATTGCCTCAGGGCATCCATCCTCTCATTTTGTTATCTCAAATTGTCACTGGGTTCTTTTATATCCCACTTGCCTTCTACTTTACTCTATATCCTTCCTGCTAACTTTGATAATTTTCTGTGTGTACACTTAAGTTCATTAATTCATTCAACACAAATGTACTGAGCATGTATGACACGTCAGACATTAAACCAGTTTCTAGAGGTACAAATACAGAAAAGAAATATTTTCTTCCCTCAGGAAATTATAATACAAAGGGGAATAAATGCATAAATAGATCATACTGTAATGTTAACATTGCCATAATGGTAAATGACTAATTAAAACAGAAGCTAATCCTTAGTGAGCACATACTATATGCTTGCTGCTATGCTAATTATGCACATTATTTCTTGTTTAACTTTCACAGGAATGAGGAAACTTATACTTTTATCATCCCTACTACACAGTTAAAAACAAAGACCTGGTGATAGAAAAAAAACAAAACTGACCTCACCAAGGAATTGAAACAGTGTGTTATTTATCAAGGTGTGGTTACACTCAATCATCATTTAAATTACCACAAGTTCTTAAAATTCAGCTTCCTGTGCTGCAACACCAGACCTCCTGAATTCATCTCTCTGCAGAAGGGTCTAGGGAATTTGCCTCTTCTCACACAAATTTTCTTTCTTTAAATGAGACAGCAATTTTCAAGGCTAAAGTAGAAATTTTATTGGAAAATTTAAGCTGTCTCTTTAGCTGTACGTGTGTGCGTGTTTGTATGTGTGTGTGTGTGTGTAGAGAGAGAGATTTAAAACCACAGAAATCGGTGATCATGCATATCATTTAATAAACAATAGAGGGTTTCTTAGAATATACGGTTTTATTTATGCTTTTAAAATATAATTTAAAACTGCATATAAAGGAAAACAGAAATAGACTAAATTCATTTACACTTACCCAATTGATTTCATTATTTAACAACCCACATTTTATTATATTTTGTTCCAGTTATTAGGTTATCATCTAAAATCTAGGTTTGGCATTTGTACCCTTCCCTGATAACAAACTTTTTAGTATATTCTTGATTCATATATTCCATTTTCAATTAAAGTTTCCATCTTCCATTAAATATATTTTCCATTAAAGGATGTATGGCAAATCTAATTGAATTCTCTATCAAGTTCTCATATCTTTTCATGTATGTGAGGATATATGCAGGCATTTCTTGCATCAAACTTTGTTTTCCCTAAAAGTTTTAAAGCAACTTATGAAGTTAAACAGGTCAAATAAATAAAATTTTGGTAACAAAAATGAGGTGAAGAAAACATCATATGGAGAATTAACTAGGAAGTAAGTTCCTTCAGTCAAGCGTAATAAAGCAAAATTAAGAATGGGATATATTTGAGACTAAAGAGGAAAATAAATAACAATAAAAAAAGAGAAATGATGTTTCCACCCACTCTTCAAGTATTTATTAGGAACTACAGTAGTCACTTCAAAAATAAATATATGTATGTTATTCCATTTCAAATTGGAATGCAAACTAGATTTTGTGAGAAAACTGAGCAAGTAATTTACAATTTTTGTTACAATTTATGTTAATTACAAATTTAAAAAAATAACTAAGAAAAGTTGGTATAATTTAACAGATAACTAACACAAAAACTATAAAGCCACTATAATCAAATCAAGACAGTGTTGACTTAGGATTAGCGGTACAGAAAAGAATTCAGCAACAGATTCCATGATATACAAATTTATTAAATGACATGGGTGGCATTTCAACTCAGTGGGATAAAAAGAGATTATATCATCAATAGTATTAACACAACTGTCCAGGCATCTGGAAATAAAGCTCTGTAAAATATAAAATTTTAAAAAACTGCAAGAATGTGTAGAAAAAATAAGAGGTATTTAAAAATTAAAGTGGAAATTTAGAATCTATGTAGGAAAAGAGATACATATTTGATTACATCTTCTTTAGGAAGTCACACTAGCATTTACCATCTCAACACCAGTCTGAGCAATTTCCTGATATAACTTAATTCTTTTAGCAGCTATATGAGGTAGTTATTATCATTTCTGTTTTACAGATGAGGACATTAAGGTATAGATCACACAACTAGGAACTTCTGTAGCAAAATAAATCATCAACAAAGTCTATAGACTAACAGTAGCTTTTGGGGAAATAGCTCACAAAACAAAGGACAGAGAGAGGGTTACTATCTGTGTAATACAAAGAGTTTGTACAAATTGTGAAACAAAAATGGTGAGGGGAAGCGAGTAGCATAATAGGACAGAAAGGACATAACTAGATACTATATGGAATAACACATCCAAATGGTCAGCAAATATAAACAGAGACACTCTAATTTACTGGTAATTAGGGATTTTCCAGTTAAAGCGACCCTGAGATATCAATTATACCTATCCAAGCACTAAATGTAAATAATACTCCTAACACCAGTTGCTTTTACTTGTTATTGTTTCAAAGATTTATTCCCGCAGAGTTGAATTTTCTAGAAGTCAGACATCATATTTATTTACCATTAATAAATTTCTACATAGAGATATAAATTGACAAAGTATTTCAATAGAAAATCATTGGGTAAGCACATCTAGTGCATGTTTACATACATTTGAGTACACGCCTGACAAATCAGTGTAGATAGTAACTCTACAACTCTTTATAGCTTCTCTTCTTGGTGAGCATGTAACTCTGCTAGGTGTTACCCAGGCACTTTGTAGATACTTTTTCATTTAATCTTCCCTATAAACTTTTTAAGATAGGGACTGTTTTAGATCCTATTTTACCTATGAAAAATATGAAGTTGAGAAAGATTGGGAACTTGCCCCATGTGTCACACAGCTAAGTGGCAGTCTCAGGATTTGAACCCTCCTCCACCTGACTCCTGGATACCAAGTTATGCTTTTTGTATGAAACAAACTTCCATAAGTGGAATATATTTCTTTTTTAAATACTGTACACCTATACAGATCTATTTTTTTCTGTTACCAGTAAAGTTTTGGTCATATGTTTGCTGTCAAAAAATATTTGCCAATCCTGAGTTAAAAGCACCATCACTGTCTGAAATAGACATTTCTACAGTGTGTTGATGAGTCTTAACTCTAAAGAGAGATTTCTCAAGGATATCTATTATCTGACTATATGAAAATATATTTCTTCCAAATAGAAATCAGAAAATCCATAATAAAACTAGATTTCATGTCCTTAGGAAGTTTTCAAGACTATAAACAGAAAATAAACAGGATAAAATGACTATGGCAATTTCTATTTTTAGTAAAACCAGAGTACATTTTTAAGGTCCCTAGCACTGACAAAATTTTGAGATTAACTAGATAAAAGCCAGAAAGAATGTTTTAATTATGTAGTACATTTGGTTTACCAGAATAAAGTATCTTGGGTGAGCACCGCAGTTTTGAAAAACCTGAATTTCCAAACAACTCAAAAGGGAACATTTTAATTTGGGCTGGATCATGGATGCAAATAAAAGTTTCCTTAGGTTAATGGAAAAAAATAACAGCAAAGGGAATGAAGTGTGACAGGGCAGAGGTGAACATGAGAGTGGTGCTGGAAGCAGTCTATGCAGATAAAGAATGCCACAGTGGTGAAATAACCAACAAGCAATTATTTAAGAGGGACCTGTTTACTAATTGCTTTTAAAATGCAGATCCGCTGCCCGGGTGCCCTTCATGATTCTGTGTTGCTGCTGCCTGGTAGCTCCCAGTCCCATCCTGTCCTGCTCACTCCTGGGGGTTTCCAGAGTCCAGACCCCACCAGGGCCTGTGTCTTCAGGACCCCTCTGCACTCCGCGTGTGTTGGCAAACACAGTTAATAAAGTAATGTTTTCTTTGGAAAAAAATAAATAAAAGTAAATAAAATGCAGATCAAGTAATAATTTCAAGATGTCTCCAATAAAAGTTAAACTCAATAAAATACATTTTAATTTTCAAAATCCAATGTTTAAAATAAATGCAAAAGTCACAAAGAAGAGCCCCAGGCTAAGTGTGAAAGTTACCGCTGTAGAAATTAATTTACATGAAAGAACCATCATGCCTGCTTTCGAAATGGCTTGCTACTGGAAAACACAGTGCAGCCCAAATATTCATAAAGGAATTCAAGAATTCAAGCAGTAGGCACTGACAGCTGCAGTCATTTATTTTTCAAACTCCTGGTCATGTATGGCATGCCTGCTAGATATGAAGTAGGATGGTAAAAGGAAAAAAAAAAAAAGTTGATGAAAGAAACAGCCAGAAGGTCTTTAACACCATTTCACAAACCTACTGTTCAGATGTCCTTGAATTTTAAATCAGAATCATATCAATGGAAATTAATTTCATGCCATTAAATTCCCCAAATAAATATTCCCTTTGGTGTAGCCACATCACCTAATAAAACTCGTACAAAGAGAATTTTAAAGTTTTAATTAATTATAGAAAAGAAAGGACTATTAAAAAAAAAGAGACTCTAATTTCATGGTACATTTGCAGAAACACTCTAATGTTAAATCGTGCTAGCATAGGGCCCAGTTCTTTAATTCCACTTAAAAGTTATTAACTAAGACTCTACTATGTTTTAGGGTTACGGTGGATACCTAAGTTGAGTAAACTGTAGTCCAAACTCTCAGATTGCTTGTTTTTGCCTTTATTCTTTTAATTTGCTATAACAGGACATTATATCAAAGGAATTGGTTCCTCAGCTGAAGTCCTGATGGTCACACACTTCTTCACAAGAGAGCTTAAGGGTAAGCAGGTTAACCTGGGGAGTCCTGGGCCACCATGTAAAATGGGCTTTTTATGTACAAACAGTCACAACTCTATACCTCAGGAGCATCTTTAAAAAATTCTGATACGTTATTTTTATTCTTCTTAGACTCATTTGGTACTAGATTCAGTTCTATTTTTTATTAATTTTTCATGACTCTTAAAAGCTCTGGAAACATAGACACAACATATACATAAACATATG
This sequence comes from Mesoplodon bidens, assembly GCF_964165515.1. Lineage (NCBI taxonomy): Eukaryota > Metazoa > Chordata > Mammalia > Artiodactyla > Ziphiidae > Mesoplodon > Mesoplodon bidens. The sequence goes on along the minus strand of NC_138166.1, from coordinate 67,660,263 downwards.
TGGATATACATTCACACATATATGTATATACACATACACACATGTATAATTTTTAGACATGTGCCTATATGTTAAAGAGTTTCAATATTTGTAAGTTATTTTTCCTGGTATTTTGCTATCCTTAAATCCTGGATTTCAGTTAATCTTCACCTGTTCTGAAATTTCAAACGATATATTCAGCAGAGTATCTATGTGGTAGATATTCTAAGACCGTGCATATATAAGAATGATTTTTATCTTCACTCATGAGTAAGTGCTGGATGAATATAGTGCGTTAAAAATTTTAAAAGCTTATCTCTGCTTACTGTGTTTCCTGTTATTTCTTGTCTTCATTGCTAAGTCATTTAAATACAAATGATCTATATACCCCTTCTCCCTTTCCTTGTTGCCCCAAATCTGTTTTGTCTTTTACCCCTCCATGGAGCCTGCAGTGTTGGTCATCACAAATGATCTTATTAGTAAATCCCCTTCCTTTTATTCAGGCATCATTATCCATATGTATCTATGGTTCTGATCTCCCGTTCTGTATCTTCATCATTTTTCATTGTTGTGTCCCTTTGGATGATCCATTATGACCCAAAACTCAACTTTTGTAATGTAGATGTTCTTACCTCTCAAAACAAACATTTTCTTTATTAATAATAGAAGCACTTTTCAGTCACCCACGATTAAAACCTGAATTATTCTGTTTTATCCCCACCATGCTAAATCCTTTACCAAAACTTGCCAATTCTTCAAAAAACATCTGTTGAAAGTATTCGTTCTTTCCTTTTCATTTCTTCCACTTAATAATGACATATAGTTTAGGTTCTAATCACATCAGGTACAGAGTTTGAAATAGTCCCTGAGCCTTTTTTTTTTTATCTCTAGTTTCTATTTTCCTAATACTAATTCTTGTATGACTGATCTTCATAAAATTTTCTCCAGAATAATTTATTTTGGAAAAAACATGCCATGGTTTCTCATTTCATATAAAATAATGCAACCAAAGATTCCTGAACTAGGAACACAAAACTCTCCAGAATCTGAATTTAATTTGCACTCCAAGTGAATCTTTCAATTCTTCCCTTTTTCCTGACAAGTCCAGTCTATTCTTGTCACTTCAAAATGTTTTGGACACACTATATGTATATATTTTTTACCATTTTTATTTTTAATTTTTAAATTTTTTTTATTTTTTAACATCTTTATTATAGTATAATTGCTTTACAATGGTGTGTCAGTTCCTGCTTTATAACAAAGTGAATCAGTTATACATATAAATATGTCTCCATATCTCTTCCCTCTTGCATCTCCCTCCCTCCCACCCTCCCTGTCCCACCCCTCTAGGTGGTCACAAAGCACCGAGCTGATCTCCCTGTGGACACACTATATTTTAACCCATTTGTTTTCCAGATCTAGTGAAGTTCTGATTGTATTTGAAGTCTGTTCACTTTTAAGGCATAATCTAATTCCGATATTGTTTGTTAAGCTTATCCTAACCATTTCATTCCATGGTGAAAAATGCATAATCTGACATACTTATTGCACTAGTGACTAATCCACTTATTTGGTCCTTAAAATGTTTTCTTATGTTTGTGATTTTAGTGTCATACATGTATATGTATTAACACATTAGTCATATATACATTGCACATATTATATTGTTTATATATAATTTATATATAAGATAACTTCACAAATCAGTTTAAGCTCCTTGAAGAAAGTACTGTATTTCAAATTTCTGCATAGCTCTCCTGTTCATTAGAATAGCGTTGCATACAGTTGATGTTCAATGTATTACTACTAATGAATAAATGCTTTAAAATGTATAAAAATGAAGCTAGACCATTAGATGGTATAGTTGATAAAACTGAAAGAAAAATGATTTACTGAATGGCTCTTTAGATAATGCAAGAACATATAAGAAAAAAATTACCTTGAATTCATATCAATATAAATTCTAATCTTATGGAAAATAGTTCTATAGCAGAAAGCTTAGTTGTTGGTGTTTTATATTGACTAATTCTAGAGAGGGGAAAAGTTCCTGACTTCCTTCATGTGTGTTTGAAAAAAAAATTAAGGTGATTTTTTTCATGCATTGATTCTAGCTATAAAAAAACTGACTTAAATATGGTGCTGATGATTCTTGTTATCATTGTCAGCACAAGTCCTTAGAGTGACCTCTTTGATAATCTCAAAAAGACAATTGCCATTATTGCTTGAACTCCTGTCTCCAGAGTAATTTGGAAACTCTAATGTACATAAACATACCTATAATGTGCATTTAGTTCAAAAATTTAGAATTGGAAAGGACCACACAGCTCATGTAGTCCAATATATATAACACTGAGGGATATAAATACACTCCCTTCAGTGGAAAATTGAATTCTATTTGCTTATTGGGTTATGGGTTGTTTTTTTTTTTTTTGCGGTACGCGGGCCTCTCACTGCTGTGGCCTCTCCCGTTGCGGAGCACAGGCTCCGGACGCACAGGCTCAGTGAACATGGCTCACGGGCCCAGCCGCTCCACGGCACATGGGATCTTCCCGGACCGGGGCACGAACCCGTGTCCCCTGCATCAGCAGGAGGACTCTCAACCACTGTGCCACCAGGGAAGCCCTGGGTTATGTTTTAACAAAACTTTTTGAGGCTTGAGTGGATTTGCTGCAGTAAACATCTGTCAAATCATCAGTGAATAAAGAGAGTATGCATTTGAATTTCACTTTTCTAGGTGTGTCTGTGCACACTGATACCTATAGAAATAAGGTGATCCATATTTTTAAGACTTCTCACTTCATGGCATAAGGTATAATGTAGAGTACTCCCATTAATTATGTCCTATTAAGGCAAGATTCTCAAGAGTGTTGCATCTAGTTGTGTCCACTTTTGCCCCTACATGGAGGGCTTTTTTGTTTTTTCTTTGAATTTAATTTTATTTATTTTTTATATGGCAGGTTCTTATAAGTTATATATTTTATACATATTAGTGTATATATATCAATCCCAATCTCCCAGTTCATCCCACCACCCCCCACCACCCCGCTACTTCCCCCCCTTGGTGTCCATACGTTTGTTATCTACATCTGTGTCTATATTTCTGCCCTGCAAACCTGTTCATCTGTACCATTTTTCTAGGTTCTACATATATGCGTTAATATACGATATTTGTTTTTCTCTTTCTGACTTCACTTTGTATGAGTCTCTAGATCCATCCACGTCTCTACAAACGACCCAATTTCGTTTCTTTTTATGGCTAAGTAATATCCCATTGTATATATGTACCACATCTTCTTTATCCATTCGTCTGTCGATGGGCATTTAGGTTGCTTCCATGTCCTGGCTATTGTGAACAGTGCTGAAATGAACATTGTGGTAAACGACGCTGTTTTTTTTTTTTTTACATCTTTATTGAAGTATAATTGCTTAACAATGGTGTCTTAGTTTCTGCTTTATAACAAAATGAATCAGTTATACATATGTTCCCATATCCCCTCCCTCTTGCGTCTCCCTCCCACCCTCCCTATCCCACCCCTTCAGGCAGTCACAAAGCACCGAGCTGATCTCCCTGTGCTATGCGGCTGCTTCCCACTAGCTATCTACCTTACGTTTGGTAGTGTATATATGTCCAAGCCTCTCTTTCGCTTTGTCACAGCTTACCCTTCCCCCTCCCCATATCCTCAAGTCCATTCTCTAGTAGGTCTGTGTCTTTATTCCTGTCTTACCCCTAGGTTCTTCATGACATTTTTTTTCTTCTTAAGTTCCATGTATATGTTTTAGCATATGGTATTTGTCTTTCTCTTTCTGACTTACTTCACTCTGTATGACAGACTCTAGGTCTATCCACCTCGTTACAAATAGCTCAATTTCGTTTCTTTTTATGTCTGAGTAATATTCCATTGTATATATGTGCCACATCTTCTTTATCCATTCATCAGATGATGGACACTTAGGTTGTTTCCATCTCCGGGCTATTGTAAATAGGGCTGCTATGAACATTTTGGTGCATGACTCTTTTTGAATTATGGTTTTCTCAGGGTATATGCCCAGTAGTGGGATTGCTGGGTCATATGGTAGTTCTATTTGTAGTTTTTTAAGGAACCTTCATACTGTTCTCCATAGTGGCTGTATCGATTCACATTCCCACCAGCAGTGCAAGAGTGTTCCCTTTTTTCCACACCCTCTCCAGCATTTATTGTTTCTAGATTTTTTGATGATGGCCATTCTGACTGGTGTGAGATGATATCTCATTGTAGTTTTGATTTGGATTTCTCTAATGATTAATGATGTTGAGCATTCTTTCATGTGTTTGTTGGCAGTCTGTATATCTTCTGTGGAGAAATGTCTATTTAGGTCTTCTGCCCATTTTTGGATTGGGTTGTTTGTTTTTTTGTTATTGAGCTGCATGAGCTGCTTATAAATTTTGGAGATTAATCCTTTGTCAGCTGCTTCATTTGCAAATATTTTCTCCCATTCTGAGGGCTGTCTTTTGGTCTTGTTTATGGTTTCCTTTGCTGTGCAAAAGCTTTGAAGTTTCATTAGGTCCCATTTGTTTATTTTTGTTTTTATTTCCATTTCTCTAGGAGGTGGGTCCAAAAGGATCTTGCTGTGATTTATGTCATAGAGTGTTCTGCCTATGTTTTCCTCTAAGAGTTTGAGAGTTTCTGGCCTTACATTTAGGTCTTTAATCCATTTTGAGCTTATTTTTGTGTATGGTGTTAAGGAGTGATCTAATCTCATACTTCTACATGTCCCTGTCCAGTTTTCCCAGCACCACTTATTGAAGAGGCTGTCCTTTCTCCACTGTACATTCCTGCCTCCTTTATCAAAGATAAGGTGACCATATGTGCGTGGGTTTTCTCTGGGCTTTCTATCCTGTTCCATTGATCTATCTTTCTGTTTTTGTGCCAGTACCATACTGTCTTGATTACTGTAGCTTTGTAGTATAGTCTGAAGTCAGGGAGCCTGATTCCTCCAGCTCCGTTTTTCGTTCTCAAGATTGCTTTGGCTATTCGGGGTCTTCTGTGTTTCCATACAAATTGTGAAATTTTTTGTTCTAGTTCTGTGAAAAATGCCATTGGTAGTTTGATAGGGATTGCATTGAATCTGTAGATTGCTTTGGATGGTAGAGTCATTTTCACAATGTTGATTCTTCCAATCCAAGAACATGGTATATCTCTCCATCTATTTGTATCATCTTTAATTTCTTTCATCAGTGTCTTATAATTTTCTGCATACAGGTCTTTTGTCTCCTTAGGTAGGTTTATTCCTAGACGTTTTATTCTTTTTGTTGCAGTGGTAAATGGAAGTGTTTTCTTGATTTCACTTTCAGATTTTTCATCATTAGTATATAGGAATGCCAGAGATTTCTATGCATTAATTTTGTATCCTGCTACTTTACCAAATTCATTGATTAGCTCTAGTAGTTTTCTGGTAGCATGTTTAGGATTCTCTATGTATAGTATCATGTCACCTGCAAACGGTGACAGCTCTACTTCTTCTTTTCCGATTTGGATTCCTTTTATTTCCTTTTCTTCTCTGATTGCTGTGGCTAAAACTTCCAAAACTAGGTTGAATAAGAGTGGTGAAAGTGGGCAGCCTTGTCTTGTTCCTGATCTTAGTGGAAATGGTTTCAGTTTTTCACCATTGAGGACGATGTTGGCCGTGGGTTTGTCATATATGGCCTTTATTATGTTGAGGAAAGTTCCCTCTATGCCTACTTTCTGCAGGGTTTTTATCATAAATGGGTGTTGAATTTTGTTGAAAGCTTTCTCTGCATCTATTGAGATGATCATATGGTTTTTCTCCTTCAATTTGTTAATATGGTGTATCACGTTGATTGATTTGCATATATTGAAGAATCCTTGCATTCCTGGAATAAACCCCAGTTGATCGTTGTGTATGATCCTTTTAATGTGCTGTTGGATTCTGTTTGCTAGTATTTTGTTGAAGATTTTTGCATCTATGTTCATCAGTGATATTGGCCTGTAGTTTTCTTTCTTTGTGACATCCTTGTCTGGTTTTGGTATCAAGGTGATGGTGGCCTCGTAGAAAGAGTTTGGGAGTGTTCGTTCCTCTGCTATATTTTGGAAGAGTTTGAGAAGGATGGGTGTTAGCTCTACTCTAAATGTTTGATAGAATTTGCCTGTGAAGCCGTCTGGTCCTGGGCTTTTGTTTGTTGGAAGATTTTAAATCACAGTTTCAATTTCAGTGCTTGTGATTGGTCTATTCATATTTTCTATTTCTTCCTGATTCAGTCTTGGCAGGTTGTGCCTTTCTAAGAATTTGTCCATTTCTTCCAGGTTGTCCATTTTATTGGCATAGAGTTGCTTGTAGTAATCTCTCATGATCTTTTGTATTTCTGCAGTGTCAGTTGTTACTTCTCCTTTTTCATTTCTAATTCTATTGATTTGAGTCTTCTCCCTTTTTTTCTTGATCAGTCTGGCTAACGGTTTATCAATTTTGTTTATCTTCTCAACGAACCAGCTTTTAGTTGTATTGATCTTTGCTATCATTTCCTTCATTTCTTTTTCATTTATTTCTGATCTGATCTTTATGATTTCTTTCCTTCTGCTAACTTTGGGGGTTTTTTGTTCTTTCTCTAATTGCTTTAGTTGCAGGGTCAGGTTGTTTACTCGAGATGTTTCCTGTTTCTTAAGGTGGGATTGTATTGCTATAAACTTCCCCCTTAGAACTGCTTTTGCTGCATCCCATAGGTTTTGGGTCGTCGTGTCTCCATTGTCATTTGTTTCTAGGTATTTTTTTATTCCCTCTTTGATTTCTTCAGTGATCACTTCATTATTAAGTAGTGTATTATTTATCCTCCATGTGTTTTTATTTTTTACAGATCTTTTCCTGTAACTGATATCTAGTCTCATAGCATTGTGGTCGGAAAACATACTTGATACAATTTCAGTTTTCTTTAATTTACCAAGGCTTGATTTGTGCCCCAAGATATGATCTATCCTGGAGAATGTTCCATGAGCACTTGAGAAAAATGTGTATTCTGTTGTTTTTGGATGGAATGTCCTATAAATATCAATTAAGTCCATCTTTTTTAATGTATCATTTAAAGCTTGTGTTTCCTTATTTATTTCATTTTGGATGATCTGTCCATTGGTGAAAGTGGGGTGTTAAAGTCCCCTACTATGAGTGTGTTACTGTCTATTTCCCCTTTTATGGCTGTTAGTATTTGCCTTTTGTATTGAGGTGCTCCTATGTTGGGTGCATAAATATTTACAATTATTATATCTTCTTCTTGGATCAATCCCTAGATCATTATGTAGTGTCCTTCTTTGTCTCTTCTAGCAGTCTTTATTTTAAAGTCTATTTTGTCTGATATGAGAATTGCTACTCCAGCTTTCTTTTGGTTTCCATTTGTATGGAATATCTTTTTCCACCCCCTTACTTTCAGTCTGTATATGTCTCTAGATCTGAAGTGTGTCTCTTGTAGACAGCATATATATGGGTCTTGATTTTGTATCCATTCAGCCACTCTGTGTCTTTTGGTGGGAGCATTTAGTCCATTTACATTTAAGGTAATTATGGATATGTATGTTCCTATTCCCATTTTCTTAATTGTTTTGGGTTTGTTATTGTAGGTCTTTTCCTTCTCTTGTGTTTCTTGCCTAGAGAAGTTCCTTTAGCATTTGTTGTAAAGCTGGTTTGGTGGTGCTGAACTCTCTCAGCTTTTGCTTGTCTGTAAACGTTTTCATTTCTACAGCAAATCTGAATAAGATCCTTGCTGGGTAGAGTAATCTTGGTTGCAGGTTTTTCTCCTTCATCACTTTAAACATGTCCTGCCACTCCCTTCTGGCTTGTAGAGTTTCTGCTGAGAGATCAGCTGTTAACCTGATGGGGATTCCCTTGTGTGTTATTTGTTGTTTTTCCCTTGCTGCTTTTAATATGTTTTCTTTGTGTTTAATTTTTGACAGTTTGATTAATATGTGTCTTGGCGTATTTCTCCTTGGATTTATTGTGTATGGGACTCTCTGTGCCTCCTGGACTTGGTTAACTATTTCCTTTCCCATATTAGGGAAGTTTTCAACTATAATCTCTTCAAATATTTTCTCAGTCCCTTTCTTTTTCTCTTCTTCTTCTGGAACCCCTATAATTCGAATGTTGGTGTGTATAATGTTGTCCCAGAGGTCTCTGAGACTATCCTCAGTTCTTTTCATTCTTTTTTTCTTTATTCTGCTCTGCAGTAGTTTTTTCCACTATTTGATCTTCCAGGTCACGTATCCATTCTTCTGCCTCAGTTATTCTGCTATTGATCCCTTCTAGAGTATTTTTAATTTCATTTATTGTGTTGTTCATTGTTGCTTGTTTCATCTGTAGTTCTTTTATGTCCTTGTTAAATGTTTCTTGCATTTTGCCTATTCTATTTCCAAGATTTTGGATCATCTTTACTATCATTATTCTGAATTCTTTTTCAGGTAGACTGCCTATTACCTCTTCATTTGTTAGGTCTGGTAGGTTTTTATCTTGCTCCTTCATCTGCTGTGTGTTCTTCTGTCTTCTCATTTTGCTTATGTTACTGTGTTTGGGGTCTCCTTTTTGCAGGCTGCAGGTTCGTAGTTCCCGTTGTTTTTGGTGTCTGTCCCCAGTGGCTAAGGTTGGTTCAGTGGGTTGTGTAGTCTTCCTGGTGGAGGGGACTAGTGCCTGTGTTCTGGTGGATGAGGCTGGATCTTGTCTTTCTGGTGGTGTATTTTGGGGTGTCTGTGGACTTTTTCTGATTTTAGGCAGCCTCTCTACTAATGGGTGGTGTTGTGTTCCTGTCTTGCTAGTTGTTTGGCATAGGGTATCCAGCACTGTAGCTTGCTGGTCATTGAATGAAGCTGGGTGCTGGTGTTGAGATGGAGATCTCTGGAAGATTTTCACCGTTTGATATTATGTGGAGCTGGGAGGTCTCTTGTGGACCAATGTCCTGAAGTTGGCTCTCCCACTTCAGGGGCACAGCACTGACTCCTGGCTGCAGCACCAAGAACCTTTCATCCACAGGGCTCCTCAATTTGGGATGATTGGTTGTTTATTCATGTATTCCACAGATGCAGGGTATATCAAGTTGATTGTGGAGCTTTAATCCGCTCCTTCTGAGGCTACTGGGAGAGATTTCCCTTTCTCTTCTTTGTTCTCACAGCTCCCGGGGCTCAGCTTTGGATTTGGCCCCGCCTCTGAGTGTAGGTTGCCGGAGGGCGCCTGATCTTCGCTCAGACAGTACGGAGTTAAAGGAGCAGCCGCTTCCGGGACTCTGGCTCACTCAGGCCGCGGAGAGGCAGGGGCACGGAGGGCGGGGCGAGCCTGCGCGGCAGAGGCCGGCGTGACGTTGCACCAGCCCGAGGCCCGAGGCGCGCCGTGCGTTCTCCTGAGGAAGCCGTCCCTGCATCCCCGGACCCCGGCAGTGGTGTGTTGCACAGGCTCCCCGGAAGGGGGGCGTGGATAGTGACCTGTGCTCGCATACAGGCCTCTTGGCGGCGGCAGCAGCAGCCCCAGCGTCCCACGCCCGTCTCTGGGATCCGCGCTTTTAGCCGTGGCTCGCGCCCGTCTCTCGAGCTCCTTTAAGCAGCGCTCTTAATCCCCTCTCCTCGCGCACCAGGAGACAAAGAGGGAAGAAAAAGTCTCCTGCCTCTTAGGCAGGTCCAGACTTTTTCCCGGACTCCCTCCCGGCTAGCTGTGGCGCATTAGCCCCTTCAGGCTGTGTTCACGCCGCCAGCCCCAGTCCTCTCCCTGCGCTCTGACCGAAGCCGGAGCCTCAGCTCCCAGCCCCGCCTGCCCCTGCGGGCGAGCAGACAAGCCTCTCGGGCTGGTGAGTGCCGATTGGCACCGATCCTCTGTGCGGGAATCTCTCCGCTTTGCCCTACCCAGGTACGTGGGGGAGTTTCTTGCCTTTTGGGAGGTCTGAGGTCCTCTGCCAGCGTTCAGTAGGTGTTCTGTAGGAATCGTTCCACGTGTAGCTGTATTTCTGGTGTATCTGTGGGGAGGAAGGTGATCTCCGCGTCTTACTCTTCTGCCATCTTCCCCGGAAGTCCGTGACTCTGAATTATGGTTTTCACAGAATGTATGCCCAGTAGTGGGATTGCTGGGTCATAGGGTAGTTCAGTTTTTTTTTTTTTTTTTTTTTTTTTTTTGCGGTACGCGGGCCTCTCACTGCTGTGGCCTCTCCCATTGCGGAGCACAGGCTCCGGACGCGCAGGCTCAGCGGCCATGGCTCACGGGCCCAGCCGCTCCGCGGCATGTGGGATCTTCCCGGAGCGGGACACGAACCCGTGTCGCCTGCATTGGCAGGCGGACTCTCAACCACTGCGCCACCAGGGAAGCCCAGGTAGTTCAGTTTTTAGTTTTTTAAGGAACCTCCATACTGTTCTCCATAGTGGCTGTATCAATTTACATTCCCACCAACAGTGCTAGAGGGTTTCCTTTTCTCCACACCCTCTCCAGCATTTGTTGTTTGTAGCTTTTCTGAGGAGAGTTTTTTAAATTGAGAATTGTAACTAAAGAGCAAAACAAAATTTTGATAACAAGAACCAAATTTTATATATATAAAAGCTACGTATATACGTAGTGGGAGAGATAAACATCTAATGCCTCCACACTAATGAACTTTTGAAATGTCTTAAAGAACTAGTCTTTAGTTCATATTTCTCTTTTTGTTTCTGTAGGGACAAGTGCATACCATGGTATATTCTGGCATTCTCTCTCTCTTGATCTTTCTTTGTTTCTTTGTCTCTCACACGCATGGCATACGCAGACACACATAAAATAACTTTGTTTTTTGCAGACAATTCTTGTTTTTTGTTTATGCACTTGCTCAGTGTTCATTCTGAATTCCGAAATTTTATCAATTTTTTGCACATAGTGCTTCCTTACTTCCTTACTTCTGGCTCTCTGCTTGGCTTAATATTACTCTATGTTGATTTTTCTCTATATTTAGGAGAAGCCAGGAGTTTTGGCTTTCTCTTATCTTAGAGCTCCGTGTTATGGTCTGTAGACTGCATTATGCATTCTCTAATCTGTGTTGAATCTTTGATGAAGCAAGCTAACCTCCTGATTAAGTTCAAAGTTAAAAACTGATCTTCTCTTTTACTCCCATCTCACTGGCAGAATATTTTCTCTGTAGCTCGGCAGGATGTCATTAAGCATCTTGTTTGTTTATAGCCTTATGCTGTTAGACATACAATTCAACCATTGTGTTCCTAATGTCATGAAGGCTACAGATGAGGACAACTGTTAAACAATAGTCCTTTAAACTCTCTAGGCTTTAAAGGACTTTATAAAGACCTGGTTCTTTCAAGAGGGAGTTAGATTCTTATGGGTCTGAAAACACGATTTTTATAGCCATCAGGTTATGATCATAGATTGAATATATAGATATAGTCAAACCAAATACAGACAAGTAGTCTGTGTTTCAGGACCCTCAATGAAAAGTCTAATGTGGGAAGAAGGGACAGAACAAGGTGTCAAAACGGTGCTATGTTGAAATGGTGAAAGCTCATCTGACAGGCTACTTTCATTGTACACAGGTGATAAAAGGCTTTGTTTGAATATGAATCAACTGATACTTGGCCTCTCTCAGTTACTGCTGACAAGCAGGGAAGTTTCTCCAAGCTGTGGATTTAGGCAATAGCTCTGTCTGGTAGCTCCATCCTCAGGTGGCCTCTGGTGGAGATACTAGTGATTGTATTTGTCAGTATGAAAAGACTGAGCCGTACATTTTTCAAATCTGAATGAGTTTGCTGTACACCTGAAACTAACACAACATTGTTAATCACTTATACTCCAATATAAAATTTTTTTAAAAAGATTAAGAAAAAGATTGAGCCGTACATAGTGATGAGACTAAGAACCACATATGCCGTAACCTACAGCCAAGTGCACAGAAACCTTTGATGTTCCAGGCATCAGAGATATAAAGGTCAGTGACACCAGGCCTTGGTTCCAGAGGACCTTGGAGTTTACTGGGGAAGAATGATATGGATTAGGAAAATTAAAAGCAAAGTGCTAATTGCTACCAACTAGATATGAACAAAGTACCAAAAGAAAGCAGAAGATAAAACCACTGTCTTTGCCTGACTGTAATGAGGTTGTGAAATTATTTTCTGACTAGAGATGGGAAACCCAGTCACTTTATGCAAAATCAGCTATTTACAATTGTGGTTGTAAGAAAGGTGGTTGTTAGTGACTGTGCACAAAGCTTTTTGAGGGACTCTTCGTGAAGCTTGTGCCCTGAGAGTGTTGGAAATACGTGCTGATGGATGATTCAGGTAGAAGCTACAAATGGGGTTCCTACTGTGTGAATTGAATAAACTGTGTCAAAACAGGTTGTGTAAGAACAGGAGCCAGCTGAGGATATAGTCTTTGTAAAGTATTTTTACATATGATATCAGGTCTGTATTTCTCTATACCATTTATCTTCTATCAATTTTAATTTTCACTCACTTGCAGGTTAAAAGCCTGTAATTTTCACTTTGTTCTGGGGGACTCATTTCTTTATAAAATATGAGCTGCTTCTTAGCAGCAATAGTCATGGGGAACCAAGAGAATGGATGTTAAAACAGTGGAATTGGAGGTCAAGAAGGAGGGCATGTTGGAAAAGAAAAAAAAAAGACTTTATCCTTTGCACTCTCTCAAGGGTAAAAATGAAGGTATTTCATTAATATGTACTTAGTTAATTTTACATTCTTATAGTGCAAATTTAAATTTGGATTTAAAAAAATTACCTACATCACAAGATTTTGCATCATCTAAAAGAATATTTTAATTGTTCCATCTGGCATCGAAATAATACTCTACTTATTATAAAGCAGGTGTTAGACACCTCTGAATATTCCATCCTTAATTAAAGCTTAAAGAAAGTAAAATTACATTTTCTATTTTAAAACTTAAAAATCTAAAGTTACTAGACATGAAAAAAAAACATATGTAATCATATGATTTTGCAGATTAGATAACTAATGACTGGCTCTTGAAATTTAATTCTTGACATACTTTTGTTTTAAATTTGAGACATGTAATAGATAAGAATTAGTATTTGGAGGCTTTTTATATTCAAATTTTGTTTATTTATCCCAACTGTGAAAGTCAAGTATACTCTTTAGTATCATATAGTTCAGCAAGCACTTACTTTTGAAATGGGATTTCACCATAGATTTGACGGTGGTTTTAGGAACTTTTTCAAAGAAAAATAATTTATCATTTGATGCCTCAAAGCCAAAATGCACTAAATATGTGTAGCCTGTATTAATAAATAGGTGTTTTTTAAAGATTATCTTGGATTCATTTAAGCTCAGATCCTGTCAGTAGTTTGCCAGGATTTTGAAAATAATTTAGTGATCATTTGGAGAGTCTATATACTATCCCTATGAAAATGAAAATTAAGTTTGTTTGAATCTTCCTTAAAATCTGTATGGAGAAGATCATAAAGATTGAGAAAGATGATAGTACTGTTATTTGAGGTATACAACAGGTTAAACAGCAATACATAAAGAGTGTCTGTGAAGCACATCTAGGAAGATTGCAACCACTAGTGGAAAGCTCTAGAGTTAATTTTGTCCAACTCTATTCAAAACATCTATTAATGTTTAGCTAAATAAACGGAAAAGAAATTAAACAAGGACCCAGTTTCTATGTTGAAGAACAGTGTAAGCACCCCAGCTCTACTTGTATGCATGAATTCTCTCTATGAATAGGCTCTGCAAATGACAACAAGCATCAAAATAAAGGAGACATTCAGCAAAATTTATGCAAGGAAATAGGCACATTCAATTACACTGAGATGGTATCTATTCTTTAGAATCTTAAAACTGTAAAAAGGAACTGGAAGCTTACATCAGTGTATTTGGATGCCAGGAGAGAAATTTAAAAAATCAGTGCCCTGAGAAATAAAATAAACTGTGTATCAAATTTGTATATAATATTAAAATGCCATTTTTAATTGAGATAGATGATAAAATTAAGATTCAAAATATTTTCAGTAAGCCTTTAAAATTTAATAGACATGATTATACATTCTAAATAATGACAGCAAAAATACAGAATTAGGAAAGAAGTGGTTCAAAAAGCTTTTATGAGCAATATCTGGAAAGGTTTAGGTCAGTTTGATTAGTTCATAAGAATTAAACCAATATTTGTTGATAAGTAAAGCACTGTGCTAAGTGTCTTAAGAAATACCGAGAGGAGAATGCACTGATCCTGTCTTGAAGGGATATACCTATGTGTGAATGGATTATATGCAGGGATATTCATAAGTAAAATACATAGCACCTGTCTTGTAATTGATTGAATGAACTAAAGTTAAAAGAAAAAATGAATAGAGGCACATGACAAAATTAATTCTACTTTGGGAGAATTTTCCACAGAAAGTTAGCTCTGAGATGGAACTTAAAGGAAAAAAAACAGTATTTCAAAACTATTCAAAAACTATGAAAGAATGCTCCAAACCAGCTCTGTCCAGCAGAACTTTCTGTGATCATAGAAATGTTATATATCTATACTGTCTGTTATGGTAGCCACCAGCTACATATGGCTATTGAGAACTTGATGTTTTTTAACTGAAATTTTAAATTTATGTAATTTTTATTAATTTAGATTTAACGGCTGTCATATTGAACAATACAAGTTGTGGCAGAGAAACCAGCTTGAGTAGAAGCACTGAAGATTGACAGCATGTAGGGGCTTTGTTTGGAGGCAGCCACTTCCCGGGACTGACTGGAGTAAAGTTGGGTGATAAAAGTGAAAGGTAAGATTAAAGAAAACATCCAGGTAAGATTTTGGATGATTTTGCCTATTAGACCATTACAGAAAAGGCACTGAAAATTTATGAGCAGGTTTGAGTCAAGTCCAGCTCTAGGTTTTAGTAAGAAAACTGGTGACAGTGTGAGTCAGAACCAAAGAGATCAGAAAAGTGGTTACTGTGAAAGTTCAGGCAAGTGAGAGTAAGATACTAAGACAAAAGAAGAGAAAATTATAGGAAAAGGATAATTCAGAGATACATTTATCATACTGTATTAGTTTGGTTTCCCCAAATCAAGGAGGAAACATATGAGTAAAAATTACAAATGCAAGTGGCCATTTTAGAGAGTTGCTGGAGAAGGGGGAAAGTGATCAGGGAAAGGATGGCAGCCAATACTGAGTGTGCAACTACGCCAGGTATCTAAGTGGGTGACTGGAGTTTGTTCCCACGGGGAAACTCTGGGGGATGGTATAGATGCATGCCTCAAAATTATTCCAGCAAAAGAGCAAGGACACTAAGACATTTACATATACACAGTTCCCATCAATCACTGGTTGAGGGCTGTTTCCAGGGGATGTTAATTCCCCAGGACGTGTGGCCTGCAGTATGCTTGGATATAATAGTCCTCCATAGTTTCAGGGAAAAAGCCCTCAGGAGAAGAGATGCAGATAGTGGGATTTGGAAGCCCTCTGGAACATACTGAAATGGCTGCATTTAAACAATTTAGTCAGGAATCTGACAGTGTCTCCTACACTTATGGAGTATCATGCTGGGTATGCCACACATCTTACAAAGTGATGTTGAAATACCTGTAGACATACTAACAGCTTTACTTTTTTTTTTTTTAACATCTTTATTGGAGTATAATTGCTTTACAATGGTGTGTTACTTTCTGCTTTATAGCAAGGATAACTAGTGGGAAACAGCTTTACTTCTTAAATATGAAGGTAGATAGTATTCAAGTAAAAAACCAAGAACAATTAAAAATACATTCATTTTGGAAACCAAATATGTTTATAGAGTACTAATATATTAATTTAGTCAGAAGAATGTAGATTAGATTATAGACCATTCACAGTGGAAGCAAACTATGCTGTTTTTGGAGTTAGTGGTTGTCAGAAAGTTTTCTGTGGCTCTTTGATGTCCTACCAAGGCTTCATAGTGTGCACCATTTTTGATGAATATGTGAAGCTTACTATTGCTAAAGTTGAGTATATATTCTGTTATATGACAATATCTGATGAGCTAAAACGTGAGTGATGAGGCATAGAAGCCAGATACTTGAAGATGTGTTTATTAGAATGTATGATCCCTCTGCCCCATGAGCATAGGCTGTAATTTGGTCAGTGAAATAAAGATTTTAACTTAAACTCTGTCACAGTGAAAGATAATCAAGCTTAATAAACAGGCAACTGGAGATGCTTTTATAGACACCAGGAGTTATTGTTGTACTGTAGTAAGGACAGTATTTTAGTTATTCCTGACATTTTTGTGTGGTTTTAATCCCTTTATTGCTTTAAGTTTGTCACCAGAACTATAATATACTAAAGTGCGCTGATAAACAAACAAAAACAGTTTGAGAAATACAGGCTACGGTGGGGAATGTGTGTATGTGTTGTGCTGATATATCAAGTTGTAAATTTTTTTATGAATGTGAAGAATTTAAAATATATTTTATTATTGTTGAGTATATGGTAAGTAAAGCAGAATTATTTAAAAAACATTTTGTTACTATTGATTTTTCCAACAGACACAGAAATGTTACTAAGGTATATTCATTACAAATTAGTTGTAGAATGATGGCCAGTAGCAGGCTTAGACTATCAAAAGTACACACTTAATAACCAGGACATACCTCTTGCAAGCAGTATATTTTCTAGTGACTCAAAGAAGTTATTTTGCTAAAAGTTAGACAATAAATGGGTGTTTTATTATAATTCATGAGCCATGATTCATAATTACTTATCAATATTGCTTTAACATATATGTTTCCAAGCTAAAATAATTGAGGCAATTCAGGGATAGAATTCTGCCCTTAGTCACCCATTCTTCTCTGTGTTATATCAAGGACTAAGTAATATTTGGAAAAAAAATTATGTGGCGCTGTGGCACTTTTTGTATCAGCTCTTTGTGAAAATGGATAGTCTTCTATTGATACTAGGTGTTTCATTTTTCTATATAAATTTCTTCACAATTCATTGACTATTAATGCATGTTTCTGCCTTTAACATGGAATATTGAAAAAGTGCACTTCAAAAAATATCATCTCAAACTTACTACATATCAGTGACCACCAAAAGTTTAATCGGTTTAAATACTATGTATGAGAGGTTGTTTCAAGGATGAGTACTTCTCCATGTTGTCTAAATGTCAGTCATTTGTTTACACATTCACATTTTTGCCATATCCAACTACCACTCATGCCTAATATACTTATTCAGCATGGCTCAGTTTATTTATATGAATGTATTTTAAAAGGGAATTTATGTCACCACTGAAAATGGATAATGGAATTAATTTACCAGAAAAAAAGTAACATAAAAATGAACATGATAGGGTTTCCCTGGTGGCACAGTGGTTGAGAGTCCGCCTGCCGATGCAGGGGACACGGGTTCATGCCCTGGTCTGGGAAGATCCCACATTCCGCGGAGTGGCTGGGCCCGTGAGCCATGGCCACTGAGCCTGCGCGTCTGGAGCCTGTGCTCCGCAGTGGGAGAGGCCACAACAGTGAGAGGCCTGCATACCGCAAAAAAAAAAAAAAAAAAAAAAACATGATAAATATAAAACACTGTTACTTTATTTAAAATAAATGTAGGACTTCCCTGTTGGCAGAGTAGTTAAGAATCCACCTGCCAATGCAGGGGACACAGGTTCAAGCCCTGGTCCGGGAAGATCCCACATGCTGTGGAGCAACTAAGCCCGTGCACCACAACTACTGAGCCTCTGCTCTAGAGCCCATGAGCCACAACTACTGAGCCCGTGTGCCACAACTACGGAAGCCTGCATGCCTAGAGCCCATGCTCCACAACAAGAGAAGCCACTGCAATGAGAAGCCCGCGCATGGCAATGAAGAGTAGTCCCCGCTCATCGCAACTAGAGAAAGTCCATGTGCAGCAACAAAGACCCAACGCAGCCAAAAATAAGTAAATAAATAATAATAAATAAATAAATAAATGTAAAAATAAATTTCATAGAAATAAAAAATATATTCAAGCTATAAAATTAAGTACCCGAAAATATGTACCTCACTGGGAAGAATGCAGTTATTTATGATCAGTCAGTAGTAAGTGAGATATTCCATCTGATGTGCTTAGATTAAGAACAAAATATAATCTATTCAATATAGGCTATTTGCCTTTTTTGTTTGTTGTTTAGCAGTGCTGAGAATCATGTGTATGTCGTTGAATAAGACAAAGAAATTAACTGCCTTCTCTAATGTTATTAGATGCTTATAATTAATTCCTGAACAAACTTATACCCTTTTGATTTAAGAAACCATCCAAAGTGATCTTCAGAATCTTTTTTCTACACGTGTCAGGTTGTTAGGAAATGTCAGCAAAATAAGGGGAAAACGTAGCTCACCTATTCAGCGCTACCATCTAGTTTGGAAATATACTAAGAAATTTTAGTATTACTTTTATCAAGTATTTCAGAAATCTCCTTTAATGTTCAAAATCTTTTCAGTGATTTTTTTTCTGGGGAATTATCCAAAGAAGAAAATGATCCAAATTCTCGGAGTCAAATAAATTCCCAAGGCAGATAGTTTTTCCTCCTTACATATTATTTTCATTTTCTTCAACAATTGATCTCCCAAATGATAGCTGTATATATGGTTGTGCAGCATAGGACCTATATTTCTAGGCCTTCTTTGTAGCTAGATTTTCTTTTTGTTCTGCTCAGTGGGATCAGTGTAGAAAAAAAAGTGTTTGGGCTTCCCTGGTGGTGCAGTGGTTGAGAGTCTGCCTGCCAGTGCAGGGGACATGGGTTCGTGCCCCGGTCCGGGAAGATCCCTCACGCCACGGAGCTTCTGGGCCCTTGCGCCATGGCCGCTGAGCCTGTGCATCTGGAGCCTGTGCTCCGCAATGGAAGAGTCCACAAGAATGAGAGGCCCGCGTACCGCAAAAAAAAAAAAAAAAAATAGTGTTTAACTTCCAGGAAATATACTTAAAGAGGGGAGAAATGTCCTTCTCCTATCTTTTTTCTCCTTCCTTCTGGCTGGAAGGCAGATGTGATAGTTTGAGCTAAACTAGCTATCTTGGGCTATGAGATGGAAACCATGATTCAAAGATGGCAGATCATTAAGAAAAAGAGTGTATATCTCTCTTATTTATAATCATGGAGTTCACACTAACAGTTTCTGCTTTCATTTATACATGAGTAAAGAAAGCGTTTATTTTTAGTCAATATTATTTTGGTGTTTTCTCTCACTAAAATTAAGTCAAACTTAATCTTAAGAGCAACTCATGGGCTTCCCTGGTGGCGCAGTGGTTGAGAGTCCGCCTGCCGATGCAGGGGACACGGGTTCGTGCCCCTATCCCGGAAGATCCCACATGCCGCGCAGCGGCTGGGCCCGCGAGCCATGGCCGCGGAGCCTGTGTGTCCGGAGCCTGTGCTCCGCAACGGGAGAGGCCACAGCAGTGAGAGGCCCGCGTACAGCAAAAAAAAAAAAAAAAAAAAAGAGCAACTCATTTTAAAATTATTTTCTACACATAGTTGTGTTCTTGGAATGTTGATATTAACTTGCCTTAAAGGGTAGAGTTAGATTTTACAAATGACCAAATTATATCTGAAATATATGCTTATGTCAAGGACTATACCTTTTATGTGAGTGGTCATATAGATGAAAGATTTCATCTAAAAAACCATAAAGACTGGGCTTCCCTGGTGGCGCAGTGGTTGAGAGTCTGCCAGCTGATGCAGGGGACGCGGGTTCATGCCCTGGTCCGGGAGGATCCCACATGCCGCGGGGCGGCTGGGCCCGTGAGCCATGGCCACTGGGCCTGCACATCCGGAGCCTGTGCTCCACAACGGGGGAGGCCACAGCAGTGAGAGGCCTGCATACCGCAAAAAAAAAAAAAAAATCATAAAGACCTTCTTACAACATGAATAGGTACATCAGAACATTTTCCATGGAAAACCAAAGAACTTCAGTATGAAAAAAATATTTGTTCACTCTTCTTAGATTTCTACAGCACTAAGGAAAAAAGGCTGAAAATTCAAGAGACTTCCCTTTATGTTACTGGAAATTTTTGCAGTTTTATTATGTACTGAGAAATTTCTATTAATTCTTCATTCAGAGTTTACATTGTGAGAATTTCTTGCATATACAATAAGGAGTAGATTTTTGTAGATTCAGATGCAAGATCTTAAATACATAGGACTGATCCTAACAGTGGTTTTACAATGAATACCGCTTGATCAATAAATCACTCCCAGGCTATTCTATTGTTTGTTATGATACTATCAATACAATAATTTACTGATATTCTGGGTATAACCAAGATGGAATATGGTGTCATTCAGGAAAAATATAGTATTGAATGAGATAAAATAATATTCTTAGCTTTCCATGGCCACAGGGACTTTCTCTCAGTCTTTCTCTTTAGGTTCCAGCATGCTAAAATTTTGCTCTGGCTCATTCTCTCTAATCAGATGCAGTAATAAAGCAACCTGTTCAGTGACTTAAAGCAAAGAGTTTAATTCTTTCTCACTCTTCATGTCTATCACGTCATTTTCAGTTGGAACCAAGGATAACAGTGTAACCTTTATCTGGGACACTTATGTTCTCTTGGCAGAGTAAAAGAGATAAATGGCAAACCACAGGCTGGTATTAAAACTTTACTCAGAAGTGACACACTTCACTTTCACACACATTTTATTTACCAAAGCAAAGTACGTGGACAGTCCTGAATTCAGTGACATAGGGAAATATAATTCTCCCCCAAAATCAGTATTGTAAGTATGGAAGAACATATTAAAAAATCTAGCTTGTGATTTAATCATTCTGTTTAACAAGGGGAAGTTTCTAGTCATATCTTCTTGACAACATGATAACTGAATCTCTGGGTAAATACACTAATGATATTTGCTAGGATGGGAGTCATTAACTAGGGAAAGTCCTTAATGGGGTGCCGCTGGCTAAAGATGGCTTATAGTAAATAAAAATAAAATCTATGGATTTATGAGGTATGGCTTCTTGGAAAATATCACATGAGCTGGTGGTAAATTGGAGATAATTCATAAACAAAATATTCACTGATGTTTAGGGTAATAATGTATGTACCTCACTTAGACATCTTATCTATTCTTGGCCAAGAGTGCATGTTCAATGTGGGAAGGAAGGACCTGGGAGCTGCTCAGCATGTCCCAGAACTCTCTCTGCTTTATCTGAGTCACTTGATTATTTGTATCCTTGAAATTATTATACAGTTTGATACTGGGTACAGTGTCTGACTCACTTGAGTTTGATTTCACAATTCAGTTCTTTGTGTTACTCAACAAACCATATGGCCAAGCTTGTGAGAAGGGGAAGCAAATATTTTGAACAATAATGTAATCTACCATGCTTATTATGTTTATTGATATATTTAGATTTATTATTGGTCTCTTATTCTTGTGTTCTTTAAAATTCCTTTTCTTTTTGTTTTTTTTTTCTGTTTGATCAATGATGATCTTTATTCCTGTTCATAGTCTATATTACTTTGGGATTTACATTTTATTTCTGGTTTTTTAGTAATTCCACTTAAATTTTTAGTATGCTTCCTTGACACGACAAAATATAAGTGTAATCAATTTCTTTCTTTATCTTAGACTATTTGAACTCTGGTATCTCCACTCTAGTTTTTTTGTTTTTTTACGTCAACATTTTTCAGGGGTTTTGGTTTATAACAACTTGTTTTATAACAACTCTCTCCCTCAAATTTAGTCATAGGTAATCCTTATTTAATTTTACTAATTCAAGTTATTTTTCCTGAAACATATTCTTTAATTTTTTATCAACAAAAAATTCTGAGTAGTTAACTCATTCTTTGTATCACTGAAAAATATTATTAATTAATCCTTAATCTTAACTGATAATTTTTATAGTTGTAGAATGTTTAGGTTGGCTATTATTATTCCTCAGTCTTTTAAAAGTTATTCAGTTGTCTTTGGACTCTTCTTGCTAATATGATTATGCTTTCAATTTGATGTTTCATGTACATAATCTGTGTCTGTCTGTCTGTCTCTTTCTAGCTTTGAGTGTGATCCTTCAACATCAGTGGTCAGTATGCTCCTCTTTATTCCTGATAATTTTCCTTGCTCTGAAGTCTGCTTTGTCTGAGATGAATATAGCTACTCTGGCTTTTGTTTGTTTAGTGTTAGCATGGTGTATCTTTTTCCATCCCTTGGCTTTTAATCTATCTGTGTGTTTATATTTTAACTGGGTTTCTGATGGATAGTCTTTCTTTTTTTAGTGTATTTAGACCATTGATGTTTAAAGTAATCATTGATATAGTTGGATTAATATCTGTCATACTTGTTACTGTTTTCTGTTTAGTTGCCTTTTGTTCCTTTTTTTCCTATTCTTTTTCTGTCTTCTCTGCATTTAACAAACATTTTTTTTTTTTTTTTTTTTTTTTTACGGTACGCAGGCCTCTCACTGCTGTGGCCTCTCCCGTTGCAGAGCACAGGCTCTGGACGCGCAGGCTTAGCGTCCATGGCTCACGGGCCTAGCCGCTCCGCGGCATGTGGGATCTTCCCAGACTGGGGCATGAACCCGTGTCCCCTGCATCGGCAGGCGGACTCTCAACCACTGCGCCACCAGGGAAGCCCAACAAACATTTTTTATGACTCCATTTTATTTGCTGTCTTACATATCAATTATCTTCTTTTTAAACTTGTTTTAATCATTGCCCTCAACTTTGCAATATACATTTACAACTAACCCAAGTCCTCTTTTAAATAACACCATTTGACATCGCTCTCATTCATTTCACGTGTCCATTAGCTGTAATCACAGAATACATTGTGGCTATTTTAAGTGTGAGTAAATTGTTCTCTGGTAGATCAGTTAAGAAAATAAGAAAAAGAATATATTTTATCTTACCTTTATTTGTTTCTTCTCTAACATTCCTCCTTTTCTGGTCTGATAATTACAAAATAATTGCCATTTCTGTTTCTTCAAACTGTGTTTTTTGTCTTTTAGTATGCCTAGTATTTTTTTTTTTAAATGAAATATGGACATGATGTACTGGGAAAAAGGAACTGAAATAAATAGGCTTTTAGTTTAAAGTTTTATGTTTATCTCTCCAGGAGTTGCCATATCTTTCTTCTTTTTTCCTTTGCTGCCTCTTTCGCCTCCTCTGCATCCTCCTCTTTTTTCTCCCCCTCCCCTTCCATATTCTTCTGCTTTTGCTTTTGTTGCTCTCATTTTGGATTATTAAATTGCACACTAAGTTCTTTTGTTTTCATTCTTATTTTTTGATAAATGTATGTAAGAGTATGAAGTTTCTGTTACGCACTGCTTTGACTCACAAATTTGGTTGGTAGTTATTTTATTGTCACTTAATTTAAAATATTTTTTATTTTTTATATTATTTTATGTGTAAAATAGATTTATTTGTGTTATGTCCTTTAGCTTCCAGGATTTTTTAAACTTTCTTTTGTTATATTTTTATTGTTTGTTTTAAATTTTATTAGACTGCATAATGTTGATTCATTCTAGTTATTATGGCTCCTCTGATGGCCTTTCTACATAGCTGACTTCTGTGAATATTTCATGTGTTCTCAAATGTGACCTTTCTCCTCTGCAACATATATGATATCTATATTTATGTGTAGTATATATGTTGCACATATGACATATATAATATATGTTGCATATATATGTATATATTATATATGCATCATATATAATCTCCATAAAAGATATATATGGGTGTATATTTTTCATTTCTCATGGTATTTGCTTTCTAAATCTCTACTTATTCCTTATTTCCTTGCTTATCTGTATCACTTTGCTTGCGTTTCTTTTCATTTGACCAGCAGGTTTTCAGGTGCATGTGAAATATCCAACTAAAATTATAGATCTGTCTATTTTTCTATTTCTGTTAATGTGTTTAAATAGTACAAGGCTGTAATGTTGATTGCATATGTATTTATGATTTGGTATCTTCTTGAATTACTGTTCCTTTTTTTCTAGTAAATAGGCTTTTATATTTTTCATTTTATAATATGTTTTCACTGATATGACAGTTATCATTTATACTATTACATTTCTCCACATGGGCACATCACATCTGCCTTTTGTTTTCTCAGGTGTTTTTACGTTAAATTTAGGATATCAAATTCCCTCTAGTTTTATTTTTTATAGGATTGGACTTAGAGAAGGTAGAAAGAACCCCCTGCAAATTTTTCAACCTAGTAAGTATTAGAAGAGAATAATTCAGTAATTCTCTTTTCATTTATATGATCCATTTTACAACCTATCATGCATTTTTTCCCCAAAATTTCAGTGACATTAAATGCATTAGTCAGAGTTCTCCAGAGAAACAGAACTAATAGAATATATCTATAAATCTACATCTACATCTATATCTATATCTTTCATATGAGAGAGAGAGAATATGAGAATTATATATATAAGATACTGGTTTGTTTATTATAAGGCATTGTAAAGAGATTTGTTGTAAAGTATTGGCTCATGAAATTATGGAGGCTGACAAGTCCCATGATCTGCAATCTGCCAGCTGGAGACTCAGGAAGGCTGGTGATATAGTTTATTTATTAGGAACCATTGGAAGCGTAGAGAAACTATCCAGACCAAAAATTGGCTTTCTATCCAGCTGTAGACCCATTTGAGTTCTCAATTCTCAAACCTCTGGGACAGGCATTAAGGTTGCCCTTACCATAAGAATGGTATACAATTTGGAACCTTTGGGGCTGGTTCAGATTGTTGAATCTATGCTAGGTGATTTGCACATATTTTCTCACGTAATGATAAGTTAATGAGCATGTATTATTAGCCCTGCATGTTTGCTGAGGAAGCTGAAACTTGGGAATGTTAAGGACTTGCTCAGGTTTTTAGATCGAAGTTTGCCCCAGCATTTCTTCTTTCCACCATGCCTCCCCCTGTGCATTTGTGAGCACTTTAAGAATTAGTAGAAGGTTTCGCTTTCACCTAATGAAAACATAATGTAAACGTGATAATTAATACTGACAGTTCTTTGGTAAAACAGGGTCATCTTGTGTACTGAAGTCACTTTTATTTCAGTTACTCCTTGCCTTTTCTCCTGCAGACTCACTGTTCTATGCATTCATATATCTAAACTCCTAAAGCAAGCAATCTATACTTGTCACAAACTATTTCTTTGCCACTCCTTTCTTATTCCTCAAATTTCATTTCCAGCTCCAGTGATTTCCTCAAATAGTGACCTTTTCTTCATCCTTGCCCTGCTTGACTTTACTGTAACATTAACTTATTGGTCATCCACTCCTGTTTTTAGCTGCCTTTATTTGCATGACCCTGAATAGTTCTATAATTGTCAAATGTGCTTTTGATCACTGACCATCCATGCATTCCCTCCACATTGTTTGGTGTGACTTCACTGACCCCACTCTCTCCAGTCATCTACTCATTTTAAGTAGGATTCCCAAAGCTTTATCTTAAACCAGAAACTCTTCTCTCTTTTCTGTGTGCTTCAGTTATGTTGTCACTTAAGTGGTATTCATTGAGTCACTGCTGTATAGAAACTCTATTGCTGTCGTAATAAATTACTATAGGTTTAGGTGCTTAAAGCAACACACATTATTATCTAAGTGTTCTGTAGGTCAGAAGTCTAGGCACAAAGTAGTTAAGCTGGTTCTTTGTTCTTGGCTTCATGAAATCACTGTGTCAACAGGACTGCATTTTTTCCTGGAAGCTCTGTGTTCAACCTTTTTCCAAGCTGACGTAACATATCGTCAGAATTCAGTTCCAAGCAGTTGTAGTACTGAGGTTCCCATTTCCCTGCTAGCTGTTAACCAGGGATCATTTTCAGCTTTTAGAGACATCTTCCATTCCTTGGAACATGGCCTCCATTCTCTATATGCAAAGTCAGCGACAATGGGTTGAGTCATTCTCATGCTTCAAATCTCTCTGACTTTAACTTTGCCTCATCTCTCCTTTGCCTCTCTCTTAAGTTGCATCTTTCTGTGACTGACTCTTTTGACTCATGTGATAAAACTGGGCCCACCTGAGTAATCCAGGATATTTTTCTTATCTTAAACTGAATTGATAGTAATTTTAATTCCATCTACAAAATCTCTTCACCACAGTACCTAGATTACTATTTCATTAAATAGGCATCAGGAATCTTTGGGTGGAGGGCATCTTTAGAAATCTGATCAAAGCAACTACATACATCTTTAGCTCAACACTAAAATATTTTCAGTTTTTAATAGAATATTTCCATTTGAGTATTCTCTCAAAAGTCCATATTTCCAAGGCAAACTAATTATCTTTCATGTAAAATTGGCTCTTTCTTTTTTTTTTAAGTGGTTTCCCATTCTGCCAACACAACCACTGTGAGATACAGTCTCTCAGACTCTGGAAGTAGAATTAATTTTTCCTTTTTCCTGACATCTCAATCTCATGAACCAGAACTAGCTAATTCTTTCTCTATGATAGCTCTCAGCTTAGCCCCATCTTTATGCAGGATAGCATTCTTTCTCATGTTATCATTGATTGCCTAAATGAATTTAGTGCAAATGCTGTCATCAGAGTTCAATCTATTATCATATGCTGGAAAATAAAAACATCCTTAAATAGTTACTGTTTAAAACTTGGGAACATCAGTACAAAGTTGGTCTTACAGCCATAATGCTTAACCATGTTTTTAATTTGCCTGAACACATACATCCTTGTACTTATTTCCTTTTGAAAATCTGACCCAGTGTCTTTTAAGTTACCGATGAGATTTATTTGCCTTCTAAAATGGTCTTTTTCCATTTTTCTACTAAATAAATAAATAAATGTTGTTTCTTCTGAAAGATGACGCTAAATCCCTAAAGATAGTAGAGTCTTAGTCTTGCCTTGAATTGGACTAAACATTGATTAATTCAGTGTAAACTATACATATTTAATTATTTCTATGAAACAAGTACTAATGTAGGACTAGGTATAGGATATTGAATGTCCCAGTTCTTGTGGAGATTATAGTCAATCAAAGGAGACAAATGGTAAAACGACTTTCAAATATTAACAAACAAACCAAACCAAAACAAAAAAACACACGTGACTTTCTAGGCTGTAAGAACAGAGACTGGATTTTATTCTTCGTGTGATAAGAAGTAACAAGGGGGTGGTGTTACTAAAAAAAAAAAGAATATAAGAATGAGTAAATATATGAGGAAGTGTCTAGGTATAAAAATATTTCCAAAGGTGGGCTATGTATCCCCAGAAAACATGCTTCTGATTTGTTGTAACAGTTAGAGTATTGATATAGAGAGGTGAAAAAGCAAGGGAAAGCATTGCTTTAGGCAAGATGTTAGTAGTTTGGTGGTATCACCTCAGAACCCAGGGTCTAATTACTCTGCTCACCCAAAGTGACTGCAAACTGAAGGTTTGACTGAGGTCAGTGACACTAACTTGTTATCAATTATAATTAGAATTCTAGCTTATTAATTCATCATGATAAATGTGTTTCACTTGAGAACCAAGGAATACCAAAGGCCACTTCCATGTAGGGCGGAAATCAAACCAAGATTTAAATTGTACAAACTGATGCAGTGAGCAAATTATAGGTATAAATGGAATTAAATGTATTCAGGAAGCAGTTTGATATTTTTAAATGGCTGAAGGTGCTGTGCTATTCATTTTTCTATTTATACAGTCACAATTGTATCTTCTATATTGATCCCTGGAATATTCACAATTGAAACCCTGAACTACTATATTAGAAGTCTTACTATTCTGAAACTGCCATGCTGTGAGGAAGCCAAGCCACAGAAATACTACATGCACATCTTCTGAACAGCGATCCTAGTGTTCCTGTTAGCCCAGGCTATGAATGAGCTGCAAATGGTTCTAGGCCCACTCATTAAGTTTCTCACAGTTTTAGAGTCTCTCTGGTTGAGATCTCATCTACCATAGAGCAAAAAATATATACTTCTACTATTCCCTATTTGAGTTCCTGAGCCACAGGATCTGTGAATATAATGGGTTGTTTCAAGCCACTGTGTTACGGAATAATTTGGTATATAATGAAAGTTAGGGAAAAAGGTGTAATAAGGATTGTTTCAATTTTTTTTCATGAATCATAGTGACTATGTTATGGCAATAGGAGATGCATTTTCATACTGACTTGTGTTTATAAAGACATCTACCAAATAAAGAGAATAGAGTAAAATGCTTGTATAATTCATTAGAAATCTCTTTATCAAAAATATTTTATTATAACTGCTTTTGCCTTGAATAGCTTGCATAATTATCTCATGTTTCTTTTACTTTCAGAATACCTAGTACAGGGCACGGCACATGATAGAAGCTCAGTACATATTTGAGTATTCTTTTTTTAAATTGGCTTTTCCATTCATGTGGTGGATGCCATAAAATAGAGCCAGAAATTGGAAGGTAAAGCTTACAGAAAAATGGTTTCTACATTTGGAAATTATTGAGAAACCTCTTTAATGGAATAGATAATTGATTTTTTTCAGGTATTAACTAAGGTATCATCTACATCTCTTCCCATTACAACAGTGTCACTGAGCTATAATTAAACTGATTTTCCATCTTTGTTTGAAAATGAAGAGAAAAGCCTTATACTATCTGAAAGGAAATCAGTTGCGAGCATACTAATCTAATTGGCAATCAGAATAAAGAGAAAACATTTCTGAGTACTTAATATTAGGACAAAAGCAAATTATACTTTTAAGTTCAATTGAATTTATATGCAAGGTTAATATGCAGTAAGGAGAAAGATGGTTCAGTCCCTTTGAATATTGTATGTGATTTTCCTTTGACAGTATTCTTTAAACTTTAAACTATATCATGCTTATTCATTAAGGTATATTAGCTGTACTGTAAGTATTGTAGACAGGCTTATTCTAAGGCAACAGCAACCTTAATTAAGAAACTCTTGATCAGACTCCTAGTTAATATTTGAATCATCTTGAAACTATACTAAGTAGTTCTCTTTTTCTTTTTCATGAATAACTGTGACTATGTTACAGAAGAAGCGAGTAGGTTAAAATGGGGAAGATGTTGCTTTTATTGCGTCTATGGATAAGTTAAAAAGGTGATATTCAATTAATTGGTCAAACACATTATTCTTGGTCATTCAACTTCCAAGTTGATGCCTGCAATTAGTGATGCTTTACCTATGTCTAATAAGGTTAGTCAGGGTTGTAAATCAAGTAAAAGTGGAGTTGGGCAGAAAACCTCCTTATCCCCTCTTGTTTACTTTAAGATAATAGTAGAGATCAATCAACTCGCTATTGCACACCTGGCATCATACCCCAAGGGAGTCAACTTTTGATTGTTGTAGTGACAACATGATGAATCTCAGTATGAAATGTCAGTCACACCTCATTACTTTATCTCGCCTTTATGCCCAGCTTTTTGAAGGCAGTCTTTCCTCTAGATGCATTTGCTGTTTTGACAGCTTACATTCATGCTGACATTTGAGGACTATTCTTTCCTCTCCTCTTAGAAATAGCACTTATGCCATAAAGCATGTGGTGCATTACTTTTTTGGATTGCTACTACTATCTCATTTAAATGTTTTTTATCAGATCTTGATTTTTTCAGAGAACTTTGGAAACTTTCTCTCTCTCTCTCTCTCACACACACACACACACAGGAACATTCCTTCACATTTCACTTAAACAATACTCTGAGAGAAAAGTAAACTTTTTCCCTGTTTAAAGTTTTGGTAAAATATGCTTAAATTATTTCTGCAGTGCTGGTGAAAAGGAAAAATAAAAACACAGAAACAAGCGCTTTGATTTAGCATATTCTTTTAGTGTTGAAGAATAATTTGCAATTAAGCATCTTAAAAGAAACATTCTGCTAAGCACTATTATCAAGAATGAGTCTCATTAATTGCCAACAGCACTCTAGATTTAAACCCTTTCTTCTAGAATGAACAAAAGACTGTATTAAAAAAAAAGGGGGATGCATGCAATCTGTCCTGAAATATCTTTCACTTGTTTACATGGATTTTAAAAGATAAGGAATTGGGAAGAGAGTTTACTAAAAAGGCTGCAAAATTGCCTCACTCTGCTGGTAATAACTATGTTTATTGCAATAGTAATATAAGTTGCACTTGCTTAAAAAATTAGTCATTCACTTGTGGATCTTATCTGAACTCACTGTGCTATGCTTGAATTCCTGGATTTATGAGAGTCATTGGAATGCATAGTATCTCATAAAACTATCACAACTAAAAATGCCCCCCCCTTGCTCAAAGTACTATTTTCTTTTCACAACTTGCATAAAATTCCTCTCTGTATTTATTATATTAATCCATAGATCTATAATGAAAATAGAGAAATGGTTTTACTTAAAATATCAGCTTTTGGCATATTAAGAAAGTAATATTCAATAAACCAAGTCCCCAACTATTGATACAGAGTTCCTTCTTTTCAGCACCATTCTTTTTTAGGAGATGTCAGTGGACCAAAAAAATAAAATGAAATGAAATGGGAGGTGGGGAGAGAGAGAGAAGGAGCAAACAGCAGTTAAAATTAAAAATTTTGCTTGGTGAAAATAATGATGAGAATATGTTGTGTTAACTCAAATATTAGAATTTTATTATGTTTTCTGGAAATAACCATAGGGTAATATTACTAGATGGCCTCAAATTAAATAATAAGTATCCTTTAAGGGGAAAATGAAAACATAACTTGCATATATAACATTAGGATGGTAGCCCAAATTTTGAGAGACATAAGGAATATATTTGCTCTATATGATTCTGACTTCATAACTTTTGCAGTATAAATCAATTTAGTTATAAGAAAGGTGTCTCAATTGTGTTGAGCTTTTAAAAACAACTTGAAAGTAAACAATGATATACTTCATGATCTCTTTCTATGTCTAGGAATATAATAGGTTTGTAGTAAATGTTCTAATATGAATATTTTCAGAGGCTCAAAATATTTTTTAGATCTCATGACTTCGTGCTTGATTAAACAGCATTAGGATTTAACTTCACTTTCTTTGCTAAGCTCTCCCTAGTTTTTATGTATTATAATTTTTAATTAGCCCAAATCATGTTGTAAACAACAGCTCCAGTGCACAGTCCCTTCTCTTTACATACTTGTATGTCTTCAGTCTGGTGGGAAAGCTTTCAGTGCCAGGTGGGAAACAAAGCTGTGTGTAAGCTTCTTCCACTGGCCCAGCAGCCGCAGGCTCTGTTCAGGTGGCCAGGGACGATACACATTCTGTAAGGTTAAGGCCTGTCGAAAGCTTCTGAACTGCCTTTCCTCAGTTCATGTTTGAATGCACTCAGGGCTGCTTTACCCAGTGCAGTGCTTAAACAGTTCCATGATGCCATTCATTTATCATTAAGACAAGGATGGGCCTAATGGTTATATAGTTATCTATCTTTATGAGGCAGGGAAAAGTTATGTATGTTTACTTAAATGACGAAAGTTGAGCCTCCTTAATTCACAATGATGTATTTCTTTACTAAGGAGTATAAGGCAAACTTGAATGAATATATCCCCAAGCCACACCCTCAATAAATTGGCATAGACAGTATTTTAAAACATACTAACTCTGTTATAATAGTTGTGGGGTATATAAATTGTAGTTGGAGAGTTCAAGATTTGTGAAGTGAGGGTATATTCATTAAGAGTTAATTACACTGAGATTGATTTGTTTGGAAAATTAATAAAACCTAATGATAGCTTTGTCCTAAAACTTTGAATATAAAATATATTTTATGCTCTTTAATAAAATGAATTAAGCTAATAAAATGTGCACGTAAATATTCTCATGGTAAAATTGCTCAGAATTTCCATGGTGTGCTTTCAGTTTTACATGCACATAGGGCATTGTTGATTAATGCAAAGCATAAGCTCACTCTAGTCAATTTAGTATTTGGGGCTGTCTCTCCAGCTGATTCAAATGCCTCATAGCTGAGTCAATCAATTATGCATAAAATGCCCATTAATAGGATTAAATATCATCATTGTGCTGCAACTAATTTGGTCATTTCTTAAAAATAGGGCCTAAGTTAACTGTCAGTCATTTAGAATGATGCCTTGCCTGTTATCTTTACTAATCTGTGACAGTGGTTCTGAACCAGGGATGATTTCACTCTCCCTGCCCCCAGTGGTCATTTTAAAATGTCGGGAGAAATTTTGTCACGTGGGATTTGTGGGGAGAGGGGTGCTATTGGCATGTAGTGGCATATAGTGGGTAGAGGCATATAGTGGATAGAAGCCTGTGATGCACAGGACCACTCCTGACAACAAAGGATTATCCAGCCCAAAATATCAAGAGTGCCACTATTGAGAAATGGTGGCCCACAGCAAGCATTACTTTGTGGAAGGAAACCTGTTACTTACAGGGTGACTCTTCTGAATCTCCATTTCATTATTTGCAAGATGAAGCTAGGAATTACCTCATAGGGTGTTTGGGCAAATTTTAATAACAATTATAATAATCAATTCTTTGTTTCTTGTTGTTTCTCAAATATTCTAGGCATAGTCTCACATCAGAACATCAAGGGTTAACTTTTCCCTCTATCTGGAATGCACTTCTCACAGATTTTGTTAGGTCTTCCCTCCTCAGCCAATTCATGTTTTGTGCAAACATAACTGTCTTAAAGCGGCCTCCCGTGATTTGCTCATTGGCAATTGTGATCTACCCCTCTTGCCTCCTACGGTCCCTGTCCTCTTTCCTCTTTTCTTACTTTTTCTCTATAGAACTCATTACCACCTGGGGAAAAATATGTTTTTCTCTTTTTAAATCCCAGCACTTAGCAACTTAGCACAGGAACTGGAATATACTTTTGCTTAAAATTCAATAAGTTAAAGTACTGTGGAGTGCCTCCTCTCTCCGGCACTGTATATAGCACAAGGAAGGGAAAAAAAAAAAACAAAAACCTCCTTCTTCTTATGGAGCTTACATTTTAGTGGGGAGTCGTAAAATAAACACTCCATTGTGGCTTCCACCTCATCTACCTCTCTCTGCAAGACAGATTCTGCAACACAGCATTCATGTTGTAGAATCTGTTGGAATCATTGCAGTAGTGTTCAATGGTTGATTAACTCTTCTTTCTAGAAACCCTCTCTTAGCTTCTATAAAACCAAACTTTTTTGTGGACACTCTATCTCTTACTTTTCTGGACATTCCCTAGATGTACAAATTTCTGAAATCTGGCACTCATAATTAAATCTTACTATAGCACTTCATCTAATGATATCAAAGGTCAAGTTGGTATTGAAAGTCTACTGTATAATTGTATTCTTCCTAGCACAGACAAATGTAAAAACTGTTACCTACCACATGTAGTATCTCATTTTTAAATTAAAAATACTTTGAGAGTAATGTCCTAAGGAAATAGATGTAAGAATATGACTATTTCACTTATTCATGCTATACATATTTTTTATGTTGAAAAGATTTTCTTTAGAGCTCAGAAAATGATCAGCAGATGAACAGCATCTGAAAGCTTGTTGTGTGTAAGATTCTCTGCTAAGTTATAGATGACCCACAAAAACAGTAACTTTGAGTATTGAATATATAATTCCTCTCTACTAATAATCTAGTTGAGAAAATTACATATACGTACCTACTCATACCTATCTACCTAAATACACACACACATACATACATAGCACAAGTAAAGACAAAAGCAATACTATATATTAGCATGGTTTGTAACACTGCATTTAATGTGTGCAATATGAATATGTATGTATCCGCATGCCAGTTAAGCATGCTTTATTAGAAAAAACATAGACGTTAGAATATAGATTTGAATCCCAGTTCACTTCCTGCTAACTGTGTGACTTAGGGCAAGTCTTTTAGCTTCTCTGAGTGTTGATTTTCTCATCTGTAAAATAATAATTCTTACTTTCAAGGGTTCAGAGATGAGAGACAAAGTATAATGAAAAACTGTGGCTGCTATTTTTAGTATATAACATAAAAATACCTTACCACCCTGAACAGCATAGGAAGCATCAGTTTATAATTGCTTTATTTTTATAATTTGCTTGCTTTTTAATTAACTATCACTAGTTCATTCCCACACTAAGCTATGCAGAAAAACTGAAAGCGTTCCTGTTTAATGTTTAATGGCCAAATATGTTATTTACTCTATTATTTCCATTTGTACTATTGGGGAGTTCTCTCCTTAAAGTCCTTTATGCTTCAATCTATCTATGTTTTTTTTTGCCGTCACCCTGGGAATCCCTTCCACCTCTCTTCTGGGATTGAGACTTATGTTTTCTTGATCCCATGTTGTCTTGCTTTCTCAGTTTACCTTCTTGTTTTAGTGGAACATATTCACCAGTAACTTTGTCAAAAGAGGGCAATGGAGACATACTTTTGGAAACTTGCAGTTCTGAAAATGCTTTTAAAAATTCACACAATTAATGCATGATGAGAATATGAAGTATTGAATTCAAGATTTTCATTCAGAATTTTTAAGACATTGTTTGACTATCACTTTTGGTCTTAAGATATCTGATGTGTTCTAGTTCTTATTCCTCTATGTATGATATATATTTTTTCTCTCTGAAAACTATTAGGGTCCTCTCTTTATAGCTGAGACTTAAAATTACGGGATAGTTTGTATTGGTGGATGGCTTTTATTATTGGTATTTTTTCCTTGGTAATTTTTCTTTCAAGTTCTCTTTTCTTGGAAATTTTATTAGAATAGTTGATCTCGTGATATTAGTTTATCCTGTGATATTCCTAGTTTTTCTTTCCTATTTTCTTTGTCTGTTTAATCTTTTTTTCTGGATCATGTCATCAAATGTATCTTCCAAACATCTACTGATACTAAAAAATTAAGTAATTTTATGTTTAAGTACCAAGATCTTATCTTTTTTATGATTCCGTTTTTAAACCTTCCCTTCTTATGTGCACAGGATCTTCTCATCTCTTTAATAATATCAATTGTAGTTTGTTTTCGTTTTTTCCTTTTTGAGGTTGCTCTTCTTTCTGTATGGCTATTTCCCTTGAGTTCATTTTCTTTTTCAGTTTCTTTTGGTCTTTGTCTTTCATATTGGAGCCTCCATCAAATATTTGGTGACCCTCAGCTCTCTTTATGTTTAAGAGTGAAGTATTAAGGACACCCTCAATGTTAGGTGACTTTGTCAACTGGTTGGCTTCTCTGTTCATTTATAGTCTTTCACCATCCAAATACTCTTGGCAGCCATTTTCTTGGAGACAAAAAATATCAGCCTCTGAAGATCTTTTTTCTCAGGTTAGTTTCTTCTGAAAGAATCCTTTAATCTCCCTTTCGGGGTTATAAGCCTGGCTGCTAGCATCCTGATAACAACTAGGGTAAGATGGGCTCCCCATTCAACCTGTAGACTGTCACTTAATTCCTATTTTTAGAATGGAAACTCATCAGCTATGGCTGATATCTTTTAAAACAGATACTAGAGTCTGTGGTTCAGTTTCTTCAAAGAATAAGCTTGCTGCTGCAGAGTAGAAGTAACAGCATGCTGTGTGGATGGAGAGACTAAGTATGTCCAAATGATGATTTGGTGCATTTTGTTGCTTTCCTAAGCCACTGTATTTAAAATATACTACCTGAAACACACTGTTCAGAGAAACATTAAATAAAAGAAAAAGGAGAAAATAGCATTTAGCAATATTCCCAAGGTAATGGGGCGTGAAAGATTCTGGCTGGAGGCCTAAGACTGATGGCTGAACTGACGACTTCTCTAATCATTAATGCTACATGGCTATGGTGTCAGGATGCAATGATCTTTGGACCATTGATTAGAATTTTCCCCTTGGTTGGATTGAACTGAAAATAGAGATAATACAATAGCAACTCAATGATCTAATGAAATAAATAAATGATCCTATGCCAATGGGGAAAACAAACAGAACCTCTGAATAGTGAACAAAATGGGAAAATAAGCTCTCAAAATAAGCAATTTCAATGTATATTTCAAGAAAACATTTCTGTCACCAAACCAGATGTATAATCAATCACTAAGCTGAAGCTTTTTTAGAAGACTGAGCTCTTGATTGTATTATAAGGCTTGATTTTCTTTCTATTATGAGGGAAAGAAAAACTGGAGGGCCTCAGGAAATCTTCACTGCCTCTTGACACTGAAGAGAATAGCCAAAGTCAAGTCTCTGATCCCAAAGAAGAAAGATACTTTCACTATAAAGGTCATGCATTTGAAAATTTATTGTCTTCTTCTATTGTGCTTAAAATTGTCAACCTAGCTGTTTTTTGGGTTGTTTGTTTTATTTTGTTTTTTATTGAGGACATGAATTTAACACTTAAACCTTTGCATTCATGTTAATTAATGTCTCTTAGTAAGTCTTTAAGGTGGACCAAGTACAATTGTGATATTTTTATTATAGAGGAGGAGACTAAGACAAGTGTAAGTAATTCACTCAAGGTAGAGCTAGAAAAGAACCCTAGACTAGATATGTTTAGTATAGTTGTACAGTATTTTATGTAGTTTGATTTTGGAATAACTTTGAACATTAAAGTGATAGAATTTGCAATGAAAATACAAAATGAGTTCCCCTTCTAATTTCTTCCAGTGTAATCCCAGTACTGACTTCCTCTGTATGCCCAAGAGATGGCAAAACCTTATTGATAGGATATTAGAAGAGCTGTATTTAAAAGAAAGTTTTCTAGTTAAAGGTAAAAACACTGGATCATAAATGACCCTGATA
Source organism: Mesoplodon bidens (assembly GCF_964165515.1). Classification (NCBI taxonomy): domain Eukaryota; kingdom Metazoa; phylum Chordata; class Mammalia; order Artiodactyla; family Ziphiidae; genus Mesoplodon; species Mesoplodon bidens. The sequence goes on along the minus strand of NC_138166.1, from coordinate 67,623,706 downwards.
TAGCATGCTTATGAGATCCCAGCAAAGGTAAATATTTAGGTATAAGAATTATGATTAGATTAGATTGTATTTATACCTGACACAATTTATGCCTAATCTAATAATTCAATTAGAATCATGTCCGAGAAGAAGCTACTCTAGGAGAACATTCAGATGTAACAAAGCTAAAGATTCTTACGGGAGAGAAACTCCAGTGGTATCGTGGCCATATAAACAATCTGGATATCTAGGAAAGATGTGTTTAGGGAAATGGTTTTTAGCTCCTCTAACATTATCACTGGTATTGCCCCATTTTCTTAAAATATTTTCTCTGTATTTGGTTTCAAATACAAATGCAATTAATGCTCATCTGTTTCTGCTTTTTGATTAGCTTGTTAAATCCTAGTTCTGATAATCCCTTTAATGTTTGTGACCAGCAATCAAAAAATAATGTGGGATTTTTTTTGTTCATCCTGTTTCAGTTCATTTAGCTCTCCTATCAGCTTTTTAATTTGACATCTCATAAAGAAATGAATGAAATTCTTTATTCAGTTTCATTTACATTGTATATAAATGGAACTTTCCTTAGCTCCCATATTATTTATCCTATTAATTCAATGATGAGGAAAGAAATTTATTTTTCTGGTAATTTAGTTTAGATACATATTGTTTGGGATTTTTATATGTGTTAAGAAATATTTTATATCAAAGCTGTAGCTGTCTATGGTTGGAGGATGCTACAGCTATCTGCACATCTGCAGAATGGTTCTCCCATCATTTGCCTCATTTTTCTCGCAACAGTGGTGTTGCCTGTTGCAGGGGGTCACAAGTTAGATTTCTTAGGAAACAGACTCTGAGGCAGAGATTTGCAGGAAGTTTATTGTCCAGAATAGGGGATTAAAAGAAGCACTATTGAGCAGGGGTTGAGTGTGCCTCACTGCTCAGCTGATAGCACGGAGAGCTCATTTGCTGGGATGTCTCTTCTGAGTTATCTGAAATTAAGGAAAGGAGGAAAGCTTTTATGCCCTACAGTGGCCAGTCATTAAGGTTCAGGCTGCCCCAGGAAGAGAAATTTACCCTGGGTGAAGTGTTCTCTTCGGCTGTGGCTGAACTCAGGTGAGAACTCTCAGCTTCTAATACTCCCAGTAGCTGGGAGAATGAATGTTTCAGTCCTGGGACTGGGGCAAATAATCTGCATGGCTCACCAGAGCATCTGCTACCATCTATTCCTTGTGCTTTGCAGCTCCATGTGCATCATGTAAGTTCTTGGAGAGTTCCTTCAGGATTTTGGTGTGGCACTTTTCCTGGGAAGCACACAAAAGGAAAAGTGATCAGATAAGCTGCAGGCCGTCTAGCTGCACCCCACTGCAGTTTGTTCTGAAGCTGCAAATGATAGTCTTTGTCTCCCTCCTCTATCACCTGTTATAGATTCCCCTCACTCTTTCTGCCATCTCTGCTGATCTACATGTCTTAACTAGTGAGATGACACAGAATTTTACATTTATGGGATCTGAGCCACTGATCACTATGATCTGCTTAAGCCATGGCTGCTGCATTTGACTACTTATTGACAAAGTTGGGCAAGCATCATTGCAAGGGATCCCTTAGACGCCAAACATATTTTTCTTTGCCCTGCCTCCTGCTGACGGTCAGCATCAATAAACCTTTCTAAATGGCGACTCCTTTCCTTGCCTGGTGGCCTTTTGGCATGAAGATCTTGAGAAAAACATGTTGCAGCCATAGCTTAAAATATAATGGGAAACTCAGTGTCCTTTTGTGGAAGTGTTCACTCTGTAAACCTGGACCCCTAAGCAACCCACAGAACTGAGTTTCAGGGATGATAAGCAAAAATAACTCAAGTGGATCCCTAGAAGTTTTGGTAAATGGAGCCATTTGTATTTTTATTTCTTTGTTTCTGGACCCATGTATTCTACCTTAAAGGGACACAACACCACGTTATAGGTCATTGATTTAGTGTGTTTACCACATTTTAGAACTATGTACTCTATGCTTTTAGGATATCATCTCCAAGGTGGTGTTTCAACTGTACTTTCCGTAGAATGTTTCATTGTTCTACCAGGCCAGCAACTTCTGGTTGATGTACTATGTGATGGAATCATTGGATTCTATGGTCAGTGGCTACCACCACACGTCTTTTGCTATAGATTGCTCTTATGCAATATTATATGGGATCCTGTGTCAGTGGATAAAATACTGTGTAAATCCTTGAATAGTGATACCAGCTGAGGTCCTATGAGCATAATAGGCAAACCCTTACTTTGAATATGTGTGTGTTAATTTTAGTTAAGGTGAATAACTGCCCTGTACAGGTTGAAGGGGCCCAGTGGAATCAAACTGCCATCAAACTGCTGGTTGGACTCCTCAAAAGATGTTGCCATTTGCAGAGCTGAGCTTAAGTCTCTGTTGTTGAAAGTTGAACATCTGGTAGCAGCATTAGCTTGAATAAACTTCTGTGGTCCCCAGACTAGTATAGTAGACCCAGGCAGAGCCTTTGTCCCTGTCACCATACTGTTCTGTTTATCTATCCATTGCTCCATTCATGGCCAAATTATAGTCTGTCTGACATCAACTAGCTGACTCCATCAAAGATCTTCACAATTGTTCCCAGGGATTTGTCCATATGATTCTTCCTTGGACCTTCTTATGCCTGATCTACCAATACTTCTTCTAAGCACTTGACTAAAGCACCAGATCATTATCCACTCCTCTAGGATACATAACAATTCTACCACAGGCTACTTCTCTTTCCACAAAGAGTAGATTGTTCGGAGCACCACCCAAACTTCTTCCATTGAGAAAATGTATCTGAACCAAATCTCATCCCTGAATTAAATGTTGTCTTCTTCTTCCTCCATCAGCTGCATTAGGTATCCCCATATGGTCATAGGCATGAGCTGAAGGAAAGGTACTGCTTCAAGAGTGGAGGCTCACGGGGATCTGGACCACTTAATCACCCTACTTACTTATGCCTGCACCTCTTGGTGACCCTGTTCATGTCTGATCTGTTGTTTCCCTTGAACTTGTAACTTGATGTGTCTGACAGAATACAACACTTGATGAGCAATTTGGGCTTCATGGTCACTTGATATCCCATGGTTAAGTGCTTCATTTTTTTCAAGACCCAGTAGCTCCCAAGAAGCTGTTTTTCAAAAAGTTTGTCATTCTCCACTGTGAGAGACCCTATATCCTGAACCCTATGGGTTTATGTTGTGATTCTTTTATGGGAGTTTGCCATAAACTCAAAACTCTATCCTTTCTGGCTCTATGTTCCACACGTTAGACCTGCTGCAGAGACCTTTCCTGCTCTAGGTCCTGTAAAGCTGGAAGCCTTTCTTATTATTTGTAGTATAGGTTGGAGAAGCATTCCCAAATGAGAAATATGCTGCCTCTAGTATCTGAAGAGACTTAGCAAGTATTGTCCTTTCATAATGGTGGGAGGTTTCCTTTGAATTTGGCATAACATTTTTAATTTGTTATTTAATATTCTAAAGTAAAAAATTGATTTAAAATTGTTACTATACATTTTGTTTTTCATCTTTATATCATGTAATGCTGGTTTTAGAAGTGAATGTAAGGACATTTAGTCATATGCAGAATCATCAAAATGACATAATTAGCATTTTATAACTCATACACGCATATACATTTTATTCTTACCAGCATAGCAGAAATGCTCCATAAAACTAATTCAACTATTTTTATTTCACTTCTTGATATGCACACATTCTACCAACACTCTATCTTCAAGTTACTGATGAGTAAGGAAGGACTGAAGGAAAAGGAACGTAGGTTGCTCTTTCTAAGTCATTTTCAGCATTAGTGGTTGGCTAATAGAGGCAAGTAACAAGAGTAAGAAAGGATGTGATAGGATTCCCGGGTCATTTGTGTTTCTTGGAATGTAACTGCCTTCTTTCTGAGTTCAGTTCTTTCTGAGCAAGTTCTGGTTAACTTGGAAAGTGTGGCCCTTCAGGGACTCTGCTTACCTAGTCATAAGTGTAACACTATAGTACTCACTCTGAGTCTCACTGAATTCTCAAGCTTCATGGGTCTGCCAGAATTCTCTTGTCATGGGGCATTACAACACTATGCAAATGGAATAGCAAGACAAGGAGGGCACACAGATTGTGCATATCCATTCTGCTCACATACAGGCTCTTTCGTTACATCAGACTTCACTTGCAAATCACAAGTTCAATGACAGAATTATTAAGAATTTCAAGATGGTAACAGCAGAGCACTGAACCAAGGACAGGGCCCTCCTGAGTGATGAGGAAGATCACAGGCCCATGAAGCTTGCCCTGCCCATAGGTCATTTTTGGGAAAATTTGGGGAAGTTATTACACAGCCACTTGCTGCAGTGTTGCGGGGTCCTTCCTCTTCAGGACCTGGCTTCTCTTTAGGCCACTGGTTTCCAGATCTGAGATTTGGCTCAGATCCTGAAACTGAACAATATACTGTGACATTTTATTGAGATGGCTGCTCTTATATTCCAAATCATCCATTCCTGATTTTTTAAATTTATTTTGTTATTACAGATGATAAATGACCTTTGTTGTCTGCGCATTTATCTTGCCCCTAAGAACTCCATAGCTTTCTGCAGGTTAGGATCCCCTGGCTGCCACTCCGATTGTGCTGTTTATTATAATAATTGTGCACACATTCCTTCTAATAGCTAACCACTGACACTTCGTCTCTTGGGATCCTATAATCCCTATTGCTGTCAAGGAACCCAGTTTTATAAGAACATTTCAACCATTCATCCTGTCGTACAAAAGGTAGCCACCACTGAGCTTCTCAGTGACGTTGCTGCCCTTCTCACCAGTGTATACCATATCACTGGTCAAGTGAGTGTCCTCTGGTATCTCACATGTAACATAGTCATCTGCTGCCTTCATAGCATATCCCGCCAGCATGCCCGCATCCCTGAACTTTTTATTCCCCCTTTCACTATCTTTTACAAGAGTTCCAGCACTTCTGTTTCACATAATATGAGCCATCACTTTCTGAAGCTTCTAAGAGCCATCCTAGTAGTATGTGATCATTGTTTTCTGGGTCGAACTAGGGTGTGAAATTCTGAATAATAGAAGAGTACCCCAATATAAACTTTTTTTTTTAATCCAAACTTAATGTTTTCATCTCTCCTTGATTCTGCACTCTTAGGATTCAGTGTCATGCATCTTCTACAGAATCCTACTCGTACATACGGGTTAACTTCTGTAGCTTCTTTGAGGCTGGTTTCTTTCTGCTTTAATAGACCCAGCACTTTCCTGGACAGGTTATATTGGGACATATTGGTGACCAGAAGAGCAGGTGGCAATAAATTTTGATGAAGTCTGTATTTTCTTACACGGAAAACTTGTTTGCATCATATTTGGGAAGTGAGATATTTCTGAAGGTCAAAAAGTGCATTTGAATCTAAGTTTTCAGATGCATTAACACAGATATCTCTATTCCAAGTCCCAGGATTTCACTCCGTCCTAATCAAGGCTGTCACCTTGACATAGAAGATCTTTCAGAATTGAGAATCCAACCTGCTATCAAGCCTTTTTAAGTGTTAAGATATGACCTCACCCTCAGCTTCATCAGTGCTTCAGCTGTGGGAGATGAGAGTCTCTTTATACGCTGCCAAGGTTTTCACACTTAATGTTTAATTGGTGATTAATCAACCTCAATCCTGCATTGTTTTTCTCCAGCACGTTGAATAACCCATTTAATTCTATAATCCTTGAAATTACTACCTCAGCCTGAAACACTGCACCTGCCAGTGAATTTCCTCCCACCTGTGAACATTTTAACAATCACACCACCACAGCATACCAGGGACT